>NW_025333932.1:12541999-13792399 GCF_019186645.2 Phyllostomus hastatus | reverse complement strand
AGTATGCCATTGCTACTTTAATAGGTATTGCACCCAATCTGTAAATTGCTTTGGGTAGTGTGCACATTTTGATTATGTTAATTCTTCCAATCCATGAACACAGTATATGTTTTCATTTGTGTCTTCCTTGATTTCTTTCTTCAGTGTTGTGTAGTTTTCTGAATACAGGTCTTTTACCTCCTTGGTTAGGTTTATTCCTAGGTATTATATTTTTCTTTTTGCTATATTGAATGGGATTTTTTTCTTGATTTCTGCTTCTGCTGTTTCATTGTTGGTATACAAAAGTGCCTTTGATTTCTGGATATTGACTTTGTATCCCTCTGTTTTGCCAAATTCATTTATTAGGTTGAACAGTTTTTGGGTGGAGTCTATAGAATTTTCTATGTACACTATCATGTCATCTGCAGACAATGACAGTTTTGTTTCCTCCTTTCCAATTTGGATGCCTTTTATTTCCTTTTCTTGTTTGATTGCTGTGGCTAAAACTTCCAATACTATATTAAACAGAAGTGGTGAAAGTGGACAACTTTGTCTTGTTCTTGATCTTAGTGGGAAAGATTTTAGTTTTTGCCCTTTGAGTATGATGGTGGCTGTTTGTTTGTCATATGTGGCCTTTATTATGTTGAGGAATTCTCCCTCTATTCCCATTTTGCTGAGTGTTTTTATCACAAATGGGTGCTCTATTTTATCAAATGCTTTTTCCACATCTATTGATATGATCATGCGTTTTTTGTCTTTCTTTTGTTTATGTGGTGTATTACATTTACTGATTTGTGAATGTTGAACCATCTTTGCATCCTTGGGATGAATCCCACTTGGTCATGGTGTATGACCTTTTTAATATATTGTTGGATGCAGTTTGCCAATGTTTTGTTGAGGATTTTAGTGTCTATGTTCATTAGTGATATTGGCCTGAAGTTTTCTTTCTCTGTTTTGTCTTTATCTGGTTTTGGGATTAGGATGATTTTGGTTTCATAAAAAGAGTTTGGGAGTCTTCCATCATTCTGAATTTTGGGGAATAGTTTGTGAAGTACAGGGGTTAGCTCTTCCTTAAATGCTTTGTAGAATTCTCCTGTGAAACTATCTGGTTTTGGGGAATTTGGGGAATAGTTTGTGAAGGACAGGGGTTAGCTCTTCCTTAAATGCTTTGTAGAATTCTCCTGTGAAACTATCTGGTCCAAGGCTTTGGTGTATTGGGAGTTTTTTTATTACTGCTTCAATTTCATCTGCTGTTATTGGTCTGTTCAGGCTTTCTGCTTCTACTTCATTCAGTTTGGAAGACTATTTTTTTCTAGAAAATTTTCCATTTCCACTAGGTTTTCAAATTTCTTGGCATACAGTTCTTCATAGTAACTTCTTACTGTCCTTTGTACTTATTTAATATCTGTTGTAATCTCTCCTCTTTTATTTCTGATTGTGTTTATTTGGGTCTTCTCTCTTTCTTTCTTGATGAGTCTGCTTAAAGGCTTGTCGATTTTGTGTATCTTTTCAAAGAACCAGCTCTTAGATTCATTGATCCTTAGAATTGTGCTTTTTGTCTCTATGTCATTTAATTCTGCTCTGATCTTGGTTATTTCCTTCCTCCTACTTGCTCTAGGCTGTCTTTGTTGTTGTTCCTTGAGTTCTTGTAGGTGTAGGGTTAGGTTGTTTGTTTGAAATGTTTATATCTTTTTTAGGTAGGCATGTATCACTATGATCTTTCCTCTCAGGACTGCCTTGGCTGTGTTCCATAAGTTTGGGGTTGTTGTGAGTTCGTTTTCATTTGTTTCCAGAAACTTTTTGATTTCTTCCCTAATATCATTCTTGACCCATTCATTGTGTAATAGGATGCTATTTAATCTCCATGATTTTGAGTGTTTTGGGTTTTTTCCTTGGGGTTGGTTTCTCGTTTCAGTCTCTTGTGGTCAGAGAAAATGGTTGATATGATTTCAATTTTCTTGAAATTGTTGAGGCTTGTTTTGAGACTTATCATGTGGTCTATCTTTGAAAATATTCCATGTGCATTTGAAAAGAATGTGTTCTTAGTTTGTTTGGGATGGAGGTTTCATATATATCGGATAAGTCCATTTCATCCAGAGAATTGTTCAATGTCACAGTATCTTTGTTGATATTTTGTTTGGAAAATCTGTCCATTTTTGACAGTGGGGTGTTAAAATCCCACACTAGAATTGTGTTGCTGTCAATAACTTTCTTGAAGTCCTCTAAGATATCCTTTATGTATTTGGGTGCTCCTATGTTGGGTGCATATATATTTACAATATTTATTTCTTCTTGTTGGATTCTTCCCTTGAGTATTATTACCTTCTGGGTCTCTTTTTATGGCCCTTTTATTGAAGTCTATTTTGTCTATTATGAGTATTGCTACCCTGGCTTTTTTTTCCTGTCCATTTGTTTGGAAAATTTGTTTCCAGCCTTTCACTTTCAGCCTGTGTGGGTTTTTTATCCTGAGGTGGGTCTCTTGTAGGCAGCATATGTGTGCGTCATGCTTTCTTATCCATTAAGCTATTCTATGTCTTTTGATTGGAGCATTTAATCCAATTCAAAATAATTATGCTGAGTGAAAGGAGTTATACAAAAAGTGCATATACTGAAAAATGTGATTTATACAAAACTTTAGAAAATGCAAACTACACTATAGCAATAAATTGCAGACCCAGTAGTTGCTCAGGGGCCTGAGGGGGTGGGAAGGAACAAGAAGGAGGAAGCAAAGGGTGGAGGAGGCTTCTGGGATGATGGGTATGTCCAGTGTTCTGACTATGCTGACAGTGCCATGGTTGTACACATCTGTCAAACATATCAAAATTTGCACTTAAAATATGTGCAGTTCTCTGTATATAAATTATTTTTCATTAAAGTTATAAAAAAGGGACAAAAAAACTGGATGGGTAAGGAGCTGCTTTCCCTGAACCAGCACAAACAGCTACTTATTGCACCTGCTCAGAAAGTCACCTTGAGAACAGTCATTACCTTTCCTTGGAGTAGACAAAACTACTAGGTAAAGTGACTTATAAAGGACCCATGGTTTGAGCTGCCACCTTTACTGTCACCCACCAGGACACAGTGCTGGGTGCCACCCATGAGAAGTGTCTCAGAGAAGCATGTTTTTCTGAGCTGCTAGCTGGTCTATGTCCATTGTATTAGCATTGGCCGAGCCACCAGCAGTTGTGTCTGACTCCATGTCTCCTGGGAAAACGTACATTGCCACCTAAACTATGGCATTGGACTCGACTACTGTTGCTAAATTGGTAAGTTCTTGTGATTTGTCATCTGTATTCCTTCTCCTGTACTGTTCTCTGAGTGGTTAATAAATATCCATTGTTTAGCCTCAAAGAGACAACAGCTTACTGACCATCCTTTATGTGTTTTTAGGACCTGGTCCATCCCAGATCAGGAATCTTCTTCAGATTTAGTGATACCACTCAACTTAACATGTCTGGATTTTAAAGCCCTTGAACCACAACAGCCTCTCCTCTCTCTCACACTCCCTACTCATCCTTGATGAAAGTCACAGGCTGGTTGAAGATGCCAGGCTCCTGCCCAGCCCCACCCCACCTCTTCTTCCCCTGGTGGCTCTCCTACCTGGACTGTTGCAGGTATCTGTTTAGGAGGGGAAGGCCTTCCACTATCACCTCCACCTCTCCCCAGCCTCTCAGGTACAGGAATTCACTTCATGTATAAGCAAAATCTCATTCCAATTATTCAATTATCTCACTATTTCCCTGCAATTGAACATCTTTTCCATTTGTAAATTGTAAAATTGGGCTGCTTAGAATATTTTTCAAGTGATGCCTCAAATAAGCATTATTTGGTTCAGTCTTCTATCATCTCTAAGAAATTAGTTATTGAGATCCTGAAGTGAGATTACTTTGGACATCAGCCTCTTCCTAACAAAGAGCTGAAAAGGTACAGTTCATGCTTAGTCTTTTATGGAAACAGGATTTAAATGACTTAAGTAAACTCCTACAGTCCTTTATTTCTAGAAAAGACAAATTAGTCATTTTTTTACTCATCTTTACATATATGTTTGAAAAAAATCAAAGTTCATCACCATCTAAGATGCCCCATGAATTGAAGCTCCTAAACAATGCCTTCCTCCTGCCTGGAAAATTGGATTATTCTCCCTCTGAGATCCTAGTCCTATGTCCTTGGTTTCCTTTGCCCCAGAGCTGGTCTAATCTATCCCCACCTGTCTTCCCTCTAATCCTGCTCATGGCCTTACACCCTTGGTTCATGCAAGGCTATGAGACATTAATTGTGTCTCAAGGCTAAACAGACATTAATTGTGTCCTGAGGTAATGCATTACCTAAAGGTCTTAATGCATTTTAAATATATTTTGAGGTATCTCCTCACTTTTGTTTATTTTTTCTCCTGATCCCTTCTTTCTGGGAAAAGAGCAAAGCAAACCATCAAGAAATCAATGTATCACTGCCTGGAAACCTCAGAGAACCAGGGCTTGGGGAGTGTCTCAGTGGCAAGTTTGGACTCTGCCCAGGAGGAAGGTGCAGGTCAGAATTGTGAAGTCACTCCCCTGCAAGGGGTGATGGTTAATTCTGGGTTTTGGTCAAAGGTGGCTATTGGGACATCTTTGCTGCAGTGGAGGGAGGGAGATGTAGAGGAGGATTAAACATGAGACAAGGGGGAGGGGATGTGAGCTGATTGATCTAGGACTAGCTTTCTCTGTGTTACTATTGTCCCATTAATACTCAAGGTTGTGGTGACTGTCACAGAACCCTGGGTTAATTGAATCCATTGCTAATAGCTCTGGGGCTCTCAATCATGTGGCACCATGGTACCTGCACCATCTACCCCCCACCTTGTGTAAGGCCATTGAGTCCGAAGGAGATATTAAGAGTAGTAGTAGGGCAGTCCTGGAAGAGATGGGCTTTGGTTGGATGGTCTGCCTATGGCATTTATGGACTTACTCTTTCCTTTCTCATGTCAGGCATTGTGCTAGCCACTAGGAATAGACTAGAGCAGTATCTCACCAGCACACAATGGCAGCCCTGTTACAGAACAGACCTGGTGGGTGAGAATGATATACTATTACTGAAAGGACCCCTGTTTTTCTTTGGGGGTTCCATCCCCTGTACTAGGTTTGCTTTGCCCACCACTAAAGGAAAGATGTCTCTCAATGCCAGAGACCGGTGAAAAGGAAAGAAATTATTTATTTAAAAGTTATATAGACTTAGAGTAATGACTCAATGTCTTCATTAAAATACTAAAGTTCTTTAGAATATGTTGGGAACTGCCCTGACTGGTATCAGAGGCTGAAACCCCCACCTAGCTAAGGCTAAGGGAACGCCCTTAGAACCATAAGCCAGCAAGGAGATAAAAGCTTATCTCCCTGGCAGGAATGCTGCTTCTGCTGCTTTATTCATAACTGAACCCCCAAAAAGCTTGGTCGGTTAGCCAAAGATGGGTAAGATTCCCCACAGGGAGGGAACGACCTAAGACAGGCACGATCACTTTGGGAGGCCCCCCAAAAGAAGGACTTGGGGGGGGGGCTGCAGCAAAAGGGGGTGATGGACCCTTGCTCCTCGGCTTTGACATAGCCTGAGTTCTCAGCGTCTGGGAGAAAATCTCCTTATCTCTTGGTTGCCTTAGCTCCCTTGCTCCACCTAAGCCTGAAACAATGACAGAGTGGTGCAGCTCGGTACTGAGAAGTGAGGATTCCCCAGGGTGATCAGGCCTAAGAAAGAATATGTAAATTACTGTGAAACCTTCTTTGTTTAGAATGCTCTCAGTTGAATGAGAAGGGTCTTAGGGAGGAAGTTATTTTGTTCCTCAGTCTTACAGCTCTTTGACCCCCCAACTCAATAGACCAGCAGAGTTCTTTGTTTTCTATGGTTCCCTTACTTCCCCCTAATGAGTACTGTACTTTACCTGAATTATTATGCAGAAATGAGCCCAATAAAAGCAGGTATGGACTGTAAATCAGCGCGCTCCCTCACTATGAAGGGGTGGCCATTTCGTCCCTACTTCTCCCACAGAAACTAGTTTGTCTCTGTGCATGTGTTGTTTTTTCTCGCGTGTTTATCGTTGAGCCATCCACAGTGCTCCGTGGTCACTGCTGGCCGGTGACCCACGCGCAACAGCTGGCGCCCAACGTGGGGCAGCGATTCGGGACCACAGAGGTGGAACCCCGTTCGAGACCACTTGGAACCAGCGGCTACGAGCCGTCGCTGTGGACAACGCATCAACTTCGGGTGGATTTGTGCGCTAACAGCCCAGGTAAGGGCCAACGACCCCGTACTCTTTCTCGGGCATGTCATAGGATGTGTTGAATTTTCAGGGAAGTAGGTCTTTCTTTTCTAGGTCGTTTCTCTCTTCGTGACTGCCTTTAATTGGGTAAATAGTAATTTAATTCTCAAGTTTGAAAAAACAAACGATTTGCCTTGAAAAAAGTAATCAGGTGATTTATTTTGGTCAATTAAAAGTAAATAAAAGTAAGCTTTTTCTTTTTAAAAAAAGGAAAGTAAACATGGTTTGTAATTCATCTAAAGGGCAGAAAGCTTTTCTGCGTATATTACAACAAGTTCTTAAGCAAAATATAAGGTGAAAGAAAAGCATTTGGTTCAGATTTTGCAATCTATAAGAAAATATTGTCCTTCATTTCCTGGTAGAGGGACATTAGACATTGATGTTTGGGAAAAAGTGGGTGAAAGGTTGAAATCTTTGCAAAACAGTGGTATATCTATTGGTGTGCACACCTTTGTAACCTGGAGGCTTGTCAGGGATCCTCTCGAGTTCATTTGGGACAAAGTAAAACAGAGCTAGACGAGGAGGAATCTGATTCCGACAGTGAAATGGTGTGCAAATTGAGTGAGCAGATTACGGAGGCCCCACCTTTATCCCCAGAGAGAAGGATGGATTTTGCTCTGTATCTGCTCTGAAAAGGAAATTGAGGATTCCAGGGAAGGTTGAAACTTCACACTGTAGGAATGTAAATGGGAAACTGTAAAGATAAATGGAAAAGTAAAAGTTTTAGGAAAGAAGTTATGTGATGTTAGTTAATCAACCTTGGTGAATATCAGAAGGGGTATGAAAGAAAGATTAGAAGGTTTGTGAATGTTGCAGAAAGTCTGTGGAAGTAAATGTTTTAAGAAAGAATTATGTGGTGTGTGTTAGTAATGGAAGGTATAAGGCATGAAGATGCAATCTTGGTGGATATCAGAAAGGTGTATGAAAGAAAGAATAGAGAGTTTGTGAATGTTGCAGAGGGTCTGTGGAAGTGAAAAGTTTCCAGAAGCCTGGTAGATATCAGAAGGAAAAGGATTTTCCTTCACACTTTATATTTTTCTCCCTACCTGATCCCTCCAGAATTTGGCATTCTAAAGGAGTGAATGATGACATAAGGTTTCTTTGCATAAATCTAACAAGACCAGTCGTTAATAGTGGTTATGATTTAATTGTGCCTTACAACTCTTTCCAAATCTGTCATCTCCAGAATATGACCAGAAAATGAATGAATCCAAATGGCATTATAGCATTTAACAATGCACTGCCCTCCTTTATGAGTCCGACAGTTTGTTAACACCTGGTTGCACTTATTGTTTAATCAATGCTACTTTAGAATTAGTCCAACAGGCTCAAATAGATCAGGAGATCCTGACCCGCCTTTCTGCAGTTGAATCAGCACTGGACTGGATTGGCGAATGCCAGGACGCTCTCGTGACTCGTCAACACCTAACCTGTGACCCTGGTTTCTCCAGACTGTGTGTCACACCGCTGCAATGGAATTCCAGCCAACATACTTGGACTGATATACAACATCGCTTGAGGGGAGCTTTCTCCACTAACTTAAAAGGACAAATTGATAAATTGCAGTTGGAGTTACATCAGCAGCTGCAGGACATTCAACGTTTAACCAAACAGGACATTTTTCGAGCCCTTAATGAAAATATTAATTGGCTGAATCCTAAAACATGGTTTGATGGAATTAATTTGAGAATTTGGGTTTTTGGAGCTGCTGGTTGTTTACTGATTGTAATATTGATTTGTGTACTTCGGTGTATTTGCAAATTGTTTTCCCAGGGTCGTATCAGAGACCAGCAAGTAGCCACCTTTAATGGAACCCTTAGCAGTCCTAACTGAAAACAAGGGAGAAGGTATGAGAAATTACTCTGGCAGACGTAAAATTAAAACTCAACACCCACTTAAGAAAGTAGGTGATGAGTCGGAGCGCAGAACTGCACCTGTTAAGAAATCTTCCTGTAAGAAGTCAGGCTTGCATTATGCTCAAACTGCCATGTGATTTGCCTTTCCGGATATCTATGTGATTTCTCACAAAGATTGAAATGTAATCAGACCTATTACTTTTGTTTTTCCCTTAATATGTTTTCTTGCACTGAATTTAGAAATTTAGGTATTCACAACCCATAGAATTTAGTTTCTGCTTTAATTTCTATTATTGCCTTATGATGTATGTAGATGTTGCTTTTCTTCTGATTTGCATTCAAAAACAGCAAAAGTAGGTTTCACAGGCTTAACAAGCACAATTGATTTTAAAAACTAAAAAAGGGGGAGATGTTGGGAACCGCCCTGACTGGTATCAGAAGCTGAAACCCCCACCTAGCTAAGGCTAAGGGAACGCCCTTAGAACCATAAGCCAGCAAGGAGATAAAAGCTTATCTCCCTGGCAGGAATGCTGCTTCTGCTGCTTTATTCATAACTGAACCCCAAAAAGCTTGGTCGGTTAGCCAAAGACAGGGTAAGATTCCCCACAGGGGGGAATGACCTAAGACAGGCACGATCACTTTGGGAGGCCCCCCAAAAGAAGGACTTGGGGGGGCTGCAGCAAAAGGGGGTGATGGACCCTTGCTCCTCGGCTTTGACATAGCCTGAGTTCTCAGCATCTGGGAGAAAATCTCCTTATCTCTTGGTTGCCTTAGCTCCCTTGCTCCACCTAAGCCTGAAACAATGACAGGGTGGTGCAGCTCGGTACTGAGAAGTGCGGATTCCCTAGGGTGATCAGGCCTAAGAAAGAATATGTAAATTACTGTGAAACCTCCTTTGTTTAGAATGCTCTCAGTTGAATGAGAAGGGTCTTAGGAGGAAGTTATTTTGTTCCTCAGTCTTACAGCTCTTTGACCCCCAACTCAATAGACCAGCAGTGTTCTTTGTTTTCTATAGTTCCCTTACTTCCCCCTAATGAGTACTGTACTTTACCTGAATTATTATGCAAAATGAGCCCAATAAAAGCAGGTATGGACTGGTAAATCAGCGCGCTCCCTCACTATGAGGGGGTGGCCATTCTGTCCCTACTTCCCCACAGAAACTAGTCTGTCTCTGTGCATGTGTTGTTTTTTCTCGCGTGTTTATCGTCGAGCCATCCACAGTGTTCTGTGGTCACTGCTGGCCGGTGACCCACGTGCAACAAGAATACCCACAAATGCACCCAGTCCCTCCTTCTCCCCTTTGCCCAGTCCAAGTTTCCGTTATCTTAGGAAAAGAAGTAGAAGTCTGTGATTCAGGCTCCTGGCACCATCAGCTGTGTCGCCACCATGATCTCCAGTTAATCCAAAGCCATGAGGCACCTTCTCATGGCCCACCAGCAAGAGTCTTTTCACCCCTTTTCTTCTAGGCAAAGTCTCTTCTGCTTCCTAAGCCATGTTGCAAAAGGGAACAACCCAAAGCCACGTAGTGTCAACTCACACCCAAGCCACATGGTCTCAACCTCTGCCCAAGCCAAGTGGTGATTCCCATCATGGCTGCCATGTCTGGGTTTAAATCCCAGCACTAATCTTCCTCTGCAGTCCCATTTCTGACTCTTCCCACAATCAGTTACACCTGTCAACATTCCTGTATTCTTCCTGTATTTACTGGAAGCTTTCCTGGGCTTCCAGTAAAGTCCAGGCAGGCATGGCCCCATGGCATGAAGCCAATCATCTCCAAGCTCTCACACAGGCACTGTAACCAGGAGGAGTTGCTTCCCAGTTACATCCTGGGTTGAAGTCACTCCCATTCCACCAGCTCAAAGCATGGCTACAGCTATTTAACATATCTATGAAACCAGTTAAAGGCTATAGATATGTTAAATGACCATACCAGAGGTTAGCTGCAAAGCTGTTGCTACACAAAGCAGCTCTCAATGGTCCTGCTCCATGTATCCCATCCCCCCAGCTCAGACTGGTGGGGGTGAAGACATCATATGTATATTTTTCTCTAATATTTCCTGAACACCCTGAGTTCTGGACCCTATTACAAATCCGTATTTGGCCCCCCCCTTGACTGCACCCCGTTATAGCCCCACAGGTGGTTTATGATCAGCATCTGACTGGATGATACATTTTCAGTATCATCCCTGGGTATGGAGGTAAATAAGATACAGTTCCAGTTCTCAAGAATCTTATGGTTTGCTTTGGTAAAAGGGAAATGACTGCAATATAATATAACAAGTGCTTTTTTTCTCCTGGTTATTTAGTTTTTAGTCTTGTCTGTTTCAGACCAAACTTTTCTTTTCACTGTAAAAATTAAATCCATCCAGAAACAGAGTAAAAGTAAACTATTAACAACCAAAGTGTTGCTACAGCTCTCTGAGCTCTCCCAAGGTAAAGTCTCCACTTTAATAACTTCTTTGACATGACTGATCTTCTGGGGATTGGGTATTCATGCAAGCATTGCTAATAGGTCAATGCAATAAGTAGCCACCCACACTCTTTTTGATTATTTATTAGGGCATATTTTCCTGCCACTCTAATTACAAATGTCTGCTACAGACATACTAAGTACTGGGCTGGACTGGGATGTGTGGGAGCTGTACATATAACTATTTGTCATGTGTATCTTTTTCAAGAAACTGCACATAATTCAGTGTGGCTACATACAGAGTGCATGTGTTGGGAAATCTGAGTCCCAGAGAAGTTCACCAATCTGCCCAGATTTTGACTTTACATGTTCAATTAATCACTTAGCAATTGATTCATTGCCTACTTTTACATACTTATTGTAAAATAGTCCAATAGTACTGAAGTTCATGTACTAGAAAAGTTCCCTTTACTTCCTTCTTTATACTCTGTAACCCATTTTTCACTTTTTTATAATGAAAAATTTCAAGTACAAAAAACATAAAGAGAATGCCACACTGAATGCCGGGCCACCACTCCACAGTCTCAGGCATGACAAGGTATCCCAGGCTTTTCGTACACATTTCTCATTCTAGACCTGAAGCCAGCATTTCTCTAAGAAGCTCTTTGTCCTTTTCCTGGAATAGAGTGTCCAGAGGCTAAGCAATATCTATCGGCTTCCTTTTATGTGGGTGAGGGTTATGGTCTCTTACATCATTCCCTGTCCATTAGGAGCTATGTCATAATACTAAGTTAAAGCAATTTTCACTGATTGCATTATTGAGATCAGATAATTTGATTCACATAATGTGTTGTGATTATATTTTTATTTTTGTGTAACTTTCCGACTTCCTCCTAAGCTATTGTCTTTTTATTTGTGTAGTTTTCTATGTACCTTATACTATATACTTATTTTTCTCAAGTCCCCCAGTTGTTTCCTAATTGACTTTACCTCACAAACACATCAGAAAACCTATCACCTACATTTGTTTTGATTATTTGTTTTCTTCCGACATTTCTCAGCCATTCACTTCTAGCCTAGACTGGTAACTTTCCTAGGAGGCCTTAAAGCTGGACACTGTCACTTTGACTTCTCTGTTAAATCTCTTTGTTTTCTCCTGGGTTCCTGTTCTTCCTCTTTCTTCTCTTATTCCCTTGTTTCTGTGGAGAACATCCTCCAGAAATTTGCAGGAAATCTCCAGACCTGGAGATATTTTCACATATCTTGGTGAAGTTTCAAACAACTTGGATGTCTAGAGTGGTGTTTACACTACCATTTCTCTTGATTGGTCTCTTAACTGAGTATGGAATGCATGACTTAAAATCCTTTTCATGAAGAATTTGATGATTTGCCTTTTTCCTTCCCTTCCCTCCCCCACCCCCAAAATTTCTGGTATTGCCTTAGGAGTGTTACAGGGTGCAGCCAAGAGGGGGGACCCCAAATGGGCATTTGAAATGGTGTCCAGAACTTAAGGTGTCCAGGAGATTTTAAGATGTCTCCAACCCCCCACCCCCAGGGTGTGGGTTGGGGGAAGGGACAAATGGAGCAGGGCCATTGAAGGCTGTTTTGCATAGCAACAGCCTTGCAGCTAAACTCTGGCGTGGTCATTTAACATATCTATAGCTTTTGGCTGGTCGCTTAGATATGTTAAATAGCTGTGGCCGTGCCCTGAGCCAGGGGAATGGAAGTAACTTCTCCTCCAAGAGGTAACTGGGTAGGGGGTAGGTCCCCCGAGTTACAGCGCCTGCGTGGGAGCTTGGAGATGATTGACTCGAGGATATGGGGCCATGCCTGCCCAGACTCATGATGGCAGCCCAGTAAAGCTGGAAGGATATGAATTCTGACATGTGAAGCCAAATGTGGGAGGAGTTGGAAATGAGGCTGCAGAGGAAGATTGGCCATGGGGATTTAAAACCCAGACTTGGCGGCCATTAGGAGAGAGAACCATGCTGCTTTAAGAAGGAGAGCCATGATGCTTGAGGAGGGAGAACCATGCTTCTTTAGCAGAGTGGAGACTCCCGCATCCCAGAGAGAGAGAACCATGCAGCTTTAGCAGAATAGGGAGGACCTCAGCGATTGAGGGAGAACCATGCTGCTTTAGGAAGGAGAGCCATGTTCAGCCCTGAGAGGAGAGAACAGTGCGGCTTTAGCAGAATGGGGAGGACCTCAGCCATTGAGGGAGAACCGTGCTGCTTTAGGAGAGAGAACCACACGGCCTTGACAGAGCGGGGACCCCCACAGCTTTAGAAGGGGAACCACCACCTGGTTTTAGCAGAGATCCCGGCGACTCGGAAGAGGGTGCCGGGAACCCAGGGAGGTCTCCTAGTCGAGATGGAGTATTAACTGTGAAGAACCAGAGGACTGCCTGAGCCATGGACTTCTATTTCCTTTCCTAAGATACGGTACTCTGGACTGGGCAAAGGGGGAAGGAAGGAAGGACTGTGTGTGTTTGTGGGTGTTTTGAGGGACTTTAGGATTTTTGATAAAGACATTAGGTCACTACTTTAAGTTAGTGTAGCATGAAATAAACATTTCCTTTCCTTTTCACGAATCTCTGGCATTGAGAGACGTCTTTCCTCTGGCGGTGGACATAACAGACCCAGGGCCTTCTTTCAATAATAGTATATCGTCCCAGGCCCCCCTTGTTGTGTTCTGTAACAGGAGTATAAAATTAATCTTCTACCTGATCCTTAGTAGATGCCTTTTTGTTTTCTCAGGAAGCTCTGGAAATTCTCTGTATTTCCAGAGTTGTAAAATTTCCCAATCATTATTTTTTGTTATTGTTCACTATGCTGGGTACTCCGTGGGTCTTTCAGTCTGGATTCTAAATCCTTCAGCTTTGTGAAATATTCTTGATTCTGCCTTTTACAATTTCTTTTCACCTGCCTTCTTTCTTTCGTTGGGAACTTTAATTATTAGATATTTACTTTTAAGCCATTTACTTAGGTTGTTTTCTTGAATATTTTCTTTTTTAAGTATATTTTATTGAATATGCTATTACAGTTCTCCCATTTTTTTCTCCCCTTTATTCCCCTCCACCTTGCATCCCCCTCCTACCAGAATGCCCCCACCCCTTATTTCATGTCCATGGGTCATACTGTTACAGGGTGCAGCCAAGAGAGGGGACCCCAAATGGGCATTTGAAATGGGGTCCAGAACTTAAGGTGTCCAGGAGATTTTAAGATGTCTCCACCCCCGCCCCCAGTGTGTGTGTTGGGGGAAGGGACAAATGGAGCAGGGCCATTGAAGGCTGTTTTGCATAGCAACAGCCTTGCAGCTAAACTCTGGCGTGGTCATTTAACATATCTATAGCTTTTGGCTGGTCACTTAGATATGTTAAATAGCTGTGGCTGTGCCCTGAGCCAGGGGAATGGAAGTAACTTCTCCTCCAAGAGGTAACTGGGTGGGGGGTAGGTCCCCCGAGTTACAGCGCCTGCGTGGGAGCTTGGAGATGATTGACTCGAGGATATGGGGCCATGCCTGCCCAGACTCATGATGGCAGCCCAGTAAAGCTGGAAGGATATGAATTCTGACATGTGAAGCCAAATGTGGGAGGAGTCGGAAATGAGGCTGCAGAGGAAGATTGGCCATGGGGATTTAAAACCCAGACGTGGCGGCCATTGAGGAGAGAACCATGTGGCTTTAGCAGAATGGGGAGGACCTCAGCCATTGAGGAGAACCATGCTGCTTTAGGAAGGAGAGCCATGTGCAGCCCTGAGAGGGAGAGAACCATGTGGCTGTGGAGGTGCAGAGAGGATCACGGCCATTGGAGAGAGAGCCACACAGCTTTGGCAGAGTGGGGACTCTCCCCTTCCCGCAGCCCTGAGGAGGAGAACCACGCGTCTTTAGCAGAGTGGAGACTCCTGCATCCCAGAGGAGGAGAACCACGCGGCCTTGACAGAATGGAGATTCCCGTGGCCCTGGGAGAGAGGACCACGTTCCTGTGCCAGAGTGGGGACCCCCACAGCTTTAGAAGGGGGAACCACCACCTGGTTTTAGCAGAGATCCCAGTGACTCGGAAGAGGGTGCCGGGAACCCAGGGAGGTCTCCCAGTCGAGATGGAGGACTAACTAAGAACCAAAGGACTGCCTGAGCCATGGACTTCTATTTCCTTTCCTAAGATACGGTACTCTGGACTGGGCAAAGGGGGAAGAAAGGAAGGACTGTGTGTTTGTGGGTGTTTTGAGGGACTTTAGGATTTTTGATAAAGACATTAGGTCACTACTTTAAGTTAGTATAGCATTAAATAAACATTTCCTTTCCTTTTCACGAATCTCTGGCATTGAGAGACATCTTTCCTAGGGCGGCGGACATAACGGACCCGGGGCCTTCTTTCAATGATAGTATATCGTCCCAGGCCCCCCTTGTTGTTTGTTCTGTAACAATACATATAAGTTCTTTGACTTCTCCATTTCCTATATTTTTCTTAACCTGCCTGCCTATTTTGTGCCTACCAATTCTTCTTATTCCCTGTAGCCTTTTCCCCCATTCTCCCTCTTCCTCCTTTCTGCTAATAACCGTCCATATGATCTCCATTTCTGTGATTCTGTTCCTGATCTAGTTGTTTGCTTAGTTTGCTTTTTGTTTTTTTAGGTTTATATGTTGATATTTGTGAGTTGATTGTCATTTTACTGTTCATAGTTTTGACCTTCTTTTTCTTAGATAAACCCCTTTAACAATTCATATAATAAGGGCTTGGTGATGATGAACTCCTTTAACTTGACCTTCTCTGAGAAGCACTTTATCTCCCCTTCCATTCTAAATGATAGTTTTGCTGAATAGAGTAATCTATTCAGCAAAAGGTAGATCTTTGCCTTCTTGACTTTGAATACTTCTTTCCAGCCCCTTCTTGCCTGTAAGGTTTCTTTTGAAAAATCGGCTTACAGTTTTATGGGCACTCCTTTGTGGGTAAGTGTCTCCTTTTCTCTTGCTGCTTTTAAGATTGTCTCCTTATCTTTAATCTTGAGTAATTTAATTATGATGTATCTTAGTGTGTGCTTCCTTTGGGACTCTCTGAGCTTCCTGCACTTCCTGGAAGTCTATTTCCATCAGCAAATTAGGGAAGTTTTCCTTCATTATTTTTCCAAATAAGTTTTTAATTTCTTACTCTTCCTCTTCTCCCTGGCACCCTTATGATTTGAATGTTGGAATGTTTAAAGTTGTCCCAGAGGTTCTTCAGCCTCTCCTTTTTTTTTCAAATTCTTGTTTCTTCATTCTGTTCCAGTTGGGTATTTATTCCTTCCCTTTGTTCCAAATCATTGATTTGAGTCCCGATTTTCTTCCCTTCACTGTTGGTTCCCTGTACATTTTCCTTTGTTGCACTTTGTATAACACTCATTTCCTCCTTTATTTAGTGACCATACTCAATCATTCCTGAGAGTATTCTAATTACTAGTGTTTTGAACTCTGCATCTGATAGGTTGGCTATCTTGTTATCACTTAGTTCTTTTTCTGGAGTTTTGATGTGCTCTTTCATTTGGGCCATATTTCTTTGTCTCAGCACACCTGTTACTTAGTAAGGGGCAGAGCCTTAGGTATTTGCCTGGGTGGGACAACCCACATCACTGTGTTGTAGTGCTATATGTGGGGGAGGGATCACAGAGGGAATGATGCTGCTTGCATGGCTCTCACCCCACTTTCTGTCACTTCCCACACTTCCCACAAGTGGATTGTGCCCATTCAGGTACTGAATCCTGGGTGAATGAGCTTGTGTACGTTCTACAATCCTGTGGGCCCTCCAACAGACTCTCCTTTGAGACTGGGTGTTTCTCTTGCTGCTGCAACCCCGTAGATTTTACAGCCAGTGGTTTAGAGGCTTTATTTTCCTGAGCTGTAACCCTGGGTTGTGTGTTCTGCCTTGCTTCTGATTTGGTCCTTCTGGTTTATCTTCACACAAATGTGAGACACCCAGCCACTGCCTTGCTGTGTATCCTCTCTGCCCTGTCTGCCTGTCTCTGCCCCTCCTACCAGTCTGAATGGATGTTTCTTCTTTAACTTCTTGGTTGTCAGACTTCCATACCATTAGATCTTCTGGCATTTTTAAAAAATTTGTTGTTGTCCTTCTTTTGGTTGTGTGAGGAGGCCAAGTGTCTCTGTCTATGCCTCCTCCATCTTGGCTGGAAGCTCTTGAATATTTTCTTGCTATAATATTTTTTATTATCTAAGGACTTCTACTTGCTATGTTCCTTATTAAAAAAAATAAACTAGAAACCTGGTGTCCTTTGATTCAATATTTTATATCTTTCTAAGGATATAGAAATATATATTCTACATACATATAAATTTGTTCAAATATCTGTGATTTACATGGTTTTTGTGTGATATGTATACCCAATGAATAGAGTATAAGAGAAATTATTTCACTGTTAACAATTGTTTTAACAATATTATCAAATGATGCAGACCTTGGCTTGTGGGGTCTGCCACATTGTGGATGAGGCACAAGAAATTCACATGGACTACCAAGTCCTGTGAAGGAAACAGGACGGCATGGGTTCTCTCTCAAGAGGAGAAAAAGCCTTGGCCTTTGCCTTGACAACCTTTATTGCATTTCTGGGCACATTACATGATGTTTCTCATTTACTATGCACAGATTTGCTTTAGGTGGTTACCTTTTACAGAAAACAAAGGAGATGATGCCACTGATCACATCACAAAAGAAGGATATTTACAAATGCAAAGGGAAAAGTGGTTGAACCAGTTACACTCCACAGTGGAGAGGTTTAGCACAGACTTTAGGAAGTTACAGTAGGCACTTGCTGTCTCAGTTCAGGGTGAGGGAGTTTTAGCAAAAAGCAAGTCTCAAAGTGGCCTAGGTACAATGCAGCCCTGATTCCCCACGGGAGAACCTATCCATGGGCGTGAGTCCTGTGCATCTCTGAGTGGGAGCCGGGACAATGGCATGCAGAACAGTCTCCTATAATAAAACAGTTCTGATTTGGAGCAACAGAAATCTAAATCTAAAAGACTTGGATAGCTTATACAACAAAGGATTTGTTATCTCTGAAAGAAGTTTTGTTGTTTAGTAGGTTTCAACAGGCCATTGTAAAAGCAGCATTGTGATGACACAGCTTGGCCTCTTCCTGAAGAGGTGTGGATACACAAACAGGGCAGTGGTCATGGGTCCTGGGTCTTGGCAGATCACATAGGTAGGTGTGGCCTTGCTACACTCTCTATTAATTTACCCAGGCACTTACATCAAAAGGAATGCTGTGGTTATGGTCATTTAAAAATGTCTGTTGGCTTATATTTAACTGGTAATTCCCTATGATACTGTTGATTTTTTTCTTTTAAGTTTCTATTTTGTCTCCTAAGACATCTTGATGCTCCATTTATTCACAGGTCCACTCTGTGTCCAAAATAGACTTGCTGTTGCAGATCTTGCTGCTTTCAAAATGGAAGATTAGCTTTAACAATTTCTGCAAAGTTTAGTTAAATGCCTCATTCTATATCAAGAAAATAAAGGTCTCCCTTAATGGTCATCGTTCAATGTCCCTGTTGATACTCTTTTTTCTTAGGTTCTTCTTCTAACATATAAATCCTGATTCTCAGGCAATTTCTTACCTGAGCAAAGACAGTTCTTTATGCTTAATTTTTTTCTAGATGAATGCATGTATGTGTCTATGCTGGTGATGGGTGCACAGCTGGAGATCCCCACTCACCTCTTCACCTGTATGATACCCAGAGGTGGGAGCTTACTTCTTAATAGATCAATGAGTTGGCTCTTTACTCCTCTGTTTCTATTCTTTAAGGAGTCCCCAGAGATATCCTAGTTTGAATCTCAGCTTTGCCATTGGATAGCGGTATCCCTAGTTTACTTATAAAATGGAGCTAATACTTCCTTATCATAAAACTGATGTGAAGACTGCATGTCACACATGTAAACTGTCTAGCATAGAATGGGAATATTAATGACACCCCACAGTTGGTTAAAGAAAAATTTTCTAGGTTATTCTTTTTGGGAATAAGCAATATTGAGAAAGGACCTACTCCCACTCTCTTTAGTGGTGTTTTCAGAATAGGGTAGGAAATTATCTGAGTCCCCAGAAATTGCTAGCTGCCAGACATCAATTCTCATGGAGAATGGGTAGGTAAGCCAGAGAGAGAAATGGAGAATTTTCAACTGGGGAAAGCTGTTTCTTCAGCATGCCAAGCTTGTTTCTGTCTTTCTCACTGGCTGTTTCTTTGGCTGGAAGGATGTTTATGTGACCAATGTTTGTGACTTGCTCCTTATATAGGATTTTAGGTTAAATTTGAATTTCTCAGAGTTAACTCCCAACCCCTCAACTAAAAGTAGCCCTATCACAATCATTTTTGTTGTTTGTTTATTTTACATGTCATTTCATCTGTGTCTCCCCCAGAATGGAAGTTTCTTAAGAGATGGCATTTGTCTATTTGAATCACTGAATCCCAACGGGTCATACAAACATGTACTTGGCACATAGTGGATATTCAAAAATATCTGTTGAATTAATGTTGGAATGGGCAGATCATATTTTAGCACTAACAAAGCAAAGCACAGAAAGTGAATCATTGACTTATTACTAGTAACTTATTCCTCTCTCTATATGGACAACACTTAATAATGGTCATGAAGCACGTGCTCAGTAAATCAAAGGACAAGGAGCCACTTTAGTCTGCAGTTGATGTAGAGCCATAGACACTCTGGTGTTTTGGGAACAATTTATCAATGACCAGCTCCAGATTGAGGAAAAATATACGGAACAGAGGATGTCATGGTGTTTCCAATCCTACCAGTCAGAACTCACATGCTGCCCCATTATTGCCCAGGCACCTTCCTCTGAGATACCTGTCATCCTTGGGATGCCTACTGTGGGCTTCAGTTCAATAAACAGAATGTGCATTCAGCTTTTGATATTTCTGTCAATTAAAACTCATCTACCAGACATCTTGATTCCAAATGTACATGCTTTCTTCTCTCAAGCTCAACACTAGTTCAATGTGCAGCGCTTTCCACAGTGATGGATAGGTCTCTTTCTCCAACCTCTCATGCAACCAGAATATTAAATTAGGATGTATTGTAATGTCACTCTCCCAGTAATAAACAGTAGATGACTCAAGAACAACCAGCAGAAAGCAGAAATAGACAAGGGGAGGTTAAGAATGGTATAGGAAATGTAGAAGCCAAAGAATTTATATGCACGATCCACAGGCATGAACTAAGATGGAAATGCAGGTGGGAGGGGGTGTGCAGGGAGGAAGGGAATAAAGTGGGGAAAATGAGACAACTGTAGTAGCATAATCAATAAAATATATTTTTTTTTAAAAAGCAGAAATAGTCAAGTAAATAGTTTGAGAATAGGCCAAAGAACTGACAGAGGAGCATATTTTAGGTGCATCTCCATTGAGACAGAAATTCCATTGTCTGAAGGACACATGGGTGTTGAGTTAGTAAGTGGACTTTTGTGGTCCCTCTTAGCCTCTGAAATTCCCATGGGAGTTTGTATATTCTATCTTTTCTGGGAGCATTCAACCAATGCTAATGGCAAGCCCATGCTGTTAGTGGAAAAACTTTAGCTGTTTCTGTTGGGTTGATTGAAGGACTGGGTAGATATAAAAGTGTTACCCATTTTCTGATGTTTCACAGTCATTAACAATACCTAACATTATTGAGTAGTGTAAGTCCTTTGAGCATGTTTATAAGTGCTTAACATGTGTTATCTCATTTTGTCTCCTTTTTTACAGGAATGTTTACAGAAAGTCAGGGAGTTTAGGTCATTTTGCCAAAGGTCATTCAGGCAGTAAAGAAAAGAACCAGAAACTTGACCCCAGCTAGTTTGACCCTATAGTTGGAGCACTTAACCCCTGACCTCCTCTTGCTCTGGTAAGTGTGAATTAGCAGTGATCATAGCAAAATTATAACACAATAGGAATTGTCTGCAATGAATTTCAACATATGTAATTCAGAAGCACATCTTCCCATTGCCAGAGATAATCCATTTAATAACCTCAATTCAAAAGTGATAAAACACCATTTGAACTGTTTAATTCTTGATAAGAAAGGGCATATGTAATTAAGTATAATTCCAGTGTCTATTGTTCTATGAAGATCTCCAGGGTAGGTTTTCCTACTGGTTACCACTAGATGATGCATGGGTTATGCAAGCAATCCAAATCCTTTCTTGAGAGGAATTGGCCCAAAGCAAAAGGAGGAAAATTTCAGCAGAGAAAGATAAACATGAAATTTGAATGCAATTGAAGGTAGTGACACCCTGCACTGTAGCTTTCTAACTGTGTGAGCTTGGGTTTCCAATTTCTTCCTTTTTCCTTTCAGAATAAACATTAATAGCTACTTAATATGAGTTCAAGAAGATTTGAATAATAGCCAAAAGGTCTCAGAGTTTGATTTCTCAGAATACTGTATAACCATAATTGCAGCCAGGGTTGGCACTTGGAAAAAGAAATCGAGGAACAAATTCCAACAAAGCAAATACCTGCTTACTGTGTAACACGTGTTTTCTGGAACTGACTGAAATCTGCAAATAGTTTTTTCTTCTGCATTTTCTTCTATTAGTCTGTAATAAAAATGGCCACAAATAGCCAGCTACTACTTTCTAGCAACCATCTGACCAACAAATATTATGGTATTATAAAATTCAGGGTTGTTCAATGAACAAGACCAAAACATTCTTGGAAATTTCATGACATACCGGTATTTTTAACAAACTATAGAAATGATCCTTGAAAGTATGGTCTTATACCGGTATATTTTAAACCAAAGGGAAGGTACTTATTCCTGTTGAACTTTGTTTTTAAACAAAAGGAATTGTCAATCATAGGCAGCTCTGTCCCTTCTAAGGAGAAAGAAGAGCATGGGTGTTGCAGCCAGACACATGATGCAGACACATTCTGCTTTTTGCTTCTGAGTTATGTTTTGTTTCTACATCTGAAGGTGTGCAACAGCATTATGTTTGCTGAGATGTAAGGAGTGCTTATCTCAGCTATGCAGATCTTGTGGTCAGAATTAGGAATTGTGCAAGGGAGTCATAGCATGTGCTCTATTTTCACACACTGTGCAGATTCTGCTTGTGAAGAAAGGATGATGATGTCTTGGTAGTTACTAATGTACATGTCTAGATCAAGTTACTACTTGTTCACCATATGAGCAATTCTTTTTCTATCCCCCCACTTACGTAAATACAGTTGGTTGATTGTTAGCTGTTAAACTGAGTTATTTTGATTTTTGACTAGGTCCAGGTTTTTTAATTAAAAACAAAATTGGAAATGACCCAATAACACACACAAATGAAATAAAAATGTCAAAAGTGGTTGTTATCATGATGCTGGTCTCACTTAGATGAAATTAGCAGATGTCATGTGTTTTACTATGGTGGATTCCAAGTTGTGACTTCTTCACTTGGGCTGCATTCTCAGTCTGGAGCTAGCAGGGTACCAGCATGGCCTATACTGATGGCATAGCCATCAGGGTAATGGGGAGGGTAATAACCAACTATAGGGTGCTCTCTAAAGACATGCCATTTGTTTTGGGGGTGACCTCCAAAACCAATATTGGCCTATCTAAATTGCATTTACTCTGTTGAATTCTATAGATAATTGTTGCATTTACTATTTTATTGGAATATTGGCCTTTTATTTTATACTTAAGTTTATCAGGCCAAAGTATACAAGCTCTCAGTGGGTATCTAGGGTGCTATTAGAAACCAGGCAGCTTTCTAAACAATGTGGGTTTAGGAGGATGTGAAGTGTGCTGGATGGGGAAAAAGATGGCAAACCTTCCCTCTGAAGATTTCTGACATCACCCCCTTTTGCATTTGGTATCTCTGAAGATCTTCTGTAGGTGATTCCTCCATAAGTCTAGTACCCACCTGGCCCCATACATAGTTATCATAGCACTATTGACTATATTTCTTAAGCTGTACTTTACATTCCTGTAACTATTTTGTAACTGCCAATCTGTACTTCTTAACCCCTTCACCTTTTTCACCCATTCACCCAAACCACTCCCATCTGACAATCATCAGTTTGTTCTCTGTATCTATGAGGAAATAGACTGCATTGTGCATTAAAACATATAGTTAAACAGCATAGTTTTCCTTAGCCCTAGAATCTCTGAAGATAGTTGATAGCATTGCCATTGTCATTATAAAAAACCTGCAAGATTGTTGTTACATATGACATCACTGTACAAATCAATTACAACAATTTTTTCCCCTTTCAGAAATTCCTTCTCTAAGAGGTTTGCTGAGTGAGACAAGAGGGGGCATTTTTATGGTCAGGATCATCAATAACAGGAGATTTACTCCTATGAGCATGCTTGGTAATATGTGTATTATTTATATACTTTAGATTATATTTGTTTGGTAATTTATTTAGGTTTACAGAGCACTGTTTAAATTTATTATCTAATTTAATCTTTGAAAGATGTTATTCTTTTACACACAAGCAAGCTATAGCTTAGAGAATGAAGGGAATTTTCTTAAGGTCCCCAGATAGTGGGTGCTCCAACCAAATGCAGAAGGAGTTTGTCCACATCATGCTTGTGCACACAGGGGTTTGCAGAATAAATACAGGACATGGTCTTGCCTTTATAGAACCTCCTGTTTATCTGAGAATGTGATCAATGCTGTGAAAACCACTTGGATGGGTGGTAGATAGAGATGGTTCTGGAACAAGATAGACAGACTTTGACCCTCATAAAAACCTGTTTCATTGAATTTAATAAAGTTATATGTAAAGTATGAAACAGAACATCTTTTAAGTGATAAAAGGTTCTATCACAGACATCTTTTCTCTAAGGATCTCAGAGATAACTTGAGATGGCCTAAATGCTTTTTACCATGGATTTCTGTCCACATGAATAACCACAATCCCTACTGGCATGGGTCTACATGCCACACTACACACAATGTAACAACACTGGAGGCCAGATTGTATCCTTGAGAAAGGCATCCAGCTTTGGGTGTCAGTTGGGCCTCAACAAGGACCTGTAGCTCGATGTATGTCAGGTGCCTCCATTGAACATGCCACTCAAAATGACCTTGGGCTCTGTTCTATGTCGAACCACTAACTGGTGGTTAATATTCAGCTGTGCTGTTAACTAGAGTACAAATATAGGACAAGATTTGCAATCTGTTAATGTTTCCTTAAAATCTTGGTAAGAGCTAAATCCATCATTAAAGAGGGCAATATAAATTAGGTGCTGTAGTTAGCAGTTCAAATGTGTATCTTAGTAAAGGTTATCTTTAAGGTCTTTTGTTTTATTAATGTAATTGTATTTTAGATAATCATAGCCAAGGGGGACTGGGAACTGCCAAAGTTTTCTTGCTCAGTCAAACAAGGAATGTGCTTACCTCATTGTTAATAAGAATAGTGTTCAAACATTTGGAGGGAAAATAGATAATTTAAAAGTAATTGATTCAGGTTTTTCTTTAAAACTAATATTTAGTATCTTATATGCAAATGGTGACAAAGCATATGCACAGAGTCTGGCATGGAGTAGGTATGCAACCTAGTGCTTGTGATAATCAGAAATTAAATCCTCTGTCATTGATCGACTCTGGCTTGTCTGTTCCCAGTGCCTTTCATGCTTATCCCATTGTGTGCCAGTGATGCTGACCTGATTGGTCCCACTCCTCATACTTGAAGCTAGGACAAGGGCCATGTGTTTTAACCTTTCTTTCCCTGGCAGCTACCACATCACCTGGCCAAAAATAGGCATTAACTCAGCGTTTGTCAAAGTAATGCCCCTAATCCAGCTTTTCTCTGTTCATTATTTCATATTGACAATCTGATCAGAGTCTAACTGCATCTATTGAGTTTTGAATATCATCTCTTGCCTGTGAATTTTTTTTGTGTTGGCTTTTGTCATTTTTTAAAAGTATATTTTGTTGATAATGCTATTACAGTTGTCTCATTTTTTCCCTTCACTCCCCTCTGCTCAGTATGCCCCTTCCCTCTCTCTATCTCCTCTAGTTCATGTCCATGGGTCATACATGTAAGTTCTTTGGCTTCTCCATTTTCTATACTATTCTTAACATCCCCTGTCTGTTTTGTACTCAACAATTATACTTCTTAATCCCTGTACCTTTTCCTCCATTCTTTTCCTTCACCCTCCCTGTTGATAACCCTCCATGTGATCTCCATTTCTATGACTCTGTCCCTGATCTAGTTGTTTGCTTAGTCTGTTTTTGTTTTTAGGTTCAGTTGTTGATAATTTTGAGTTTGTTGTCATTTTACTATTCATAGTTTTCATCTTCTTTTTCTTAGATAAGCCCCTTTAATATTTCATATAAAAAGGGGTGGGTGATGATGAACTCCTTTAGCTTTACCTTGTCTGAGAAACAATCTGCACCTTGATTCTAAATAATAGTTTTGCTGGATAGAGTCATCTGGGTTGTAGGTCTTTGCTTTTCATCAAGAAGTGTAGTCACTTCTTGTCTGTAAGGTTTCTTTTGAGAAATCAGCTGACAGTCTCATGGGAACTCCTTCATAGGTAACTCTTGTCTTTTCTCTTGCTGCTTTTAAGGTTCTCTCTTTATCTTTAACCTTTGTCATTTTAATTATGATGTGTCTTGATCCTCTTTGGATCCAGCTAGTTTGGGATTCTCTGTGCTTCCCAGACTTGTATGTCTATTTCCTTCTCCAAATTAGGGAAGTTTTCTTTCATTAGTTTTTCAAATAATTTTTCAATTTATTACTGTTCTTCGTCTCCTTCCATCATCCCTATGATTTGAATGTTGGCACATTTTGCAATTTCCCAGAGTCTTTTTATTCTCTCCTTATTTTTTTTTTTGAATTCTTGTTTCTTCATTCTATACTGGTTGAATGTTTATTTCTTCCTTATGTTCCAAGTCACTGATTTGAACCCTGACTTCCTTCCCTTCACTATTGGTTCACTATGGATTTTTCTTTATTTCACTTAGTGTAGCCTTCATTTCTTCCTTTAGGTGTTTGTGGTACTCAGTGAGATCTCTAAGCAAAGCATCCTTATCACAAGCTTATGAACTCTGCATCTGATAGGTTGTCCATCTCTGTTTCACTTGGTTCTTTTTCTAGAGTTTTGATCTGTTCTTTCATTTGGGCCATATTTCTTTGTTTCCTCAATTTGGCAGTCTCCCTGGTTCTGTGTGTTAGGTGGAGCTGTTTTGACTATATCTTGGCACACTTGTTATGATGTAAGGGCTGAGCTTTTGAAATTTGCTAGGGTGGGGCAACCTGCTTCATTGCTTTGTGGCACTGTATGTGGAGCAGGGTTGGGAAAGGAAACAATGCTGCTTGCTTGGCTCTTGCCCCATTTTTAGTCACATCCCCCACTTCCCATATGGGACTGGCACCCTTCTAGCTACTGCCCTGGTGCTGAATCCAAGAATGGATGAGTTTGTGTGCATTCTAGGGCTGTGCAGGTCCTTTAAATGGACTCTCCTGAGAGACTGGCAGTTTCTTCCACCACCACAAACCCCACTGATTTTACAGCCAGAAGTTATGAGGCTTTATATTCCTGGTGCTAGAACCTTGGGCTGAGTGGTCTGGCCTGGGGCTAGGATGGCTCACTCCTGAGGTGTCCCTCCTGGTTTTCATCCACCACATGTGAATGTGAAACCACCTATTCTGCCATCTACCACCACCACTACCTCCCTGTAGATGCCTCACTGCCGCCACACTATGTCCTCTCTGCCCCGGCTCCCCATCTCTGCCCCTCCTACTTGTCTGGATAAATATTTCTTCTTTAAATGCTTGGTTGTCAGACTTCCATACAGTTCAATTTGCTGGCAGTTCTGGTTGTATTTTGCTTTGAGGTTAGCTGTGATCCTTTTTATGGTTGTGCAAGGAGGTGAAGTGCGTCTGCCTATGCCTCCATCTTGGCCAGAAATCTTTGCATATAATGTTGACAGCCCACTTATTGTCTGCATCTCTCTTTGATTCCCGATGCCTCTCATCACTCATGTTTAGTTCAGTCCATCAGCAGATCTTATAATACAAAGCTGATTATATTCTCTCTTGCTCAGAATTTTGGTGCTTTCCAAATTCCTCTGTAATAAATACATGAATTATTTTTTTATGAAGCACAAGTCCTTTCCAAGTGTAGATGCTCACTTATATCAGACCCAGGTCCTTCAGCCACTCTGCTGTTTTGTTTGACATTCTGATTACACTCAGCTTGGGCTGCACCTCATCATTCTCCAGCTGCCAGAATGTAACTCCTGTCTCCAAAGCCTCTTGCTACTCTTACTCATTCTCCAGCTGACAGCTCAATTTATATCTCTCTTATGAATATTTCTCTGGCTCCCAAGTGGGCCTGGGCTCCTTTCCTTTGCTCCTACCCTTACCCATACTTATACATATCTTTATTAAATTAAATTTCTTGTTGCATTAAAATTGTGGGTTTTCCTGTCCACTTTCTATCAAAACTCTAGGCTTCTAGAGAGTAAGTTGATACTTGTCAAGTATTAGTAAAGCAAATGAATGCCTGAATGAATAAATGAATTTCATAAATGAGACTACAAAATTATCTTCATAAACTCATAAATTAAAAAAAAAAACCCATAATCTGGAGACTTGTGGAAGTGACTAATATAGCAAAGGAAGAAACAGAGTGGACCAAGTGCTTGGTCCCTGTTTCCCACAGCAGACAAGCCAGATGTCCTGCTGCTGCTCTCCATCCCCTTTCTGTTTTAAGAAAGAAACAGAACAACACAATCTACAAGAAATTTTCCATGACATTAAAGAGTATCATGAAAGCTACCAAACAGCTGGTGAGATGAGTGAAAGTCAACACAGTGATTTTATGTAAACTGTCACTTGCTTCTAAAAAAAAAGGATATTGTACAGCTCTTCCCAGGGCCACATTGGCTTCTGGGGACAGGATCTGTATCAAGTCATCTCTGATTTCCTGAGATGCCTGACACAGGTTGCAGACACAGGAGTTTACTAAATGTACAAAAAAAAAAAAAAAAGGAATCATATGAACTCTTATCTTAGGGGCACTGGGCAAGTAATTTAAAGAGTACTGGGTATTGTACTAATCTCTAGATCATGGTATGTAAATGATAGGACCACTGCTGGCTGGGAGCCTTTCCACTGAAAAAATATTAGGTGGCCAATGAAAACAAACAGGTTATGTCTGCCAATGCCATTTGCATGAGAAGGTAAAATTAATCAAAGATATTTTGAAAATGAGGCCTCTGTGTAGTTTCCCACCACCATGCATTTGTTGCTTTGTGAGTCTTGTTAATTTTGGCCTAAAATATGAAACTTGTGACAGGGGACTTGGAATCACTGAAGCTTCATCTTCTGTGTTCCATCAAGAGCTAGAGTTTATGTTTAGTTCCTAAAATAAGTGTTTGCCTCTTTTTTTTGCCTAGGTTTTTCTCTCATTCAGCTTGGCAGGTGGTCTGGCCATGGTGCTCAGGCAGCTGTGGACAGTGACTGAACTGGACAAGCAGGGGCTGCAATGGCTGGGGGCTCTCCTGTAAAAGTCCTAGATGTCCCTATGTGCCTGATGTGGTGACACTGGGCTTCATCCCAGCATGGCCACCCAAGGCCATTAGATGACTCCCAGGGCAGCCCAGGTTTCTGTTGGGAATATCTGAGCTCACTGGGAAATATGACTTGGCCTCAGAGGTTATGTATCATCATCTCTGCTCATTCCAGTGTTTGCAAATACATCACCAGCCCACCCATGGTCAAAATGGAGGGGCAGTTGCAAAGTCCTAGAAGAGTATTTGGGTGGGAGACAGTGTTGCCACTATACTTGGGAAATATGATCCCCTGGCCTCAGTAAGTATAGGAGTAGCCTGTTCTAGAAAATGCCAGCATTATATAGAATGAAAATGTGGCCTCTGGCCTCTGTGGTAGGAAACTAGGAAAAATAAGTCAAGGGGATCTACATGTAGGGTCAACTAACCACTCAAGGGTAAAAACAACCTTTCTACTGCTATTTTTTCATATTGGGATTAAAACACCATAGTTATGTTTAACAAAATAAAAATGTGATTTTTCCATTTGGTACTGCCATGTATTATTCTATGATGAAAAGTAATAATCCAAGATCCCTGTAATAACTTCACCATTTCAAATTCTGAAACTGGACCTAGGGAAAAAAGTTGATTCTGGTAAGTTTTATCCTGCTGCTTCAAAGAAACAGTGAACCACTCAGATGTTTTATCTCACAGTCCCAGAAGAATGTGAGGACACTGGATGTGTCATGTGACCCCTTAAGGAGCTGAGGCCAGGACTCTATCCTGGCTTATAGTGGGAACTCTACTATTTTGAAAATGGTTTAGTTCTGGTAGGGCTGATTGAAAATGTAATGGAAACCACAGATTCCTGAATTACAGATGAATAGGAACCAACTTTCTGCTGTGGGATTCTGTCAGCTGACAAATGAGTTATCACTCAGAATTATTCATTTCTTTGTCATCTTGTGTGAACAGTTTAGCCCCCTCATAATTACATTCAAGATGATTTAGAACACAGGCTGCTGTGTAACAGCTTTATTAGTGGATGGCCATTAATAGCATTTCAACCTTGACTGGTGAAGAATTGGTGCCTGTCATCTATTTTGTCCCATTGTTGTTTTGGAAAACACTCCTTTGTGAGTACCCAAGAGAGGCAGCTCTCCATGTAAGTGAGCCATGCATATTTGTTTCTGGCTCCACTTTGCTTCTGATGTCAGCGTGATAACTACCACCAAGTTTTCACGCCAAGTTTCCAATATACTTTTAAAATCTCTCTCTCTCTTCCTACCTTGTTCCCTTCTCTTTCTTTAAAGTGGGTACAAAGATATGTAAAAAGAGTTACCTTTCTTTTCATTCTACTTGCTGAACCTTTAGTTCTGCTCTGCAGCTCCAGAAAGACATTTGGGCAGAACCAAAAAAGAACACACCCCAAAACAAGGGAAATAAGTTGGTCCTCGGTTGTGGGATAAATGCCTTGGGCTGAAAATGCTGTATTGTGGAAAGTGATGGTCTCCAGAGTCTTCAAACTCCTGCAGTGATAATCCTAGAAAGAAAAGTGCATGTAAAAAAAGAATCATACGGGCAATTAGCAAACCATGGCCCAACTTCCTCACCATCCTGTAAACACAAAAGCTCACAGATTCTGCAGTGGTTCTGCCTCTGAATTTCATGGTGAATTTGAGTTTACCCAGTTCTTTGCACAGATGGTATGGGGGATTTTTTTTTCCTGAAGCCAATATGGCCAGACGCTTCCTCAAAACAAACAAACAACTGAGAATGTCAACAGCAGTATTTTTTTCCTTTCATCTTACTAAACCCAACTGTAAGTAGGCACAAACATTTTTTTTCAGATTTGTCTACAGTTACAGTGTCAAAACAGAGTGGGAACAATTTATCCTTTTGTCACAGGTAGAAAAACACAGCTCTTTGGTTATTGTTGAGTAATTTGAGGATCAGTGGCTTCCTGCATTAGACCATCTGTGTTGCACTGATATGTCACAACTGTCTTCAAGTGGAACTTAAGGATTCTAGTTTATCAAATACCACCATCAACTTCAAAAATAGAAATCCCTTGCAGGGTCTACTTCCTCCACATACCTACACCTTGTACGTCCAGGAAAGAAGCCAGCTATTGGTAACTGTTACTTGAACCTCAGATGCACAAAAAATCAGCCACCTTAAAAGCAGTGGAACAATGACAAGTTTTATCTTTGGTGAGCAGATGCTGATGGCAGTGAGCTGAGTGTGCAGAGGGTTAAGGGGCTGATGGTAGGGTGAATAATGGCAAGTGATGTGAGCAATGTTTCTAACTTCAGAAGCTTCAGTCACAAAGACATCCAGGATGTTAGAATGTTTGCACATTTCCAGGGAGAATAACCAAAATGAGAACACTGGAGTTAAAGAGGCATCTAAAATCCAATGACCCATTTTCTCTTTCATTTAAATAAAAGCCCTGAACACAAAAATGCAGCCTCAATATACCTAAATATGACACTAACAAAAGAAAGTAGTCTGTCAAATAAAGTAACAAGACAGAAGTGAGTCGTAATTAGCAACTTCTTAGAGATCTCCATACCTAAAAACGTGCTGCTGTTAGAGCTGGAGGATATAATCATTAAAAGCCCAGGCTTAGGAACCAGAGTGCTGTATTCAACATAGTCACTGTGTCACTTAGCAGTAGCCTGCCTTCAGGCAGGTAACTTTATTTTTGTTCGCCTCAGTTTCTTCATTTGTAAGATGGAAATACTAGTAGTATCTGTCTCATGGGAAGATAGTCCTTGGAAGAGTGGGTTAATTAAGATAGTATGTACATAGAATTTTAAAAAGTGCCTGAGCCATGGTGACTACTCAATAAATGTAAAGAGTTATGATGATGATGATGAAAATGAGAGTATCATTTCAAAAACTAGAGTTCTTGAGATCTGAGTACCTATAATCCTGGAAGATTCCAAATATTCTGTGTAATGAAATACAGAGGTTTAATTTTGATACTTTGTGACTTGGAAACAATGACAGGGACTAAATAGGCTGTTTTTATCTTTTAAATGAACTGGGCTATTATGTAAATAAATTAAAGTCAGTCAAGAGATTAACCATATGTGAAACTCCAAGCAACAGTTCAAGGTCACAGTCAGAAAATATTGAGGTATAATCCCACAGTGTGCCTGAACACAATCAGGTACATCAAAGATACACAAAGTAAAGAATAGGAATAATCATTTCTGGTCTTGAAGACCTTCTGTGCCAAGTGAAGACCCAGAGACAAAAATGGCAAAGTACTCCACTACAATAGCTCAGAGCCAGGATTATCCAACAAGGGTGTAATTACACACCATTTCTTTCCTGAGCATAGCTCACACTCATCTTTCTCTCCATTTTCATGCTTAAAACCTTTATTTTCTTTTATCCAGACTTTCAACTCTCCTCCCCTCTGACAGCTGTCAGTCTGTTCCATGTTTCCATAACTCCACTTCTATTTTGTTCATCCATTTATTTTGTTCATTAGATTCCATATGTGTGTGTGTGTGTGTGTGTGTGTGTGTGTGTGTGTGTGGCATATATATACACACACACATATATATGTATGGAAACTATATCTATATATCCGTGTGTGTGTATCTATCTATCTATCCACCTATATCCATGTATGAGATCTTATGGTATATGTCTATATTTAACTGGCTTATTTCACCTAACACAATGATCTCCAGGTCCACCCATGCCATCTCAAAAGGTATGATTTTCTTTTTTCAAGTGCCCGCCAGTAAATGAGTGAATAAAAAGATGTGGTACATTTACACCATGGAATAAAATCAACCATTTTAAAAGCATATTTTCTGTTGTTTCCTTTAAAATTTTAAGATGAAGGAGTCAGAAGATGGCAGTAAGGTAGGTGGGAGCAGAGTCTACTTCCTCCTGAGCACAGGTGGAATACCTACTTGATTTTCTGAGGAACAGAGTGAACTGTCAATGATATCCCCAGCAAAGGTTGGAGGCCAAAACTGTAGAGGACATTGAAAAACAGATGGTAAAGAGATTACTTTGGGACAGTAAGGTCCCTGGGACCAGGGCGGGGACCAGGGCCAGGACCAAGGCTACTGTAACCCCAGGCCCAGCACCTGCTGAACCTGCTGCAGAATTCTTAGAAGAGAGCCAGATCAACAGCTCCCTCCCCTGCCAAACAGGGTGGACAGAGCAACACCAGGATGGACCTGGATGCCTGAAGTCACTGGGGGGAACAAAGATGAAATGGCAGACACACAGGGGTGGTGTTCACCGGCTGTGACTGTGGACACCAGCTGGGTCATTACCAGAGAAATTGGGGATCTGGGTGACATCTGGAGAAGGGAGAAGAGTTGGGCCATGAGGGACCCTGACCTGGGTAATCTCCTGTCTGGTTGGAAAGTTGGGCTGGCTTGAGAGGCCAGGTGCTTGTTAGGAGGGACAGGCTTTGAACAGGAGGATTTTGTTTAAAAAAAAAAGGCTTTTGGTGGCTTTTTAGGGAACTCTCCCACAGCAGCCACCCCTGCTGCCCCATTTGCAGTGACACAGCTGATATAGCTAGAACCATGGCTGTGCCCTGGCCCCGGCCACGGCAACCCTGGCTGTACTCCTGTCCACCCACCCCTCCCCCTGCCTCAGCAGTGGAGGCAGTGCACTTGCACCCGATGCCACAGCTGTGACTCCGAGTGGTCCAACTAGCTTGTTTAGAGGAAGGAGGAGGTGACCCCTGCAGAGGAGAGCAGCAGGGCCTAGGGAGTTACCGACCCCCAGAAAGACTTAACTCAGTGGGGGAGCTGAACTACCTGGAGGAACTTTGAGAGTGCCTAGCACTTAGGATAGCAAAGAGTGGAGAAGGTGAAGTATGAGTTTCCCCTAATTGGTGTACCCGAAGGACAGCACAGCTGGTGGATTGGAGGTGCAGGTCTGGTGCAGAAGGGCAGTGGGGGCCTGGCAGTGAACTGAGGAAATGGGCTAGAGGCTGGGCAACTCTAAAGACTTTGGCCTAGACCTGGCCCCCATCCTCCTAAAGCCATAGGAAGGGAGAAAAGCAAAACCCAATCGCCCGCAGCCTGCTGCAGCCAGGAAGACCAGTAGAACTGGCTTGGCCAGTTTAAAGTCAGCAGGAGACATTTCTTCATTTTTATTTATTCCCGCCCCCCAAGACCTGGAGCTCTGAAAGGACCAGAGTCAGACCCAAAGAGGGATCAGAAGGCTAATTTCAACAACTGAGAAACAGACAAATTTCACTTTGCTACTCCCGAGAATGTGCAAGTTAATTGTTTATTTGTATTATTATTATTTTTTCATTACTTGTATTTCTTCTATTTTATTAGTACTTTTTTATTTCTCTTCATTCTGTTAGTTGTAATTTTATTTGTTTGTTTGTTTAACTGCATTGTTTCACTGTTTTTCCTTGTTCTCTCTTTCACATTGTATTCTAATTTTCCTTCTTTCACTTCACTTCTGTTCCAATAGCACACTACTTTAGGTTGTGTACTTCCTATTCTTGTTATTCAGATCACATAGATTTTTTCATATGATTGTAGTTCCAGTATTACTGTAAATAACTATTGTTCCATACAATTGCAAATACTACACAGCACCCCTCCTGGATCTTAGCCCATTTCACTGTCTTCTAGAACTTTATTACTGTTGTGGTTAACTCTATTCTCCCACACACTGTGCGCTCACTATATCTCATAATCTGACCTCCAACAAGCTCTCTGTTTTCTGGATTTAACTCACAATTCTTCAATCCACTAACAAGAGTCTTATATTTTTCCACCCTTTCTGAAAAGCTGCTGAAAAGTTGGGTTAAATATCATGGTTAACATTATACTTATCCAAAGGATCTCCTTCCTCTTCTGTACAGGTTGGTGTTTTAAATCCCATAGAATACATTCATGCTGTCTTAATCCAGCTTGCCTTTCCCCTCCAACTGATCACAAAAAAGAGTAGTGGGAGCTGTGAACACCAGTATACCTGCTGGAAGAGAGAACCCACCAGCAAAGGGATCACCAACAGATAATAAAGGAAGATGGTGAAGGAGTGAGTGGAATCCACATTAACCTCCACTCAAGACCAATCTGGGATTACAACTAAATGGTGGAGAAATTACCCTGAACAAACAACTGAACAATAGTGAGAGAGAAGCCTCAAAACCTTGTACAGACAGAAGAAACAGCTTCAACACAACCTGTCCTCAGCTGCACAATAGCATACAAGATGTGGTGGGTGTAGTGACCCTCAATTAACCAGCTGAAGGGAAGGTTCCACCAAAGAAAGATCCAACAACAATCAAAACACAAAGACATCCAGAGAGCCCACATAAATAACAGCCCAAGAGCAGCAACTACAGGAAATTGAGGAGAATGCACCACTGAATCTCAGGTCTCCTACCATAGAAGTTCACACCACAAGCCCAGGGAGTCAGAACAGATCAATATAAGAAGCAGAGGCTAACAAGAAGAGTCTCACAAACAATAGGAAGACAAAGAAACAAACCCCAAATGAAAGAAAAGGGAAAGCCTCGGAAAGAATGCTAAATGAAATAGGGGCAAGACAACTATCAGATATTGAGTTCAAAGCAATGGTTATCAGGAAGTTCAATGAGCTCACAGAGAATTACCAATAACTACAGGCAAACTATAATGAACTCACTGCAAACTATATCAACATGAAAAAAGACATAGAAACTATTAACAAGGGTCAGAAGGGAATGAAGAATACAATTTCTGAATTTAAGAACATAGTAGAAGGAACCAAGAACTGGCTAGATGAAGCAGAGGATCATATTAGAGAGCATGAAGACAAGGTAGAAAAAACACCCAGAAATAGCAAGAAAAGGAAAAAAGGACTCAGAAAGAATGAAGAGGTATTTTGGGAACTGAAGGACAGCATGAAACAAATAATGTCCATATAATAGGGATACCAGGAGGAGAAGAAGAAGAGCAAGAGATAGAAAACATGTTTGAAAAAGGAATGATGGAAAACTTTCCTAATTTGATGAGAGAAAAAGTCACACAAATCCAGGAAACACAGAGAGTTCCAATCAAAAGGAACCCAAAGAGGCCCACTTCAAGACACATCATAATTAAAATGGCAAAATTCCAAGAAAAGAGAGAATATTAAAGGCAGCAATGGGAAAACAGGAAGTAACATACAAGGGAGCCCTAATAAGACTAACAGCTGACTTCTGAATGGAAATCCTCCATGCCAGAAGAGATTAGCAAGGAATATTCCAAGTAATGAAAAACAAAGACCTACAACCAAGTCTACCCAGACAGGGTCTCAATTAAAATGGAAGGTAAAATAAAGAGTTTCTCAGACAAAAGAAGTATCAAAAAATATACCACCACCAAACCAGCAATGCAAGAGCTGCTAAAGGGTCTGCTTTAAGAAAAGGAAAAAAGAAAACAAAATAGGGAGAGAGAGAGAAACACAGGTATGAAGGAAGTAAAATGGCAATGAATAAGTATCAATAATAACCTTAAACATAAACAGATTAAATGCTTCAATCAAAAGACAGAATAGCTGAGTGGATAAAAAATCATGACCCACATATATGATGTCTACAAGAGACCCTGCTCAGAACAAAATACCTATGTAGGCTGAAAATCAAGGGCTGGAAAAAAATATTCCAAGCAAATGTACATGGAAATTAAGCCAGGGTAGCAATACGCATATCAGAAAAAATAGACTTCAAAACAAGGGCCATGAAAAGAGACCCAGAAAGTCACTTCATAATACTCAGTTGAAGAATCCATCAAGAAGATGTAAACATTGTGAATATATGTGCACCCAAAATAGTAGCACCCAAATACATAAGGAAAATCTTGAAAGACTTCAAGAAAGATATTGGTAGCAACATAATTACACTAGAGCATTTTAATACCCCACTGCCAAAAAATGGATAGATCTTCCAAATGAAATATCAAAAAAAATGTGGCACTGAACAATGGCCTATATCAAATGGACTTAACTGATATATATATAAAGTCTTTCATCCCAAAGAAGCAAAATATACATTCTTTTCAAATGCACATGGAACATTTTCAAAGATAGATCACATGATAAGACACAAAACAAGCCACAACAAATTCAAGAAATTTGAAATCATATCAAGCATTTTCTCTGACCACAAGGGACTGAAACTAGAAACCAAGGAAAAAACTAAAAAATACTCAAACTCATGGAGATTGAATAGCATACTATTAAACAGTGAGATCAAGGAAGAAATCAAAATGTTTCTGGAAACAAATGAAAATAAACTCACAACAACCCAAAACTTGGCACCATGAAGGCAATCTTGAGAGGGAAGTTCATAGCAATACAAGCCTGTCTAAAAAAAGAAAAAGAAACATTTCAAATAAACAACCTAACCCTACACTTACAAGAACAGAAGGAACAACAACAAAGACAGTCCAGAGGAAGTAGAAGGAAGAAAATAACCAAGATCAGAGCAGAATTAAATGACATAGAGACTAAAACCACAATTCCAAGGGTCAATAAATTCAGGAGCTGCTTCATTGAAAAGATAACAAAATTGACAAAATTTTAAGCAGACTCATTAAGAAAAAAAGAGGGACAACACAAATAAACACAATCAGAAATGAAAGGGGAGAAGTTACAACTGATACCACAGAAATACAAAAGATTGTAAGAAATTATGATGAAGAACTATATCCCAAGAAATTTGAAAACCTAGGTGAAATGCACAAATTTCTAGAAAAATATAATCTTCCAAAACTGAATGAAGTAGAAGCAGAAAGCCTGAAGAGACCAATAACAGCAGATGAAATTGAAGCAGTAATCAAAAATCTCCCGGCATACAAATCCCTGGACCACACAGGTTCACAGGAGAATTTTACAAAGCACTTAAGGAAGAGCTAACCCCTATCCTTCACAGACTATTCCAAAAAATTCAAGATAATGGAAGGCTCCCAAACTCTTTGTATGAAGCCAGCATAATCCTAATCCCAAAACTAGATAAAGACATAACAAATAAGGAACACTTCAGGCCAATACCACTGATGAACATAGACACTAAAATCATCAACAAAATATTGTCAAACCACATACAGCAATACATTAAAAATATTATACACCATGATCATGTGGGATTCATCCCAGGGATGAAAGCATGGTACAATATTAGCAATTCAAAAACATAATAGATCACATAAACAAAAGCAAAGACAAAAATCACATGATCATATTAATAGATGCAAAAAAAGCATTTGTTGGCCCTGGCTGGCATAGCTCAGTGGATTGAGCTTGGGCTGCGAACCAAATTGTCGCAGGTTTGATTCCCAGTCTGGGTACATGCCTGGGTTCCAGGCCATGACCCCCAGCAACCACACATTGATGTTTCTCTCTCTCTCTCTCTTGCTCCCTCCCTTCCCTCTCTAAAAATAAATAAATAAAATCTTTAAAAAAAGCATTTGTTAAGGTATAGCACCCATTTATGATAAAAACACTTAGCAAAATGGGAATAGAGGGAGCATTTCTCCACGTAATAAAGGCCATATATGAGAGACCTATAGCCAACATCCTACTCAAAGGGCAAAAACTAAAAATTTTCCCTTTAAGATCAGGAAGAAGACAAGGTTGTCCACTTTCACCACTCCTATTCAACATAGTGTTGGAAGTCTTAGCTGCAGCCATCAGACAAGAAAAAAAAAACAAAAGGCATCCAATTTGGAATAGAGGAAGCAAAACTGTCATTGTTTTCAAGTGACATGACAGTGTACATAGAATATCCTATAGTCTCCACCAAAAAACTACTAGATCTAATGAGTGAATTTGGCAAAACAGTGGGATACAAAGTCAATAAAAATCAAAGACATTTTTGTACACCAACAATGAAATATCAGAATCAGAAATCAGGAAAAAAAATCCCATGTGATATAGCAACAAGAAAAATAAAGTGCATAGGAATAAACCTAACCAAGGAAGTAAAAGACCTGTACTCAGAAAACTACACAACACTGAAGAAAGAAATTAAGGAAGACACAGACAGATGGAAGCATGTACCATGCTCATAAATTGGAAGAATTAACATCATCAAAATGTCCATACTACCCAAAGCAATTTATAGATTCAATGCAATTCCTATTAAAATACCAATGACATATTTCACAGATAAAGAACAAACATTTCAGAAATTTATATGAAACTATAAACAACTTTGAATAGCTGCAGCAATTGTGAGAAAAAAGAGCAAAGTAGGAGGGATCACAATCCTTGTTATCAAACTGTATATCAAGGCCATTGTAATGAAAAGTGTCTGGTACTGGCATAAGAATGGACACATAAACCACTGGAACAGAACAGAGAGCCCAGAAATAAATCCAAGTCTCTATGGTCAGTGAATATTTGGCAAGGGGAGAAGAAGCATAAAATGGAGTAAAAATAGCCTATTCGGCAAATGGTGTTGGGGGATCTGAACAGCTACATGCCAAAAAAAAAAAAAATCATGAAACTCAATCACCAACTCACACCATACAGAAAAATAAGTTAAAGTAAAAGACTTACATACAAGTCACAATACCATAAAAGTCTGAGAGGAAAATACCAGCAGGGAAATCTCAGACATTCCACACAGCAACATCTTCACTGGTATGTCCCCTAAAGCAAGAGACATAGAGGAAAGAATAAAGAAATGGGATCTCATCAAAATATAAAGCTTTTGCACAGCTAAAGAAACCAGCATTAAAATAAAAAGAGAACCAACTGTATGGGAAAACATATTTGCCAATGATACCTCAGACAAGGGGTTGATCTCCAAACTATGCAAAGAACTCACATGACTCCACTCCAGGAAGACCAAAAAAAACATTAAAAAATGGACAAAAGACTTGAACAGACACTTCTGCAAGGAGGAAATACACAGGGCCCAGAGACATACGAAAAGATGCTATGTATCACTAGCCATCAGAGAGATGCAAATTAAAACTACAATGAGATACCACTTCACGCTGGTCAGAATGGCCATCATAAACAAAGCAACAAACAACAAGTGTTGGAGAGGCTGTGGAGGAAAGGAAACCCTAGTGCACTGTTGTTGGGAATGCAGACTGGTGCAGTTCTTGTGGAAAACAGTACGGAATTTCCTGAGGGGAAAAAACCCTAAAATTGGATCTGACTTTTGACCCAGCAATTCCACTGTTGGGACTATATCCCAAGACCCCTGCAACACCAATACAAAATAACCAATGTACCCCAATGTTCATAGCAGCACAATTTACAATAGCCAAGTGCTGGAAGCAACCTAAGTGCCCATCAGTAAATGAGTGGATCAAAAATCTATGGTACATTTAAACAATGTAATACCATGCAGCAGAAAGTAAGAAGGAACTCTTACCCTTTGCAACAGCATGGATGAAACTGGAGAGCATTATGCTAAGTGAAATAAGGCAAGCAATGAAAGACAAATACCATATGATCTTACCTTTAATAGGAACCTAATCAATAAAACAAACAAGCAAGCAAAATATAATCAGAGACATTGAAATTAAGAAAATTCTGACAGCAACCAGAGGGGAGGTGAGAGGGGATAATGGGAGGGAAGCGGGGGGAAGTATTTTGAAGAACAATTAAAAGGATACATGGACAAAACCAAGGGGGATTGGAATCAGGGGAGGGAGGTGGGGATGGAAGCCATGGGGGAGGATTGGTGGGGGTAAATGCAGAAAACTGTACTTGAAAAACAATAAAATAATTAAAAAAATAAAAATCAAATAAAATTATAAGATGATATATTTTGTAAAAACCATGACTATTTTTAAAATAAATAAATTTAGGGAAGAGATTTCTGGCCACGATGGAGGCATAGGTAGACACACTGTGCCTCCTTCCACAACCAAAAGAAGGACAACAACAAATTTAAAAATGAAAAACAACCAGAACTGACAGAAAAATCAAACTGTGTGGAGGTTCAACAACCAAGGAGTTAAGGAAAAAATATTCATTCAGACTGATGGGAGGGGCAGAGATGGGTAGCTGAATGGAGAGGACTCTCAGAAGGAAAGGCAGTGACTGGAGGACCTGGTGAAGCAGTGGCTTGCAGACTGGGCAGTCCTACATTTGCATACAGATAAACTGGGAGAAACAACTAGGGAACAAGATTGACCTCATAACCCAGGGTTCCAGTATGGGGAAATAAAGCCTCAAAATCTCTGACTGAAAATACCTGTGGGGGGTGTAGTGGGAGAAACTCTCAGCCTCACTAGAGAGTTCATTGGAGAGACCCACAGGGTTCTAGAAAGTACACAAACACGCCCACCCAGGAATCAGCACCAGAATGGTCCAATTTGATTGCGGGTACCGAGGATGTGCCTGAAAACTGGCAGAGAGCTGAGCAAGCTGTACTGTTCCTTTTTGGACCCCTCCCCGACACAGAGCTTCAGAACGCAGTGATGTGGGTTGCCCCGCCCTGGTGACTATCTAAGGCTCCACCCCTCACTATGTAACAGGCCCTACCAGATCCCCACCCCCCACCAAAAAAGGCCCAAATGAAAGCACAGTGCAAAGCTCCAGAAAAAATACATCTAAGTGACGAAGAGATATCCAACCTATCAGATGCACAGTTCAAAACATTGGTTATCAGGATGCTCCAGGAACTCACTGGATACTTCAACAGCATAAAAAAGATCCAGGCAGCAAGGAAGTTTGCATTATGTGAAATAAAGAAAAATCTGCAGGGAACCAACAGTGAAGGGAAAAAAACCGGGACTGAAATCAATGATTTGGAACAAAGGGAAGAAATAAACATCTAGCCAGAACAGAATGAAGAAATGGGAATACAAAAAAAATGAGGAGAGACTTAAGAACCTCCAGGACATCTTTAAATGTTCCAACATTCAAATAATAGGGGTGCCAGAAGAAGAAGAGAAAGACCAAGAAATTGAAAACTTATATGAACAAATAATGAAGGAGAACTTCCCCAATCTGGCCAAGGAAATAGACTTTAAGGAAGTGCAACAAGCTCAGAGAGTCCCAAGACGTTGGACCCAAGGAGGAACACACCAAGGCACATCATCATTACATTACCCAAGATGAAAGATAAGGAGAGAACCTTAAAAGCAGCAAGAGAAAAGGAGACACTTACCCACAAAGGAGTTCCCATTAGACTATCAGCTGATTTCTCAAAAAAAAATCTTGCAGGCAAGAAGGGTTTGGAAAGAAGTATTCAAAGTCATGAAAGGCAAGGACCTAGATCTAAGATTACTCTATCCAGCACAGCTATCATTTAGAATGGAAGGGCAGATAAAATGCTTCCCAGATAAAGTCAAGTTAAAGGAGTTCATCATCATCCAGACCTTTTTATATAAAATGTTAAAGGGACTTATCTATGAAAAGAAGATCAAAAACTATGAACAGTAAAATGACAACAAACTCACAGCTATTAAGAACCAAACCTAAATATAAAACAAAAACAAACTAAGGAAACAACTTAGGAACAGAATCACAGAAATGGAGACCACATGGAGAGTTATCAGTGGGGGAGGGGGAGGGAGGGGAGAAGGTACAGAGTATAAATAGCATAAATGGTAAGTAGAAAATAAGGGGAGGTTAAGAATAGTATAGGAAATGTAGGAGCCAAAGAACTTGTATGTATGACCCATGGATATGAACTAAAGTTGGGGAATGCAGGTGGGACGGGGTGTGCAGCGTGGAGGGGAATAAGGAGGGAAAATGGACAACTGTAACTGCATAATCAACAAAATATATTTTAAAAATAAATTTAAGTACAGTTACCTTGTTTCTTGAGCTTTTCACTTCACAGTTTATGCAAAAATCATTTTAATTTGGCTGCTAGTTTGGTAAATATTTGGGATATAAATACAAAATATGGATACAAAGCATTTTTAAGATATTCTTTTTTCTGTAATCCTCAAATTATCAGTATTATCTGATTCGTACAGTTCAGCAACATTTCCACATTAACACAGAATATTTTTTTAGGTGACTCTATTTTGAAATATTGTAGCAAGTTCAGATTCATTGGGTCTTTAATAAATTTATTTCAAAAAGAGTTTTGATCCAATGTAGAAATGAATAAAGGGGAGAAAAATATGCAGTTTACTATGCAAAATAAACAGCATTTTGAAGATTCAATTGTTCTACGCATGGATTCGGGGGGGTAAAATATTAATTTCTAAGTTTCTGGCTGTGTATACATGGAACAATGGGATCAAACTGGAACTTAAAAATTGGTTTGCATTGTCTGTATGAGGCTGCTTTCATGTGAGAAATCTCAGTGTCTGCAAATATCTCATTCAACTTTTTTTTGTTTGTTTTTTAAAAGTCTTCATAGTTCTTGCTCATCAAAACACCATGCTGCACATGGTGGTCAATTCTAGTTCTTCAAGACACTAAGACAGGGTTAGAAGAGCAAGAGGTGTATTAGGGGAAAGTTCTGTGAGAGTTGAAGTGGGAGGCAGGCAGAAACAGTGGGAATGACCACAAATAGTATGAGGTTGGAGCTGGGGAGCATCAGGATCGGGAAGAAGAGCCCTGAGTGAAGCATAGGAGTTCTGTGCCCACTCCCTCTCCTGGGGCTGATGATTCGGCCACTGGTGTTGTTGGCCACTGACACACCTTGCAGCAGGTTTCGTATTGAAAGTGTACCTGGTGGCACGGCTTCCTGGCAGTCTAGGGCAAAGGGCCCTCAAGCAAGACAGAAACAGATAAATTGGAATCTTTGGTTCAAGTCATTTAATAATAATAGTAATAATAATAATAATAATAATAATAACAGTAATAATAATAATAACGATGCCATTGCTGGGGTTAGAGCATGGTATAATTGTGGGCAATGTAACTCTTCTGCTTTTACCACCCTTCCTTCCGAAGTGATGGGGCTGAAAGGGTGAGCAACAGTGCCCACATTCCTTTTTGTAAGAGCTGACTTTCTCTACTAAACCACAACTATATCACTTTCATGCAGATACAGTCTCAGGGACTTTAACTTGATTTTTCTTTCTTTTTGATGAAATCTAGCATACTGACAAAAATATAAATATAACTTGTGTGCACACTCCAGGGATTAATTACTAAACACACACTTATGTCACTCCCAGTAGAACTTTGCTGGAAGCCATGTGCTTCTTCCTCATCACAATCCCACCCTTTTCTGGAAAGAAAACTTTTAGGGGAGCACAGAACTGGAAATAACTCCAATGTCTATCAACAGGTAACTGGGTAAACAAATCATGGTACATACATACAAAGAAATAACATCTATGCAATATAAAATGACCTACAGATAAATTCAACAACAGAGATGACTTAATATCAACATATTGAGTGACAGAAGCCAGACATAAAACAATAAAGACTGTATCAGTCAGTTATGGAAGTCCTAAAAAAGGTGAACTAACCTATAGAGGCAACAAAACAAAACAAAACAAAAAACAAAAACAAAAATACCCAAAGCAGATTAGTGGTTGCCCAAGACCAGAAGAAAAGAAAGGGATGGACTGTTAAGGACATTGGAAAACTTTTGGGGGAGATGGCAATGTCTTGTATCTCTCTGGCTAGTGTGGCTCATTTTATTGGAGCATTGTTCCATAAACGGAAAGGTCACAATTTTGATTCCTGGTCAGGGTGTTACAGGGTGCAGCCAAGAGGGAGGACTTGAAATGGGCATTTAAAATGGGGTCCAGAACTCAAGGTGTCTAGAAGATTTTAGGATGTCTTCACCCCCCATCCCCAGGGTGTGGGTTGGGGGAAGGGACACGTGGAGCAGGGCCTTTGAAAGCTGTTTCTCATAGCAACAGCCTTGCAGCTAACCTGTGGTGTGGTCATTTAACATATCTATAGCCTTTGGCTGGTCGCTTAGATATGTTAAATAGCTGTGGCCACGCTCTTAGCCTAGGGAAGGGAAGTAACTTCCCCACCAAGATGTAACTGGGGGGCAGGTCCCCTGAGTTACAGAGCCTGCGTGGGAGCTTGGAGATGATTGGCTCCAGGACTTGGGGCCACACCTGCCCAGACTCATGATAGCAGTCCAGTAAAGCTGGAAGGATATGAGTTCTGGCATGTGAAGCCAAGTGTAGGAGGAGTCGGAAATGGGGCTGCAGAGGAAGACTGGCATGGGGATTTAAACCCAGAGGCGGCAGCCATTGAGGGAGAGAACCATGCAGCTGTGGAAGTGCAGAGAAGATCACAGCTATTGAGGGGAGAGAACCACACAGCTTTAGCAGAGTGAAGACTCCCGCAGCTCTGAGAGGGAGAACCACACAGCTCTGGCAGAGTGGGGACTCCTGTGGCCCTGGGAAAGAGGACCATGTGCCTTTGCCAGAGTGGGGACCCCCGCAGCTTTAGAAGAGGGAACCATCGCCTGGTTTTAGCAGAGATCCCAGCGACTCAGCTGAGGGTGCCGGGAACCCAGGGAGGTCTCCCAGTCGAGGTGGAGTACTAACTGGGAATAACCAGAGGACTGCCTGAGCCATGGACTTCTATTTCCTTTCCTGAGATACGGTACTCTGGACTGGGCAAAGAGGGAAGGAAGGAAGGACTGTGTCTGTTTGTGGGTGTTTTAAGGAACTTTAGGATTTTTGATAAAGATATTAGGTCATTACTTTAAGTTCGTATAGCATTAAATAAACATTTCCTTTCCTTTTCACAAATCTCTGGCATTGAGAGACGTCTTTCCTCTGGCAGCGGACATAATGGACCTGGGGGCTTCTTTCAGTAATAGTATATCATCCCAGGGCCCCCTTGTTGTGCTCTGTAACAAGGGCACAAACCGAAGTTGAGGTTCAGTCCCTCATCAGGGTGCATACAATGGGCAACCAATGGATGTTCCTCACATGGATGTTTCTCTCCTCTCTTTCCCTACCATCCCCTGTCTCAAAAACAATAAGCATGTCCTCAGTGAGGATTAAAAAAAGAAGAAGAGTTTTGTATCCATCTGTCAAAATTCATTGAATTTGTACACTATACAAGAAACAGTTTATTTTATTAAAATAATGCCTGTGTAATGTTGTGGGGGAGCCCCTTCAATGACAACAACAGACATTTCCCACTGAAGTTGTATATTTACCTATTTCCCCTTGTGTTTCTGGCAAGTCTTAATTTTTGAATTTTGAGACTAGTTTATTAATTGCTCACAAATTTTAACAGTGTGATATCTTTGTGAAAAATTAAATCTATCATTGTGAAATAATTTTATCTTTGATCATACTTTCACTTAAGAGCAAATTTTATGTAATGTTAAAAGGGCTATACCTGCCATGCTGTGCTAGTTTTGCATAGTATGTACATCTTCCTAGTCTTTGAATTAATGAATGTGAAGTTTAATGCAAACTATGTTCAAATTTACTTTGCAATGAGGACTTCTTGTAGAATCTGTTTATGATGAGTGCTGAAATAAGACAAAGCCTTAAAACTTACTGAATGCCTTTTTTATCAGTAAAGCCCAGCATGTTTCCTGTCAGAGAACATTTAATAATGCAGACCCCAGCTTGTGGGGTCTGCATCATTATGGATGAAATGAAACATTCACATGGACTACCAAGTTTGGTGGAGGAAAAGGGACAGTATGGCTTTTCTCTCAAGGGAAGCAAAAGCCTCAGCCCCTGCTCCAATGAACTTTTATTGTCTTACTGGGCACATTGTAAGAAGGTCCTCACTAACTATGCACAGGCTCTCTTTAGGTGGTTACCTTTTACAGAGAACAAAGGAGCCAATGCTGCTAATCACATCACAGAAGAGGGATATTTGCAAATGAAAAGGCAAAAGTAGTTGGACCAGTTACACTCATCCTTGGAAGTCTTAGAATGGTTTTTAGGAAGTTGCTTTGCAGTAAATGTCCTCAATTCAGGGTGAGGGAGTTTTAGCAAAAGGCAAGACTCATAGCAGCCTAGGTACATTGCAGGCCTGATTCCCAACAGGAGAACCTATCTGTGGGCATGGGTCCTGTGCATCTCTGAGTGGGAGCTGGGCCCACACCACGCAGAACATTTTCCCATAATTTAAGCTATTGTTTTTGATGCAGAGATGTGATAGGGGGCTTAAGACTTGGAAAATTTTAGCTTAAGGTAAATAGCCATAAATCTAGCAAGTAATGTGTATGTTAAGTTTTTGTTTCAGAAACTACAGATGAGGCCCACCTGGTGCCTGAGAAAAAGCGGCTGACCTTCTGGGGTGCTGGCTAGAGATTACTGTCTGGAGACATCCATACCAGGTGACTACCCCTCCCCCTTGGAGACAACTGTTGAATTTCAAGGCTTTCACTGACTCCTGGATGTCCTCCCCCAACCCCCGTATAAAAGATCTGGCCAGGAAAGAAAGGGGGAGATGGTTTGTTAGGGTATGAACCCGCCATCTTCTCGGATCGCTGGCCATCTGAATAAAGCGCCTATAAAAGATTCAATCACTGTCATTGCTTATTGGATTTGGTAGTGACAGGCAGCCTGAACGCTGCTGTCTTTTCCGGTTACAGATGGACAATACAAAAATACAAGAGTCATCAATTCCAAATGATCCACTTTTAAAGATCTTCCTGCCACATCTGCTAGTTTTTTTTTTTTTTGGTGTGTTTTTAAAAATTCTTTGCAAGAATGTTGATAGAACCTCTCCTGCATCTTAGTAGCCACATTTACTGGCATTTTTAGTTCTATAGGACAGAAAAATCAACATGTCAAAGAGTGAAATTCTGGTGCCCACAGGTTGATGAGAAATTCTGTCTTCCAAATATCAGCTTCATTAGTATTAACCAAATTAGTCTTTGGGAGATAATTTGGAAAGCCCATCTCATATTAAAATTCTAGCTTTAAAGCTTTACCTCATTAAAGAATGAAAGTGAATGGAACATGGCGGAATTATATATAGATACATATTCAGTCTCCATAAACCTGGTAACCAGGGCTGGCTAATTTGAAATACTGCTTAAAAAGCAGCCTTGGATGTGTTGATCAGTGAAAATTTAGTAATATATTTAGTCATATTAGGTCTCAATTCTTTCCACAAAAATTCCTACTTCAATAAGTCATGACTCTTCACTCAGGACCTCCCAAATATGTCTGCAGGCTTTATAGGCTGTGCTAAATAAAGCTAATGATTTTTTTCGATTAGAGATAATTTTGTTACTGAGCACATTTAGTAGAAAGACTTTTCTTTTACATACTATCGATGATGGTATTACATACTATCAATAAGGTATTAGGTAAGACACCAGAGATGCCAGGTCCCCTGCTTGAGCACTGGATGAGGTGACAAAGGGCTGAAGATCTATTGTCTCAAACAATCTAGTCACTGCACCAATTCTTATTATGTACTTGTGTGTGTCTAGAAATAGACTCATGTTCTTTCCTAGCAGGCCCTACTTTACTTTTCTCATATTTTGTTACTTTTCTGATTTTACTCATCTTCCCCTTTTCTGATGATGAATGAGGCTAGATTCTTCAGCTACTGGCAGCCCCTGTCCCTGACCACAGGTGAGCTCAGTCCCAGCATCAGGTGCTTGGTGATGCAGGGGGCAGACATGCACAGATAAATCCTTTCTCAGTCTCTCACAAGGAACTTACCACACTGCCCAGTCAGTTACCCTGGTTACAGCCCACACATTCATAGATTCATCAATAAAACAAAGCTCATTATTAGCCCCCAAAATACTTTTTGCTTTTCTCTGGCAAGGAACAAATTATTCTTGAACTGAATTTGCTGCCCACTTATGCTCATCTCTTTTGGTGCCTCCTGTCTCCAGCTCTACTTTCAGCATGCTCTCTCTCTCTCTTTCTCTGTACTTAACAGATTCCCATTGTGAAGCAATAAACTGAGGCCAGGAAACACTACCACAGACCTGCCCTGGGGGTGCAGACAAATGTGGCTGGCTTCTTTCCCAGATGCTGGCATACCACTCTTTTTTTTAAGGTTGCTTATTTTTATTTTTTTAAATTTTAACATTTTTTAATTGTTGTTCAAGTACAAATTTTAGCATATCACTCTTAATGAACCCCACAAACTCCCAGGCTGTGTGCTTCCAAAGCACACATATTTTAAGAGGTTATTGATGGAACAACAAAATACCATCTAAGTTCAATTTCTTCTGGCTAAGAGAAATTTGTGATGTTAAGAATGAAAATAAACTATTTTTAAGTTTCACAAACATCAATTATTTCAAGAGTCAGGAAAGTAATGCTACCAGATGAAGCCAACAGATAACAGACAATATAGGGTTGGGGAGGACTGTGAAAAAAGCTAGCTCTCTATCTTGTGTCACCCAACAGGAGTCAACATCCATTTGAAAACGTCTAAGACACATTCTAAAAAGGACCAGATTCTGCCTATGAGGACATAAGTTTGTAAAATATTTTGTAAAATTAAGCTTTAATAGTCTATGCTAAGTATGTGTGCCTGTAATACATACCATCACTGCCCAGGAAACAGATGTTTTGCTGATGTCCCCTCTACAAGGCCTACATCCCAATGAATTCTGTAAAGATGTGAACCCCTGCCCCAGGCCAGAGCTGAATTTCTTTCCTCTTTCCCCAAGTAAAGCCAACAAGCCAACTGCTTGCATGACATCAGTTACCAGTACATTTCCAGTGGAACTGAGGTCTACATGTGGGTTTGTGGTTTTCTCAAGGGCAGTGCTGTCCCTCTGCATGATGGTCTCTAACACATCCAGAGAAGGCAATTTGAAGTGCTGTCACCTGAAAGAAGCTGACAGTTCAGAAATGCTGCTGGAGCACAAGGAAGAGTAGCCCATTCCTGCCGTATTGCCTCAGAGATTACTCAGCATGCCCAGATGTTAGCATCGAGAAAAATATATATTAGGGAAAAAAATCTCATAGCTCCAGCCCTCTCTTTTGGATTCTAGACATAAGCACCTGAAACTGGGACAATGCATCGTTGCGGGAACAAAACCCCTGAGCCCCAGCAAGCACTGTGCTTTTTGGACATTCTGGCTTTGTCTTAAAAGTGACAGGCCAAATAAACAAGGGCCCTTGGAAGTAGAAAAAAAATGGAAAAGTATTTTTAGAAAGCAAATACCTAACCTAAACTTTCCTGATTTCTATTTTATTCTCTCCTATTCATTTAAGAAATTAGACTGTCCATGCACTGATGTTTGCATTCAGAGAAGTACTGCCAATGTTGGGCAGCATCCTCTGTTTGAGGATGGATGATGCCTGTGGAGTGGAACACTTTGTCCTTATTTTGACAGTTTTGCTTGATTCTGTGACCACCTGGTAACCCAGGCTTGTTGCCCACTGGACATTCTTCCTATTGGGTCCAGCCCTGGTCTATTGCTCTACTGCCCACACAGACACATCCTAAGCCTTGGCCCTATGCTCTATAACAAGAACTTAGCAAAAGCAAAGGGTCTTAGAAATTTGGAAGGCATCATGAATGCATTTTGAGCATCTTCTGAGAACTACAGCCCTTTCTGTAGAAAAACGTGTGTGCAAATACATATAACATTTGCATCTAAGTTAACACAATAAATATACTTTGAACTAAAGCTCTAGTGGCCTGGCTTAGGTGGGGGTGTCAGGCACAGGAGAAGTAGGACAGCACAAAAGCCAGCACCATTGTGGTCACCAATTGCCACTGAGCTGCACAGGAAAAGGATCAGAGCCTTTGGTTGGCAAAGGAGGGCTGCTAGCTTTGGGTGGCAATTCTTCAGTACAACAGGACTCCTCTCAGGGTGACTTTTTTTTTACATGTATAAAAGTCTTAAAAAATCATTGTTTCCAAAGTGGTTTCAATGTGGTGATTACTGAACAAGAAAAAGGGGTCTGTTTAAAAGCAGGAAAGAACTGCCACCTTCTGCTTAATGACTCCAGTGTTGAGAAGTGTGGGCACAGTGAGAAACCCATAGCCTAGGCTGTAAAACCTGTATCAATAATCAGGCATTTTTGTGGGATGGGAAGAGGGACCCAAAGAATTTTGATCAGAGACTGTCTCCATTCTTTTTCTCCCTAACACCAGTTTTGCAAGCATTCTGAAGATTGAGCTAGGACAGAAAGCGAAATGAAAAAGAATGTTTGGATTTCATTTCTGTGAAAAGGAGAAAAGAAGTATGTTGTGGAAGTTGGAGCTAAAGTTTTCCAGATCATTCTTTGTCACACCGAGGTTGGTCAGCCTTGGGTAGTTCTGAGGTGAATTTGATGAAGGCTTGTCAATATTTTGTGTATCAGTGATGAGGACTCAGCCCATAGAGCACCTGAATAGGCATTGGTCAATGTTAAATATGCAGAATTTGTCAGTTTGCAAACTGTTGCCTCTATGGTTATGTGGTACTAGTGAGGCTCCAGGATGATAAAACAAAGTGTCACAGGCCATCGACACAAAAATGGTCACTGAGGAGCTAATTTCTAAACAGTTTCAGACAATGGGGAAGAATTTGATTCACCCATGGTAAACAGTTTCATCTTGAAGGGAACCATTTTTTGGTACTATAAACTGGAAATTAATGAAAATGTATGTTTTCTGTGATAACTAAGGTAAAAGCTATTCTTGAATGAATTTTTAAGTAATTATTCATATTTTATTGACATCAGATCATTATCCAAGATGATTTTAATGTAATTTATTTTTAAGTTTTTTGTATGTCTAAAGGATCCAGAGATCAACTACACTTGTTTTCCTTCCTTTAAATGGTGTACATTTCTGCCTTTCCTGCTTAAGAATTCTTATTCTCTAGTTTTGAGGCAAAAGTAATACTCTTTCCATTTCTCCAAATAATTCTGTTTTTTGCTGAGGTCAGCATAAATAGGTAGTACTCTTGAAGAAAGCAGTTGAGAATTTGGTAGGTTGTACCACTGTTAACCAACATCCAATGCCCCAATTTATCCAGGTATTGGGAGGACCCACTCCCCAACCCCTGGGCATCTGAGTGGGTCATGTGACCTGTTCCAGCAGGTGGACAGGGGGTCAACCCATATCTAAACATTTAACTGCCAGTGTCAGACCCTCCAGAGGGATCTTTTGTTACCACAGCAACAATGGAAGCATATGTAAGAGAGATCCACCATCAGGTCGGCTGCTTGGTCACTATGATGACCAGAGCAATAAGCACAGTCCCTCCCTGCCAACCCAACTCCTCATAGCATAAGCTAGAGAGAAATATTTGCTGTTTTAACCACTAAAACTCTGGGAATGTTATTCAGCACAATATAGCCTAAGCTGTTCTGATACAGAAAGAGTAATGAATGGAAATCACTACTAACAACTCTAATAAAACAACTAATAATAATTCTAATCCAAGATGCTATGGATTTGATGTATATAGTAGTTTGCTCTTATCTGATGTTTTGCTCTCCTTTGTTTCAGTTATGTGGTTTCAGTTATGTGGTCAACCTCAGTCCAAAATTATTAAATGGGAAAGTTTAAAAATAAATAATTCATAAGTTTTAAATTATTCACCATTTTGAGTAGTAGGTGATGAAATCTTGAGCCATTCCACTCCATCAAAATGCGGATGTGACTCATCTCTTTGTCCAGGGTCTCTGGCTGTATATGCTCCCCACTCGGTAGTCACTTAAGTAGCCTTCTGGTTTATTAGATGGACTGTTGTCCTATTACAGTTCTTGTGTCCAAGTCACCCTTTTTTTTAAACTTCATAATGGCCCCTAAGTGCCAGAGTAGTTTAAACTATCATAGGCGTGTAGGAATAGGAATAAACATAGTATACAAAGGGTTTGATACTATGTGTTTGCAATTTCAGGCATCTAGTGGGGGTCTTGGAGCATATACTCAGTGGATAAGGGGGGGCAGCTATACTATGTGTCAGCCACTTAAAACTACCTTATGAGATTATTAAAATGATTCTAATTTTACAGATGAGGCAACTGAGATACTGTGATAACTAAATAACAAGATTACACAATTAAGAAGTACTAGAAGGACAGTTTGGATCTAAATGAATTTACTTCCCAGTTTAATTATTAAGCACAGTGACCTTCTAATAACACTCTAAGTGTATCTTCTAAGCATCCATGTGTGTGCCCCAGGGAACTGATGTTCTTGTCTAGAGCTCTAGGAGTTCCACCTTTGACTCAATAATTGCAGGTGAGAAAGCCAGTCTTCTACTCTCCCAATACAAAACCTTATAGGAAGCTTTCCAAGTTGAACAAACATTTAGGGGCTGTCTATTATGAATTAGGCATTCTACTTAGTGAATTTTACATTTTTTTTTCAGTTATTTCTCCTTTAAATGATTTCAGTTAACATTATTATCCTCATTTGTAACACTTGTAACATTTGTAACATTATTATCCTCATTTTATAGGGAAAAAATGAAGGACCAGGGAAGATAAGTAATATGCCCAGATTGCCTAGTTTGTAGACAGCAGAGAAGGAGTTCACACTATTCTTGCTGACCTAAAACCCCCTGCCTTTTCCATTAGGAGAGAGTTCATGAACATAAACATAGAAAGTGAAGCAAAACTCTGTGAAGTCAATTCTTTTAGGATGGGCTGGGCCTTGGACAAAGTTGACTTAGGGACTGTAAGGATTTCTGCCAGCTCTGGATTCTTGGCAGTCGGTGTGTGTCTCCTTCTGGCACTTCAGAGCACGGCTTGTATTCAGACTGGTAACCCAACAGCCCTAAACTGAGAACTACTCTGCCTGCTGTACTCAAAGGGGATGTGCAACACGGACTTCCAAATATGCCCCAAATGACATAGCAAAAGCCATTATGGCTCTGGGTTATTCTAAAGATTTCACCTTAAACATCCTAACTCTTTCCCTACAAAAGAAGCCTATGTAAGCACCAGGATTTTGTCCACTACACCTTCCTGGCTTCCATACCACTCTGATGAGGGTGTCAGTATGTGATGTAGCATCTGTTTTCCATCAGTCCTTTACTATAGATCCTCTGCCTTTGCATTTTCAAACTCCAAGTAAAAAAAACATTTGTGAACACTTCATACTCTGCCCCTTAATAGTATTACCAACTTGTCCATAAAGTTGGCATCACGATCAATTTCCCACTACAATTCCAATTCACATTCAACATGAACACAGATTACCACAGAAGTACCAGTTGGACAGGGAGTACTGGACCTCTGCTCTCCCCAGTCTCAAACATGTGATTCATCATTAAAATTCCTCCTACCAGCAGTGTCTTGCTCTTTTGCAATAACTGTGGATTTAATCTTCATAGAGATAAGTGTAAAGTCTTGCCCTTTTCTTATCCTGAATTTGGAAGTTTCTTTGTGGAATGTTCCAAGCTCCTGACACCTCTCTTCCTTTGAAAGCCTATCTTTGGTTTCTTTATACAGCACTTATCAATGATGGAGACTAATTATAACCATGACTCTGTTTTTGATATGAAATCCAATCTGAAGTATGAATGTCTTTAACATTCTCTCCAGGGGTGGCATTTAGAGTCATGCTGGGTGTTTGTAGTTCACAGAGCTGAGTTTTCCTGGTGGGGAAGTCTGAGCAGTGCTGACACAGATGACTATCCGGTGTTTGTGTCTTCTCTGTGTTTCCAAAGCCAGGCATGGGATCAGCAGAGGTAGCTTCTCCTGTCTGGCATAAGCAGGAAGGTGTTCATATATCCATAATCATTTTCCTTTGATATTTCTTGGTGTCACTGCAGTCCCTGAAGGTCACCAGCCATTTCTCTGTTTCAAGCCTTAGTTGTTGGATTTGACTTTCTACAGTGAAGAAAACTGAAACCTGACTACCTGAGAGACAGCTGCTTTCATATCAGACATGTTGTTAGTGATTTTTGTAGATCAGTCACCATATTACTATGAAGGATTGTAGATAACAATTATAAAAGTATGTTAAATAAAGACATAAATATTTAAAGATTATTTACAATAGCCAATATATGGAAGCAATCTAAGTGTCCACAGACAGATAAATGAATAAAGAAGATGTGCTACATATGTACAATGGAATACAACTCAGCCATAAAAAATACAATAAATTTTTCTCATTTGTGACAGCATGGATAGACTTAGAGGATATTATGTTCAATGAAGTCAGTCAGAGACAACTACCATATGATTTCACTTATACATAGAATGTAAAGAACAAAATAAATGAGCAAACCAAATAGAAACAGACTGGTAGATACAGAGATCAGTCTGGTGTTTGCCAGGTGGAAAGAGGGTTGGGGGACTAGGTGAAAAATGTGAAGGGATTGAAAAATACAAATTGGTAGTTACAGAATAGTCACAAGATGTAAAGTACAGCATAGAAAATATAGCCAATAATATTGTAATAATTATGTATGGTGCCAGGTGGGTACTAGAGTTGTGGGGAAAACATTGTGTAAAGTATATAAATTGTCTAACCACTATCATGTACACCTGAAACTAATATAAAATAATATTGAATGTCAACAGTAATTTAAAATAAATTTCAAGGAAAAAATGAAAATTCAGTTTCTATGGCTTATAAATATGTTCCATCCTCACTTGATCCCCTCTGTGGCCCATGTCAACTGGAAGCTCTCAATGAGTGTGGCATTTGGAGAAATGTTCTCAAGGTCCTGCTGCAGCTATTATAGAACAGAGCCTGGGTGGAGGGAAGAATGACATACTATTACTAAATGGACCCACCCTTGTGCTCCAGGGGTCCCCCACCCCTTACTAGGTTCATCTTGCCCACTGCCAGGGAAAGACGTCTCTCAATGCCAGAGATTGGTGAAGATGAAAGGGATTATTTATTTAAAGAGTTATACAAACTTAAGAGTAATAACATAATGTCTTCATTGAGATCCCAAAGTCCTTTAGAATACCCACAAACTCACAGTCCTTCTTTCCCCCTCTGCCCACTCCAGGGTACCATACCTCAGAAAAAGAAATAGAAGTCTGTGGTTCTTTTCTGTCCAAGCTGCATGGTCCCAAAAAGACCCCACATGGCTGCCTCACCTGAGTTTAAATCCCAATGCCAATCTTCCTCTGACACACCATTTCCAACTCCTTCCACAATTGGCCCAGCTGCCAGCATTCCTGTATTTTTCCAGCTTTACTGCTCTGCCATAGTAATAAATCCGGGCAGGTATGGCCCCATGGCATGGAGCCAATCATCTCCAAGCTCTTATGAAGTCTCTGTAACCAGGGAGAGTTGCCTCCCAGTTACATCATGGGTTGAAGTCACTCCCATTACCCTGGCTCAAAGCATGGTCACAGCTGTTTAACATATCTATGAAACCAGTTAAAGGTTATAGATATGTTAAACGACCATTCTAGAGGTTATCTCAAAACTATTGCTATTCAAAACAACTTTCAATGGCCTTGCTCCATGCATCTCATCCCCCAGCTCAAACTTGTGGGGGTGAGGACATCATGTATATATATATTTTTTTCCCTAATATTTTCTGGGCACCAAGTTCTGGACTCCATTAAAAATCCATATTTTGGGCCCCCCCCCCTTGGCTGCACCCTGTTACACAGCATCAGTGGGTTCATATCAGCCACTTAGAAAAATATAAATATTCTTTCTTAAAAATTGAGATATAATTGGCATATATTAATATTATATCATTTTCATGTGTATAACATGATTTGATGTTTATATATATTGTGAAATGATCACCATAATGTTTAGTTAACATCTGTCACCATACAGCTACACATATTTTTTATTGTGATGAGGACTTTCAAGATCTATTATCATAGCAACTTTCAAAAACAAAGTACAGTATTATTAACTATAGTCATCATGCTGTACATTACATATGAGACTTATTTTATAACTGGAAGTTTGTACTTGTTGACCCCCTTCACTCATTTCACCCACTCCCAGCTACCACCTCTATCTGTGTGCCTGGTTGTTTTATTTGTTTTTGTTTTTTTTTTAAGATTCCATATATAAGTGAGATCGTATAGTATTTGTTTTTCTCTGAGTTATATCTCTTAGCATAATACTCTCAAGGTCCATCTATGTTGTTGCAAATGAAAAGACTTCCATTTTATGGTTGAATAATGTCTTAGCTATTGTGAGTAACGCTGCAATAAACATGAGGGTCATATATCTTTTTGAATTAGTGTTTTCTTTTTTTTTCAAATGAATACCCAGAAGTGGAATTTCTGGATCATATGCTAGAGCCATTTTTAATTTTTCGAGAAACCTGAATACTGTTTTCTACAGTGGATATACCAATTTACATTCCCACCAGCAGTGCATAGAGGTTCCCTTTTCTCCACATCCTTGCCAACACTTGTAATATTTTGTTTTTTTGATGATAGTCTTTCTAAGAAGTATGAGATATCTCATTGTGGTTTTCATTTGCATTTTGCTGATGATTAGTGATGTTAAACATTTTTCCATGTACCTGTTGGCTATCTGCATGTTTTCTTTGGAGAAAGCTCTGTTAAAATCTTCCATCCATTTTTTAAATTGGAATTTTTTGTTTTGTTTTGTTTGAGTTGTATGAGATCCTTACATGTTTTGGATATTAACCTCTTCTCAGATACATAATTTGCAAATATTTTCTCCTATTCTAGAGGTTGTCTTTTCATTTGTTGATGATTTCTTTTGTTGTGCAGAAGATTTTTACTTGGATGTAGTCCCATACACTTATTTTTATTTTTGTTGCCTTTACTTTTGGTGTCAAATCCAAAAACTCATCACCATGACTGATGTCAAGGAACTATATTTTCTTAGTCTAGTAGCTTTATGGGCTCAGCTCTTACATTCAAGTCTTTAATCCATTTTGAGTTAATTTTGTGTATGGTGTAAGATAGGGGTCAAGTTTCATTCTTTTGCATGTGACTGTCCAATTTTCCCAGCACCTTTGTAGTAACAATATATTAATTGTAATTATTTGCAATCTCTTTTGTAAAAACAAGTAATTTTTTTTCTGGCTAGAAATTAGCCTAGGGAACAGGTTAGGCTGCCTGATAAACAATGAATATTAATATTTATTGGCATTCTATCTTAACATTGCTTGTAATCACTGTTAAGTACATGGATTTCTAAATGAGAGTCACATATCTTTTTGTATCTAAATGATGTGAAACTAGAAAGTTGGAGGAGAAAGTACAAAGGACAGCAGTTTATGCCTAGAGGGGGTTCAGGAAAAATTCAGTTTGCTGGGAGGAGGGCCACTCCTGTTTTGGATGAACCTCAGACATTATCTCCTGAAACATGGCAACATGGTGCCTGAATGTTCCACCCAGGACAGAATCTGACACCACACAATGCCCAGCAGCTGCGGCTGCCTGCACCACAATTTGAACTTTCTTCCCAGCTATTTTGGTGAGTCTTTTGATAATCTTTCCCTCATCATATCCTAGTCTGTGCTCCTAATTTAAATGTTCATTCAATTTAGAGTCACACTTCAGTGCCAGCTTGAGGTTTCGGACAAACACAATTCACCCTCTGTCCCCATGGCAATTGTGAGAACACTATGTCTTTGCCCTTTTGCCCTGTGGCCCTCCACACAGGTTATGCAATGGTTGGTGTGGAACCTTTGTTTTGTTTTCATTTTAAAACAACTTTATTTATTTTTAAGTATATTTTATTGAGTATGCTATTGCTATGTTCCAATTTTCTCCCCTTAATCCCTCTTCATCCTGTATCCCCCTTCTCTCCATTATTCACCCACACCTTAGTTCATGTCCATGAGTTGTACATATAAGTTCTTTGGCTTCTCCACTTCCTATACTATTCTTAACTTCCCCCTGTCTATCTTGTACCTACCATTTATGCTTTTTATTCCCTGTCTCTCTAAGCTCCTGTGCTAGTTTCAGCCTGCATTCCAGATAAGGCAGTGTGCAGGGTTTTTATATAATCCTCTCTGATAACCTCCCTAGCACTGGACTCTGTGTTGGGCCACCCCCACAGCAGATGGTTGGGTGGAGTGTGAGCTCCAGAGGCATTCTTTTGACAATGCAGGCAGCTGACAGGGGTTAAAATTCATCTAGATGTTGGGAATTTGAAAGGTGCCATCATTTCTATGTGGAAGAACTTGTAATGGGTAGGAACCAATAGGAAAATGAAAAGCACACTTTTAAGTTCTCCTGAGTCACCTTTTTAGACTTTTTGTATTCCTATCCAATAAATAATATAGAGAGCTGATTTTGAGTACTATTCCTCCATTACCAGTGGTATCTTTGGCTTGTTTATTTTCCTCTTTGAACCTCAGTTTCTTTATGCAAAAATGGGAATAACAACGTACCTACCTCACTGGATTGGTAGAAAGATTAAATAAAATAATATTTGGGAAACACTTAACTCAATACTCATATATTGAGCCTGGGCCATGGTACATGCTCAATATCTGATTATTAAGGAACAGAGGGCAGCTATTGTTGTTATCTGACATTTAAACAAATGATTTATATGTTCTCTATTGATATGTGGTTGCTTTCTCTCCAAAAACAACTTATAAGGTTTTCATCAAGGACAAAAACTGTTGTTTTTATTTTTTAATCATCTTGAGGTATTCAATGCAGAAGCACAAGTAAATATTGGGTGAAGAGAAAAACTAGATTTCTTTCAAATGTATTAGTCTAAATTTATGAGTCTTGTAGAATAAATGAATTTTTTTTCACTATGTACAATATTGGTGAAAGATATCTTATTTCCATTTTGGTTTTACCACTGCTTAGTATGGAAAGATCATTGATAATTCTTAGATAGGGCATTAAACAATCTTGAATTATACAGTGAGAAATTTCTTCCTTTTCAATTATCTTTCATATTTTTCTGATTATGTCAAGTGCCTCAGTTCCAAATCACTAGGACTTTGTTATCTTAGTAATATTCTTTGTTAACAAAGAGAAAGGATGGGATCAGGCTGCAGTTTTAGGAGATTAAATACTACTGTATTGTTTTTATTGTACATATTTTTATCTTTAGCTTATATTTTTGTTAAATTAAACTGGTTAGTAAAATATCATTTGTTATTAAAATTTTTTGAATTAAAAAGTGAATCATTTAAATAAAAACATTTACTAAATAGTAGCACAATTGATACCTATGTACAGAACAAGAGTGATGGTGGTAACCTGAAATTGGGAGAAGACCAGATTCGATGACCTTCCCCTCTTCGTTTAGACTTTGGGGACTCTGAGTAGCACAGTGATTCACCTGCTAGTGATGTTAATGCTGGGGGAGCTGATCTGCAGCTGGTGGGGTCTAAGGCACCAGGTTAGAATGAGTACTTTCCCCACCTCCTCCTGGGCCTGCCTCTTTCCCCAGGCCTGAAAAGAACAGTAAAGGAAATGAGATGAAGTAGGAATAAGATTATTCATTCCCAAATCATCTGGACATGGCATATGTTTTCTCGAAAAAGAAAATCTCTTGCAAAAAGAAAGGCAGCTCTAGTCTGAACACAAGTCTTATATGCTTTAACCCAGCAATCAAAATATCTTAGTAGTTGAAGCTATTGGGTTATTCATGGGCTTTTTTTTTCTTTTATTCTTCCTAAGAGAAGCAGGGTACTCTCCAGTATCTACAGGAGACAATTTTACTTTATGAACAATTTTTCTCTTTCTTCCTCTCTCTCTCTTCTTTTTGCTCTCTATACTCTTCTGAGATCTTTTCCATTACCTCAAAAGTATTTGCCTAGAGAATATGAAATAATTCCTTCACTGAGTTCAATAAAACATTTGACAGCCAGAAGCCAGTGAAAGCATGGATGAAAACATTGTAGTCTGATAAAACTTATTCTCAGAATCTATAATTGTATAGTGTCTCTGCTAATACTAAAAGATGAATGAAATTTTATTTTTTGTTCCTTTTATATGCTAAACCGTAGCAATATCTACTGACTCTCGGGCCTATGACTCTATTTAATCTTATTACTCATGTGTTTTTTAACTGTTTATAAAGGCTAAAATTTAGCAGATATTTACTGGAGTGTGCACTTTGCTTACTTCATGGAGAATAAGGAAAGGGTGGTTGTGAACAGAAATATCTCAGAGATGATCTAGCTGATCCCACTTCTTTCCCAGGAGACCACTGAGGCACAGACAGATTAATGAACTTGCTAAGGGTGATCCCACATGGTTGCCCAGGGCTACAGCATGGACCCTGACCTAGCCTCCCAGGTGATACTCCACCATAGGTTCCCCTTCTGAGGACCACAGAGCTGGGAACAATTTAATCCCCTCTGACACATCACACTTAAAAATTTCCTCTGCTGTTTTGGAAAGAGAGACAATACTTTCCAATTAATAGTACAAAGCCATCCATTGTTCTGCACTCAGCTTTTTATGAAGCACTTCACAGTGTATCCCTTTGGAATCCTAAATATAAACATGCCCTTTCTGTTAGGAACTTCTTATAATTGAGATCAAAGCTGACACTGGAGCTTTCTCAAGAGTTGAGTTTCTTTCATTTCCTTTTTCAGGAATTTGAGCTTGAAATTGCTCCTCAAGATGTTGTTAGCCAGGATCTATCTATCTTTTCTTCAAAGCAATGTCTTTTCTTTCATATTTGTTCCCTGGATTAACAATGGTGTAGCACTTATTGCTGAAGAGAAGGGAGAAAAAATTATCATCTAGGTAGAAAATAAAATATTTTGAGACATATCAAAGTCTTCTAATTTGATGAGTGGTTTTGCACAGAGATATGAACATCATTTTCTAAGATAATTTATGTCTGCAAATGATTACATTTGCAGAGAATATCTATATCTGTGAATATAAACTCACCCTATATATCAAGCCAGGATTAAGTATTGTGGTATTTGTTTTTTAATGAAGCCATTTGTACTCTCAGCCAGTTTTATAGACTGGAAGAATTTGCTATTCACAGTTTGAATGGTGTTCATCTTCTTGAACTATGACATGTAAGGAGGGGTCAATCCGTATTTACTGCCTCCCGAAAGACCTTCACTTTATAGCCATAGCCCTGAGTCTGCCTAACTGTCAGTGCTGAGGTCATTCACTTAAGGCCAAGAAGTCTTGGCATTGTCAGTGAGCTATCCTACTTAGCAGAGAGGCCTGTCAGTCTAACTATACCTGTTAATCACAAAGCCCCTGAAAGCTTGTGAAATTGATTGGTTCTTTTGAAAAAGCACCTGGTCCAACCCAAACTCAAGCTAATACAACCCCAGGGAAACCAGGGGAACAGAGAGTCAAGTTTCACTCTCTCTGTCTCTCTCTGTCTCTGTCTCTGTCTCTTTCTGTCTCTCTCTCTCTCTCGCGCTCAGAAACCTACACTTGCCTTGTGTGTTTGTGTGTTTTCCAGGAGTGTTTGGCCATGCAGGTCTATCTTCTACCAAGCCTGCGATAGCTGTGTGAGCCCCCAAAGTACTGAGCTTTAATATGAATCAGAAACTCTGGACACTGATGTTTGTTTTGACCTTGCTGAGGACACATTTGGACTTTTTCCATGGTGGGACGGACAGAGATGGAACTTTGGAAACCCAGGAGGCAGCTTCTATTTCCACCAGAATAAATCATCTTGCCATATCATAATCTCTGATGTGTGGGTCCTTGGAGTGCTTTCCTGGTGGTCCCATGGAAGAGCCTGACTTCCACCAACAAAATCGACAGCAAGTTTGTCACTGTGCTTCTGTAGAGCATGACAAGCATGGTCTTAAGGATGCATGCAAGCTGTGCAAAACAAAACACACATTGTCATGTTTTGTTTTTGTGTTGGGTTTTTTTTTTTTTTGGTGTTTCAAATCCTGGATTCTCATTCTTTCTCCCGCTTTATCTCATCTGTTCAGTCCACAACTTCAAACAACAGACTTAGTAACTACACGTATCCTCTCAGTAATGCTTGGCTATCCGGTGTTTGGTTTATGATATTTAAAGATTCAAAAGGGTGAGAGCATGGGCCAAGACCATTCTTTTAACCTCATGTCTTTTCCTGTTAGAATGACACTTCATTGAAACATACTTTTTCCTGGTCTGTTCTTGAGTTTATCTAAAAAGAACTGTGGAAATTAACTCAGATGAGAGGCAGTCTAAGAATTTAACCTCTTCAGCAAGAAGTCATGAAAGGTAAGACATTACATTTCCATAATGCAAGAGGGATTTTTCTTTCCACAGCTATCAAATAGTCAATATATTTGGAGCTGGGATTAAGTATGATAAGGTTTTAATAAATAAGAATGCTGCCCTGGCTGGCGTAGCTCAGTAGATTGAGCGCGGGCTGCGAACCAAAGTGTCACAGGTTCGATTCCCAGTCAGGGCACATGCCTGGGTTGCAGGCCATAACCCCCAGCAACCGCACATTGATGTCTCTCTCTCTCTCTCTCTCTCTCTCTCTCTCTCTTTCTCCCACCCTTCCCTCTCTAAAAATAAATAAATAAAATCTTTAAAAATAAATAAATAAATAAATAAATAAATAAATAAATAAATAAATAAGAATGCTTACTGTTAGCTGTATCCATTTTTAGTAGGATGATTATCGTCTATGGTCTACAGTCTTTGATTTCTGCTTAGTATTTTCCACACAGATTTAAAAGAGTTGGCAGTATTTCCAGATTTACAGAAACTGCAGATATAATTTTATTACCATTATTCACCAACCTCACAGTTGTCTCTGATTTGAGTAATCACTAATAGTATTATCCTTATCACAGCTGCTTCAGTAAGTTCTGCTTCTGAAAGAAAGGATACGTGAGTAAATGATTGAAGTACTAATAATACCACCTCTCTGAAACACTCTTCCTTAAATATTCTTATGTGCCCACTGTGTTGTATCATGTTTAGTATAACTTCACCAGTATCTACAGAGATTTTTTTTGCAGATTTATTATTATTGACATACAATGAGGTGCGCTTGTTTAAAATGAACAGTTTGAGAAGGTTTAAACTATGTTTGCATCCATGAAGCCACATATTTGAATTAGTGTAGCTATTATGATACTCATGTGAAGTTTTAAATCCAAAAATTTTTTAAAGGGATTTTTTAAACTAAAATCACAGTTTAGGGGATTAATTCCCCATTAGATTAACTTTGTTTATTCACTATAAGCACTCAAGGTAATATACTTGGGGTGGTAGATGGACTAGAATGAACTTCAAAATAATTGTAAAATGACCAATATCTTTATTTGCTTGTTTTTAACATAACATTTTCATAATGATACTTTATTATTTAATGGGTCATATTTGCAGTCCAGATTTTGCAGGGCCTCTTTTTCCAAAATCTGTGATAAATTTATTTGACCCTGTTTATTCTTGTAGCTAATATTCATTTGAACTGATTACCACATAGGTAAATTCAAGTGCAAAATAAGATTATTTGAACAATTATGTCTCTTTAAAAAATGACTTATGAACCCCAAGATGTATTAGTCCATACCTTAATTGAACATTTCCATCAAAAAAAGATAAAAAGAAAGTGTGTGTCATCAGCAGCCCTCCACATTGTCATCAGTCTCAGATGTCTAGAAGATGTGCATGTTGTCACCTATCTGCATAGTCTGATGATGTCTGCTTCCAGACATAGCTGTTAGGACCTACATTGCCAGGGGGAAGCTGTCACCTGGCTTCATGTAGGTTTCATGTCAATACCTCCTAGTCTCTTCCTGGGTACTTGTGACACCACCAAAGGGAGAACAGATAGCAACTCTTGCATCACATTTCTCAGAGTCTGAAGTGGCTTCTTTTTCTTGGATTTCCATTGCTCGAGGCCTGGTGTTTCTGAGCTTAGAAAAGTCATCTGTTCTTGAACCATAAGAACTCATTCTTTATACCAAATGTGGATTGATTTTTGAATACCTTTATTTCTCCAGATACTTGTACCTTTGAAGATGTCTATGCTATTTTTAGGCATCTGATATCCAGATAATATAAAGAGAACAAAATACTGTTTTCTGCCTCAATATAAAGAGTATGTTTAAAAAACTCTCCAACAACTCAGGAAGTGGTTGGGGCCCCGGGTCTTGTACAAGAGTTTATTTAACTGAAGTCCCTTGAAGGAAATTTCTTTTTGGATCTTCATGGAGCTGGCAGAGTACCCACATGTAGCCAGTGTTTAACAATTGTTTATGAATGAATATCTCTGTCTTTGAAGAGAGGAAAAGCCTGTGTAATGTCAGTCTAGAGGTAGCCAGGGCCAGCATAAGAGAAATGCAGCTCAGTGCAATCTTGAAAATTAATTTCTGTTTTAAACATTATTTCATATGCATTTCAGTAGAAATATTTAAAGGTGAGCACTGTTGCCTATTGTTTAACACTATGTCTACCTTCTGGGTTAATTGTGGGCTTTATTTGGTTGAGAAATACACAGTTGAGACTTGTTTATAAACTCAAGGAAAATCAGGACCTCTAGTGTCTGGTGGAGGATCCTGTAGGATGAATCATCAGTGTGACAGGAAACATGGGTATGTGTACTGTAGAGAAGACTAGTTTTACAGACTTGTTGTATTTTCCTAGTATTCCAGGTAAAGCCTTTCACACAAAGATGCAATGGTCAAAACTTGGAGATTCCTACTGTCTTTAACCTTCTTGGAAAGCCCAAAAAAGTGTAAGAAAAAGGAAAACATCTGGTTGTATCTTAGTGATAAAGAAAAATGGATTCTTTTAACTTAGTCCTTATTGAAAATCTTTATCCCTGGCTGGCGTAGCTCAGTGGATTGAGCACGGGCTGGGAACCAAAGTGTCCCAGGTTCGATTCCCAGCCAGGGTACATTCCTGGGTTGCAGGCCATAATCCCCAGCAACCGCACATTGATGTCTCTCTCTCTCTCTCTCTCCTCTCCCCCTCCCTTCCCTCCCTAAAAATAAGTAAATAAAATCTTTAAAAAAAAAATGGTTTGCAAAGTTTAAAAAAAATCTTTTAAAATACATTGGTCCATATCTCTACCTCAATAAATACATTATGATAATTTATACTTCAGTACAATTGAATTGTCTGAATTCTGGACTTGTTTGGTTCCATGGGTCATGGTTTTCCCATTATTGTTTACTAAATTCTTTTTTTTATTTTAATCATTGTTCAAGTACAGTTTTCTCCCTTTTACTCCCATTCTAAATTCTTGATGAATCCTAAAATACAGGGGTGAGCAAAAGTAGGTTTACAGTTGTATCAATGAAATATAATACAATAATTAATAAATAACACAAGAAAAAAACTGTTTCATGTACTCACAATTGTAAACATACTTTTGCCCACCCCTGTATAATATAATAACTTATAAAATAAAATACAATAATATTCCAGTGGGTAGGGGTACAATCATATGAAAATATAATCTGATATACAAGTTGGGGAAGCAAAATAGGCTATGGCTGGTGAGCAAAATGACATTTCTAATACCAGTAAGACTAATTTTCACTGAGTGTGGGATGCTGTAGATTAGGAGATAGATAATTACCATTTGTGCCACTAAAAAAGAATAGTTAATTATATTTGCTTCAATTAAGATGCTTCCTATTTTGAAAGATGTTTAAATATGAAGAGAGTGTGCATTGTGGCAGTGATGACACATTGCATTTCTGACATCACAGGGAGGATAAACTGTGGTTAATATGGAAGTGCTCATCGTGGTGTTCATGACATCAGCATGAAATATCTGGTCATGGCTAGAACCACAGGTTTACTTTTTAGGTTTCAGCCAGGTCGTGCAGACAGGTGTGACTTTGGGTCAATTAGTTTCCTCCTAGCAATTACAGATGGAAGAATATATCTTTTCATTTCCACCTGTTAGCCAGAGTTAAGTGGTCTACACCTGCATGTCCATTTTAAGTCTGAATAATTAATTCTGGGTCATTTGAATGATAAAGAGCATTACAATGTCAGACATTTACTAAACAATTTTATTAATAAGCAACCATTTGGCCCTGGCTGGCATAGCTCAGTGGATTGATCGTGGGCTGCGAACCAAAGTGCTGCGGGTTAGATTCCTAGTCAGGGTACATGCCTGGGTTGCAGGCCATGACCCCCAGCAACCACACATTGATGTTTCTCTCTCTCTCTCTATCTCCCTCCCTTCCCTCTCTAAAAGTAAATAAATAAAATCTTAAAAGAAAATAAGCAACCATTTATCATGGCTCAATTTTACCTCACTGTGTGAAAACAGTGGACAAATACAGTTTCTCACTGCACCCTTACTTGGTGTGAGAGTCACCTACTTTCTGCATATCAGCCTCTCCTGGTCCCACGTCCAATCTCCTGCCATGGTTCCTCCAGCCAAAGCAGTGTTGCTGCTCTACTAGGTTCCCAGACCTCAGTTTCTATTGGGACAATGGAGCTTGGTTTGATGTAGCAAGAGTGAGAAGATCAAAGTCCCAACAAAAACAGAGTAAGGAATGGCCTGCTCTTTGAGACCTGTGCTGCCCACATACCAACCATGTGTCTCTAAAGCCTTCCGCACAACACAAAGGAAACATAGGGATAGAAAAGTTGGACAAGTTGTTCAAATTTCTCTATATTTTAGATTTTAGGAGAAGTCAGTTATATATCTTAGAATCCTTTGATTACTTTTTTATTTTTTTATGTTCCCTCAATCAGACATGTTGAACCAGCTGAAATATTCCTTTTGCTTTGTAAGAACACAATCAACTGAATTTTTAAAAAATGTAATGGATCACTAAAAAGTTAATAATTTAAAGTGTCTAGTTTAAATTTTCTAGTTTAGAAAAGAAGAATAATCAGAACCATACATAGGCTTAAGATTTTGTAGATCTGCTATTCTGTTTTGAGGTTAAAGACCAAAATTAAATAATATTAACACTTCCTTATTAATGTTTTCTTCAGCTGAATTCTTAGAGCTACTAATTCTTTTGCTGAATTCTGTGGCACAAGCTATTCTTTTTTAAGAAAATGTAGTAACAAGTGAATGTGTTATTGTAAAGAAGAATTTCTTGTAGAAGAACCATGCATATAAATTTTTCTGCACTTCTAGATTTAATAAGGCAAATAATATATATTGATTCAAATAGATAGCCACATGAGCTTTCAATATTGGCCATATAACTAAGAATCTGTAAGTTCTTATTGACATCTGGTGACTTAGGAGGGCCCGGGTTTAACATGGAGAGAGTTGATCTAACTTTATGCATTCTTCATTTTTTAGGAAAGTGAATATCATGAAACTTATTAAATATGTAATTCAAGATATTTTGTTTATTCATGAAAAAAGCTTTGCTAAAACTCTTTGGAAATTTGTATTGATTCTTGGGCTTTACTATTTCTGCTAAAATGCTTTTGGAGACCTTACATGAATGTTCAGAGTTCTAAGAATTCAATTAGAATTCAATGTTCCAAGAGTAATTTTGAAAAAGCGTAAGACACACAAGTAAGGAATTATACATGAATACCATGAAGACATCAGGAAAGAAGGAGGCTCAGGACTTTTTTGCTGAGTTTCCCAGGGGATATAAGGCTTCCCAAGAGCATGACGATTTTTTTGTGAGGAGTTCATGGCTCCTCTCTTTAGATTCTCACAGGAGTCTATTTGGTAAACAAAAACAAAAACAAAAAACAAAACAAAACAAAACACCCCAAAAACCCTGGTTTAGGCCCTCCACTGTTCTAAAAGCAATCGATCTTATTTTTACTATTAGTTTAGCACCTAGTTAACCAATAGGCACTACATTGGTCCTTGGAATGACCAGGATAATTTTTACATGCAGAAGGTCCAAAGTTGTAACCACAAAGGCTGCACCTCCTTCCATGTATGGGTTTTGCTAACTCCCAGGCTTGGTGTTTCTCTGGTTCTGACATAGTCATGGTGGTATAGTTGTGTGTGTGTGTGTGTGTGTGTGTGTGCGTGCGCTGACTCACCTGACTTAGGTCCCTTCTGGAGTGACTTTCATCTTGTACAGCCACAAGGTGCTCAGCCACGCTCCCCATGAATCAGAAAGTTAAAGAAGGTTTTGAAAAAAATAATTGATTAATGATCATTCTTTATTCTTGAGCTGTGTTAGCTTTATGCAGTTAAATATGAAATGAAACAGGCATATTTTACTACAAAACACTATTTTCATTTATTTTATTAACTTTCACATCTCACAGAAATAGTATTCATTGGGCAACACTTTGGAAGAGGTGACTGAAAGAAGAAACCGTAACTACAATGCCATCATAATCATTATCTTCAGTGATAGATATTCTTCTAAGTGCACATTGCGCCTGAGGACTAGTTTTACCTCTGGTTTTCATTGTGTGGATTGCTGCCTTCACAGCTTTGTAAAAAACAAGGTCTTTTGAAAGACTCTAGGGTATAGCTTTCCTAAAGAAATTAAATTCAGTAAACTTTTATCGAGCCCTTGTCATGTACAAGGTGTCAAAAATTAGACAAAGATAAAATTAAGACAATTTGGTCTTGAACCAGCATTTTGCAAAGATACTCACAGACTCATGTAGTCTATGTACATAATATAATTTACATAAATAACCTTGGATAACTATCCTGCATGTTATCCTCTGAGGGGGGAAGATAATCTGTGATAGGAGGAAAAAGTCTTCACAGAACAGGTGACTTTGGCTCAAGGTCTTAAATATTCAGCAGTGTATGTGACATTTTTATGTCCCCTGACTAGAAACAGAAGAGAAAGCTGGGGCGGAGAGGAGGTGTGGGTGCATGACTTGTTCAGACGATGGTCAGTGGTCCTGTGGCAGGAGTGGAGAGGCTGTGAGGAGACAATGGAGAGAGGTAGGTCAAGATGGTGATCTGTGACTGTCCTCATTTAAATGATGCATGCAGCAATTTATACTTTTCCTGCAAAACGGTGTATTCAAAGTAGAGTGGGAAAAGAGTAGTAGGGGCTTGCTTATAACTTACTTTTTGTCTCTTTCCTTTTAAATGTCTATTTTGTATGTTTTTTTTCAATTTACCTATTACTTGAATAGTAAATGAATATCGAAGGTCAATTAATACACATCTACTGGGAATTCATGCTTAACCTTTCCTGACAGCATAGTTTGAGCCTGGGAACGATGAAATAAATATCTTCTCCAGTCTCAAGTAGGAGATGGAAGCAGATAAACTTCTGAATTAGATAGTGGAGATTATTAGATCTGGATCTTGGAGGTAATATAATTCAACCCAGATGACTGAGAGCACAATAACTACTACGATGATTCACCAAGAGCTACATGGTGTGTTGGTGGAAGAGTTGGGTCTGGATAACCACCTGCATTTCTATCAGGAAGCTCACATGTTTTTTTTCCCCTTTACCAAGGACATTCTTGCCTTTTAACAATATTCTATCAGCAAACTGAACAAACATCCTGTGTTTGTGGGACTAACAGATAAAACCCTAGTACCGTTAGCTGAAACACAATGACAACAAGATATGTAAAAGTGCGCCCTAATGACAGGCACTATTTTAGAAAAAAAATCCTCATTTATAAAAGAGCATTTAAGGTGAATGCTTGTTATCTGGAAGACTGTCCTATACTATAACCCTCTACTCTCCAAACTGTCCTTGATAAGAGAAAGGCTGGGCTGGCTGATAATCTGACTCTACAGGCCCCTGACAAGCATCAAGTCTTTGAGCCTAAACTGAAATTCTTACAATATAATATTGCCTTGTTTTGAAATTTACCCCCTCTGTCCTCTTTAAATTATTTTTTAGGAAGAAATCACACCCAGGCATTACAACACAGAATCAGTCTTAAGGTAGAAGGCTTCAAAGCTTTATATATTCATTGATTCCAGTTCCACTGCAGTTCCATGGGGTTTTGTTTGTTTGAACTATTTCCTTAACTGTTTCAGGTAAGTCAAATTGTATTTTAAATTAGAGGCCACAGACAGGCAGCTCATGGGTAGAATTTGACTTACAGATTGTTTTGGTCTTTGTTTTTCCCCTACCTAGTTGTTTTTTTTATAATATTTAATTTTGAAAAATAATGCTTAATTTAGAAAATGTGAACAAAAGACATCTATATGTGCTTTATGCAGACTCACCACATTTTACACATTTTGCCATGTTTGTTTCATCATTGTTTCTCCTCTTTCTCTCTCACTACACACATACATATCCATACACATAGTTTTTTTACAGTTTTAAAAAGCTATGTGACAATAGGCTGTATCTATTATTTCCTTTTCTTCTTGAATACTTAATGTGTATTTTCTAAGAACAGTGATAACTCTAGTACAAGGATAATTTCCATATATTTGAGGCAATAATCAAATTTAGAGATTTAGCATTGGTACATATCTCTTACCTACTTCCCAAATTACATTTTGGTCCCCATATCCCCTGATGTCCCTAAAGCAGATCCCCAGTAGGCCTCCAGTGTGGAGCCCCATTGTGTATTCAGCTCTGTTTGTTCAGTTTTATCAGTCTAGACCAATTCTCAGCATTTCTTGAGTTTTACTGGTTTGTCATGACACCCAAAACATATTTGAAGAATTCAGGCCACTTATTCTTATAGCACATCATTTACTTTGGGTTTTTAAATGTTTCCTTGTGATTAGATTTCATTTATGCATTTTGGTCTGGAATACTACAAAACAGATGTTTTATAACCATTGAAAAATACTTTATATTTCAAATTATTTTACAAAAGAAGCTGATATAGTTTTGGTATGGGGAGAGATTATTTATAATGCAAACATCACAACATAGATGTTTTACAAATGTTATTTTTATATGCATATGTGCGGGTTCTCTTTATTTTTGGGCATTTAAGAAAGAAGTTTACATCAGAATTTCCTATCTATCCCACTTGTAAGCCATTTAAAAAGCGAGTGAAAATCGGTCCTTGAATACAAAAGGCAAATATAATAAATAATCTTGAATTCTTTTTTTAATAAGCAAGGCCTTAATTATCACAGACAGTTCTTCCAAGAGACATAAGCTCATTTAGAATTTTTTAAAAAATGTCTTCTTACCATTTCCTACCTTAATTTCTACTATGATTTTATTGCATCATCTTTTTTTTCTATTTATTTTTAAAGTATGTAATTTTTATTATATTTTTTCCATTACCATTTAGTTCTCTTATACCTCCCTCCCCACCCCCAGCATTCACTACACTGTTGTCCATATCTATGAGTCCTTTTTCCTTTTTTGTTCAATTTCTCCACCCACTAAGCTCCCATGCCCCTCTAGCTGTCATATGTTCTCCATCTATGAGTCTTTGTCTGTTTTGCTTGTTCACTTTGTTCGTTAGATTCCACATTGAGTGAAATCATATGGTATTTGTCTTTCTCTGATTGGCTTCTTTCCCTAAGCATAATATTCTCCAGGTCCATCCATACTTTTGCAAAGGGTAAAATTTTCTTCTGTTTTACAGCTGAGTAGAATTCCATTGTGGAAATGTTCCATAGTTGGTTTATCCACTCATCTATTGATGAACACTTGGGCTGCTTCTATATCTTGGTGGTTGTAAATAACATTGCAATGAACATAGGGGTGCTTATGTTCTTTTGAGTTAGTGTTTTGGGTTCCCTTGCATATATTCCCAGAAGTGGAATTGCTGGGTCAAAAAGCAGATTTTTAAAAAAAAATTTTTGAGGTCATCTCCACACTGCTTTCCACAATGGCTGTACCAATATGCATTTCCATGAAATGGAAAGCTGTTCCCCTTTCTCCACATCCTCACCAGCACTTGATTTTTGATTTCTTGATGATAGCTATTCTGACAGGTGTGAGATGATATCTCATTGTGGATTTTATTTGCATTTCTCTGACAATGAGTAATGTTGAGCATCTTTTCATATGTCTACTGGCCAACTGTATGACTTCTTTAAAGAAGTGTTTATTCAAGTCCTATGCTTATTTTTAAATTGGCTTATTTGTTTTTCTGGTGTTGAGTTTTGTATGTACTTTATACATTTTGGTTGTTAACCCCTTACCAGATGTTTTGGCAATATGTTCTCCCATTCTGTGGGTTGTCTTTTTATTTTGTTGACAATTTCCTTTGCTATGCAAAAACTTTTTAGTTTGATGAAGTCCTATTTGTTTGCTTTTTCGTTTGTTTCCCTTGCCTGGGAGATATACCTGATAAAAAATTTCTATGAGCTCTGTCTGAGATTTTGCTGCTTGTGTTTTCTTCTAGGATTTTTATAGTTTTGGGCCTAACATTTAAGTCTTTGATTCATTTCAATTTTACTCCTGTGTGTGGTGTAAAATGAGTCTAGTTTCATTTTTCTATAAATATTTGTCCAATTTTCCCAATGACATTTATTGAATAAACTATCTCTAGCCCACTGTATATGCTTGTTCCTTCTATCAAATATTAATTGACTATAAAGATGCAGGTTTATTGCTGGGCTCTCTAGTCTGTTCCATTGATCTATGTGTCTATTTTTATGCCAGTACCATACTGTTTTGATTACTATGGCCTGATAGTATAGTTTGATATTATATTAGGTAGCATGATTCCTCCAAATTTGTTCTTCTTTCTCTGGATCGTTGTTGCTATGTGGGGCCTTGTATGGTTCCATATAAATTTTTGAAATATTTGTTCTAGTTTTGTGAAATATGTTACTGGAGTATTGATAGGAATTGTGTTGAATCTATAGGTTGCTTTGGGTAGTATGTACATTTTAATGATGTTAATTCTTCTTATCTATGAACACAGTTTGTGCTTCCACTTATTTGTATCTTCTTCAATTTCCTTTTCAGTGTCTTATGATTATCTGAGGACACGTCTTTTACATTCTTGGTTAAGTTTATTCCTAGATATTTTATTCTTTTTGAAGAAATTGTGATTGGGATTGTTTTCTTAATTTCTCTTTCTGTCAGTTCATTATTGGCATATAAAATGCAATTGATTTCTGAATATTAATTTTGTATCCTACTACATTGCTAAATTCATTAATCAGTTCTAGTAATTTCTCAGTAGAGTCTTTAGAATTCCCTATGTATAGTATCATGCCATGTACAAGTAGTGACAGTTTTATTTCTTCCTTTCCAATTTGCATGCCTTTTATTTCTTCTTCTTGTTTGATTGCTGTGGTTAGGACTTCCAATACTATGATGAATAAGAGTGGTGAAAGCAGATATCCCTTCTTGTCCCAAATCTTAAGGGGAACACTTGTAGTTTTTGTCCATTGAGTATGATGCTGGCAGTGGGTTTGTCAAATATGGCCTTTATTATGTTTCAGTTTGTTCCTTCTATTCCCACTTTTCTGAGAGTTTTTATCAGAAATGGGTGCTGGATTTTATGAAAAGATTTTTCTGCATCTATTGATACAATCATATGGTTTTTACCCTTCATTTTGTGTATGTGGTGAATCACATTTTTCATTAGAAAATGGTGTACCATTCTTGCATTCCCAGAATAAATCCCACTGAATCACGGTGTATGATATTTTTGATTCATTGCTGTTTTTGGTTTGATAATATTTTGTTGAAGATTTTAGAAGCTATGTCCATTGGGGATATTGTCCTATAATTTTCTTTTTTTGTAGTGTCTTTATCTGGTTTTGGATTAGGATAATGCTGGTTTTTACTGTAAAATGAGTTTGGAAGGCTTCCCTCCTCTTGAATTTTATGAAATGAAATAGTTTGAGAAGGAGAGGTATTAGTTCTTCTTGGAATGTTTGTTAAAATTCACCTGTAAAACCATCTGGTCCAGGGCTTTTGTTTGTTGGGAGGTTTTTTTTATTACTGCTTCAATTTCTTTCAGTGTAATCTGTCTATTCAGATTCTCTGTTTTTTTTTTTCTGATTTATTTTGGAAGATTGTATGTTCCTACGAATTTATCCATTTTGTGCAGGTTGTCCAGTTTGTTTGTACATAAATGTTCATAATATTTCTTACAATCCTTTGTATTTCTTTGGTGTCAGTTATTTTTCCCCTTTTTCTTATTTATTTATTTATTTATTTATTTATTTTTAATATATTTTATTGATTATGCTATTACAGTTGTCCCATTTTCCCCCCTTCACTCCACTCCCACCTGAACATTCCCTCTCTTTAGTTCATGTCCATGGGTCATACATATAAGTTCTTTGGCTTCTACATTTCCTATACTATTCTTAGTCTCCCCCCTTTCTATTTTCTACCTATCATCTATGCTACTTATTCTCTGTAGCTTTCCCCCCTTTTCTTCCCCTCCCTTGTTGATAGCCCTCCATGTGATCTCCATTTCTGTGGTTCTGTTCCTGTTCTAGTTGTTTGCTTAGTTTGCTTTTGTTTTTGTTTTTAGGTGTTGTTGTCAATGATTATGAGTTTGTTGTCATTTTACTGTTCATATTTTTTATCTTCTTTTTCCTAGATAAATCCCTTTAAGATTTCATATAATAAGGGCTTGGTGATGGTGAACTCCTTTAACTTGACCTTCTCTGAGAAGCACTTTATCTGCTCTTCCATTCTAAATGAAAGTTTTGCTGGATAGCGCAATCTTGGATGTAGGCCCTTGCCTTTCATGACTTGGAATACTTCTTTCCAGCCCCTTCTTGCCTGTAAGGTCTCTTTTGACAAATCATCTGACAGTCTCATGAGAACTCCTTTGTAGGTAACTGTCCCCTTATCTCTTGCTGTTTCTAGGATTCTCTCCCTCATTTTAATCTTGGGTAATGTAATTGTGATGTGCCTTGGTGTGTTCCTCCTTGGATCCAACTTCTTTGGGACTCTCTGAGCTTCCTGGACTTCCTGGAAGTCTATTTCCTTTGCCAGATTGGGGAAGTTCTCCTTCATTATTTGTTCAAAATAAGTTTTCCACTTGTTGTTCTTCCTCTTCTCCTTCTGGTTCCCCAATACTTTGGATGTTGGAATGTTTAAAGATGTCCTGAAGGTTCCTAAGCCTCTCCTCATTTGAATTCTTGTTTCTTCCTTCTGGTCCACACCACTGATTTGAGTCTCAGTTTTCTTTCCATCACTATTGGTTCCTTGTACATTTTCCTTTATTTCACTTAGCGTAGCCATCATTTTTTCACCTAATTTGCAACCAAATTCAACCAATTCTGTGAGTATCCTCATCACCAGTGTTTTGAACTGTGCATCTGATAAGTTGGTGATCTCTTCATCACTTAGTTGTATTTTTTCTGGAGTTTGATCTGTTCTTTCATTTGGGCCATTTTTTTTTTGTCTTGACGCACGTGTTACGTAGTGAGGGGCAGAGCCTTAGGTATTCACCAGGGAGGGGTAACCCTTATTGCTGCTTTGTGATGTTTTGTTGGGGGGAAGGGTTTGAATGGGAACAATGGTGCTTGTTCTTCTCTCTGCCAGATTTCAGGCACTTTCCCCGCTACCCACAAGCAAATTGGGACCTTCTGGTGCTGATTGCTGTGTGGGTGGGTTTGTGTATGTACTAGGACCTCGTGGGTCTCTCCAACAAACTCCTGTGAGGCTGGGACTTTCTCCTGCTGCTGCCTCAACCCCCATAGGTGTTTTCCATCAGTGGTTTGCAGTTTTATTTCCCTGAGCTGGGGACCTGGGTTGCGCAGTCCATCCCACTCCCCAGTTTTTTCTCCCAGTTTATTTGTGCGAGAATGTGGGACTGCTCAGTCTACAATCTGCTGCCTGGCCTGTCTGCCTGCTGCAGGCTTGTGCTTCCTGCTTCACAATCCAAAGCCTTGCTGGGTCCATCAGGCACTGCCTGGCCTGCCTGGGTCCTCCAGCCACAGCCTTGCTGCAAGTCCTCTCTGCCTGCTGCCGGTCTCAGCCCCTCCTACCAGCCTGGATGGATGTGTCTTCTTTAACTCCTTGCTTGTCAGAATTCCATATAGTTCAGTTTTCTGTCAGTTCTGGTTGTTTCTTATTTTTAAATTGTTGTTGTCTTTTTTTGGTTGTGCAAGGAGGCACAGTGTGTTTACCTACACCTCCATCTTAGCCAGAAGTCCCATATTTATTTATTTATTTATTTGTTTATTTGGGTCCTTTCTCTTTTTTTCTTGATTAGCCTGGTTAAAGGTTTGTTAATCTTGTTTATCTTTTCAAAAAACCAGCTCTTATATTTATTGATATTTTGTATTTTTTAGACTGTATTTCATTTATTTCTTCTCTCCTCTTAATTATTTATTTCCTTCTACTCACTTTGGGCTTTGTTTGTTGTTCCTTTTCAAGTTCCTTTAAATGTGAAATTAGATTTTGGGGGGAGGGATTTTTCTTTTCTTTTTTTTTTTTTAGAGATAAGCATATAATGCTATGAATTTCCCTCTTATGATTGCTTTCCCAGTGTCCCTCAGATTTTGGATTGTTGTGTCCTCATTTTCTTTTGTGTTAAGGTATATTTTGATATCTTCCTATATCTCATTGTTGACCCATTCATTGTTTAATAACATGGTATTTATCTTCCATGTCTTTGCAAGTTTTTCAGTGTTCTTCTTGTGATTGATCTCTAGCATCATAACATTGTGGTCAGAGAAGATGCTTGATATGATTTCAATCTTCCTAAATTTATTGAGACTTGCTTTACATCCTAGCATGTGGTTTCTCCTAGAAAATGTTATATGTGCACTTAAAAGGTATGTATATTCTGCAGCTTTGAGATGAAGTGCTCTGAAGATCTCAATTAAATCCATCTGATCTAGTGTGTCTTTTAAGGCCACTGTCTCCTTGTTGATTTTCTGCTTGGAAGATCTATCTATTGAAGCCAAAGGGGTGTTAAAATCCCCAATATAGGTATGTTTCTGTGTATCTCTCCCTTTATGTCCATCGAGATATGCTTTACATATTTAGGTGCTCCTGTGTTGGATGTGTAAATGTTTACTAGGGTTATGTCTTTGTCTTCTTGGTAGATCATTCCCTTTATCATTATGTAGTGTCCTTTTTTGTCTCTTACTATATCCTTGGTTTTAAAATCTATTTTGTCAGGTATAAGTACTGCTACCCCAGCTTTTTTTTTCTTTTCTGATTGCATGAAATATCTTTTTCCAACCCTTTACTTTTAGTCTGTGTGCATCTTTCGATCTAATGGGTCACTTGGAGGCAGCATGTATATGGGTCTTGTTTTCTTATCCATTCAGCCACCCTCTGTCTTTTGATTAGAGCATTTAAGCCATTAACACTTAAGGTGATTATTGATAGATAGGTATGTAGTGCCATTTTATTGTTAGACTCTTTTCTTCTTATTTTTCCTTTCCCTTTCTTTTCTATTTTTCTTTTTCTTAAAGCAAGCCCTTAAACATTTGTTGCAGTATTGGTTTGGTGTTGACAAACTCCTTTAGCTCTTCCTTATCTGCTAAGCTCCTTATTTCTCCTTCAATTTTAAATTATAGCCTTGCTGGGTAAAGTAGCCTTGGTTGTAGGTCCTTGCTTTTCATCACCTTGGATATTTTATACACACTTGAAATGTTTCTAATGAGATATTGGATGACAGCCTAATTGGTGCTCCTTATATGTAACTACCTGCTTTTCTCTTGCAGCTGTTAGGATTCTCTCTTTACCCTTAAACCTTGTCATTTTAATTATGATGTGTCTTGGTGTAGGCCTCTTTGGTTCCAACTTCTTTGGAACACTCTGAAGTTCCTGGACTTGTATGACTTTTTCCTTCACTAGATTAGGAAAGTTTTCAGTTATTATTTATTCCAATAGGTTCTGAATCCCTTGCTCATTGTCTTTTCCTTCTGGTATTCTCATGATGAGGATATTGTTATGCTTCACATTGTCCATGGTGTTTCTTAAGGTCTCCTCATTTTTTTTCATTCTTTTTTCTTTTCATTGCTCTGCCTGATTTTTTTCTACCTTGTCTTCCAAAACAGTTATTTGATCGTATGCTTGATCTATCCTACTGTTTATTCCTTCCAGTGTATTATTTATCTCAGAAATAATATAGGTCTTTATGGTTTCTATGCGATTTTTCATGCTGTTTAGTATTCTTATAATCACTACTCTAAACTCTCTATCTGATAAATTGCTTACTTCCATTTCATCTGGTTCTTCTGGAAAATTCTCTAATTCTTTCACTTGGGGTCTATTTCTTTTTTTCCTCTTCATTTTGGCTGCTTCTTTATATTTTCTGCCTTGGATGTTAAACTATTCAGCTGGGAAACTGATCAGTTGTTAATCTAATCAATCTGTAGTCGGCTGTCAGGCTTAAGCACCATAGGGCGGAACATAGTAATTCCTGTTGGCAGAGCTATTGCTTAACCTCAGGCTGATGCCATTCAGAGAAGAGTACTTTTCCTGAGAGAAATGGCTCTTACAGTATGGGGAATGACTCAGCAAATGGATCCTGGGGGCCGTTCCCTCAGTTCTCTTCCCGGAGCCACCAACCCCAGACTCTCCTCAAGCACCTCTAGTCCATTCTTCAATCCCTTTGCCGGCACCCAGGGTAAGTGTCCACAAATGAAATTTTGTGCATTAGCCATTTAAGATGTTCTCTGAGTCTTCAGCCATCTCTCCCTGGGCAACAGTACCCCTGCTGCTTTACACAATTAGTGTTATCTGGTTTCCTTTCTGGCTCTGGTGCTGTAGGCTGGGGAGCCCAGCTTGCGGTTTAGACCCAACACTTCTCAGGGGGAAACCCCAGTCTGCTGAAATATCCCTCCAGCACTTCAGAGGCTGTCCATGTGAGCCCAGCCAGCCCTCTCAAGTCTCCTCCGTACTCCCTATCAGTCATATTGTGATGAGTGTTTTCTTCTCTCTGTCCATGGTTGGAAGGCTTCTCCCCAGCTGGTGTTTAGTTGGTTATTCAAGATGATTTCTCTACAATTTAGTTGTAATTCCAGATTGGTCCTGAAGAAGGTTACTGTAGCTTTCACTTAATCTTCTGCCATTTTGGAACTTGATTTTTTTTTAAATATTCTTCTTCCCAATATGATAAATTATGCCTTTGACAGAGCAGACAGAGAAAATGCTGGAACATTTTACTTTGCCATTTATTAATATGATGCTGTTTGCCTTAACCATCAGACATATTATTTATTTTCCTGGAGCTTCACTTACCTCAAACATTTTTTTTTATTTGTTCTTGATACTTTTTCAAACTTTAGTTCATTACCACCTTTGTGACACTGTTCTTCTAGCAGGATCAGTTCATGTTGTGTATTCAACTTAACTGTGTCATGATTTAATCTAACATTGATTGAGGACATTTAACAATGAGGTTCCACCAGCCCTTCTAAACACAGTCTTCTAAAGTTTAAAATTAACCTGATATTTAAACTGTAGCTGGAAAAATACACAATGTCTAATACCTAATGAAGAAAGTACAGACAAGTTCAGATCCTGTTAGTAGGTGAAACCTGAATGAAAAATACCTAAATGGAAAATTATCCAGGGGGCCAGTTGGTGCTCTTGGCAACTTGAAATGCTTGCAACTTTGAGTCACATGACCTGGTCTTTCTTTCCTCAAATGCTAGCTTTCTTCTTTATCATACTCTGGCTTTTCGTTTCAATTGATCACTTTATAAGTGACTTTGGTGGAAGGGGCTACTTAAGTCTCTGTTCTTTTAGATCTCTTCAATAGGCACAACTGGAAGTACCGGCATGTCACAGCAAAAATGGACCAACCAGTCTTTAGCTTTATTCTTCTGGTTGTTCAAGGATCAGCTCTGTTGCTCTGCAGTTCCCCTATTATTATTTTTTTTACAAAACTCATTTGAGGATATGTTTTTATTGAGTTTAGAGAGAGAGGAAGGGCGAGAGAGAGAAAGAGAGGACAGAGAGAGAGAGAGAGAAACATTGCTCTGAGAAACATAAACTGGTTGCCTTCTGTATGTGTCCTGATCTGATCTGGGATTGAACCCACAAACTTTCAGTGTATAGGGATGATGCTCCAACCAACTGAGAGACCTAGCCAGGACTTCTTTTAATTTTCACAGGTAGAAAATATTTTTCCCTTTTTTGAAGAAAAGAGTAGTGAGCGAAGAGTGAAAGAGAAGCAAACACATCTAGACACATTGGTGTTTAACTTAAGTGAGACCTGCGGCTAATTAATATAAAAATACATACAATGAAAGGCCAGGATCACCTAGGAATAGGAGAAACTTGCCAAATATAATGCTGAACTAACACTTAGGAAGAAGCTAAAGTTTGTCCTAAAAACATAGAGGAAAATACAGCCTTGAATTTAGTGATATTAGTCAAATATTTCCCAGATAATTTATCCCACAAATTGAATTTTGATGGAAGTAGAAATCAATCAAACTAATCTGTATTCTAATTAGCTCTAACCCAAATATTCAGGTTGAGAAATAGGCCCAATAATGAAACATCTTGGAAATTCCCACGAAATGTCAATCTTAATTCCAATACATCAATTAAAAACAACCCTAGTCTTCATTTGATAGTAAAGATAAGCTTCAGAGTGGTTAAACCACTTGTAATACCTCAAACAGTAAAGTAATTGTTAGATGAGCTAAGAATTTATTTAAATTTTGATTTACACACAACCACTCTAAGTTCCTATCATTTCCCCAATATCTTATGGTGATTGGTAAGAGAAGATTTCTGCCAAATGTAGTCATCCTATGATACCTGGCCTTCACAGCCCTGGCCTTCACCCCTGGCCTTTCAACAACTTGGCCTTCAGTTACATTCCAAGCTGGGGACTCATTCTGGTTCTTTTTCACATGGTTACTACCTTAAAACTCTGAAATCAGAAACAGCAACTGTAAACATTTTGTTGACACCATCTTCATTAATAGAAGCAATACAATGGATAAAGATTCTAATATTTTCCAGAACAAATGTTCTTTTCAGTAAATAGTCACTCAATAATTGCTCTATGATCATTAAACACTATGATTACAGTTCTTCAAATGACCAGGGTCATTATTCAAAAGTGCCCTTTCCACATAGTAACTGCTCATGTGCTTCCTCTCTTGTGCTGCTTCTGTGTGATTCGAACTTTATTTGGGGAAAAATAGACTTTGTATCAGCAACAACAAAACTCTGTCTTTTATGATAATCTAAAACATGAAACTTGAATTACTTTTATCCAATCAAGCACATGGAAACATGTATTGGGAATATTGTATTTCTAGTATGCTGCTGAACATTTATCATGTGCCAAGTTTAACATTGTTACAAAGATTATCTTATATAATTTGATCTGGATGTCACCTCTTCTGAGATGGATGCTATAATTAACTCAATTTTGAAAAGAAAGAAATTGTTTAATAGAAATTTCTGTGTCACCTGAAGTCACACAATAAGTAAGTGAAGCTATTAAAATAAACCTTGGGAGAGAAAATGAAAGTCCTATTAGTAGTAGTGAGAATGGTGAGAAGGAGGCTGATTCTTCTGAGAGGTAGAAGGAACTGAGTGACAATTGGGAACGCTTTGGTGGCTGTCCCAGAGAAGACACCAGAGAATCAAAGGAGACTCCAGCCATCTCTAAACTTTCCCAAAGCCAGCCTTTACTCACCAAAAGTCATGCTCTACCTCAGGGCTCCTAAGTATAGATTTGAGAGCGGGGGAAAGGAAAGTATATGGGGGACATCTGTAATAGTGTAAACAATTAACAAAATTCTTTGAGGGTTCAGAGGCACTACAGTAGGTTTGGTGCTGATATCTCCAGCAAATCTCTTCTCTCCCAAACGGAAACTTGACTCTAAGGTCATCTGGGGCCTGGGTACACAAGGCTTTTGTTTCTCATTTCATCCAAAGAAGAACCAAATGAAGGAGGTGATCCTAGAAAAGAGCATGGAACACCCACGGGAAGGTTGAGAGATGGTTGGCGGGGAGCAGAAAGTTCAGAGGTGAACTGAAGTTCTCCAAATTGAAGGTCAGTCACCTGTGACATGTATGGTGTCGTCACCATAAGCTCTGGTCCAAGTTAACACTCTCTTAGTCTGACAAAGGGGAACCAATCCAATTATCTGCAGTTTCTCAGATTGTGCTTTTCTTTAAATTCCAGTTTCATGAAGACTGGATTCTAATGAGCTCCAATTCTGTATTATGTTTTGCAAACGAAAATCACAATAGATAATGCCTGTCTGTTGTTCTTTGTCAGAGTTGTCAGACTCAAGTCTGTACACCAATGTTAATCTCATGTCACTAAACTTTCTGTATCTGGTTACAAAAACTCCAGGCTGTGTATGTACAAAACAAACAAAAGCCAGGGAAGGACAAAAGTTGATTCATGAGACAGTGTCAGAGCTGTAGGAGAATAGGGAAACTTTTATTTTCTCTTTAAATGGGATGAAACACATACTGTAGATTATTCTCATTGTCTGTGCTGTCACAAGGGTGGTTAGTGACAATCATAGTTCATAATTCTTTCTTTATTCCTACTGACAAACATCCATTCAGACACTTCAGGGGAAGAGTGGGGAACATTTCATTGAAACAGGGGATCAAATATTCCTGCTTGATTTTGGAAGAGGTTTCACTTAACTTTTAATGATTTCTGAGTTGCATTTAATATTTAATATTAATATCAAATGAATAAATTAATAACATCAACCCATTAATTACATTAATATTTTTATTAAAGTTTGTTTTTTATAATATTAATATAATGATGATAAATCATATAAAAGGAGATTTAATATAAAATTTCTAGGCATGAGGTAAATAGAGGCAATGGGCCTATTCTGATCAAATGGTGAGTTATTTAAATTCCCTTCCTTGTTCTGTTAGTATCCCAGGAACTGGATTCTGGTAACTGCTAAGTGTTTAATTGTATGAAAGAGACTATCTCCTAAAAATCTTCAACATTCTGGTAAAAGACCAGTCTGCCTGCCTTAAAACTTACTTGACCTATTTACTGCTCCATTTTATCACCATTTTTCAAATTTAATTCTGATCCTAAGCCACTTCACTTCTGCAAATTGAATAAAAATTTTAGTCTTTACAAATCCATTCACTTATTTATATGACACTTCCTGAATACCTACTCGGTGTGCCAGGACTGTTGCTAGGGGCTGGGGTTCGAGAAAACTAAGTCATTCTCTCTAACTTCAAGAGCTCAACACTGACTGGTATGGCTCAGTGGTTGAGCCTCTTCTTGAAAACCATAGGTCACTGGTTAAATTTCCAGTCAGAGCACATGCCTGGGTTGCAGGCTAGGTCACTGGTTGGGGACATGAGAGAAGCAAATGAATGATGTTTTTCTTTCTCCCTCCCTTTCTCACTCTCTGAAAAATAAATAAATAAAATCTTAAAAAAGAACTGAACTCAAATATTTTGCTAAGATTAGTAATGGAGATACTACCTTATATTTACTGAGCATTTATTATGTGCTGTGTAGTTTTCTAAGAACTCTATGTAGATAAACTCTTTTATTATATGACAGTGTCTTTTTTGAGATAGACACACATATATTACTATTTCACAGGTGTAGAGAGAATAAAGTGGCTTCCCCAAGGCCATAAGACAATATGGGATAGAGATAGGATTCAAATGTAGGCAGCTAGATCAGATCCCACTCTCTAAAACACTGCAGTAATGCTAGGAGATGCCATGGAAACTGGAGAGTGACATGTAGCATGTGAAGGTAGAGTAGTTCCCTGCTGCTCATACTGGGGGGCACTCCAGGAGGCTGGTGGGAATCAGAGGATAGATGGACTGGCAGAGAGGCTGAGCCAGTTGGTGGAACCCCATCAGGCTGGGCCTGGAGACACTCCTAAGGGAATTTAGATCTTATCTTATTCTTGATACTCAACTACATTTTGTGTTTTTGTTATATTGTTTGTTTCTATTGTTTTGAGCAACAATTTCTGAACTAGTAAATGTGAAGTTACTTTTCTGGTTTCAGGCCTTAGTTTCCTTGATATATTTTAAGGAATATGGTTTAGATGACCACTCGGATCTCTTGCAGTATTGAGATTTATTTCTGTCCGTCTTATTCCTTCAGCTCTTGTTTGTGTCATTAAGTTCTTTCTAAAGCTAAACTCTAGTATGTTTATATATTTCTGCCTCAGCTCAATATAGAAGCCAAGTCTGGTGAAACCTAATAATTGTAGTTGAAAGGAGCAATGCTCCCTTTACTCCTTCAATGGAGGAAGTGGTCATGATATTAAGGAATGAGCCAGCAAGAGGACAATTACAAGTGCACACAGGGGTAAAACCAAATTATACACTAGCAAGGCCTTGTTCTCAGAAAGCATGATCACCTCAGTGTGTATGGATCCTATATTCTTGGCTCACCTGATAAATGAACTCTGATTCAGAGATGCAACTTGGTCCTGTCTGTCATCTTTCAGTCACCTTACTACCACCTCTTGTTATGCCAAAATGATGTTGTCTTGCAACCCAGCCAACTCTCTCCTTCCAGCCTGTTGACCTCCTCTGGGACCTTCCTCTCTTGGGGACCTTACTGCAGAATTCATGTTTGACCTGCCCTGCAGACCACTGTGATATTGTGACAGCTAATAAATGTTGCTTCCCACCTCTTCAAGTGTAGCATCATCTTTTCCATGTTCACTGGTAAAGTTGAAACTGATTTCTTTCCATTTTCCAGAAGTTTCTTGAAAACTACTTGTTTGCAAAAACTTCTTGGTCATTTTTACTTTAAGATTTTGGTTCTATGTAGGAAAAGCAACCAGTGAGGCACATAGGGCATACAAAAGTGTGGAGTTTTCCTTCTTTCTTTCCCCATTTTCTCCCTCCTTTCTCATTCCCTCCCCACCTACAAAGGAGTGGAACCAGCCTAAAAGACTAATACAATCAATACAACATAACTCAATCAAATGACAGAAAAATTTGTGATTGGGGAAACCAAGTTAGAGAGGCAATAAGAGGAAAGTCAGGAATGAGGTTAATTTCAAGAAAAGTAATGAGTCCTCTGTGCATGTTTGTAAGAGTCAAGACTCAGACTTGGCTCTGACCAGGTTAGTGGCTGATGCTTTGCTGCAAACCTGACTCTGTATTCGAGAGAGAAACAGATACCAGGGGAAGGGCAACATTTCTTCAATGAACCTTCCTAAAAAAAGATCCACTCTGCACTGCATGTCATATCCTTATAGAAACTAGCTTACAGAGAAGACTTTTAAGGTCTGTACTTTGGGGCTTCTATCATGACAAAGCCAATTCTGGTAAAGTAACTTTAAAGGCTGCCCTGTGGTTCTGGAAGCTGCTGTGTGCTGAGCAAGTTGACCCCTGGGGAGATCAGAAGCTGAAGATCAGCTATGTGAGTCCTGTGGATCACTTTTCACAGTAGACCATGGAGCAGGAGAAAGACTTTCATGGCCAAAGTCATTGGGGTTTGCAAGCTGTCTTTGAGGATTGAAAATGCTCACTAACAAGTGATAGCTCTGAGAAGACCCACTTTTTTCCCCAAACATGTTTCAACATAGAACATGTCATTGTGTTGTAGCTGCCCAATCATTCCTTGGGCCACTTTACTATGTTCAAGGTACAGATTAGTAGTTAAAATTAATTGGATTAATCCAAAAAATGCTTATTTTATTTTCTTAAGTACATTACAAATTATACTAGCTTCTACATTGTTATACAAAATAATGATGGAAAGTTGGTGAAGTTTAATTAAATCTTGCTAAAGACATCAATGACATTTTACTTTGGGTCAAATAAAAGCTCTTCCCTTTGGAATACAAGAAAATGTTCATATCAAAATTAAAAAAAATGACTACTTCTACTACTAACATTAACTTAACCATATTTATTTACAATTTTTCAAATATACTAAACCTCAATTTAAAAAAGACTTTCAAAAGCTAGTGGTTGAGATTTGTTTGAGCAGAGGGGGTTATTTTTTTTCTGTTTTAACTGAACTAGTTAACTTTCTATGTCATAGAGTTACACTGCAATTAAACTTGTAAGATAAACATTTCTTGGAGATGCCACCAAAATCTCTTATGTGAGGCCTGTTTTTAATCTCTGAGTAGAAATAAATAGTTAACAATATTCTATCTTATGTACCTTTTTCAATGTAAAGAGATAGTAAATTAATGAAAGATATTTAAAGAAACACTGTCGAAGCCTTCTGGCTCTGTTATTACATGTGCAGAATTCTCCTCAGCACTGTTTTTCCCCCAAGCAAACAAACAAATAAATACAAATCAATGAGTGAATTGTGCATGAGTCAGATGTTCTCTCCAATATATTTTCCAAGCAGCACCTTTGTTGGAGTTAGTTCACTCCTGTTCTCAGTCTGTTCTCAGTCCTCTCATTGTACAAACCTTCTATTTTGGTATCACTGTTTATCTTGGGTATGATGCAAATTTTAGCCTATCTTCATTTTTAGAACCCACGTAGCAATTATGTTCTGCTACTGAGAAAATTACTAGGCAGAGAGAAGAAACCCCCTTTACCACATTAGGCTTTGCTGGTTAGGAGTTCTGCACGCTGCACATTTTTTGAAAGGTTATAAACCTTCAGCTGAAATTCACTAGAGAGATAGATACTTCCTTTTAAAAGTTGGGGACAATATAAAATAACAGAGTTGGATGGGGCCCTGCCCTGTGATTTTACAAGTGCAGACACTGAAGGTCAGTGATGGAAGGGGGTTTTTCTATTATCACATATGAATTAGTGCAAAAACAAGAACACAGTCTGGAGGGTCTTATTCCTGGACCAGTGCTTTCCCACGACAATGGGCTGATAATTCAGAGAAATCCCTATAAATAAATCACATGGTTTTTTTTTTTCTGTTTGATCAAATAGGTTTTTGAAAGCGTGAAGTCATAGAGTTTATAGGTGTTTATTAAGTACCAACTACATTGGTAAATAATATGATAGTAATACACTAAGTCAGAATATCCCAGGATATGAAGTAATTCTGGGGTTTGAAGGGAGTTCACCCATACTTGGGCCACTTATTGAACTGAGAAAATATATAACACTTATTATTGATCTTGTTGACCATCCTTGGTCCTCTTGTTCTTTGAAGTCCAACCACCATCTATATGCTGGTGACACTGAGATACACATCTGTAGCCCAGATAATCTGTCCTGAAGTCTATGGGATGTCTTCTCTCCTAAGTTCCACAGCATGATAAAATTTGTGTTCATCATGTTGAGCCCTCAATCTTATCCTTACCCTGAATTCCTATCTCAGAAATGCCCTCATCAACCTGTAGCTTCCCAACCTAAAAATCTGGGTACCAAGCTGGATGCCTTCCTCTCCCCCAACACTCACATCCAATCATTTACCACATCCTAGAGCTGTTACTTCTTTAGTATCTCTTACAGGGATGTCCAACCTGTGGCCCACGGGCCACACATGGCCCAGGATGGCTATGAATGAGGCCCAACACAAAATCATAAATTTACTTAAAACCCTTTTTTGCTCATAAGTTTTGATTAGTGTTTGTATATTTAATGTGAGGCCTAAGACAACTCTTCTTCCAGTGTGGCCCAGAGACACCAAAAGGCTGGACATGCCTGCATTATCTTTCACAACCATGACCTCTCCATCTTCCCTGTACAGCTTTAGTTCAAGCTTTTGCCATTTCTGCTGAATTGCAACAGCTTCTGAGTAAATTTGCTGCATTCTCTTTTTAGTTTGATGTTTATTTTGATGTTTATTTTACTTTTGGTGTCAAATTTAAAAAAATATTTTCATGACTGATATGAAGGAGCTTACTGCCTACATTTTCTTTTAGGAGTTTTATGGTTTCATGTTCTATGTTTGTCTTTAATCCAATTTGAGTTGAGCTTTGTATATGATATAAGATAGTGGTCCAGTTTCATTCCTTTGCTTGTGGCAATCCAGTTTTCCCACCACAATTGTTGAAGAGACTGTCCTTTTTCCATTGTATATTCTTGGCTCCTTTGATATAAATTAGTTGATCACTATTTTTCTTTTTAAAACTGAGGCAAGGTCAGGGTCACTGCAAAGGTGAAGAGCAGTAGGTAAACGTGGGTGGCATGGGGAAGCAAAGACATTGTCCCCACTTCTCACTCCTAAGTTAAGTGAAAAGTAAAAGAAGGAAATATAGGTCCCTCTGAGAACAAGTCTCAGGTAAGGAAGGGACACTGAGGAAGTTGAAGACGTAAGGCCATATAATTATAGTGTTCCAGAAGCATAGCCAATGTACTTGGAGTTAAGGAAGTAATAGGTTTTGGGTTCAAACAATCTGGAGACAACAGGTTGGTTTGACAATGGAGCTTTTTTATGAGTAGTAGCTGGTGAAACCAGGAACAGGTGAAAGAGTGATTGATTCCCTTTTGGGGGAGGGTCAGTGTTTGACTTGGTGGCAATGCTGCAATTGTGGTATGGGTCCAGGGCTCATTTTCCCAGTGGCCCTCCAGGGAGTTGTAGTGAGTGTGGTAGTGGGGAGTTGAGGAAGTACTAAAATGGTCCTGCTTGGGCAGTTTAGTGAGCCATATAACCCCAGCTGAGGACAGGAATGACGTGGGCATGTCCAGCTGTCTAGATTCTTAGCCTTCTCGTGAAGAGTATTGTGTGGCCTTCTAAATGAAAGGGACTATTGAAAATTCTCTTACATTTTACAGTGTCTTGTCTGTCAGTGTCTTGTCTTGTAATCACTGATGTCAATAATAAAAGAAAGAGCAAATCATCCATTGATTCTAGAATCTTCCATTCCCAGAGAGAAGAGAGAAAACCCTTTTGAAACCTACCTATCCTCTGGTTCTCAGAGAGCTAATCTGGGCCTGTCAACATTTTTGGTTTCCAGCACATCTTCAGATGAATTCTTTGTAGCAGAGCTCTTGTGTATGCTTTGATCTTCGGTTGTCAACATCTAGCCCCGTGATTTTCTACCAGTGTGCTGCAAGACTTTTTAAAACAGGCAATAACTGACTATTAGTCAGGGACACTCACCTATTTTTCCTTATTTAATTGTCAAATAAAAAAAGACAATAACCAACACAATCATAGCTGTCCAGCATGAATGAATTAAAATTATTCCTACTTTTTTGTTAGATCAGCAAAAAATATAATATGTTTTTTGTTGTGCTGCAGAATTCTAGCAATTAGTTTTTGTGTACCATGAGATGAGAAAGGTTAAAAATTGCTAATCTAGCCTAATGTTTAGTAACTGCTTTCTTCCAATGGCAAGGGCTTAACAAACTTTGTTTGCTAGATGATAACTATTACTGTGTTATTTTCCCAGCTTTATTTTATCCACCCATTTCCTTCACTATCAGCCTTGATATTTAGAAATGCTTATTTCCTTCACTGAGTTTCATGGGTCGTGGATGATAAAACCTGGTGTGGTGATTTACTTGGCACTGGACTGTGTCTCCACAGAACTTCCAACAATCTCACTGCATATAAATTTACCTTACAGTGTTTCCAGATGCAGGTCATGAACAAAATCAAATGAACACTAGTGTGCCAAGAGTCAAAGATTACCTTTGATATTTGTGTAAGCTCTTTCCTTCCTCCTGCAAAATGGTCAGTTGCAGATTGCTTGCTGTTTTTTTATAGTTATGGCTTGTAGAAATCTTGAGGGTATGCCAGATTTTAGCCATGGGAATAAAAGTTAAGTTAGGAAATAAAAGGTTGTGAATTTGAGCTTTCCTACTCTCTGCATTCTGTGTTTACCCCTGAGGGTGAAATGGTTCAGCTTGATCAGATAGCAACCACAGTGAGGTATAGGCTCAAATCCTTCCTGACTTGCTTACTTAACATTCTCTGCTTGATTCCAGCACAGAGAGGCCAGAGAGCTGCAATTCTTATCTGGAAAGCACTACCAAGGGTTTCTTGCTTACTCTATTCACTATAAGGTGTTTGGAGAAGGTGGACTATGTGAGGGTAGTCTAAGCTGCCTCATTCCTATTCTCATGGTACAGCCCTGAGAAAGGGAAGGCCTAGTGAGTTCTCTTAATTTACAAGGCCTTATTCCTGGTTCTTGATTGAGTTGAGTTTAGAGCTTTTATTTTTCTTGTTAGGGTTGTTTGATTGTAACTTGTGCTTGTTTGATTTGTATATATTTGTTTTGTGTATTTGTTGCAAAAATTATTGTTGTTTATGTGGTCATTGAATCCAAGGCCCCATGTTCTGTTGTCTGTTTTAAATGTAAACAACAAATGCAATGATCTGTGTATGCTCAAGGGAAAATGAAGCCTAGGCTACAGAACTGAGATTCCTGAACTAACTTGATCCTTCTATATCCTGCAAAAATGCACCACTCCTCCTAATCAGTCCTAGAGAAAAACATGTGCTTCTTTTAGAGAAATTGACCCTGCTCACAAAAATTTAGAACCAGTTTTCCAGAACTGTCTACATAGCCACTTCCTTAGCCACCCAAGAAAATGTGGTTCATTTCCTGAGAGTCAGTGCCTTGATTTTATTAAAAACAAAACAAACAATATGTACCCCCTATGAACCACCTTATTTATAGTAACTAGTTTTCAATGAATGTTTCCAAAATATCAAGTCCTCTCCTAAGGTCACTGTTGAAGATGTTGGTGTACTGAATTAAAAAAAAAAACTGAATTGGGTGTCAAAGGGCAAGAGTCTGAGTTCTTAGAGGTAGCATGTTGACTCTGTGAATGTCACTCATTTCTCCAAGTCTCCACATCTTTATGTGGTTGTGGTGGATACTGACCTTCCAGGTCCCTGCTGAGCCCCTGCTAGGAGAGCCCACACATGTCTTGTTCTTACCAGGGCTGAATCACACCAAATTGGAACACTGGCCTGTGGATGAAAGGTGTTAGATAACTAACATACCTCAGGCCCTGAAAACAAATGAAGAATGTCTGAAAATGTTTTGATCATTGGCAGCTTCACTGAAGTAAATATTTGGCTTACCATGTTGCCTGGAACTCAGTGAATATTTATCAAATGGATAAATTTACAGAACACTAGAACTTTAGGAGAAAAATCAATAGCCTGATTCATCATGGCCTGGTGGAATCTGTGAGAAAATGAATAAATTTTACTCACTGATGAAATATGCATTCTTACATGTTCAGGGAGGTATCTGACATAGCTCAACTCTCACTTAATACCTTAAGAAAAGTTTTACTTGAGGTCTGATTTCCTAGAGACAGAAATTCTGATTAACAACCTCCTAAAGAAACTAAAAGAAATATTTCAATGATTGCTTTTCCTAGCCTGATCATTGACTCTGTGCTCCATTTGAGGATAAAAAGCTCTTCCTTTGATAATTGCTTTATTAATCACTTTATCAAGCATTCTGTGTGATGAATGCTGGGCATTTGCTGGATGACACATTCTCCCAGCCTTTGAAATGCTCACATTGGTATTTTGTGATCTTCCTGGATCCATAGTCTCTTGGGGGCAGATAATCACACCACTGCAGTGGGTACCTCCACACCAATGACCTCTGCAGGAATAGAAGCATCTCACCGTTACACTGACAGAAAGGGCCCTGCAGGCAAAACAGAAAGGGAGTTACTTGGAAAACTGAGGCTAGGTCAGAGCAGCCTCCTACAAAAGACTTATAGCCACCCTAGCCTAGGACAATTATGCACTGCTACTGCTCAGTTTAAAAAGATTATTAATCACAACAAATTTGTACAGTGCTTTAGATATTATCTTCATCTCATATATAGAGACTGGGGTTCAGAGAGCCAAGTTATCATAGTTGGGGGTGGTGGACACAGCCAGGGTCTATGTCCAAAATTTTGGGTTTCCAAATTCTTAGCCCAGAACACATTCGAACATGCCATAATGTCCCATTTCCTCCTGCTCCCTTTCTTCCCTTTTGTTTCTATATGACAAATTCACAAGCTTTACTTTAGGATATAGTAGAAAAGAAAAACCTGGTCATTTTATTAGCCAAGGTTTTGCTCTCAAGTGAAGGAATAAACTAGATTTTAATCTGAATATGACTTAACTGTCAGATTCATGGACATTATTAAGAAATAGTCATCGTCATTGACTGAACTATAACAACATCCAGAAATGCTTTATCTATGTAAGCTTTCTTGACAATAACAACAAATCTCTTATATTCGCATGTGGTAAACATTTACTCTGTCAGAAAGCGATTCATAGAAATTTCAGAAAATTGTTGTAATATATTTTCTCTAATTTTACTAATTAAGTATGATTAAGGATGAATTCACACAAAGATGGTTTTTGTCTCAGGATTTTAACTTAATTGGTGTTAAGGCTGTGGGATCCCACATGTGTCAGCACTTATCAATGAATGGATTTGATGTTGATGATGTGACCAGAGGTGTAGGTGTGTGACAGCAGCATAGCCAGTTAAAGTGGGAGTCATCTCATCCTGACGTTGCAAGGAGCTCTGAGCCATTTGGTTGGACTCTGGTGAAGCCAATGCCTTGGGAGGATCCACACTGCCAGGGCTGCTTTAAATACAAGTTAAGGGCAGGCCTTTTCTTTCAATGAGTGGTTTTGATGCTGGAGAGCCCCATGTAGAAACCTAGCTCCCCCTTGTTGGTTGTGTGCCTCAGTCTTCCTTTGCAGTTCTCACCTCAGTCCAGATGTGACATGAAGATAATGATTCTTATCTGGTGCAAAGCTGTCATTCAGCTTAAAAAGTTTTTAAATAAAATCCTTTAGAGCTTTAGAGAGAAAAATTGTTGCATACTTACTGGTATCTGTTTTGTGGGAAAGAAAAACATGTAAGCATCCCAGGGATTTGTGCTACTGAAGGTAGGAAAAGAATCCAAAGAAAGGAACTTATACCTGATGAGGTCTCCAATGCAGACCAAGTGTGGTCCTGTTTGCATACCCTGGTCTTCTTCCCACTGAGTTATACATTACTGACAAGGAGAACTATACACCTGTGTACACAGGTATCATGTCCCAGCCTAAGTCCCAGTTGCCTTGACCCTGGGAAACCTCATGCAAAACTACTGAGAGTTTTTGCCTTGGAATTAAGCAGATTGCTGGAGACTTCTTCAGTTGGTTACTCAGGTTGATTGCTCTATATTTTAGTTGTAATTCCAGTTTGGTCCCGGGAGGAGATGAGTGTAACTTTCACCTACTCCACTGCCATCTTGATCCTAGAGACTTCTTCAGGAGGAGGAGGTAGACGATCAGATCCACACCTTCAACTTTATGACAAAGCCTCTGTCAGGAGGTCCTGAGAGGGTCGGCACAGCATGGGGTGTATCATTCAGTGCTACTCAGAGCCACTGGATATGGAATTTTAATGTTATTCAACCCATGTTCCTTGAGTTTAAATCTTGGTTTACTTGCTCACTGTCTGGCTAGTTTTCTGTTGTAACCAATTACCTTAGAGCCTAAAAACAACACCTACCTTCTAGCTTAGAGTTCTGTAGGTCAGAAGTCCTGCAGGGTGTGCCTGGGTTCTCTGCTCTCCTGTGCCTGATAGGGCCAAGGTTGTAATGTCAGGTTGGCTGGCTTTCATCTGGAGGTTCTGGGGAAAAATTCACTTCCAAGGTCATTAATGTTTTAACAGAATCCTGCTTCTTGTGACTATATGTCTGAGGTTCCATTTTACAGTCAGTCTCTGGCCTCTCTGTCTTCTTAGTGCCCACCCATACTGTGTCACACACTCTCCTTACCATTCAAAGCCAGCAGTAGCATGTTGAGTCCTATTGTGCCTACAACCTCTCTGGTTGTAAATTTTAAAATCTGTTTTTAAAGAACTCATCGAACTGGATCAGATTTACCTGGGTAGATTTCTGAACTTTAAGGGAAATTGACTTGGGACTTTAAGTCCATCTGCAAAATTCCTTGGTCAGCAGTATTTATATTAGTGTTTGAGTAACCAGGGGATGGGATCTGGGGGTACCTCTTTGGAATTTGTTACCATTTTATCTAACTATTCTGCACCTCAGTCTCCTCGTCTATAAATTATGATAATAATAGTGCCTACTTCATAAGGTTGTTATGGGGATTAAATGATGTCATATATGTAAAATGCTTAGAACAGTTCTGGTGCATAGGAGGAGGATTGTGAAAGGTTTGTTACTATTAGTTTTGAGGCGTAAGGCCTGTGACCCAGAAGACAGTGCTTTGTTAGCTCGATGGTGGTTTCTGAGCAAGTACAAAGCCTATGGAAGTGGTATTGATGACAGGCAGAGACAGATATGCCTGGTGGGAGAGAGCAGGACTGTGGAGATACCAGGCAGGCGGAGGTACCCAAGAAAATGGTCACAACCAGAAAAAAGAGTGAAGACTTGGAGCCTCTGGAGACTGGCCAGATGGCCCCAAGCATATGGCTGACATTGTCCATAGATACCCAGAGATGCTCGAGAGGACTTCTCAAGCTCAGCTGAAGTTCATGTGAAAATTCCTTGGGATCTTTTCAAAGCTAGCCTTTGCATTACCCTAGATCAATTAAATTACAATTTCAGGCCTGTGCCTACATAGGTTTTAAAACTCCTTAAGTATTTCCATGTACTAGGAAGATTTGAAACTATAGGCTAAAGGGAGATAGGAAAACACTAAACACTCCTGAAACAGACCAATGAGTTGCCACCCCTGGCAGGCACATTCTCCAAAGCTAAATAGAAAACAATCTATTCAGAAAGAAATTCTCCTTTTCTTTTGGGTAGAAAGCACCTGGGCTCCCTGTGGGACTGATGAAGGCCCAATTCTGGCTGGGCTTCAACCCAGGTGGGATGCAGGAGCAAAGGGCTGTATCCCAGGGGCAGATGGACATGGAGCAGTGGTGAGGACCCTGCAAAAGGAGCACCTTCCCCATGGGTCTCACACTCACCTACCAGCCAGCATGCTGCCCTGGTCCAGCTGGGTGGTACAGGGGATCCAGGCTCTAATAGCAAATGGGGAGCTGGAGCTGATCCAGTATGCTGGGACCTTGACCTTCCCTGGGATGGCCCTGGTCTAAGAAAGTAAGGATTACATGTGGGGCCCAGTGTGCTGGTTTATTTCATCAGCAGCCTTGTCTTGGCTGCCCTGAAAGCAGAGTTCTGCTTTCTGTCCTGGGCATGTCCCAGCTGCCTGAAGCAGAAAAGACAGCTGAAAGGGGTTATGTGTGAGTTGGCAATGAGGACGCCAGCTCAGAGTCTCAACTTGTCCTTTGCACACCAAAGGCAAACTACATAATGGAGAATTAACAATATATTAAAATGTGTTGTTCTTTTTTCTTTTTTGAAATGTTTTTTTATAAATTTTTTAAAAGCTTTAAAAAATCTATTTAGCTTGTTTAATAGTACTTAGAATAAAATATTATATTTATTCGTTTACATCAAAACTTTTCTCCAAAACAATTTAAAGTAGATTCCTGTTCCAGTTTTAAATTCCTACATCAAATTGAAAAAAAATTTAAATCTTGATAATTTGCATTTTAAAGCATTTAAAATGCTTTAAAATGCAAATGAAAGTTATTTTTATAGCTTTCCAGTAAAAGTTTAATTTTTAAGCCTGCTCTTGAATGAGAATATTGTCATCAAGGTCACATAAAGTTCTTTTAATCTTTATATTTTTAGCCCTTTCCTGAAAACTGTATTTCCTGGCAAATTATCCTGCCCCCTCACCTTGATTTTGGGTCCCTTCACCATCCCAGATATTTGTGGAAGAAGTTGAATGAATCCAGGACCTTGGGCATTTTCAGTCCTCCTCCCTGGGAACTCAAGGTTCAAGGCAATCATTTAATGCTTTTCCCATGTTTACATTGGTTTTCTCACTGTGCCAGCTTGGCATGCCTTCCTGTTCTAGGGCTCAATGCAGATTAAAAACCATATCAGTGAAGTGTCAAGTAGGGAAGAATATTATGGACTGCAGGGACCACTCAGCCCAGGACCCTGAGTGAGGGCAAGCCTGGCTGCGGGTGAAAAGACCTCAGTGAATTGGGAAATAGAAAGCGGAACCCAGCACAGCTGCTTTCTAGGCATGAGATGGCAAATAGAAAACTGCTTCTGTTTCTTCTTTAAGGAGTGTCTTCTTTAAGGACTACCTAAGAACTGACCAAAAGTCCCTAAACCCAGCAAGCAGACAGATATAAAATGCAGGGTGAAGCATAAATTCTTTTGTGTAGTCACAACTATAAATCTACTTTTGCCCCACCCTGTAGATAAGTAATTCCAGCATCATATTCTCTTTTTTTATTATATATTTTTTATTGTGCCATTATATTTTTCCTAATTTTCCCCTTTTGCTTGTTTCTACCTAGCAATGCCCAGTCCCTCAGGCAATACCCCCACCATTGTTCATGACCATGGATCATGAATTGTAAGTTTTTTGGCTACTCCATTTCCTATACTGCATTTATACCCTTATGGTTATTCTGTAACTATCTATTTGTACTTAATCCTCTCACCTCTTCACTCATTCCCCCAAACTATCCTCATATTCTGGCCACCATCAAAACACTCTGTATTCATGATTCTGTTTCTGTTTTTCCTATTTGCTTAGTTTGTTTTTTAGATCCAGTTGTTGATTAATATGTATTTATTGCCATTTTATTGTTTTTGACCTTCTTTTTCTTAAATAAGTTCCTTTAACATTTCATAAAATAATAGTTTGGTGATGAACTCCCTTAATTTTTTTCTTGTCTGGGAAGCTCTTCATCTGCCCTTCCATTCTAAATGATAGCTTTGCTAGGTAAACAAACTTGGCCATAGATCCCTGCTTTTCATGACTTTGAATGTTTCTTGCCAGTTCCTTCTAGCCTGCAACTTTTCTTTTGAGAAATCAGTTGACAGTCTTATGGGGACTCCCCTGTAGGTAACTAACTGCTTTTCTCTTGTTGCTCTTTATTTTTAACCTTTGACATCTTAATTATGATGTGTTTTGGAGTGGGCCTCTTTGCAACCATCTTATTCGGAACTCTCTGTACTTCCTAGACTTACATATCTATTTCCTTCACCAAATTGGGGAGGTTTTCTTTCATTATTTTTTCAAATAGTTTTCCAATTTCTTGTTCTCTCTCTTCTCCTTCTGGCACTCCTATGATGTGTATGTTGGAAAGCTTGAAGTTGTACCAAAGGCTACCTACTCTATCCTTGTTTTTTTATTCTTTTTTCTTCTTGTTCTGATTGGTTGATTTGTGCTTCCTTATGTTCCAAAACATTGATTTGATTCTTGGTTTCATCTACTCTACTGTTGATTCCCTGTAAATTGTTCTTTATTTCAATTTGTATATCCTTCATTCCTGACTGGCTCTTTTTTATGCTGCTGAAGTTCTCACTAAGTTTCTTGAGTATCCTTATAACCAGTGTTTTGAACTCTGATAGATTGCTTATCTCTATTTTGTTTATCTTTTTCTGGAATTTTGATCAGTTCTTTCTTTTATTTGGGCCATGTTTCTTTATCTGTTCATTTTGACATCCTTCCTGTGTTTGTTTCTATGTATTAGGTAGAGCTGCTATGACTCCCTGTCTTGGTTGCATGGCCTAAGATAGTAAGTGTCCTGTATGGTCCAGTGGAATGGCTTCCCCTATCACTCAAGCTAGATACTTGAGGTTCACCCTTCAGGTGGGCTGAGTACACCCTCCTCTTGTAGTTGAGATTTGATTGCTGTTGGTAGGTCAATGGGAAGGATTCTCCTAGCCTAGTCATCTGCAAGGCCTGGCTGTGACCACTGACCACCAACCTCCACTCTTCATGGAGGATCAGCTCTTCTGGGGGCATGGTGGTGGTGATCCAAGGTGGTCTGTAGCTGTTCACTGGGTGTGCAGTCTCTGGGGTTACCTTGATGGTGCAGGCCAAGGTGAGCCCCCACCTGTGTTTTGCCCGGGGCCACACTGCCTGAGCTATAAAGCAATCTGAGATGGCTGCTACTAGTATTGGGCTTGGAGATCCCCAGGCAAAGCTAAGCTGTAAATCTAGGCTGGCTGCTGCTAGTGCCAAGCCTGGGGCCACTTAGCAAGAGGTACAGGGGTCTGGGCTCATTGAGGCTGGCCAGCAGCTGTATTCTCAAATCCAGATTGGCTCCCTTGTGAAATATGCATGTTCCCTAAATTATGTGGCAAATTATTTGACCAGAATTTTTTGAATACATTAATTTACTCTTACTTTTTTTATAGAATAAGCTTAGTTTTGTTAAATTAATTATTTTTTGATATTTAATATGATTCATGCAAAAAGCATTTGTAGGTAATTTTAAAGCAAATATGGCAGAATAGGGCTGCCACCTGCTTTGTGCTCAAACTCAGAAATAGCCCTGAAATACCTCTTTTAGCCATTCTCCAGGGCTGGAGAGTATAACCTTTGGCTTTGTAGAAAATCAGTCAGTGATCTGGACTTTTTGATATCTAATTTAGCTATTCCATAATTTTTTCATTCAAAAAATTCAAAGCTGCCTGTAAATGTTGAAGTCCCAGTAAGAAGAGGCAGGTGTTATTTCGGGCTATCTCTGAGGAATGTCTTGGGCAGGGAGGTAGACACATCTGGGGTACTATTTTCAGGCTCCTGAGTTCCAGAAAGACTAGCAAGCTGGAAAGAGACCAGAAGTATGGAAGGAAATGATTAGTGAGTGAAGCAGGCAGAGCTGGGGAATGACTCTTCAAAGATAGAGCTGAGAACTAAGAACCAGGGGCAACAAGATAAGGCAGGAAAGAAGCCCTCACATGGATCTGCCCACAGGGGGATCCACATGCTTTAAAGGAACCAGAGCTAGATTTATGTAAACACACACACATACTAGGCACCTTGGTTCTGAATCCCACCAAGACCTGAGGCCTGAGAATCAGGAATTCTTGAGACCAGGGCTCTCTGCCCTGCATAGTAGCTTCCCCTGGAGATTGCCAAAAATACACCCACATCTCCACTTTCCACATAGGGAAAATCTGTGAAAACACATTTTTAAAAACTAATATTTGTCACAGTATCTTTTAAATAGCAATATGATATCATAAATTATTGTAGGGGAAACCTTAAAGTTATTTAAATGTGGGAACCTAATTTTAACTTGAAGAATAGCAATGAAGCAGTTTATTATTTCTTTTAACAATGATTATATAAATGAAACTTTGGAGACTGCTGTGCTTTATAGATCAGTGCTTCTCAGATATTAATGTGCATGAGAATCACCTGTGGGTTTTATTCTAATCTGATGGTCTGAGTGGGGCTGGAGCAGGGGTGTCAAACTCATTTTCACCAGGGGCCACATCAGCCTCGCAGTTGCCTTCAAAATGCTGAATGTAATTTTGACCCCTTAACAAGGAGTAGTTACATTTATACAGTCCTAAAATTATTTCAGCCCTTTGGAGGCAACCACGAGGCTGATGTGCCCCCCATGAAAATGAGTTTGACACCCCTGGGCTTAAGGTCTGTTTCTCTGGAGCTCTTAGGTGAGGCTGAAGCACTGTGCCAGGCACACATGGGCAGCTGTGAGGCTCCACTACCTTAAATGGCCTTCTTTCCATATTCTTAGACCTGGAATACCTTCCAAATGATTTCTAAGTGTGATTTGGCATGTTCATTTCCAGTCCAGGAGGGTAGAGTTGCTGGAAAAACTTTTTAAATACATCATCAATGACTTAACATTTTCCTTAAAAACATATAGGTCATGGAGAAAGCTTATTTCAAGAAATTCCCCTTCTGCCCTGGCTGGTATGGCTCAGTGAATTGAGTACTGGCTTGTGAACCAAAGAGTCATAGGTTCTATTCGCAGTCAGAGCACATGTGTGGGTTGCAGATTGGGTTCCCAGTAGTGGGTATGCAAGAGGCAACTACACAGTGTTGTTTCTCTCCCTCTCTTTCTCCTTCCCTTCCCCTCTCTCCGAAAGTAAATAACTAAAATCTTAAAAAAAAAAGAAATTCCACCCCTACTATCTCCAAAAAGAGCCAATTCATGCAGTCCAAAATAATGTCTTGAAGTAAAATGTTTAATGCCATAAAGAAACTATGAACACATACACACACAACACAACAGTAATTTCTTTCATGCTTGAAAGATAACTTGCTTTCATGAGTATGACTAGTTTTTTATGTTGTCTTTCTTTCTTTCTCTCTCCTTCCTTTCTTTTTTCTTTCCTTTCCTTTCCTCTTTTCTTTTCTTTTCTTTTCTTTTCTTTTCTTTTTTCTTTCCTTTTCTTTCTTAAAATACAGTGCCTGGTCTGCACTCATTGCTCATATAAGGAAGAAGGTCAAGGTGTCACTGGGAGGACAAAAGATGGCCAGGAAGCAAACACACTTGGAATTAATTTCTTCAAAATTGTTTCTGATCATAAACAATACCTAAGGACTGGAAAACTGACAGAGGTGGAGCCACTTTAACCCAGAGCAAGAGCCTCCATTCCAGAGGAACTGCCTGAGCATCCTGCTCCTTGAACCTCAGGGACATTTGGACGGAGCCAAATCAACAGTGTCTTCCAAACAAATTTTTTATAAAGCCAGAAAAAAGGCAGACATCCTGACCATAAGAACTAATGAATACATGCTCTTTATCTGAAGATAGAATGAATAATCAGCCATGTATACCTAAAGAGTAACTCAGCTTGTTAACATCAATAGAAATTTCTTTCTTCTTTTCATGTAATTATTTTCCTTTTCTCATAAAAATTCCATGTCTTACTCCTGTAATTGGGATACTATTTGGTTTTCTCCCTGAATCTATGCTTCCAAAATGCAGTTCTGTGATCCCAAATAAACATGTGTTGCCTCTCATTTCAGCTTTTTAATTTTAGGTTAACAGGATATTGCACATACTCTTTGGGAGATATTTTCTTTACATAGTGAATTAAGTGAATTAAACAAACATACTACTACAGGCCTGATGTCTTTTTAGGAATTTGGCTCTAAACAAGACTTTCTTTAAAATTATAACTTATTGCCAACTTTCAGTTTACTTGGATCTTTTTTTAAGTTTAAATTATTTGAGCCTTTGAAATGTCTGCAAAGTGTCTGTGTGGTTTTTTTTAGTATATTTTATTAATTATGCTAATACAGTTGCCCCATTCTTTTTTCTCCCTTTTATTCCCCTCCACTCTGTACCCCATTCCATCTAGCATCGCCCCCACCCCCTGCCTTAGTTCATGTCCATGGGTTGTACATATACGTTCTTTGGCTTCTCCATTTTTTACATTATTCTTAACCTCCACCTGTCAACTTTGTACCTGACAATTACGCTTCTTATTTCCTCTACCTATTTCCCCATTCTCCTCCCACACCCTCCCTGCTGGTAACCCTCCATGTGATCTCCATTTCTATGATTCTGTTCCTGTTCTAGTTGTTTCCTTAGTTTGTTTTTGTTTTTGTAAGTTCAGTTGTTGATAGTTGTGAGTTTGTTGTCATTTTACTGTTCATAGTTTTGATCTTCTTTTTCTTAGATAAGTCCTTTTAACATTTCATATAATAATGGCTTGGTGGTGATGAACTCCTTTAACTTGAATTTATCTGGGAAGCACTTTATCTGCCCTTCATTCTAAATGATAGCTTTGCTGAATAGAGTAATCTTGGATGTAGATTCTTGCCTTTCATGACTTGGAATACTTCTTTCTAGCCCCTTCTTGCCTGTAAGGTCTCTTGAGAAATCAGCTGATAGTCTTAATGGTAACTCCTTTATAGGTAACTGTCTCCTTTTCTCTTGCTGCTTATAAGATTCTCTCATCTTTAATCTTGGGTAATTTAATTATGATGTGTCTTAGACTCCCTGAGCTTCCTGGACTTGCATGTCTATTACCTTTGCCAGATTGAGGAAGTTTTCCTTGAGTGTTTTTTCAAGTAAGTTTTCAATTTGTTGCTGTTCCTCTTCTGCTTCTGGCACCCCTATAATTCAGATGTTGGAATGTTTGAAGTTGTTCCAGAGGTTCTTCAACCTCTACTCATTTTTTTTTTTGAATTCTTGTTTCTTTATTCTGTTCCAGTTAAATGTTTGTTTTTTTCTTTTGTCCCAAATCGTTGATTTGAGTCCTGTTTTCCTTCTCTCCACTGTTGGTTCCCTAATATGTTTCTTTATTTCACTTTATACAGCCTTCACTTCTTCCTTTATTTTGCAACCCTACTAAATCATTTCTGTAAGCATCCTGATTACTAGTGTTTTGAACTCTGCATCTGGTAGGTGGGCTATCTCATCATCACTTAGTTCTTTTTTCTGGAGTTTTGCTCTGTTCTTTCTTCTTTTTTATTATCAACATTTTTATTTGAAATTTTTCTACTTTTTAAATATTTTTATTGTTGCTCAAGTGTAGTTGTCTCCATTCCCCTCACACTCCCCTTCCACCCCAGCCACCCCACCTCCCAACCCTGATCCCACTACTCCTTGGTTTTGTCCATGTGTCCTTTATAGATATTCCTGAAAACTTTCCCCCCTTTCCTCCCCATTATATCTTCCCACCTCCCCTCTGGTTGCTTCCAGTTTGTTCTGAGTTTCAGTGTCTCTGGTTATATTTTGGTTGCTTGTTTATTTTGTTGATTAGGTTCCACTTATAGGTGAGATACTGATCTGTTCTTTCGTTTGGGCCATATTTCTTTGTCTCAGAGCCCCTGTTACATTGTGAGGGGTAGAGCCTTAGGTATTTGTCAGGGCAGGGCAACCCAGTTTGCTGCATTGTGGTGCTGTCTATGGGGGAGGAGACAGAGAGGAAACAATGTTGCTTGCTTGGTTCTTGCTCCACTTTCAAGAGACGGACAATTTCTCCTGCCACCACAACCCCCACAAATTTTTACAGCCAGAAGTCCTGAGGTGTTATTTGGTCCATGCTGGAACCCTAGGTTGCATGGTCTATCTGACTCCCCAATTATTTCTCCTGGCTTATCTTTACTCATTTGTGGCACTGGCCAGTCTGCTAGGTACCTCATTGCTGTGCCTACTCTCTGCCTTGGCTGCCCACCTCTGCCCCTTCTACCAGTCTGGGTGAATGTTTTTTCATTAACTCCTTGGTTGTTGGACTTCCATACAGTTTGATTTTCTGGCAGTTCTTTTTTTTTTTTTTAAGTTGGTTGTTTCCTTCTCTTGGTTGTGCAAGGAGGTGAAGTATATCTACCTACTCCTCCATCTTGGCCCAAACTTGTTACAAAAAGTAAAGTGTCTGTGTTTTATGCTTTCAAATGCTCATCAATTTTTGGTACAGAGAACAGACTAATTTAAAACTCAAAGTATTTTAAAATCATGGCTACTATGCTTATAAGTAATATTACGATGCCCTTAGAGTGCAGTAGAGTAGGTGGATAAGCAAATAGTGTTTGATAAAGTGGTATAAGTTAGCCCTGGATGGTGTGCCTCAGTGGATTGAGTGCTGGCCTGTGAACCAAAGGATTGATGGTTTGATTCCCAGTTAGAGCACATGCCTGGGTTGTGGGCCAGGTCCCTAGTAGGGGGCATGTAAGAGGCAACTGCACATTGATGTTTCTCTCCCTCTCTTTCTCCCTTCCTCCCCCTTCTCTCTAAAATTAAATAATTAAAATCTTTTTAAAAAAATGGTATACGTTAAAGAAGTAATGTACTTTTCTTAATGGGTATTCTTTCCTGATCGTGTTCCTAAGTATTCATAGCCTTTCATATTTCAATGACCAAGTGAAAGTTATTTAAACAATAGAAGAAACTTCCCTGGATTTAGAGATTTTGCTTTTTCCAAAACTTTCCTACTGAAACAGTTAGAAGATGCCTTCTTTTTCCACATTTGTGGTCCAATGGCTCTCACCCACAATAATCTTCTGGGAATGTCTGTATTTATGTGATCCTATATGGTAGCCACCAGCCACTTGTGGCTCCTGTGCACTTAAAATGTGGCTTCCTTTAAGTATAAAAAATGTAAAATAGCCCATTAGCAATTTTTATATTGATTTCACGTTGAAATAACATTTCCGATATATTGGATTAAGTAATATTATCAAAATTATTTTCAATTTTGCTTTGCACTTTTTAAAAAATGACTATTAGAAAACAATCTTTAAGTCACATGTGGTTTACATTCAATTTCTGTTGGACAGTGCTATTATACACTAATTTACTAGATTACTCATTTTGTTTTGCAGTAATATTCTATTTATTATTTGGTATCACTAGGATAAGCACTTTGCCTGTATTAACTCACTTAATTTAATTATCTCTACCTTACAAATGAGGATTGAGCTCACAGAGGTCAAGTAACTAGCTCAAGTAGTATTTTGAGTATGTGAGAGAGATGGACTTAAAATCACATCTGAGTCCAAAGTGCATCTCAGAGCCATGGTGCTACCAGGCCAGGACCAGAGTGAGGCAGGGGAGGACTTCACCTTGGGTGCAAACTTAGGGTACTAAAAAACTCAGTAATCAAGATATATAATACTTCAGTAGAATTTTTTAAGTCAAAATAGTATAAAAATCCATAATGAACAAAATATCAGATTTTTAAGCAAAGATAGAATTTTACCCTGAACTTGCATGATTTAGCCTCACTTGCTCTTGAAGAGGTGGCCAAATCTCACATTTCACAATTGCTTCTGATGATGCCCAGGCAGAGTGGAGGGCTTAGCACATGGGAAATACTAATAAATATATGTATAGCAGAAAGACGGAAAAAAGGTAGATCAAAATGTTTAGAGAAGTTTTCTCTGTGTGTGTGTGTAATAGGGCCAGGGTGATATCCCATCCATTGTATAAAACTTTTGCAATTAAAAACAAAATTTAAAATTTTGCTGAATAAGCTCCAACCTTGAACCTCGACTTAAAACTGTGAATAAGCCCATCGAGCTAAGAGAAGTACTTAAAACAACAATCTTATAGAGGGATGAAAACCATTATTTTCACAGTCAATTTTAACAAGTTGAGTATACAGTTGAGAAATCCTAGCCTGTCCACTTATTGCCCATTGTTCAGCATGTGAAGTACAGGGTGGACCTTTTACAATCAGCCTTTCCAAACACTGATTGTATGATATGGACTGTAATCAGGGCTAAAGGAACCCAATTGTTTGCTATGTCAGAGATTTTCAATGGGTACAATTTCCTATGGAACTTTTCACCCCTCCCCCACCACATGCACCCCACCCTCCTTCAGCTGGGCCAAAATAAAACCTCCTTCTCTTGTTTGACTCATTTCCTTTGACCCTCATTCCTTTCTCTACATGGAAACCATTCTGATCATGGCTCCTGTGGACCTCCTTGTGGTCAAATCTAGCAGACAACCTACAGTTTGCATCTTTCTTGACGTCTTGGCTGCTTTTGACACAGTTGATAATTGCCTCCTTTAAATACTCATTTCTTGGCTTTCCTGATTCCATACTATCCTGGTTTTCATTTATGTTCTTGGATATCCCTTCTGAGTTTTCCCCAAAAGACTTTCCTAGTAGAAGTAGCCTTCCTTCCTGTACCTGTCTCTCTTACTGATGTCCCCCTATGTCAGTGTCCCCCCCCCCACTCCAGTCTTCAATATCTGTGTCCTTTTGCTTTTAGAAACCTTAACTCCTACTCTGGGTTTGAATTGCTCCCCTGGGGTCCATCCAATCCCCTACATTGAAATCATTCAATCAATAATAGCATGGACAGCCAGCCTGGGTTCCGCTGCTAAAAGCCTCTGGTTTCTTTGTTACCCTCCAAACCAGCCTTTGTCTAAGTCATAGTTACCACTGGAACATCAGTGTCCACAGGATAACCTGGCACATATGGGTGTACACCCCAATGCAAAATGACCTAAAAAATAAAAAAGGATTGTAGTCTATCACACTTCTGGAAGTCCAGCATAGAGCACACCAGTGGCTCCATGATCCAGCAGGAGCTAATGGTCTTTGTCTCATCACTTATTTACCCTTTGGTCATCCTCATTTTAAGCCTGATCCTGTCACTAATGTAGCAGCCGGCTGGAATAGACAGTCTATACTAGTAACCAGGCCAGTCATTTTATCTGCAGAAAGCCAGATGAAATTACACCCATTTGGAGCACTTTACCCAGATATGAAAATTCTTTTTTTTAAATTTTATTTATTTATTTTTAGAGAGGGAAGGGAGGGAGAAAGAGAGAGAGAGAGAAGCATCAATGTGCAGTTGCTGGGGGTCATGGCCAGCAACCCAGGCATGTACCCTGACAGGGAATCGAACCTGCGACACTTTGGTTCGCAGCCCGCGCTCAATCCACTGAACTACGCCAGCCAGGGCTCAGATATGAAAATTCTTGAGATGCATAATGTATAAAAGCCAATTGGATTTCACATATGTAATTACAGACACCAAATTGCCCAGGCTGAGAAAACAAAATGTTTGTGATTTCCCCAGGTGTGACTACGTCTCCACATTCCTCTAAGCCAGCCATGCCTTTCCAGGAGCAAGTTTTCAACCTTTGCTCAAGAAATGTGCTTTCTCTCACAAATTTCAGTCTGCTTTTCCATTCCCCAGTTCCTGGGACTGTCCACCTCTGTCCCTGAGGAATCTTTTCTGTATAGTTCTCTAACACCCTCAATCTCAGGGGAAGAAATATATAATTTCAGAAGTACTGAGAAAAGTCTATTGAATAACTCACTCTCCTAAACACCTTCAGTTTTCTCTGACTGATTCAAGTTGCCCAAACTCCAAGCACTAATCCAGAGCCATGAAAGAAAGCCAGTTTCTCAATGTGATGCAACTCACTAGAGGTTTACTGTCTTTGTTGAGTCCCCTCCTCCTGCTGTTTCAAATCTGTATTTCCTTTTCCTTAGCATATCTGCTATTTTTAGCTCAATCCCTGTCCTTTCAATTTGTCAGTCACTTTTATCCCAGATTAAACCCTCAGCATTCCCTCACAGCTTTGTCTGCACTGTGTCCCCACAGGTCCTACTCTTGACCAAATCCCTCTGTCACCCGGCATAGGATGCCCTCTCTTTCTTCGTGGGCCCTGACCTTCCTTCATGTTTAACTCATTCTTTGATCCTTGTTTATCAGTACTAGGCAGTCTAGACACTGAAACTCTCTGTTCATCAAAGAGGCACTTGCAATTACAGAATATTAACAGCCTTTGGTCATTGCAGTGGGAGGGACAGGCTGACCTGGTGTGGAGTGCATGATTCATTCTAGCAGGCTGAGTCCCTGTATGATTCTGCTGCAGCCACAGGAGTCTGGTCAACTGACAATCAGGATCACTCCATGAAAATCAAAATCTAAGTGATGACCAGTGGGACTTAATGAGGTCAGGCTTGCCTGGTTAGTAACAATGAAAGGGTCTCTTTTCATAAAGTTGGGAAACATCAATTATTAAGAAAAAGCTAAACAAACAAACAAACAAATAATAAATAAATAAATAAGAATAAAAAGAAAAAGCAACATGATAATTTAGATCAGAGGCAGGCAAACTGTGTCTGTAAGGAGCCAGACAGCAAATATTAAGGCTCTGTGGGCCTTATGGTCTCTGTTGAAAATACTCAGCTTTGCTTTTGGAGGTGAAAGCAGCCACAGACAATAATAAATGAGTGACATGGCTGTGTCAAATGAAATGTTTATTACCAGAAACGGGTAGGACAGACTTGGCCCTAGGCTGTAGTTTGCCAGTCACTGATCTGGATAACCAAACCACATGCTGAGTGAAGGGTACCAAGCTACCAGGCAGGTCAGGAGGCTGAGAAGGCAGGTGCCTCTTGATGGAAGGCCAGCTTATCTGGTGATAAATAATATGAAACACTTATGCTGAAACAAACCCAGAGAGTTTATGGAATAGAATACAACATTGCACCTTGTTGGGCAGGTCCTCAGGATCACATTTTTTGACCATCTTCTGTTTTTAGAAGAATATTGGTGGGAAAGTCTGAAAAATGCTGACAAGGAGATACTTATATAACTAGTGACTACCTGGGACCACCAGTGTAGTCTGATCACAGGGCCTTCACTTTCCATGGAAGTCTGGAATGTGACTAGCTCCTGCCCTATTATCCTAACACTAACAAGCTTTATATTCTTCAGGGATTTCACCCCAGTCTCTACTCGTTGGCCAGTGAGACTCTCAGACTCTCTGGAGTCCCCAGAAGACCCATAGCATCCTAAAGTTTTCACATCTGAATATTATACAGTAACTCCTCACTATTCACAGATTCTATGGTTATAATTTTACCTGTTCACACAATTTATTGGTAACTCCAAACCAATTCTCAGGACATTCCCATGCTCTCTAGAAGCTATGTGCCAAGAGGCAAGCATTTGAGTGCCATGATTCTCAATTTCCCTGTTGAGATCAAACAAGAGTCTTTCTGCCTCCTTGATTCAGCTCTCAGGCTGTCATATGGCTCTTTTGTGCAGGGTATTTAGTGTAATGTTTCTCACATTTTTGCTTTTTGTAGGTAGTTTTCCTACTTACAATAGCCCCAATATAGTGCTGGGAACTGCTTGCTGTCCCAGGTGCAGGAAGGTGGAAATGAGCCTCCCAGATAAAATACCTGTATTAGGTGAGCTCCATTTAGGTGTGAGCAGAGTGCTGATTCTATGAATAACAGTAACAAGTTGTGTAGTGATTGGTTGTAACCAGAGGCTCTGAGGAGCCAGCTCTGTTTCCCTAGAGCAATGATTCAATGTTTGCTGATTCAGTGTTCAGTGACTTTACAGAACAAACCAGCACAAATCACAGGAGCAACACTACAGTCCCACGGCCAACATGCCAACAATGACCTCACAGGTCATTTTGGGGGTGCTACACTAGAATACCCTTCAGTTTTCTCATGCCAACACCAGCATCAGTTACATCTTTCTAGTCTGGTATCATCCACCCATCCTGTCACTAATGTAATAACACAATCAGTAAGTCTTTTTTGAGTATCCATCTTATACATACAATGCTGATAGTGAGATTACACTGGAAAAGAACTGCTTTCAAAGCCCCTGTCCTATAAGGAGACAGTCAGCACAGTAACACCTGGAAACTCTGAGCAGAGGCAAGGATAGGCTGGGAAGGCAGGAGAGTGAGAGACTCGAGTTGACATGGTCTGTGAGGACTTCTTGGAGGAGTCCTTTGGAACACAAAACAATTTAATTGCTGTCAATGTGATTCAGCAAAAGAGAAGGTGTTGTCAAACATTCATTGGTTCTTTTAGGTCTGACATGTAACACATAAGTGCATATCCACCACAACTAGATCATTGCAGTTTTCCTGCCAGGGAACAAAAAACAACCATAGCAATGAGAGAACTAAGAAATGGCAGAGAACATCCATGAGAGAAGGGAAGTTTCATTACATCACCCCAAGTATCTTTTAATCCCAGAACAATAATTCAGCTTCCCTTTCTTTTCTTCACAGATTCTGAGGATCCTGCAAAATCTGAGGATTCTGCTCATTTTTCTGGTCTGCTTTTATCTGAGGTGATGCTCTTTAGGTCAGAACTCAACATAAGAAATTAAGTTGTTTTTGGCATGTCTTTTAAGAAGTCACAATTTCATCTCACACTAAATTTATGACAGGATTATAAAACAAAAATATAAGGAATATTGAACCCAACAAACTATTCATTGACTGGGCTGAAGAGTCCTCTAGACCTTGGAGAATAAAAAGCTACAGTTCAGCTTACTATAGTTTTTCCACTGCCTGTCACAAGAATACCTCAAAGCTGGTCTGTAGGAGCCACTGGGGTTTACAAATGAGAAACCTGAAGCAGGGAAGCTGAAGTGATATTTTTTTTTATTGTTGTGAGTCAGCAGAGTCCTGGAAAGCCTTGAAGAAATTAGAACTGGAGGCATTTGGGGCCAGACAGTTCTGAAGCCAGCATGTGAAGTTAGGATATGAAATTAAAAGCTATAATTAACTCTCTAAGCTGCAGCTTTGTTCTGGGCTATTTTGGAATAGCAAAGACATTCTCTTAAGAAATTAGTAAAGGGACTTCCGGCCAAGATGGAGGCATAGGTAGACACACTGTGCCTCCTTGCACAACCAAGATAGGGACAACAATTTAGAAATAGAATAACAATCAGAACTGATAGAAAATTTAACTGAACTGGAAGTCAGACAACCACAGAGTTAAAATACACATTCATCCAGACCAGTAGGAAGGGTGGAGTTGGGCAGCTGAGCAGGGAAGGATCGAGGCACAAAGAGCAGTGGGACCAGGCATGTAAAGCATCCCAGGCATGCAAGACCATGACGGGTGGACCCTGGGTGCACAGGTGGTGCCTGGCAGACTCTGGGCTCAGGGTGGCAACCAGCAGACCCAGCAAGGTGGTGATTGTGAAGCAAGGCACTGCAAGCAACCCAGGGTCCCAGCTCCAGGAAATAGAGCCTTGGGGCACTGATTGAAAACACCAGTGGGGGGTTGAGGAGCATTGATAGACTCCTAGCCTTACAGGAGATTTTGTTGGAGAGACGCACACGGTCCTAGAATGTGCACAAACCCACGCACATGGGAATTAGCACCAGGAGGGCCCAGTTTGCTTGGGGGAAGCAGCAGAAGGACTGAAGTCCCATGGAGAATGGGGCAAGTGCCATTGTTCCATCTCAGACACTGCCCCCACATACAGCATCACAACCATGGAGGTGGGTTGCCCCACCCTGGTGAACACCTAAGGCTCCACCCCTCATACATAACAGGCATGACAAGACAAAAAAAAAAAACTGGCTCAAACTAAAGAACAGATCAAACCTCCAGAACAAATACAACTAAGCGACGAAGAGATAACCAACCTATCAGATGCACAGTTCAAAACTTTGGTAATCAGGATGCTCACAGAATTAGTTGAATTTGGTCACAAATTAGATGAAAAAATGAAAGCTAAGCTAAGTGAAATAAAGGAAAATGCAGAGGGAACCAATAGTAATGGGAAGGAAACTGGGACTCAAATCAATGGAGTAGACCAGAAGGAAGAAAGAAACATACAAAGAATGAAGAAACAAGAATTCAGAAAAATGAGGAGAGGCTTAGGAACCTTCAGGACATCTTTAAATATTCCAGCATCCAAAGTGTTGGGGTACCAGAAGGAGAGAGGAAGAGCAACAAGTGGAAAAGTTATTTGAACAAATAATAAAGGAGAACTTCCCCAATCTGGCAAAGGAAATAGACTTCCAGGAAGTCCAGGAAGCTCAGAGAGTCCCAAAGAAGTTGGATCCAAGGAGGAACACACCAAGGCACATCATCATTACATTACCCAAGATTAATAAAATGAAGGAGAGAATCCTAGAAACAGCAAGAGATAAGGAAACAGTCACCTATAAAGGAGTTCCCATCAGACTGTCAGCTGATTTCTCAAAAGAGACCTTACAGGCAAGAAGGGGCTGGAAAGAAGTATTCAAGTCATGAAAGGCAAGGACCTACATCCAAGATTGCGCTATCCAGCAAAACTTTCATTTAGAATGGAAGGGTAGATAAAGTTCTTCTCAGAGAAGGTCAAGTTAAAGTAGTTCATCATCACCAAGCCCTTATTTTATGAATTGTTAAAGGGACTCATCTAAGAAAAAGAAGATAAAAACATGTACAGTAGAATGACAGCAAACTCACAGTTATTAATAACCACACCTAAAACAAAAACAAACTAAGCAAACAATTAGAACAGGAACAGAACCACAGAAATGGAGATGACATGGAAGGTTAGCAACAGGGGAGTGTGAGGAGGAGAGAGGGGGAAAAGTACAGAGAATAAGTAGCATAGATGGTAGGTAGAAAATAGATAGGGGGAGGGCAAGAATAGTATGGGAAATGTAGAAGCTAAAGAACTTATGACACATGGACATGAACTAAAATGGGGGGATATGGATGGGAGAGGGTATGCAGGGGGGCAGGTAATGGGACAACTGTAATAGCATAATCAATAAAATATATTACGAAAAGGAATTAGTAAAGGAGGGATGTGTATAAATGTGGAATCTTAACCTTATAAATGTAAGTCATGCCTGCTAATGTCCCAGCTGGTATTATGACATGTGCAACTGTGATAGATGTACAAACAGGAATGAGTAAATATATTTATTCATAGGTGAATGTCCTCTTGAGTAAAGGAGTCTTAGTCATCCAGAAAGGTAAAAATAAATAAACACAACTCCTGATTGCTTCAGGAAGCTGGCACATGGTTAACTGATGGATTTTGAAGTGTGGACCAAGAATAATAAATAAGGTAGCTGTTTAAGGTAAGAGAATTCAAGAAAGAAGCAGGTAGGTTGGAGGGCTCAGGCATTGGGTCAGCTTTGCCTCTAACATGCTGTCCTCTGTCTTGCCAGGTGCATCCGGTCTTGTCCTGTCTGTTCCTTCTGCAAATGCAAGGGACTGGACCTGGTGGTCTCCAGCATTCCATACAGCTCTTGGGCTTCTGACCTGTTCCTACTGGTGTCCCAAGAGAGACCACGCTCCTGCAGCCAACATCCACAGTGACACCTCCAGGCAAACAGGACAGTTATCACCAGCACATGTTGAAGGACCAAGAAGTTTGAAGTCTGGCAGAGCAGAGCTCAGACCATTTCTCAATTTACTGACTGAGATGGTGGTAGTCCCAGCATGACTAGTGCTGTGGTCTCAATTTCTTTATCCATAAAATGGGGAGAATCATATTTATTTTTCAGTTTTCTTATCTGAATTAAACAAATAAGCTCATGCTAAGTGATTTTGGGGATGTAATAAATTTATAAAATCTGAGCTCCTGTCCTGCTTCCTTGCCCACCGCAGTTCATTAGAGCTTTAGGGACAGAGGGACAAATTGTAGACAGCATTCAGTGATGAGGGACAGACCCAACTTCTCTCCTCCTGATCCCATTGTGTAGGTGGTTACACATTTTTGCTTACACAGCAGGTCCAAGCAGTAAGTTCGCCACTAATTCTCTTTAGCAGGTGGCCCAAACCAGGCACACACTAAAGACCAAGGGAGAGTTAATAGAAATCTGTAGGCACTTTGGACAGTCTGACATTTCATACCAATGCCATACATGTGGGGCAGAAGAGCAAAAATACTATAGAACATAAGACCCTCTTATGTAGGCAGTCAGGGTTATTGAAATAATGCTGATGGAATGCAATCAGATTGCTCCTGAGAAATGAAAGGAATTGGGCAGGATCATGGCCCCAGAGTGAAGATTCAGGTATGTTGATGCTAGCATGGTGATTTTCTGTGTATATTTAAAGCCAACTACACCAAGGAAGAGGTAAGAAGTTTACCCTCTGAACTCAGACTTCTGATAAACCATGTTAATATGAAGGTTTCTAACTGTCTATTAAATCTGGCAATGGCAAAAAGAACACTTAAGGCAAGCTGCAGATGTGGACAATGAGTCTTTGGACAAAGTTTCTATGAACCTATCATACAATGCAAATGCCCTGTGGTTAGACTGTTGTCCTACAACCTACTAGGTTCATACCCAACCCCCTCTGTCTCTGCCTCAGCACTAACAAATTTCTTTTGCTCTTAGATTAAACCCTAAGAAAAAATCATGGTCAGAGCATAGCAAGAAAAGCTTAAAATGCTTCAGACAGCACTTACAAAGTCTGAGCCTTCCTTTTAATAGAAAAATCTGAGAACATAATGACTGAATGGCCGGAAGCCACACTCTCATGCCTGCACTGGAAAGAGAAACAAGGTTCCCATCAAAGAATTGAGGAAGATCTTGGCCATTCTGAATGTGTGCCCAGCTTCTTTGGTGCCAGGAATGTGATTGGGATTGGAAAATGCAAAAACTGAGGAAGTCTGGTTTCTGACTTTTGCCATTAGCAAAGTAGGAACTCCATAAGTTTCCATTTGAACAGGCAGGTGCACAAGGAACTAAGCAGCCAAAATATCTCAAATGGTGCAGTAAAAAAAAAAAACAACAAATGAGGTAAGAGAGGAATGAGAACTTTCACTCAAAGATACACATTTGAAAGCCAAACACTTGAGGTACCCAGGCTAGATTCAGTAACTCAAGAATGAGCCTCCCAACCCCTATCACTTTATCTGTAGGGCATTCTTTTCAAATTGGCTGTTTCTCTAAAGTAAGAGAGTAGGTTCTCCTTACTATGTATGCTCCTTCACTCCACTAGTCCCCAAAAGTCCTATGGGAGGGTTCTGTGAAAAGAAAGTAAGTGATCTTGAAGTACTCTCCAGGGGTGAACAGGCTGTAAGAGATGAGGGCCCCCAAGTCCTAAACTCTAGTCCAGCCTCATTCTTGGAAGAACTGCTAAAGCCTAAAAAATTGAAAGTTTTCTTTATCTTAATGTGGTCTCTTTTAAAATGAGTACACCAAAAATGAAACAAAACCAGTGAGTAGTTCTGAAGGAAAAGAAAAGGAAAAAAAAAGCTGTGATAGAGCACTAGTCTGAGCAAATATTAAAGTGTGTTCACACGTGAGAAATAATGAGGCAGCATTGCATAGATGGAATAAGAGAACAGGATGGAAAGTCCATAAATTAACAGAAAGTCCAGACATACATAGAAAGTCAGATCTAAGAGGGAATTCAGAAGAAGGTGACATTTCAAATAAATATAGGAAAAGGGCCTATTCTATATATATTGTGTTGGATATCTGGGTGACCATTTGGGAGACACAAAGTTGGATATAACTCACTAGCACAATGAATTTCATATGGGTCAAAAATATAAATGTCAAAAAAGAAGAAATGCTAAAAATATTAGAAGAAAAACATGGGAAAATTTCTTTATAACTTGAAATCAAAAATAATTATGGAAAAAGTGTTAGACTAAATAAAAATATATTTTAAAAGTCTGTTTGCCTTATGGTAAGTGAAATAAGCCAGGAGGTGAAAGACAAATACCATATGATCTCACCTTTAAGTGGAACCTAATCAATAAAACAAACAAGCAACAAAAATATAACCAGAGACATTGAAATTAAGAGCAAACTGACAGTAACCAGAGGGGAGGTGGGAGAGGTAATGGGGGGAAAGGGGGAAAGGTTTTCAGGAACATTTATAAAGGACACATGGACAAAACCAAGGGGGGATGGGATTGGGGGGAGAGGTGGGAATGGCTAGGGTGGGGGGAGTAGTGGAGGGACAGGCAGACAACTGTACTTGAACAACAATAAAAAATAGAAAGAAATAAAAAAGAAAAAGAAAAACTGAAAAAATCTGTTTAGGAAAAAGTATTTTAAAAAGAGTTGATATTAGAAAAGTATTTGCCACTCATATAAAAAATATCCCTATAATATATAAGAAGTTTCTATAGAAAAACCCCAAAACCCTAAAGAAATATGATCAAGGAATGAACAGAATGTTCAGAGAGAGTAAATTAAAATGACTCAAATATATGAGTTAGTCAACATCATCAATAATGAGATGCATGTGTATTAAAACTATACGGAAACAAAGAGGCTTGACTGCAGATAAATAAGTGCCATCAGGTTCTGTTGTTGGGAGGGGATCATGACTACAACTGTAGAGAATAATTTTACTTTATCAAAATTATAAATGCATATTATATTGAGCCAAGTGATTCCACTTCTTGATATAGGCACAAATTTTCCACTACAACACATTTTTATAATAGTACAGATATCCTCTGAGAATGGTTAAATAAATTATGATGTATTAATATGATGGAATACTATGCAGCTATTTACAGGAAAGGGAAATGCTGTGTAGACTGATATAGAAGGAGCTCTCTGGTTCACTGATAAGGAAGAATGGATTCAGTGTAATATGCCCACTTGTAGGTAAACATGTGGGAAATCAGACCCTGTATTCACGTTTGTTTCTATACTCAAAAAGAGACTCTCAAAGGACATCTGAGATATTTCTAGCAATAGCTACCTGAGTGGTGGAGGGTTGGATGATAAGGGTGGGAAGAGGAATTTTAGTTCTCCAGAAAAATGGGCTTCCAAAGCTACACATGCATGAAGCACAGACTAGGATCATGGCCTTGGTAGACAAGGCAGGATCAGACAATTGGCTATGGCCTCATTATCCCAGAGTTCTTTCCATCTTGCAACTGTAAAGCACAGTATATTCCAGAATCAAAGAATGGAGCTGGAAGCTACCTCAAGGTGCCATTAGACAAAGACAGCTGCTTCTGTCTCTTTCACTTATTTTGTCTTCTACTAGACCATCATTCTCAACTAGGGTAATGTTGCACCCATGGGGGCATTTTTTGGTCATCACAAATAGGAATATGTATATTGGGAGTAAAATGTCAACATTGTTGATGTTGAGAAATCTGGCAGAAGAAGCAAAGCAGAAACAAAGAATCTTCCAACAAAAAGAAGAGTTTCACCCCTCAACCCATTCATGTGTCTGAGTCCTGTATCAAGACATGAGGCAGACAATTTTTCTCTGCACTGTTATGACAAACATCTAATTTTGAGTAAACATAAAACAGGTGTAAAGAAAGGGCTATTTGAGGAGGCTATGGTTGTGGCTCTGTAGGTGAACAGAGGGACTGTCACTGTGGTCGGCATATGGAGACCAACCAATAAAGACTGACTATTCAGAACCAGGATGAAGAAATAACAATTGCTTGGGGGTTGTACAGTTTGGACTTGTAAATTTTAGGTGTATGTGTTAGGCCCTGCTGGGTGGTCTGAACCCTATCTTGGAGATACATTATCCCAGGGCAAAGGGAAATGGTAACCTAACAAAGGCTGGTGAAGCATGTACACTATGTGCCAATGGACAGTTTTGGAAGCATCAGGGTAGAAGTGAGCTGTGTGGAGTGATGACTGAGTCTAAACTCCACCATCTGGAATGGATCTTAAATCTTTAGCAGCAGGTTCCCCTTCATTGGTGCCAAACACAGGAAGCCTTCTGTATGGGAATATTTACTCTTCACCTGGATTCAAGAAACTCTATGATAATCATCTTGATTCCAGAGCAAAAACTTGAGAAAATGATAAAACTGTGCCTTTTTATGGTTATAAAGCCCAAGAATCTCTTATCCTCCTGAGATAGTGCTTTAATCTACAGATCAGGAAGCACTTTCTGACCCTGTCACTTAAATTAAACTCTGATACATTTGATGCTCAGATAGTCTTCACAAATAGAGATCTAGTAAACACTGACCTTTACAGAGTGTGTATCATTCACATGTCAGCACCCAAACTGAGATGCTTTAAAAGAAGGACCCATGTGGCTTATTTCACTCAATCAAAGCCATGTGAGGTGTGTCCTCAATTCAAAATCTTGACATTTAAGAGTTCACAATGAAATCTCTTCAAAAGTAGGAATTAGTTCATTACACATTCTCTGAGTCTCTGAGTCCATGTCACATGTCTAACTCCCACCCTGGATGTCATCTTGCCCTGATTTGGCACTGACCATCCTACAGGAGCAGAGCAAGCTAAATAGCAGCAAACAGGGATGACCAGGGCTCCTTGCTTCTCTGAGGATGCTTTTGCTTTCCTGGCTTTTTTTATTGGTGCAATGAAGCCTTATTGCAAGTCTAAAAAGTAAATTTTGATAAGAAATACACACCTGAGAGTTATACTACACATTTCAGAGTGCTCACCACCTCACTCTAATCCTCATAGCTTAAAAATACATGCATACACAATTAATCCCCAGCAATAAAAGTGAATTTTTCTAGTTCCCTATCCTGAACCCTCACTGTGAATTCTGCACTCAGATCAGATATAACAAGTCACCCTTTGCTCTAAAGCAATCACTCTCTTTTCACAGCTCTTCGCCACACAAGTACCTGCGTATGGTAATTATTTAATCTTAAATAATCAATGACTATATCTTGTATCACTTAAGAGAGCCTAGGTTGTGCTGTAGTAAGCAATAACTCCAAGTGTTTATTTCTTGTTTATGCTTTAAGTACATCATAATCAGCTGTGGCTCTGTTCATGTCATTTCACTGGCCAAGGAAAGCCACATGTCCAAGCCTGATGTCAGTGGGTTGAGATAGAATAATCTGCTTTCAAGGACCTATATCAAATATCACAAACAGTCACTTCTCTCAACTGCCCTGTGTAGAACACATGCACCCAGTCCCCACAGGAGATAACTCTATTAGCCATGGTGTCAGGCTAACAGTCTAGGGGCTCACTGGTCTGAAGACCCAGTAACGAGTTTTCAACCCCACACACATCTACTGCACAATGGCTGAGAAAATCAGGATGAGTGCAGTAAGTGGTCTCATTCAGAAGAGTGATGCCTTGGCTAGTGTAGCTCAGTGTATTGAGCATGGGCCTGTGAATCAGAGGGTTCCAGTTCAATTCCCAGTGTAGGGCACATGCCTAGGTTTCAGGCCAGGTCCCCAGTGGGGGGTACCTGAGAGGCAACCACACATTGATGTTTCTATTCCTCTCTTTCTCCTTCCCTTCTCCTTTCTCTAAAAATAAATAAAAAATTTTTTTAAAAAAGAGTGATAATGGGAGCCATGGCATCACTGGGGCCTAAGAGTCCGAGGTCACACTGGGAAGTTGTAGTAAGTGAATGATAACCTGGGGGTGGGGATGGTCCTAGAAAATTCTCTGATTGTATCCTGGAAATGGCTATGGAGCTCCCCATTCTCCTGGGGCTCTCACCCTGCCCTCTGACAAGTCTTCCTATCCACACTACTGCTGGTGACATCTGAAGGGGACACTGGGGGTCATGTCCTCATGAGGTGCTGAGCAGCATTCCCAGTTGGCTTTGTACCCATGGAAATTTAAGGGCTCAAGTCTTGGAACTCAGTTTCCTTTAGTCCATAAGGTATTTTCATGACAGTATAGTTGGCTCCTTACCATTTGACTCCAACAACTCTGCTGGACCAGAGACAGGCCTCCTTATGCACTAAATTATGTATCTTGGGCCTCCCATGACCCCTCAGAAATGCCATACCCATCAGTCTTTCTCTGAGCCATTTCTTCAATGCAAGATTTATGAGGTGTCACATTGATCAATTCAAGGGTTTTAACAAAGGATATAATGCACATGCTTAACTTGGACTTGGCTGAATTTTATTTGGCTCCCTTTGTCATCCACAGGCCATCTCTGTTTTATCAGTCATGGGTTATAGTTGAGGATGGGGTGCCTCTTTAAACCTTACAAGTTCCTGAATGTCTTGACTTTTCCTATTTTATTTCATTCCTTCTTACAAAATGGCCAATCTTTTCTGAGCGCTTCTCTGTCCAATGGACCTTGCCAAATGCAGTTAATGGCAACTGAGGAATAGCACTTTGCAACTTCTCAGCCTAGAGCAATGAGCTCATTACTTGCTTGTAATTTGTTTTCTAGGTTATTAGAGGCCAGTTATATGAAATATTTTAACATTTAATAAGATGAATTACCATAGGACCAACCTCAAGCAACTGCTCCTTTCTCCCCACAGTCTGACTTTGAAGCCATTGCCACATAGGGTTCTTGTGTTTGTTTAGGCACCAATTCCTGTGTCAGTGGAGAGGCCAGATTATGGGACAGTAATAAACAACTCCACATCTCAAAATCTCAGTGACTACAACCAAAAATGTGTATTATATTTCTTGCTGCATGTCCACTGTGTCCTGGTCCTGCTGTGCTCTAGGTGCCCTTGTCTACTTCAGGACCCTGTTAGATGGAACAGCTCTTCTCTGGGCCCCTGCCACTCGCAGTAGAAGATGAGGTTCTGGTAACCCATGTGTTGGCTTTCAGAGCTACTGCTGGGAGGCAGGACATTTCATTGACCCAACAAAACCACATGGCCACACCTGACATTAATGAGGCTAGGATATCAAACTTTTTCACTGGGAATGGCACTGTATATTTAAGGACAATAATACAACCTACCTTAATTATGTGAGGATATTTTTATGACATTTTTCTACAATATTAAACATAATATAAAAAACAAAGAGAAAATTAAAGTACGAGCACTCAAGTCAAATTACCTATACATCCTTGCCCTAATAACACTACAAGTACTTAATCTCTTATGCTCAGCTCTCTCTTTGTAAAATTAGGGTAAAAATACACCTAGTTTATGAAGCTGTGTAGAGCTGAAGGGAGACAATGTCTATAATCTTTAGAAGGCTGTCTGTTGCAGAGTAAATGCTTATTCAATAAGACCTATCATTATGGTATCCCTATTACTATATTTATCTGCATAACCACTTGATTAATTAATAATGCTTGTTCTCTCATTTTACTCACAGTTTGGATTAGTTTTGTAATTGTTAAGTAAAAGTGGAGCTCTCAATTAAATCTGAAATACTGGAAAGGAATATTCAATAACATTTTTGAGACACAATCTCACTTTTGCAATACATTTCTGATATGAAAATTAGAATTTCAACGAAAATGTTTTTAAATCTCACTATTAAATTTTATAGTCATAGACAGCAGTGCACGGAGCACAGTCATATAAAATAATTCAAGAAGTCAGTTACTTAATTTTTCACTTGCATATGTTTGGGTTTCTTTTATAAATTATAATTTTATTGATTATATCATTACAGCAGTTGTCCCAATTTTTCTCCCTTTGCTCACCTCCACCCAGCAACCCTCACTCCCTCAGGCAGTACCCCCACATCATTCATGTCCATGGGTCATGAATATAAGTTCTTGGGCTAGTCCATTCCCTATACTGTATTTTACACCACCATGGCTATTCTGGGACTACCAATTTGTACTTCTTAAGTCCCTCACCTCTTCACCCATTACCTCACAACCACCTGGCAACCATCAAAATGTTCTCTATATCCATGATTCTGTCTCTGTTCTTCTCATTTGCTTAGTTTGCTTTTTTAGATTTAATTGTTGATAGATTTGTATTTTTGTCACTTTATTGTTCATGGTTTTGATCTTCTTTTTCTTACATAAGTCCATTTAACATTTCATAAAATAATACTTTGATGATGATGAACTCCTTTAGTTTATCTTGTCTGGGAAGGTCTTCATCTATTCTTCAATTCTAAATGATATCTTTGCTAGGTAGAGCAATCTTAGCTGTAGGTCCCTGCTTTTCCTTACTCTGAATATTTCTTGCCAATCCCTTCTAGCCTGCAAAGTTTCTTTTGAGAAATCAGTTGACAATCTTATGGGAACTCCCCTGTAGGTAAGTGACTGCTTTTCTGTTCCTGCTTTCATGATTCTCTCTTTATCTTTAACCATTGGCATTTTAATTATGATGTGTTTTGGAGTGGGCCTCTTTGTATCAATCTTGTTTGGGACTCTATTTGCTTGCATATGTCTATTTCCTTCAGCAAATTAGGGAAATTTTCTTTCATTATTTTCTCAAATAGATTTCCAATTTCTTGCTCTTTCTCTTCTCCTTCTGGAACTCGTATGATGTGAATTGGAATGCTTGAAGTTGTCCCACAGGCTGCCTACACTATTCTCATTTTTGGGGAGGATTCTTTTTTCTTCTTGTTTTTACTGATTGGTTGTTTTTTGGTTCCTTATGTTCCAAATCATTGATTTGATTCTTGGCTTCATCTACTCTACTGTTGATTCCCTATAAATTGTTCTTTACTTCAATTAGAGAATCCTTCATTTCTACTGGGTCACTTTTATGCTGCTGAGATCCTCACTAAATTCCTTGTTCATGCTTATAATCAGTATTTTGAATTCTGCATCTGATAGATTGCTTATCCCCATTTTGTTTAGTTTGTTTTCTGGAGTTTTGATCTAGAAATATTTGGGCCATATTTTATTTTTTGTTTGTTTGTTTGTTTTTTGTCTTATCATTTTGGCAGCCTCCCTGTTTTTGCTTCTATTTATTAGGTAGAGCTGCTTTGACTCTGTGTCTTCATAATGTAGCCTAATGTAGTAGGTGTCCTGTAGGATCCAGTGACACAGCTTCCTTTATCACCCAAGAGGGGTACTCAAGGTGCATCCTTTGGTGGATTGTGTACACCCTGTTCTTTTAGTTGAGCCTTTCTTAATTAAAACAAATGAAAAAACAAATAGCAAAGTGAAATAAAGCAAAACATTCAGGGAACCAACAGTGACAGGAAGGAAACCAGTACTCAAAGCAACAATTTGGAACATAAGGAAAAAATAAACATCCAACAGGAACAGAATGAAGAAACAAGAATTCAAAAAAGTGAAGAGAGAGTTACAAACTTCTGGGACAACCTGAAACATTTCAATATCTGAATTATAGGGGTGCCAAAAGGTGAAAAACAACAGCAAGAAATTAAAAACTTATTTGAACAAACAATAAAGGAAAACTTCCCCAATCTGGTGAAGGAAGTAGTCTTCCAGGAAGTCCAGGAAGCCCAGAGAATACCAAAGAAGTCGGATCCAAAAAGGAATACACCAAGACATCATCATTAAGTTACCCAAGATTAAAGATAAAGAGAGAATGCTAAAAGAAGCAAGGGGAAAGGAGAGAGTTACCTACAAAGGAGTTCCCATAAGACTATTAGCTGATTTCTCAAAACAAACCTTCCAGGCAAGAAGGGGCTGGAAAGAAGTATTTGAAATCATGAAAGGCAAGGACCTACATCCAAGATTACTCTATCCAGCAAAGCTATCATTTAGAATGGAAGGGAAGATAAAGTGCTTCCCAGATAAGGTCAAGTTAAAAGAATTCCCAACCACCAAGCCATTATTATATGAAATGTTAAGGGGACTTATCTAAGAAAAAGAAAATCAAAATTATGAACAGTAAAATGATAACAAACTCACAACTGTGAACAAATGAACCTAAAAGAAAAGAAAAAAACCCAGCCAAAACAAAAACTAAGGAAACAACTAGAACAGAAACAGAATCAAAGAAAAGGACATCACATGGAGGGATTTCAGTGGGGAGGGTGAAAAGAGGAATGGGGGGGAAAGGTACAGGGAAGAAGAAGCATGATTAGTAGCCATAAAATAGATGAGAAGAGATAAAATGGAAGCAGAGAACTCAAAGAACTTATATGTACAACCCATGGACATGAACTAAGGATGGACGGGAATGCTGGAGGGTTGGGGGGTGCAGGGCAGAGGTGGGATAAAGGGGGGAAATTGGGAAAACTGTAATAGTATAATCAATAAAAATACTTAAAAAATAAAGAACTGACAACCCTTTGGTTTGCAGTCCAGCACTCAGTCCACTGAGCCACACCAACCAGGGCTGTATGCTTTGTTTCTGACGATCTCTTTTATGCTGCTGGGGTTCTCACTGAGTTCCTTGAGCATCATTATAACCAGTGTTTTGAACTCTGCATCTGATATTGCTTAATTCCATTTTGTTTAGCCTTTTTTCTGGAGTTTTGTTTCTTTGTCTCCTCATTTTGGCAGCCTCCTTGTGTTTATTTCTATGAATTCAGTAGAGCTGCTTTGACTTCATGTCTTGGTAGTTTGGCCTAATGTAGTAGGTGTTCTGTGAGGTCCGGTGGCACAATCTCTTTTATCACCTGAGCTGGGTACTCAAGGTGTGCCATTTTGTATGGGCTGAGTACACCTTCCTCTTGTAGTTGAGTCTTGGTTGCTGTTGGTAGATCAATGCGAGGTATTTACCCAGGCCAGTCAGCTGCAGAGATTAGCTGTAACTGCTTATCATCAACCTCTGCCATGTGTGGAGGACCAGATGTACAGGGGCAGAGTGGTGGTGCTCTGACATGGTCTGTAGCTGTCCATTTGGTGTGCTGGCCCTGGCATTTCCTAGGAGGTGCAGGGAAAGTTCATCCCTCACCTGTGTTTTGCCCAGGACCACCCTGCCTGAGCTATAAAGTCATCTGAGATGGCTGCTACTTGTGGTGGGCTTGGAGATTCCCAGGTGAAGCCAAACTATGAATCTAGGTTGGATGCTGCTAGTGCTAGTCTTGGAACTTACTGAGGCCAGTTTTTGCTTATTTGGTTGGATTTAGGAAGTTGTGAAGCATGAGCCAAGACAAGCCATTCATATGGAAAAGCAGCTTGGGTGAGCCTATAATTGGGTGGGGCAGAGTTTCTAGGGATCTCCAAGGCTGGTCAAACAGTCTTAGTCAGGTTGATGGAGTCTCAGATATGGTACCAGCTTGCTGTCTCTGTGGGGGGAGCATTTTGAAAAGGGACAATGACCTCTGTTTGCCTTGATGTAAGGCACTACAATTTCTCCCTTTATACCATTGGTGCCTTTCAAGCTGCTACCCTAGTGCTGGAGCTCAGAGGGAGGGAGTGAGTCTGTGTAAGTGATTCCATGAGTAGGTTCTTTAAAATAACATACTTGGGACTCCAGAATTGTCTTCCACTGACTCAATCTGCACTGGTTTTTGCATCCATAAGTGGTGGGGACTTATCTCCTTGGCACTGGAATCCTGAACTGGGGGGCCTGGTGTGGGTCTCTGTTTCCTCACTCCTGAGATATCCCTCCCAAATTTTTATTCACCACATGTGGGTGAGGGACCTGTCTGTTCCATGTCTTTGTCCCTCCTACCAGTCTGGATGGATGTGGTTTCTTTAAATCCATTGTTGTCAGACTTCCATTCAATTCAATTTTTGACAGTTCTCAGTAATAGAGCCATGTCTGCCTATGCCACCATCTTGACTGGAAATCATCAAAGTTTTATTTTTTATATCAGTTTGCTTAGAATACTTTTCCATCCCTCCACTTTCTGCCTGTGTAGATCTTTTGTTCTGAAATGGGTCTCTTGTAGACAGCATATACATGGATTGTGTTTTCAAAAGGCATAGCTACCCTATGCCTTTTGACTGGATCATTTAATCCAGGGGTGTCCAATCTGAGGCCTGTGGGCCACATTCAGCCAAGGCTGAATGCATGCAGCCCAACACAAAATTGTAAATTTACTCAAAACATTTTTTTCTCATCAGTTTTCATTAGTGTTTGTGTAATTAATGTGTGGCCCAAGACAACTCTTCTTCCAGTGTGTCCCAGAGATGCCAAAAGTTTGGACACCCCTGATTAATTCATTTACATTTAAGGTTACTATTGATAGGTACTTGTTTGTTGCCATTTCACCCCCTTTGTACCTGTATTCCCCCTTTTCTCTCTTTCTTCTTGTTCTTAAAGCAGTCCCTTTAGCATCTCTTGCAATGCTGGCTTGGTGGAAATGTGCTCTTTTAGCTCTTTGTTGTCTGGGAAGCTCTTTATTTTGCCTCCCATTTTAAATGAGAGCCTTGGTGGAAAGTGTAGTCTTGGTTGCTGGTTCTTGTTTTTAATTATTTCGAATATTCCATACCAATCCCTTCTGGCTTGTACTGTTTCTCTTGAGAAATCTGTTGATAGCCTTATTGGGGCTACCTTGTATGTTACTAGCTGTTTCTCCCTTGCTGCCTTTAGTCCTTTGTCTTTCAGTTTTGCCATTTTAATTATGATGTGTCTGTAGTGGGTCTCTTTCAGTTCATTTGGACTGGGACTCTCTGACCTTCCCAAACTTGTGTAACTTTTTCCCTCACCAAATTAGGGAAGTTTTTTGTCATTATTTTTTCAAACAGGTTTTCTGTCCCTTGCTTATTTTCTTCTTTTTCTGATGTTCCTCTGATGCAAATGTTGTTACATTTCATGTTGTTCTGAAGCTTGCTTAAACGATCCTTACTCTTTAGTATCTTTTTTTGTTTTGTTGCTCTGACTAGGTGTTTTCTTCTACCTTGTCTTTCAGTTTGCTGTTTTAGTCCTCTGCTTCCTCTAGTTTGTTTTTAATTTCTTCTAGTGTATTCTTCACATCCAAAATTATATTTTAATTTCCTCCTGGTTCTTATTCATAGTTTCCATGTCCTTTTACCTGTTGCTCTAGTTTCCACTAAGTTTCTTTAGTTCCCATATAGTTCCCTATAGTTCTCACTGAGTTCCTTGAGCATCCTTATAACCATTACTTTAAACTCCATGTCTGATAGACTGCTTGCCTCAAATTCATTTAGCTCCTTTTCTGGGGATTCCTTTTTTTCTTTTAATTGGGGATAATTTCTTTGTCTCCCCATTTTATCTGACTCTCTTTGTTTGTTTCTATGTCTCAGATAGCTCTGCTTTGACTGCCTGTCCTTATGGGGTAGACTTCTGTGATAGGAGAAATATGGGACACTGGTGCAATCTCTCTGATCTGATCCAGATGCTCTAGAGATGTCCTTTATTTAGTTTATGTGGACTCTGTTGCTGTACTTGGGCTTTGCTTATTGATGGCTCATTTGTTGGTGGGTTCTGTCTTCTGGCTGGCTGACTAAGAATCACAACCCTCACAATGTCTTATATGCTGCCATATAGGTGCTGTAAGAACAAAGCAAAACTACCCAGAAAATCAAATCCACACCAGCAAAAATGCCCCTTGTTCCTTCAGCAATATCAACAGCAACTGAGCAAAGATAAATAATGGTGGAAAGAGATAAAGAATATTATACGAAAAGAAAACAGAATATGAGATGACTAGAGGAGACAAAAAGTGATTTTTAGAGGGAATAGGGAGGAGAAATAAGAAGAGTAGGGAATAGAAACAAGGTGAAGAAAGGAATAACATAGAATTTAAAACATAAGTAAAAAAGGTAAGGGCAATGACAAAATGGAGTAATAAAATGGAAGAATATAATATGAGGTTTGAAAAAAAATTGTGAAACAATAGGAACAAAATTGAAGAAAAACCACAGCAGGGTCAATAACAAAAATAGATGAGGAAAGAGAATAAGAATTCTCTTCTTGTAAAGAGAATAAGAGTATTATAAAAAAATATTAAATGTCTACAGTAAATAAAAATGATTTTGAAAGGATGGAGGAAGGGGTAATAATAAGAGTAAGGAATAGAGTCTAGGCTAAGAGAAGGAAAAAATAAAATTCCAAACTTAAATAAACAAGGGTAGGAAGAAGGCAAAATATAGTGAGTTAGGGGGAGAGTAACCTATGAGATTTGAAATTAAAAAAGTAGTGAACAAATAGGAATAAAATCAAATAAAAACAGCAGTAACAACAATATCCATGCTACACAGCAATGATTAATAAAGATGGAAAGAAAATAAGAATATTATTAGAAAGGGAAAAAGAATATGAGGTGACTGAATGAAAGAAAGATGATTTTGAGAGGATAAAGGGAAGAAAGATAATAAGGGTAAGGAATAGGAAGAAGGCATAGAAAGGGGGAAAATAAAATTTAAAACAAAAATAAGAAAAAGGGAGAAGGAGGTAAAATTGAGTAAGGGAAGGGTACAATGTGAGATTTGAAATAAAACAAAATAAAAAATATATAAAGATCTATATAAAAAGAATAAAAAATAAAAGACAAAAATAGTGAATTAGTTGGAATACAATTGAAGAAAAAGAAGAAATGTTAAAAGGCTTTGTGAGAGAAAAAATAATGCAATTCTGAAGAAGAATGAGGTAGAATTCATCTTAGCAGAGAATGAGATGAATTCTCATGTGTTCCATCTTCTCCTTCTGGATCCACCTCTGGCTTTTTATCAGCTCAATGTCCAGTGGTGGGTCATCTAACTTCTGGCAGCACCCCATGTATCACCTTCACCTGCCTCTAGACGGGGCTCCTATTGCGATTGGGAAGTTGAGAACCCTGGGTCTCCCCTGGAAAGAACTGTTCAGTCTTCTGGGAAAATTATGGGTGTGTTCCCCTGCCCTTGCATCACCCATCTTGGTCTGTCCCAAGTTATTTTCAATAATGTATAGTTTCTGATGAAATAACTGTCCATTTCAAGGAAGGGGTCAAGCTGTGTAAGAGGGTCAGTTCTTTCTTGCCTGATGTTGATGGCAGCTATGTGTAAGAGCTGTGGCTGAGTGTGGTCCTGATTCCCCTTAATTACACTGATTTCTGATCTCCCTGCCTTACTGGCTTCAGTGGAATAGGGCCCTAGGAACCAATGTATTTTGTCTCCCTGAGAGAAGTTCAAAATGGGCCCTTTTGGTATATCTCTTTCTGTCCTTCTCCTATAGGTATGCAACCTGCAGGGGGTTCCCCAGCCTGTCCTGCTTGTTTTGTAGAGCTTCCCCATTGGATGCAGTGCTTGCAATACTGCAGGAGGTAGGGGCTGGGGTTTTGTCCTTTCCTTCCCAGAGGTTTGAAGTCTACCTGGGAAGGAGGCTCTGCCTGGCTATAAATATTCTTAGGTGCTCAACTCTTGCCTGTCCATTTCCCAGCCCACCTTCCTCTCAGCAGACACAGTCCTGATCTCTCTGTTCTATGCAGCCCTAGCCTGCTAGCCACACAAGGCTGAGGCCCAGAATTCCCTTTGCTATACAACTGTCTGATCTCTCTACCAATATCTCTGTATTCAGTGGGAGAAAACTGTGTTTTCAATCTTGTCCCTTTGCTGGTAGGGCAGGTGTGCACTGGGTCCCTGCCTGGCACGCTTCAACTCCTCTTTTTAAAAGTCTCTCTGTGGCACCCCCACTGCAGTACTGAGTCACTGTCCAGTTTTCCACATACAACACCTCTCCAAAAAGCCAAAAGTCTCAGTCATGGCTGTCCTCAGCCTGACTCTACCTGACCCAGGTGTGGCCCCTGATCCTTTTGGCCTTTTGGGAAATACAGTCCCTCTCCCTCTGGCACTATCCCAGTTGGCATTTGGCACTGCATCTATGGATGTGCCATTCACTGTGTATGTGTATCCTAGATCTCCCCAACTTTGTATGTCTTCCCAAGTCACTCCCAGCCCAGGTCTGGATGTTCCCTTTCTTGGGAGAGGAGGAAGCCACTAGTCTTTCCACAGCTGCAGGTGCCACATGCAGGGTATTTCCCCTTCAACCTATAAAATCTCCTTACGGCCCTTTGTGAAGCATCTTCTGTACTCTTTGGCTTCCAAACTTCATTAGCTAAGATTCTGTTGATTGTTCAGGTTGTCAGATCAGCTGAGAATCCAACTTGGGGGCAAGAGCAAGTGGACTCAGCTTCCATCTACTTGGCCACCATCTTCCTCATTCTTAGAATGTCCTTTTTAAAATCCCCATTATGTTTCACTAAGGACAGTTTGTATGGTTTCCATAGTGATATTCAAAATGAGTGTAGCTGCCATCAAAGAAGGTAATTACGTTAATAGGTGGTTTAGCATTTCTATTGAATATGAAGTTTGCCCAATGTTTTAGTATAATTGACCTACCTTAAATTAGTTATCATTCCTCAATGTATACATTTAACATCAGAATGTCTACTCATCAAATGAGTAATCAAGCCCACTTTGCTTGAAATTTTATTTATTTTATTTTTTTAATTTTAATTGTTCAAGTATAGTTTTCTGTCTGCTTGAAATTTTAAATAGTCTCAAACATACTGAAATTTATTCTGGCCTTATCTTGATTTTATAAAGAGCATATGAATAACTACTTCAGACCATTACTCAGAAAGCACTTTTTAAATTACTGTTTAATGCCATATGAAGAACAGGGGTAGGGAGGAGATGTCTGAGAAGATATGAAGTGAGCAGACTTTTGCCCTCAAGGAGCTTAAGTCCTTTTCAGTCTACTGATGCACCCTAACCAGTGGTTCTGTTTGGAATTTAATTTCCACTATGGTAATAACCAAAGTCAACATTTCTGTTCCTATTAAGAAAATAGAGAGTAAAAAAATAGTACCATATTTTATGGTACTATTATCCATATTTAGATCTGTTTAAATACACAAATACTTGCCAATATGCTGCAACTACCTACAGTATTCACTACAGTAACCTGCTGCACAGGTTTGTAGCCCAAAAGCAACAGGTACACTATACAGGCTAGGTGAGCAGTAGGCTGTACCATCTAGGTTGTGAAACTGTATGATGTTCACATGACAAAATTGCATAACAATGTCATTAAGCAACACACAACTATAATAGATGATCAAAAATAAGAAATTATTCAAGTTTATCCCTATGATGTTATTCATTAATTCATTAGTGTATGTGTTTTAGCTCTAGCTACTGCAACTAACACCATGGACTGGGTAGGTTAAACAACAGACACTTATTTCTCACCATCTGGAGGCTGGAAAATCTAAGATCAAGGAGCCAGCAGATTCAATGCCCAGCAAAGGCCAGCATCCTGGCTTGTACACAGCTACCTTCTAGCTGTATCCTTGCATGGCCAACAATGAGGTCATCTGTCTGGTGTCTCTTCTGATAAAAGCACTAATGTTATTCACTATTCACCCTAATGATTCAATTATTTCCCAAAGGCCTCATCTCTTAACCCTCCTAATTTGGAAGATTAGGATTTCAACATATGAATTTTGGGGAACAAATATTTAACCCATAGCATATATGCTTTCCTGAAAGAGAAAAAAAAAGGATGATATCTTTGGCTCTACTTTGAGAATTATACATGACCGTAGAAAAGATAGGTCCATGTGAATGTGTTCCAAATTTGAGCATCACTCATCATAATTGAGGTAGAGGAGAAAGAAGTTAAGAATCACTGAATGAGCCCAGCTAATTAAGTCCCTCTGTTAGAACACACAAAAAAAGTTGTCAAAGCAAAATTACTTGGAACAAAATCACAGGACATAATCAAAGGATTAAAGAAAACCAAGAGTCAAGGTCTGTTGGCTTTAACACCCATCTTGTGTGAGAACCCATTAGATCCCAGGTCCAGACTTGTACAATAGTTATTTATGAAAGTAACTGCCCTTTAAACTGTGAGAAATAGTTTTGTGTTGTATGTGTATCTTTTAGAAAACTTCAATTACTAAAATTTGCCATCACTTGTACCCATTTCTAAACTGTCCCTGAGCATGGTAAGGCATGGGAAAGAGAACATATTTGTCTTAAAACTATGTTTTTGGAATATTTTTCAGACATATTTTTGAAATATTTTTCAGGGCTGAGAAAAACATTAGATCTTTTCAGGTGCACTTCCTTTTATCAGGCACTGAAAATCACATCCATTTCCCTCTTTTATTTCTTTGCAGAGAAACTCAGTTAAAAAGTGCTTAACCCTCCACTCCAGCCGAGCCTCATCTGTGAGCTTAGGTGCCTAATACCTTTTCCATCAGGGTGAAGATCAAGTGTGATCATTGATGACCATGCAGTCTCAGTGCTGTAGGAGGAGCTCAGTAAGTGTCTGCTGTCTGGAGATAGGACCAACTCTTACAGCCCCATGTATCATGCTCTTGGGATCACAGCATATCACACATGGTCAGTGCTGAGAACTCTTCAGTCAGAGAGTCAGGTTTCTATTCCTGCCCCTGTACTTACTTCTTTGCATTCTTCCTCATCTACGAAATAGGAATAATGTTAGTAGTTACTTCTTAGGTTTGTAAAAAATAAATGTTACTAAATATAAAGGGCTTGGTGCCCATTCCCAGCACACAGTAAGCACACAGTAAACTAACTCATAATATTCTTGGTCATAACTAACACAGAGCCTTCATAGCTGGAGCAGCACAGAGATCTGAGCAGGACTGCTGGGTTCAGCCTGCCTGGGTTTACGTCTCAGGTGTACTTCTCCCTGGCTTCCTTCTTGAAGTTAAGCAAATGAATCTCTGAGTTTAAATGTCCATACTGCTAAAATAAGAATACTAAAGGTACCCATGTTATGAGCCTTTATGAGGTTTAAGTTAAATAATTGATCTGACACTTAAAACAGAATCTGGCAAACAATTGAACACTCAGTAAGTTCTCATGAAAAAGAGCATAGCTCAATTCATTCATACGCAGTAGGAGAGAGAGAAAGGGAGAAGTAATACACAATTACAACATAAATGGTGAGTGCAGGTGGACATAATGATGCTGAGTAATGGGGTGAGAGGCAGACTTGTTTATGTGAACCGTTAACTAAATTACCACCTAACTGACAGTTTAAAAAATGTATTTACTTGGATATATTATAATCATTTAATTACCTGATTGGGTAACAAATATTGACAAAGAAGAGGACACTGCACCAGGGAAAATAAATATTCTTAGTAGGATGGCTTTGTTTTGATCATATATAACTTAAATGCATCTGATTTATTCCAGGTTTCCTAAAATATTGTTCAACTGTGGTAATAACACTGAATCTGGCTCATCACAAAGGCAGAAAATATGCTTCATTAGGACTGCAAACCATGATAGCGCACTATCACTGGGCTGTTTTCACAGCTTGCTTCATACCTCTTCAGTTACCACCTGCTAAATCTTTGTGTACTTTTTTTTAGAAAGAAAATCAAATTTTAAAAAAACTTTTAAAAAAGATTTTATTTATTTGTTTTCAAAGAGAACGGAAGAGAGGTAGAAAGAGAGGGAGAGAAACATTGATGTAAAAGAGAAACATCAGTTAGCTGCCTAGTGCACATCCCCAACCAGGGACCTGGTCTTCAACCTAGCCATGTGCCCTGACCAGGGCTCAAACCAGTAACCTTTCAGTTCACAGGCCAGTGCTCAATCTTTGTCCTCTCAAGCAAATCATGGCCATTGCCTCCAGCTGTGTCTGAAGAGGTTGCCTGTGCCCAAGGATTTTTTATTTCTTCACACATCTCCAACCATCTGCCTGTCCTAGTCCTTTTGTTCTTTCCATTTTTTTTTCTGTGACTATGCTGAGAAAGATTGAAGTGCAGATAGCCAGTTTGTCTGAGTATGTTATTGGTATCTAAGTCAAGAATGTTGAAACTGAAGTTATCAGAACCAAAGACACTTGACCCATGCCGAGGTTTCACTGTAATCCTCACCATAATGGTTCAGGATGGGCATTACACAGAGTAATCATTTCTGCACCTGGTTCTGCAGAATGCTGATTAGCAGAACATTCTGGACATGCAGTTCTGAGCATTTGAAAACATGAAAGGCTCTCTTTGATATTTCTATTGTTCTGCTCACTCCTTGGCTTTTGGTTGTTTTCAGTTCATATCTGGTTTGAAATATTTTTTTCTTATTCTTTCTTCCTCTTAGAGAGGAATATAGAGAGGAAAGCTTATAGTTACTGTTCATGTGACTGATAAAAGGTATATAATCCAACCAAACTATGCACAACCTTCCTTCTCTGTGAGATAATAGACTAGTTTGAATATGTTATGTCCCAAAAGCATCTTGCCAGAACTGAGGGACAATTCTCACCACAAATAAGGGTCCAAATCTCAGAGAAGAAAGGCTTATTTTCTTAAAGAACTTACCATCTGTCAATTTGAGCTTATTTATGGAAAGAGGTCTTGAGAACATGTTGTTCTTAATCTTAAGTAACATTGAATGAAAACCACATTGTAATAATTTTAGTGTTATATTAGTAGAGGCTTTATTCATCTCTCTGCCCTTCTTTCTCCACTAGTTTTAATCTAATATCACAATCATAACCACCTGCCTGCAGCTAAGCCCTATATTCCCCCAGGTTCAAATGCAGCCTACGTCAGGCTTCTCACCGACCTGAATCAGCCATGTGGTTGAGTTAGTAGAATGCACCCCTGGACTCAAGCAGAGATGACCTGCTTCTCTAAGCATTAGGACTGAACTCTGGGGAGGAATGGCTTACATGGGGAATGGGTGCTATTAACACACAGCAAAAAACATAGAGTGTCTCACTCGTAAGACATCTATTGATAAGTGATATCATATCAGTTAACAATTAGTTAACATGTATTGAGCACTAGTTGCCAAATATTTATGAGTGCACTGGCTCTAAAAAGAAAATAATTTCCTGCATTTTTCTCTGTGATAATAACCAGCAGAATTAGACAGAATTTTGTTTTTTTTCTCCTACTCTTAATTAAGACCCATACTTAAAAATTCAGTATTCTTTATAAGAAATTAAAATCATAGAATATTACAGCTGGAAAGAGTCTGAGACTGTATTATAAAAATAAGAACCATTATGGTAGTAAAACCTAGTATAGCATTCTCCAAACCATTTTAATTATATTCCTCTACTCATCTATCAATATAGTGCACATATTATAAAATACACACCAAAATAAAAGATAGGGAACATTTTAAAGATGAAATAGGTGATATTTTATAAAGTTTTGCTAACCATGAATGACCTCATATTACCATTTGCACAGTTCACTTCTCAAGAATCATTGCTGACAATGGTAGATGAAATTCCATGGTCCAGATATTCTTTGATAATTTCAAATATTTTGGCCCATTTATTTCCAGCATTGCTTAAATGGATTTTTTTGAAAAAAAAAAAACATGTAACATTGAAAATAAAATGCTAGTAATCTTTGTGATTACATGAGTTAACTTTTTCAGAAACCTTTTCTGAAGGGGAGTTAGAGTATCTAAATTAAGACCTTAGTGGTCTGAAGTCAGGCTGCCTCAATGGCCAGGTCTACTGTCTGCCACTGGTGTGACCTTGTGCAAGTTACTTTTCACTCCAAGGCCCAATCTCCTTACTTGTTAAGTGGTACAATATCTCACATTTAACAGGAACCTAAACAACAAAACAAGGAAGCAAGCAAAATATAGTCAAAGACACTGAAATAGAGGACAGGCTGACAGTGACCAGAGGGAAGAGGGGAGGGAATTTCAGGGGAGAATGGGAAGGGTTTACAGGAACAAATATAAGGACACATGGACAAAAACTAGGGGAGGGGGTGGAAATGGGAGGGAGGTGGGGAGGGATGGGTGGTTGGGCTGGAATGGGAGTAAAGGACGGAAAACTGTACTTGAACAATGATTAAAATAAAATTATAAAAAGAAAAAAGGTACAATAAAATCAGTGGCACAATTTTATAGGGTTGTTTTGAGGAATAGGTGAAATAAAATTTGTGAAACTCTCAGGAAAATATTTAATGTAAGGGAATCCTTTGAGTTAGATCCTGTTTTCATGGTCATTCTAAGAAAAAATAAAAAGCTTTACAAGCAGCCACTTTTCATTCAAAATGAATGTCACTATATAACCCTTTCATAATATGTATATACTTATACATAAACATTTACATATAAAGATATACTTATACACAGTATATTCCTATAACATAGACTACCTACTCCAGGTATTACAAAATGAAGTCTGGGACACCTGGGTATCTCCAAAACCCTTCATATGCCCTAAGAGGTCAAAAACATTTTGGTAATGATACTAAGAAGTTATTTTTCTTTTTCACTCTCATTGTTTTATAAGGTTATTGTGGGGTTTTCCAGAGGCTACATGTGACCCTGCAACAGACCAGATGAAGAAGCAGATACGAGGATCCTGGTGTCCTCTATTGAGCCAGATGTTAGAGACATTTGTAAAAATCTTCAGAGATTTGAAATAAATAAATAAATAAACAAACAATAGTTAAAAAACAAATGCTCTTCTAACTAGATATCTTTAATTGAAAAACATTATTTTTCATAAAAAGTATATCATTTATATAATATACTTTTAAAGAACAAATGAATAAATATGTAATTTTAGAAATTCTCAGCTTTAATTTCCAATAAGGTAAATTTTGATATATGTAACTCATACAGCAAAAGATTTTTATGGTCCTTAATGATTTTTTGCGTAGTCATAACATCAGCAAGTTTTGGAAATGCTCATATAAATTGTTAATGAAAAAGTTGACATCATTTTTAGCCACTAAAATTAGTGACACCTCTTATTCTTTCAGCCTGAAAATAACCAGGTCTTTAGTGTGAGGTTCACATGGGTGCCCAGAACTCTCTGGGTGAGGTGGCCCTGAGAGGCAGGGAAAACACTGGGCACCCTACCTGGTAAGCACCAAGGGTCCATAGAAGGAGGAGACTGTATCATAGCATCATGACAGTTGAAAAGGAATGCTACATGTCTTACCTAAGGTCACAGTCCATTAGTGATGGAGCTGAAATTCCAAATGGAGTGTTCCTCCCCAGAAGTTTATCTGAGGTAAGATTTCAGATAGGAAGATTTCAGAGATTCTCAACATTCTCTTCTGTCTCAGAATTCCTTTGAAAGGAATGTAGTAGAAATAAAAGGAAAAAATCACTGTGGTCACTATGAAAACATTTGCTTATTAAACTGTAATTCCATCTGAATCTCACCATGAATCGTATTTTACCATTGTTTGTTTTAACTAGATTTCAGAAGATCTACCAAACAGAGGCACATTCACATTTTTCTAGTTGTAAACTATACAGATTAATCGTAGTCAAATTTTGTAGATCCCCTTGCAAAATTGCCCATCCCCAAATCTGGATTTTCCCCACAGAATGTCTTAATCAAATGTCACATTGCTCTATTCTCCCTACATTGTAAACCTAAATCAAGAGGTGTACTGAGGCAAGCTCAAATGACCAGAAATCAAGGAACTGTAATTTGGGAAACATAAAGTATAGCAAGTAGCAGGTGAGTCCACGGTGGGTTTGGGTGGCTATGTTTATGGGAGAGAAGTGCAAAGGGTGTCCAGCCAGAGTCCTGGCAGGAAGCACATTGGCTTGAGGATGAGGAGGGGTTCTTGATGGATGTTCATTGATTGGGAGATAAGTTCTGGTTTTCTGTATGTCTGACACTGGAAGTCAGTGTCACTCTTTTAAGATTCATTTGTTTGAGGGCACCTGTGTGAGTCTTCATTTGATATCCTCTGGTTCCATCCATCCTCTGGTTTTACATTGAAATCCTTTCACAACGTCTGCTATTTGCTCTCCCCACTTTTTCTTGATTTTTTAGAAAGATTGTTAAACATATATCATGGTAGTATGGATGACAAAGGGGTCAACAAACTAAACCTGACAAGCTCATGGGAGGCCTGCATGGTAAGCCCTACAAACTCAGGGACCTGAAGTAAAAAGATAAGATGGTCTGAATATAAAACTTCCTAACTAAAAGTCATGGCAGTTACTCATGTTCTAGTCCTGCAGCTTCCTTGACAACGGTCAATTGTTACTTTACCTCACCCTGTCACCCTGTCTATTGAGGTTTTGCATCTTGGATAACACACCTTTGGAATGTCACAGTAATCTCCAGACCCCTCAGGGCACAACCTCCCTCCACACCAAAGCAGGAGAAGATGGAACCTCTCATTGTTATCCTGTTCTTTTAATACTATCTCTCTGTGCTGTAATGTTTATTGTTAAGTACCTTGTAACCACAAATGTTAAAGAAGTATATGTCTCTTCATTTTACTTTTTATCTAATTCCAGAGATTTCCCTACTTTTCTTTCTCCCAACTCCCTATCTATCACCAAAGGATTTCATGTAACAGGCTCCTGTCTTCCCGTTTGATTCTAATGTATAAAATAAGCTGCAAAACTGATGCTCTCCAGAGCATTTTCTCCATTCATTGAGATTTTACTTCCTGGCAATTGTTGTCAGTTTGGCTCAAATAAAGCCATGAAAATTCTCTACAGGCTTGGACGTGTCTCATGGCAACAACAGCAATGACATATTTCTTCCTTTCTTTCCTCAAATAATTAATGCTGGCTGTAACTCATCAGCTGAAATCAACAGTGAAAAAGCCTTCATTCTTATTGCAATCCTTAGATATTTAAAAATGTATGCTGGAAATTAGTCACTCACTTCTGTTTGAAATCAACTTTTCAAGGTGACTTGTGATGGTGTTTTACTTCAAGATGGTGGTGGATGGGGAGGGATACCTTTTATATGGGTAGTTTTCCTCTAAAGCAGTAGAACCCAAGTTTCAGTCTCCATTATCTCCCTATGTGGCTCATAAATTCTAAAGATATTTAAATAATAACAGCTGTCTGAGTGTCCTAGAAAATTTTGAGGCAGCTTAATCCTGCCTAGTGCAGGGTGTTCTAAAATAGCTAATAATCTGATAATACTGTTTTTGTCTTGCAAAAATGGTCTGTAGGCTGCACTGGATTGCAGCCACCAAATTAGCTGAAGGTCTCTACTTGTGCTCTGTAGTTTTCTTCCAGGTTGTAATTGTTGCCCTGATTTCAAGAGATAGGTCCCATCTGCCATTGTTTTTACAGAAAGTCTCGGAGAGACAAGGGTTATCTGTTGTAAGGGAGGGAAAAAATGTTCCCTCTCCTCTTCTGAATTCTTGGCTGGTTAGACCTCATTGTAATAAAAGACAGATTAGCAGGAGGAAAGAAAAACAATTTTAATCATGTAAAAGATCTGAGACTCAAAACAAAGCCAGACAACTGAGGCTCATGTGCCCTCTTGAGCTAAGAATGGGGATAGGGGTGGCCTGGGGCTTCTGAGCAGGGAGGCAGTTCACCTGGAAAGTGAGAAGAGTCAAGTTTGGTGAACAGAGGTTCCCTTGTGTGGCAGATGAATCTCTCAGGTGCAAAAGTTATCTTTGATGATAGCCCTCTTCCTGGTCAGACCCATTTTTTAATGTAAATTTCCTTTATAAGTTTCCTAACAAAAGGGTAGCTTTTATGCAGTTTCAGAGCTTCTGTGTCTGCAAAGTAATCAGCTGAAAAAAAACTCCTTTTTTTCCAGAGGCATATTTGGGACAGACATCTGACCGTCACTGTGTACCCTGCATTGTGGCTGTGGACAGGCTCTGTAGTCAGAAAGACCTGTGTTAGGTCAGTCCACCAGCCCCACTGCCCTCAAACTATAAACTCTAAATTATGCTGTAATGGTTCCTATGTGCTTTGCTATGTAGGTTAAATAAGGCCAGGTTTGGTAACACCCAGTACAGTTTTCAACACCTGATTCACATGATATACAGTTTAGCCATTTTTAATTTTTCCTAGTATATAGAGGCTGAAGGCAGAGAGAGAGAGATAGAAAGATAGGAAAATATCAAAGAGAAATTTTAACATGACAAGAAAAAAAATAGTTGTTTTTTTTTTTTAAAGAGGTAGTTTGGTAAACACAGGAACAAAAAAAAAAGGGAGGTTTGACTGAGACAATTGAGGGGAAAATTTCATAAAAAAGGCAAATCAGTTGCCAAAATGTATATTGAGTTCAGAACTCAAGTCAGAAACTTCTTGTCAAAATAGTACTATTTGGGCAAGCACAGATAAAATTACTATTTAGATCTATGTGTTTCTATATGGTCTAGAAACTCCTATTTTTTTTTTTTTTTTGGAGAGTTGGGTATCTCTGGAGCCTGGAAAGACTGAGTCACTCCCAGAATCTGCCCAGAGGTCTGGCTTTTGGGAATCATCTGTCCAGCTTAGGGCTATCCCAGCCCCAGACTCTCTTGGAGATACGGAAGCTATTTCACAATTTTGGTAATGATGTTGTAATTAAACTGATTCCCTGATCTCTGCCCAGAGAAGAATCTTGATCTAAGTCATGTTCCTTCTATCACTACTTCCCAAAATGTGAACTTTGGAGTTAAAGATATTTTTCAGAGTCCTGATAAATACCAGGACACTCATTGTCCCTTAGAAGAAAGAGGAAAAGAAATTTTTCATTTGCGTAATTTGGTATTTCGGTTTTGAACAGCCTGACAAAAAGAATGCAATGCAGAAGTTTGTATTGCATCTGGATTAAACTCCAGGTGATTTGTACATGTTTCAAGTACAATCTAAACAAACAATAAATTACACCAAATCTGCCTGATTGTCTTACCGTGGGACATTGGGGAAGAGAAGGAGTTTAATACTACCGTTGGAATTTAGGGCATATACGTACACTTTCCGAAGTTATTCTTACATACTACTCCCTATTGAAACTCCAGCTGATTGGGCAGGGGACATTTCCCATATTAAATTCTTCCTTGCAAAGTGCATTGGCCTTATTCTCTTTCTCTTCTGTTAATTAATGCACTAGGTAGAGAGTTCTCTCTCTGTTAGCTGCAGACAGCTCTGGGCTGAATTAGAGTTGGTGGCCACTGCTGTGCAGAATCTGATAAATCGGCTTTTCACTGTCAGCCAGCACCTTAAAGCTAAAACAGTGAAAACAAGGAAGGCCTTATTTGAGCTTAGAAAACCTGCAAGGAAACTTGTTTCTCTTGAGAGAGAATAACACATGGATCAAAGTGTGAAAAATCTGAAGTAAATCAATACACATATAGACATTTTCTAATAAGGAATAAATTAGGGCCCTTCATGTCACCTCAAGCATTTTAAGGAAAGGTTGGTCAGAAAATAGTCATTTGTTGCTCTTTCATGAGTCATTGACTTGTACTATTTGGCTTAAATTCCAGAAAAGTAATTTATGGTAAAAAAGATATGGTGAATATGTTAGCTCTGGATAAGGAGTCACCCAGGAACATGTCTGAGCTTACAGTGGGTTGTGTCTTAGCTCCCAGATTCAGCTCTGCCCACTGTGAGGATTTATAGGGCTTGACTTCATTCTGATTTAGGCTTAATAAGGCTTTTAAAATCCCTACATGTATGATTCTCTAGCATCTACTCATCTATTCAACTAATATTTCTTGAGGGCCCAAGGTTGTTTTAGGTGTGTTCTGGCTTCCAAATATCACCAACCCAACCTGTTGATGATACCATGCAAGTTTATGGGGTTTATTAGTGAGGGGCATGGCCAGCCCAGCCAAGCAATGTCCTGTGAAGAAAGCAGGTGCAGATCTAGTAAAGAGTGGCAGTCTGGCTTAAGGCAGGAATTTCAAACAGAGGGAGGTTTGATTAGTATTGGGAAACAATCACAATGTAAGAATTTAGAATTGGTGAAAAGACCAAGGTGAGGATTTCTGAGGCAATGAATTCAAAGTATAATTAACATACAAATCTATGTTAATTTTCTGTTTTCTATTAGAGAGTAGACAGGTCTTTCTGGAAGTTAACATAATGAACACTGACTTTCCTAGAATGGGAAAGTTATTTTAATGAAGACAGCAGACAGGAGTCATGTCAGTGTTGTCGGGAAGCTATGTGTGGGACTTGGGATCCACCAGTAGACAAAATAACAGGAATCCTTGCATTTGTGGAGTTAGCATTCTAGAAATTTCAATCAATTTAAACATGAATAGTTTAAATTATGTGCTAGTCACTGATTTATTCTTTCATAGTTCAAATTCAGACTGGCCAGGCACCATTTCTTCATTAGGTCACTCAACAAGGCTTTGTGATACTTCCAAATACCTGGCCTTGAACTGGGTGTTGTGGCAAGATTCTGAATTTCACTCCCAAGTGGATGACACCAACTTATAAATAGATGCCTATAAAAATGAGCTAGTAAGTCTTTCTTTCCTAAGAAAGACTTATTTATCTGCTAAAATTAGTATTTATTGTAGCAGAATGCTTGCTTTACTTAGAAAAGCACAAATTTTCCAATGTCAATGCCTGAAAAAGAAAAGTGAATGGGTAGAAAGGTGAGCCCACAGGTTGCTAGTCCAAGAGAGTTAAATGTGTCAAAGTGATTATGCATTTGAATAGGACCCAAGTATAAGGCATTTATTTGTTCTTATGACTAAACAGGAAACTGCTGCCTGTCTCCTCCTCTGCTTCCCCACCCAGCTCTATTGTTCTAAAGGTGGTTTTAACAGTGAATTAGGGGTCTAAGATGTAAGCAACATAGGTGGGAGTGGAACCCACTTGCACGTGCACCCAACTGGGACACTTAGCCAATTTTCTGAAGAACGGAGTGAACAGTCAATGGAATCCCAGCTTTTATATGATGCCTTGGTCCAGCCACAGCTGGGTCCAGGGGTTCCTGAAAGGTGGGTAAGGCGTCGGCGATGGGAGACAGATGACAACATGCCTCAGAGGACGGTGATGCTTTGTTCCATTTATTGCAAGTACAAGCAAGTTTTTATACTTTCATTTTTGGTAGTGACTAACATTTGCGATTAGGTGAGGCAGAAAAAAATTAATACAAAGGTAACCAGGAAAAGTACAAAAGTTTCCATAGATTCAGTTATATTTTTTTTTAAATTTTTTTAGACTTTATTTATTTATTTTTTAGAGAGGGAAGGGAGGGAGAAAGAGAGAGAGAGAGAGAGAGAGAAACATCAATGTGCGGTTGCTGGGAGTTATAGCCTGCAACCCAGGCATGTGCCCTGACTGGGAATTGAACCTGCGACACTTTGGTTCGCAGCCCCCGCTCAATACACTGAGCTATGCCAGCCAGGGCAGATTCAGTTATATTAAACAAAGATTGTTTTGAGCCATAAATCAGACAATTAAAAATAGCTGAATGTACAGAGTTTGAATGTCTTATTGTTTATTAAAGTTCTCAGAATTTATCATCTGACTCCCTGGTAACTGCTTCTACGTGCTTAGTTTGTAATAGTTAACCAGCTTTTCTTATTTCTTTGCCTGTCTAATTTTATTTGATATACATTCCTATTCAAGGTAAAGGAGGGGCTGTTACTCCAACAACTTTTAGACATTCAGGGGCTATTTTATTAGAGGGGATTTTGTTCTCTGGTCAAGAAATTATTTTATACAACTTCATCGGAATTACGTGAATCAATAAACCTGAAGTACAGGTGTCTAACAATTCCACCACCTTTTGATCACCAAAACAAACATGTAAGGAGAGATAAACAGGAAATCCAGCTACAGTAAACCTTTTTTGTTCCTTAATTAATAAACACCAGGGAGGTTTGCTTCGAGCTAGCCTTTCCATGAAATTTAAACTATTATAAGGCACTTGGACTCTATCCTTATTGACCATTCTAATGCCATCCTCATTATATGCTCCTGTATAAGGCAATAGGGGATCTGAAACCCTCTGGAGACTATTAGCTCCTCGTGGGGGATATCATAATTTGCCATTAATCCAATATGCTATCCAGGGGTATCCCTGGGCTGTGGGTAGGGGTCTATATAGTTTTTTCTTGTTTTCTTGAAAGACTCTTTGTATCTATGGATAAGGAACAAGTGTGGGAAAGTTTGCCAATAATTCAGCTTGTTGTAACTGATTCATGAATTCTTTCATGGGAACAATCAGGGATAGTTTCTTACTCAGGTTTATAAACGCCTTGTTTAAAACAATTTGGGCATGATTCAATAGTCTAGGGAGAACTAGTTGTCCCTTCAGAATTTCCCTCAAAATCAATCATTGACTCTTTGAGCCTCTTCCTTCTCATGGCCTGTTCTTATGGGAATCAGGGTACAAAATAAGACCATGATCAATATTAGCAAGGAAATTATTAAGAGCAATCCCCAGGAAAATTACCGCCTGCTTTGTATGCCACGCTCTCTTCCAGGAAGATGGATTCCTTGAATTCCCTCTTTCCATGTTTGGACCTTGTCAGAAAACATGGTTGGAAGAGGGCGTGGCAATATGAAGTTTGGAAGCCAAAGATTACAGAGGATATTAAAAAACAGACAGTAAGGAGATTTTGTAGGGACAGTAAGTTCTTTGGGACCTGCACTGGAACCAAGGCTACTGTGGTCCCCAGCCTGGCACCAGGGACAGGTGCTGCAGGAACTTTGAAGAAGAGCTGGATCAGCAATTTTAACTTCACAGCTCCATCCCCTTCCAGAACAGGGAAGGCAGTCCTGAACCAGGAGAGACCTAGATGCTTGAAGTCGCTGGGGAATAAAGACATAGTAGGAGACACACAGAGGCACTGTTTTCCCACTGGGACTGTGGTCACTGGCTGGGAGTGTGCCAGAGAAATTGGGAAGCTGGGTGACATCTGGAGATGGGAGAAGAGTTGGGCCATGATGGGCCCTTACCCAGATAGTCTTGGGACTGTTCAGAGAGTTGGGCTGTGTGAAAAGCTGGGCCCTTGTTAAGAATGGGGGATGTAAAAAAGAGGAATTTACTAAAAAAAAGGCTCTCAGCTGCCATTTAAGGAACTCTCCTGCCATGGCTAGGCCAGAGAAGAGGGAGGAGAAGGGGTGCAATTTGCTCCAAATCAGGGTCCCTTTTGGACTGACCAAACTGGAGCAACAGGGGCTCAGAGGGTTAGGAGTCCCCAGAGAGACTTAATTTAATAGGGAAACTATACTGCCCTGAAGGGATTTTGTAAATGCACCGTGCCCAGACCAGCAAAGAGGGAAGTGGCTCCCACTTGGTGCACCTCACAGACTAATCAAAAGGTGGCACAACGTGGATTGGAGGCATCAGCTTGGCACATAAGAACCACAGAGGTCGCACAGTGCTCTAAGGGCTTGAGCTGGAGGTTGGACTCCTGTCAATATTGGAGTCCAGACTGAACCCCCAATGTAGAAACACAGGAAAGGAAAAGAAATGTTTCCCAGTCCTCTCTGCCTACAACATCCAGGAAGACCAACAGCACCCACTTGGTGGGTTCAAAGTCACTAGGAGCTATTTTTTTCTTTTTCTTTTTTCTTCTTTTTTCCCAAGTGTAAGACAATAAGACCTGGAGCTGTGAAAGGATCAAAGACAGATCCAGAAAAATATTAGAATGCTAATGCCAACAACTGAGATAAAATTCACTTCACTATCCTGCAGAATTTTCATTTTATATTTTACTTTTTATTTTTTGTTATTATTATTATTATTTTTATTTCTCTTCCTTCTGTGTAGTTTTCTTTGTTTTGTTTGAGTTCATTGTTTGACTGGTTTTCTTTGTTCTCCCTTTCATATTGCATTTTAATTTTTCTTCCTGCTCTTTACTTGTATTCCTATAACACACTACTCTTGGCCTTTTACTTTTTGTTCTTTTTATTCAGATAATATATTTCTTTTCATATTTTTGTTGTTCCCATTCCCACACTGCACCCTTCCCTGATCTTAGTCCATTTTACTGTCTTCCTGGGCTTTATTATTGTTATGTTTAATTTCATTCTCTCACACACCATGTCAAGTTTCTATCCCTTATTCTTACTGTATCTCACTATCTAACCTAACATAAGCACTTTCTGGAGTCAGCTCACATTGTTTTTCCCCTCTAACAAATATCTATATCTTTTTCACCTTTGAAAAAAAGTGGCTAGTTGGATGAAATATCACAGTTATTGCTATAACTGTGGGGAACAAACTGTTTTACACTTTTTGGTACTTTAAGTCCCATAGAATACTCTGCGGCTATCATAATACACTTTGCCTTCACCCTGCCTCAAATCACATACAAGATAAGGTAGGATTTTGAATACCAGTAAATCTGTTATTGAAGAAAACCCATTAACAAAGGAGCCACCAATGGGAAAAACCCAAGTCCACTCAAATAGGGGGAAAAAGGGCAACCTGAGAGCATCCAGACAAGGAGATCAAGGATCCACAACTCTGAGTCCCACAGAACTCCTACCATAAAAATTCACCCTACAAAGACAGCTAGCAAAACAGAGCATTGGGAAATGCAGAAACAAACAAAAATAATCATCTAAAATGGGGAGACAAAGAAAGAACCTGCAATCAAAAGTATAGAAGACTCCCCACTAAAAGAGCTAAATGAAATGGAGGCAAGCAAACTATCAGATATAGAATTCAAAAGGATGGTTATAAGGATGCTCAAGGAATTCACAGCAAATACAAAGAATTAGTGAGAACTATAAGAGTATGAAAAAAGAAATAGAAACTATAAACAAGAACCAGGATGAAATGAAGAATACAATTTCTGAAATTAAAAAAACACACTAAAAAAAATTACAAGCAGGCTGGATGAAGCAGAGAACCAAATTAGTGAGCTGAAAGACAAAGTAGAAAGAAATACTCAGGTAAAGCAGACCATGAAAAAAGACTCAAAAAGATCAAGATAGCTTAAGGGAACTGCAAGACAACATGAAACACAACAATATTCTAATCATAGGAATACTAGAAAGGGAAGAAAAGGAACAAGGGTTAAAAACCCTATTTGAAAAAATAATGGCAGGAAAATTCTCTAACTTGGAGAGGGGAAAAGCTATGTAAGTTCAGGAAGCACAGAGGGTCTCAATCAAGATGAACCCAAAGAGGCCTACTCCAAGACACATCAAAATTAAAATGCCAAGTTTTAAAAGTAAAAAGAGATTCTTAAAAGCAGCAAGGGAGAAACAAGAATTAACATACAAAGGAGCTCCAATGAGACTAGCAGCTGATTTCTCAACAGAAACACTCCAAGCCAGGAGAGAATGACAAGAAATATTCCAAGTACTAAAAACCAAAGGCCTGCAACCACAAATAATCTACCCAGCGAGGCTCTCAGTTAAAATTGAAGGTGAAATAAGGAGTTTCCCAGACAAAAGAAGGCTAAAAGAATACCTCTCCACCAAGTCAGCATTGCAAGATATACTAAAGGGTCTGCTATAGGAAGAAGAAAAAGAGTGACAGAGAAAGGAACACAGGTGCAAAAGGGGGAAAATGAATAAGTACCTATGAATAATAACCTTAAATGTTAATGGATTAAATGCTTCAATCAAAAAACATAGAGTAACTGAATAGATAAGAAAACATGACCTGCACATACGCTGCCTACAAGAGATCCACCACAGAAAAAAACACCCACACAGTCCGAAAGTGAAGGGTTGGAAAAAAATATTCCAAGTACATGTATGGGAAAAAAAGCCAGGGTAGCAATATTTATATCAGACAAAGTGGACTTAAAAACAAAAGCTAGAAAAAGACACAGAAGGACAATTTGTAATACTCAAGAGAAGAATCCATCAAGAAGAAATAAACATTATAAACACATATGCACCCAACATAGCAGCACCCAAATATAGAAGAAAAATCTTGGAGGACTTCAAGAGAGATATAGACAGCAACACACTTATACTAGGGGATTTTAACACCCCACTCTCAAAAATGGGTATATCTTCCAAACAAAATATCAGCAAAGATATTGTGACATTGAACAATGCACTAGATCAAATGGACTTAACTGATGCATATATATACAACATTCATCCCAAAGAAGCAAAATACACCTTCTTTTCAAATGCACATGATACATTTTCAAAGACAGACCACATGAAAGGACAGAAAACAAGCCTCAAAAATTTCAAGAAAATTAAAATCAGATCAAGATCTTCTCAGACCACAAGGGCCTGAAAATAGAAAAGAACCTCAAGGAAAAAAACTCAAAAACACTCAAACTCATGGAGATTGAATAGCAAGTTATTAAACAATGAGTGGATTAATAATGAGATCAAGGAAGAACTAAAAATGTTTCTGGAAACAAATGAAATGAATACATAACAATCCAAAATTTATGGGTCACAGCAAAGGCAGTCCTGAGAGGGAAGTTCACAACAATAAAGGCCTGTGTAAAAAAATTAGAAAATTTTCAAATAAACAACCTAATCCTACATGTACAAGAACTGGAGGAACACCAACAAACAAAGCCCATAGCAAGTATAAGGAAGGAAACAACCAAGATTAGAGCAGAATTAAGTGACATAGAGACTAAAAGAACAATTCTAAAGATCAATAAATCCAAGAGCTGGTTCTTTCAAAAGATAAACAAAATCAACAAGGCTTTAAGCAGATTCATCAACAATAATAGAGGACTGAAATAAATAAAATCAGGAATGAAAGAGGAGAGATTACAACTAATACCACAGAAATACAAAGGACTGTAAGAAATTACTATGAACACCTATATACCAAGAAATCTGAAAACCTGGGTGAAATGGACAAATTTCTAGAAAAATATAATGTCCCATAACTGAATCAAGAAGAAGCAGAAAGCCTGAACAGACTGACAAAAGCCTTGAAATGGAAGCAGTAATCAAAAAACTCCCAGCACACAACAGCACTGGATTGAATGGTTTCACAGGAGAATTTTACAAAGCATTTAAGGATGTGCTAACCCCTGTATTTCAAAGATTATTTGAAAAAGTCCAAAAAGAAGGAAGATCCCAAACTCTTTTTATGAAGCCAGCATTATCCTAATTCCAAAACAAGATAAAGACACAAAAAAGAAAGAAAACTGTAGGCCAATATCACTGATAAATATAGATGCTAAAGTCCTCAACAGAATATTGGCAAGCCATTCAACAATACATTAAAAAGATCATAAACCATGATCAAATGGCATTCATCCCACAGATGCAAGGATGGTACGATATTCACAAATCAATAAACATAATACTTCACATAAACAAAAGGAAAGACAAAAATCACATGATCGTATCAATAGATGCAGAAAAAGCATGTGATAAGGTACAGCACCCAATTCTGATAAAAACACTCAGGAAAGTGGGAGTAGAGGGAGCATACCTCAACATAATAAAGGCCATATGTGAAAAACCTATAGCCAACATCACACTGAATGGGAAAAAACTAAAATATTTCCCACTAAGATCAGGAACAAGACAAGGATGTCTACTTCCATCATTTCTATTCAACATAATATTGGAGTCATAACCACAGCAATCAGGCAAAAAATAATAAAAAAGAAATAAAAGGCATCCAAATTTGAAAGGAGGAAGTAAAACTGTCACTGTTTGCAGATGACATGATAGTGTACAGAGAAAATCCCATAGACACCACCAAAAACACTACTCGACATAATAAGTGAATTTGGCAAGACAGCAGGATACAAAGTCAATATTCAGAAGTAGAAGGCATTTTTGTACACACCAACAATGAAATATCAGAAATAGAAATCAAGGAAAAAATCCCATTTGCTATAGCAACAAGAAAAATGAAGTACCTAGGAATAAACCTAACCAACTGGGGAAAAGACCTGTACTCAGAAAACTACACAACTTGAAGAAACAAATTAAGGTAGGCTCAAATAAATGAAAGCATATACTATGTTCATGGATTTGAAAATTAACATAATTAAAATGTCCATAGATTCAATGCAATCCCTATTAAAATACCAATGACATATTTCACAGATAAAGAACAAATATTTCAAAAATTTATATGGAACCATAAATGACCCTGGATAGCCGCAGCAATTTTGAGAAAGAAGAACAAAGTAGGAGGGATCACAATACCTGATATAAACTATATTATAAGGCAACAGAAATCAAAGCAGTTGACTAGCATAAGAAGATATACATGGATCAATGGAACAGAGTAGAGAGCCCAGAAGTAAATACAAGTCTTTAGGGTCAATTATTTATTCAACAAAGGGGGCAGAAACATAAAATACGGTAAAAATAGCCTCTTCAACAAATGGTGTTGGGAGATCTGGACAGCTACATGCAAAAAAATGAAACTTGATCATGAACTTATACCACACACAAAAATAAATTCAAGGTAGATAAAAGACTTTATGTTGCAACACCATAAAAGTTTAGGGAATAACAGGCAAGAAAATCTCAGATATTCCATGTACCAATAAAAATTCCATGTACCGATATGTCCTCTAGAGCAAAGGACATAAAGGAAAGAGTAAACAAGTGGGACTTCATGATAATAAAAAGCTTCTGCATGGCTAAAGATACCAGAAGTAAAATGAAAAAAGAACCAGCCACATGGGAAAATATATTTGCTAATGATACCTCGGACATGGGTTTGATCTCCAAAATATATAAAGAATTCACATGACTCCATACCAGGAACACAAACACCCCACTTGAAAAATGGGCAAAGGACTTGAACAGACCCTTCTCCAAGAAGGATGTACAGAGGCCCCAGGCATATGAAAGATTGCTCAACATCTCTAGCCATCAGAGAAATGGAAATTAAAACCACAATGTGTCACTACTTCACACCAGTCAGAATGGCTATCATTAATAAATCAACAAATGACAAGTGCTGGAGAGGTTGTGGAGAAAAGGGAACCATAGTGCTCTGTTGGTGGGAATGCAAACTGGTGAAGCCACTGTAGAAAACAGTATGAAATTTTCTCAGGAAACTAACAATAGAACTGCCTTTTGACCTGGCAATACCACTGCTGGGATTATACCCTAAGAATCCTGAAACACCAATCCAAAAGAACCTAGGCACCCCAATGTTCATAGCAGCACAATTTATAATAGTCAAGTGCTGGAAGCAGCCTAAAGGCCCATCAGTAAATGAGTGGATAAAAAAAACTGGTACATTTACACAATGGAATACGATGCAGCAGAAATAAAGAAGGAGCTCCTACCCTTTGCAACAGTGTAGATTGTACCGGAGAACATAACGCTAAATGAAATAAGCTAGGCAGTGAGGGACAAATACCATATGATCTCACCTATAAGTGGATCCTAATCAATAAAACATACAAGCAAGCAAAATACAACCAGAAACACTGAAATTATGAACAGACTGACAGTAACCAGAGGGGAGGCAAGAAAGGGATAATGGAGGAAAATAGGGGAAAGCCCCTCAAGGGATATGTATAAAGGATACATGGACAAAGCCAAAGGTGGTAGATCTGAGGGTGGGAGGCAGCAATGGTGGGGGAGCAGAGGGCCATGGTATGATGACAATGGAGACAACTGTACTTAAATAACAATAAAAAGAAATAGTGGAGAAGGGAAAGGGTTTACAGGAACAAGTATAAAAGACACATGGACAAAAACTAGGAGGGGGTGGAAATGGGAGGTAGGTAGGGAGGTATGGAGCACTGGGGGTGGTGGGCAAGGATGGGAGTAAAAGTCAGAAAACTATACTTAAACAATTAAAATTTAAAAATGTTATATATAAAAAAGAAACAGTGGGATAAGAGTTACCAACCCTCAGGACTTGGAGAGACCAGCAGGCAGGGTACCTGTGAAGAAACTGTCCACAGGGCAACTGGGAAGTGGGTGCTGACCTGCCTGGAGAGACCTGCCCACCCTGTTTTAGGTTGACATAGCCCCTGGGGAAGGTGCAGGCCAAAGAAGAGTCTGTAGTCCCGACTCCCTTGCTTCTGATCAGTTTCTTAGTCCTGATTAATATAAGTAAGTGTCATAAATCAGGGTTTTACCCACAGCACATGCTGGGATTTCTGGTAGACTCAAGAGCCTGTCTCATTGAATGGGAAGCTGCCAGGCCCTTCCATGATCCACATTGGAATTAATCATTAGCAATCCATCTTTCTTTTCCAGAAGTTTCACCCTTGCAAGAGGATCTCAAAACATAAGGCAACTAAACATATTATGAACTTTTATTTTACAAATGAACTTTGTATGTAAAATGTACATTTTACAATGTACATTTCATTTACATTGAAATGATAACACAGTCATTATTTCAACTAGGAGCAATCTTTATTTAGAGGAAAGAAACAAGTCAACCTTTTTTGTTTAAAATATTGGCCACTATGCTATAATTAAGATATATTTAATTCTCATGCATAGTGTTTGATGTACATTTTCTAAATGCATGGGGCAGGGGAAAGTCGTGGCAGGAAAATAGAGACAACCATACTTGAAAAACAATAAAAAAAAGAAAATAAATAAATGTCATTCTAACTTCACAGTCATGTTTGTGTGTTTGTCATATCATAAAACCTAAAAAATAGATCTGTGTTCATAAATTGTTAAAATTAAAGGAAATGTTAGTGATCATCTATCTCTAAATTCCTACTTTTTAGATGAATAAAGAAAGCCAAAGTTGGGCCTACTGAAGCCCAGTCACAGAGCATGTTAGAGGGGGAGCCAAGCCAAACCCGAGGTTTCTGCTTAATTTAAACCACTCTGCTTTTCCTGAGCAATTTTGCTTCCAAGGGAACATGACACAGTAGAAAAACTATCATCTTCTTTTTAAAATTGCTTTTAAAAAATAACAAAATCATATATACATGCTGAAAACAAAGCAGAAATCTATAGAATACAATATTAGAGCGCTAAGCTTACCTTTGCTCCTTGTCAACTGCATTTTTGTAGGCCTCTTCTCCTGCACATGAAAAATATAAAGAATATAAGGATGTTTATTTGATTTCTGTTGGTTGGTATCAAATGATATTATATTTTGCACTTTGATTTCTTTTCTGAATAGTTGGTACAAAAATGTTTCAGTGTTTTCATATCAGCTGGTCTAAGAGATTCCTAAAGATGAACTTCTGGGCAAAGGGTTTGCCATTGTAAATTTTGGACTTCAATGCTGGTAGATACTACCAGGTAGCCATTCACCTCTCTCTCCACTCCCAATAAAAGATTACACCTGGAGACCTTCGGCTAAGTTGGAGGCATAGGTAGACACATTGTGCATCCTCACACAACCAAAAAGAAGGACAACAATAAGTTTAAAAACAAAAATCTACCAGAACTGACAGAAAATTGAATTGTATGGAAGTCCAACAACCAAGGAATTGAAGACGAAACATTTATCCAGACTGGTAGGAGGGGTGGTGACAGGCAGCCAGGTGGAGAGGACTCTTGGCAAGGTGGTGGCTGGAGGACCGAAGTGGGCAAGGCGGCAGCTGGCAGACCCATCTAGGTGGTGGATAGCAGACTGAGCGGTCCCACATTCATGTGCAGATAAACTGGGAGGAGCAACTGGGGAGTGAGACAGACCATGCAACCCAGGATCCCAGCATGGGGAAATCAAGCCTCAAACCTGTGACTGAAAACACCTGTGGAGGTTGAGGCAGCAGCGGGAGAAACTTCCAGCCTCACAGGAGAGTTTGTTAGAGAGACCCACAAAGTCCTAAAATGTACACAAAATCACCCACCTGGGAATCAGCACCAGAAGGGTCCAATTTGATTGTGGATGGCAGGGGAATTGATTGAAAACCAGCTGAGACCAGAGCAAGTGGCACCATTCCCTGTTGGACCCCTCCCCCACATACAGCATCACAACACAGTGAGATGGGTTTCCCTGCCCAGGTGAATACCTAAGACCCCACCCCTTACTATGTGCTGAGACAAAAAAAAAAAAAGACCCAAATGAAAGAATAGATCAAAGTTCCAGAAAAAATACAACTAAGCAATGAAGAGAAAGCCAGCTTCTCAGATGCACAATTCAAAACACTGGTAATAAGGATGCTCACAAAATTGGTCGCAAATTAGATGAAAAAATGAAGGCTATGCTAAGTGAAATAAAGGAAAATGTACAGGGAACCAACAGTGACAGGAAGGAAACAGGTACTCAAATCAATGGAGTGGACCAGAAGGAAGAAAGAAATATTCAATGAGAAGAGAATGAAGAAACAAGAATTCAAAAAAATGAGGAGAGGCTCAGAAACCTCCAGGACAACTTTGAACACTCCAACATCTGAATCATAAGGGTGCCAAAAGGAGAAGAGGGAGAGCAAGAAATTGAAAACTTATTTGAAAATATAATGAAGGAGAACTTCCCAAATCTGGCAAAGGAAATAGACTTCCAGGAATTTCAGAGAGTCCCAAAGAAGTTGGACCCAAGGAAGCACACACCAAGGCACATCATCATTACATTACCCAAGATGAAAAATAAGGAGAAAACCTTAAAGGCAGCAAGAGAAAAGGAGACAGTTACCTACAAAGGAGTTCCCATAAGACTATCAGTTGATTTCTCAAAAGAAACCTTGCAGGCAAGAAGGGGTTGAAAAGAAGTATTCAAAGTCATGAAAGGCAAGGACATACAACCAAGATTACTCTATCCAGCAAAGCTATCATTTAGAATGGAAGGTCAGATAAAGTGCTTCCAGATAAAGTCAAGTTAAAGGAGTTCATCATCACAAAGTCCTTATTATGTGAAATCTTAAAGGGACTTATCTAAGAAAAAGAAGATCAAAAATATAAAGAGTAAAATGACAACAAACTCACAACTATCAACAATCAAACCTAAAAGAGTAAAAATTAACTAAGCAAAACAACTAGAACAGGAACAGATTCACAGAAATAGAGATTACATGGAAGGTTATCAGCAGGGAGGGGGAGTGGGGAGAATAGGGGAAAAGGTACAGGGAATAAGAAGCATAAATGGTAGATACAAAATTGGCAGGGGGAGATTAAAAATAGTATGGGAAATGAGAAGCCAAAGAACTTATATATATGACCGATGAACAAGAACTAAGGTGGGGGAATGATGGTGAGGGCAGGGGTACAGGGAAAAGCAGAATAAAGGGGAGAAAAAATGGGATACTTATAACAGCATAATCAATAAAATATATTTTAGAAAAAAGAGTATAGGCTTTTGGTTCTGATTTAACTTCTGTACATCTCAACATTTCTGTTTCCTCCTCTGTAAATGCAAAGAAGTGTGTTAATGTTATCAGACTAAAGGGGTTCATTTGCCCAATGAAACATGGCCCTGGCTGGGTGGATAGCTCAGATGGTTAGAGTGTCATCTCGATACACCAAGGTTTCATTTTCCATCCCCTAGTAGCTGACATACAAGAATCAATGAATTAATCCTTTCTCTATCTTTAAAAATATAAGCCCAAATACAAATAGAAGTTTTCAGCCAAGCGAGTAAAGGTTTATTTTTAAGGAGATGGCACCAAGCCCAGTCAGTGCACCAATGAACTTGTGCTCAAAGATCTGACTCCCTGAAGGTTTCTAGAGAATGTATTATATAGGGGACTGAGGGGTCATGTGTTCTACTCATTGGTTGGACCCAGGGTAGGAATAATTGATAATTATGTCAGGTCTGATGTCAGCCATGGCAAGTGAGGGTGTGGTCTGAAGAGTCAATCCCTTTCATGGGCCTGGGGCTGAAACAAAACTGAAGTCAAGATGTTAACTCTAGTTAGACCAAAACTCTGTTTCTGTGGTGAACAGACCTGTGGCTTTGTTCTTAAGACAGTTTGATGTTGACCAGAATCTGATGTCCTAAGTGCTTACTGGTTAAGAGTGTGTGGGTGGACAAAAAGGAGAAAGGGACATGTTAAAGAAATGGAGTTACATTAACATTTCTCTTGGGTTCTGGTAAAGATTAAACAGAGTAACAAAAGTCTTAGAATTGTGATTTTCATATCTAAAACTCACTAACAATGTTAGCTTCCTATTATAATACTATTATAATTAACAATACATGCTTTCATACCACTAGAATATAACTTTAATACTTTAACAATATTATAAAAATGTACTCATGATAATATATTTTTAAAGATTTTTATTTATGTATTTTTAGAGAGGGAAGGGAGAGAGAGAGAGAGAGAGAGAGAAACATCAATGTGAAGTTGCTAGGGGTCATGGCCTACAACCTAGGCATGTGCCCTGACTGGGAATCGAACCTGAGATTCCTGGTTCGCAGCCCGCACTCAATCCACTGAGCTATGCCAGCCAGGGCTATTCATGATAATATTTTTAATACAATTACCCAATTCCTTATTTGTCGTATTAGTTATCCATCACTCCATAAAAGTTATCCCCAAACCTAATGGAAAACAATGACACAAAGTATACTAAGTCAACTTCAGAAGCTCAGGACCCTGGCTATGGCTTAGCTGTTGTTTTTCCTCTCTCTCAAGGCTGAATTCAAGGTCATCTCAAGTTTTCCCTGGGGAAAGAGATACTTCCAATCCCCTTGATGTTTTTTTTGGTCCAATCCAATTCCTTGTAGGCTGTGGCTGAAGGTTGCCCTTATTTCTTGTCACATGGACTTTTACAACATGGCAGTTTGTATCATCATCAAGGTGAGCGAGACAAGACAGCAAAAGGAAGAGAGCACCAGGAAGACAGATGTCTGAGTTTTTAGACTTTAATCTCAAAAGTAACATATCATCCCTTCTGCCACATTCTATTCATTAGAAATGAGTGGCTAGGTCCAGCCCACACAGAAGGGGAGCGAACACTGTTGGGGAGGACTGTTATGAGTCATTTTAGAAGCAGCTTTACATAATTGCTGGCTCTTATGATTCATGGCTTGGTAGACAAAATAAAATAGAAATATTTACAAGTACTATCAAACTGAGTTAAAGACCAAACTGCTTCTAGATCATGTTAGGGTTTGAAAGAAAGATAAACATCTTGCTTGCCTGCCCTGACCAGTGTAGCTCACTGGTTGGAGCATCAGCTGGTAACTGAAAGGTTGCGGATTCCATTCCTGGTCAGGGCACATACCTTGATTGTGGGTTCATCCCAATTCCAGCACAGATCCCTGTTCCGGGTGCATATTAAGGCAATCAACTGATGCTTCTGTCACATTAATGTTTCCCGCTCTCCCTTCCTCTTTCCCTTCCTCTATCTAAAAAGAGAAAATGAAATGTCCTTGAATAAAAATGTCCTCAGGTAAGAACAAAAAATTAAAATAAAATAAATAAAAATATCTTGCTTACCTAATATTCTTTACAGTAAAGAAAGTTCAGGACAACAATATATCTGGGCACAGTTGAAACGGATCCAGATACATGTGGAGACTGAGGAAGATTGCAGCTTAGCTGTAAATAACAACCACACAATGCATAAGGGACTTCCATTCTCAAGAACCTTGTGAATTGGTTTCTTGCCAGCATGGTGGGGGTGGAACATTCCTGAGAGAGAAAACATTTTAGTAAAAGCTAAGAATGCTTTCAGTATGGGTAAATAAATAGCAACATGACTAAATTAACTTCAGTGGGCTCAATGACACTTTTGCCTTCTGGAAATCTGCTAAGGAGACACTATCCATTTATTCAGTAAGCAGAAGAATCAATTCATGGTTTTGACACAGTGAAGCCCTCTGGAAAAAATAAAATATAAAATTATTACTTTATTTTTTTACAACAAATGGAGACAACTGTACTTGAACAACAATTTTAAAAAGTTTAAAAATGGCAATAAATACAATAAATAAATAAAAATATTTCAAATGGTTCTAATATTTTAATAAGAATAAGTAAGTTCACTAAGGTATGAGGAAGAATGGTTTTTTAGCTTTAGAATAGAAATGGCATTTCTGTTGTAGGAGACAAACAGAATTCATAAAATAAAAGCATCATAAGTTTTAATAGGTAAAAATTAAAAATTTCTCCATTGCCATGACATGGTAAAAATGAAAGCATAATCATTTGATATGTACAGAACACACTTAAACAAATATATGTAACATAAGTATAACCTTGAGAGAAAAAAATATTATTTTCCCCCCATATCTCCAGATTTCTCTGTATCCCTTAGACCACACATGGTTACAATCTCACTGCAATCTCAGGCCAGTTGAGGGGGATATAAATGGGCATAAAAGCCTGGAGAATGAGGGATGGAATTCACACCAGGACAGAAGAATGACCTCTCAGTGTTATTGTCTATGATAAAACACATCTTTAAAGGTTGACTCATCCTTTCAGTAATAGACTATGAGGTCTTCTAGCATCTAGGTGCTCTGGAGAATTAGGAAAAAAAGTAGAAGACTATTTTGTGATTTTGATGAAATAGTATATAATTTGGGAGAGATAAGTGCCTACATGCACTTATGAATTAAGAATGACTTAAGAATTAAATACAGAACAATGTAGTACAGTTCTACTTCAAGTAAATTCAATCCTGCTCACCAAAACCCTTAACATTTTTCTTTTTCATTTACCACTTATAGAAGAATGACAAATAACTAGAAAAGAAAATGGGAGAGTTGAGGGTGTGGAGAAGACAGAGGTGGGGTACTGAAAAGCACATAGATGCCCCTATGTCCCCTGGCTTAGTTCCCTCCCCACCTTCCTGCAAAACTCCCCTGTGAAGCCCCACCAGCTTCTAGACACTTAGGGATGTTCACATCTCAGGACTTCCACACTGTTCCATCCTCCTGAATCACTCTTCCCTCTCTGTTTACACATTCCCTCCTTCTCACTTCAGGTCTTGCTGAGAACCACCCTGCCTGGTTTCAGAAGCTGTAACCACCCATGGCTAAGACTGAGTGAGAGACCTTGGGACCATAAGCCACTAAGGAGACAAAGCTTATCTCTCTGGCAGGGGCGCTGCCTCTGTCCCCTTTATTTCACCCTGCTTGGCCCCGAGCCTGACGAGTTAGACAATGATGGGTAAGATCCTTCCAGGGAGGGATGAACTAAGACAGGCATGGTCACAAAGGGGCCTCCAGGGAAGGAGTTGGGGGGCTATAGAAAAAGGGGGTTTGATGGACCCCCTTGGCTTTGACATAGCCTGAGTCCTCATTCTGTCTGCAAGAAATCTCCTAATCTCTTGGCTGCCTTACTTCCCCTGCTTGACTTAAGCCTGAAACAGTGGCAGAAGGCAGTCCAGCCCTGTGCTGGAAAGGGAGGGTTCCCCGGGGTGATCAGGCCTAAGAAAGAATACTTAAAGTCCTGTGAGACCTGCTTTGCTAAGAATGCCCTCAATTTTCTGATAAGGGTCAGAGCAGAAAATGAGTTTGTTTCCCAAAGTTTTATAGCCCCTTAGCTAACTAATCCTGATTCAGAATAAGCCCTTGTAGTTTCTATTGTAGTATCTATTGCTTGGTCTTTATCACCTGACAATGATTGATGAGCTTTACCTGTATTCCTTTGCAAATTGAACACAAAAAAAGCCCATTGAGGAAAAGACTCTTGGTTCTTCTCTTTTGAGAGATTGACCACCTTTCCTCCCCAAGCAGATCATGTCTTGGTAGACTTATTCTCACCCATGGCAGCCGGGGGTGGGGAGACAGCCTGCAGGTGGAGCCCCCTTCAAGGTCTCTGCTCCAGTGACACCATCCCCAAGGTGGCCCTGGGCATTGAGAGTCAGCAACCAGCTCTCTGTTGCCCCAAGATCTCCCTCTTCCTCAGCTCCACTTTTCTGTATTGCCCTTTCTGCCATTTATCCCACTGGGCATGGTGTGCTATTTGTGGTCTGTTACCCACCTCTCTAGAAAGTAAACTAATGGGTGTGGGAACACTGTTTTTCAGTGCTCCACCTCAGGGCCTAGAGGAGAGTCCTAGCACCCAGGAAGAGCTCAGTGATTATTGGATGAGTGGACGCACATGCTTCATTGTTTACCCCAACATCCTCCAACCTCTGTCACTCTGATCCTTGGAAAAACCACCTGTTTCTTCATAAAGTTACATTTGCATTCTGCACCATAACCACTACTTCACACATTATATTCCCCTATTGGACTCCAGGTTTCTTAAGACAGAGTCTATTCCTCATCAGGGCCTGCTACACAGTAAACATGGAAAGAATGAAGAAATTTGACCTTAATGATCCAGTGCTTGGAACCATGGCAAGAATCAAAATCCCTAAAGTAAAAATCAACCCATTAATATATTGTGTTTACTAAGGCAAAAACAAACAAACAAACAAACAAACAATTATGTCTTAGAAATGTTTCTCCAAGGGGATGACTCAAAGAGGGCTTTGATGAGCCCTTGTCACTACAAAATCCAATTAGTCAGCACAATACCTTTTTTAAACATTCTGCTGCCCTGGCTGGTGCAGTTCAGTGGATTGAGCTCGGGCTGCAAACCAAAGTGTTGCAGGTTTGATTTGCAGCCAGGGTACATCCTGGGTTGCAAGCCATAACCCCCAGCAACCGCACACTGATGTTTCTCTCTCTCTCTCTCTATGTCCCTCCCTTCCCTCTCTGAAAATAAATAAAAATAAAAAAATTAACATTCTGAATTAGTTTAGATAAAAGTTCATTGGAGAAACAACAAATGACTCTCACTTTCATTAAATCAGGAAAATGAAACAAAACATACAAATGAGTGCTAAACACATTAACAATATTCCCAACTCCTCTGGGTGTAGGAAGAAATATTGCTGTCTTGGGCATGGTAGTATGTATATGCTGTGTGATTTTTAGCCTCCTGTAAAATTTGTGACTGTAATTTCACTGACTTACATTAGTCCTGGTCTCCAAATACAAGGTATTCAGCAGTAGTATGATAAGTGCAGTGACTGGCTAAGACTGAGCTTGAAGTAGCCAGGAAAGAAAGGTGTGCATAGGAAGATGGGGCTCACGGAGTCCCATAGAGAACTGACTGAGGAAGTAACACACGGAGTGTAGCACAAGGGAAGGTGTGGCAGCCTCAACACAGAATGGCACATTCAGCACATTCACATCCAGCACTCAACAACAGAACTCTAATCCTTAGAGGCTTGTTTCCAATGTAGGTGTTATAGCAAGACAAATCATTAGTCACAGAGAGAATTCATTTGTACTTTAGCAATGTACCCAGTGCTCCAGGCATGGAGGAGTAGAAAGGTGAGAATATGATCATAAAGAGAAATAAGGCAAGAGCTTGTTTCCTAGTATTTGTTCCTAAACCAGACTTGACTCACTGACTCCAGGGAGGAGGAACTGGTTTTGGTGGATGGAGGAGTTTTACTCCAGCAGGTGAGGGCTGGATGCTTCAACTGGGGAGAGGTGAGTGCTGTGGAGCTGTGAGAACCTGTCCTTTACTGAGAGAACAAAGAAACACAAGACTGGAATGCAAGCTTCCCTCCTTATTCTTGGCAATGGCACCCTTTTCAGCACAGGGATGGGTTTGGGGCTGACATGGGTTTCATTTATCTTGTATACTAAGGACCTTAGTGACTGTCTCAGGGAGAAATGACATAGGCTAGTAGCCTGGACACTGGGATTTTCAGTACTAGCATTTGGTGTCTTCATTTTTAATGGCACCAATATGGAGAACCACTAATTCAGGAAATCAAAGATTTTCGGTGAAATTATTTAGATAAACAGTGCACTTGGATAATTATACGAGACTCTATTTTACTTAAGTGTTGCCCAACAGGCTATGTAATATCATCTTCTCCCACAATTGGGTGATTACAGAGCTCTGGAAATAAACTCTGCATCACCATGATAGTTGTGAAAGAAGGGGAGCCAAGATATTGAGATCAGAGGGAAATATAAGATCTGAGGTATGTAGTTTATATTTTTTAATCAAGGAACTATTATAAGGAACTATGCTATGTCCAGAGTGAACATACCTGGAATTCTGCTTCTGCTTCTGATTCCGGAGCAATTAGAACATCAGTGCTAGGTTATGTTGAGCCCCAAAATATAAGAATAGAACCAAGGTAAGGATGGAAGAAAACATGAGGGAAGAAAACAACTACCCACACCCCACACACAAAAAAGAAAGAAAGACAGGAAAGAAAATAAAAAAGATAAGGCAGGGTAATCCAAGAAGATGAGATGGAGGGTCCAAGACCAAGACTAAGTGGATTGCTAAGGCCATGACACAAGCCAGGATAAGCTTAAGCAGTGATGGGCAGACTGCCCATAGTAGGTCCACTCAGTGGCCTGAGCTCACCCCACACAAAACAATATGTAATAACTTGTGCATAATCCAAACCCTTGCCTAGGAATTATCAGAAATCTTCTCACGTTGCCATGTCCCTGAATTGTGTGGGAAACTGTCTTTGGGTGCTGCGTCATAGTGGACCAACACTAGGTGTAGATACTATGTACTCTAGTCGTAAAATAAAGACTTTGTAGTAGATATTTCCTGCACAAATTATAAGCAAGAAGGCTTTATTAAAACAATTTCTAATTGTTTTCTTTTGTCTTTCATAATATTGGATCTTTTCCCTGTCTTTTTCAAAGCTCATTGGAGAAAATAAGACACAAGGAATTATCCATAGAAAATTTGGCCATATTAGCAAGTTCCTTGAGGCAGAATCTGTGTTTTTCTTATCTCTTTCATATTCTCATGTCTACCTCAATGCTAGGTACATAGAGGGCTTTAAACATTACTGACAAATTGACTTTCATTCAAGAAACTGAAAATGTGTTGTGTCTAAGCTGTCCAACCTGTGGTGTCCTCTGAGTTAGTTACAATAGCCATTCACATCCCCCAACTAAATTCAAGGCACTGGGTCCACACTCTTGGATGCATAGATTATTATAATTCTACATTATAATACTTCCTCCTATGCTTTTTAATAAATAGATTGGTTCTAAAAATTTGAGTTATTTTACAATTAAAGTTTTCTTTTTAGCTTCTCCTATTCCTATTTAGAAATAGAAATAAATTCTAGTGCTTAAATAATTTTTAAAAGTATACTGCAAAAATCATAAGAAATTTGTTTTTCTAGTATAAGACTTTCATTTCTTCCTCCCATCATAAGCAGATAATCTGATAATTTTCTTTTCTGCATCAGTTGCCTGACTTTTGAACTCATCATTTTCATTCAAATATTTTTTCTATTATTTTCTATTCATTTAACTAAGAATACTTAGTGGTAATCACCATGTGCTTTTTCTCCCCTCTTCTACATCATTGTTTTTTCCTTCCCAAAGTTAGACCTTGGCGCATCAATTATTCATTATTTTTAACTGTTACTTTACAGAACAAATCCTGCTTTTCTTGAAGATCTGGCATACTTAACACTATAACTATTATTTCCTGATTCATGGAACTGTGTTTCATGCCCTGCTTCTTTACAAGAATGAACATGTTTTGCAACAGTGACTCCTTGGAATCTTTCTTTATAAGGAAATGTGAACACTTGCATGTACTTTGACTAGGATCTGACTCATCAAGCTCACTTCTGAAAATCTTTTCATTGATCAAGTTAGTATTTTCCTAATTCTGAAATCATATGTATTTCCACTTTAAAAGATAAATTTATCTTTGAAAACAGGAAGTAGACACCATGCTTAAATTTATCCATGCAAATAGAGCACAAAAAGTAAGAAAAAGAAATAGTGAATCACACATTGCTTCTTCTCAAGAAATTACTTATGTGAACCACAGAAATACTGGCTTCTCAGCCCCATGAATTCCGGACACCCTGCTATTGCTATTTTTCTCACTTCGTATTTTAAAGCAGGTATGAAATGTTATTACAATGGTTGAATTGTTTCACATATATTTAGCAGTTATTAACTTCCTAACCCTTACCTTAGAGTGTAATCCATAATTTTTAATTGAAAGTTTGAGTTCTTAGATATATAAAATAAATATATATAATTGAATGACAAATGATAAATTTTAAGTGCTTGGAAGAAAGTAATACTTGATTTTTGATATAAAAGTAGAATAGTATACTTGATGTATCTAGGAATTTTTATGAGGTTACATATAATTAAAGAGTTACAAATACATTATCTTTATCAAAAATACAGCATGATTTTAAAAACTTGATAAGTTTTGAGACAGTTCTGCTAGTGATCATTGGAACTGTATACATTTACTATTGAAACTGTGTATGAGTTTTAATAAAATAGTGGAAAATGGGGCTTTTTTCCCAGTGTGTGTTTAGTTGTTGGGAGGTGGGGTTCAGACTAATCCTCCCTCCCATTTCACAAACTGTGTGACCTTACACATGCTGCTTAATCTCTCTGTGACTCCTTTTCTCAGTTTTAAAACAAATGGATGACAGTAGTCCAACCTCACTGGGTCATTGAGGATGTTGATTAATTAGTTGGTAATCATCCTGCTTGCCTGAAATACAACAGAGACCCTGACATGGCTGGGGAAGTGGCCCTGTTCCTTCATGACCAGCAGGTTTTATGTACATTCAGTCACCAAAGAACAGCCTTTACATTGTATTCCTTTGAAAAACTATCAGGAGCTCATTCAAAATTTTAGTGTCAAAGTCCTCTTTGTTCTTTCAAGCACTACAACTTATCATATTTTGGACTGTATATCATTTGTTTTCTCTTTAAAATCTGTTTCCTTGTGACTACTAGGACCTTCCTCTCCAGCGATCCCAGAGCTGTTCCTATAAAGCACTCCTGTACAAACACCTGTCAGAATAAGAGGGGGAGGGGTGGGCCTGCAGCTACTCAGATGTAAAGACAGCACACAAATCTCAAGTATTAGGGACAGGGTAGAATGGCCCCTGACTGCTGCCCGTGGTACACTCTTCTCCTTCCTTCCTGAAATAGTGTTCTCAGAAATGGGAAAATTTTGACTTTTAAAATTTAGGTCAGTGATCTTACTTTCCTTCCCACAACTTTAGCTATGAAGGCAAATACATTTTTTATAAGTTTGTTTTTCAATTTAAAGCATTTGAAAATTTAACAAAGCCTTTTTCAGAATCCAAAGAAAGCTCTGTTTAAGCACAGATTATTTCCAGGTTTTATTCTCCACTTCCATAATTAAATGGACCAGAGGGGAGGTCTAGTTAACCCCGAACTTGAATTTCCCCTTTTCTGAAAGACAACTGGGTTAAGTTAGAGGCTTCATAATTAGGTTTTGCAGTAGGGAAAAAGATCCACAGAATAAATGATAGTTGAAGTATAACTTTTACTTCTCCTTTAGATAATAAGGAAAGGAAACAAATATTTCATAGCAATGATTTCAAAGAAGAAATTTCCTCTTGGAAGCCAAATGATCCCAGTGTTGGGTCTCTGTAGTGATGGACAACAGGAAAACAGATTCTTTCTCTTTTTTGTCAAAGAAATTGTTTGCTCACAGATACCCTGGGCCTGGAGCTCAGAGTGGGTCCTAGAAAAATCTTTCCCATAAAAACAGCAGCAGGAAGACAGCACTTCACACAAATGTAAACTCAGGAGCTCTGGACCCAGGTGTTCTTTGGGCCTCAGTCAATACTGAGTAATTTATAAAGGGAGAAAAATCTTAAAGTTCTCAGTCCCTAAACCTTTAATAAGCAAATGTTAACACCTCTCAAATGACATCTGAAATGTAGTCTTTACAAGTGGATATTTCAAATTCTGAAAATAAAAATAAACCAATAAGTACTCCTGAACATATAGCACTGTCTGAAGAGAGAATGATATTTTACTGGTAGACCAGGCCTCTAGACCAGCCTTGGCCACAGGAAAACTTAATAAAGAGGGAATTTATGCATGCTGTTATAGAATCTGTCAGCCATTCTAAGACTTGGGATGAACAAAATTTATATTTAGAACAGCAAATCTCTTCTCATCTCATCCTTGGAATCATTAGCCAGGCACAAACAATAAACTGTTATTCTTAAAGTCAGAACTATGTTGTCTGTCTTCTGACCTCATTGGCTTGTGGATTCAAATGAGGCCATTGCATTGTTTAGACTCAGCGTTCAGCTCAATGACACCATTCAGCCAAATTCTGAGGGCCCCTCTCCTGTCTCTTTCTGTGAGTCTCCAGAGACTATGTCTGTGGGCTCATTACTGATTGTGGTTCCATCCTCCCTGTGGTGTCTGCAGACCAGGGCTCACAATGCTCTACCTGAGCAAGCTGAGTAGTACCCTGGCAATGTTCTCAGGAGCACTGCTTTTTGCACCTACACTCACTTCAAGGCATCACGTGATGGTCTGCTGGAAAACCTCTGGAAAATGAGGCAGTAGCCTCTTTATCCTCAGGATTAGCTGTGTGAGTGTAGTAGTTGGCAGAGCTGTGTGGGACACATGCATGAGACCTCACTATGATTAACTACAAACCTACTGATATGACAATGAATTTCAGTGATAGCCCTTACTGGACACAGGTCTCTTTCTCCCCTTGGTCTTCTTATTTGGAATGTTTTAGTTCCTTCTTATAATTTGCCTTCTATCCTTTTCTCTCTTCTTGTTAATCAGTCACAAATTCATAGTGGACCCCAATGATAGACAAGGTTCTACTTCTCACAAACTGTCCCTCAACCATTGTAAAGCCAGCAATTAGATAACAGAGAGGAGAGGATGTCACTGGTCTCACATTCCCAATAGACAGAGGAACTCTCAACCCTAGACTTGATTCTAAAATGTCTGGATTCTAAAACCATTTATCAGTCTGTTGAGATCATGCTTCTAGGCATATTATCAGTTTGGCTCAAATAAAATCTTATAAACCTTCTTGAAAGTCTTCCCTGGCTGGTGTGGCTCAGGGGATTGAGTGCCAGTCTGCGAACCAAAGGGTTGTTGGTTTCATTCACAGTCAGGGCACATACTGGGTTCGGGGCCAGGTCCTCAGTGTGGGGCACAGGAGAGGCAACAACACATGGATGTTACTCTCCCTCTCTTTCTCCCTCCCTTCCCTTCTCTCTAAAAATAAATAAGTACAATCTTTAAAAATAAAAACATAAGTTTTTAAAAATCTGAAATGTCTGGGTCCTAATTTTAGGATCACCACTTATCAGCACTGTACATTAGCCATTGCTTAACCTTGATTCAGTTCAGTTTTTTCACTTCCAAAATTAGAACAATTATATCTATATTATGAGAGAAACTCCTAGAAACTTGGCTCTTCTTGCTGGCACAGTAAAGAATTACAAATCAGCAAGCCTACTAGCCTGCAAGCAAAGTTTATTAGTGCTAAGTTCTAATAGGAAAGCAAAGCAAGGTTGGCAAGAACAAGGTGTCAAGAGCGGGGTGGCCAGAGGCTAGGTGGCCAAAAAGGGGTAGCCAGGGGCCTGGTGGCCAGGGGCTCCCTGGCCAGAAGTTGGCTGGCCAGGGAACCCCACCATGTGGTGAAAGAGCCAAGAGAGTGAGTCCTTTGTCTTGAGGACTTATATAGTTGGTGAGATGGGTGTGAAGAAGTTACAAATTGACTGATGATCAGCTACCCACCAGGGAGATGAGCCAAACATAGGTATGTGTGGGGTCTGTTAGCCTGAATCCTTATCTTACTCTAGACTCTATTTGTTCATTTTGTATATGTGATGGGAGGCAGGCAGTTAACCAAAGTTGTTTTATGGGGTTTTCTTTGGGTACCATAGACCTCTCTCCTGCCCCCTTCCAGGCCTTAGAAAGAATACAGTATCAAGGTTTTCCTTTTTCCAGCTTTAGAAGATGATATACACAGAGACTTTCAAGGGCTCCCCTACTCCTGAACTATCATAATTTACTTATGTTGTTTGGAATGCTTTGCAGTCTTATTAAACCAGGCTCAGGACTGCTTGGTAAACAGGTGAGATATGTCTTCCTTTGCTTTTAGCCTCCTGTATTAAGTTCTTTGTTAGATTGCAATTATGAGGGCCCTGCCTTTATTTCCCTTCTGGACACTCATTCCTAGCTGCCATGGCAACAATTAGCAAACATCACTACTGTGAGGTTAGAAAGAGATGATGTAAAGAGAATCTCTTTGTAGAAAGTTCTCAATATAAGGTGTTATCTGTGTGGCAAAAGCCCTCACTGCAATTGTAGCCTGATTTCAAGAGCACATGGATATGTGTCTGGGGACCTTGCCATTGAGGCAACTAAAATCTATCAAGCTAACTGGAGGAGTCAGATGTGGGCACCTGAGTCAGTAGAGCTGGGTTAGTGTTCAGAAAGAAGGGTTGATTTTCAGTTCAATATGATGACATATATGTCTTTGAGCTCAACTCCCAGCTGCGCTCAGGTCTCTTTAAATACTTAGTAAGGAAGTTGAGCTTTCTCTCTACCAGGGGTAAGCTTTAAGAAGCTAGTGGAGGGTCGTGATGGTGGTGTGGAAAGACATAGCTCGCCTCTTCACACAACCACATCAGAATCATATTAAAAGAGAACAACCATCACTCAGAACCATCAGAAATTGAGTTGAATGGAAGTCTGACAAATATAGAAATAAAGAAACCACATCCATCTGAACTGCTAGGAGGGACACAGATGTGGAATGGGCTGGTCCCTCACCATGTGTAGTGGATAAAAATTCAGGAGGCATACCTCAGGACTGAAGAGTCCCAGCCATACACCAGGCCTCCTAGCCTAGGATTCCAGTGCCAGGAAGATAAGTTTCCACAACTTCTGGTATAAAAACCAGGAGAGATTGAGTTGGTGGAAGAATAGCTGGAAACTCAAGAAGTTCCCCTTAAAGAATCCACACCCAGACTCACCTACTCAAACTCACTCCCTCTAACCTCTAGTACTGGGGTAGCAGCTTGAAGGGCACCAGTGGTATACAGGAAAAACTGAAGTGTCTGGGATCAATGGGAGCAGAGGCCATTGTCCCCTTGCTAAACTTTCCTCCCACCGAGCTCGCAAGCTGGTGCCATACCTGAGACTCCCTCAACCTGGCTAAAATTTTTGGAACTATCTTAGAGATTCCCACAGAGTCTGCCCCATGCACCTTATGGGCTCACCCAAGCTGCTTTTCCACATGGATGGCTGGTCTTAGCTCATGCTACACAACTACCTAAATCCTATCAAATAGGAAAAAACTGACCTCAGTGAGCCCCAGACCCAGAACTAGCAGTATCCATCCTAGATTCACAGTTTGGCTTTACCTGGGAATCTCCAAGCCCACCACAAGTAGCAGCCATCTCAGATTGCTTTATAACTCAGGCAGGGTGGCCCCAGGCAGAACACAGATGGGGGCAAACCTTGGCCTGCTCCTCCTGAAAAATCCCAGGGCCAGCACCTCCAGTGCACAGCTTCGACCACATCAGAGCACCACCACCCAGCCCCCACACAGTTGGTCCTCCACAGAGGGCAGAAGTTGGTTGTAAGTGGTCATAGCCAATCTTTGAAGCTCATTGGCCTAGGTAAATCCCTCCCATTGACCTGCCAAGAGCAATCAAATCTCAACTACAAGAGGAGGGTGTACTCAGCATACATGAAGGGCACACCTTGAGTACACAGCTTGAGTGATAGGAGAGACTACGCCACTGGATACTATATTAGGCCACACTATCCAGACAGGGAGTCATAGAAGCTCTACCTAATATGCAGAAACAAACACACAGAGGCTGCCAAAATGAGGAGACAAAGAAACATGGCCCAAATGAAAGAACTGATCAAAACTCCAGAAAAAGAGCTAACAAAATGGAGATCAGTAATCTAGCAGATGCAGAGTTCAAAACACTGGTTATAAGGATGCTCAAGGAGCTCAGTGAGGACCTTGGGAGCATAAAAAAGATCTATTCAGAAACAAAGGATTCATTAGTTAAAATAGGGAATGGTTTACAGGGAAACAACAATAGAGTGGATGAAGCCAAGAATCAAATCAATGATTTGGAACATAAGGAAGAAAAAAACAACCAATCAGAAAAAACAAGAAGAAAAAAAGAATCCAAATAAATGAGGATAGTATAAGCAGCCTCTAGGACAACTTCAAGCATTCCAACATGCATGTCATAGGAGTTCCAGAAGGAGAGGAAAAAGAGCAAGAAATTGGAAATCTATTTGAGAAAATAATGAAAGAAAACTTCCCTAAGTTGCTGAAGGAAATAGACATGCAAGTCCAGGAAGCACAGAGTCCCAAACAAGGTGCATGCAAAGAGGACCACCCCAAAATACATCATAATTAAAATGTCACAGGTTAAAGATAAAGAGAGAATCATGAAAGCAGCAACAGAAAAGCAGTTACTTACCTACAGGAGGGTTCCCATAAGACTGTCAACTGATTTCTCAAAAGAAACTTTGCAGGCTAGAAGGGATTGACAAGAAATATTCAAAGTCATGAAAAGCAGGAACCTACAGCCAAGATTGCTCTACCTAGCAAAGATATCATTTAGAATTGAAGAGTAGATGAAGAGCTTCCCAGACAAGACAAAACTGAAGGTGTTCATCATCACCAAAGTATTATTTTATGAAATGTTAAATGGACCTATTTAAGAAAAAGAACATCAAAATCATGAACAATAAAGTGACAAAAATACAAATCTATCAACAATTAAATCTAAAAAAGCAAACTAAGCAAATGAGAAGAACAGAGACAATCATGGATATAGAGAACATTTTGATGATTGCCAGGTGGTTGTGAGGTAATGGGTGAAGAGATGAGGGGATTAAGAAGTACAAATTGGTAGTTCCAGAATAGCCATGGTGATGTAAAGTACAGTATAGGGAATGGAGTAGCCAAAGAACTTATATTCATGATCCATGGACATGAGCAATGGTGTGGGAATTACCTGAGAGAGGGGGGCGCTGGGTAGAGAGGAGCAAAGGGGGAAAACTCAGGACAAATGCAATAGCATAATCAATAAAATATTTTTAAAAATAAAAACTCATCCTAAAAAAATAGAGAAGCTATTGAAATTTGAATTGTTTCTGTTACGGTGACTCAATTTGTACCATAGCTTGTGGGTCCTGGGAAAATTAATTTTATATATCCATATAAACATAATATCCATGTTATATCCATACATAATATGTAATATAATGCATTTAATATATATCTTAATTACATATTTAATATATTCCGTACTTTCCAGCCTAAAAAATATACAGGATAAACATGTCCTGAGAAATTGCCTGTGTATTTCATGGTTTTAAACAATGTTTTCTGAGATTAATGAAAATTACAGTTTCCATTTCTTATCTTTTATCTACAAAAGTACAGAAAAGTACTAGGTTTAGTTGGTCACCAGAAGATGGTCTGGGCAATTACAATGAATGATGAATTACTACTTTAAAGCAGATCTTGAATAATGGAAATGTCCTCTCTTTTTTGGAAGCTGGTTATCAACTAAGATGAATCACTAGTAATGTTTATTTCATTGTGAATTGGTAGGAAAACCATAAATTGCCTCAAAAGAGATTGAAGAATAAGGTTTCAAGGACATTACTGCTCCTTCCTGAAACCTGAAGAAACTCATTGAAAATACAGAATTCAGAACTTGCAATTCTTCATATTGCAAGAGGACAAATGGAGAAGAAACCAGGACATTAGTTTGACTGTACACAAAACAACTTGAGGCAGTTACAAGTCAGTAATTTAACAAAATCATGAAAGTTAAATTAACATCCAAAAAAGAAAGGTGACAATCCCTGTTATAGGCTGAGTGCTGTCCCTCCAAAATTTATATGTCGAATCCTAGCATCCATATCTCAGAATGTGACTGTATTTGGAGAGAGCCTTTAGAGAATAGACTAAGGTAAATGAGGTCATTGAGATGGGCTCAGATTCTCTATGACTGGAGTCCTTATAAGAAGAAGACATTACAACAGAGACACACAGAGGAAAAACCAGGTGAGGACTGAGGCAGAAGGTGGTATCTACAAGCCAAGGAGGGAGGCTCAGAATGAAACCAACCAGCTGACATTTTGATCTTGGACTGCCAGCCTCCAGAACTGTGAAGAAATAAATTTCTGCTATTTAGGTCACTCGGTCTGTGATTTGTTATACAGCCCTAGGAGACTAATACAGTTCCCTACACCAAGAACTGTCCCAAAAGTTCACACAAAGGAGGGATACCCATAACTTTTTCTCTTGGATCCATAAAGTCTCTTACATTTGGACTGAGCTTGTAATTTTCAAAGCTGCTTCACCTGTGAGGCAGCAGCTGCAATATGACAAGGAGTGGTCTACACTACTCCATGTTACCAATGGGAAGAGGGAGGCACCATGTGATAGGTGACATACTCAGAGCCCATCCAGCAGGAAGCAGGCTGTCTGGGACTGATGCCAGATCTTGAGACAGGATCCTGGGACATTCTGCTGCTCCAAGAGAGGCAGGAACTTCTCTGCAGTCAGGATGAGCCTGAGCTTCCTTCTTCCTCCTTCCTCTCTCCTTGTCAAGGAGATGCCAGCTCTCAGGACTAAGGGAAGACACCTGGTAAGACATATACTTTATTACTTTGAAAGAAATCTATAATTATGCAGAGGCAAATTTGTATTTCAATATTTAAATTTTGTTTCTAATGAGAAATAAAAGGTCGATCTCTATATGACAAAAACAGAAATAAATAATTACAACTCCTCCCTTTTTACCACTCATGCTATTACACCTTTATTGGAAGGAATGGCTTGCTCTACATAAAGGAAAGTTATCTGAAAAGACATACTCTTTTGAGGGTGTGCAGAGATTTGTATAACCACAAAGAACTTGGGGACAGAAAGAAATATCTAATGGGGAATTTTAGGAAGTTGAATTTATAATGTACAATGTGAAACCCCCTGTGTAATTCCCACTTGGGTGTCTTCAAGAACTTTTCAGTAGAGATCTACATTACTTTTCAATGATTTTTTAGCTAGAACTGTGTTTCTCTCTTTCTCTCTGTCTCTGTCTCTGACTGTCTGTCTGTCTCTCTCTCTTTCTCTCTCTCCCTTTCTTTCTTGCTTTCTCTTTCATCATACCAAACTAGGATAGGTATTACAGTGGGCTACTTTTCTTTGAATCACAATTGTTTTCCTTTAGGTTCACTGAGAAGTGAGCTAGAGTAAGGATTCAACCATGTAAACTACAGCAACTAGTCAGAAAGACCTGGAACCCTCCAGATCTCAAAATATGACTCCCAAAACTAATACTTCTTAACGTAAGTCACTCTTAGGACTAAAAAGAATCAGTCTCTCTCCCTCTCTCATTCTTTCTACTTTTCTTTTACCATCCATCCATCCATCCATTTATCTGTTTACATATCTGTCCATATGTTCTACTGAGAAGTTTCTGTACATGATTTCTGGTTACAAACTCTTCCTGCATGATAGTTCTAAGTGAGAAAAACTATCCATAGTTAAAACTGTGAACATGTTTGTAGCTCAAATTCCTCACAGGCTGAGGGGCTCACTGTCTCTCACCTTCATGACAAATGGAGCCAAGGGGTAAAATAGCTAAAAATGACACAACCTTTACCCAGAAAAATGCCTCCCCTGTTGTCTTTGCTACATATGCTCCAGTCTGGGCTTCTTCACAGTGCGATAGCCTTAGGTCAGCAACACTCCTTACTCATAAGATCAGAACTCCAAAAGCAAGTGCCCTAGGAGAACAAGGCAGAAGTGCATGGCATTTTGATGCTCTAGCTCAGAAGTCACAAAGTGTCATTTCCACCACACTTTCCTGGTTGAGATGGTCACAGAGTCCTGCCCAGGTTCAAGGGGAGAGGACATAGACCTACCTGACCACTCAGTGAGGGAAATGTCAGCATCTTGTTGTGAGAAGAGCCTATTAGTGGAAGACACAACTGTGTCTGTCTTTTGAAGATACAGCCCACTGCCAGGAGGAACAGTAGAGCTGCAGAACCTCAGACAAGTGTGACTTCTGAGGGTGAAGAGAACTTTCCCACTTCCTGATTTGTTCAGGCACAGCCCCCCTCAAAGCTCTCTCCCCTATCATAGCACAAGCAGGAATAACTAGGGGGAGATGACAAGTATAGTTCCCAGCAGACAGGGGGCCATGGCAACCTCGTTAGTAGGTAGGGGGGATGGCCATATTTCCTCATGCTCCTGAAAGATGAAGAAACAAGCCAAAAGAGAAAGTGTGGGTGCAAGAAAGCCTACATGTTGTGAAGAACATCTTGGTTGTGAAGAAGGAATGGTTTGCTCCACAAGAAAGTGGTGTCAACCTTCAACATGAAGCAGATGGGGTCACAGCCATGTCAGGAAAGGTTGATGGGCTGGGAGTGGGAAGCAGGTAAAGACTGAGGGCAGGTACATCAGGTATCCATTACTTGAGAATGTGTTGTCTTTCCAGTGCTGCCAATGTGGCAGATACCCAGCAATGGCCACTGCATCTGAGTCTAAAGATCCCTTAATACCTGGGGTGTACATGGCCTCCAGGGGGAGAAATGAGAAGGAAAAGTCCTAAATTGACCAAGGTTGTCTGTAAGTGACCAAATCAAATTGGAGCTCAACATATAATCTTTATCTCACGTTATAGAAAAATAAGGAACGTGACCTATTTTGTTTTTACATTTGGGGTTTTGGCTTGCACAAATCACACCCAATACCCTGATGGGTATTTAGTTTGTTTTCAGTTTTTCACTGTAGAAATTATGCTGCACTATGACTTACACATACTTATACATATGTCTACCTCTCTAGGAAAGATACTTGGAAGCACAACTTCAGTTGATTCTTTGCTCTTTTCTACAAGGGACTGTCCTACCCAAACATTTACCTGGAACAATTTTTATCATTTTACTGGAATGTGGTTTACTGGAAGGCAAGGGTTTTTGTATATTCTGTGTTTTTTTGAACAATCAATATTTGTTGAACAAATAATTCAAATTTACATATCAAATAACCCTATGTTTTCTTTCCAAATGTTTATCTTTGAGATGTTTCATGAGCCACTTATTGTCAAGACAGTTTCCTAGTTTCTGAATGAAACAAATGGCAGAGCAGTGGCAGAGCAGAGTGGGAGGATAGGCTGGCATTCAGGAACATTGATTCCCTCACCGGTGAGGCTGTGATTTTTATGGCCTAATTGCTGGCAGGCTGGAGGAGGTTTGGTTTTCTAATACACACTCTCAGCACGTGTCATGTCTTCTGCTTCCTCCACCCATCTCCATCAATATGTTTTACAGAGGTTGTCACTGAGAATTTAAACATGATTGACAAGAACAAATACAACACATCTGAGTTGAGATTTATAGGAATAAGGAGGCCAGAAGGGAAGAAGGGACATAGCTGCCTTAACTATGTTTTGCCTGGGGTCACCTTACCTGAGACTGGAGATGACAGAGGTCACACTTACAGAATTCAGTGACTTGACAGTTGGATTTCATCTGTGAATATCACTTGTTCTCTGCTTCTCCAGTTTTTGTTAGTCAGGTGCAGTAAGTTCACCAGACAAGGGTTCTGCCTAACTGCACTTGATGGAGAAACCTGCTATTTTGTTAGAAGGCAATAAGAGTTTTTAATACTGTGATGTTGTCACTGAGATGTTCAAGTTTCAAAGCTCTTTTAATCCAGGTCAGCCCCAGTGAGAAAACCAGACAGAGAGGAGCATCTAACAAATGACTATAACAAAACAAGGAAAATGCAGGCCAGGATTTTTCTTAAAGGTATATTAAAAATATAGATGATTTTTTAGTGAGTTTGAAATTTTAACTTTGAACTAAATAAAAAAATAATACACTTTAAACTAAATATAACCATGGAGTTCTCATACCTTTAGGGGGAAGCACAGGTTGCCAAAGTACCCCCAAGGCTGTTGCTGAGACTTTTAAAACAGAATGCTTTGTTCTGTTTCTCTAAATCAATAAACACAACAAAGGTCTCTCACAAATACTCTCAGAGGAAAAAACACAGGATGAGTGGAATAATATAAGGAAAATCTACATGAAAACTTAAATTTGTTTTCATCCTTATTTACTTCTCATGGTCAATTGGTCTGCAGACACACCAGTAATTTATTTTCTTTTGGATTTGGGTTATGTGTGTGTTTCTATGAGGGAGGCCCTGAGCATTTCAGAAAGGCATTAGCAACGCAGAACTTTGTCACACTGAACAGACCCCAGCAGTCTCTTGTGTCATAAGGCTCATTCTCAATCTCCAGGTCTCAGCTTGCTTGCTTTTCAATAATGATTGTATTCCAGTGTGTGTTGGGCACTTGCTACATGCCTGGCAACTTACATATGTACCATGGTTAATTCTGATAATGACTTTATGACTTGGGTACCAATAGAAGCCCATTTTAGAGAGATGGAAATTAAGACATGGTGTGCTAAAGTCATACGCCCTTAGCTGTTGCACTGTGTGGATGGGATTAAAATCCAGGTAGCTTGACTCCAAGGTCTCTGCGTAACCAGGGTGCAATCCATCTTGCCCAATTATAGGCCTTCCTTTGTGCCTGCGTGGACCTTAGTCCTCTCCTATCCTGGCCATTTTAAAACTGCTCTGCAGCTGGCCTGTCAGATTCCTGTGTCTCCTCACTACACTGTGAGCAACTTGAAGGCCTGGATATTTTTTAGTCATGGTGGTCTTACCCCTGTCACATTGCCTGCCTCATAGTACATGAGGAATAATATTTTTGAGTGAATGATTTTCCTCCTGATAGTAATAGTAGTGAAGAGCCTTAACAGCAAGGTGCCTGGGTTCAAATCTTGGTGCTGGTACTTGCTGTGTGATTGTGGCCAAATCATGAACCTCCTGACATGTTGCTCAGGGATGAGGCAGTACCTGATCCCCAGGCTAGTACAGGCTACACATGAGAGGTGGAGAGCTTCAGCAGCCCTGGAACACTGGGGATATGTAATAAGGGCTCCAGATTACACATGGATTTCTCACACCCACATAAAGGAAATTGAAAATCCTGTTACTCAAGGTCAATTAAGATTCAAAGGAAGATCGAGTGTTAACAAATGACATCTTGTGTGAGAGATGACTATTCACAATTTTGCAAGCAGAATTTTTATACATGATAAACAGAATCCTCTGCCATACCTCATGTTTAGAGCCATGATTAATGATATCTGAAAATAGTACCTGTAAATCTCAAAGGATTACCTCCAACACAGGTTCTTCTAAGTGGCGAGCAAAAGAATCCCAGCAGCTTTTTATTTTATTTTTTAATTTCTTTTATTCTTGCTTATTCTATTACAGTTGTCTTAATTAACTCCCTTTGCCCTCCTCCACCCAGCCCACTGTCAACTCCCACAGTCAATCTCCATACTGTTGTCCATGTCCATGGATCATTCTTTGACTAGTCTCTTCCCCTTATTTCCACCATTCTTCCTTCTCCCTCCCCTCTGGTAGCTGTCAGTCTTTCCAGATTTCTATGTTTCTCATTCTGTTTTGCTCATTAGTTCATTTTGTTCACTAGATGCCACATAAAAGTGAGATCATATGGTATTTGTCATTCACTGACTGGCTTATTTCACTTAGAATAATAGCCCCCACTTCCATCCATGCTGTTGCAAAAGGTAAGATTCTTTCTTCTTTATTTCTGCTGCATAGTATTTCATTGTGTAAATGTACCACATTTTTTATTTTAATTTTTTTATTTTAATTGTTGTCCAAGTACAGTTTTCTGCCTTTTACTCTTATCCCAGCCAACCCCCCAAGCCCTCCCCACCTTGTTTTTGTCCATGTGTCCTTTATACTTTTTCCTGTAAACCCTTCCCCTTTTACCCTGAAATTCCCTCCCCTCTCCCTTCTGGTCACTGTCAGCCTGTTCTCTATTTCAGTGTCTTTGGTTATATTTTGCTTGTTTGTTTGTTTAGTTGTTTAAGTTCCTGTTAAAGGTGAGATCATATGATACACCTGGCTTATTTCGCTGAGCATAATGCTTTCCAGTTCCATACATGCTGTTGCAAAGGGTAGGAGCTCCTTCTTTCTTTCTGCTGCATAGAATTCCATTGTGTAAATGTACCATAGATTTTTTATCCATTCATTTACTGATGGGCACCTAGGCTGCTTCCAACACTTGGCTATTGTAAATTGTGCTGCTATGAACATTAGGGTGCATTGGTTCTTTTGGATTGGTGTTTCAGGGTTCTTAGGATATAATCCTAGTAATGGAATCGCTGGGTCAAAGGCAGTTCCATTTTTAATTATTTGAGGAAATTACATGCTGTTTTCCATAGTGAGTGCATCAGTCTACATTCCCACCAAAAATGTACTAGGGTTCCTTTTTCTCCACAACCTCACCTACACTTGTTTGTTGATTTGTTCATGATGGCCATTCTGACCAGTGTGAAGTGGTATCTCATTGTGGTTTTAATTTGCATCTCTCTGATAGCTAGCGATACTGAGCATCTTTTCATTTGTCTCTGGATCTTCTGTATGTCCTCCTTGGAGAAGTGTCTGTTCAGGTCCTATGCCTATTTTTTAATTGGATTGTTTGTCTTTCTGGTGTTTAGTCATATCTGGTCTTTATATATTTTGGAGATTAAACCCTTGTCCAATGTGTCATTGGTGAATATGTCATCCCATAGAGTCAGTTCCCTTTTCATTTTGATAATGGTTTCCTTAGCCATGCAGAAGCTTTTTAATTTGATGTAGTCCCATTCCTTTATTTTTTTTATTTCCCTCACTTGAGGAGATATATCAGCAAAAATATTACTACATGGGATGTCTGAAATTTTATTGCCTAATTTTCCACTAGGACTTTTATGAAATCACCACTTATATTTAAGTCCTTTATCCATTTTGTGTTAATTCTGGTGTATGGTGTAAGGTGGTTGTTTAGTTTCATTTTCTTGTATGTATCAGTCCAGTTCTCCCAACATCGTTTATTGAAGATGCTGTTTTACACCATTTTATTCTCATCTCCCCTTTGTCAAATATTAATTGACCATAAAGACTTGGGTTTATTTCTGTGCTCTCTGTTCTGTTCCATTGATCTATGCATCTCTTCTTATGTCAGTACAAGGCTGTCTTGATTACAGTGGCCTTGCAATATAGTTTGATGTCAGGTATTGTGATCCTTTCAATGTTGTTCTTCTTTCTCAAGATAGCTGAGGCTATTTGGGGTCTTTTTTAGCTCCAAATAAATTTTTGTAATATTTGTTCTAGATCAGTGAAATATGCTATTGGTATTTTAATAAGAACTTTGTTGAATCTATAGATTGCTTTGTGTAATATGGACCTTTTATTTACGTTAATTCTTCCAATCTATGAATATTGTATATGCTTCCATTTATTTGTATCTTCCTCAACTTCTTTTTTAGTATATTTTACTGATTATGGTATTACAGTTGTCCCATTTTTTCTCCCTTTATTCCCCTCCACCCTGTACTCCCTCCTTCCACCATCATTCCCCCACCTTAGTTCATGTCCATTGGTCATATATATAAGTTCTTTGGTTTCTCATTTCCCATACTATTCTTGATCTCCCCCTGCCTATTTTGTATCTACCATTTATACTTCTTATTCCCTGCACCTTTCCCCCATTCTCCCCACTCCCTTTCCCTGCTGATAATGCTCCATGTGATCTCTACTTCTGTGAATCTGTTCCTGTTCTAGGTGTTTGCTTAGTCCATTTTTACTCTTTAGGTTTGATTGTTGATAGTTGTGAGTTTGTTGTCATTTTACTGTTTGTATTTTTGATCTTCTCTTTTGTCTTATATAAATCCCTTTAAGATTTCATGTAATAAGAGCCTGAGCCCTGGCTGGTGTAGCTCAGTGGATTGAGCATGGGCTGAGAACCAAAGTGTTGCAGGTTCAATTCCCAGTCAGGGTACATGCCTGGGTTGCAGGCCATGACCCCCAGCAACCGCACATTGGTGTTTCTCTCTCTCTCTCTCTCTTTCTCCCTCCCTTCCCTCTCTAAAAAATAAATAAATAAAATCTTAAAAAAAAAGAGCTTGGTGGTGATGAACTCTTTTATCTTGACCTTATGTGGGAAGCACTTTATTTGACCTTCCATTCTAAATGAAAGCTTTGCTGGATAGAGCAATCTTGGACGTGGGTCCTTGCCTCTCATGACTTTGAATACTTCTTTCCAACCCCTTCTTGCCTGCAAGGTTTCTTTTGAGAAATCAGCTAACAGTCTCATGGACACTCCTTTGTAGGTAACTGTCTCCTTTTCTCTTGCTGCTTTTGAGGTTCTCTCCTTATTTTTCATCTTGGGTAATGTAATGATGATGTGCCTTAGTGTGTCCTTCCTTGCGTCCAACTTCTTTGGGACTCTCTGAGCTTCCTGGACTTCCTGGAAGTCTATTTCATTTGTCAGAATAGGGAGGTTCTCCTTCATTATATTTTCAAATAAGTTTTCAATTTCTTGCTCTTCCTCTTCTCCTTCTGGCACCCCTATGATTTGAAGGTTTGAATGTTTAAAGTTGTCCTGGAGGTTCATAAGTCTCTCTTCACTTTTTGAATTCTTGTTTCTTCATTCTGTTCTGGTTGAGTGTTTATTTCTTCCTTATGGTCCAAACCACTGATGTGAGTACCTGTTTTCTTCCTGTCACCATTGGTTCCATGTACATTTTCCTTTATTTCATTTTTCATAGCTTTCACTTTTTCCTGTATTTTGTGACCATAGTCAACCATTTCTGTGAGCACCCTGATTACCAGTGTTTTGAACTCTGCATCTGATAGGTTGTTACCTTTTCATCACTTAGTTGTAATTTTTCTGGAGCTTTGATCTATACTTTTATTTGGGCCATATTTTTTTTTGTCTCAGCACTCCTGTAACATATTAAGGGGCAGACCCTTAGGTATTAACCAGGACTGGGAAACCCACTAGCTGCATAGTAGCACTGTATGTGAGGGTGGGGTGTGCTGGAGAGAACAATGCCTCTTGCTTGGCTCTTGGTCATCTTTCGGTCAATTTCTCTGCTACCCACCAGCAAATTGGGCCCTTCTGGTGCTGATTTGGGGTAGATGGTTTTGTGTACATTCTAGGTCACTGTGAGTCTCTCCTGTGAGTCTGGCATTTTCTCCTGAAGCCTCAACTCCCCCAGGTTTTTTCAGTGAGAGGTTTTGAGACTTTATTTCCCCAAAATGGAAGGTTGCATGGTCTGTCTTGCTAACCAGTTGTTCCTCATGGTTATCTGCACACAAATGTGGGACCTCCAGCTCCACCAGCCACTGCCTTGCCCAAGTCCGCTCCACCCCAGCTGCCTGTCTTTGCCCCTTATACTGGTCTGCATAAATATTTCTTTAACTCCTTGGTCTTTGGGCTTTCATACAGTTCAATTTTCTGGTAATTCTGTTTCTTTTTGTTGTTGTTGTTGTTGTTGTTGCTTTGAAATTTGTTGTTGCCCTTCTTTAGGTTGGCAAGGAGACAAAGTGTATCTACCCATGACTCCATCTTGGCTGGAAGTCTCTTTTCCTTAATTTCTTTCTTCAGTGTTCTATAGTTGTCTGAATACAAGTCTATTACTGCCTTTGTTAAATTTATTCCTAGTTATTTATTTTTTTCTTGTTGCTATAGTAAATGGGATTTTTTCTTAGTTTCTTTTTTTTTCTATTTCCATGTTAATTTTATTTTTTTTAATTTTATTTTAATCATTGTTCAGGAACAGTTTTCTCCCTTTTACGCCCATTCCAGCCCACCCACCCAACCTTCCCCACTTCTCTCCCATTACCACCCTCCCCCTAGCTTTTGATCATGTGTCCTTTAAATTTGTTCCTGTAAACCCTTCCCATTCTCCCCAGAAATTCCCTCTACTCTCCCCTCTGGTCACTGTCAGTCTGTCCCCTATTTCAGTGCCTTTGGTTATATTTTGCTTGTTTCTTTGTTTTGTTGTTTAGGTTCCTGTTAAAGGTGAGATCATATGGTATTTGTCTTTCACTGCCTGGCTTGTTTCGCTTAGCATAATGTTTTCCAGCTCCATCCATGCTGTTGCAAAGGGTAGGCGCTCCTTCTTTCTTTCTGCTGCATAGAATTCCATTGTGTAAATGTACCATAGTTTTTTCATCCATTCATTTACTGATGGGCATCTAGGTGGCTTCCAGCACCTAGTTATTGTAAATTGTGCTGCTATGAACATTGGGTGCAAAGGTTCTTTTGTATTGGTGTTTTAGTGTTCTTAGGATATAGTCCGAGCAGTGGAATTGCAGGGTCAAAAGGCAGATCCATTTTTAGTTTTCTGAGGAAGTTCCATACTGCTTTCCATAGTGGTTGTACCAGTCTGCAGTCACACCAACAGTGCACTAGGGTCCACATTTCTCCACAATCTCTCCAACACTTGTTTGTTGCTTTGTCCATGATGGCCATTCTGACTAGTGTAAAGTGGTATCTCATTGTGGTTTTAATTTGCATCTCTCTGATAGCTAGCGATATTGAACATTGTTTCATGTGTCTTTGGATCTTCTGTATGTCCTCCTTGGAGAAGTGCCTGTTCAAGTCCTTTGCCCATTTTTTAATTGGGTTACTTGTCTTCTTACGGTGGAGTAATGTAAATTCTTTATATATTTTGGAGATTAAACCCTTGTCTGAGGTATCATTGGCAAATATGTTTTCCCATACAGTTGGTTCTCTTTTTATTTTGATACTGTTTACTTTATCTGTGCAGAAGCTTTTTATTTTGATGAGGTCCCATTTGTTTATTCTTTCCTTTATGTCCCTTGCTCTAGGAGACATGTCAGTAAAAAAGTTTCTGCGTGAAATATTTGAGATTTTCTTACCTACATTCTCTTCTAGGACTTTAATGGTGTCATGGTTTATATTTAAGTCTTTTATCCACCTTGAATTTATTTTTGTATAAGGTGTAAGTTGGTGCTCGAGTTTCTTTTTTTTTTTTTTTGCACGTAGCTGTCCAGTTCTCCTAACACCATTTGTTGAAGAGGCTATTTCTATTCCATTTCATGTTGCTGCTTCCTTTGTCAAATATTAATTGACCGTAGAGACTTGGGTTTATTTCTGGGCTCTCTGTTCTGTTCCATTGGTCCATGTGCCTGTTTTTATGCCAGTACCAGGCTGCTTTGATTACACTGGCCTTGTGGTATAGTTTAGTGTCAGGTATTGTGATCCCTCCTACTTTACTCTTCTTTCTCAAAATTGCAGCAGCTATTAGGGGTCGTTTATGGTTCCATATAAATTTTTGAAGTGTTTGTTCTATGTCTGTGAAGTAAGCCATTGGTACTTTAATAGGTATTGCATTGAATGTGTAAATTGCTTTGGGTAGTATGGACATTTTGATGATATTAATTCTTCCAATCCATGAACATGGTATATGTTTCCATTTGTTTGTGTCTTCCTTGATTTCTTTCCTCAATGTTATGTAGTTTTCTGAATACAGGTCTTTTACCTCTTTGGTTAGGTTTATTCCTAGGTATTTTCTTTTTCTTTTTTCTATTTCAAATCGGATTTTTTTCTTGATTTCTCCTTCTGTTGTTTCATTGTTGGTGTACAGAAATGCCTTTGATTTCTGGATATTGACTTTGTATCCTGCTGTTTTGGCAAATTCAGTTATTAGGTCAAGCAGTTTTTTGGTGGAATCTATAGGATTTTCTATGTATACTATCATGTCATCTGCAAACAGTGGCAGTTTTGTTTCCTCCTTTCCGATTTGGATGGCTTTTATTTCTTTTTCTTGTCTGATCACTGTGGCTAAACCACTCAGTACTATATTGAAAGGAAGTGATGAAAGTGGACAGCCTTGTCTTGTTCCTGATCTTAGTGGAAAAGATTTTAATTTTTTCCCATTGAGTATGATGTTGGCTGTAGGTCTCTCATATATGGCCTTTATTATGTTGAGGAATACTCCCTCTATTCCCACTTTGCTGAGTGATTTTATCATAAATGGGCACTGTACCTTATCAAATGCTTTTTCCACATCTATTGATATGATCATGTGGTTTTTGTCTTTGCTTTTGTTTACGTGATGTATTACATTTACTGATTTGCGAATATTGTACCATCCTTGCATCCCTGGACTGAATTCCACTTGGTCATGTTGTGTGATATTTTTAATGTACTGTTGGATGCGGTTTGCCAATATTTTGTTGAGGATTTTAGTGTCTATGTTCATCAGCGATATTGGCCTGAAGTTTTCTTTCTTTGTTGTGTCTGTATCTGGTTTTGTGTTTAGGACAATGCTGGCTTCATAAAAAGAGTTTGGGAGCCATCAATCATTTTCCATTTTTTGGAATAGTCTGGGAAGGATAGGGGCTAGCTCTTCCTCAAATGCTTTGTAGAATTCTCCTGTGAAACCATCTGGTCCAGGGCTTTTGTGTGTTTGGAGTTTTTTGATTACTGCTTCAATTTCCTTTGCTGTTATTGGTTTGTTCAGGCTTTCTTCTTCTCTTCCATTGAGTTTTGGAAGATTATATTTTTCTAGAAATTTGTCCATTTCATCTAGGTTTTCAAATTTTTTGGCATACAGTTTTTCATAGTAACTTGTTACAATCCTTTGTATTTCTGTGGTATCTGTTGTAATCTCTCCTCTTTCATTTCTGATTGTGTTTATTTGGGTCTTCTCTCTTTTTTTCTTGATGAGCCTGCTTAAAGGCTTGTTGATTTTGTTTATCTTTTCAAAGAACCAGCTCTTGGATTCATTGATCCTTAGAATTGTGGTTTTAGTCTCTATGTCATTTAATTCTGCTCTGATCTTGGTTATTTCCTTCCTTCTGCTTGCTCTGGGCTGTCTTTGTTGTTGTTCCTCGAGTTCTTGTAGATGTAGGGTTAGATTGTTTGTTTGGAATGTTTCTGACTTTTTTAGGTGGACCTGTATCACTATGAACTTCCCTCTCAGGACTGCCTTGGCTGTGTCCCATAAGTTTTGGGTTGTTGTGAATTCGTTTTCATTTGTTTCCAGAAACCTTTTGATTTCTTCCCTAATATCATTCTTGACCCATTCATTATTTAATAGTATGCTATTTAATCTCCATGATTTTGAGTGTGTTTGGTTTTTTTCCTTGGGCTTGGTTTCTAGCTTCAGTCCCTTGTGATCTGAGAAAATGCTTGGTATGATTTCAGTCTTTTTTGAAATTCTTGAGGCTTTTTTTGTGTCCTATCATGTGGTCATTCTTTGAAAATGTTCCATGTACATTTGAAAAGAATGTGTATACAGTTTCTTTGGGCTGGAGGGTTCTGTATATATCAGTAAAGCCCATTTCATCTACGGTATTCTTCAATGCTGCAATATCTTTGTTGATATTTTGTTTGGAAGATCTGTCCATTTTTGATAGTGGGGTGTTAAAATCCCCCACAATAATTGTGCTGCTGTGAATATCTTTCTTGAAGTCCTCTAAGATTTTATTCATGTATTTGTGTGCTCCTATCTTGGGTGCATATATATTTACAATATTTATGTCTTCTTGGTGGATTCTTCCCTTGAGTATTATGAAATGACCTTCTGGGTCTCTCTTTATGGTCCTTTTCTGGAAGTCTGTTTTGTCAGATATGAGTATTGCTACCCCGGCTTTTTTTTTTTTCCTGTTCATTTGCTTGGAAAATTTGTTTCCAGCCCTTCACTTTCAGCCTGTGCAGGTATTTTATCCTGAGGTGGGTCTCTTGTAGGCAGCATATGTGTGGGTCATGTTTTCTTATCCAATCAGCTATTCTATGTCTTTTGATTGGAGCATTTAATGCATTTACATTAAAGGTTATTATTGATAGGTACTTATTCATTGCCTTTTATGTACATGTGTTCCTCTCTCACTCTCTCTTTTCCTTTCTTTCCTTAAAGCAGTCCCTTTAGCATCTCTTGCAGAGCTGGTTTAGTGGAGCTGTATTCTTTCAGACTTCTTTTGTCTGGGAACCTTCTTATTTGGCCTTGTATCTTGATTGAGAGCCTTGCTGGGTAAAGTAGCCTTGGTTGCAGACCTCTGGTTCTCATCACTTGGAATATTTCTTGCCATTCTCTTCTGCCTTGGAGTGTTTCCATAGAGAAGTCAGCTGTTAGCCTTATTGGGGCTCCCTTGTATGTTACTTCCTGTTTTTCCCTTGCTGCCTTTAAGATTCTCTCTTTGTCTTGAAATTTTGCCATTTTAATTATGATGTGTCTTGAGGTGGGTCTCTTTGGGTTCCTCTTGATTGGGACTCTCTGTGTTTCCTGGAATTGTGTGACTTTTTCTCTCATCAAATTAGGAAAGTTTTCCTTCATTACTTTTTCAAATAGGTTTTGTAGAAGAAGAGCCCTTGCTCTTCTTCTCCTTCTGGTATCCCTGTTATACGGATATTATTACGTTTCATATTGTCTTGCATTTCTCTTAGTCCCTCTTCATTCTTTGTGAGCCTCTTTTCCTTTTCTTGCTCTTTCTGGGTGTTTTCTTCTACTTTGTCCTCTAGCTCACTAATCCGATCTTCTGCTTCATCAATACTGCTTTTCATTCCTTCTACTGTGTTCTTCAGTTCAGAAATTGTATTCTTCATTTCCTCTTGGCCCTTCTTGAGAGTTTCTATTTCCTTTTTTTTGCGGATGTAGTTTTTAGTGAGTTCATTGTAGCTTCCCTGTAGTTTCTTGTAGCTCATTGTGACCTCATTGAGCTTCCTGATGATCATTGCTTTGAACTCTATATCTGATAGTTGAATTGCCTCTATCATTCAGCATTCTTTCTGAGGCTTCCTCCTTACCTTTCATTTGGGGATTGTTTCTTTGTCTTCCCATTGTTTGTGAGACTCTTCTTGTTAGTCTCAGTTTCTTAAATTGATCAGTTCTGGCTTCCTGGGTTTGTGGTGTGAACTTCTTTAGTAGAATAGCAGTCAGTTTCAGTAGTGCAGTTTCCTTGATCTCCCAAGCTCACTGGTCTTGGGCTGTCATTTAAGTTGGTTTTGTGTATGCCTTTGGGTTTTGATTGTTGTTGGGTCTTTCTTTGGTGGTTTCTTCCCACCAGCTGGTTAAATGCAGGTCACTCTGTCCACCACCTCCTGTATTTTGTTGTGCTGGTGAGGGAAGATTGTGTTGAAGCTGGTTCTTCCATGTGTATAAGGTTTAAAGAATTCTCTCTTGCTCTTGTTCAGTTGTTTGTATTGGGTACTGTCTCTGCTGCTTAGTTGTATTTCCAGATAGGCCCTGGATTGAGGTTTGTGTGGTTACTACTCCCTCCTTCACCTTCTTCTGTTGTTATCTGTTAGTGGTTCCTTTGTTGTTGGGTTTCCTCTTCCAGTGGGCATCCTGGTGTTCACCACCTCCACCTATTCTTTTTTGTCTTGTTGCCGCACTCTTCTTAGGGTCCAGTTTTTTGGTTCCACCACAATCCTTGGTCTCCTATTTTCACAAATGCTGAAGTATGTTGGTTGCTTGTTTCTCTACTCCATAGATCGGTCAGGATTTTCTCCCCTGAGCAGAGGGAAGTCGAATCTGCTCCTTCCTACTCCGTCACCATCTTAGCCCCAGCTTAGTTTCTCTTTCTGATAGTTCATTGTTGGTATACAAAAGTGCCACCAATTTCTGAATATTGACTTTGTATCCTGCTACTTTGTCAAAGTGGAGCCTATAGGTTTTTCTATGTACAGTATTATGTCATCTGTGAATAATGACAGTTTTATTTCCTTCTTTCCAATTTGGATGCCTGGCAGCTTTTTAAAAATACTGGCTCACTGTCCTCACTCCTAGAGACTGGTTCTTCAGACCTGAGTGGGAATAAGGAGTTTTCTTGTGGGGATTCATGTGCTGGTTTTTCCTTTTGAATGTGGAAGTCACTCATTTAAGAGAGTTCTGTTTCACCTAGCTACATTATGCTCCTATCCATCCCTGTTTTTTGAGGAATGCCAGGCAAAGTCAGGTCAGAACTCAGAGGTCACCCTGACATGGGCTCTGCCCCTCCATGCTCCCTCTACCACCTGAGGGCTTCCCACCAGCCACACTCAGACCTTTCTGCTGGGATTAATGAGTGTTAATATTTAATCTTGTTGAGAGTAAAAACTGTGGTTGAAGTTATTGATTCAAAAAAAGTTTTTGTAAACACTGTAGCTTTTAAAGCAATTGAAGCAGGTAAATTATTCATTTCCAGTAAATAATGGAGACTCTAACATCATTGAGTTAGTGTCAGACACACCAGCTTATATATTTTTTCATTTATTAATTCATTTGCTCATCATAATAACCCTGTGAGGTGGCATAATTTTACCATTTTGTTCACTATAAAACAGACATTGATTTGGAGCAGCTGAATAAGTTGTACAAGATCCTGGCCAGTCAAAAGCAGAGCTCAGGTTCAAGTTCAGTTTCTGATTTCTTGTCCAGACTTCTGTTCCCTTCACCAGACCAATAGAGGGGAGTTTCTCTCTTCTGCAATGAAAAATACATTAAAATTGGGTTTGTCTAATGTGTTATTCATTTTTCACCACATTTTAGGCAAACTTACTTTTCAGTGGACAAAGTTTTTGTTGTTGCAATTACTGGCCAGTCCCCAGAGTGAGCAGCAGTGAACTCTGGCCACATAGTCAGAGTGACTTGAACATCAGCCCACTTGTAACAGTCCTTGGAAGAGAAGAAATGTCTTTATCACTTTGCTAAGCAGTTCAGAAAGACTGCCTTGAGGGTTCCATAGCTTTCTTCCTCTATTCAGACATTTCACCTCATAGCTCCAAACATCATTGCTTACTTTTTTCTCTTATTTGATCACTTTTAACACATGTGGAGATGAATTCTTCCCCATTAGACACATAAAAATTTGGGGATCCCTCTGGGTGGCCCTCAGCTGCTTGTGATCCATCCTTTTGGATCAGGTGACCTTCTCACCTGGCTCTGGATGCTGCCACACAAAGGGGACATCTGTATTCCCCATGTGGATAAAATGAAATCCCCAAAATACATGACCAAGCATTTCTGACCTATTTTATAAAATCTAGATGGGATTAAGTAGCTTAATGACTGAGGTCATTTCCCCACCTCCCCCCATTTTCCATTTTCACTCATTCATTTATTCCATGCATACTTTTTATGAGGCAGCTATGTACAAACACTTTATTGAGCATTAGGGATGATTAAATAGCTGTTGTCTTCCCTTAAGAAATGATTTTAAAAGCAGCCTGGTAAATCCAGACTCAATGCCTGTGCAAATTTCTGTGGGAGCATAACTGCAGCCATGAACACAGGGTTACAGGGCAAAGGAAAGCTTCCTTGAGAGAGTACCACTTAGTTTATTCTTTTTATTCAATTCCTATCTAAATCCTGCTCCCAAGAAGTATAGACCACTTTGAAGTTGTTAACCAATTCTGAGCATAGTACCTTGTTTGTCGTGAGTAATCAGAATGGTGTAGAGATGACATGTGTTATGGTTTGGCTTTTGTATTCCATCCCAAAAGATATGTTCTAACCTTAGAAGATGGCTTTATTTGGAAATAGGGTTTTTGCATAGGTAATCAAGTTAAAATGAGTTTAAAGTGGGCTCTATCTAACCCAATGTGACTAGTGTCCTTATAAAAACAGGAATTTGAATAGAGAACTAGACACACACAGAGGAAAGGTGATGTGAAGACACACAGGAGAAATCCATGTGAAGGTGGAATGTTAGAGGACATGTTTGTGAACCAAGGACACTGAAGATGCTGGTCAACCACCAGAGCTGGGAAGAGGCAGAAAGGATTCTCTGCTACAGGTGTCAGGGGGAGTGCGGCCTTGCCTTGATGTTGAACTTCTAGCCTCCAGAACTGTGTGACAATGTGTTTTTGTGGTTTTAAGCTATCAGTTTGTGGTGGTGCTTGGCTATAGCTCCTATGAAACAATGCAGTATGATGTAATCTCTTTGATTATTTAGTGGGTTCTTAAGAATGATCTAATGCCAATGCTTTACTACTTGCTCAAAATAATTTCAAACATAGGAGAACATGTGGAAAGGAAGAGTCAAAATTCATTTGTTTATTTTGTATATGCTGAAGGAGCCTGACAAGTGTGATAGAGGGCAATGCTTTTGCCTGTGGTTCATTTCCAGTAGTGACCATAGGAAGTACTGATGGAAATGGACTACTACTTTCCACTTAATGGGACTGGGAAAAAACATCACACAGAGGATCTCAAGTGCTGTCCCAGTTTTTCAAGGGAAAAAGGTGGCAGTCCTCCTGTGGTCAAGGACTGTTTCAAATGTTGATGACTGTTACTGTGCAAAGAAAAAATTAGAATCATGTAGGAAGTTCCAGTATTCCAGAATCCTGGATGTGACAATCTTCTGCCTACTGGGAATAAAATATATATTTTAAATTGAGAAACTTATAGCTGAAACTCAACATCCCACACCTAGAGTTAGTGGTTTTTTTCTTAAGGTCTGTGAGCCCTATTATCTACTAAACCAATTTTGAAGTCTCCAAAATCAACCCAAACTCTTAAACATTTCTATCATCTAAGGAAACACAAAAGCTATAGTGTGCAAACCACAATCAAGATGTACAATAACCTAAAACACACTCAAAGTACACCTGTGTATAAAGCGGAAACAGTAGTCTTAGGAGCCATGTCTAAGGGACTTGCCAGAAGATGAGATCAACAGTGCCTTTTTGGAGACAGATTTTTGTGATCACATAAACAATGAGTAAAACTTTTTTTTCCAGAAATTTCTGGGTCAGTTATTAGACAATGAATGGGTAAACAACAAGATCGAGGAAGAAAGCAGAAAGTTTCTGGAAGCAAATTAAAATGAACACGCAATAGCCAAAAACCTATCAATGCAGAGAAGGCAGTCCTGAGAGGGAAGTTCATAACAACACAGGCCTACCTAAAAAAGATAGAAAATCTCAAATAAATAACCTACCCCTGCATCTACAAGATCTGGAGGAACAAAAATGAACAAACCCCAGAGCAAATAGAAGGAAGGAAATAATCAAGATCAGAGCAGAATGAAATGACATAGAGACTAAAAGAATGATTAAAAGGACCAATAAATCCAAGAGCTTGTTCTTTGAAAAGGTGAACAGAATGAACAACCCTTCAACCAGATTCATCAAGAAAAAAAGAGAGAGGACCCAAATAAATAAAATCAGAAACAAAAGAGGAAAAACTACAACTGATACTATAGAAATACAAAGGATTGTAAGGAATTACTACAGTTGTAAGAAATTATTACTTGGCATATCAGTAATATGCCAAGAAATTTGAAAACCTGGGTGAAATGGACAAATTTCTAGAAAAATAAAATCCTCAAAAAACTGAATCAAGAAGAAGCAGAAAGCCTGAATAGACTGATAACAGCTAGTGAAAGTGAAGCAGTAATAAAAAAATCCCAACCCACAAAACCTCTGGACTGGACAATTTCACAGGAGAATTTTACAAAATGTTTAAGAAACAGCTAATTCCAATTCTTCTCAAAAAATTGGAAAAATTCAAGAAGAGGGAAGACTCTCAAATTCTTTTTATTAAGCCAGTATCATTCTAATCTTAAAACCAGATAAAGACACAACAAAGAAAGAAAACTGTAGGCCAATATCACTGATGAACATAGATGTAAAAGTCCTCAACAAAATATTGGCAAACAAGATCCAGCGATATATTAAGAGGATCATATACCATGATCAAGTGGGATTCGGCCCAAAGATGTAAGATTGGTATGATATTCACAAGTCGGTAAATGTAATACATCACATAAAAAAAAGGAAAGACTAAAATCACATGATCATATCAATAGTTGTGAAAAAGCATTTGATAAGATCCAGCACCCATTTATAATAAAAACATTCAGCAAAGTGGGAGTATAGGTAGCATACCTCAACATAATAAAGGCCATACATGAGAAACCTACAGTCAATATCTGACTCAACCAGCAAAACTAAAAGCTTTCCCTATAACATCAGGAACAAGACAAGTTTGTCCACCTTCACCACTTCATCTAGCCACAGTGATCAGACAAGACAAAGAAATAAAAAGCAAATTGGAAAGGAGAAAGCTAAACTGTCATTGTTTGCAGATGACATGATAGTGTATATAGAAAACCCTATAGATGCCATGAAAAAACCACTAGACCTTATTAAATAAAATTACTTATTAAGTAAATTTAGCAAAACAGAAGAATAGAAAGTCAATATTCAGAAATCAAAGACATTTTTGTACAACAACAGCAAAATATTAGAACAGAATCCGGGGAGGGGGGGAAATCCAAGTTGCTACAGCAATGAGAAAAATAAAATACCTAGGAATAAATTTAAACAAGGAGGTAAAAGACCCAGACTCAGAAAACTACACAACACTGAAAAAAGAAATTAAGGAAGACACAAATGAATGGAAGCATATACCATGTTCATGGATTGGAAGAATTAACATCATTAAAATGTCCATACTACCCAAAGCAATTTATAGATTCAGTGCAATCCCTATTAAAATACCAATGACATATTTCACAGATATAGAACAAACATTTCAAAAATTTATATGGGACCATAAGTGACCCCGAGTAACCTCAGCAATTCTGAGAAAGAATAACAACATTGGAGGGATCCTAATACCTGACATAAAACTATATTACAAGGCCACTGTAATCATAATAGCCTGGTACTGGCATAAGAAGAGACACATATGTCAATGGAACAGAATAGGGAGCCCAGAAATAAACCCATGTCTCTGTGGGCAATTAATATTCAACAAAGGGGACAGGAGCATAAACTAGAGTAAAAATAGCCTTTTCAACAAATGGTGTTGGGAGATCTGGACAGCTACATGCAAAAAAATGAAACTTGATCACCAACTTACACCATACCAAAATTAACCCAAGATGGATGAAAGATTTAAATATAAGTTATGACATCATGAAAGTCCTAGAGGATAACATAGGCAGGAAAATCTCAGATATCCCATGCAGCAATATTTTCACTGATATGTCCCCTATGGTAAGGAATATAAAGGAAAGAACAAGCAAATGAGACTATATCAAATTAAAAAGCTTCTGCACAGCTAAACAAAACATCAGCAAAATTAAAAGGGAACCAACCATATGAGAAAATATATTTTCCAATAATACCTCAGACAAGTGTTTGATCTTCAGAGTATATAAAGAATTTACTCTACTTTGCACCAAGAAGACAAAGAATCCAATTTAAAAAATGGGCAAATGACCTGATCAGATACTTCTCAAGCAGGACACTAGTGGAGCTGTGGAGAAAAGGGACCCCTAGTACACTGTTGGCAGAAATGCAGACTGGTGAAGCCACTATGGAAAACAGTATAAAATTGCCTCAGAAAACTAAAAATGGAACTGTCTTTTGTTCCATCGATTCCACTGCTGAGATTATATTCTAAGAGTCATGAAACACCAATTCAAAGGATCCAATGCACCCCTATGTTCATAGCAGCATTATTTATAATACCCATGTTGGAAACAGTCTAACTGCCCATCAGTAAACAAATGGATCAAAAAACTGATACATTTACATAATGGAACACTACATAGCAGAAAGAAAGAAGGATCCTACTCTTTGCAACACCATGGTTGGAATTGGAGAGTATTATGCTAAGTGAAATAAGCCAGGCAGTGAAAGGTAAATACCATATGATCTTGCCTATAAGTGGACCCTTATTAACAAAACAAACAAGCAAAATAAAACCAGAGGCATGGAAATAAAGAACAAACTATCAGTAACCAGAGGTGAGGGGGATGGTGGATGATGGGGGAAAGAAGGGGAAGGGCCATGTATAAAGGACCCATGGACAAGAACAATGGGGTGGGTATTGACTATGGGGCATTTAGGGGGCAGGGGAGAACAAAAGGGGATATATTGGGATAACTTTAATTGAACAACAGTAAGAAATAAAAACCAGGAGCTTCCAGCCAAGATGGAGGCATAGGTAGATACACTGTGCCTCCTTGCACAACCAAAATTAAGGACAACAAAAATTTAGAAACAAAAAACAACCAGAACAGACAGAAAATTGAACTGTACAGAAGTCCCGACAACCATTCATCCAGACCGGTAGGAGGGGCGGAGTCAGCGGACAGCAGAGAGGGGTCATGGCAGGAAAAAGCTGTGGCTGGCAGACCTGGGTGTACAGGGCAAAGACAGTGGCTAGCAGAGCCCAGGGGCAGATCCCGGGTGCAAGTGCGGGGAAGCAACAATCAGACCCAGTGAGGCACACAAGGCAGCTGGCTGTCTGCAGTCACACATTCATGCACAGATAAACCAGGTGAAAGCCGGCAGTGAGACAGACTACACAACCCAGGGCCCCAGCACCAGGAAATAAAGCCTAAAAGCACTGATTGAAAACACTAGTGGGGGTTGAGGTGCTGGGAGAGATTCCCAGCCTCACAGGAGAGTTCATTGGAGAGACCCACAGGGCCCTAGAACATACACAAGCCCACTCAGCATCAGAAGGGCCCAATTTGCTTGTGGGAAGCAGCAGAGGGACTGAAATCCAACAGAGAGCAGAGCAAGTGGCACTGTTACCTCTCAGACCTCTCTCCCACAGACAGCATCACAACCTAGCAACTGGGTGCCCCATCCAGGTGAACACCTAAGGCCCTGACCCTCACTATGTAACAGGCATGACCAGACCAAAAAAAAATGGCTAAATGGAAGAACAAATCAAAGCCCGAAAGCCAATACTTTTAAGCAACCAAGAGATAGCCAACCTATCAGATGCACAGTTCAAAGCACTGCTGATCAGGATGCTTACAGAACTGGTTGATTTTGGTTGCAAATTAGATGAAAAAATGAAGGGTACACTAGGTGAAATGAAGAAAAAATGCACAGGGAACCAATAGTGATGACAAGAAAACTGGGTCTCAAATCAATGGAGTAGACCAGAAGGAAGAAAAAAACATACAATCAGAAAAGAATGAAGAAATAAGAATTCAAAAAAATGAGGAGAGGCTTAGGAACCTCCAGGACATCTTGAAATGTTCCAACATCCGAATTATAGGGATATGCAGAAGAAGAAGAGGAAGAGCAACAAGTGGAAAAGTTATCTGAACAAATAATAAATGAGAACTTCCCCAGTCTGGTCAAGGAAATAGACTTCCAGAAAGTCCAGGAAGCTCAGAGAGTCCCAAAGAAGTCAGACCCAGGAGGAACACACCAAGGCACATCATAATTACATTAGCCAAGATTAAAATGGAGAGAATTCTAGAAGCAGCAAGAGATAAGGGGACAGTAACTACAAAGAAGTTCCCATAAGACTGTCAGCTGATTTCTCAAAAGAGACCTTACAGGCAAGAAGGGGCTGGAAAGAAGTATTCCAAGTCATGAATGGCAAGGATCTACATACAAGATTGCACTATCCAGCAAAACTTTCATTTAGAATGGAAGGGCAGATAAAGTGCTTCTCAGAGAAGGTCAAGTTAAAGGATTTCATCATCACCAAACCCTTATTAATGAAATATTAAAGGGACTTATCTAAGGAAAAAAGATAAAAAATATGTACAGTAAAATGACAACAAACTCACAATTATTAGCAACCACACCTAAAACAAAATCAAACTAAGCAAACAACTAGAACAGGAACAGAACCACAGAAATGGAGATAACATGGAGGGATAGCAACAGGGTAGTGGGAGGAGGAGAGAGGGGGAAAAGGTACAGAGAATAAGTAGCATAGATAGCAGGGAGAAAATAGACAGGGGGAAGGCAAGAATAGTATGGGAAATGTAAAGCTAAAGAACTTATGACATATGGACGTGAACTAAAGGTGGGGGCAAGTGGGTGAGAGGCGGTGTGCAGGGGGAGGGGAGTCAAGGGGGGAATGGGACAACTATAATAACATAATCAAATAAATAAACAATCACACACACACACACACACACACACACACACACACACACCCCTACAAGGAAAAAAAAAGAAATAAAAACCAAACAAATTTCTGGGTCATATGTTTGTAGTCATGATTTATGGCCCCAAACTTTGAGGGTTCACTATCTGCTGACCTATACATGGTTTCTAAGGAGGATTTTGTCACTGCTTTCCTTCGGAGGGTTGTTCTATGAGTGGCCATTCCTGTCAGGCATTTCTTTTAGTCACAGCACTTTCCCAAATGGCTGCCTCTCCCTCAGCAATCAGCCACCTATCTGCATATCAGGTTTTCTTGTACAACTGACTCCTGTGTAAAAGCCTATGATGAGAGCATGTACTTATGAAGAAATGCTTGATGGATGGATAGTCAGCACAATAAAAATAAAAACAATCACCGATGAGCGCTTATTTCATACCACAGCACTGAGACCTTTACCGTTTGTGTGTTTATACCAACATCATGATTGCTATTCTCTTTATTTCGCAGAAGAGGTTGAGCTGGTATGTAAACCACTTTGATCCCAAAGTGAGTTTCCTTTATCCTCACAATAAACTGATCCTTCTCAGAGTGCTGCATGTTTGTAGTGTATTGCTTTGTCCATTTATTAATTATTTTTGCATAAACATACCATGGCTTGACTTTACAGGATAGCATTGCAAAATGGTCCGAAGAATATTCACAGAAAATGAGGACTCATCATAAATTACTCCCAGATCTTTTGGTCTAAAAGGCTGAGATTCTTCTGACTCTTTTGTTTATCTCAAGGACACTTAATGTCATCTAGCTGATCCTGCATTCTTCTCTGCTTTGGCTGCTGGAAGTACACAGACAACTGTCACCAGCTTCTAGCTATTGTAAATTTCTATTTCTGTATGTCATTTTTACCATACACTTATTATATTCCTACCTACACTTTCCCTTTGTCCTAATGCTCTCATTAATTTATTTAATTTAAATTTTTTATTTTTTAAATTATATTTTGTTGATCATGCTATTACAGCTTCCCCAATTTTCTCCACTTTGCTGGCAATCCTACTCCCTCAGGCACTCCCCACTCCCTCAGGCAATTCCCACACCATTGCTCATGTCCATGGATCATGAATATAAGTTCTTTGGCTACTCCATTCCCTATACTGTACTTTACATCACCATGGCTATTCTGGAACTACCAATTTGTACTTCTTAATCCCCTCATCTCTTCACCCATTACCTCACAACCACCTGGCAATCATCAAAATGTTCTCTATATCCATGATTGTCTCTGTTCTTCTCATTTGCTTAGTTTGCTTTTTTTTAGATTTAATTGTTGATAGATTTGTATTTTTTGTCACTTTATTGTTCATGATTTTGATGTTCTTTTTCTTAAATAGGTCCATTTAACATTTCATAAAATAATACTTTGGTGATGATGAACACCTTCAGTTTTGTCTTGTCTGGGAAGCTCTTCATCTACTCTTCAATTCTAAATGATATCTTTGCTAGGTAGAGCAATCTTGGCTGTAGGTTCCTGCTTTTCATGACTTTGAATATTTCTTGTCAATCCCTTCTAGCCTGCAAAGTTTCTTTTGAGAAATCAGTTGACAGTCTTATGGGAACCCTCCTGTAGGTAAGTAACTGCTTTTCTGTTGCTGCTTTCATGATTCTCTCTTTATCTTTAACCTGTGACATTTTAATTATGATGTATTTTGGGGTGGTCCTCTTTGCATGCACCTTGTTTGGGACTCTGTGCTTCCTGGACTTGCATGTCTATTTCCTTCAGCAACTTAGGGAAGTTTTCTTTCATTATTTTCTCAAATAGATTTCCAATTTCTTGCTCTTTTTCCTCTCCTTCTGGAACTCCTATGACATGCATGTTGGAATGCTTGAAGTTGTCCTAGAGGCTGCTTATACTATCCTCATTTATTTGGATTCTTTTTTCTTCTTGTTTTTCTGATTGGTTGTTTTTTCTTCCTTATGTTCCAAATCATTGATTTGATTCTTGGCTTCATCCACTCTATTGTTGTTTCCCTGTAAACCATTCCCTATTTTAACTAATGAATCCTTTGTTTCTGAATAGATCTTTTTTATGCTCCCAAGGTCCTCACTGAGCTCCTTGAGCATCCTTATAACCAGTGTTTTGAACTCTGCATCTGCTAGATTGCTGATCTCCATTTTGTTAGCTCTTTTTCTGGAGTTTTGATCAGTTCTTTCATTTGGGCCATGTTTCTTTGTCTCCTCATTTTGGCAGCCTCTGTGTGTTTGTTTCTGCATATTAGGTAGAGCTTCTATGACTCCCTGTCTGGATAGTGTGGCCTAATATAGTATCCAGTGGCGTAGTCTCTCCTATCACTCAAGCTGTGTACTCAAGGTGTGCCCTTCATGTATGCTGAGTACACCCTCCTCTTGTAGTTGAGATTTGATTGCTCTTGGCAGGTCAATGGGAGGGATTTACCTAGGCCAATGAGCTTCAAAGATTGGCTATGACCACTTACAACCAACTTCTGCCCTCTGTGGAGGACCAACTGTGTGGGGGCTGGGTGGTGGTGCTCTGATGTGGTCGAAGCTGTGCACTGGAGGTGCTGGCCCTGGGATTTTTCAGGAGGAGCAGGCCAAGGTTTGCCCCCATCTGTGTTCTGCCTGGGGCCACCCTGCCTGAGTTATAAAGCAATCTGAGATGGCTGCTACTTGTGGTGGGCTTGGAGATTCCCAGGTAAAGCCAAACTGTGAATCTAGGATGGATACTGCTAGTGTTTCACCTGGGTCCACTTAGCAAGTGGTACAGGAGGTGAGAACTTCCTGAGTTTGGCCATTGCTTACTTGAAAGGCTTTAGAAAGTTGTGAAGCTTAAGCCATGACTATCCATTCGTTTGGAAAAGTCACTATTAATAGCTTGGGTGGGCCTGTACTTTGGGTCAGAGGTAGTCTCAGAGGATCTCCAGAACAGGGCAGAGTTAGCCAGGTTGATGAAGTCTCAGGTATGGCACCAGCACGGTGGCTCTGTGATTCTGTGGGGGGAGGGTTCAGAAAAGGGACAATGGCCTTTCCCTCCCTTTCTGTCTGGGAGAAAGTGGTCGCCCTGCTCTTGCCTTGATGCCAGACACTTCAGTTCCACTCTGTGTTACTGGTGCCTTTCAAGCTGCTACCCTGATGGTAAAACACAGAGGGAGTAAGCCTGATTAAGCCTGTGTGTGGGTTCTTTCATAGGAACTGCTTGGCACTCCAGGATTTTATTCCACCAACTCAGTCCTCCTGGTGTTTGCAGTCAGAAATTATGGGAACTTATTTTCCTAGCACCAGAACCCTGGGCTGGTGGCTGGGTGTGGGGCTGGGACTCTTTGGTCCTGAGATATCCCTCCTGAATTTTTATCCACAACAGGTGGATCTGGGACTAACCCGTACTGCATCTCTGCCCCTCCTATGAGTCTGGATGGATATAGTTTCTTTAATTTTGTAGTTGTCAGACTTCCATTAAATTCTGTTTCTGACAGATCTGAATGATGGTTCTTCTATACTTTAGTCATGATTTTTATGTTGTTGGAAGTGAGCAGTGTTTACCTATGCCACCATCTTGACATGAAGTCTCATTTCATTGTATGTATTTTTAAAACCTACTCAAATCTTTGATGAAAATAAGTAGAGTATATTATCTTCATAAATATAATACATTCAATGTTATTCTAGTTAATTTAACTGGCAAGGATTTAATTATCAAGGATTTATTATATTATTAGATTTATTCTAGGCAGTGTATATATACTGAAACCTCCAAATTAAGAACCATAACATCCATAACATAACCTGTATATAATTCTGTATTTGAAATAAAGTTTTAATTCTATTCTTATTCTATTTGTTAAGCAGTATCTAACTAAAAACATAAAACTAAGACTTTACAGGAATATACTGACTCTGGTACTCTGCTTCCCTTGTCCTACAACACACAAAGGCTATTTCATCTATGTTTTAACCACATTGAGTACTGTCAGAATGAGCAGTTGATGTCTGAGACATGCAGCTAAATTACACCCAGACACGTTCAGAACCCAGCTTACAGGGGGCATCACCAGTTTCTCCAACATCTTTAGAGACATTAATTCATCTTCAAAATTACTTTTTGTCATCTGAGTAATGTACCAGAACCTCTAGGCCTAAGAAGGGGAATGGATCACACTTTATAGAAATCTTTTCATTAGACAAATATTAAATATAATAACAGGACTCAAATAAAAGCCAGAGTTGCTTGTTAAGACTATCAATCCAATTCCCTAGAGAAAAGAAGGAAAAAACAGAGATTCATGAGAATTACACATATAACATATGTGTAATTCAGTTTTGTTATCCTAGCAGTTTGTCTCACTCCTGAGTGTTCTGGTACGTTTGAGAAGGTGAATTAATTATTAAGCAACTACTTAAGTTAGCTTTTTGTTCCACCCTAAGAGCAATGATACAAATGTTGCATTAGCAATGTAGGATGTAATTAAAGCTTCAGTTGATTTCATTATTGACAATATGCCAGCTAAATTAGGAATATAGCATTTGTTCCCACATCTAACTTTTATTTCTTACAAAAGGAAGAGAGGTAGATATTTTAAATTTTTGACTACATGTATTTTAATATTTTTACCACAACTGTTATCTACTGTTCTAATGGAGACCCTCCCAATAGGATTGTTAATTTTTTATAGTTATTTCTAGAGAGTATTGATAGTGAATTTTGTCAAGGCAAAACAAGGTTCCTAAAAGCTCCTGAGAAAGGACAATGGAAATAATAAGCTAAAGTTAGAGTTATTCATCTCTGAACATATTTTCAATCATATTTGAAATGGTCTGACTATATCTCTGGTTGCATGGTTCAAGGATTTTAACATTACATAAACTCCATCTTTATGGTAGGAAACCTGAGCTGTACTTACAAGAAGAGCCTAATCAAAATCCTTTTAGTGATGGGCAGATTTCTTTGTCAAAGATATCAAACATTATATTATGACCCTATTTAGGTCCTACTCAAGGTAGGGTTGACCTTTCAAACCAAAGAATTTATTTGCATAAATCATTTGTGCAACTCTTTCTAATCAATGTTAATAACAAAGGAAAATTAAAAGAAGTCTTATAATCACAGTTAATGCCATTTATAGTGTTTTCTGTCATGAGTCACTGACAACCCTTCCTGAAATGGGTTCAACTGTTGGTTGACAGGAGGTTGATGGGCTCATGTAACTGGGTCCTCAGGTGGCCTCAGAGTTTCACTCCATTTTCATGTTCTTTTCTAGTTGTTTTGGCTTTGTCTTCAGATGGACCCCTCCCTCATGGAGGCAGAATGTCTCAGCCTGTTGAGATGTCACATTCATGCACACAATGTCCAGGAGGATGTCATTGCTTTGAGTAACTCTCTGAAAAACAAGTAACCCCCACTCCTCAACAAAAACTGCAAAACTCATTGGTTTGAATTGTGCCATGTTTCCATTGTAGACTCAACTAGAGAAATGCCTGCCCTTCTGGGTTCATCCTTGGGCTCCTTATGCCAATCACCATGGCAGAGGGTGGGCCTCCCCTGACCTTGAACCACTCAGGGCTTCCCACCAGACATGAGAGAGGCTGAACCCCTCCTCCCACCACTACAGGCTGGACACCAAACAGAAGCAAAAGGGTGCCGGGGAGACAGCTATGGTGACCACTTCAATCCCTAAACTCCTTTCTATGTTCTTTTGTTCAACTTTATTCACAGGAAATGGGTGGGAGCATAATGCAGAACCCAAAAATACACAAAAGAGGTTAAAAATAACTGTTGTAGGCAGAAGCCTCAAGTGATGGTAAATCCAACTCCCCATTTCTGTGATTTTATGGAAGACTCAACACTGAATTTTGCTTCAATTCTAGATCAAAGAAATCTGCCTTTTCATAGAAAGGTGCTTCCTTACAGTTTTTAAGAGAAACTTTGCTTAAGAGGCATTAGTGCAACTGGCTCCCAGACTACCCTGTTGTTTGAGAAAATTAAATTCAGCAAAGTTGAGGGTTTGCATCTCCTAGATTCTCAGTGATGTCACCCTGTGGGAATTGAGGGCAGAGATGCTCCTTACGACTCCCATGGAGATGGGCCTGCTACAGCAGCAACTCCTCAGTGGTACTGGGTACTGGGTACTCAGTGGTAGTTATCAGTACAGGACAGAGTTATTGAAACAAATCAGTAAGTTGAGCTCTCTGCGTCCATGTGGGCAAATCACTCCTGATGTAGAAGCACAGAAGCAGAGCCAACTCTGCCACTAACCATCCATGCTGAATTTTCTTTCTTTTGATGACTATTTAGAGAGACAAGAACAGTATCCAAGCATCTAGGGACAATTTTAGTACCTTTTGAAGGAAAAGGATGTGCTAACCTAACCAAAATGGTAAATTTAGGTATTTACCACAGGAATACTCACTCCCTATTTGGTGTGAGCAGTTGTTCTTTTGAAACAAAAGCATTCACAGTGTATTCTATGAAATTAAGTCTCTAAGAAATCCTGTGAGATTCACAAAAGAAGTCATCAAACCCACTAAGCAAGCTCCTTTCAAATCTGTTAGTGCCTTGAGTGAGGCAGAGTGGCAGAGAGGTGGTCTGTCTGGATTTTGGTCAAGCTTCAGGCTAGGTGCTACTTGGCATATGCAATAACGACCTGGTCTCTTGAGCTCCACTGGCTGGAGAAGGGAATTTTTTAATTCATTCATTCAGTCAGTCACCAAGCAGCCTGTGCAATTCCTCATACCAGGCTCAGTGCTTGACCCACTCACTCCTCACTTTCAACTCTGCCACATAGTAGGTGATCTGTGTCTTAAAATGTTATTACTCATTGATACCAAATCCACATTAACCACATGCCTCAGTGGGATTTCAATGGCACCTTATTGCTGTAAGCTGAGTATCAATCTTCCCCTTCCTTCCAACCCCCACAGGCTCAAAAAGCTCCACTGCCTGAGAGATTTAAGTCCATGGGAACAGAGCAGAGGCAGCAGAATCCACATTCCCCTCTGGAAGACAAGCAGGCTTTCCTCAGGCACCGATAAGCATGTGCCCTTTTGGTTTCTGATGGATTCATTGATTTACCTGGTTTATGTTTCAGTGCCTTTCTTAATTGAATTTATTGGGGTGACATTATTTCAATGTGTTATTGCAACTTTCAATCCTTTGTGTTCTATACTTTTAATCATTTGTTCCTGTCCAGAAACAAAACATAAATTTAAAATAAATAAGTCTACAATTTAATCTATATGTAGTATCTACAGAGTTTTCAACATTTAAGCCACATAATATGTTGGTATATTTGTTCATATTTGTGAGATTAAATTGATTGCAGGATGAATACATTGTTTTATAAGAGATTTAAACTTTATTACCTGAAACAGGAAATGTGTCTGGCTGCTTAGTTTAATAGCTCTCATCTTAACCCAAGGTAATGCAAGATAGAGAAAAGATACAAAAGATTTGCCCCTTTTATACTCATGGAGAATATACAATCATTTAAAATACATTTAAGAATAATTTGTTTACCTGGTTGGTGTGGGTCAGTGGATTGCCTGCAAACCAAAGGGTTGCAGGTTGATTCCCAGTGAGGGTACATGCCTGGGTTGCAGGCCAGGTCCCCAGTAGGGGCACATGAGAGGCAACCACACAGTAATGTTTCTCTCCCTCTCTTTCTCCCTCTCTTCCTCCTCTCTAAAAATAAATAAATAAAATATTTAAAAAGAAAGTTTTCAATTTCAAAAAAACAAGAACTTGTTTAAAATGTAATTCAAGCTATAATTTATTTTTATTTTCATCTATTTATTATTATTCTCTGCTGAAAAAAGATTTTGCTTCTGTTTCTGACAACATGTGTTTTTAATAAGGCTATGGAAGAAATTTCAGTTTTGAAGCACCTAAGATTTTATAAAAGTCTTCCAGTCTGATTCTAAGAGTAATAGGGAAAATTACATGACATACTCAGATTCAATAAACATTTATTGAAGTTACCACATGCATGCCACTGTGCCAAGTGCTTTCTCAATATACCTTACTTGATCTTTATAACAATGTGTTGAGGAAGGTATGATTAACATCCCTGCTTTACAGATGGGCAACTGATATCCATGAGGATTAAATTAGTCACCTACTGTCACACAAGTAGAATGGAAAATGCCTGTCAAATAGTAACAACACACAGCAGGTATTCATTCAATGCTGGCTGACTTTAAAAATATAAAGCTTGTTAAGACAAATACTGCTTCTTTTTTGCATTCTTAGATCTTATGTCACTATATGAATGAACATGAGGCCTCACTTACTTATGTATTTATTTTTCTAAGTAATCTGTTATTTTACCTTAAGAGAATATTATACTGCCATTTTTAATTCTTTAAGCATGACTGAGGTCAATCTACTCCAATTACATTGTTTCATTAGACCAATACATATTTCTCCTTTACTGTTTTATTGAGATATCTAAAAGAATTTTTTTTCAGCTAAAGTAGTTGGAGATTCTTTTAGTGAATCTGGAAAAACATCTATATTTAATCAATACTTGCATGTTCAACCATTATGTTTGGGTGATGCAAATAGCAAATTGTGTTAAAATCAAACTTTATGTTTTACTAATCTTTCCCCCAGCACCTAGCACAGTGCCAAGTACATCATAGACATTCAATAAATGTCAGATAAATGAAGTGATGAAACAACTAACAGAGCTATTACAACTTGATTTTCTCTACATATTATAAAAATATGGCACACTGGTCACTGTATCCTATTTGGATGCATGCAGAAACAGCTCTGCCTCATGGTGACAGAGATCCTGGACGAACTGAGTGCTGCTGAAACACAGAATGTGGGCAGAAGACTCTGGCTTCTTCCAAAATGAAAGTTTCTCAGAAAATACTTTTTAAGCCATCAGGGACATAAGTGTAGCTTGATGAGTGTTTACTTTGTTCAGTTTGGCACCTACACAAATATTCTGTGAAAATGCTTCTTGTTAAGACATAAATTTATATACAATATAAACATACAGGGACTCTAGATTGTGCTTTTCTCAAATTTATATTGAATTTCTGTTGTAGTCATTAAAATTTGTAATATGTATTCCATAAATTATTTAAAGGACAGAAAAATGTTCTAAAAACACATCTTGTAACTTCATGCCTAGAGCACTCTTTTGTAGCTAACAAATTCACCTGAGAGGTAGGCAAATAAAAACGAAGCAAATTCACTGAAGGCTTGCTAACTGGCATACTAGAAAAGACTGTGGAAAAGTTTGGGAATGCCTACTCCCAAACCACTCATTGAACTCAACTAAATGAGCAGAAAAATCAACAATAGCACCTGTCAACCCTTGACAGCTCTAGCTGTCCCTGCAATGTTTGTTTCCCTCCACATTCATTCCAGGGCTGTCATTCCACAGTTAATAGACCATTTGCCCATGGATGGCATTCAGCCTCAGAGATGTTCCTTGAGTTGTACTCTGAAAAATCAAAATCCCACTGAGATTTGTAGTACAGCTAACTTTGTTTAGACATGAAAGCCTCAGCATGTTTATGGGAGGCAGCCCTATGCTCACCTATTCAGTTATGCATTTTCATGAACCTGGAAAAAACCCAGCTACTACATTATGGAATGTGTCTCTGCAAGGAAGAGTCAATAAATTCTTAATCACTTTAGCCTACACTTATTGAGCACTCACCATTAACAAAGAATGGTGTTAAAAGTTTTACCTGGGATAACTCTTTAAATCTTCAAAACAACCCTAACCACTAGGTACCCCAATTATCTCCATTGAACAATGAGGAAATTGAAGCCAGGGTAAGTTACATATCTTATCCGTCATCTCAGTGAGGGACAGCACAGCTGGTGTTCAAACATGGCAGCCTAGCCAAACTTGCATTCTGAATCTCTTCCTTATTCTACCTGAATCAGTCAGGTGGAGGCTGCTGTGATCCTCAGGTGAGGACATGACTACTGTGATCTTCAGGTGATAACATGGCCTTGGTTTTGTCTGATGAGAAAACAGATCTTATTTTGAGTATATGTACAAGAACAACTATCTACTGAGCACTTCCTATGAGCCAGACTGCACTGCCCTTTGACCACATCCCACTTATTTGTCATCAACACTCTAATATATATTATGATCCTCACTTCTGGTGAAGGAACAGATCTGAATCATTAAACAATGTATCCAAGGCCACACAGGTGAAATATTCATGTCTCAGTAGGACTCTAACAGCTATACTTCCTACTCTAAACTTCCCTTTCTTATTCCAAACACTCATTTTTTATGTGTTTCTGACACCTTATTTAGTGACCCATATTGAAAATAGTAATGCATTTGAAATACCGTTTTCCTCAAAGCTGACATCTACATGTTATTGTCACATAAGCTCTCAGGAGTCAGTAATTTCTCCCAGAGTGGTCAGTAATAAAACAAGTAAAAATGTCAATCTGAAATAGTTTATTGTCTACCTTTCAAAAATGAGAGCGAAGGGGAGGAAATCTTGGCAGTTGGGAGCTTGTCTACCTGACCAGGAGCTGTATGCTTCTTCTTTCAGCCCTTTGGGAGAGACTCCAGTGTGGTTTCCTTGACCAATAAAAGCTTTAAAATGTACCCTTCAATGTATGTTCCAGAAGGTAGTGCAATAAGGAAGCAAGTGGATTTTATTTTCTGGTTGCATAAGTGTTTTCTAGACTTGGAAGCAAATGGGAGAAATGCTTGTTTTTCATACACCTGGTATTTTTGGTCCCTATAAATAAAAAAAAAACTTCACAGAATGGTCAGGATCTGCATGTATTTTGGAAGTAGCATACAAGAAAGCAGATAGAGTGTTCTGAAAGCCAGGAGGAACAGAGGAAGATTATGTAGTCATTCACGGTGTTTGTAAGCAGCAGCCTGCTCTGCGTTGTATTAATAATGAACACTTTTCATTTTTAATCACTTTTTTTTTCTTACTGGCCATATTTGATTTTTTTTAGTGTTTCTAAGCCTGCTAGCATGTCTTTTACATGCATTTGCTCACAGGAATTTGATATGCTTGCTAGTATTATAATCCTCGTGTTATAGATGAAGAAAAGGAGATTTAAAGAGATTAAAGAATTTGCCCCAGTTTGTGAAGCTGAGAGATGAAAAGCCAAACATTGAATCCAGTCCATCACACTGCAGAACCCAGCAAGACCATGTGGCATTTAAGTCCCCCTCCTGTTGATGCCACAGGCTTGATTGAGGGCCTCTCCAACTTTTAAGTGAGATTTATAAATACCTGCTTGTTTTTGTGCAAAATATGCCTGTTTTCAACTGACAAGTGAGGAATGAACCACTAGATAATATAAAAGTAATTTCCATTAGACTTTTTAAAAAGTCATAAAGTTTACCATTTTACTTTTAACTGTACTAAGTATTAAGTAGTATTTGGCATATTCACATTGCTGTGTAACCATCACCCACATCCCCTGTAGTGAAACCATTTTTTCCTTCTGTGCATCCCATCTGCTCTTATGACCCTGGGGAAGGGTCCAAGTCAGTGCTGCTTGTGTGAGGGATGTTCCTGTCCTATAAGAAGAAGAGACAGCCAGCTTTCTGACACAGTGTGAAAAGGGGGAGGAAAGAGGGAGGAAGATGTCAGAGCCCATGTCCCTGTGCTCCAGTCCTTTTCAGAATCATATCTGGGTGTTAAGGGAAGCATGAGCACATGATTGGGTCAGAAAAGGCAGGCTGTTCTTATGGGATTCTTCCTATGAAGAGGACGTCCTTTATACTCTGTTCTCTAGGTCATGATAAGGGGGTATAGGACTTTGTAACCATCAGGGATAAGTTCCAATAAGGTCCCTCCAAAACCAGATGAAGCAGATGTCAGCACACACAGGTGCAGGCCTGGGCAAGGGTAGGCCAGCCATCCTACATCAGAGGTCAACAAGGACCAGGAGACAGTATGCAAATTGAGGCACACTTCCCAGTCACTCAAGCATACCCTCTGTGTGGACCCATGTGGGAGCAGAGATACAATATCTAAAAAACGTGCTTAAACCAGAATAGACTGATATGTCACTTATTTTATTTCCAAGGGGCATGTACTAATTCAGTATGTTCTACCTTCTCTCCGCTGATGCAAATAAGAAAGGACCTTCAGTGTTTTTTCTTTTGTGGAGATGCCTTCAGTCATGAGCAAGTCAACTACGATGACTTATTATTAACAATGAATTAATGTGAATTATAAAGTACACATTTGTTCCACCATTATTACCCACAACCAAGCATAAAATACAATCATCCAAAGGAAAATTTCATATTTTATTAGAGAATATATCTAAAATACATTTATTAATTTAGGGTATATTATCTGGATAGAAATATGCTCTGTACCACAACTATAATTATAACAATTTTTACAGATAATACCTCATTTATATTTCTGTAATTTAAAAGTCACTAAATTACAACAGAATTCATATTTAAGATAACTTTGCTATAACTATATAAGAATTTTAAAGTATCTCTTTCATACAACACCTGGAGTCAGGAACATTTATTTTGTCTGGTTTATGTTGCACAGAATTGTGAATATTTTACCTGATTTATATCACACAGCTTAATTTATCTTATGATATGGATTTGAGCTCCATCTACTTTGCTGTTTATTAAAAATGAAATTTTAGTGTGAGTGCTCATCATCCACATGTTGTGAGCAAAGTCAAGGTACCTTTTTCTGTCTCTTTAATTATATTCTCTGTTACAAAATGGCCACATCTGTAAGCAAATTACCTGTCACAGCAATTCTATCAAGCATGATATCTGGTCTAGCTCTTCCCACTTTAATAGTAAGCATATCAAGTGACATATGAAAGGTATAGAAAACCAGACACCAAAAGACCAGGGTCCAATTCACTCAGTAGATTTGTGCCTAGCTGCAGGGAAACCCCAAGACTTGCCATTGGACACTGGCCCTGGGAGCATCTCATTTGATGAATGCCCTGACCTGCCGGCCATGCAGAGGCTGCGATGGACGCCAGTTGTCCACCATGGGTTTTTCTGATTCCCCCTCCCCATTGAAGTTAAGCTGACGAAACTTCATCATCTAAAAGACACAATAAAAGATTTAAAAATTAAAAATGAAAGTTTTGCAACAGTAATGACTTAATTGTTGCATTACATCTTGAAATACATTCCCCCAAATATTTGCAGCACCATACATCCATGTTCACATTTAGTGTGATTCCCAGTAGATACATACATAATCATTTATAGATTATATACATATGATTTTATTTAAAAAATTTATTTCTATAAAATAGACACAAAATTGTTACTGTCATTTGGAAGGACGTTTTCAGTTAACTTTCTGTTTTCCTTTTGGTTTTATAATCAAAAACCTATATGATACCTCTAGGATGTGAAATAATAATAATTCTAGATGCAAATTAAAATTTTGTCTTCTGCCCCAGGGAAGATAAACTACAGCATGTGCACAGTTAGATAAAGTGATTCAGGATCTATATAAGCCCAGCAGTGGAAAGATATGCTGGTGTCTCTGCTTAAATATACAGAAACATGGGAATGAGTGGGCCCAAACTGGGAGTTCAGTTCTTGTCTTGATTGATTTTTATTCCCTTTTAAATTTGTTCCCTGGCCCCGTGAGGGACATAGGTATCTCTCAACCTATCTTCTACATTCTCGGAGGTTGTTTTGAAAAGTGATTCTTCCCTTTCCCTAAATGAGATTTGATCTAACTGAAGAAGGAGGTTAGGGGGCATGAGTTAATAGCCTTTTGCCTGATCGCTTTGGTTCAGTAATATTCCCACAGTCACCCCCATGAAGTCAACTTCAATCTAAGTTGATGATGGTGGCCTGCATCGGTACCACAGTGACTGCAACACATTAATCACTTGACCATCGAAGACCACCATACCATGTGAGGGAGGTAAGGTGTCTGTCCCAGTTGCTCCAACTACATGGACTGAGTTTTAATAGATACCTTTTCTCCAAGGCCTGACTCCCCTTCATTAAAATTCAGGAACACTTGGACATAAATGAAATAGCAGTAAGCTAAATGTGAGTGAGCAAAAAGCTGAGGATTATCCTGATACTGTATAACCTAGAGCATGAAATCTCATCGCCCTCGGCCTTTGTTTTCTCAGTGTTCACAAAAGAAGTATTTATTAGGTGATACACACTTTCCTCACCTAATCCTCACTTTTGCCCAATTCTATGGCCTAAGGTTATGATTGATAACAATGTTTAATTGCATGTTTATTTGTCCAGTTCTGTGCATACTAATTCCACAGCCAGAAGCATCAGGAGGATGACACCAGGTCGGTCTGACTCCACAACTCCTGTACCTTGACTGCACACACCTTATGGAGAAAACCGACCTGTTCACTGCTCACACTGATGGGCTCCCTAAGCACAATCCAGGTCACGCACTCCAGGAGAGGAGGGGTGGTCAGGGAGCCTGAATAGGTCCAGTAGTCCAAACTCGCAGGAAGGAGCCCTTGAGGGTCAAAGCCAGCGAAGGTGGCACTCTTACCCTGGCATAAAGCAAACATTCAGGTTAAAAGTGTCACGTGATTGAAATAAATAATAACCACAAAACTATTTTTAAGAGAGGTCCACATTCACCAGGAAACAAAACAAAAAGAGCTTAACAGAAGACATTTGACTTGGAAAAATAGATTTGCAGAGATAAGCATGAGAACCTGACTAATTTCACTTAGCCTAATGCCCTCAAGGACTATCGATGTTGTCACAAATGGTAAGATTTCATTCTTTTTATGGCTGAATTACATTTCACATCTTTATCTGTTCATTGATTGGTAGGCACTTAGGCTGTTTCCATGTCTTGGCTATTGTATTATAAAAAATGCTGCAGTGAACATGGGGGTGCAGGTATCTTTTTGAATTAGTGTTTTCACATCAGGTTTATTCTATATGATTCAAGAGGGTCAAACTAAAAGTAATAGGTGAGCATTTCAGAAGATAGAAGCTACTTCAATTTCAGTATGAGCTTCAAAGCAAAGGCTTCCACTGGTGATTGCAATATTCAATTTACACAGATGCCCAATGACCTCAACACAGATGTGGTATAGAAAGGGTTTAAATATGGGATGAATCAATTCAAGGAGGTCGCAGAATATAAATCTCCATGAATGGGGGACTTATTTGTCATCTTCACATTGTAGTGGATTGGCAAAAAAAATTCTTTTTTTCCCCTAAGATGACTCTAGTAGCACTTAGTTGTCTTTAACTTAATTTGAAATAATTTTGTTAGATTGTATTATGACAGCTGTCATATCAGTGTGTATTTTTAAAAATCATATCAACATCGGTGAATTTTTGTGTAGCCATTTGAACATTAAAGATGAAAGAGAATGCACAACATTTGCAGCATATTATGTTTCATTATTTCAAGAAAGGTAAAAACACAACAGATACAAAAAAGATTTCTTTAGTTAGTATATGAGGAGGTGCTATGACTGATTGAAAATGTCAAAAGTGGTTTGTGAAGTTTCATGCTGGAGATTTCTTGCTGGACAATGTTCTGCAGTCAGGTAGACCACGTGAAATTCATAGCAGTCAAATTGAGGCATTAAGTGAGAAAAATCATTGCTATACTACTCAGGAGACAGCTGACATACTTAAAATATGTAAATCAATAAAGTTATTGGTGAAAAATAAAAATGAGTTATTTATTTTATGAAAAAGACGAAATAAACTTTTTGGCCAATCTGATATTAAGTGATATTAAGAGTAAGCACTCAAGAAATAGCTGCTGTGTGAGTGATAGAGCAGATGATCTGTTAGTCTCTTTTCAATCATGAGTCTCTGACTCTTGTATATGGATGGTAGAATGAACAGAAGCAAGATTACATAAGTACAAGTCTAAAAATTAGACTAACATAAAGATCAACTCTTGGATAAATAAGAGTTAAATAAGTATATAAGCAACATTTAACCTTTATTAATCTCTCATCCAAACACCACTTGTAAAACTGAAACTATCCAATTTGAACAAAAGAATATTCCAGAACCAGTAGGTTATGGAAAACAGAAACCCTATTAGGAAGTGGCAGAAAATTTGACTGTACCTTTGTTTTAATGGAACCCAGTGCATCTATGACCTTCTGTAGGCCTGGTTTGGCATCACCAATCTATAGAAAGACACAAGGGACAAGATAGTGTTTCCAGGTGATACAATATCAGTTTGGATTTGGGCATTATAAAATTTCTCCAAATAGTAAACCAAAACCCTGCACTTGCTACATGGCACCTGTCAGTCTTAGTATGATTATACAGGCACCATGACCTTCCTACTAAAGCCGACAACCTCCCTGATTTCTTTGCTTCCAGTTCCCCTGAAACAACCCTCTCGGCAAAGTGTCTACAGTGCCTTCCAACTGCAAAGAAAGAACACTGGTCAAGTGTTCACCTTAATCTTCTGGGAGAATTTTACCTATGGCCCTCCCTCACTTTGAACATTCTCTCTCCCTTTGGCTTTCCTTCTGCCCTCCTGCCTTCTGAATCCCCCTTGACCCTTGTGTTCCCTTCATCATGTAATCAGCATCTTTCCTGCAGCCCGGAATACCTTACACTTTGTAGTTCCTCAGGGCTGCTTGCTTAGCAGCCATATCTTCCTCTTTGTGCCTTCCTTGGATGATTTCATACACACATAGCTTCTACCTTGACATAGTTCTGGGCCCATGACTCACCAGCCCAGACAGTTCTCCATTGACTTCACTGGTGTCTAGAGGGCAGCTCAACCTGTTTATCTACTGTAGCCTGACATTTTCCAATATGGAGCCACTTTCCTTCACCATTATAACACCTGGTTGGTCTTCATTTAGCATTGTGTGGGGTCCAAATGAGTAACTTCCTGATATGACGTGCCTCTGTGGTATGCAGACTTTTTGAGCTAAAGTTAACTTTAGCTGAAGACTCAAAACTTCTGCCCCTTTACCTTAATTACCCAGAAAAATTTAAACAAGAGGCCTTGTCCATAAGTGATTATCAGAGAAAACCCCTTTTGACATAGGCACGGAGTAGGACAAACTTCTTTTCATCCTACAATGACATTTTGAAGCCCCCAGGGCACCTTACCTCATCCATTGCTCAGGGTGTTTTATATACCCATGTTCTCTTTCTGTCTCTGAACTGCACCAGCCTGTGGGTCTCTGACTCTTTTATGTATATAGGGTTCCCATACATATTATACATTAAATTTGGTTATTTTCTCTTGTCTCATGTATATCTGATTATCAGACCAGCCAGAAGAGCCTTGGGGGTAAAGGAAAGTTTATTCCTCTCCCACAATTATCTATCATAAAACAGCACTATCTAGCTTAAGTTTGAATTAAAAAAAAACAGTATACGTGAATAGTATGCCTCTTCCTCATTTCACCATTGACAGGTATAGATCTTCACATTTACATCTAAATAGTACCCAATAAACATCCCTCAAGTTGTCTTCTGTTCCATTTTCACCCCTACTGGCATATATGCAATAAGCCTGAAAATATTTTAGAGTCAATGGCATTTCCTAGGCTCTCGGTAGAATGTCCTATTTGCTAGAAATTTCTCATCTGGTTACTCTTTTCTGAAAACAGTGGGGAAAAGAATTGGGCCATCCACTAACCTTCAAAAAAACACCCAAAACAGCCAGTCCATCAGGTTGTTTCACAGCTTTTCCGAAATCCCCATACGTGGTATTCCAATGAACCAAGTGAAGCTGCCACAGGGACAAACCACAAGCAGTGATGATGTATAGAAGAAGAGATACAAACTGTCCCCAGTGGGCTCTTTTCATAGCTAAAGGTCCCAAAAAAGTAGGCAATTTTAAATATAAACCTTTCTCTCATTTTATTTCTAATTACCCACTATTTAGCAAGTGATTTTATCAACAAGGAGCTGCATATTCTGAGGGAGGACACAATTCTGGTTCTAAATTCATATGAAAACAAGGTCCTCCCACTTAAATTCATTCACTCTGTACAAACACTGTCCTTGGAAGTAGTAAAGTTTTTACAGTGTGACTTGTAACATCACAAAAAAGGCCGATGATAAGCAAATGTAAAGGTCTTTTGTTAAAGAAGTGGTTCCCGTGGTTTGAGTCAAACTTACAAAATTAAGATTTTGAAGTTAATGCTAATGTCACTTTGCATTTTTCCCAGAAAGAAAATAAACATATATTACCTCTGCAGCATACTTCTTTTTATCCACAGTGTGCTCAGAGCCATGCCCATCAGATGAACCCCAGTGAAAGTGGAACTGAACCAGTCTGTAGGTGTCAGTGAGGGGTCCTCCCTTCAGCACTGAAATATAAAAATACAAATATGTATATATACATGCGTATATACACACATACTCATACATGTGCTCATGAAAAAACAACTATAAAATTACATTTAAGTCCCATTTTATTGTACATACTACATTTATGCCTGTAGCAACATTTTCAATCTGAAAATGAAATCCAGACTCAAACAAAATCTTTTCAACTGTTTTTTTTCCTCCCATGTTTTGCTTAAAGGATGAATGCTTTTCTCGTCTGTTTTCTGAGCACAGTGACACTTCTCTTCTGGGTTTGCTTTGGGATCACATGTTCAGGGTCAGAGAGCAGAAATTTAAAGGGAACTAATAACTCCTCTTTTGAGTCACAGAGGAAATAAGTTTCCAGGCATTGCTGGCCAGAGGCAGTCTCCTGCACACTCATACAAACATGGGAACGTCTCTCGTCTGTGCCTGAGGACTGTCTTACAGAGGCTCAGCTAACTGCTCATACCAGTCCTACATGCCAGAATTTCTGAAATATAAGCATTCTTGATCTTAAGCCTGTATAATCTAATTTTCCTCACACAGGCTTTCCAAATTATTTAGTAGCAGTGATAATCCAAGTTCAAAACTTACTGACTAGCTTTGTCCTCTTAAAAATTTTTATGTATCCTCTCTAACTTTAACTTCCTCATCTGTTTAAATGGGTACAACCAATTGTTGATTACTACACTAAGTACTGATCACCTACTATATGTAATGTGAGGTGCTCTATTACCTCCAACAACTTCAAATTCTAACTTTAATAACTATTTCATGGTACCACTATTCTGATATCAACAGAATTTTGTTACAGCAAAATCTGTACTAGAAATTATATTGTTAGACCTTAGTCTATCTGTAGATAATTAACTACTTGTGTCTTAAGGGAAGATTAAAATAGTAAGAAATCATTGCTTCCCCATCCCCTACAAGACACTTTTTATCTGAATTATATGTATTAATGGAATTTAACCAGTATATATATTTATATATTTTTAAACCTCACTTGAAGATATGTTTTATTGCTTTTAGAGAGAGAAGAGAAGAAGGGGGAAGAGAGAGAGAAAGAAACATCAATGTGAGAGAGACATTGATGGGTTGCCTCCTGTATGAACCTGGACCAAGGATCAAATTCCCATCCTAGGTATGTGCCCTGACTGGGAATCAAATCTGCAATCTTTTGGTGTACAGGACAATGCTCCAACCAAATGAGCCACCTGACCAGGGTTTAACCATTATATTTTAAAACTTTTAAAATTAGTTTAATTCTACTACTTCAATTTTATTTTCTTTTTTTTTTTCAGAAATGGGACTAAAACATCCTTTCCCATAAGGGTACTTTATTAGCTTTGATTTATAATTCATAAAATATTAAGTCAAAACTTACTCTGGCTTTGCAAAACAAAGGGACAAAGTCTGGCCATACAACAAAGTTTGCTGGCTTCACTTGACCTAAGTGTGCTCACAAGGTAGCAACATACACTCATCTATTCACAGCAAAGATAAAGCTGATGCAAGATATTTAAGTGGAGAGTCTTTCTGTGGTTCCTGATACAATCTCTGGCTGCCAGCTCTGCCTTTCAATGGGGCAGAAGAAAAGAAAGAATAAAAATTTAAAAAGAACCAAATTATAAGGTGTTATTTTACAGATCTGTTAAGAAACATGAATTTGCAAGTATTCTGATAAAATCACACCTCTTCAAACTTAAAAACAATTAATTGTAAAAGTTTTTTTAAGCACATAATTCTGTAAGGAAAGAATTAGCTTTATTAACCCAAATAGGCTTTTTTCAAAAATGAGAGAATTCCTATTTTTTTGAGATAAACCCTTAAAACAAAATATTTGCTTATGAAATAAATTGATGTTGAAATTAACTCCTTTGTAACTTTTTAAAGCTACTAACTGGCTAGCTGATCAAAAAATTCATTTGTAATGTCATTAATTCTACCGAGTGGCAGAATAAGTTAAATAAAATTAAAATAAGCATCTGAGATAACTGATCTTTGTAAATGTATCTCCTTTCTGCAAAGAACCATAGAATCTTAAAATTTAAAGATAGTAAGGCTTAACGCTATTTCTTATCCATTCCCTTGCAGATCTTAAGAGTCTATCCTAATTATTTTAGAGAACATTTAGAATTAGGCAAGTATATATGAGCTTTCATTAAATAAGACTTACTAATACTATAAGAAAAGAAAATAGAAAAGAAGCTCTCTGGGTTCAGTGATTATCAGTGTTAATCTGTTACTACCAGATGCCTGTTTTAGCTCCTAGTAAAATAAAACTATGTTGCTATGTAAATTGGAAGCCTATTGTAATTAGAAAAGATTATTAAGTTGTTAAAGTGTATTGTTATCAAAAGCAGCATTTCTGGTCATCTTCAACTAGTTGGTTATTCTCAAAAATTCTTAGCCTGAATTCTAGTTGATGAAGTCCCTCAAAATCATTGTTATAATAATGTTTCCATAAATTATAATAAAGGTAGCATATATCTTTTTATTTGGGAAACAGAAAAGACAACATTTGGCTGAATGACATAAAGTTGATGCTGTATTCCGGATCTACTTATTTACTTACCTATTTTGATTGCCATATGTCACTGTCCAAACTCTCCCAACTTAAAATAAAACTTGCTTTTCTAATGCAAAAATAATTTTTTAAAAATAGAAGAAGTTACTAACTGCATAGTTTTCTCTTTCTAAAATTTAGACATGTAGTGGGGCTCTGATGAGCCATCAGTTCACTGTATCACAGACATGTATTCCATGAGGAATGGACAAATAGGTGTGGGTTTTCTGTTGAACTTAAATCCAAATCTCAACACCAAGAGCTGCAGTTGGTTTGAATTTTCATAATCTGCCATGAGTTGTACCAACTAAATATGTAACACAAAACAAGTACCAAGTATATTATACACTAATCTATCTTCCTATATAGTTTACATGGAAAAATTATGTGAAGTATATGTTATTTGTGAAAATTAAGACATTCACAACAGTCATCTGAGACAAATCAGTCCAACTATACAAATTAAAAATAGAAAATTTAACATTTTTGAATTTTTTCTTCCTATTCACTTTATTACTACTGAATATAAAATGCATCTAAACGACAAACTCTCAGACCTAGTGGATGTCAATAATCTCTCTTCTAGATTCTCTTCTTGAATCTCTCCTAGATTCAAAGCACAAATAAACTAACCCAGTAATCTTTGGCTCAAAGTTAAAATTTAAGGGGTTTCCTATTAATGAAGTAAATAAACAAGTCTACTAAAAACAGAACAGTTCTGGCAGATGAACAATTCCTTCTCTATGAATAATTGGAAAATTACTAAATCATGTATTCCTCTTTTGCTTTCTCAGCAGTAATCCATAACCCTTGACCTACCTACTAATGTTATGAAAATGAATGTCAATATCAACAAAACTGAGAAAAAGATGCCCACATTCCATTTCTTTTCTCCTTTTTTTTGTGAAAAGAACTAAAAGAAAGGAACTCTCTATTCAAAAGTTATACAGGTTCAGAGTAACGGAGGAATGTCGCCATTAAAATCCCCAAGTCCCTTTAAAACAACTACAAACACACACAAACAATCCTGCCTTCCCCCATTTTGCCCAACCAGGCCAGTCAGGGGTACTGTGTCTCCGGAAAAAGAAAGAGAAGTCTGTAGCTAGCCTAGACTCCTGGTTCCTCCCAGTAATCCATGCTCAGCTGGCTAGGCCTCCTGCAGTCCCCAGCACCATCAGCTATGTTCCTGCGATCTCCGGTTCTTAAGCCAAAACTACATAGCACCTTCTCAGGGCCCACCAGGGAAAATCCCTTCACCCCTTATGATTGAATACAGTGGTGGTCAATTTTGCAGGTAGGGTCGTGCTCACACCATGAACAGTTTGCATAGCAAGCCCTTCCATTTGTTGTGGTTATGTTTCCTTTTCAACTAAGATTGTTTGTGGAAGGAAAGTTTTAAAGCTTCAAAAGCAAGTCCCTGAGAGCCCTGGCTGGCATAGTTCAGTGGAATGAACGCGGGCTGCGAACCAAAGTGTTGCAGGTTCAATTCCCAGTCAGGGTACATGCCTGGGTTGCAGGCCATGACCCCCAGCAACCGCACATTGATGTTTCTCTCTCTCTCTCTCTCTATCTCTAAAAATAAATAAATAAAATCTTAAAAAAAAAGCAAGTTCCTGAAAAGCAAGCAGGAGTCTGGTTGGAAGATCCAGCATATTATCCAGACCATGGTCTGCTTATTCTGACCATAGAGAACTCAGCTGTCTTCTTTCTTCTTTCTTGAATAAGATAAACAGATAAAAATATTCCAACTTCTAAAAAGAGCAAATGATGGGAGTTGTGTATAGGTTAGCCAATAATTCAGGCATTGACTTTTCAAGGATATTTGCTTCTAACTTTGCAATAAAACAAGAGAGTTTTAAACTCATTAGCAAATGTTAATAAGTTAGTAGGAATTTGTAATTGTAACTACTATTCTTTTCTCTCAGATAAAGCCAGTAATAAAAGATCTCAAGCAGGGAAAGTAATTTTTAATAATTAAAAAGAAACCCTAACAGAGTTAATGATTTTTCATTAATTTAAGGTGGTTTATTTTTAAAGGAATTTAGAAGGTTGATGAGAGCTTTAACCCAAGCTTCCAGTTTCACACTATTAACTAACTCCACATGTACAAAGAATTCCTCAAGCTTATACACAGCAATAAATTCTGCTAGCCCATTCCCCGATTCCCAAATATTTAAGTCTGGTTACCAAATATTTGGCAACATTTAGGATACATTTGAAAATCTGAATCTATGAGAAGTTCTAGAAGGCTGAAATTTCATTGAGGGGGGAGAAAAGGAAATGAATTTAAGAATTTAAAAGTACAAAATAAGTGACAAAGAATATAAAAAATGTTAACACAAGCCCTGGCTGGTGTAGCTCAGTGGATTGAGCGTGGGCTTGAGAACCAAAGTGTCGCAGGTTCGATTCCCAGCCAGGGTACATTCCTGGGTTGCAGGCCATAACCCCCAGCAACCGCACATTGATGTTTCTCTCTCTCTCTCTCTCCCTCCCTTCTCTCTCCAAAAATAAATAAACAAAATCTTTAAAAAAATGTTAACACCATAACAATAACTCCTAACAAAAAGAGGTGTTAAACTGTCGATTTAAAAATTTGAGTGACCAAACTGATAAATTATTTTGAGACTTAAGTGTACAGAAAAGCGTATCATTTTTTTGAAACATGGTATGTACATGCTAAATGCTAATTATGGTTATTGCCAAAGGTTTTTATTCTATTTCTATTTCTAGGTGATTGTCATGTAGTCTCACTCCAACAAACTGGGAAGGAGGTGATGAGCAGGTTTCTTACACTCTGGTGTCTGTTTCTTCATGTTTATTTTAAGTGCTAACCTGAGACTAGAATCTTTAAAAAAAAGTGCAAAGTGGGTTTTTTTTGCATGGTATGATTGCTTTGGTTTTGCTTTTTAATTTTGTAGATGAATTTTTCTGTAACATCAATGTTTAATTCATTCAGCATTCTAGGAAAATACTGCTTCCCTGTTTAACCAAAACAACTGAAGATGTTGCAGTGTTTGGTCAGAGTTACAAAGGAGTCTTTCACATATAAAGAGAGCAGGACTTCCTGCCTTCCACTTGTTCCTTTCAACAGCATCCTTGCCTGTCCAGAGCAGGTACTGTGCTCTTGCAAGTCCCCCGTCCTACCTATTTCCTTCACCCGGAGTCTCCTCCAAGTCTTAGCATAAGCTTTACTTACCCTGGAAAGTCTTTTCTGACTGACTCAGGCCAGCTCTCAAGACTTCTTATGTTTCCATAGTCCCTGCAGTACTTCCTTATTGCACTTATCAAAGTGACTGTCAGAGCCTATTACTTCCCCATCCTGCTAGGTTAGGCACCTTGGCATGGGCTCTGGATACATGGCAGAGACCAGACAGGGCCTCCATCCTGCTCTCAGGGTGTCTGGCTGACCTTGCATTTCATTGTGTTAATAAGAAGTTTTAAAATAAGAATTAAGTGAAGCATGCATGCATCTCTAAAGATGTGGGTTTGAGCCCCTACCTAAATCACTTGATTTTCATGTTTTACAATCTGAACTCTGCCACCACTTTAATAATATGTGTTACTCAAAAGAGAAGTAGAAAGTTCTAATTAGTTACTGGTTGTGTAGAAATCCACTGGAACTTGATAGATTCATGGTAAGATATATAACTATATAGCAGTCATATATGAAATCAGTACATGCTTTAATAATAAATGGGACATTCAGAAACATTGAAAAATGAAATTTTAAAACACCATCAAGTGATGGGAGATAATCTTAGAGCTCATTAAAAACTCTTTCCTCTGTGGTGGACACTACTATTACTCCAATTTTCACAGGTAAGAACACGAAAACTTAAGTCAGGTTACTGCCATTCTCAGGGCCACTGGCCTAGTTAGTGGCAGAGCTAGAACTTGAACCTAGGTTTGTCTGACCCCAGTCTAGGCTCACAGTTGCCAGACTTAAATGCTGCAAAATACTTTCCAAAAATACATATTACTAAAACAGTTTATTTCTGTTCCATTTGTTTTCTCATTGTTCAAGAAAAAAAGACTTCAAACATTCAGCTGACATTTAATTTTATATTGTATTCTATGTAGCATCCATTGAGGTATGTAATTGGTACACTCACTGAAAATAAAGATTTCATTGGCAACACTGAATGTACATTGTGTCTTTTTTTTTAAATAACAGCTGACAACTATAGACTAAAGGAGCTGACTTCTTTTGGTTTTTAAATAACTAAACATAAAGGTTTATAGTATCCTTTCTATATGTATGAAACTACCAAGACATTTGGCTTTATCCTATTATAATCTAAACATATTGTGTTCTTTCATAAAGGAAAGAAGTTGTTTCCCTTACATTTAATTTAATCATCAGAGTATTGTTTCTTTAATCATCAGGAGGCATGCTTGGGAAAGCAATACAGCAGAAATCCCAAAGGAGTATCTCCTGTGAACACCGTCCACTGAATCTAATACTCAAAATTTAGTAAATCACGATACTATGACAGAATGTGAGTGTCTGTGTGCACATGTGCACATGTGCATGAGTGTGTATACTGGGTGAGGTGACCCAGGGCACAGGTTAAAAACATTTCTCATATTATTTCTGTATTATCATCCATAAAATTGTCTTGCAAAATCACTATTTTAGAAAACCAACTGTCAAAAAATGTTTAAAAGGGAAAGGGATAGGGAAGAAGAATTTTTTTCAAAACTGTACTGAATACATTGGATAGGTACTAAAAAGGAACTGTCACTTTGACTATAATGGCTATGATTACATTTGTGTATTAGTACTATAGGTCATTACTGCACAGTTTTGACAGAACTATAAATTACTTTTTCTCATTTTCTCCCAACACTCCCCCCTCTCCCAACACCAAACCTCATAAGTTTACAGTAACATTCAAAGACTTTCAGAGGGCAGCATCTGGGAAAATAGGGTGCTGGCAATAAAATCAACCAGTGGGCAAAGAAGGCCACTACTATGTCTGAATAGGGGTGTTCTATTTCTAAACAAGAAAAAAAAATCTTTCAATGGGCGTCCCATAAACTGCTCATTACAAACAAATTATGGAAATTGGTTTTGTCACTAATGGGCCAAGTATATCCACCAACTCTAAACCTTCTTCATCTGTGCAATGAATTTCTGGGTAGATACCAAGATATACTTGCCACCTTTATCAAACCAGCCCAAAGGCCAGAAAATACATAGAAATATTGTTTCCAAGAATTTTGGTGTTTTAAATTGTCAGGTTTTCATCACTCTCCTCACTGTTACCTTGAAGATCACATTCAAATGTAATTTTTATTGGATAGGCATCCATTCTGGAAAACATTTTAGACAGAATCTTAACAGCTCTAATTTTGCCAAACTCATTATTGCTGGTCTTTCTTGCCAGGGGACCTTGCCTTTTGAGACTTTTCAGAGGCATATCCCTGTTTCTCAGTGCCTAGATTTCAGAGAGAAACAGCCCAAGGTCACTTCAAGGTCATCAGCCTGACCCTCTCAGCCTGGCACCTGTGATGGTTCCCAGAGTGGCTCTTCCAGGGCTGAGAAGCAGTCCCCCATTCATCTGGGAAAACAAGTTCTGAATAAAAGGCACTAGTTATTTTTTTTAAAACACTAACCTGCTTTGTCCTGGGAGTCATCAAACTCCACGTTAAAAGCATGACCATTGTTGATGATTCTCCTAGATGTCGCCCCCTCGTAGGAAACACACAAAGGCTTCAGCTCTGGATCATGAAGGGCTGCTTTGGTGTCTATATCAATAGGGGACTGGCGGTTGCCCTTGGCAATGGGAAAGTCCTTGTACCAGTGCTCAGGTCCTAGGTTGAGAAGGGACAGAAGGAATGTGTGAGCCCCCAGTGTGGGGACAGGCACACCCACACTCCTAAGAAGGGCAATAGAGCTCAGTTCTCAGTTTGGCGGTACCACTGAGCTGAGTATAACCTCTGGGACAACACTGTGCCTCCGTTTCCCCATTTCTATTATGGATTAATAATATCTTCTTCTACCTGTAGAGAGACTGTTGTGAGAATGGGCATCCGTGCGTGGAAAGCTTTAAGAACAGTGAGAGCCATGCAACTATTAGCTATGTTCACACTTTTTTCACTGAAATGCAGCAATGGGCAGGCCAATCTGGTGGCTGGAATTTAGGACATGTGAGCTCACTTCAAACACCCAGCAGGCCCGAACTGCAATCCTTCTGACCTGGTGCTTGGCTCAGGCCTGGCGCTCCCTTAACAGCCATGATCCCCACGGCCTGGAAAGCTCCAAACTCCCAAAGACGCATCTTGTTTCGTCTACTGGCTCACAGAAACCAGGTCCGTGGCTGGTAAAATCCAGATCCTGGTGATCCGCTAACATTAGGGTACAGAGATAAAGGGTGAATTCAGATCAGCGCAATGGGTTCTAACCGGCCCCCGAAATCCCCGGGACAGGTGGTGGCCAGAGTTTTAGCTACAGGTAGCGCTGAGGATGGGGGTTGGGGGTGAGTAGGTATTAGGTCAGGGGGACGAGGAGTCCCTAATTTCTCTGTCATCAACGCCTAACATTTTCAGTTTTTCCTTTCCTCGCTTTTCTTAGGTCCAGGTAGGACAGTACCCGGATCGCGACCCAGGAGAGACTGTCTTAGGGTCTCGCGCTGAGATTGCACCCCCCCCCCCCTTCCGCCTGCGCCCTGAGCACGTCGAATGCAGGGATAATGAACATAGGGCCGAACTGGGGCAGTGGGCACCCGTGCACGGGGCTCAGGCTGGGACTTGGACACAGGGCACCCCGCGCCGGGGCACCTGGGCAGCGAGATCTTCCGTCCACGGCCAGGGCAGTTGCAGGGCCTGGCCGGCATCTCGTGTACTCACCGTTGTCGGGGCCGTATCCCCAGTGGTGGGACATGGTGGTGTGGCGGGGCGGGCACAGCAGGAGTTGGAGCGGGTCCAGCGGTAGCTGCTAGAGGCCGGCACTAAGTGTTCGCGGTAGCGCCGTAACTGACTTTTATAGGCTCCCGCCAACTTTGTGCTGGGGGATGTCCGGGGAGGGGTCCCGGGAGGACCTGGCGGCGGGGAGGTGAGGGCGGAGGTGCAGTTCCGGCGCACAGGGCGGGCCGGGCGGGCGGGGACAGTGCCCTTTGGCGGACAGTGCGCCCGCTGCGCTGGACTCACTTCTCCCCTGGCCGCACCCGGGTCTTTGGGCAGCACGACCTCGGCGCTCAGGGTCCTGCAGGGCTGCGGGGCGCCTACGCTCACCCTCCCTCCCGGGCACAGAGTCTGGTGGCGGTGCCCACTGTGCGACCCCGGGCCCCGCGCCTTCCCACCCTGGCCCATTGTGACTGTATCCCTGGCCACGAGCCCAGTGGACCCCACCCGCACCGGGGTCTCAGCCTCGAGGGCCACCCTCTTTGTCCCCACTTCAGCTGGTAACCTCGTTCCGGAGCTGTGACCTTGGGACAAACAGGGATACAGTCCCGGAGTCTAGATGCTGAGAGCCCCGCGCCCCCCGCTGGCCAGCTGCGAAATGAAGCCCAGGAAGGCCGTGGGGGGGGATGGACACCCACATGTCAGGGCTGTGAATACACTGGTCTGTATGGCAGCCCTAGCAAACACACTGAGCGTTGTTAGGGGTTCCTACCACCCTCCCGCCTTACTGCCAGAGACAGCACTAATTCCATGTCCAACAAGCAGATGAAGTTATCTGCTCTTGGTAAATTGTTTTTCAGACTTTTAACTATGTAGTTTTTAAAGGTGTGTGTTTTTTCACGTTAGCTAGTAACATTTAAACCTTCTATAATTAATTAAATCCACTGAGTTTTTAAGAGAAGTTGAAGAACTGAAACATTGTTACCAAGTTTCAAGCTTAACCAGAACAAGAATGGAAAGATGAATGGAAAAATGACACTAGAAAAAAATGAAACATACATTTAAAATATTTTATGTTCCATGAAGCTTCCAAATGTGGCACCAAGAAATAGTGCCTCATTTAATAAGAAGGAAAGTCCACCTGGTCTTAGAGCCTGATTCTCAACTGGGGGCAGTTTTGCCCCACAGAGAATGTTGATAATGTCTGGAGACATTTTGATGTCACATCTAGGGGTGTGTGTACTGCTGGTCCAGGGTGCTGCTAAACACCCAACAATGCACAGGACAGTCCCTCAGACAAAGTATTCAATCCAAAATCATGACACCAAGATCGAAACTCCATTTAAGAATATTGATCTATAAGGATGCCTTTGTAAAAGGTCTGAAAAAGTTACCTATGTGTCAGGTCACATGTGAGCCTTAAGACACACTACTTTTCCCAGAGTATGCCCTCAGGCATCTTTTGTTGGTTGAATTCAATAGAAAAGCATAAAATGGCACCTCTGCATTTTAAGACTGCCATCTATACCACTGTGTTTGTGCACACTTCCCATGCTGGCCTTCCTTCTGGAATCATGACCGTTTCCTTAATTTAGTAGTAACTTCATCACATGATGAAACTTCTCTTTTGCTTACAAATCACCACCATGCACAGGGAATTTTTTACCTCCTTTTAGAAGCAAGATCAACTGAACTCTTTTCTATGCAAGGGAAAATGTAGGCATTACAAGTAAATGTTTCCTCCTGATCATGGACAAGAGTCAGGATTCACCAATGTCATACATGAGAGGCAAAATAACCTTTCCCTTCCCAAATTATGCTCTTCTGGATCCACTGTCAGCGAGTCCCTTTTTAGTGAGACAGTGAATAAACCGTGGCCCACACTGTGAAGAAACAATGAACAGAACCAAGTCTACCAACAGCAGGGGAACCTTCTAGCCTGGTCTTGTTAGCAGAAGCCTCACCCCTTGGAGTTCAGGTGATAGCCACTCTCCAGCAGGAAGGAGATATAGGTACTTCTACTTATAGATTTTTTATCTTCTAACCATGTCCACTTATTTATATTTTATATGTATATATGCATATATGTATATATACGTGTATATAGGCATGAGTATGCCTATATACATATGCATACACATGCATACATACTGTGTGTCTATCATTTCTTTTTAAGCCCTGTAATAGGGATTCATGTTCTAACCCTGTACCATAGTAGCCTGCATCATCCACAGAGTGTGGATTCATTGTTGGCCAAGGAGCACAAGGGACCCGAGCCATGTTTTGCAGATCACTTGTGCCCTTGGCTCTGCTATCTGCTCCTTCTTTCCTATAGCACTGATATCACCATTTACCATGTACTCATGCCCAGTGTGCTGGGCACCAAAGTCATGCCTGATAAGCCCTTCCTTCTGGTTGTTACTGCTATGTTTCCTACAACTTCTCTGGAGTAATGTTCAGAAGTCACCCTTTTCTATGTTTTCTTCTCCTTGATGTTTCTAGTTCCTTGACTTTGTCCTATTTCTTTCATATTCTACACATAAACACCTTTCAAAAATATGAAATCCTTTCAATAAGAGGGTTTTAAAGTCACTTGTGTGTACTTCTAAAGTTATATATCAAGTATGGAATGCTTTTGCCCAACTAAGAGCTCTACCCTCTTAGTAAGTTGCAGACTTTCTTCTTGACACCTTGTGGTTATGTTTGAATTCCTCTGGAACATGCTCTCCCTCTGGGGGCTTAATCAATGTTTCATATCAATTAAGCTGCTCAGCACAAGAGGCTTAGAATACCTTATTGTCTTGACAACAGGCTCTTTGTTAGAGAAAACAAATTAAAAGGAAGAAATTAGACCTCCTCTGATTAAATATTATTAAAGTACTTGTTTAAATCTTAAAAAATTACAATAGGCATGCAGTTTACATAATTAAGCTATGAGCTGAGCCACAAAATAACATTGCCACTGCCACCACCCCAAAATAAACCCTGGGTTTGATTTCTGGTAAATTCACTGAGTGAAATGTTTTTTTTTACCCCCTAAGTAATTCTCAACTATATATGATAAGTAAGTTCTAGGTAGTATTTACAAGTGCATGAGTACATATGTGGTGTGTAGTCTGTGTTGTTTGTGGAAGGCAGAAACTTACCTGAATTGACCATCTGGTTGGTTGGAGTGGGGAGGAATGTGTTAGTTGAAAATACTTATTGAATTTTCAAAAACATCCTACTTTGCACATCTCTGGCCATGACAAGACTTTGAGTTAGGAAGACTTGTCTGTATTGCCTGTGAGCAATTACTGTGGGATCTTCACACACAAAGCTGAGTACATTGAGAGCAAAAGTCACAAGTGAGAAAACTGAGGGAAAAGTACAGAAGTCCAAGCTCAGGGATAAACTGCCAATTACTGCCACCAGAGTCTAGTGTCATAGGCTCATTGCCAACCTGTCTCTTCAATTTGCAAGTAGAAGCACAGGTGCTAAAGGAGATAAATTTCTGAGTAGAGAATGTCTTTTATAGATTTTAAAGCCCATGTCTTCTATCCTAACTTAAATGTGTTTTTAAAATTTAAATTTGTAAATGACAGGATTTGGGTCTATATTAAGCTGTTTCTCTTCTCCCATCCACAGTCTCTTTACAGAGAAGCCTCGGTGGTAGCAGTAGAAACCCCCGGGCTTGCTGCTCCAAGAACTCTGAAATGTCCACCTCCGACTTTCCTGGGGTGGGGACAGAGCTCATACCAGCTCATAATATTAGAGTGCCATTCAATACTTTAGGATTCTCAGTGATTTATCTATCCATCCATCATCCATCCATCCTTTCTTTCCTTCTTTCCATCCATCTATCCATCTATCTGCCCATTCCGTCCTCCATTCAACAAATACTTTTTGAGCACTGACTAGGTTTCACATGCTGTGTTAAGTACTGGGGCCTAATCAGACAGGTAGAGTGTAAAGTTCTTACCTTCTTAAAGCCATATGACTCTCATTATTCACTTCTCTCTCTCTCTCTCTCTCTCTCTCTCTCTCACACACACACACACACACACACACACACATCAACTCACAACACAGGTAGGATTTAAAAGTATTCTTGTTGTTTCTAAAATTGGTTTCCAGTGCAAGAACCCAATTTTGCCTCTTCACTGAAAAGTAGCCTCTTTATGGCTAGCTTTCTACCTGCGCCTTTCTTGCTTAGATCTTAGTTCTTCCCAGGATGTGCCCTGCTTTCTGCCCCTTCTGGCTTGCACAATCTCCCTATCTAGAAAAGCTCTCTCCTTGCATCCTGATCCATCCACATGCCCTAGTGCCTGCCTCAAGTCTTCCATTAAGCCAGTCACATCTGAGAGCAGAAGTGTGAATTCTATGAGTCAAGGTTGCATAGTATTTTTAAACACTGCATTTGTAATATACTTTAATGAGAGTTAAGTGTTCTTGGAGGAAAGAAGTCCCTTGAACAAATGTGTTAGGAACTATTCAAATTTTAAATGAGTTGAGCGAGTATGATAGAAATTTATGGACATGTTGAAACAGAGAATATGGACATTTAATGGTCAAAATATTTTTGTTGAGTTCTTAGGCCCCTCCTCTACTTGGAGAAAATTTAGAAACAAGGGAGAATCTGATTGTTTAGTACTCAGAGTCAAGTCTCATGGCTAAAATTAGCTCTTAAATCATTGGGTTTTATGCTGCTGCATTCAGGGGTCCCTTGTGACCATGCTCTTAGACTCCTTAGACTCGTTCTCTCCCCTGCTGATTACCTGTGATTATTACCTGGTCAAGTTGTCAGTTGGCTGCCACTAAGCATTTTCAAATTCAAATAAATTCATTAGCTCCCAGTCATCCCCTTGATCCTGGATTTTATGCCTAGTCTGTGTGTGTGTGTGTGTGTGTGTGTGTGTGTGTGTGTGTGTTCAATGGGATTGAGTCACACCCAAAGGTATAAACTCATCTCCCAGGTTGGTGTGTGTGTCTTACATAGGATTCTGATTCTCTGATGTGCCCAGACAAGCCTCAAATTAATTTCATGGCAGGAGACCTGCTGTAGTTATGATGATTATGACTTTCTACTTTGTGCAGCGCACCAAAGCTCTGCCCAGTCAACAATGAAGTCATTAAAACAGAAGGCACATCTGTCATCTCACCTGACCTATCCTAGGTTTATTTTCTGGGTGTTTTGTCCCCTGTACGTGTGTTCAGGTAAGGTGTCGACTCTGGGGCAGAACCTTCCCCAGAAAAATCTTCCAGTCTTCCCTGGGTCACCCCTCTAGCATTGTGCTGGTTTTTGGTTTGGCCACATCATATGGGACAAGTCATTGGCTTGTTTTTAAATTCTATTTCCCCCAATGACAAGCACAGAAAGGGATCCATTAGGAAAGCTTGTCATAGTAACTCCTACAGTATTATCTGAATTGACAACATGTGGGTTTATGATGTTACTAACAGATACAGAAAGAAAGAAAAAAATCTTAGGTATCGAATGAACCATTAGAAATTTTCTCGGTTGAAGTATAATCAATGTACAAAAGATCCTTATTCACCCCTACTGAGTTTATGATCTGCTGGAGTAACTAGCCTAAGAGGTTTGTATTAACTTACTTTACTCATTTAATACTTAAAACAACCCTCTGGACATCCTTCTTATTCACAGATGGGGAAACTGAGGCATGTAGAAATGAATGTGCCTGAGGATACACATTTAATAAATGTCATGAGAGTTGAGCCCAGTGTTATGAACAGGGCTCTGAATATTTCTTTCTCATGCATTTAAGTTTTAGTTTAACAATTACTATCATTTAATCCCTCAGGACTCATTTTGACTATTAAAATTCTCAAAAATATGTAACAATGCCTCACCACCTTTTCTTTGTAGATAGATATAATTGCTAATTAAGCATTTGAGAAGAGTTGATAGGGTGTTCAGGAACAGAACAACAAACCCCATAGCTCTAAAACCAGCAGGAATACAACAGCATAGCTTTTTATTTCAGGCATTTTTGTAGTTTTTGTGCTGCCATCTAGTGACCCAAATAAAAATAACATGCAGACATGGTCTTCCTGTCTCACTTGCTTTTTAAATCTTTCAGTGCTGCCTTAGGGTAGTTTTTAAAAATAATTAAACTTGCATATAACAAATACGAAAAAAGGTATCATTCTTTTTTCTTACTATTCTCACTTATTCTTCCTCTGCTACAATAATATAATATGCTCATTCCAGAATTCCTCTTTTATACCAAAAAGATATTAGAAGAGAAACTGACATCTAATTAATTTTACTATGTATAGTTTTTAGCCATATGAATTTCCTTTAGATAAATTTTATTTTTTTTCAATTTTTACTTGAATAATAGGCATACTGATTTTTCATATACATCCAAGCTTGTTTAGAGTTAATTCCAACTATTTATTTAGTTAGGTAAGGAATCATAGGTACACACTGAAACCTGCAGTCTTACATGTTCTGTGTAGAACACATCCTGATGATCTGCACAAACATAAAGAATTTTGGGTCAGTGGTCCTGGAAAGTCACTTCATAAATATATTGTTTTCCCATTAAAAGTTGCATCCTGGAAACCTAGCAGTTCTCAAATTCAGCAAATTGTTAATTCTGATGGCCTACTCACAGACTTCTACGGATATAATCATCTGAATATTATGACACAGTTCAAATTAGCTTCTATCCTAAGTTGAAATTTAAAAATACCTTCAGTGATTCTACTCTGCAGAACAGAAGGTGGCCGATGCCAACACCTGATCATCCCAGAAGCTCCTAGCCCCAATTTTCTGTGGGCTGTGTGCATCTGAAATGCCATTGTTTGGAAGCCTGCACACAATCAGGAAAATGACTCCCACTGAGTAAGAAAGAACAAAGTGTGGCTTCAGTATTTGAATGGATATTTTATATAGTATGTAGTATATAATATACAGCATAAGAATACAGTACTCCAATGGACTTAGCACTTTGAGCCCAGGGAGAAGTTGGGAGGAAGTTTTAAGTTGGATGACAGTTGTGGGCATTTAGTAATGACTCACAGTAGTGGGGGATAATGTTTTACTGGAAAGCTAATGCCTGAAGTTAAAGAAATAATTTTCCAAAGAGACTTAAACTAAGATGAGCAAAACCCAGTAAGTTTCAATTATGTCAAGCAATATTTTGTTCAAGAAGGTATTTGTCCTGGGTTCATCATTTACTCACTGAATATTTATTGAATGTGTATTAAGTCCAAAGCACAGTTCTAGACAATAAGGGGAATGTCAGTGCCCAGACTCATATCTATACCTGATTGGGGTCATGGTCCAGGGAGATGGCTACCCTGAACAGATGTTTTCTCTTAAAACAGTCCTAGCCTGTGGAGCCTGCAGATTTGAAACTTTCTGGCTGACACTTAATGTGTGTCCCGCATGAAGTGTATGCTGGACATATAGCACTCCATCATGACTATGGAAAGACTACTTGATAGAGAATTAGCTGTATATCACCACTAATTGATGAAAGCACTACACCTCCTAATTTCAAGAGATTTAATTAGCACATCCAGTTCTCACTGACCAACCTATTTTAGTTTCACCAAAGAGGTGATCTATTAAATTACTTTCACCTCCCAGGACTCTTGTCACCTGACTTCTGGCCTCATAGGACTCTCCTGACCCAATGCCACTTCATTCTGCAGAGTAACAAATTGCTGCTGTTTTTTTAAAGTAAGTTAACATGCCATCCAGTGAGGCGATGAAACACACATCAAAGCCACTAACTGCAATGTTAGACTTCATGTCTAAAAACAGTAAATGTTCTGAAGGTCGCAGTGGATGGACTTTTGATGTGTTTGGACCACGGTCATTCCCTGTCCTTCCAGAGCATCTGCAGTATGAACCTCAAATCCTAAACCAGCTTTCAGGCTGGAGATGACTGTGCACTCTCAGATTCATGGCTACATATCATGCTTTTCATCTGTAACTTCCTTGGAAGGCTCCCACCAACTGCCTTCACCGGTCTGAGTGGAATGTGTCATCCAATCCAACTCAGAATTTGGGTTCATTATTATCACCCCTTAGTTATCAACACAGATGTACAAAGTTTGCCATTCTTAGTTTTACTCTGCCTTGTCATGTGCTATCTCTATTCATTTTAAAAAATCACAACACTGAACTCTGCATTCATGTCTTTATTAGTTTAGATGATCAGCCCACCTATCTTACTATGAGTTCAGGCATTCACTCTTGCGTGCACCAGGAATTGTTAATCCCACTCTTAGGTTAGAAAGGTAGCAGAGGAAGTTTTATTTTAATAAGCATGCAAAAATCAAATAGTAAAGTTAAAAATAAATGGCCCTCCTTCAGGTAAAGGAAATTTTTTTTTCTGTAAAACCCTGGTCAAATGTATTTTCCTTTCATCGATAATCAAAACCAGGTCATCTTTACAGGAGCTGGAATTTTAATACAACATGGACCTCTTGTTGGTTTTATTTAAGTGTTACAACATATTGTCATCTCAATCCTCGGTGTCCATAATCATTTTATCTTTGTTTATGGTTAATCGTCCTATGACATCCATACACTTCTATACCTACATATAGCATTATTCACTACTTCATTAATATGACAATGCACAATATGAAAATAGTGAAACTGAAGTTTTATGAAATTTGTGATGAAAGAAAAATGGTGTCCAATAGCCCCTTTTCTGTATCTTTACTTTTCTATCTCTGTTTCATCTTCTTTGAAACCTTACTGTGAATGCTACCTTTATAGGAAAGGTGATTATTACAAATGCCAAATGTTTTCTTATTTGACCCTGTCATCAGTAACTTTGGTTTTTTGGTGATTGCATCTCTTTCATTCATTGCTCAATGTGGAAACTGAAATACACTTGGAGTAAGGAGCACCAAAAGTAGGCCAGGAACCAAGCTTTCCGGGGCAGTTTTCCCTTCCTGTGAGGGCTCATTTGAAGGAGGCTCTCACCACCCTGCCCTTGATGGGCTGTGGGGGGCGCCAGTTCCCCACCAGGGGCACTGGGGGCTCATTCTCGGCACTGGACAGGAGGCTGCGCAGCTTGGCCATCTACAAGGGGCAAGAGAAGGTGATCAGGTCCACACTAGACCAAGTGGACATAAGTGTGTGCGACAGAGTTATGAACTGATAGTTTTTAAATAAGACAAGCAACCCATAATACCTGCCCCCCATGTTCAGTACAGAGTTACCAGACGACCCATTCTTGGTTCTACAGACCTTTCATTTTTGTGTAAAAATACTTTTTTTAAATATAGGACTGCCATGCCCTCCTGAATTCCCCTGCCATGACCTCCAGCCTTTCCTCCTGAATTCTGAAACAATGCTTTTCATCTGAGTGTTCAGTATGGAGTATATACCTCATGTAGGAGGGTGGACAGGGTTGGTGCAAATAATACATGTAAGTAAATGGCATTCATGGGTTATTTTTTAAAGGGCAGTAAGAAATGGCTGTCATGCTACAGTTTAAATTTTCAGATGATAGATGATCTTAAGGGAGAAGAATTTAGGAAATTCTTACCAGCAATGCTACATTTCTGTGTGAAAACACTTTTAGCTTTTCTCCTTAAGACAATTTCATTTCTCTTTTAAAATATTTATACCAGTGAACCCAATGGTTAAACCTGATTTGTTAACAAAAATGACCATGTGTATATGAGTCCACAAGTAGCAAAAATAAAGAAGCATCTATGTCAGGGACAAGAGACTCTGGGAAACTGACTTGACTATTAGACATTACTTACTGAGGGTCCAGTCGGTGTGCTGTCCACCTGCTATAATCGGTTCTTCTCCATGTCCCTTCCCACTCCTTTTCTACAAGTCTTTTCCCGAGAGTCTCTTTAATATATGTTACCAGGAAATTCTTTGGATTAACAGTAAGAAGGGAGGACTGAACAGAGAGGTCAAAGGTACTAGAAGCAGACAGACCAGAGGTAGAATCTCCATTTCTATACTTGGTTGTGTGATCATGAGCAAATTACTTACCTTCTCTGAGTTTCAATGTACTTACCTGTAAGATTGAAGAAGCAGAATATACCTCATAAAATGACAAATCTCTCTCATTGGCACCCTTCTCCCCAGGCCTGGAGTTGGCCTCCCATTTCCTAACCAGTGTTCTGTACTTGTTGCTGCCAAACTAACAAAGACTAACTGGTGTTAAACAAAACCCTTATGTGTTTCAAGAGTATAAACTTGTTCAGCATGACAACTCCCTTGAAACAATTTGTGTTATCCTGATACCCTTAGGAAGTCATGCTGTAGGAAGTTGAACAGGCTAACTGTAACTACCAGGGCCACCTATGAAACCTCTCATGTAGAGCTACTCTGTGAGCATCTGTGAGGCAGCTGGATACTTTCAATTTAGCATATGTTTCCATGGAGCCAGCCAATGATGAGTCCCATGTGTGCCTCACCTGGTCAGAGCTCACGGTTATGGGCTCCTTGAGCAATAGCCACACAATGCACTCCTCACAGGGTGGTGTGGTGAAAGAGCCGTGATAGGTCCAGTAGTCTCGACAGACAGGGAACAGGCATGATGGATCAAAGTTTGTGAAGGGTGCCTCCTTGCCCTGCAGGGAAGATGGGCAGGTAAGGTGGGAAGGTGAGATAAGTGGGCACTATGAGCACTCATACCACCCTCCCCAAGGCCCTCACCACAGTATTTGCCAGAATAAATTCAAAGGCAGTAGAGAAAATGGAACTTTTAAACCAAGTGCATGTCTTTCAGATAAGAGTAAAGGGGAAAGCATGCCTGTATGGTCTAACTTTATCTGGGACAGTCATTGTAATATGTATTCCTTTTAAACTGTCAGTAGAACTGTAATTCTATCACAACAAAAAGGAGAAACATATCTAAACCACAAAAGAAATAATTCATATCAGTTAATGCTTTTGGTTTAATGATAAAAAACAGGCTCACATTTATATTGGATACTAAATATTTACTTTCTATGATGGTAAAATGTACTAGTATTTGATTATAACAGTCCCAAAGATAATTAAAATGAGTCTGTTAATTAGAAGAGTCTGTGGTTAAAGTAAAAAAATACATAGGTGCTACCCAAGAGAGAAAAGGCAACCTCAAGAGCCAAACATGTTGCCTCTGCAAATATGTATGTCCATGTGCTGTAGCTATATGTTGTATGTATGTGCATGTGTGTGCATATGGTATGTGTGCGTGTGTGTGGCTGTGGTGTATGGTGTGTGTGCAACATAGTGTGTATGAATGCGGTATGTGCATGTATGTATGTGGTGTGTGTGCATATATTGGTGGATGACCATTTTTAGCAGCTTTACTGAGAAAGTAATTATCTGACTGACAGTAAGCATTAAATAAGCTTATGTATGTGAAATTTCTTTAAAAACTATAAGCACACAAATATAATGGCATGTATTTGTTATATATGTGCTTAGCATATTCATCAAACTTAGTAACAGACTTTAGGTGAAAGAAATGCACTTGAAATATAAAAAGAAAAAACTGACAGACCTTGCTTTTTGATCTTAGAGGGAAAGTGAATATTTTTTACCTTTGTTTTAATTTTATCCAGTGCATCAAGAATCAGCTGAAATTCGCCCTTCTCACGTCCTATCTGTAAGAAAATAGAAAACCAATAATTACATTTTTCCCTTCTCCATAATTTGGTATTGTCTTAAAAACCAATTTTGATCTATCCATCTGCAGCCAGTGTTTTATAAATCTGCCAGGAAATCATGTACTAAGCAAAAACATAAGTTTATTTCTCTCCCTAAATTTTAGAGTACATATTTGCTGAACTAAACTTGGACTCCAAGCCGCTAAAGTACAGAACCACAAAATTACATGTTGATCTGCTTCTATGCCCTTGACCTTCTCTTAAAAGTCATTCAATTTTTTAAAAAAATAGAATTAAAACTAGGATGGACTCAATGTATCTAAAATTAAACTCACTGTCTTTTCATTCAGATCCACTCCACTTCCTGTTGTGTTGAGTTGAAGCAGGGAAATGACCCAGTAAATTAAGAATGTAAGACAAATTAGGTCATTTGAAAAGAAAGAAGCAAGATTTTCACCCCTAGCTTACAATCTAGATTATGTTACCACTAAATTCTTGTGTTGATGATACTAAGTCCTCTCAAACTGATGCTGGCTCAACAACACACATATTCCCTGTGCTGTCTTAGCTGGGACCACGAGTTCAGTGGTCATCCTAAACCACAGGGATGTGCAGCCAGGGTCTGGGTATCACAGCATCCCCAAAATCTCCTTTGCTGTTTTCCAGGGCAATGGGTATGAATAGTGGGAAAGAATAATGAGTCCTGCCCTCATCAACACGATAGCGAGTAAACTTGACCCCGGCCCAGCCTACACATGTGCACTCATCTATAGATCCACAACTTGAGAAATATGGCAAAAGGTACATTTTTAATAGAAACCAAACATTTTGAGCTGATTTTAGCAGAACTATCTTAATTAGCTAAATGAGTACTGAAATTCAATTTTTCCCCTGTAAACAAAAGAAGGAAGTAAAACTCATGTTATCCTAAGCTTGGGTATGGAAGTTAATTTGAGAATAAATAACATGTCAATTTTTACCTTACCTTCAGAAAAATGCCAACCACGGCTGTTCCATCGGGTTGCTTCAGAGCTTCTGCAAACGTGTTGTACTTTGGATTCCAGTGAACTAAATGCAGCTGGAAACACAGAATGCAAGTTATAAGGTAAATTCTAGTGTAAGGAAGCAAGCATCAAATTATTCGCAAGGAACTCAATAATTATTCAGTCTAAAGTTGCTGAATGCTTTCATAGAAGTTGACAACATTCTAAACATTAACATACAATATTTAAGTGACATCTTTAATGGTTTTGAATATATATAAAATTAGGGTAAATAGATTTAGGACTTTGTATAAATAATGAATAAAAATTGAACTTTTAATTCAAAGATTGGTTTTAGTTTTGCATAGCATTACTTCTTTTTATGACCCAGTGAAACACAGAGCTATAAACATGAATCTGCTAACATCCTAAAGTCACAATTAATTGGGAAGTAGGGGAGGAAAGAGGAGGGACATGAACATTTTTATATCTACCTCCTTTTGCAGCCAGTGATAACCTAATCCTAATTTAGAATATAGGCACCAGTTAAACTAGTCAAAGGCCCATACTGAGCTACATAGAATGGCAAGAAAATACAATAGTTCATAGCAATTAAAACTATTTTATTCAAAGTCAAAGTGTTAGATAACTCTGTACACAGGGGTCAAACTGCAAACCTTGCCCTCATTTGTAAGAAATGTACTAAAGTGCTCAAAAATAGGGGAAGATGTTTAGAGGCATTCACAATAGTTAATCTATCCGGCCACTGGCTCTACAGATGAGCTGTGGAGAAATCGAATAACCACAGGGAACTATTTAGGGTCTTCCAGAGTTGGCTTAACCAACAATTCAGCTGTCTAAGAAAGCGTGCATGGTGCTCCTAAATTCCTATGCTGACTGGAGCCTGCCTGAGGAAAGAGTGGAGTGGGAAAATGGCATGATGCTCATCTCCTAGGCACTCATCATCTCTTAAAGACTTGGCTTTATGGAGAAAACATGTAGGAGGCTATAGTCTTAATTCCTTGGAATTTGTTGCCGTAAGCTGAGCTACAAATCATGCTTTTTTTAAATGGGTTAACTGAGACAAAGAGTAGTATTTGTTCATATTAAATTTTGTGTGTGTCTAAATGTACATTAGCCAAAATTACTGAATGCTATTTTTAAAGCACCACATTCTTTAAAACAAAAGACAGCTTAGGGTGCTGGACAAGAGAATGAACTCAGATGCCAGTATGCATAAGGCAGAGCCCTAGGTCCAGCACTCCTTGGCTAGGTAACTTGTCTGTGCCTCGGTTTTTTCATTTGTAACCTGTCTTGTAGAGTTGCTGAGAGGATCACACAAGTTAACTCGTTACCTTTATCTTTTCAGTCCCTTTGGGGCCCTGGTCCTTTTTTTTCTATTCGGCTGCTATTCAAGTTCTTAAAATCACCTCAAAAGCCTTCCCTCATGGTGCTAATGACCCTGTCCTCCCTTAACTGTCTAGCCTAGAATGTTGGGCAGCTTCAGCTCAGGCTGAAATGATTACAGCTCCTTTCATAACTACAAGCTTGATGCAGAAGTGGTGGATGCAGCTTCATGGCTTTTCTGTTCCTCACTGTGTGAGATCCAAAGTAAGTGACAGCTGTGCCTCCTACCTCCGCTGCGTACTTGACTCCATCCACAGTGTGCTCGGAGCCGTGATCATCAGAGGAACCCCAGTGCAGGTGGAACTGGCGGAGCCGGTAGGGTCCACTGAGAGGACCACCCCTCAGCACTGTGATTCAGAGAAGATGGTTCAACAGTGAACTCACCCCACTTCCTGATTCCCACTTTAAACATGTGCTCTGATGGACAAGGCATGATAAGCAAATGGGTGGGCCACACATTGGCCCCTTTCTCACAAAACAAAGTTTTGGGATACCTCAAAGTCAGTGGTGTCTCCCTTCTGTCTTATTTGTTTGCTCATTTTATTATTTTAAAATGTCAATTTAACATTTATGAAAATAAAAGTAAAACAACAAGTGAACAGTAAAGATATAGAAAACTAAAGTGTGAGTTGGTCACATGGTGCAGTGGGAAGGTGTGACTCACAGTTGAGAGCCAGACAGATGTAGGTTCCAGATGTTGTCCACACCTCGATAGCTATGTGCCCTGAGGCAGGTTGCTAAATTTCTATGAACCTGTTTTTGCATCTCCATGAAGGTGATAACAATACTAAACTTTCTGAGCTGCTCTGAGGATTAAATGAGATTAAGGACTTTAACTGTTCATCACAGTGCCCAGCATGGCAAGCACTGAGAAAATGTGAATTCTTTCTCTGCACCTTGTATCCAACTACACTTTGCTTTAAGATTCCAAGAAAGAGCTTTCACCCATGTCTAACTTAAACTATGTCTGTTCAGATAAAATGAAATGGGAAAGTTAAAAGTTTCCCAGGAAATCAATCAGTGTGGACAGCTAAATTAGATAATTCTCGGTAGCATGAATTGGAACTTGTTGTCCAAATACCTCAAACCTGCCACTTAATTTGGTTTCATGTCACTCAGCCTGGGGAGTGAATTAGAGGTTGAAATATTTCTTAAGTGATATTGGAAACTACCCAGAAACCTTAAAATCAAGATTTAGCAGTATAAGCTGGATCAAAACAGAATTCAGTTCTAGAAAGAACTGATTATCTACCAGTGCTGAGATGACCCACTGAAACCACAGTATACATACCTCTGAAACAATAAATTGAGGCTCAAATGAGCTTCTTTCAGGTAGAAATGAGTGGTGTGATTTATTGCATTTCCTGTCCAACCAATAGGAACAGTCATTATCTCACAAGTCCAATTTATTAGAATAAACTACATGATTTTTGCTTACCACAATGGCATTTCCATGTGGTCCAACTTAATAGATACTGTTTAATTTTGTTGTTTATCCTTCAAAATGGAACTTGATTTACATAGAGAAGGGAGAAAAAAGTAACAGATACCAATATGACATAATTGCTTGAGAAAATAAAAATTTCTATGATATTTCTGACTTGGGATTATGACTATTATTATTTACTACATCATTTAGAATATTCATTTATGTACATCAATAAGAATAATTTAAACTTTTTTTACAAACATTATAAGATGTTATAAGATATATTAGTATACATCAAGCATGAACATATTCAGGGAAGATTCTTACCTATTGTACAGAGAAATAATGCATTTCTAATTAATGTGTTTTTATTTCACTGATTTGCTTAATAGTGTAGGTAAAATAAAGAGTTTTTTGTAAACATGTCATTTTTCATTTTTCCACAAACACAAAAAGAAATTGTCAAATACTTCAAAAACACTCACCAAAAAGATTAATCAGATAAACCCTGATAAAGCATTGAGGGTAAGTCTTCTTGCCCTTATTTAATCAATACAATGGCCCTGTTCCCTCCCCAGGATTGACCCCACTACACACCAGGGGAAGTACAACCCACTTTGTTTCTTTGTTATGTCCCTTGCTTTGTAGAATGGAATCTCTACCAAACTTGGGAAGAAGCCTTGAATGTGGGCCATCAGAGCATGGAGAACACTCAGCTCACCTCTGCTCAGTGCCACCACCTCTTTACCCATCTTCATCTCAGGAGTGCATGCAACTTCTATCCTGGGCATGAGCCATACTACAGCAGCAAAATGCCGGGGGGCACATCCCTCTTCACTGCACACATGTACTTCAAAACCGGAGCAAAGTCAAAACATCATCTCCATTTTCAGAGATGAAATGTCCCCTCTCCCCACTAACTCTGTGATTGTGCCATAAAGTTACATTCACCTGTACCGATGTTGAAACCTCCATGTGCTCAACCTGAAGGTCATACTTACTTGAACGATCAAAAGAATCATCAAACACAACTCTGCAGGTCTTCCCGTTGTTGAGGATGGTCTTGCAAGAGCCAGGGTCATAAGAAACTGACCATGGCAGCAGAGAAGAGTCATATTTAATGTCCTTAGTATGCAGCTCGATGGGCGACTGGTTGTCTCCCTTGGCAATTGGGTAAAGCTCATGCCAGTGGTCAGGACCTACGACATCAAGTTGAGGGGATTTATTAATTTGGTAGCACAATCCAAACCCATTTTCTAGTTGATTAAGCCAGCAGTGACTGTAGAAGATTTTGGATTTCAGATGGGCAATCCAAGGTTTGGAGTGTGAGACAAGTGTGTTGCTAGTATACCTGAAGACTCTATAAACTTGCCTTCCCTTTGCTTGCTCAAGAATACAGTCTCAAAGGCTTCTTTTTGAAATGCACTTCACCCTCCTTTGACCAAATCCATCTTCCATCATCCAGCTGTAAGAAAAGCACTGACCACAGGTGGTTTTCAGAGCATTACCCTGTCACAGATGCAACCTGTTGCAGGCAGAGAAGGGGCTCCTATACCTGCACCAGACTTAGAGAGGTGAGTGCCTGTCCAGTGCCAGGAATTTTAGGGACACTCAGAACTGGACCTGTGATGACTGACTTCTAGGAGGATGTGTGCTCTTGATGAGTTACCCAGCCTCTGTGAGCCCTGTTCTCTCTTAAAGTAATAGCAACTCTACACTAGGGAGAACTTCCAAGACAAAAGGAAAGAAGGGTCTGAGGCTTTGGCACTTGGTAAGTGTGCAGTGAAAGTCCAATCCGACCCTTTCCCCCACGTTTTCTGTAGTTGTCCACTCTCAATGCAATGCAGGGTGCCTCAGGCACGTTGGGGACTCACCATTGTGGCTGGCGTAGCCCCACTCCTTGGCCATGGTCGTCCTCTCGCCGGGTGGCTCCTGCCTGCTCTGCGAAGAGTCCCTGCACGAGCTACGCCTTTTATACAGGTCCCCACATCCCTCATGGCCTTATTAGGTTAGCGTGGGGGCAGGGGGCTAAGCTGGTTGGAGTGGTATTCTGGAGGAGGCGGCGTGGGGGAGGCCATTGAATGCCAAAGGCTGGACAGCTGTCTGGTGGGGTGGGCAGAGGTCCCGCATGCCACCTCCCTCCTGACTCGTCCCCTGGATCTGCGGCGCCTTTCGTTTGGTCCCCATGTCCTCCGATGCATTACTTTTGGGGGAGGTACAGAGTGTTGCAGCCGTGCTTATCCGCCATCTAAGACCCCCGGCGCTGAAGGCTACTCAGGAAGTAGCTGTGCGTTCCCCCGACCCCCTGACTCCCGCTGCAAGGAATGCACTTGCTTTCCTGGCGGGTGCGAGCCTCCCTTGCAGGCGACTTGGAAAGTTCTAGGAACACCGATGAGAGGGAGGGGTGGGAGGGCAGGTCCCCAACTCTGTTATCCTTGGAGTCCGAGGACAGAGGCTTGTCCTGGAGCCGCAGCAGGGCGTTCCCCCGCTCAGACTGAGGGTCCTCTCCGCCAGGACACGGGCGGGGCCAGGGGACCCGGTGAACGCAGACAGGAGCCTGCAACTGTGACCCCCCACTCCCTGAGCTGTTCCTCTGCTCACAAAGTCATAATATTCTGCAGTGTGAAAGGCTTGGACATAAAGTGAGTCTGTGGTTTAAAACGAATGACCTCACTCTCCAAGACATACTGAAAAATTGGGAGAAAAATCTAAGCGGAAGGTTTTCAGAATTGCTTTGATTTTTTCCTTCCGTCTCCTAAGTTATTTATTAATTCATTCATTCATATATTTATTTTAACCTGATGAGCCAGGCGAAAGGAGAGAGTTGGCCAATGCATGGCTGCATGCCAGAAATGTATTTTCACAGAAGTCAGTGTAGTAGCTATTTATATTCTAAATTTCTTCTTGGTTCTAAACCAACAACAATTTTAAAAAAACAGTAAGAAAAGACAAAGTTAATGTCAGTGCTCCTTCAACAAGTTTGCCGTCTACATATCCTTATTTATTCTGACTTTTATTGATGCTGGTATCTTGTATTTGGGGATTACAAAGCTTGAAAAGGAACTCTCTCATATGGTAAAAGCTAGCTCATCTCCAAGGCATGTGGAATGATGGAGCACACTCATAACCTGGACACCAGGGGAGTCACTCCCCAGGGTATTTTTGTGACAGGGGTTATTTGATCCACACAATAGTTGTGTGGAATCAAGAACTAGATAGTTTGGAAAATTCAGGCAAACACAGCAAAGCAAATGTCCTTAGACTCTGAGCTCTCAAGTGTCAGGGTTAGAATAGAAATTCTGCCCGGTCTGCCTGTCCAGGCCGGTTTTCTGCTTTTGCTGTGATAGTGTGATGTGCAGTCTATGGTTGATGAACATGTCTTATATTTCTTATTGAGGGTATAATTATGTGTATTAGCAAAATATGATCCTGTTCCAATTCATTAAATTGTTACAATTTTTCTTTTTCTGATATGTTTGGTTAGAAGATAATTTCATGTTATTTAATACAGGTAAAGAGTTTAATAAATGTTTATACCAAGAAAAGCCAATAACCTAGGAATTCATTACAGTGTTATTGTTTAGGCATAGAAGTTCTGAAAGTGGATTTTTATTAATTAAAATAAAAAGACTACCACAGTGTTACAGTTTAGGCATAGAAGTTCTAAAAGTGGATTTTTATTAATTAAAATAAAAAGACTACATAATGCACAAACAATAGATTAAAGACTTGGACAATGGGTAATGGTACATAATTTCAAACGAACAATAGGTAACATTTGCAAAATGAAATATGTAATAGTTTTAGGTGTGCTATCTTAAAAAATGATTGTTGGTGTTTTCATTGTATGTTCTTATAAGAAAGTTAATAAAATTTGAAATTTAGATCAAAACATGTCATTTCAGACCACAATATACTTTTCAGAAGCCACAAATTTATCATCTGCCTCTTGATTGATTTACCCCAGTATATTTATCTATAAATTTCAAAATGCCCGGTCAACAGAGTAGAGATAATTCTATCCAAGACTTTAAGATCTCATCTCTGGAATGGCTTAAAGAAGAAAACCATTAGGTACACACTGAGATAAATAATGCCAGCAAAATAACTAGGAATGGTTAACCACAAATGATTTCCAAGCATCCTAACAGCATATCTCCCAACACAGTTACTGGAAAGCTGACGTTATTTGTAGGATTTTCCCCCCAAAATGCATATATTCATACAGAGGTGGGGAGAGAAAGAGAGAGTTGAATATAAATAGAGTAACCCAGGAGAGTAATTTGGGTAAACAGAAGTTTGGGGATAGGGGTGTCTGATTGTGGAAGTTTCAACTAGGTTGTATGTTAAAAATATAAACTTGAAAAATCTAAGTTGATAAAATTTAAATATAGTTTTACTCTTAATTTGGCATTTTATTTTGCAAGATACTGGATGATATAATTAAGTTAAATCTGCAAGTTTACATCATTTGGTGCTTTTAGAGCACCAGGGGAAAAAAAGGAGAAACTGGCTCTTTATTCACCTCTGCAATCAAAGCATAGATTTGAAATAATTGCATAATTGGGTTTAAATATTTTATATGCTATAGGAGCATATATTTTCTACTACATTTTTATTTTTATAGAACAAGTTTTATGATAGAAATATAAAAACAATAAATATAAAAATGAAATTTACTAATAAAATATAAAAATTAAAATATATAAATATTAAAATCAAAGAAATGTAATAAAAATGAAATAAACCAATAAAATAAAATCTGATCAATCTAAAACATTATCAAATCTAATAAAAATCAAAATTTTAAATTAATCTATTTAATGGTTATACATAACATAATGTTTACATTCTGCCTTGAAAATTTCATTTTTTTCTTCCCCCCACCCCCACCCCCAAAAGAATTATTTTCAGGGAGTTTGGCTCACCATTTTATATGTGAATATAGCAGGCTCAGTTCTCAAGTTTGACACCAGTGACAGCTGAGCTACTTGGATGAGATCTTAAAATTTGGCTCTTGTTCATGGCAAATATGTTAGCAAGCAGCCTGTAGCCTTGTCCCAACTGGTGTCCCTCACTATATGCACCCATCTAAGATAGTCAGTTTACTTGAGGGTGAGAGTATGAATGTAAGTGTGAGAACCCCCTATCTATACAGTAAGATTTGATCATCGAGGTTCATAAGTTCAAACTCTTTTCTTGCAAACACAAACTCTTCTTATAAAATATAGCAATGTGCCCTGGCTGGTATGACTCAGTGGAGCTCACACCTGTGAACCAAAGGGTCACTAGTTCAATTCCCAGTCAGGGAACATGTCTGGGTTTCAGGCCAGGTCCCCTAGTATGGGGTATGTGAGAGACAACCACACATTGGTGTTTCTCTCCATTCCTTCCCCTCTTTCTAAAAATAAGTAAATAAGATATTTTTTAAAACACAAAATATAGTAATTGCACGCTAAACAGAGGAAAAATCATTAATTAAATTTCAGGATACCTTTGCTTAAGATCAAATTTAGATTGCCAAGTCTAGTTTTCAATAACTTGAGGATAGTTTTGGTTGTAAAATTAACGAGTGGGATTGTGCTTTGTTTTGACATTTCATAGCACGTAGATGGCCATGTGCCCAAATTTTTCTTTGGTGTCAGACATGTCCTCTGAGAAATGGGAAGAGTGATGCCTACCTTCCAGGGCTCTGTGTGGCTTACATGAGATCATGCTGCAAAGCCTCAGCACAGTGCAGTGTGTTTGTCATTCCACAGCTTAGTACCTTCTCTGATCTTGTTCATTTTCTCCAGTGTCTCTCCAGGAAGTTACCTACCCTAACTTACCCTCAATCCTTGTCTATTGCAAGCAGTGCCTCTGTCTGTGCACACAGCAGAGCAGGGGCTGACCTGCAGACAGCTTTTCTGTGGAAGATTCAGCTTGCAACTTTCCTGCCACCACTGGGCTGCTACATACCATAACCAGGATCTTTCACACAGTGGGTGTGCAAGTTAACTTTTTTAACCAAATGTGACCAATTCCAAGCAAAATGTATTCATCTTATCTAAGAAAATTAATTGTGATAAGAATTTTTAAAAATATGATTCCAACATGTCCTAACACTTCTCTGGTATATTAATTGACAAAAAAATTATTAAATGTGAAATTCTGCTCCTCTAAATGGCATTTGGGAGTCTTCAAATGTCTGCCCTACTTGGTTGACAGTCTTCCCCCAAACTTCCTGTCCATACTCACCCACCCTCTGCATCAGCCCTTTTTTGTGTGTTATTTTAACTTTTTTTTGAAGTTAATTATTTTGTTTTCCTGGGAAAAATCAAGCAGCAGCCTCACTTCTACAGAAGCTAGAACAATCTCAAGTCTATTTTCTCCTGTAAAGTATTGCTACCATGGCTGGTCAGGTGAATTCTCAGAATAATCATAATTTCCCTGGACACTTTACTCAATAATTAGCACCAAATGAGGTAACACATGTGCAAGCACTTGATAACTCACACTTCTCATTTATCATTATTCCCACTTTACCAATTTAATTGAATACATATTTAAGAGCTGGGAGTTTTCAACATCACAAGGGCTAACTTGCAAAACATGAACCTGGTAAATCAAAAATTGTGGATTCTTAAAGGCATTAAGAGATACTCAAACCCTGGCTGGTATGGCTGAGTTGATTGGGTGCTGTCCCCCAAAGCCAAAGGTTGCCAGTTCAATTCCTGGCCAGGGCATATGCCTAGGTTGTGGGCTCAGTACCCGGATGGGACATGTGTGAGAGGCAACCAATCAATGCCTGTCTCTCACATTGGTGTTTTGTTCCCTCCCTTTCTCCCTCCCTTCCCCTTTCTCTAAAAATAAATAAATAAAACATTTAAAAAAGAGATGATAGAGATGATTTTTCATCAAATTTCTGAATAACACACCAGAAAATCATCTGCATTATTCGAATTTTTATAGCCTCTAATGTCATTCAGTATTTCTTTATTTTTCAAAAATTAATTGAGACCAATAAGAATCTTAGAATTAGTGGAATACACAACACAGCTATTTTACCCTATTTATTCCAAATAAATAATGAAGTTTAAGTAATCTATTCTTAAAATATCTTACCTTGATATAATTGTACAATTTTCAATATTTTTAGCTTAATTGAGGTATAATTGACAAAGTTGTAAGCTATTTAAAGTGTACATCATTTATTTTTGTGTAAATTTAGGAAAACATGAGGTAAATTATTATAAAAATAAAGTGTGCATCATGATGATTTGATATACATCTACACTGTGAAAGGGTTCCTCCCATCTAGTTAACTAACACATCCATCACCTCACCTATTTTTCTTCCTGGATGTGTAAAAACATTTAAGTTCTGCCTCTTAGCAAACTTCAATTACACAAAACAGAGTTATATTAGATCTTCAAATCTTATTCATCTTATAGCTGAAAGTTTGTACCCTTTTACCAGGCTATTCCTATTTCCAATTTTCTGTATTTTAAAACTAAATTTTTTCTCCATTAAATGCTACTTAGTATCTTCATTTTCTCCAATGTAGGTTCCACTAAGAAAAAAAATGCTGTTAATTAAACCACCAAGCACTCTGTTTTAAAAATCTCATCAAAACTGTTTCAGCCTGCCTCATAACTTAAAACCAAGATATGATTCATTATTATCTGTTGTCTTTAGAAAAAAATATTTGGGAGCCCTGGCTGGCATAGCTCAGTGGATTGAGCATGGGCTGCGAACCAAAGTGTTGCAGATTCGATTACCAGTCAGGGCACATGCCTGTGTTGCAGGCCATAGCTCCCAGCAACTGCACATTGATGTTTCTCTCTCTCTCTTTCTCCCTCCCTTTCCTCTCTAAAAATAAATAAGTAAAATCTTTTTAAAAATTATTTGGACAATTCTGATTTCACCTATAAATGATAAAGATTATCTAGTCATTGTGGCAAGAAAAAACTCATAATTTCTCTTTAGTTACGGTTATATAATATAGTTTGTTATTTTGTTTTATTCAACCTAACACATCCTTTTGATTTGTAATGTCTTCAGAAAAAAATTATTTTGTATGGTATAATGTTAATTTCTCTTATAAATGACAGTCAACAGAAATTCCTGGCATATAGTTTGGTCTTTGGTATTTAAACCACTGAAAATTAATATTAAATTTTGAGGTGAATTTTTTCAAGCCAGAAACTTTCTTAGCTGACAATTATCACAGTAAACAAAAACACAAGAACACAATATGGTGAATTTTCTGGTCTTTAAAATTATTATAATACCTCCTCATTGTAGATAACATAAAATTGGGAGGAGAATTCCATTTGGAGAGTGAAGAGTTGCTTTGAGTTATGGATTTATGTGCTCTGGTACATGAGTTTTCTACCTTGTTTTGGCAGAGGAATGTTTATGATAAAAATTTTAATATGTCATCTCTGAAATGCCAGCTCACTATCTCTCCAAAAAATAGATACAGTATTCTTTCTCTGTGGCCTTGAAAGGTAGAATACAACACGCATGCTAATCATATGAAACCCTGTAGAACTAACAGTGTTGAGTGAAATCAATATAAGTATTGATGTCTAGAACACATGTGTTTTTTTTACATGCTAGCACAAATATTTTTCTGGAGCTAATTCAGTGTATAACTAGAATTGAAGGTTTTGTAATCACAGTTTCATATCAGAATTAGTTGAAATACAATGTGTTTTTCTTCACACATTTGAAGTATCAGGTATATTCAAAAGAACTTGAGGAATTTATATTCAACACTAAAACAAGTTAGTTTGTAAGATCCAATCGATTTTTTAAATATATTTTATTGATTATGCTATTACAATTATCCCACTTTCCCCCCTTTATTCCTCTCTGCCCTGCACACTCTTTCCTGATGCAGACTCCAGCCAGTGGTATCCACAGTGTTGTGGATGTGATGAACAAATTAACATGGACTGCAAATTAACAAGTCCTGTGGAGAGAAGGGACAGCATGGCCACTCTCTGAGTGAAAGAGTGACCTGATCCTTGCCTGGATAAGCTTTTATTGCTTTATGGGAGCATTACATCAAGGAAGGTCCTCATTCATGATTGTCAGGCAGTAATGATCAAATAATAGATAACATTCAAAAAACTATGAGGGCTTATTCTGAGTCAAGATCAGTTAGCTAAAGGACCATAAAACTTTGGTGAACAAACTCATTTTATGCTTGGACTCTTCTCAGAAAATTGAGGGCATTCTTAGCGAAGCAGGTTTCACAGGATTTCATGCATTCTTTCTTAGGCCTGATCACTCTGGGGAACTACCTGTTCCTGTCCTGGGCTGCACCGCCCCCCAGCATGGTTTCAGGCTTAAGTCAGGCAGGGGAAGTAAGGCAGGTAAGAGATTAGGAGACTTCTTGCAGACAGAATGACTCAGGCTATGTCAAAGCCAAGGGGTGAAGGTCTATCATCCCCTTTTTCTGTAGCCCCACAAGCCCTTCCCTGAGGGCCCCTGTTCGACCATACCTGCCTTAGATCATCCCTGCCTTGAGGAATCTTACCAGTCTTTGTCGAACCAGTCATCCACCTGGGGCCAAACAGGGTGAAGTAAATGGGGCAGAGGTGGCACCCCTGCCAGGTAGATAAGCTTTGTCTCCTTAGTGGCTTATGGTCTCAAGGTCTTTTACTCAGTCTTAGCCATGGGGGTTTATAGCTTCTGAAAGCAGGCAGTACAGTTCCCAACACCTTCCCACCAGCATTCTCCCCCTTTAGTTCATATCCATGGGTCATAGATATAAGTTCCTTGGCTTCTATATTTCCTATACAATTCTTAACCTCCCCCTGTCTATTTTCTGCCTACCATTTATGTTACCTATTCCCTGTATCTTTTCTCCCTTTATACCCCTCTGCATGTGATTTTCATTTCTGTGATTCTGTTCCTATTCTAGTTGTTTGTTTAGTTCACTTTTATTTATGTTTTTTTTAGGTTCGGTTGTTAATAGTTGTGAGTTTGTTGTCCTTTTACTGTTCATAGTTTTGATCTTCTTTTTCTTAAATAAGTCCCTTTAACATTTCATATAATAAAGACTTGGTGATGATGAATTCCTTTAACTTGACCTTATCTGGGAAGCACTTTATCTGCCCTTCCATTCTAAATATAGCTTTACTGAATAGAGCAATCTGGGATATAGGCCCTTGCCTTTCATCACTTGGAACACTTCTTTCTAGCCCCTTCTTGCCTGTAAGGTCTCTTTTAAGAAATCAGCAGAGCATCTTATGGGCACTCCTTTGTAGGCAGCTGTCTCCTTTTCTCTTGCTGCTTTTAAGATTCTCTCCTTGTCTTTAATCTTGGCTAATGTAATTATGATGTGCCTTGGTGTGTGTTTCCTTGGGTCCAACTTCTTTGGGACGTTCTGAGCTTCCTGGACTTCCTGGAAATCTATTTCCTTTGCCAGACTAGGGCAGTTCTCCATTATTTTTTCAAATAAGTTTTCAATTTCTTGCTCTTCATCTTCTTCTGACACTGCTATGATTCGGATGTTGGAATGTTTAAAGTTGTCCTGGAGGTTACTAAGCCTCTCCTCACTTTTTTGAATTCTTATTTCTCCATTCTTTTCTGTTTGGTTGTTTCTTTCTTCCTTCTGGTCCATTCCATTAATGTGAGTCCCAGTTGCCTTCCTGTCACTGTTGGTTCCCTGTACATTTTCCTTTATTTCACTTTTCATAGCCTTCATTTTTTCCTCTATTTTGTGACCATACTCAATGAATTCTTTGAGCTTCCTGACTGCCAGTGTTTTGAACTGTGCATCTGACAGGTTGCCTATCTCTTCACCTCTTAGTTGTATTTTTTTCTGGAACTTTGATCTGTTCTTTTATTTGGGCCATTTTTTTTGTTTGCTTCAGTGAGCCTGCTATGTAGTAAGGAGCAGAGCCTTAGATGTTCACCAAGGTAGGGCAACCCAAGTCCCTGTGTTGTGATGCTGTCAGTTGGGGAGAGGTTTGAGAGGGAACACTGCCACTTGCTCCACTTTCTGCCAGCTTTCAGTCACTTCTGGGCTACCCACAAGTGAATTGGGCCCTTCTGGTGCTAATTCCTAGGTGGGTGTGTGTGTGTATGTTCTAGGACCCTGCAATTGTTTCCAATTAACTCCCCTATGAGGCTGGGAGTTTCTCCCAATGCCACAACCCTAACAGGTTTTATCAGTTAGAGATTTTGAGTCTTTATTTTCCCACACTGGGACCCTGGGTTGCACATGGTCTGTCTTGCTCCCCAGTTGTTCCTCCCAGTTTATCTGCATGGAAATGTGGGACCACATGCTCTGGGAGCCACCGCCTGGCCTGCTCCATCAGCTACCCCATGCTGAGAGTCCTCTTCTCCCTGGCTCCCCATCTCCATCCCTCCTACCAGTCTGGATGACTGTTTTCTTCTTTAATTCCTTGGTTGTTGGACTTTCATACAGTTCTATTTTCTGGTAGTTCTGGTTGGTTTTTGTTTTTAAATTTGTTGTTGTTCTCTTTTTGGTTGTGCAAGGAGGCAGTGTGTCTACTTATGCCTCCATCATGGCTGGAAGTTCTGAAGTATTGTGTGTATTCGAAATAACTTAAGGAATTCATATTCAATACTAAAACAAATTATTTTGTAAGATCCAATCTATTTTAAAATTAAAGCAAAATACTGCTGAAGAGAAACTGTAACTAGTCTCTGCAGACTATTCTACTGATAATGGAGTATAAATAAACAAAAGTACTTGTATGACATGTAAAAATGAATTGCAATTTTTGAAGAGTCAGAGCTTCTTTCTTAGGTTAATACAAGCTTTCATATCTCACTCTTTAGACCAGAGAACCTAGTCATTGTTATTTAATATTTATAAACATCAATAACATGAAAAAACTGGAAAGCAAACCTACGTTTCAGGACCAACTAAGCTTCCATCTTGACCTGATGCATAAGGACAGACAAGAACTAGTGGGACCACAGTGGGCTGGATGGGAAATAACACAATCAGAGACCAGAGTGTGCTGCTCCTGCTCAGAGAAGATCTGTCTGGCTGCCTCCCCAGTTGATTCCTCATTAAACTCCAGGTTCTACTGATAGTTTATCCCTTTGTCCATTCACAGCTTGAATTCTCAAGGGTGCCCAAGTAGACCAGATTTTTGGTTTTCAGTTTCATATACAGTAGTAATCACTTATGATTGACTTTAAAGGCATTCTTCTTTTCAGAAGGTGCCAAGGAGGCTTAGAAAAGACAAATAATTCACAAAGAGAAATATCCACTTAAAGGGAATAGGTGAACCTTGCCATGTATCGCAGATAGAAGAACACACGAATACCTTGCTCATAGCCAGATTGATGCACAGGACTCTTCCCAAAATAAACAGGCTTTGGGTCCATGCGTGGCAAGCATTGTATTGGGTTGGTCAAAAAGTCTGTGTAGTTTTTTCCATAAAATGAAAGACATTTTTCATTTTTACCAATAACTTCCTTGATTTGGATATTTTGAGTATGTCAGCTATTTCCCACTATTGGCTTCTAGTGAGTAGAGGCCAGGGCTACTGCTAAATAAACATTTTCCAATGCATAAGATGCCCATACAGCAAAGAATTGTGTGACTAAAATGTCAATAGTACCAAGAAACTTCACACAACCACTTTTGACAAGTTTAACCAGTCACAGCACTTTCTCTATACATTACACAAATCTTTTTTTATGTGTGTTTCAGTGGTATTTTTACCTTTCTTGCAATAATAAAGCATAATGTAGGGAAAATGTATATTTTTTATCTTCAATATTAAAATGGTTGTACAAAAATTCACCAATTTTGAATAAGTGTATTTTAAATTCATGCTGATATGATAGCTGTCACAATACAATCTAACAAAATTGTTTTGAATGACATTAAAGACAGCTAATCAAAACTTCCAGCCAAGATGGAGGTGCAGGTAGACACACTGTGCCTCCTCTCACAACCAAAAGAAGGACAAAAATAATTTAAAAACAAAACCCAACCAGAATTGACAGAAAAACAAACTGTATGGAAGTGCAACAAACAAGGAGTTAGAGAAGACACATTCATCCAGACCAGTAGGAGGGGTGGAGCTGAGCAGCCGGGCAGAGAGGACTTGCGGCAAGGTGATGGCTGGAGGAACAGAGCAGGTAAGGTGGCAGCTGGTGGACCCAGTTAAGTGGCAGATTGTGGAGTGGGTGGTTCCACATTCACATGCAGATAAACCAGGAGGAACAGCTGGGGAATGAAAAAGACTGTGCAACCCAGAGCTCCAGCTCTGGGGAAATAAGGCCTCAAACCACTGATTGAAAACACCTATGGGGGTTGAGGTGGCAGGGGGAAAAACTTCAAGTCTCACAGGAGAGTTCATTAGAGAGACCCACAGGGTCCTAGAATGTACACAAGCCCACCCACATTGGAATCAGCACCAGAAGGGCCCACTTTGCTTGTGGGTAGTGGGGGAAGTGACCGAAATCCAGCAGTGAGCAGAGCAAGCACCATTGCTCCCTCTCGGATCCCTTCCCCACATACACCATCACAACTCAGCAAAGTAGGTTGCCCTGCTGAATATCTAAGGCTCCGCCCCTTATATGTAACAGGCACATCCAGACCCCCCCCCAAAAAATATGGCCCAAATGAAAGAACAGATCAAACTCCAGAAAAAAATACAACTAAGCAATGAAAAAATAACAGCCTATCAGATGCACAGTTCAAAACACTGGTAATCAGGATGTTCACAGAATTGGTTGAATTTGATCACAAATTAGATGAAAAAATGAAGGCTATAATAAGTGAAATAAAAGAAAATGTACAGGGAACCAACAGTGATGGAAAGGAAACTGGGACTCAAATCAATGGTGTGGACCAGAAGGAAGAAAGAAATATCCAACCAGAAAAGAATGAAGAAACAAGGATTCAAAAAAAGTGAAGAGAGGCTTAGGAACCTCCAAGACATCTTTAAATGTTCCAACATCTGAATTATAGGGGAAATTGAAAACTTACTTGAACAAATAATGAAGGAAAACTTCCCCAATCTGGGAAAGGAAAAGAAATTAAAAACTTATCTGAAACATAATGAAGGGACACTTCCCCAATCTGGGAAAGGAAATAGACTTCCAGGAAGTCCAGGAAGCTTAGACAGTCCCAAAGAAGTTGGACCCAAGGAGTAACATGCCAAGGCACATCATAATTACATTAGCCAAGATTAAAAATAAGGAGAGAATCTCAGAAGCAGCAAGAGAAAAGGAGACAGTTACCTACAAAGGAGTGTCCATGAGACTGTTAGCTGATTTCTCAAAAGAGACCTTGCAGGCAAAAAGGGGATGGAAAGAAGTGTTCCAAGTCATGAAAGGCAAGGACCTACATCCCAGATTGCTCTATCCAGCAAAGCTTTCATTTAGAATGGAAGGGCACATAAAGTGCTTCTCAGATATGGTCAAGTGAAAGGAGTTCATCATCACCAAACCCTTAGTATATAAAATGTTAAAGAGATTTATCTCAGAAAAAGAAGATTAAAAAATATGAACAGTAAAATGACAAAAAACTCACAGTTATTAACAACCACACCTAAAACAAAACCAAAAAAAAAACTAAGCAAATAACTAGAACAGGGACAGAATCACAGAAATGGAGATCACATGGAGGGTTATCAACAGGGGAGTAGGATGGGGAGAGAGGGGGAAAGGTACAGAGAATAAGTAGCATAAATAGTAGGTAGAAAATAGACAGGGGGAGGTTAAGGATTATATAGGAAATGTAGAAGCCAAAGAACTTATAAGTAAGACCCATGGACATGAACTAAAGGGGGAAAATGTGGGTGGGAGGGAGTGTGCAGGATGAAGGGGAATGAAGGGGGGGGAATAAGAAAACTGTAATAGCATAATCAATAAAATATATTTTTAAAAAGACAACTAATCACTACTAGAGCCATCATATCAAAAAAACTAAACAAACTTTTTGGTCAACACAATATTTGGCCTCACAATTCTTTTCTAAGTTATTATTTTTTTCACACAGGGATCAGAACTGAGCCTGAGGGGAGGGGCTGATCAGATCTTTTCACCTTTGGCCTAAGTCACAAAATTCCCAGATTGATATTTGATTGATAGGATGAATAATGAGCTTTGTTGTTTGGGATTCAGTGCTCAGATTGCAACCAGCAGCACTGCTTCATCTGGGATGGGTGATGAGAGACACGAGTGGCATCCACCCTTGGCTGACAGTACACAAATGTCCCCTTGCCATGACTGAGAAGTGACCCAAGCCCCAAACTGAATTAATAAAATGATTCCATCAGCTATGATTCAGGAACAACCATTTCTTCACACTTCGCATCACTGGTATGTTGTTACTAAAATCTACTTTGATTTTTTTAAGGTACTTTATTAAAGTAAACAAAAAAAATACTTTTTTTTTTTGGCAGTGGTAAACTAGAAAGAGTTTCTCATTATTATTGCCCTGTAAAGAATTTTATTTTTCTTTTAATATAGAGTAATAAAAAAGTTAGAGATATAAGTATTGAATTGAATACAAATATAAAAAAACACTTTATTTTACAAGGTTAATATACTGTGACTTAAGCATATATACTTTAATTTAGATTTTACTACAGGTATCAATAAATGACATGTCACAAATTTTAGCACCAATCTTATCTCTCATACATGGTATTTTGCCAACCAACAGACAGAAACTTCTGAGGTCTGTTCAGACTATATTCCTTTTCATAGTTTTTAGGTCATTACAGTGCAAAAGCATACTTTTTCAGTTCAGTGACTGGTCTGATGTTGTTTTCCAGCCTCTGATACTGATGACTCCTGATTCTAGTAACCATTCCTTCTAAAGCTCCCTTGACTACATTTGATGTATCAAATCAATGAATTCCAAATGAAACCATATTTTTTCAAAATCTAAAAGGTTTTTTAAAAGCATATCTACTGAATATAGTAGCAGTGAAAGAATATCATTTATTCATGCATTTAACATTACTATTTAAAGTTTCCATTATGCCAAGCTCTGTCTGGGTCTAAAGAGATATTTAGGAGCAAGAGAGAATGTGATCCTCAATGAGCTTACATTCCAGGAGAGTGGTGCTGACTGAAATGCAAGTCAAAAAAATTTTCATCATGGAAGATAGGGAAGAGTCCATGGGGGAGGTTGGAAAAGAGGGAATTTATATATAATCATTATGGAAGAGTTTGTGGAAGAGGAGAATAAAAGAACTAAAGTGTAGACAAGCATCAACCATTGGAAGAGTTCAAGTAAGGGCATTTGGTGGAGGAAACTTAAGAATACCATGGCTGGGGGGCAGGAATCCCAGGAGAGGGAGCTTGGAAAAGATGGTGGAGGCCAGGCCTGGAAGGGCCATTGTAGGTCACAGTGAAGAGTTGGTAAATACTTTGGGGCAATAGCAAGTTGTCAGAAAGTGTAACACTGACAAGAACACAGCCCAAATCCTCTTTGAGATCACTCTTATCGCCACACAGGGAATGGAGTGGGTGGGAGTGAAGGTAGGAAGCCAGTAGAGAATGATAATTTGCATTATTATGATTCTAGTAAGACATTTTCTTCCTGTGATAAAGTTACAGATCTCAAATAAAATTTATCAGTCTACGAGGGGGATTTGTATGTATGCATATGGAGGAAGAAAGAAGATTCACAACTCACTTCTGCATTTCAACATGGAGATCATTGAAACAAGAGAATAGAAATGTAGGAAAATGAAATAGTTATCACTGACAGACTTAGGGTAACCAATAGATCATTAATATTGTCCCTGCTGGTCTCCATTTTATAGCTATAATTGGAGAGGCCACAAAATTATTGTAATTAAGAGTTAAAACTAAAAAAAAAAAGAGTTAAAACTCAAACTTCTAGGACCTGGTTAGCAACCCCAGCTCAGACACAAACTTAGGGCCAGTTACTTCCCTGAGAGTAAACTCATTAGTAGAAAGGGTTGTGAGGTGCTCAGAATACTGCCTGGTGTTTATAAGCATTTAGTCAGTACTAACTTTAAAGATAAAGAAATGTAAAATAGATAAATTTTTTTCCTGCCTTAGTTAGCTCCCAATTAAATGAACACTTCTGAAGGCAGTAACCAGTACAGTCTTGCTCCTAACCAAATGCCCAATACCTAGCCCAGGGCTTGACCTCAAGTGACCATATGATTAATAGTGTTGAAGGTAGGCAGGCAAGAGGAAGGAATGCTGGGGAAGGAAGGCCAGGAAGAGAGAAAGAGAGGAGTTTCTAACTAACAGTAAGTGAATCATCAAGGATAGTTCCCTTCTCTTGCATTAAGGAAAACGAATTGTTTTTGTTCGAAATATTTGACTCTATTCCTTATGTTGTACATTACATTCACACAAGTTATTTATATTAGGTCTGGTAGTTTGTAATGAATCACTATGACATGCACCTGAAACTAGTAGGATATAGTATGTCAATCATATGTAAATAAAAATAACCATAATAATAGTGATGGGCAGAAGCTGAGATGTGTTAAAGATTTTGGGAGAGTATATAGAACTGTAATAGGGAGTCTAGAGTTATTTCTATGCATGTGCAGCATACCTAGGGTATTGTATATATGTAGAGAGTCCATCACAGTGTCTGATTTCAACTTCCAAAATAAACCCCTACTTGATCCATTTCCATTTCTAGTCCAAGCCATAGATATCCCTCATCTGGACTCTTGCCATCTCTTCTGTTTTTCCTAGAGTATATGAACCTCTTATCCTGCTGTGTCTTCTACCTAGGCAGCCCCACCCTGAGGTGTGCACAGGCAGTTTCTTCCCATCTTTGAGGCTTCTACTTAGCTGTCACCAACTCACAGTGGTCTTGGTTGGCCACTCTACTTAAGCATATCCTCCTTCCTAGGACTTATGAGAGCATGATATATATATATATATATTCTTTCTTCTACTTGTCAAATGTATAGTTATTTCACTTATCTATTTGTTTCCTATAATAAATAAATGAATGAATAAAAGAATTTATTTCTGATTTGGTGTCCCAAAGTTACTCTGAACTAGACAAAAACTTATTAAAGCAAAATATTTCCCAAAGACTTACTTTTATGGTGGGGCCTACACATTGAAGTTAAACACATATTTTTTCCAAACCACATATCAGAGAGCACCTATCAGTGTCTGGTTCCTATTTATAGGAAAATAAAATCATACAAGTTGCTGGAAAGTCATCTGCCTAGCACAAGAATCAGTATGGTAATTTCTATCCCTTGGTCCTTCCATTCTTTGGAAAGTATCTGCTCCCATGGCATGGCTACTGAATTCCCAATTCAGGAATGAAAATCTGAAACCAAGCTATCTGCTTTTGTGTTCTCTGGCAATGCCTCATTCAAAATAATCCAAGAATGAAAATATGAGCTTAGCCATTTGCTTTTTTAAACACTGAACATGTTGATCCTGAAATTCCCCTGGATAGGCATTTACTCTTTATAAAGAAAAGAACGCCTGTTGACTTTGTCTTATTCAAGTATCTAACAATATGATAGGCTCCAATATATGTTCACTTTGAACAGATGGACTTTGAGCCAAATTACCACATCAACCTATCATAATACATTAAATAACAGAGATTGGAAGAGCTTTTAGGGAGAGCATTTAAGATCTGAGGCTCTGAAATGACAGCGCACTGAGTTTGAAAGCTGGTGCTTTACTCACATGCCATATGTCCTTGAGGAAGTTACCCTGCCTATGTAAGGCCCCTGTTTTCTTGGTCTATAAAATGGGAATAATAAGATACTTAATCAAGTTCTTCAGAGAACTAAATATGATAATGCATATAGAATATTTACTGTAATATCTTTTTCAATTCATGTTAGCTGATATAATAATAATGGTTATTGTTAAAACTGTTATTGGCTCTTTGAGTTCAAAGGGATCTTATGGGTCTTTGAACCCAAACTTAAATGAAGTTCCAGAAATCTCCTCTACATTATTTACAAATGATCATCCAGACCCTCATTCTCAAATGATTCCAATGAACAGCTGCTCCCCAAATTACAAAGGAGGTTATTCCATTTTGCACAACTTTTTTTAAAATAATTTTGTGAGCATAAGTCTGTCTTCCTCTCTCATTTGGGTCCCAGTTTTGTCCATTAAACAGAATTAGAGAGTTCTGGCCAAGATGGAGGCATAGGTAGAAATGTTTCACTTCCTAACACAACCAAACAAAGGATAACAACCAATTTAAAAACCATACACAATCAGAAGTGCCAGAGGGAGGAAGATGGCAGCGAGGTAGGAGGGAGCAGATCCCACTTCTGCCTACACACGGGAGAAAAACCTAGCTGATCTGCAGAGGAACAGAGCAAACAGCCAACAGTACCCCAGCATATATGAAAATAGGAGACCAAAAATTGTAGCAGACATTGAGAAACCAGAAGGTAAGGAGAGTGCTTTAGGACCATAAGGTCCCAGGGACCAGCACAAGGATCAGGGCAGCTGTAGCCCCAGGCTGGGTGCCCGCAGGCCTGCCACAGGGTGCTTGGGAGAAAGCTGGGTCAACAACTCTCTCCCCAGCCAAACAAGGAGTGACCTGGTTGCTTGAAGTCACAGAGAGGGGAATAAGAACTAAGTGGCAAACACAAAAGAGCTGTGAGCATGCACAGATTTTGGGGACACCAGCTCGGGAGAGTTGAGAGTCAAACAGTGATGGGCCCTGACCTGGATAGTCCTTGATCTGGCTGGAGAATTGGGCTGTGTGAGAGGCCAGGCCATTGTATGGAGTGGCAGGCTTGAGTAGGAGGAATTTCTCAAAAGGAAAAAGTGAAAAAAAAAAGAGACACAATTTGGGGAATTCTCCTGCAGAAATCAGTCTGGCAGCCTCCCCACCCATCCAGGCAGCATTTCCAAGGGGAGGCCTGAGGCCCTGCACACCCCCATAGCACTGGAAAGGGTGCGCACCTCAACCCGTGTGGCTAGAGATGACTGGACAAGCGCCTGCATCTGCAACCTGCAGGAGGCCCCAGCCACAGCAGAAAGTGTGCTCTTGAGGAAGGCCTGGATACCACACCCAGGGCCCTGTGGAGATGCACCAGGTTAGCTCCGGAGAGAGTGCACAGCTAGCCCTGGGGTGAGTGTGTGCAAGGCTGACTGAGTGCTAATCAGGAAGGGAGAAAAGCCCCTCAGCCAGCTGCAGCCAGAAAGACTAGAAAAACTGGTGTGGCCAGTTTGAAACCACCAAGGGGCTTTGCTTTTTTTAAGTCATTTTTTTCTTTTTTAATTTTATTATTATTTTTTATCTCTCAATCCCTTTTTCCTCTCTCTTCTTCTTTCTTCTTTTATCCCATCTTCCTTTCTCTCCAGTTTTATCTCTTGTTCCTGCCTTCTGCTTCTGTTCTTTTTTTGTCTGTTTGTTTTTAAATACCTACAAGTAAGACAAAAAAACCTGGAATTGTGAAAAAGCCGGAGTTGGACCCAAAGAGGGGACATCCCAACAGCTGAGACAGGGAGACAAATTTCACTTTACTATTACAGAGAAACTGCAAGTTATTACATATTTGTATTATTTTTTCATTATTCTTACATCTTTTATTTTAATAGTATTTTAGTATTCCTCTTCTTTCTTTCTTTTAGTATTTAGTATTCCTCTTCCTTCTGTTTAGTCTTCTTTGCTTGGCTGGTTATACTATATCATTTGACAGGTTTCCTCTGTTCTCTTTTCATAGTGTATTGCTAATTTACTGTCCTTTACTTCACTTGTGTTCCATTAGCACACTACTCAAGGTCCTATACTCCCTATTCTTGTTATCCAGATCACATAGATTCTGCTATATGATTGTTGCTCTAATATTACTGTAAATACTAGTTGTTTCATAAAATTATAAATACTACACAACACCCTTCCCAGATCTTAGCCCACTTCACAGTTTCCTGAACTCTATTACTGTAGTGGTTAACTCCATTTTCTTACACACTACACCTATTTACTATCCTTTACTCTCACTTTCCCTTAGAATCTGACTTCCCACAACCTCACTGCCTTCTAGATCCAACTCACAACCCTTACCTCCCCAACAAGAGTCTTATCTTCTCTCCATCCTTTTAAAAAGTGGTTAATTGGGGTGGAATATCACTGTTAACACTATAAATAACCAAAGGATCTCCTATCTCTTCTCTACTGGCTGCTCCTGTAAATATCATAGTATACTCTCTTGCTGTTTTAAACCATTTTGTCTTCCCCCTCCAATTGATCACAAAAAAGAGTAGGTGGAAGCTGTGAACACAAGGATACCTGCTGGAAGAGGAAACCCAACAACAAAGGAACCACCAACAGAGAACAACAGAGGAAGGTGAAGGAGGGAATGGAAGCCAAATGCACCTCAATCCAGGACCTATCTGGAAATACAGCTAAACAGTGGAGAAATTACTCAGAGCAAACAGCTGAACAAAAGCAAGAAAGAATCCTTGAAACCTGGAACATATGGAAGAAACAACTTCAACACAACCTGCCCTCACTAGCACAACAAAATACAACAGGTGGTGGACAGAGTGACCCTGAGTTAACCAGCTGGTGTGAAGGACCCACCAAAAAAAGAACCAACAACAATCAAAACCCAAAAACAAACACAGAGCCAATTTAAACTACAACCTAAGACCAGTGAGCTTGGGAGATCAAGGAGACTACACCACTGAGGCTCACAGGTATTCTACCACAGAATTTCACACCATAAACCCAGGGAGCCAGAACAGATAAATTTAAGAATCTGAGGCTAACAAGAAGAGTCTCACAAACAATGGGAAGACAAAGAAACAATCCCCAAATAAAAGGAAAGGAGGAAGACTCAGAAAGAATGTTAAATGAAATAGAGGCAACTCAACTATCAGATATGGAGTTCAAAGCAATGGTAATGAGGAAGCTCGTTGAGCTCACAGTGAATTACTAGAAACTACAGGGAAACTACAAGGAGGTCACTGCAAACTATATCAACATGAAAAAAGAAATAGACACTATCAAGAAGGGCGAGGAGGAAAAGAAGAGTACAATTTCTGAACTGAAGAACACAGTAGAAGGAACCAAAGCAGGATTGATGAAGCAGAAGATTGGATCAGTGAGCTGGAAAATAATGTAGATAAAAACATGCAGAAAGAGCAAAAAAAGGAAAAGAGGCTCAGAAAGAATAAAGAGGAATTAAGAGAAATGCAAGACAATATGAAATGTAACAATATCCGTATAATAGGGATACCAGAAGATGAAGAAGAAGATCAAGGAAGAGAAAACCTATTTGAAAAAATAATGATGAAAAACTTCCCTGATTTCATGAAAGAAAAAGTTACACAAGTCCAGGAAACACAGAGAGTCCCATTCAAGAGGAACCCAAAGAGGCCCACTATAAGACACATCATAATTAAAATGGCAAAATTCCAAGATAAAGAGACAATCTTAAAGGCAGCAAGGGAGAAACAGGAGGTAACATACAAGTTAGCCCCGATAAAGTTAGCACCTGACTTCTCAATGGAAACGCTCCAAGCCAGAAGAGAATGGCAAGAAATATTCCAAGTAATGAAAACCAGAGGCCTGCAACCAAGGCTTCTTTACCCATCAAAGCTCTCAATCACGATAGAAGCCCAAATAAGAAGCTTCCCAGTCAAAAGAAGTCTAAAATAATACACCTCCACCAAACCAGCTCTGCAAGAGATGCTAAAAGGACTGCTTTAAGGAAAGGAAGGAAAAGAGAGAGAGAGATGAACACAGGTACAAAAATGGCAATGAATAAGTACCTATCAATAATAACCTTAAATGTAAATGGATTAAATGCTCCAATCAAAAGACATAGAATAGCTGAATGGATAAGAAAGCATGATCCACACATATGCTGCCTACAAGAGACCCACCTCAGGACAAAAGACCTACACAGACTGAAAGTGAAGAGCTGGAAACAAATTTTCAAAGCAAACAGGGGGAAAAAGCCTGCGTGAAAATACTCATATCAGACAAAATAGACTTCCAAACAAGGTCCATAAAGAGAAACCCAGAAGGTCACTTCATAATACTTAAGAGAAGAATCCACCAAGAAGACATAAACATTGTAAATATTATGCACCCAACATAGGAGCACCCAAATACATAAAGAAAATCTTAGAGGACTTCAAAAAAGATATTGACAGCAACACAATTATACCAGGGGATTTTAACACCCCACTGTCAAAAATGGACAGATCTTCCAAACAAAATATCAACAAAGATATTGTGGCATTGGACTTCCGGCAAGATGGAGAAATAGGTGGACGCGCCATACCTCTACGCACAACCAAGATTAGAACAACAACAATTTAGAGGCAGAATAACACCCAGAACTGACACAGAATTTATCTGAATGAAAGTCAGACAGCCAAGAAGTTGAAGCAGACCCATTCATTCAGACTGGTAGGAGGGGCAGAGACGGGCAGCCAGGCGCGGGGTCTCGGCAAGGAGAACAAGGAGAGTTGGGCACATAAGGCAACTGGAAGTGCGTAAGGCATCTGGGGAGCACAAGATCACAGCTGGTGGACCCAGTGAGGCGGCAATTGTGGACCAGGGCAGAGCGCGCAACACTGGATCCCAGAGAAGGGACTGAGGTCCCAGGAGAACGGAGCTGCCACCATTGTTTCCTCCCACCTCCACATACAACCTCACAATCTAGTGACTGGGGTGTCCAGCCCTGTTGAACACCTAAGGCTCTGCCGCCCCTCACGATAACAGGCGTGACCAGACCAAAAAAAAAAGAGAGAGAGAGAAAGACATGTCTCAAACAGAAGAACAGCTCAATGCCCCAGGACTCATCCTTTTGAGCAACGAAGTGATAGCCAATCTATCAGATACACAGTTCAAAACACTGGTGATCAGGAAGCTCACAGAATTGGATGATTTTGACTGCAAATTAGATGAAAAAATGTAGATTACCATAAAAGAGATGAAGGAAGATGCACGGAGAACCAATAGTGATGGGAAGGAAACTGGGACGCAAAACAATAGAGTGGACCAGAAGGAAGAAAAAAACAACCAAACAGGAAAGAATGAAGAAATAAGAATTCCAAAAAACGAGGAGAGGCTTAGGACCCTCCAGGACATCTTTAAACATTCCAACATCCGATTTATAGGGGTACCAGAAGGGGAAGAGGAAAAGCAACAGATTGAATACGTATATGAAGGAATAATAAAGGAGAACTTCCCCATTCTGGCAAAGGAAATAGACTGCCAGGAAATCCAGGAAGCTCAGAGAGCCCCAAAGAAGTTGGACCCAAGAAGAAACACACCAAGGCACATCATAATTACATTAGCCAAGGTAAAAATGAAGGAGAGAATCCTAGAAGCAGCAAGAGATAAGGGGACAGTAACCTACAAAGGAGTTCCCATCAGGCTGTCAGCTGATTTCTCAAAAGAGACCTTACAGGCAAGAAGGGGCTGGAAAGAAGTGTTCCAAGTCATGAAAGACAAGGACCTATATCCCAGATTACTCTATCCAGCAAAGCTTTCACTTAGAATGGAAGGGCACATAAAGTGCTTCTCAGATAAAGTCAAGTTAAAGGAGTTCATCAATACCAAGTCCTTATTTTATGAAATGTTAAAGGGACTTATCTAAGAAAAGAAGATAAAGAAAAAACATGTATAGTAGAAGGACAGCAAACTCATAATTATTAACAACCACACCTAAAGCAAAACCAAAAGAAACTAAGCAAACAACTAGAACAGGAACAGAATCACAGAAATGGAGATCACATGGAGGGTTAGCAACAGGGGAGTGGGAGGAGGAGAGAGGGGGGAAAAGGTACAGAGAATAAGTAGCATAGATTGTAGGTTGAAAATAGATAGGGGGAGGGTAAGAATAGTATGGGAAACGTAGAAGCTAAAGAACTTATAAGTATGGCACATGGACATGACTAAAGGGGGGAAGTGGGTGGGGGAAGTTGTACAGGGTGGAGGGGAGTGAAGGGGGGAAAATGGGACAACTGTAATAGCATAATCAATAAAATATATTTAAAAAAAGATATCGTGGCATTGAACAATGACCTAGATGAAATGGACTTAACTGATATACATAGAAACCTCCACCCCAAAGAAGCAAAATAAACATTCTTTTCAAATGCACATGGAATATTTTCAAAGATAGACCACATGATAGGACACAAAACAAGCCTCAACAATTTAAAGAAAATTAAAATCATATCAGGCATTTTCTCTGACCACAAGGCAGTGAAACTGGAAACCAAGCTCAAATGAACTTCAAGGAAAAAAACACCAAACACTCAAAATCATGGAGATTGAATAGCATGCTATTAAACAATGAATGAGTCAAGAATGAAATTAGGGAAGAAATCAAAAAGTCTCTGGAAGTAACAAAAATGAACTCACAACAACTCAAAACTTATGGGAAACAGTGAAGGCAGTCCTGAGAGGGAACTTCATAGCTATACAGGCCTACCTAAAAAAGATAGAAACATTTCCAACAAACAACCTAACCCTACACCTACAAGAACTCGAGGAACAACAACAAAGACAGCCCAGAGCAAGTAGAAGGGAGGAAATAACCAAGATCAGAGCAGAATTAAATGACATAGACATTAAAAGCACAATTTTTAAGGATCAATGAATCCAGGAGCTGGTTCTTTGAAAAGATAAACAACATCAACAAACCTTTAAGCAGGCTCATCAAGAAAAATAGAGGACCCAAATAAACACAACAGAAATGAAAGAGGAGAGATTACATCTAATACCACAGAAATACAAAGGATTGTAAGAATTTACTATGAAGAACTGTATGCCAGGAATATTGAAAACCTGGGTGAAATGGACAAATTTTTAGAAATATATAATCTTCCAAAACTCAATGAAAAAGAAGCAGAAAGCCTGAACAGACCAATAACAGCAGATGAAATGGAAGTAGTAATCAAAAAACTCCTGACACACTAAAGCCCTGGACCAGATGGTTTCACAGGAGAATTCTACAAAGTATTTAAGGAAGAGATAACCCCCATCCTTCCCAGACTATTCCAAAAAATGGAAAATGATTGATGGCTCCCAAACTCTTTTTATGAAGCCAGCATTGTCCTAAACACAAAACCAGATACAGACACAACAAAGAAAGAAAACTTCAGGCCAATATTGCTGATGAACATAGACACTAAAATCCTCAACAAAATATTGGCAAACTGCATCAAGAATACATTAAGAAGATCATACACCATGACCAAGTGGGATTCATCTCAGGGATGCAAGGATGGTACAATATTCGCAAATCAGTAAATGTAATATATCATATAAACAAAAGCAAACACAAAAATCACTTGATCGTATCAAGAGATACGGAAACAGCATTTGATAAGGTACAGCACCCATTTATGATAAAAACACTCTGCAAAGTGGGAATAGAGGGAGTATTCTTCAACATAATAAAGGCCATATATGAGAGACCTACAGCCAATATCATACTCAATGGGCAAAAACTAAAAGCTTTTCCACTAAGATCAGGAACAAGGAAAGATTGGCCACTTTCACCATTTCTATTCAACATAGCATTGGAAGTTTTAGCCACAGTGATCAGACAAGAAAAGGAAATAAAAGATATTTCATTCCAAATATCAGAAAGGAGGAAAGATATTCCAAATCAGAAAAGAGGAAACAAAACTGACATTGTTTGCAGATGACATGATAGTGTACCTAGAAAATCCAATAGACTCAGCTAAAAAAACTGTTTGACCTAACAAATGAATGTGGCAAAACAGTGGGATACAAAGTCAATATCCAGAAATCAAAGGCATTTTTGTATACCAACAATGAAACAGCAGAAGCAGAAATAAAGAAAAAAAATCCCATTTGATACAGCAACAAGAAAAAATAAAATACCTAGGAATAAACCTAACCAAGGAAGTAAAAGACCTGTATTCAGAAAACTACACAATACTGAAGAAAGAAATCAAGGAAGACACAAACAAATGGAAACATATACTGTGTTCATGGATCAGAAGATTTAACATCATCAAAATGTCCATACTACCCAAAGTAATTTACAGATTCAATGTAATACCTATTAAAGTACCAATGGCATATTTCACAGACATAGAACAAACACTTCAAAAATTTATATGGAACCATAAATGACTCCAAATAGCTGGTTCAACTTTGACAAAGAAAAGCAAAGTAGGAGGGATCACAATACATGATACCAAACTGTATTACAAGCCCACAGTAATCAAAACAGCCTGGTACAAACATAAAACAGGCACATGGACCAATGGAATGGAACAGAGAGCCCAGAAATGAACCCAAGTCTCTATAGTCAATTAATATTCAGTAAAGGGGGCAGCAACATAAAATGGAGTAAAAATAGCCTCTTCCACAAATGGTGGAAGAAGTGACTTGAACAGACACTTCTCCAAGGAGGATATTACAGAGGATCCAGAGACACGTGGAAAGATGCTCAGTACGGCTAGTTATCAGAGAGATGCAAATTAAAACCACAATAAGATATCACTTCACACTGGTCAGAATGGCCATCATAAAGAAAGCAGCAAACAACAAGTGTTGGAGAGGCTGTGGAGAAAAGGGGACCCTAGTGCATTGTTGTTGGGATTGCAGACTGAGGAAAACAGTGCGGAATTTTCTCAGAAAACTAAAAATGGATATGCCTTTTGACCCAGCAATTCCACTGCTAGGATTATATCCTAAGAACCCTGAAACACCAATCCAAAATAACCTATGCACCCCAGTGTTCACAGCAGCAAATTTACAATGACCAAGTGTTGGAAGCAACCTAGGTGCCCATCAGTAAATGAATGGATCAAAAAACTATTGTGTACATTTACACAATGGAATTCTATGCAGCAGAAAGAAAGAAGGAGCTCCTACGCTTTGCAATAACATGAATGAAACTGGAAAGCATTATGCTAAGCAAAATAAGCCAGGTCATGAGGGACAAATACCATATGATCTCACCTTTAACAGAACCCTAAACAACAAAACAAACAAACAAGCAAAATATAACCAAAGACACTGGAAAAGAGAAGAGGCTGATCAGAGTGGAGAGGGGAGGGAATTTCAGAGGAAAAGGGGTAGGGTTTGCAGGAACAAGTAATGGACACATAGGCAAAAACTAGGAGGCGTGGAAATGGAAGGGAGTTGGGGAGGGCTGGGGGTTTGGCTAGGATGGGAGTAAAAGACAGAAAAATTTACTCGAACAACAATTAAATAAAAAAGAAGAAGAAGAAGTGCCAGAAAATCTAACTGCATGGAACTCCAACAATCCATGAGTTAAAGAAATATTCATCCAGACTAGTAGGAGGGGCAGAGATGGGAAGCCAAGCAGAGAGGATGTGTGCCAAGGTTGCAGACCTGGCAGGAGAGGCAGGGCTGGCTGAACAGGAAACTAAAGACTCAAACCCTGAGGCTCTAAAACATTGTGGGTGTTGCAACGGCGGGAGAAACTCCCTGTCTCACAGGAGAATTAGAAAGTAGGGCTAGAGTGGAGAGGCATTTTTCCCTCTCTGACCCCTCCCCTACAGACAGCACCAAAATGCAGCAAAGAGGGTTGCCCTGCCCTAGTGAATACCTAATGCTCCACCCCTATACAATGTAACAGGAGCACCAAGGCAAAGAAATATGGCTCAAACAAAACAACAGATCAAAATTCCAAAAAAAGAGCTAAATGATGAGGAGATAGATAACTATCTGATGCAGAGTTCAAAACACTGATAATCAGGATGCTCACAGAACTCAGTAAGCTTGGTCACAAAATGAAGGAAGAAATGAAGGCTACACAAAATGAAATAAAGCAAAATATACAGGAAGTCAACAGTAGAGAGAAGGAAACCAGGACTCAAATCAACAATCTAGAACAAAAAGAAGAAAAATAAATCCAATCAGAACAGAATGAAGAAATAGAATTTAAAAAATGAGGAGAGGCTTAGGAACTAGTAGGACAACTTTAATCACTACAACATCTGAATCATAGGGGTGCCAAAAGAAGAGCAAGAAATTGAAAACTTATTTGAACAAATAATGAAGGAAAACTTCCCCAATCTGATAAAAGAACTAAACTTCCAGAAAGTCCAGGAAGCCCAGAAAGCCTCAAAGAAATTGGACCCAAGGAAGCACACACGAAGGCTCATCATAATTACATTAGCCAAGATTAAAGATAAGGAGAGAATCTTAAGAGCAGCAAGAGGAAAGGAGACAATTACCTACAAAGGAGTTCCCATGAGACTATCAGCTGATTTCTCAAAAGAAACCTCAGGGGCAAGGAGGGGCTGGAAAGAAGTCCTGACAGGCAAGGACCTACATCCAAGATTGCTCTATCCAGCAAAGCTATCATTTAAAAGGGAAGATAAAATGCTTCCAAGATAAGGTGAAGTTAAAGGAGTTTATCATTACCAAGCCTTTACTATATGAAATGAAAAGGGACTTATCTAAGAAATAGAAGATCAAAAACTATGACCAGTAAAATGACAACAAACTCATAACTATCAACAACTGAACCTAAAAAACAAAAACTAAGCAAACAACTAGAACAGTAACAGAATCAGAGGAACAGAGATCCAAGGGAGCATTATCAGTGGGGAGGGGGAGGGGAAGAATTTGGGGAAAGTTTCAGGAAATAATAAAATAGACATAAAATAGCCAAGGGGGAGTTTAACAATAGTATAGGAAACAGAGAAGCTAAAGAACTTATATGTACAACCCATGGACATGAACTAAGTAGGGGAATGCTGCTGGGGAGGGGGGGCATGCAGGGCAGAAGGGGAATAAAGGGGAAAAAATTGAGACAACTGTAATATTATAATTAGTAAAATATACTTAAAAAGTAAACAAACAATTGGATTGAACCATCAGCTGTAAGATATGCCTTCAAATCTTTGCAAATGACCATGTTACTTCTCTTCTCCCATCACTCTCTGCATTGCCCGCATTTCCATATTGAGTTAAACATCCCTATTGACTTGGTTCACTCTCCTGATCATTCTCTTCTGAATAACAGCTGAAAAAATCTGAATGATATACTTCAGAATTGTGTGATAAGAGCAATGACCAGAAGTGCAATGACCTTCCTTTTTCTGGACTCTGTAATTCTTTCAATGCAGGATAAGGCACCTCAGTTTTTTGGCTTACACCTTCGGATCATACTGAGCTTGCTCTCAATTAAAACATCCAAGTCTTTTTCATGTGAATACCCATTAAGCCAGTTGCCCCTGCATCCTGTATTACTGTCAGCTCAGAGTTCCAGTCTGACAAAATCTTTTTGAATCCTGACTCTTTCTTTGAGCATATTAATGGTCACGTCCAGCTTTATGTCAGCAACAAATGTGGCCTGCCTGTCTGCCCTCTGTGTCTTCATTTAAGTTGTTGATAAGTCTATCAAATAAGATCCAGTATTGGGCAGAAGCCTGTCCCTTTTGGTTGAGGTAAGTCCGTGAATTAACTTTTCTCTGCCTAGAGTTAGCCAGCTCTTTGTGAGTCTCCCTAATTACATGGTCACTTCATTCCCATTCTCATGGGCTTTCAAGCCAAACATAACTGGGTTCAAATCCTTGCTTCGTCACATACTGCCTGAGCTTCTCTCTCTTAATTTACAGGATACTTTTTGATTAGTAGACTAGTTCCATGAACCGTTTTTTCTTGATTAATTGCACTGGCTATGTCTTCAGTACAATGTTGGATTGTACATTGAATGTTGCAGTGCTGAGAGTATATATCCTTGCTCTGTTCCTGATGTGAGGAGAAAGCTTTCAGTCTTTCCCTTTTAAGTTTCATGTTAGCTGTCGGTTGTTTATAGGTGCTCTCTCTCAAGTTGGGGGAGTTTCCCTCTATTTCAGCTAATTTTGAAAACTCTGTTAACTAATGTTAAATTCAATATTTCATATGCAAAAATAGAAAGCAGCCTACCCATTTTTGACTTCTTTACCACAGACCCGTCATTTGAATTAGCAAAAGAGTCTCTTAAATCTGTAGCCTGGAGAAGTATTGGCATTCCTCCAAGCACATTTATATTGTCTAAGGATGTTCATAGTCAAAGAATTTTTCATTACAGGGAGTTTCATGGGGCTGAGATAAAATTCCTAAAATTTCAGAGCAGCAGGATTCCAAATGTTGGGGGTGATGTTTTCTTCAGTAGGATGGAAAGAGATAGAAATTACCCCTATTTTGCCATGTATAACACACAGTTTTTGCCCAAATTTTTGAGGGAAAAATAAGGATGCACATTATACATACATGGTGCTAATTCCATATCTATGTGTTTTTAATTCTTTTATTTATGCTTATGCATTAAAAATGTACATCTAGATAGCAATAATGATATCCATATGCAAAATAATACCTGGGAATATGATCATCAGTTTTGTTTCTAAATATAAATTAAGAAATTGAATTAAGAAAATTAAAACAAAAGATTTTTTTCCTGAAAGTTTGGGCAAAAAACATGGGTGCACATTATACATCGCAAAATATGGTAGCATGTGTTGAGCATCTACTAGACATAAAGCCCTTCCATGGTCCTCATGTCAACACAAAAAGCCAGATCCTACTATCCCCCATGTGAAAAATGATGCACTGATGTTGCACAGCTCCTGACAGAGATGAGACTCCAAACTGTCCTGAAGACCAAAGCCTGTCTTTTCAGCCATTCATGTAATAATAGAACTCAGACTAGACCCATCCCAAATAGTAATGCCTACAGAAATCCAAACCATAAAAACTGAGTAGCCAAACACAGAATGGTTGAGTCACATCCAATCTGTACTCAGGAACAGTTTGTGGAAAAAAATAGCAATTTACATGAAAAATCAATGTTTGGTTTGTGACAGGAAAAGCAAAGAGAGACCCATATCCCTGCCCCTCCCTGACATATACAAAAGAGAAAATGTTTTATTCTTGTACCTTATACAATTCTCTTCAAAACTTTTATTTTCAGCATAGTTTAGGAAGCATGGCAAATATCTAACAAATATAAAAGTATAAAATAACATAGTGGTGAACATTCAAGATGGGCATGTGAATCTTCCTTCGAGTGCAAAGTATAAAAGCAGAGGTTCTCTCCTTCCCTTTGCAAGGCTGGTATCACACAGCTCCTGATGAGGCAGGAGGTAGTCAGGAAGGAAGCTCCCGAGGCCCCGCAGGGCTGAGGTAGAAAACACCTATACATGACAAAGACCCCCTAAGACGGGTTGTTCCTGTTTTCTGGGACAACTCTGAATCATAGAATGCGCCTGCGCGCTACCCCTGATTCATTATAATATCATTATAATGAAATAACATTGTGGGACTCCCTTCTCCAGTAGCCAATCAAGAAAGTCATGGGAAACCACGCATGCGCAGTAGCTTTGAAATCCAACTCCTTGTACCTGCGCAGGAAAAGCCCGCCAAAGACTAGCAGGGGGCTTCTGCCTCTATAAGAATAGAATCCCCCAGCCCACGTGCCCTTTTTTTTCCCTCTGCTCAGAGCTGGCTCACTCCAGTGTCCTGTGGTGTGTACTATCACTTAATAAACCTCCCCTCTTTCTTTATGCTATAAACTTTGTGTGTTCGGTTCAATTCTTTGTCCTCGATCACTAAGAACCTGGTTACCTGTGCACACCTGTGCACACCTGTGACACTGAGATCCAGTCCCTCCTGATGAGTACCCAGGAACAGGTCCCCAGGGGTCTGATCTCCCCAAAGGGCAGTCAACTCTGCCCTGCAGGAAACTTCATTGCACAACCACAGACAACACTTACTTTGGCCAGACATGGTGAAAGTTCATTTCCCTGGTCAATAAAGGGATTGTGAAAGGACTGTGTATAACCTGGCACCCATACAAAGCATCCTTACTGGAAAAAAAACAGCTTGGTTGCCCAGTTTAACTGAGGAGCTGTCACTAGTGTTAGTACTGTGACCACATAATTTATCATCCAAACCAGTACCCTTTGAAGGGGGTGTTAATAAATACTCTGGGATAATAGGCATGAACTTGGGTTGCACAAGAGAGTGGAGGACTTACATACCCTAGCAATAAGCATCACCTTCACCATGAGGAGACAAATATCTAAATGAGACAGAATTGTAAGAAGCTAAGAAAATTCCTGGGCAAGTGAAATGGGGAAACTGAAATAAGAAAATCAAACAAGGCTAAACAGTATGAGCAATTTTCAGCCAGCTAGTGAATTACAAGACCCTATCTCTTCTGACCAAGGACACTTGAGAGTAAATGGTTTGTTTATACATCTCCTCCATAACCAAAGAATACATAACCTCCCATTCTAATGCAAATGGAGAGATAACATGAGATAATGTCAGAACCAGCTCTGGAAGAAGCTGAGGACTTCCCTTTCAGCTCTCCCTCCCAAGAGAAACAGTGCATCTGCTCTCCCCCTAGAAATTTCCCTCTCCCAAATTCTTACATTTCCCAATTTAAACTTGCTTATGAAAGCTCAAGGATTGTTAGGGTTTTAACCCACCACCTTCTCAGACTTTTAGCCTCTGATATTAATAAAAGTGCAAGTGTTAACCAGAAGCTCAGTTCTTCTCACTGATGCAGTGCAGAATTACAGATCAGAGAGACAAAAGTGTATGAGTAAGAGTTTTATTAGTATGTTCTCAGGTGAGAGAACGGGCCTGCTGAAGGTGGCAAGAAAGGTTTAGCATAGAAGCAACAGGAGAGCCTAGGCTGGACAGCCTTAGCTCACTGGGAAGTCAGAGAAATGGGGCCTTAGGGATAGGTTCAGGGGATTAGGCTGGGACAAGCTGCCAACTTCCCATTGCCTTAGAGTTTAGGAGTCAAGTGCTTTGAAGAAAGAACTAAGTGTTACAGGGTGCAGCCAAGAGGGGGGACCCCAAATGGGCATTTGAAATGGGGTCCAGAACTTAAGGTGTCCAGGAGATTTTAAAATGTCTCCATCCCCCCACCCAGGGTGTGGGTTGGGGGAAGGGACAAATGGAGCAGGGTCATTGAGATCTGTTTTGCATAGCAACAGCCTTGCAGCTACCCTCTGGCGTGGTCATTTAACATATCTATAGCCTTTAGCTGGTCGCTTAGATATGTTAAATAGCTGTGATCATCTCTGAGCCAGGGGAATGGAAGTAACTTCCCCACCAACACGTGACTGGGGGCAGATCCCCCCAAGCTACAGCGCCTGCATGGGAGCTCGGAGAAGATTGGCTCCAGGACATGGGGCCACACCTGCCCAGACTCATGATGGCAGCCCAGTAAACCTGGAAGGATACGAATTCTGGCAAGTGAAGCCGAGTGTGGGAAGAGTCAGAAATGAGGCTGCAGAGGAAGATTGGCCGCGGGGATTTAAAACCCAGACTTGGCGGCCATTAGGAGGGAGAACCATGCTGCTTTAGGAAGGAGGACCATGCTGCTTTAGGGAGGAGAGCCATGCACATCCCTGAGAAGGAGAGCCATGCACATCCCTGAGAAGGAGAGCCATGCACAGCCCTGAGAAGGAGAACCATGCGCAGCCCTGAGAGAGGAGAGAACCATGTGGCTTTAGCAGAATAGGGAGGACCTCAGCCATTGAAAGAGAACCGTGCTGCTTTAGGAGAGAGAACCACGCGGCCTTGACAGAGTGGAGACTCCCACAGCCCTGAAAGGGAGAACCACGAGGCCTGGACAGAGTGGGGACCCCCACAGCTTTAGAAGGGGAACCACTACCTGGTTTTAGCAGAGATCCCGGCGACTCAGCGGAGGCTGCCAGGAACCCAGGGAGGTCTCCCAGTCGAGATGGAGTACTAATTGGGAAGAACCAGAGGACTGCCTGAGCCATGGACTTCTATTTCCTTTCCTGAGATATGGTACTCTGGACTGGGCAAAGGGGGAAGGAAGGAAGGACTGTGTCTGTTTGTGGGGGTTTTAAGGGACTTTAGGATTTTTGATGAAGACATTAGGTCACTACTTGAAGTCTGTATAGCATTAAATAAACATTTCCTTTCCTTTTCACGAATCTCTGGCATTGAGAGATGTCTTTTCTCAGGCGGCGGACATAACAGACCCGGGGCCTTCTTTCAATAATAGTATATTGTCCCAGGCCCCCCTTGTTGTGTGTTCTGTAACATAAGGAGCAGGGGGAGAAGGAAAAGGAAGATGGCACTGGCTGCTCCCTGGAGGATGAGCTCATGCGCTGGGTCCTTTGTCTTGAGGCTTTTATCTCTTTATTGCAGGCAAGAATCTTAGAGAAGTTCTCAGGGGAGGATTTCAGAAGAATATTCGTCAGTTCTCCAGGTATGTCCTTTCAGGGTTATGGTCTCTTCCGATTGGTCAGTGGCAGAGCAAGGGGTCTTTAGTCATTACAGTTGGTTCTGGTGTCACCCACCTGGGCTTTTCTGGGCCTGGAGCTGGAACACAACTGAGGCCTAGATGTTATCTCTAAGAAGGTGACCTTTTGTATCTGACTGCAAATTGCTTGGCCATTGTGTTCACCTATCTGTCTCAGTTTCCCTATTCCACTTACCAAGGAACTTTTCTAGCTTCTTACTATCCTGTTTCACAATTATAATCCAATCACTGTCTCTCCTTTATGGCTGAGTGGTAACAGGCAGCACAAGCCCTGTACTCCATTGCCCTCCAGTTTCATAAACTATGTACATGCACCATGTAGTGTTGCCAGCGCTCTGGGACCATTTGGGTGGAGGAAGTCTGCGTGTCAGGACCAGCTAGAAGCATAGTCCATCATCTGCTAACAGAGGGCCCTGTGTACAACAAGACCACTGTTCAATTTTGCCTTTTGTCCCAAGAATACGAGTTCTGAGGCAAAGTGCAGGAATATGGAGAAAACAATTGCCCTCTTTTCTGTGGCCTCATAGCATTTTGTTCATATTTAAGTTCTAGCACTTAGCAAGGCCTATGGCCCTTTTTCTGATTCTGTGTCTACCTGGGAGAAACTCAAGAACAAAGGTCATCTCTGTAGCCCAGTATTTAACAAGAACTGCACATGTGTCTTCTGTAAATAAATGCATGAGTGGTAAAGGCAAATGGTGGGAATAATGTTCTTAATTCTGAAACTATAGAATTTACTGCATGGATTAACATTGAGCTCAAGAAATGAATTTTCTCTCTTGCTTATTATAAACAAACCAACTGAATTTCAGAAAGAACCTCCATGAAAATCTGAGTGTTCCTCACCCTCACTTCTCCTTTGGTTTCAAATGCAAATGTAAGAATGAAAGCAAAATAGACCTTTTCAGGTTTTTTCCAAGGGAGCAGCAGGCTGAGAAGCTACTTTGGCTTCATGGTTACTTCTTCCAAATCTGTAGACCTTCTTGTTACTTGAGTTTGGTCCCACAGGTTATCAGTTTTACCAGCATATTTCTGAATCTGCTGAGCAGATCATGGCAGTGTTTCCCAAGATGATCAGAATGACAGATATTCTGTTTGAACTCACCCTCCACTGTACCTTCCTTTCTTCTCAGCCACCATGGAAACAGAGTACTAAATAGAGAGCTGACATGTGTTTTCAAGCAGCCAAATTCACCTCTGTTTATTTCACCTCCAGGAATATTCTTTGGCCAGAGGCCCTGGGCCTTAGTGATCACTGCTCAGTTGAAACAGACAATGACAGACTTCCAAGATTGCCTTTGGGCAAAAGTCCACTTGGGCCTCGCCAAAGTCTTTTTAGAAGTCCACAGGCACATGTGCATGTGTTTTTGGTAGCAGCTATGGAAGAGTTGAAGCATCATATCTCTTAGGAATGAGGTGGGATATAAATAAATGGAAATGATGCAGTTTCATTCCAGATATTCGTTTACAAGGAAAAGATGTGATCCTTCCCCCAATCCTCCATACTGCTGCCAGTGTCATAGTCCCAAAGTGAGAAACTGATCCTAGCATGGCTCTGCCTCCAATACCTCAAGCCTCTTTTGACCTATACCAGTTCACATTCCTTCCCTCCACTTACCAGGCCTGGGAACCATAGATCTCTCAACTCACCTCCCACCACTCTGTGACATGCCCCTTCCATTCCTTCCTGGTGACAGACTCATGGTGAACATGGCCCCTATTCCTTACACTGTACACTCTGCTAGATGGCTGTGCAGTGTCCATGGATTGCCCCACTCCCTCCATCTGGACTGGCCTAGAGACTTGCTTTGCTCAGACAGTGTGATGACATGCTGGTCTCATGTACCAAGTACATAGGTTGCTGGTCTCAAGCAACCTATGTACTTCTACTCTCTCATAGACACCTGCCTCTCTCAGAACCAAGTACACATCAGTCTGGTGGAAGACGAGCTTTCACACAGAGCAGAGACAAGTCACCCTGGTGGAGGACTTATAGGTGAGCCAGCCCCCAGCTCTGGGAGGGTCCCAGCTGATCCCAGACACATGAGTGAGTCCTGCTTAGATGGGCAGAATGCAGTAGACCCATGCACTCTCCCAGCTACCTACAGATTCATAAAATATATGAAATACTGGTTGTAAGTCATTGAATTTAGGATGATTTATTATACACTGTCACTTTAGTGTGACCAAACACAACTGATAACACAACCCAACTGCTGACAGTTCCTGCCCCCAAGCATTCTTTCACTGCTTCAGTGTTTTTCAAGATGCTATTTTCTGTGCTTAGAATGTCCCAATTTGGTCCATAATTATTAATATATCACCATATTGCTAACATTTTGCTCCCTCTCCTTGTTCTTACAACTCCATGTGCCCCTGCCAAACTCAGCAACACTGCAATGGACTAGGGTCTCCCTCATTTCTCTCTCACCTCAATGTTATTTGCTCTCTCCTTCCTGCTTCTTAGCACTTTCAAGTTGTCACATTATATTGAATTTATTTTACTTTTCTGTCTCCACTAGATTGTAAGCTCCTTGGGAGGAAATACCACCTTAGAGCAGCCAGGCTCTAAGACAAGGCTACACATTTTAGTTGCACAACTGGATTAATTTTCTACTAAGAGTTTGCCTCTTATCAATGAAGCTCTACACTCATAAAATAAAGATATAGAAATATGATATAACACAGATGAGAAAAATATTTTAGGTACCTTTCTGTTGTGTGTTAGCATGATGCCAGCAATGAGGTAATAAAAAGCAGGTTAATTAAACATATAAAAGAGATAAGCTAAGGTCAATGCAAAGATTTGTGGGAGAGGTAAAACCTAAGTGATCAGATTTATCAAGACTTTTTTTTTCTTACTTTATCTAGAAACCAGAGGGTATATTCTTATTGGGGGTTTTCATTGCATAGTAATTCTGTCTTGGCAAACATGTTTGATTACTACATGCGATTCCTGCTCACAGGGTGTATTTTCTGACCAGAGGAGATGGCTTGATAAGTTCATGGATTGAATTTGTTTTATGTTACAGTGTGTTCTTCCTTTTTCATGGCACCCATGTTAAGTAGATATTTTGGAATTCATGGAATAAAGACTCAACCCAGATAGTTCAAGTGATGGTAGGTAATTACAAAGATACAAAGATAAGGCCAACAGAATCCTTAGTTGAAAAACTTTGAGGACAGGGACCCCAGGACAGCTGTGTTATAAAGAAAGGAATTGAGAAGGTGATAACCATGTGACCTGTCCCATCAGCTGCAGGAGTCACACATGTTCCCTGCCCTGTGATCTCCACTGACACTTACATTCAACTTCTTGAGATTCTGATCTGCCTCCTTCAGGGCCTCTCTCTCAAACTGACCCACCAGCTTCTGCTGCTACCTGAGAATTGTTCCAGTTCATGTTTCTGAACTCTGATTGCCAAGAGAAATAATCTGATTGACACAAGTCTTTCCCACTTGGCTCAAACTTTCCATAGCAGGTCTCACAAGCTACTGGCCACCCTGAGGTTGACCACTTCACTCCTTTGGGAAGAAGTGCTATGTCAGCATAGGAGTGAAGAATGAGATGCACATTTCCTCTGGGGCTTTAAATACTCATCATTAGCTTAGACTTTTTTTCCAAGAGAAGAACAGAAACAAAATTTTAAAATCCTGATGATTGACTTGTTTGAAAAAAGTGGACTTTGTTTTTTACAGCAGTTTTAGGTGCACAGCAAAATTGAGCAGAAACTACAGAGAGTTTCCATCTATCCTCTGTCCCTATGTTTACAGTCTCTCCCACTATCAACATCCTTCACTAGATGAAATATTTGTTATAATCCATGAACCTATACTAACACATCTTTGTCATCTGAAAGCCACAGTTTACATTAGGGTTCACTCTCAGCATTGTACAGTCTATGGGTTTTGACAAATGTATGGCATGTATCCATCATTATACTACCAGACAGAATAGTTCCATTGCTCTGAAAACCCTCTGTTCTCTGCCTAGTCTCCCTCCTGTCTCTCCAACTCCTGACAACCACTAATCTTTTTACTGTCTCCATAGTTTTGCCTTTTCCAGAACATCACACTGTTGGAATTACACAGTATAAAGCCTTTCTAGATTGGCTCCTTTTACTTAGTCATATGCATTTAAGTTTCCTCCATGTCCCTTCATGTCTTGATTGATCTTTTATTTTTTTAAGCACTGAATAATATTCCATTGTCTGTACGGACCAAAGTTTATTCATCCATCCACCTATTCTAGGATATCTTGCTGGCTTCCAAGTTTTGGCAACTATGAATAAAACTGCTATAAACATCCATATGAAGGTTTTTGTGTGGACATCAGTTTTCAGCTTAAAAGGTTGCTGGGTCATATGATAAGAGTATGCTTAGTTTTGTAAGAAACTACCAGACTGTCTTCCAACTGGTGGACTTTGAAACTTCCTGCTCAGAAAATCTTAATACTTTCTTCTCTGAGGCATGGGATTCTGTTATGTAAAATAACACAGCTATGCTCTGGTTAGTCCATGAAAACCGTCTGCCCAGGAGCCTTCTTGCTTCATACTCTTGTTTCTCTCAAAAACCTCGTAATCCTCTACCCCTTGCCCATTACCCACCCCCAATACACATCTGCAGTTTCAGACAATATGAGGTGACTAGGTTTGATACTCTTTGACTCTAAAATTACCTGCCCCCTACCCATTCTTTTGTCTGACACAAAGACCACTCTTCCAACAAAACATGGTCCTTTGCTGAATTCCAGGCGTTCTGTACATTAAAGCATGATCTTATCTAATTAAGCCTTACAAGCACACTATGCAGTTGGTACATATAATCACTTTTACAGATAAGGAAACTAAGTCTGAGAAACACTGGGAACTTTGTCAATGGCCCATTATTGTGACTAGTTCAGGTGGAACCCAGCCCTCTGGCAGGTGGCTTGCTTGTGCACAGCAGAGTCCTAATAGTTAACACCTACCAACAGGGTATCTGTATGCCGTGAATAAACTAACAATGTAAAATTACACTCACAAAAGAGGGACATCATTAGGACAATACTTACCTTAGATTGTTTAGTTCATCATTTATCTTCTAATAGACTTGGCTGGTCTTTATTTCACCTCTCTTTTATCAGAACCAATCTTAGTGTTATATAAATATATAATCATATTTCCCACAAGACAAGGTAGTCAGAGAAAGCCAGTGATGATGACATGTACTGGACATTAAGGAAGCCTGAAGCCACGCTTAAATTTCAGGTGGAGTCAGTTGTCCTCTTAGATGTCATCATTGCCAACAAGGGTTTTTATACTCTGGCTTCAGAGTGCTGGATTTTGAGTGATAGTTGCAAATGGCTGATTAAAATCTGGGATCATAAAGCTACAGTGATGGCAGGGAATCTAAGGGCAAGATTGATTAATTGTATATTTATAGGCATGGCAGCTTTTGAAATGATAATTTAGGGCAGCAATTTTTAACCAGTGTGCCACAAGAATTTTTAAAACATGCAATACCTGATTAGTCAGGGGCACTGACCTCTTTTTCCTTAGATTGTCAAATAAAAAAATGACAACAGCCAACACAACAATAGCTCTCTGGTGTGAATGAATCAAAACTATACCTATATTTTTGTCAGATTGACAAAAAATAAAATATATTTTTTGGCATGCCACAGAATTTTACTAATTAGTAAATTAGTAAAATTTATGTGTGCCATGAGATAAGAAAGGTTGAAATTCACTAACTTAAGTAATCAACCTACCCTTCTCCCATTTCTCCAAGATTTATGGAGAATAGCTTTATTTTTGGAGAGTTTTCTTACTTGAGAGATGATGCTGCAGTTTTAGTACCACTCTGACATCAGGACTGATTTAGAAGAACATGCCAAAGCATTTAATCATAATAATTTTCCATAATAATCATAATAATTTTCCCTAATAATCATATTAAAATATTTTGAAATGTAAAATAAATTTTCCCTAAGATATTCATAACCAGTTCTAAACTAAAATCTGAACACAGAATTTATAAATTGTCTGTATTCTGTGTCTCTCCTTTTGTTTTTACCTGGCTGTTGTCCAGCTATTAAAAGCCTCATAGAAAATGAGAAAATAGGGAAAACAACTGTGTATATGCTTTTAAAAAAGAAAAAAAAATGGAAATTAACATGTCTGCATTCCAGTTAGTCATGGATTAAATTTTCCATATATTTGTTCCTTATTCCTGTTATCTTCTGGTAAAGAAACTTAGAAAGGTTTCTTCTTTGAACATATATCCAAGTTTGTCTTGTAAAATTTAAATAAAGTCACCCTGAACATGGATTATAATGGGCTGTTTCTCTTTATAAGAAATAAAAACTGTTGACTAAAGGAAAAAATATAAATAAAATCATTAGAATGATTGAGTTCTCTTTTTCACTTTTGGTGATAAGCTGATGAGTAACCCACTGTATTGCAAAGGAGGTTTCAGTGTGTTAAAGAGTTAAATAGATTTGGAACTGTATTTTCATCCTACTGCTGATGCCCAGTGTCCCAGCCTTAGACCCTTTCCCTTTTTTTTTTTTTTTGAGTGTCTGCCTCAAATACAATCAGTGCATGGCCATCATCCCTGAGTAGAGCAGTTGTCTATGCTTTCAAATGTTGCCCAGCTCAGATTCTTTCAGCCCAGCTACACATCCTCTCCAGTGACCTTCAGCCAGCCTGGTCCTGGCATTGATGTAAGAACAGGATATTAAAACATTCCTGTGCATGTTTGAAGTTGACATTCAATTCCCATCTTTATAGTGTCTTCAGACAGGTGTTGAGAATACACCATCCAAGAGAGTCAGGAGCCATCAAGGCACTATTTGTGAAATGAAGGCTCTATTGTGATGTTATTTACGGAACACAACCACAAAGCTTACAGGTCGTCTTGTCCAATTCTCTGTCTAACTCAAGAATTCCTTCTTTATTATCGTGGATGGAGGAAAGATAAGGAAGAACATGGAATTCATGGAATCAGAAGTTTTTGGCCTGGCCCTGGCTGGTATGGCTCAGTAGACTGAGTGCCAGCCTGTGAACCAAAGGGTCCTCAGTTCAATTCCCAATCAGGGCACATGCCTGGGTTGTGGGACAGGCCCCCATTGGGGGGCATGTGAGAGGCAACCACACACTGATGTTTCTCTCCTTGTCTTTCTTCCTCCCTTCCCTTCTTTCTAAAAATAAATAAAATCTTTAAAATAAAGAAGTTTGGCTCCAGCTTACCCAACTCTGCTGTTACCATTGATTTTGGGAAAATGCAAAGCATCTGAACAGCAATTGCCCATGTACTGGGTACATTATTAATAAATAATCCTGCTGCATGAACATGACAGTCCCTTGGAGTTGTATGTACAGTTCTCTAAATCATTCTCTTTGTCTCAGCTGTGCTCTTGGGCATTGCATGCTCTGTCTGGGATAACCTTTGCCATCTCTCTCACCATATCACTTGGTTAACTTGTACTTGTCTAAGGAAATTTCTGCATGAGAGCCCCACCCCTGTCACCTGCAGTCTAAGGGACCACTGATAAGGAGCATGAGTTTATGTCTGTCATTGAACAAATCATGGGGCAATCATGCCTCTCCTTATGCCTGACTGCTAGACTGTGACATCCCTGAGGACAGGGACTGTTTTACCCCTTTAGTTATGTACTAAATTGTGTGACCAATTATACTACTGAGTCCTGTTTTAAAAAGTGGGACAAACAAGGCTTGAGTGATTTTGCTAGCTGCACAGCTCAGGTCTGCTTTGTGATACCTGAAAAACTCCAAGTTCTCCCCCATGATTGTAATTCAACCCTCTACCATGTTAAGCCCTTTTGGGACCAAGCCCAATGTCAACACAATGCTTCCAAGGATCAGGATACTGCTAATACCATCACCTCTCCTGACTAAAGTGTAACTTTACCAAAGTATCCACCCTGTGTACCCTCCTAGGGCTGACAGAATTCTTCTGATTTCCCAGTGCTCAAACCATTCATTCTCATCCCCTTCTTTTCCTCCTCACCATTTGCAGCAGCAACACCTCCACCTGTCTCTCCTCTCCTCAAGTTTCTACTCCTCTTGCCTTCCAAAAGACTACAAAAAGGTAAAATTGACCCCACCCTTCAGATATGAGAACAGACCTTTGACCTATATGTACATCGGATGGAGTGGCCTCTCACACATTGACTCTCTGTAACTGTTGGACTTGCCATCAGCCTACTTCCACATGCCCCACAACACACATTTATCCAGTTGATGTCTGGCTAGAGAAGGAAAGTATTGGGAAATTCACACATATTCCAAATTGCTATCTCCCCTGGGGCAAGTTGCAACTGCTCTCATGTTTCCTTTATATCCCCAGAAGCAATGCACAAGGGTTCCAATTTTTCCGCATCATTGCCGACACCTATTTTATGTTTTGATTTGTTTTGTTTTGCTTTGTTTTTAATAATACTATCTACTGCATGTGAAATACATTTTTTCCCAAAGATGGCTCCCCAAAACCTGGGTCTCCCCTGGAGTTTAAAATTTTATTTGTGCAGACCTGAAATTATCTATCAGAACTTTGCTGCTCTGTAATTACTTTGTGCAATTAAGTTCTTATCAATAGTAAAATTGTTATTCTTTCTCTACTGCTCACTCATGCTAGGCAAATTATTTTATTGCCTCATAAAGTTATAAATCAAAGGATATCTTTGGGTATTTATTTTTAAGTATATTTTATTGATTATGCTATTACAGTTTTCCCAATTTTTCCCCTTGGCCCCACTCCACCCTGCATCCACCAACCCTCCAGCATTCCCCCGCTTAGTTCATGTCCATAGATTGTACTTATAAGTTCTTTGAATTCTCTATTTCCTATACCATTTTTGACCTCTCCCTATTTATTTTGTGTGTATCAATTATGCTTCTTATTCCCTGTACCTTTTGCCCCCTATTAACCCTCTTCCCCTCCCCAGTAAAAACCCTCCATGTAATGTCCGTTTCTCTGATTCTGTTCCTGATCTAGTTATTTGCTTAGTTTTTGTTTTCTTTCTTTCTTTCTTTTTTTAGGTTCATTTTTTTACAGTTTTGAGTTTGTTGTCATCTTACTGTTCATAGTTTTTGATCTTCAATTTCTTAGATAAGTTCCTTTAACATTTCATGTAAGGGCTTGGTGATGATGAACTCCTTTAACTTGACCTTATCTGGGAAGTACTTTATCTGCCCTTCCATTCTAAATGATAGCTTTTCTGGATAGAGTAATCTTGGATGTAGGCCCTTGCCTTTCATGACTTCAAATACTTCTTTCTAGCCCTTTCTTGCCTGAAAGGTCTCTTTTGAGAAATCAGTTGATAGTCTCATGAGAACTTTTTTGTAGGTAACTGTCTCCTTTCCTCTTGCTGTTCTTAAGATTCTCTCCTTATCTTTAATATTGGCTAATGTAATTATGATGTGCCTTGGTATGTGCTTCCTTGGATCCAACATCTTTAGGACTCTCTGGGCTCCCTGGACGTTCTGGAAGTCTATTTCCTTCACAGATTGGGGAATTTTCCTTCATTATTTGTTCAAACAAGTTTTCAATTTCTTGCTCTTGTTCTTCTCCTTCTGGCACTTCTGTAATTCGGATATTGGAACATTTAAAGTTGTCCCAGAAGTTCCTAAGCTTCTCTTCATTTTTCTGAATTCTTGTTCCTTTATTCTGTTCCAGTTGGATGATTATTTCTTCCTGTTGTTCCAAATCATTGATTCCAGTCCTGGTTTCCTTCCCATCATTCTTGGTTCCCTGAACATTTTGCTTTATTTCACTTTGGGTATCTTTCATTTGCCCTTTCATTTTGTGACCAAGCTCAATCAGTTCTGTGAGCATGTTGATTACTAGGGCTTTGAACTCTCCATCAGATAGGTTGGCTATCTCCTCATCACTTAGCTCTCTTTCTGGAGTCTTGCTCTGTTCTTTCATTTGGGCCATATTTCTTTGTCTCAGTGCACCAGTCTGGTTTGTCTGGTTGACTGTTTCTTTAATTCCTTGGTTGTTAGAGTTCCATGCAGTTTGATTTTCTGGCACTTCTGGTTGCTTGTTGATTTTAGATTGATTGTTATCCTCCTTTTGGTTGGGGTAGGAAGCAAAGGGTTTCTACCTATGCCTTCATCTTGGCCAGAACTCCTTCTTTGGATATTTCTTTAGAGAAATATTGTACTGAAAGGACTTTACCTATTTCTGACCAGATTTTGGTGTCCCAAAAGGACAAGATAGGGTGGATGGCATGCATTTTTGGGTGCTTCCTTCACTGGGCTGATTTCTGCTTGAGTGTGTTACATGGAACACTAAAATTTGAAATATTTGGGGATCCCATTCTGATGTGGGCCTTGGAGTTCATAAAAACTCTGAAATTTAGGTATGTGTCTGAGAACACACTCCTGTCCATGCCATTCCACCAATGGAAACACATCCCCTTATTTATGACACTTTAAGTTTAAAATCATCATATAAAACACAGATGTGACTGAACGAAGTGAACATCTTAAATCATTTCCTGCCATTAAGACACTGGTGTGAATTGTTTTCAAGATGATTAACCAATCAAGGTTAAACAAATTTGGATTTGGAGTTTGATAGGTCAAAACTTCTTTGTTTTATATACAAAATCAGTTTCTCTGTATTTCACTTTTTATACTTAAAATACCATAAATGCAGTTGCCTACTATCATGATTTCATCTATCAGCCTTTAGGTTATTTTGAAATGCCTGCTCTTATAATATATTACATATTATTTCAAATATTTCATATTATACTTTACATATATTTCAAATTATTCTTGTTAAATTTTCAATAGCAATGAGCTCTGCATTTGGACCCAACTTTATGTACATTTTAAATTCAAATAAATATTATAAACTAGTGATTATAGCATGTCCTATTTCCACAAATAGTATTACCAAGGTTGTAAATTTTTCCCTCCCCTCATGCCCTCCCCCAGTCCCTATGGCTTCTCATCATTTTGATTTTCATTCATACACTACTGGCCACAGGTGAACAAAGGGGCAAAGGTGATGTGTCTCTGTTTCAGAGGAGAAAGGGCACAGTGGGCTTCACCCTCAACTGTGTGGATTAACCAGTTCTGCTCAAGGTTGCAGTTCTTCCCCAGAGATACTAGAAGCCGCTTGCCCACTGTACCCTGGACCTGCTGACTCTACTGGCTGAATCTTGCCAATGGGACCTTGGCAAGGAGAGGGGGTCACAGACTGGAATCAGACTATCAACTTTCCCAGTTCCTTGTGTTTTCTTCATATGTGTGCCCAAAGATAGTGGCCACAGTTGTTCTCCATGAACTTAAAAATAAATTAACAAGTCCAGGCTACATAGAAGGTAAAGGGGAAAAAATATTTAACTACTAAATGTGAATCAACCCTTTATTAAGTTATTTAGAATAAAACACAAGCAAAATCTACTAAGCGATCTACCAGTTCTTCCAAATGCTAATCTTAAAGTCTAAGTTCTGTGTGTGTGTGTGGCGGGGGCGGGGGGGGGGCAATGCTGTGGCATGAAGACCATGACTTCCCAGCTTGAAATGTGAGAAATTCCTTTTACCATAATTATATCAGGGAAGTTGTGTCCAGCCAAGCAGGCTTCACTTTCTTACATCATAGAGCTTTATAAGGTCAGGCAACATTTCAGAACAACTTAATCTCATCTTTCATCATCTATTGTGGTGGAGCTGAAGCTGTCTACTTCCAAATTCATATGCTTGTAAGTTTTTCATGTTGTACTAAAATTAGGCACCTATGTGTTTACTCTCCAGGTAATCTTGTGTGGAATATAGAAGTTATTCTTTTTTATAACTGAGGTAATATTGTCTTTCAAAGCAAATGTTATAACTCAGTTCAGACACCTTCATTGTTTTACAGACTGATGACAATCTAACTAATCATCCTGTTTCCTATAGCCCAGTTCATCTCTGATCCCAGACTCTTCCTCTGAACTACATTAGTACCCCCATCTCTCTATATCATCTTCGATCTCTGTGCTGTTGGACTTCCTCATCAATCTCTTAGCTATAGAGGGAGGGCAGAGGGCTGCCTTCTGACCCAGTACCAGGAGCAGAGTGAGCACTCTCTCCCCAGCCTTCTCCAGCAGCTCTGCCCACCTGCCCTTCAGCTGGCTCTGCAGGTGGCTAACAGTCAGGTTAACTCAATATTCCCAGCTGTGTCACAGTTCATGAGCTATTAAAATTTGAAACATATTTATTCTCTAGTTAGGAAGGTTCAGATTTCTGGTACTAATATTAGACTAAGCCTTAGGCAAAGGGATGGTATCTCTCTCCTGAAAATGGGGCACTGAGATTCTAGTACATTTTTCAGAGATAAGATTTCCTAGCTTGGTGTCATTTTAGCCATTATACCTGATTGAAAATTCTGTTATTTCATTTCCAGGTGCATCTTATTCTTGTGGACTTAAATGGCTTATTCACATCATTGCAGACTTCCCATAAAATAAATTAACAAATTCAATTCACTTGTTTACCCATCTCAACATTTAACAAGTGTTTTTTATCTGCTAAGAATAGTGGGAAATTCCTGGAATCTTATAATCTGCCAAAAAGACAAGTATATGCCTAAATATAACCAAGGTTTGAACTAGGAGAAGTATCATAAGAAAGACACAAAACAAATTCTATAGCCACTTAAACATCTCTTCCAAATTGGGACAATACAGATTTCATAAAAGACTCAATAAGGAGATACATGTATCATATGAAATGCACTTTGAGTAACAGGTTAGATTTTCACAAGTGGATATGTGTATTCAGAACAGGATGTTGTGTGGTTTCCATGAAAGAGCCTGATGGTAGAGAGATACAGAATCAATTTGGGAATAACACTTAGTCCTGCTTTCCTTAAATATAAAAAAATATAAAGGAAACTAGCAAAACATAAAATGGAAAAGTAGATCTGAGGCCCTTGAAAACCAGGCAGCAATTTTACCTTTTACATACAGAAATAGGAAGCTGTTGAAAGTTAATGGACCAATGAGACTGGGTCAAAGATGGCAGCATACAAAGATCCTGAGCTCACTCTTCCTACAGAGACAACAAATATAGAGCTGCATGTGGAATAATTTTCCTCTGGAAAGAATCTGACAGCTACTTGAATATTGCCTCCACAATGAAATATAAAAGAGATGCATGGAGATGGGCAAGAGAGCAGAGACAGAATCTCTCCTGGGACCCCACCTAACCATGAAGACCCACAACTGGAAGGGATCAAAACAAATATGGAATTCTCCTCTGAAGAGTGAAGGGACTGTGCCTCACATCAGGCACCCTGACCCTTGGATTTGATGCTGGGAAGATGAGGCCCCCAAGTGACTGTTTTACAGAATTAATGAGGATTAAATCTAGGAGAACCACAGGACTGTAGGGAATAAAGAACCTGCTGGGTTTTTGGGTTTTTAAAAAAAATCTTTATGGGCACTTGATTCAAATGGCCGGCAATCTGAGAAGACTGCAGGTTTGTACCCTAACAGACCATCTTGAAGAACCTGCTCTTAAAGGGCACATGCATAGAGCCTTTCACCCTGAGATTCAGTGCAAAAGCAGCAGATTGAAAGTACCTATGTAACAGGGTGCAGCCAGGCCCCCCCCACCCCCCGCCTGAGTAGGGATTTGTAGTCGAGTCCAGAACTCAGGGTGTCCAGGAAATATTAAAAAAACTATAGGGTGTCCTCACCCCCACATGGGGGATGGGACATATGGAGCAGGAGCATTGAGAGTTGTTCTGCATAGCAACAGTTTTGCAACTAACCTCAGGAATGGTCATTTAATACATCTATAACTTTTTACTGGTTTCATGGATATGTTAAATAGCTATGGCCATGCTTGGAGCCAGGGAGATAGGAGTGACCTCAACCCATGATGTAACAAGGAGGCGACTCCCCCTGGCTACAGTGCCTGCATGAGAGCTTGGAGATGATTGGCTCCATGCCTGCCCAGACTTATTATGGCAGCCCAGTAAAGCTGGAAAAATACAGGGATGCTGGCAGGTGTAGTCGATTGTGGGAGGAGTTGGAAATGGGGTTGCATAGGAAGATTGGCACTGGCATTTAAACTCAGGTGCCATAATCATGCTAGGTTAGGGCCCACATGGCTTTGGCAAGAAGAGAGAACCACATGGCTTTGGGGTTCCCATGACATGCAGTTAGGAAGCTGGGAAGCAAGGTATAGCAGCAATGTAGAGCTCTCTCTTAGCAGTTTGGAAGAATGCAAGAGAGATGCTTCAGGAAGGAAAGGGGTGAAAGGACTCTTGCTGACAGGCCATTAGAAGGTACCACTCGGGTCTGGATTAAGAACTGGAGATCATGGGGGTGACACAGCTGATGGTGCTGGGAACCAAGGGAGGCCTGCCATGGCCAACAACAGACTAGTGGGAAGAATCAGGGGCTACCTGAGCTTCTATTTCTTTTCCTGAGATACAGTACCCCAGACTGGGCAAACAGGGGAAGGAAGGACTGTGTGTGCTCATGGGTGTTTTAAGAGACTTTGGGATTTTAATGAAAACATTAAGTCATTACTCTTAAGTCTGTATAACTTTTGAATAGATCATTTATTTCCTTTTCACCAATCTCTGACACTGAGAGCTATAATTCCCTGGTGGCGGGCAAGGCAAACATAGTACAGGGGGCCCTGAAAGAAGGGGAGGGGAGTCCATTTGGTAATAGTATATCATTCACTACCACCCCGGGCCTGTTCTGTAACATCTAGACAATAAGTAAGGGAGACACACTTACTAAACTTACAGCAACTGCCAGAGAAAAAGTAATCTACTGGGGCTTTCTCCAAGGATAGAACTGCTGGTGAGTGCCATTTTTACAATGCCATCCTCACATGCTGGTAACAGAGCTGGCTGGTGCCATTTTTTGGTGACCTTCCTCTATGCTGCTAATACTGGAAGGCATTCTCCACCTACTCCATGCAGCAGCTAGGCTGAACAAGCTCCCCACCCCTGCCTGCCCCACGGTGATCCACAACACAACTGAACCAGGTGAATATCCTGAGCCCTGCTCACTCCACAAGGCAGCTGCACTGCCACCAGACCAGGGCAGTACACCATGGCTCATATTCCCTGTGCCACAACAGCTAGGTAAGCATACCATGTCCTATCCTCACTTAGCAACCATGCCATAAATAAGCAGGGAGAGCACACCAAGCTCACCACACTCAGGAGAAAAATGGATGAACATAGTGAGAACTTGAACAAAGAGATAGAAAATTTAAAACAAAAATACCAAACAGAAGTTATAACAGAACTGAACAATACACTAGAGGGGTTCCACAGCAGACTAGATGAAGTAGATGTACATATGAATCAGTGAGCTGGAGGACAAAATGATGAACATACCCAGACATAGCAGCTAAATGAGAAAGTAATTTGAAACAGTGTTAATATCATAAGGGGCTTCTGGGATAGCATCAGGAATAAAATTTGCAATATAGGTGTCCCAGAGGCAAAGACAGAGAGGATCAGAAAAATTATTTTAAAAAATAAATGCTGAAAACTTCCCTAATCTGGGGAAAAAAACAAACATCCAGTCATAGTGTAGGGTAAATGGAGGCAGTCTGGCTTCCTCACCCAGATGTCTGGGAAACTAAGATAAGCTGTGTTCCCACAGCCTTGAGACTGGGTCCAATAAGCTGTTCCCATAGCCTTGAGTGGGCCAGCATGTGCAGAATCATACTGTATTATACAATATTCTGGCTCTCTGTTGTCTTTGTGTACAGGTAGCCTATTAGGGAGTTAGGGGCTTCCTGCTGGGGGACACATGTGACTCACACAGTGGGACACATAGCTTGCAGCATATGTGGATCACCCACCCTTGTATAAAGAAAGACATGTCAAGCATCCCCACGGCTCCATGCATTTTCTTCTGTCCAAATCCAGGGTGAGTCTCTCTGGCCTTGAATGGTTGCAACACCAGGAAGCCCAGAGAGTTCCAGATAATATAAACCCAAATTGAACTACACCAAGATACATTAGAATTAAAATGGTAAAAGTTAAAAATAACCTTAAATGTTAAAAGACAAGAGAAGAAAAATGAACTAAAATTACAATAATTATTACGGGAAGCATAAAATAGAAAGGTATAAAATGTGCCATTGAAAATACAAAACTTAAGGAAGAAGTAAAAGTGTAAAGCTTTGGAATGTGTTCAAATTTAATTTGCTATCAACTTAAAAGAGACTGTTATATATAGGATATTATATGTGAACCTCACAGTAACTACAAAGAAAAAATGTAAGCACACAAAAGAAAAAGAAAAAGGAATCTACTACAGAAAGTCATCAAACCATAAGGAAAGAGGGAAGAAGAAAGTAACAAAAAGGAATTACCAAAACAGCCAGAAAATAATGAACAGAATGGCATACTTACTTTTCAGTAGTTACTTTAAATGTAAATAGTCCAAATTTGCTAATCCAATGAAAGAGAGTAAGAATGCCTGCCCAGTCCAGGTGTGGATCATTTGGTTGGAGCTTCATCTCATAACCAAAAGCTTTCAGATTCAATTCCCCATCAGGACACATACCTAGGTTGCAGGTTCACTCCCTGGTCTGGGTGAGTATGGGAGGCAACTTATTGATGCTTCTCTCTTGCATCAGTGTTTCTCTCCCTTTCTCTCTCTCTAAAATAATGAAAAAATGTCCCAAGGTGAACAGAAGATAGAGAGAGAGAGTGAGAAAAGAAGAAGAAGAAGAAGAAGAAGAAGAAGAAGAAGAAGAAGAAGAAGAAGAAGAAGAAGAAGAAGAAGAAAGAAAGAAAGAAAGAAAGAAAGAAAGAAAGAAAGAAAGAAAGAAAGAAAGAAAGAAAGAAAGAAAGAAAGAAAGAAAGAAAGAAAGGTAGGAAGGAAGGAGGGAGGGAGGGAGGGAGGGGGAGGGACGGAGGGAGGGAGGGAAAGAGGCTAAATAGGTAAAAAAATACACAAGATGGAAATGCCACCTACAAGAGACTTCAGAAGTAAGGACACACATAGATGGAAAGTAAAGAGATGGAAAAAGATATTCCATGCAAATAGACACAAAAAGAAAGCTGGGCCACTATACTTACATCAAACAAAGTAGACTTTAAAACAAAGACTGTAATATAAGATGAAAGAAGGGCACTATATAATGATAAAGGGATCAATAGAGCAAGAAGACTTAGGACATAGGACAAGCAAAGTATAGAAAGCAAATATTAATAAACTAAATGGAGAAACTAAAATCAATACAATAATTGCAGGAACTTTAATCCCCTACTTAACAGCAATAGATAGACCACCTAGACAGAAAATCAATAAGGAAACATGGCAGAAAATTATTCTGAGTTCATCTGGAGGCAAGAAGAGTTCAGAGTGAGGGCAAGTCTCTCAGTTCATGTTGACCCTTTTGCAGAAATGCTGAGTAGATGAGTTTTTAGTAAAAAGTAACATTTTCACAGGTATGCCTCAAAAGTATGTAAATCTGCATTTCTTAAATGATTAGCAGAGTACTTGACAGCATTTATCACCTGCATGAACAGAAATATTTATTGTGCGTGGCACTCTTCCAAGGTCTGGAAAGTTGTGGGCAAAGGTTAGTTTTAAAATTAACAGTTAAAAACTGGAGTTTTTCTCAGTTGTAGTAAATGCAACAAGGGGCTACTGGAAGCAAAAGTATTGAGAAAAATCAATGTTCCCTTTACTTTATTCTGAGAGTGGCTGGACATGCCACAAAATACTAATCATGACTATTAAGCAAACCTGTGTAGACTTAGCATCTATGTAGTGAACACCACTGTACTTCAGATATTGTGCTAAATGCTTTACGTATGTCATCTAACTTTGTCTATTTATTATCATTTTTGTTGTTGTTGGTTTTCCTTTTTGCAGAGTGGATAGAGCAAGTTCCTATTCCATCTCCCAGCTGCAAAAAGTTATTTAATATTATGTCCTCAGATAGAGGACATATCAGATATTAAAGTGATAAGAACAGATACTATACTTGATCTTAGCCAAAAAGGCCAAGAAGCAATTATTTATTACCAGTGTTGAATCTGAGATATACAGTGCTTATCTTCTTGAGTAACTGGTGGTTTCTGATTGTGATCTCCTGTTTTGGTCATTATCTGTGGGAGTCCTGAGTTCTAAATTGGATGTCTTTCCTTCAGAGAAGTCAACAATTAGTGGCCATCACCAACCATGAACCAATTCAGTCCCTTAAAAATCTTAGGTCAATAGGAGAGTCACGTGTTCAGCTTCCAGAGGCCTAAGCCTCACAATTTGCTATTGGTACCCATTCTCAAGGTGATATCTCACCTGGGTATCCAGTTCTCACTTTTGGGGGATTTTATTTTGGTTTTTATCAGAGAGAATGGATTTCCTGGAGAGATCAATTACTTCTCACATGACCAACATTTTCTCCAAAAGTGTGATTTCTCCAAAACTGGTGGTTCCACAAAAGAGAAATTAATGTGGAAGAGGATATTGCTAGGAAATTGGATAAAGTAGATAAACTTAAAATATATTTTGGAGGAAGAAACTACTAACTTTGCTAGTGATTTTATATGTAGGTTTCATGAAAGGAAATATTCTTAGGACTTCCAGAGTTCACCCCTGAGAAATTGGGATGGTGGTAATATCTTTATAGAGGCTTCCTGGGACTGCAGACAAGGGTTGCATTTTGCACACATTAATTTTGCTAGCTCCTGCTTTTATTCAGAAAAAGCTTTAATGTTAAGTGCCAAGACCAACTTTGATATTTAATTTTTACCTTGTAAATTGATGAGAAAATGTCAGTAATATCTTGGGAATACATGTATGCCTGTTCTCAGGGAATGCTGATACTTCGTCTCTTTTTTAAAAAAAATATTATCATCCTCACTTGAGGACATTTTTCATTGTTTTTAGGGAGAGAGGAAGGGAGAGATAAAGCAATGTGAGAAATATCAATCGGTTGCCTCCCATATGCACCCCAATCGGGGATCAAACCCACAACCTAGGTACATGGCTTGACCGAGGACCAAATCTGCAACCTTTTGATCCATAGTACAATACCCCAACCAACTGAACTACACTTGCCAGGGTGGTATTTCATCTTGCAAATAAAACTTGGTTGGCCTGCTTTTCTATTTAAGATAAAAAGCTAGTGAATATTTCAAGCAAGTATGATTAAAGGAGATAAATGAATGCAAAATCTTACTATTTTTTAAATCTTTGTGGAAGGATTTATGGAAAAAGGGCTGTGGAATTTGTCCCCAAAGACTGAATGACAGGGATTTAATGTAGTTTAAGCTGTCTCTCTGTATCTTTATTTCTTGTTTGGTTTTTAATTTCTTTTTTTAACCAAATTCTGCAACCAGGAAACATAATCTGTGTGAAGGATCAGTACATGCTCTCCAGTTCCTCCCTGGAACCTGCTCTTCTTGTTGGTGTATCATGTATAATATCAGTAAATGGGTTTTGAGTCAGCTGTGTTGACTTTGGTTTTCAGAGAATCTAGAAGCTCCAGGGTGTTGAAAGGAGGTCCATGCTCAGAGACAACATATGCCCACATTATCATAGCCCTGGTGAAAGGAGCTATGTTGTGACTTCCACTAAGTGGTCAATAAGATGTGAGGTGCCTTTGCAAGCAGCTTCCACTGGGTTCTTGCACAAATGAAGAAAAACAGACAGCAACCATTGACAAAAGTGCTCTTTCCTTTCTGCAGCTTCCCCTTCTGCCACAGTGGATGGGGTAGAGGTGGGAGGTCATTCTACTTCATTTTCCTGGACTCGCTCATACAGCTTATGTAACTGGAATGTGGGCAAGTGGTGAATCTGATAGGGGAACTCAAGAGTTAAAGATTTTAGCCTTAGTTGGTAGGCTTAAGTGACTAATACATATGAAAGCTGTTATTCCAGGAACTGGAATGCATGATTTCAGGAGGTTGACAAGCAATTCAACCTTTCTGTTCCAGGGGTCTGCCAGTGATGGAGATGGTATCTTAGCCATTGCCTTCCAGGGAAGAAATGGCTCTGATGAAGATAAAGAATGGTGGATCAATAGGTAGTGTAGTAATAGAAAAATCAATTCTGAACTGCAACTCTTATCCAATTAACCTTTTCTTCTAAACTTCTTACCTACCCTTCTATCCAATTAACCTTTTTCCAAACCCTTTACTGACCATTTCTTCTCCTTATAAAAATGTCAGCTTGAAAGGAGATGTTAAGATGGTTTTTAAGGGTACCTAACCTGCCATCTTCTAAGATCACTGGCCATCTAAATAACATACCCGTAAAGATTCAGTCCTTGTCTCTACTTATTGGTTCTGGTAGTGACAGACAGCACAAACTCCAACTTTTCTAGTTTCAAGTCCATTTGAAACCCTGGGATAATATAGCCTAGCTCTCCAAGTAGTATTTCCCCTTGAAAAAGGTAGAAACTTGGCCAGGTTTTCTCACATAGTTTATGTGTGTTCTAAACACACACTTACCAAACTTCTGCTTGTGTTATCTGCTGATGTCCCATTGGCTAAAAATGTCATGTGACCAAGCCTATCATCAGTATGGTGGGGGATCCATGAGGACATGGATTCCAGAAGGCAGCATATTCAATGGATCCCTGGTGGCCAGTAATGTGACCAAACCCAAAACCCTGACTCATTTCCCAGAATACACCAAGATCTTTTTCACCTCAGGGTGTTTTCACAGTCCCTTCTTTTATTCATTCAGCCAGTGTTTTGAAACCCACCAATACTGGGCAAAATGCTCAGTGCTCTGGTGAATCTTCCCTTCTGAAGAGGGAAAGCACACAATTAGCAAGAGCAGAAATAAACCAGGTAACTTTAGATGTTGAGAAAAGCTCTGGAGAAATCAATCAGGGTAGTGGGTAGAAAGCACTTGCCTGGCAGAGTGGAGAAGTGGAGTGAAGTGAGGTCAGGAAGGCCTTCTGAAGGGATGGCACTGAAGTCTGAATGATGACAAGGCTGTGTGGCATAGAGGCTGTGAGTTCCAGACAAGACCCAGCTCATGCCCCTGCACCAAAGCCCTCTCTCACCTGCCCTTTCCCATGTCCTCTTGGCACAGCTGGTAGCTTCTCCTCTTAGCCTCATGCTCTCTTCCTTCCTTAGGGTTTCTCTGTCTGCCCAATGGAAAGTGGCCAGCCTGTCCTCACCACTCCCCACCTCATTTACTCCTTAGGAGAACTTACTACAATTCTTTATTTAAGTCCCCAATAAACTATAATTCTGTGAAGATAGTATTGTGTCTGAATTTTTCTGAAATGTTTTCATAGATTATGCTTATTCAACATTCAAAATAATTGCTAATAGAAAGCATACATGCATGCACAGTTACCCCACAGCTGGAAGTGTGACCACAGGGGTTTGGAGTGCTGGGTGGAGTAGGTTCCTGTGTCTGGTTCCTGATAACAATAACTTCTGCTGCCCCTGTCTCCAGACTGGGTTGGATTCCTTCTGGAGGCTTCATTGCAGGGGCTCTTCAGAAATTCCCTGACTCCACATTTAAGGTCAGCACTGCCCAATAGTTTTCAATAAATTTAAATCCTGGAGAGAAAGCCTCAAAGTCTTGACCATTCTTCCATAGTGGACTTTCCTGGGATTCTTACAAAAAATTCCTAACTCTTTCTCCTGCTGCCTTCAAATACTTCATTAAAAAAAAGATTTAATGATGTTTCATTAGACACTACTTCCTGTGAACAATGATAGCAGTTCTCAATCATAGTATGCTTTCCACATACCAGACACATGAACCATATTATCACCTCCCATTACTACAGTCCTACAATGTAGAAGTTCTCTTATCCAGCTTTCAGATGAGAAGGCAGAGGCTTGCTGAGGTCCAGCAACTTCCACAATGTTATTCAAGAACTAAATGGTAGATGGGGCCTTCAGACCCTCATGAGTCTGGATCTGATGATCTTCCTACCACCCCCACTACTGTTGTCGTGACCCATTCAGCATAGGAAATGGAAATACAGACCACTGTGCCTTGATCCCAAATCTGAAATCCAAAACTTTCTAAAAACCAAAAGTTTTTTCTGCGGAAAAACGGACCTGACTTGACCTGAGCTCATTTTTCAGTAAAACCTGAGTGGATGCAAATCTCTTTATAGAAATGGCTTATTTCATTTGTTATGACTATGCATGCTTTTTCCCTCAAAAATATAATGTGTTAGGGACTTCCAGTCAAAATGGAGGCATAGGTAAACACAACCCACCTCCTCACACAAATACAGAAAAAAATTAAAACTAGACCACAAAACAAATATCATCCAGAGCATCAGAAAATAGAGCTGTCTGATAGCCAAGGATTTAAAGAAGCCACATTTATCCAGATGGGTGCCTTTTCTATAACAGACCATGCTACTAAGACAAGGAGTCAAAGCAGCTCTACCTAATACAGAGAAACAAACACAGGGAGGCTGCCAAATTGAGGAGACAAAGAAATATGGCCCAAATGAAAGAACAGAACAAAACCCCAGAAAAAAAAAAACTAAACAAAATAGAGATAACCAACATATCAAATGCAGAGTTCAAAACACTGGTTTTCAGGATTCTCTAAGAACTTATTGAGTACAACAGGATGAAATGAAGCTTACATTAAATGAAATAAAGAAAAATCTACAGGGAACCAACAGTGGAGGGGCTTACTTTCCATCAGGCACTTAATATACATCATTAGACAGCCTTACAACTCCATAAGGTTGCTTTTATTATTTCTGTTTTACAAAAAAAGAAAATTGAGGTTCAATAAGCTTAAATATCTGCTTCCAATTGTACAGACAGAGGGTTAGGGTGAGCACTGAGGGTCCAGGTCCTCTCTGGAGCTTCACAGTAACATCTTCTGAGATCAGCACTCCCTGTGGATCAGCTTCAGGAGAGTTGTGGGAAGAAGGTACATTCTTTCTGCTCTTCTATTCTTACTAGCATTAAGTGATAAGATGAAATATGTTTTTAATCTTAATACTCCTGAATGTGGTAGGAAGAGCCCTTGACCTGGAGGGATCAAATATCAATACAGCTACTCTGGTGTGTGATTTAAGACAAGTGAAAAAATATTTTGGCCTCAATCTCTTCATTTGTGGAACAAAGACCATTATATTCAGTCCCCATGTTGTTATGGGGATTACATTAAGTAAGAGGAAGACTAAATGCATAGACCACTTTTCCCTCCACATAAGGGTCACTATTAGAATCTTAGTAGAACATAGCTGAAAAGACATTGAAAAGAACAAAAATCTACATTTATAAGGTTTTAATATTATCACTCCTTCTTTATACAGTACTTCTTTTCTCAGTGCTCAGTAAAATATGCCATTAATTTCAACATTGTTTATAATGACTAGCAGTAACCTTAAGCCCACCAATGGAGATGGCTAAATAAAGAGTGGTGATCCATACAATAGAATATTGTGAAGTCCCTAAAGAAGTGTTCTTTAGGTAGTGATACAACCACATTGAGGAGACAAAGAAATATGGCCCAAATGAAAGAACAGAACAAAACCCCAGAAAAAAAAAGTCCCCAAAGAAGTGTTCCCAAAGACATGCTAAGGGGAAAAAGTAAAGGCCAAAAAGTAATTATAGTATTTGTGTTTTTGGTTTTTTTTTAATTTTATTTATTTATTTTTAGAGAGGGAAGGGAGGGAGAAAGAGAGAGAGAGAAACATCAATGTGCAGTTGCTGGGGGCCGGGGCCTGTAACCCAGGCATGTGCCCTGACTGGGAATCGAACCTGTGACACTTTTGGTTCACAGCCCGCGCTCAATCCACTGAGCTATGCCAGCCAGGGTGTATTTGTGTTTTTAAAATGAGAAAACAGATCCATTTATTGTCATGTTAGACATCAAATACCTCTAAAAGAATATGAAAGAAATTGGCTTGGTTCTCTCTGGGCTGGAGGAGAGAAGGGAGATGTTTTTATTTAGTAGCTTTTTATTCCTTTCAATTTAGAACACCATGAATATATTATCCATTAAGCATTAAAGTTACAAATAAAAATATCTGTACATGACTTTTTGTCACATGGAGAACTCCAAGCTCAAATGCTACACAAATACACAGTCTTCTCTCATTATGTGTCATTAGAGTGGCTCATAGCTAATGGGCTCTGTTCTTAGTTTCACTGTGTTCTCATTTAGGTTGGATGTTTTTCCTCCCATTTTGGTCACTGGAGAGCATGCTGCTGGGTCAGGCCAGTCTACACTGTCCTCTTGCTGCTGGGGTCCCCATGCAGTATTGTTCCTTGGCCTGAACTCTCAGCCTCTGGTCCAAGCAATCACCTGGGCCTGGACTCAACCTTTGGTCAGTGTCAGGTCACAGAATTGGGGGACAAGAGGAACCTGAACTTGAAGATGGGCTAGACTGGTAGGCAGGAGCCCTGAGGGTCTGTGGTGACCAAAGCCAAAGGCAAGGTCAGAGCCTGGGGTAGAGTAGGAGGAGAAGGACTTGGGCCAAGGTCCAGAGAGCAAAGCTGCTCAGATGGCATCAGACAGGACTGAAACCCAGCACAAAAGTATAGGTTTGTCATTCAAGCTGGTACTAGGAAGAGAGGTCAATTTCCAGAAAAAACAGCTTCACTGATGTCCACACCAGGACAGACTATGACACTGGCCCTGGACTGGCTTTAAGCACTTTTCCTGCTGAGGACACATGGGAGACACAGGATTTTGTAAGTGCACAGGTTACATGTAGCGAGACAGAATGACATTCTCGCCTCTCCTACATCCAGTGTGTCTAGCCCAAATTTTACCCCCTAAGAAGCCATTGGTCATGGTGATCTCAACATACCTTTACCATCGGTTCCTTGGAGTTGGGTTGAATGATTGTGGGTCAGCACTGATGGTTCAGGAGGCAGACTGGTGATTTCAGTGGCATTGTGTAATTGTGTCACAAAATAAATTCCACAACCTGTATTGTGGGACTGAAGGCAGTGCCCAACTGCCGTGGAGCCATGTGTTCTTTGTTCCTATTATGATGAAGGGATTTACGTTGTGCCCAATTTAGTCCCACAATGCAAATCCTCTGTCAGAGCTGTTTTTCAGTCCTCCTGGATTCAACAGCCATAGTCAGAATCTCCAAGGTGCATCCATTGATCATCAATCTTTATGCTGGTTCAATAGCAGCCTTAAAGTGACAAATACTATATCAGGTCCCACCTGTAGGCTCTCTGCAGAGGTAGTACAAATGCCTGGATTGTCAAGTTCAGGTTGAAGAGACAAGTGGGAAGGAAAATGAACACAGATCATCATAAATCAGTTGTTTTAGGCAGGACACCTGCCCCATCAGTCTCTGTGACATCCAAAGGAAAAAATGGTGATCTAGGGTTACCCTCAGGCAATGCCAGCAGCCACAGCACTGAAAGGTCATATCTATTACCATCAGCATTTCTCTCCCCTGGGCTGTTTTTTGAGTGGATGTCAGTCATACTTATCTCATGCAGAAGGCACGTTCATCAGGCCACAACATTGCTGCTCATATTTGGTCTGATAAAATGTCTTTCTTTCTTTATACCCTGTCTTTCTTTTTTTCAGAATTTGTTTAGCTGCTGTTAAAAGGTGACTCCTTTCTTCCTCACCACTCCACCTTTATGTTTAAAGGACTCAAGTTCTTAAGCCAAGTTTTATTTGCCTCCTATTATTTTAAAGTTAAAAATGATTATTTTAAAAACATTATAGTAACCAAAACACCTGGTACTGTCATCCCCATGTCCAGAAGGGATCCATGCTTTTCTGGAAGAAGCCACTGGCCTTTACTAATCATATCATGTTCAGCAGAAAACAATTTGGCACTCTGTATGTAATATCAGAAGTCAGGGGAGGGCTCCAAACACAATCTTCACCAAAAACAAAATCAAGACAGAAAAGCGCAGCAACTGCTGGTGCCAGCTGCAAGCACCACACAGCAGAACCCTTCCAGCTCCGTAGAGGTCTCTGAGAATGGAGCAGGCAGGAGCACAAAAGACACACTGTGACAACCTCCAATGGAAGCCAACTAGCACCCCAGGGCCGACCAACAGGAAGAATTGATAGCACTGTCTGGAATTCTCCACCCCCAGATCAAGTCAGTGCATACTCAGCCTATTTGTTCTGAAAAGTCTGCGCTCTATGTGGCATACCAACTGAAGCTTCATCCTTAGTCACTCAGGCCCTCATGGACCCCTGTGGACTCTATAGGTCTCCTCTTTAAAAGCATTATTGACATGAACCTGGGAGGTGATTTTCCTGGCATTCTTTCTCACCAGACTCATTCCAGCTCCCTCCTAGCTGATGATAGAAAACTTTCCAACATGTCATTCTCTCATTTTGTCATCCTTGGGCAGCTGTACAAAGGTTATATGGAACTTTACTTGCTAGTTAAAGAGAATCTAGGACAGTCTTAGAGGGTTTAGGAATATTACTGCAATGTCTGACCGTTGCCTATTAAGAAACTCTGCCCCAGGGCCAGATAAACTAGGTATAAGGGGAGGTGGTTAGGAGGCTTTTACTGAACACTTTCCACTCTAAACCCTGGAGGTTTGAAAGTCAAGACCTTTCAAGTCACAGTTGAGAACCTTTGCCCAAGCAATCTATCCAAAGTTTTCTAATTCAGAAGGTAAAGAAGCCCTCAGAAACCATGGAAGACCATGTGCCCTCTGTCAGAGATCTTTCAGAGTTCTTAAAATTCTTCACTTACTTGCAGCCAAACCCATCTCAGAGATCAGCTTAGTATAGCATATATTTTTAGGTATCTCCTACTTGTTTGGAATAACTTGGAAAACAAATTGAAAAACAGAGCAAACTCAGACTAAAACACATAGCCTCTACTAACTAAATTAATTGCCAGAGTAATCTTTTGTATAAGAGAGACAGGATCATAGAGGACTTTCATTAAAATCTTGCTATTTTATCTTTAGTTAAAAAGACAGCTATCTTGTATCTTCTCTGAAATCTTGTCATGAGACGTTTCATATAAACTTACCTTTTTTTCTTCTCTCCCTAGAAATAGAAGGAAGGAAGATTTATTATGTTGCATCCTGTGTTCTGATCCTTCACCCCAGGACTAGGAGAAATGAAGTTGATTTTTGTGGAAATATGTGTTTACCAACTGCACTGGACACAAGGAGTTTAAATTATGTATTGTTGGTTTCTCCACAAAAATGCTGGAGAGATGTATATCATGCTCCATGGGCCTGGAGAGAATGGATTTTGGGACACAAACACCAGAGTACGCACTCATTCAGGAGAGCTAATGGCCCACATCATACCTGGACCCCCATGGACAAAACCAAGTCCTGTCTGTGTTGAAGGTGCGGTGTTAAAAGTGTGGGGTTAAAGGTGTGTTTTAGGGAAATTACAAATGACTTTTTGGGGGTAATAGATCACCAGATCACTGAACCCTTGTAGTAATGAATTACAAAGTGATAGGATAAAAAAAAAACTTTTGTTAGTTTGATTTTTATAATTTGTCTAATTTTTATAATTAGTGGAATGAATGCTTGGCACCATTTGAAGACCTGATATTCTAACACTCACATCTGACCTTGGATAAGTGGCTCAGGGTCTTCATCTGTGAAAGCCTTTTTCTTCATTTTGTAATAGGAATGCTGATATTTATTCTACACACCTCTCCAAAGCCATAAATAAGATCATGTGAGCAAAAGTACAGTGAGTAAAAGCCCTCATTTGATGGGCTATTTTGAAAAAAAGAATTTCTGTCTACAGAAGGCCTGTAATCATTTCATTTACTTCTTACCCATTTCTTAGCAAAAGCCCTGGAGAGAATTATGTCCTATGCTTTCAAGGCTGATTAGGCAATCACTTCATCTATCAAAGTCTTGGCAGTTCTGACACAGCCTCATGTCCTCCTTAACTCTCTCCCACCCACTTAACCAGAGTCCATGTAGTTTTCCATTATTACCAGTATATTCAGTAAAAAAATAATAGTAGTCTCTAGTGGTATGCCTGTTAATGTGTCTTTCTGTCATTCTCATAAAATTCTCTTCAAGGTGAGTATTATTATTAATTCAGTTCACATTAAAGAAATAGTATTACCCAAAGAATGGGGTAGGCAGATAGAGAATTTTATACTTAATGGCAACACCTGAAAATCGCTAGAAAAAAAGATAGTCTTTAGAGATGAAAGGGTTACTGTGTATATGGCTTCATATCCATAGGTGTCTGTGTTCACTGTTTAAGATCAATAAACAAGACCTGTGTATAGTACTTCTGTGCACTCCACCATTGAATAACATGGTATTCTGCAGACCCTTGGTTCAATTAGTGCTCTGGCCCATTTTCTTTGATAGACCAACCAGGACAAGGATCAGCTAAGATAATTTCCTGCAAGTAGCAGTTAGTATTTCCACTACAAAAAGCATTTGGTTATTAAGCCTTTCTTGAGCATTTTATTCAAATCCCACTACTGAGCAAGTCAGCACTATGTATTTACCATGCTGACCCAATGGATAAAAGGGCATTACAAAAAATAAATGTAAAAAAGAATTTGTTCTCTGGAATTGGTTACTAGTAAAACTATTACAGAATTTAAGAAATATTATGAGGGAAAAATTAATTTAGTAAAACAGTATTTTTTTAAGTGGCTGTGAAAATTCAGTATTGTTCCTAAAGGAGAAAGCATGAGAACAATAACATTTTGGGTCATTAAAAACTGTTTGTAAAAGTAACCAAATGTGTTTTTAAAATACAACTTGAGAATGTTTGTCAAAAATACAGGTTCCCAGGCCTCACGTGCAGCAATTTAGATGCAATAGGTGCTATATTTACATATTACCTCAGTACAAATAATGGTTTTGTTCATATAATCTAATGCATAATAAGAATGCTTAATAGGGACTTCCAGCCAAGATGGAGGCGTAGGTAGACACACTGTGCCTCCTTGTATGACCAAAATAAAGACAACAACAGTTTAGAAACAAAAAAAAAACCAATACTGAGAGAAAATTGAATTGTATGGAAGTCCAACAACCAAGAAGTTAAAGTAGACACATTCATCCAGATCAGTAGGAGGGGCAGAGTGAGGCAGTCAGGTGCACTCGGGTCACAGCAAAGCAGTGGCTAGCGGACCCCAGGCACAGAAGGTGACTGTAGGTGTTCCCAGTGAGGTGGCAGAGTGTGGAGGGGTGAGGGGCACAAGGCAGCTGGCAGACCAAGTAGTCCCACATTCTCTCTCAGATAAACCAGGCAAAACCGGGCAGCGAGACAGACCACATAAACCAGGGTTCCAGTGCAGGGAAATAAAGCCTCAAATCACCAATTGAAAACACCTGTGGGGGTTGAGGTGCCAGAAGAAACACCCAGCTTCACTGGAGAGTTCGTTGGAGAGACCCACAGGGTCTAGAAAGTACACAAACCCATGCACCCGGGAATCAGCACCAGAAGGGCCCAATTTGCTTGGGGGAAATGGTGAAAGTGAATGAAATCTGGCAGAAAGCAGAGCAAGCACCATAGTTCCCTCTCGGACCCTTGCCCCACATACAGCATCACAACCCAGTAAGTGGGTTGTCCTGCCCTGGTGAATACCTAAGGCTCCGCCCCTCACTATGTAACAGGCATGTCAAGGCAAAAAAAAAAAAAATGGCCCAAATGAAAGAACAGATCAAAGCTCCAGAACAAATACAACTAAATGACGAAGAAATAGCCAACCTATCAGATGCACAGTTCAAAGCACTGGTGACCAGGATGCTCACAGAACTGGTTAAATTTGGTCACAAATTAGATAAAAAAAATGAAGGCTATGCTAAGTGAAATAAAAGAAAATGTACAGGGAACCAATAGTGATGGGAAGGAAACTGGGACTCAAATCAATGGAGTGAACCAGAAGGAAGAAAAAAAATATGCAATCAGAAAAGGATGAAGAAACAAGAATTCAAGAAAATGAGGAGAGGCTTAGGACCCTCCAGGACATCTTTAAACATTTCAACATCCAAATTATAGGGGTACCAGAAGGGGAAGAGGAAGAGCAACAAGTGGAAAAGTGATTTGAACAAGTAATAAAGGAGAACTACCCCAATCTGGCAAAGGAAATAGACTTCCAGGAAGTCCAGGAAGCTCAGAGAACCCCAAAGAAGTTGGGCCCAAGGAAGCACACACCAAGGCACATCATAATGACCTTAGCCAAGATTAAAGATAAGGAGATAATCTTAAAAGCAGCAAGAGAAAAGGAGACAGTTATCTACAAAGGAGTTCCCAGAAGACTATCAGCTGATTCCTCAAAAGAGACTTTACAGGCAAGAAGGGGCTAGAAAGAAGTATTTGAAGTCATGAAAGGCAAGGATCTATATCCCAGATTACTCTATCCAGCAAAGCTTTCATTTAGAATGGAAGGGCAGATAAAGTGCTTCTCAGATAACGTCAAGTTAAAGGAATTCATCATCACCAAGCCCTTATTATATGAAATTGTGGAGGATATTGGCCAGCAGTATCCATCGCTGAAGATGCTCATCGAAACACGAGAAGAACATACACATGGACAACTGAGTCCTGTGGAGAAATAGGTACAAAATGGCCACTCTTTCTAGTGGAGAATGCCCTGAGTCACCGCCTGAGCAGGCTTTTGTTAAGAATACAGACACAATTTGTGGATTACAGTCTGGCAGGGAAGATCAAAAGGAATAGGTAGCTTTCAAAGGTGGTGATAGATCTCCCGCTGGGATTCTGGGCAGAGTTTGAGGTTTTATCACTTAAAAAGACTACAGGACCTAAAAGGCTAGTTTTGTTTCCTGCCTGTGCCTTCATATTCTAATTCAATAGCATCCTCCAGCAAGCAGATCTCACAGGATCTTGCATATTCTATGTCCCAGGCCTGATTACCCTGGAGGTCCGCCAACTCTGGTCTGGACTGCATCACCCCTGTTATTTCTGCAAGCCTGAGTCAGGCAGAGGAGACAAAGGCAGCCAGGAGACTTGGATTTCTCACAACTAAGAATAAGGACTCAGGCTTTGACAAAGCTGAGGGGGCAGGGGTTGATATCGATCACCCCTTAATTTCCATAGGTCCCTGAGCCTCTTCCCTGAGGCCTCCCTGTGATCATGCCTATCTTAGATGATTCCCCCCTTGGGAAATCTTACCCGTCATTGGCTAACTGATCAAGCATTGGGGGCCAGCACAGAACAGGCAGCGTTCATGCCAGGGAAATAAGTTTTGTCTCCTTAGTGTCTCCTGGTTTGAAGGTCTCTTACTCAGCCTTCGCCATGGGGGGTTACAGCTTCCTGAGACCAGGCAGGGTGGACCCCAACATGAAATGTTAAAGGAACTTATCTAAGAAAAAGATGATAAAAAACATGTACAGTAAAATGACAGCAAACACAATTATTAACAACCACACCTAAAACAAAAACAAAAACAAACTAAGCAAACAACTAGAACAGGAACAGAATCACAGAAATGGAGATCCCATGGAGGGTTAGCAACAGGGGAGTGGGAGGAGGAGAGGGGGGAAAAGGTACTGAGAATAAGTAGCATAGATGGTAGGTAGAAAATAAACAGGGGGAGGGTAAGAATAGTATGGTAAATGTAGAAGCTAAAGAACTTATAAGTATGACACATGGACATGAACTACAGGGGGGTAATGTGGGTGGGAGGGTGTTTTCAGAGTTGAGGGGAGTGAAGGGGGGGAAATGGGACGACTGTAATAGCATAATCAATGAAATATATTTTTAAAAAACGGAAAGAAAAGAAAAGAATGTGTAATAGCATTCTAACCAGGATGTAACACCTTCAGAAGTGGCTATATTTGCCACTGGAGGGTTTAATACTAAATTAACACTGGAAGGCTTCTAATTTACTACAAAAGATTTGAGAAATAATTTTATTTTGTTTAATTTTTTATACATTTTTTAAAAATTATTTTGTTGTTGTTGAAATACAGTTGTCTGCATTTACCCCACACCACTGCCTCCTACGCCAGCCATCCCCACCTTTTTCTGCCACTTCCACCCTGCCTTGGTTTGGTCCATTGTCCTTTATAGTTGTTCCTGAAAACCCTTCCCCACTTACCCCCATTATCCCCTCCCATCTCCCCTCTGGCTACTGCCAGATCATTCTTAATTTCAATGATTCTGGTTATATTTTGCTTACTTGTTTGTTTTGTTGAGTAGGTTCCAGCTAAAGGTGAGATCATATGCTATTTGTCCCTCACTGTATGGCTTATTTCACTTATCATAATGCTCTCCAGTTCCATCCATGCTGTTGCAAAGGGTAGGAGCTCCTTCTTTCTGCTGTGTAGTATTCCATTGTGTAAGTTTACCAGTTTTTTATCCACTCATTTACTGATGGTCACTTAGGTTGCTTCCAGCAGTTGGCTATTGTAAATTGTGATGCTATGAACATTGGGGTGCATAGGTTCTTTTGGATTAGGTTTTCAGGATTCTTAGGGTACAATCCCAGCAGCATAATTGCTGGATCAAAAGGCACTTCCACTTTTAGTTTAGGTTTTTTTTTTCCGGGAAATTCCATACTGTTTTCCACAATGGTTTCACCAGTCTGCATTCCCACCAACAGTGAACTAGAGTTTCCTTTTCTCCACATCCTCTCCAACACTTGTTGTTTGTTGCTTTGTTTATGATGGCCATTCTGACCACTGTGAAGTGGTATCTCATTGTGGTTTTAATTTGCATTTATCTGATGGCTAGTGATGCTTACCATCTTTTCATATGTCTCTGGGCCCTCTGTATGTCCTGCTTGGAGAAATGTCTGCTCAAGCCTTTTGCCCATTTCTTAATTGGGTTGTTTGTCTTCTTGGAGTGGAGTCGTGTGAGTTCTTTATACATTTTGGAAATCAAACCCTTGTCTGAGGTATCATTGGCAAGTATGATTTCCCATATGTGGGGGAGCTTTGTCCAGCAGAGACCCCTGGCCATGGTGGATGAGAATAAGTTTACCAAGACATGATCTTCTTGGAGAGATCTGCTCTCATAGAAGAAGAGCCTCGAACCTGTTCCTCAGTGTGCTTTTATTGGGTTCAATTTGCACAGGAATACAAGTAAAGTTCATCAATTATTGTCAGGTAGGAATGATCAAACAATAGATAACATTTAAGGAACTATGAGGGCTTATTCTGAATATGGTCGGTTAGCTAAAGGGCAATAAAACTTTGGGAAACTAACTCATTTTATGCTTGTGTTCTTATCAGAAAATTGAGGTCATTCTTAGCAAATCAAGTTTCAAAGGATTTTATGCATTCTTTCTTAGGCCTGATTGCACCGGTTAACCATCCATTCCTGCCCAGGGCTGCACTGCCCTCTGGCACTGTTTCAGGCTAAGTCAGGCAGGGAGAAGTAAGGCAGCCAAGAGATTAGGAGACTTCTTGCAGACAGAATGAGGACTCAGGCTATTTCAAAGCCAAGTGGTGAGAGTCCATCACCCCCTTTTTCTATAGTCCCCTAAGTCCTTCCCTGATGGCCCCTTCATGACCATGCCTGTCTTAGGCCTTCCCTACCTTGAGGACTCTTTCTGATCATTGTTTAACCAGTCATCTACCCAGGGCCAACCAGGGTGAAGTAAATGGGGAAGAGGAGGCTACCCTGTGAGAAGATAAGCTTTCTCTCCTTAGTGGCTTATGGTCTCAAGGTCTTTTATTCAGTCTTAGCCATGGAAGGGTTACGCTTCTGAAACCAGGCAGGGTGGTTCCCAACACTCATATAGTTGGCTCTCTTCTCATTTTAATGCTTTTATCTTTAGCCATGCAGAAGCTTTTTAATTTGATGAGGTCCCATTTGTTTATTCTTTCCTTTATGTACCTTGCTGTAGGAGACATATTGATGAAAACATTGCTGTGTGGAATATCTGAGATTTTCCTGCCTATGTTCTCCTGTAGGACTTTTATGGTGTCATGACTTATATTTAAATGTTTTATCCACCTTGAATTTATTTTTGTGTATGGTGTAAGTTGTGATTGAGTTTCATTTTTTGGCATGTAGCTGTACAGATCTCCTAACACCATTTGTTGAAAAGGCTATTTTAACTCCATTTTATGCTTCTTCCCCCTTTGCCAAATAGAGACTCAGGTTTATTTCTGGGCTCTCTATTTTGTTCCATTGGTCTATATGTCTATTCTTATGTCAGTACTAGTCTGTTTTGATTACAGTACCCTTGTAATACATTTTGATATCAGGTATTGTGATCCCTCCTACTTTGTTCTTTTTTCACAAAAGTGCTGTGGTTACTCGGGGTCATTTATGGTTAAATATAATCTTTTTAAATGTTTGCTCTATATCTATGAAATATATCATTGGTACTTTAATAGGGATTGCATTGAAACTATAGATTGCTTTCAGTAGTATGAACATTTTGATTATGTTAATTCTTCTAATCAAAGAACATGGTACATACTTTCATTTGTTCATGTGTCCCTTAATTTCTTTCTTCCATGTTGTGTAGTTTTCTGAGTATAGATCTTTTATATCCTTGGTTAGGTTTATTCCTAGGTACTTTATTTTTCTTGTTGCTATAGCAAATGGGATTTTTTTCCTGATTTCTGTTTCTGATATTTCATTGCTGGTGTACAAAAATGCCTTTGATTTCTCAATATTGATATTATATCCTGCTGTTTTGCCCAATTCACTTATTAGGTGGAGTGGTTTTTTGGTGGAGCCTATAGGATTTTCTATGTACACTATCATGTCATCTGCAAACAATGACAGTTTTGCTTTCTCTTTTCCAATTTAGATGTGTTTTATTTCTTTTTCTTGTTTGATTGCTGTGGTTAGGACTTCCAATACTATGTTGAATAAGAGTGGTGAAAGCAGACATCCTTGTCTTTTTTCTGGTCCTAGTGAAAAAACTTTTAGTTTTTGCCCATTGAGTATGAAGTTGTCTGTAGGTCTCTCATATATGGCCTTTATTATGTTGAGGAATGCTCCCTCTATTCCCACTTTGCTGATTGTTTTTATCATAAATGGGTGCTGTTCCTTATCAACTGCTTTTTCCCCATCCATTGATATGATCATGAGATTTTTGTCTTTCATTTTGTTTATGTGATGTATTACATTTATTGGTTTGCAAATGTTGTACCACCCTTGCATCCCTGGGATGAATCCCACTCGGTTATGGTGTATGATCTTTTTAATGCATTGCTGAATGAGGTTAGCCAATATTTGTTGAGGATTTTAGTGTCTATGTTCATCAGCAATATTGTCCTGTAGTTTTCTGTCTTTGTTGTTTCTTTATTTGTTTTTTGGATTAAGATGATGCTGGCTTCATAAAAAGAGTTTGGGAGTCTTCCATCTTGGATTTTTTGGAATAGTCTCTGAGGATAGGGGTTAGCTCTTCCTTAAATGCTTTGCAAAATTCTTCTACAAAACTGTCTGGTCCAGGGCTTTTGTGTTGGGAGTTTTGTGATTACTGGTTCACTTTCATTAGCTGTTATTGATCTGTTCCAGCTTTCTGCTTCTTCTTCATTCAGTTTTGGAAAATTATATTTTTCTAGGAATTTGTCCATTTCGCCCAGGCTTCAAATTTCTTGGCATATAGTTCTTTGTAGCAATCCTTCGTATTTCTGTGGTATGATTGTAATCTCTCCTCTTTCATTTCTGATTGTGTTTATTTGGGCCTTCTCTCATTTTTTCTAGATTAGTCTGCTTAAAGGCTTGTTGATGTTCTTTATCTTTTCAAAGAACCAGCTCCTGGATTTATTGATCCTTAGAATTGTGTTTGTATTCTCTACGTCATTTAGTTCTGCTCTGGTCTTGATTATTTCCTTCCTTCTACTTGCTCTGGGCTGACTTTATTGTTGTTCTTCCACTTCTTGTAGGTGTAGGGTTAGGTTGTTTATTTTAAATGTTTCTATTTTTTTTAGATAGTTTTGTATTGCTATGAACTTCTCTCTCAGGTCTGCCTTCACTGTGTCACACGAGTTTTTGGTTGTTGTGAGTTCATTTTCATTTGTTTCCAGTAACTTTTTGATTTCTTCCTTAATGTCATTCTTGACCCATTCATTATTTAATAAATAGCATTGTTTAATGCTATTCAATCTCCATGAGTTTGAGTGTTTTGTTTTTTTTTGCCTTGAGATTGGTTTCTATTTTCAGTCCCTTGTGGTTAGAGAAATTCTTGATATGATTTCAATTTTCTTGAATTTGCTGAGGTTTGTTTTGTGTCCTATCATGTGGTCTATCTTTAAAATGTTCCATGTGCATTTGAAAAAAATGTGCATTTTACTTCTTTGGGGTGAAAGGTTCTCAATATATGTTAAGTCCATTTGATCTGGAACTTTGTTAAGTGCCACAATATCTTTGTTGATATTTTGTTTGGAAGATTATCTGTTTTTGACATCAGGGTATTGCAATGCCCTAGTATAATTGTGTTGCTGTAAATACCTTTTTTGAAGTCTTCCAAGACTTTCCTTCTGTATTTGGGTGCTCCTATATTGGATGCATATATATTTACAATGTTTATGTCTTCTTGATGGTTTCTTCCATTGAGTTTTATGAAGTAACCTTCTGAGTCTCTTTTTATGGCTCTTGTTTTGAAGCCTGTTTTGTCTGATGTATTTCTACCCTGGATTTTTTTTTCCTGTCTGTTTGCTTGGAATATTTGTTTCCACCCCTTCAGTTTCAGCCTGTGTAGGTCTTTTGTTCTGAGGTGGGTCTCTTGTAGGTAGCATATGGATGGGTCACGATTTCTTATCCACTCAGCTATTCTATGTCTTTTGAATGGAGCATTTAATCCATTTACATTTAAGATTATTGATAGGGACTGATTCATTGCCATTTTACTTCCTTTTTGTACCTGTTTTTTTCTCTCTCTCTCTTTTTCTTTTTCTTAAAGGAGACCCTTTAGCATCTCTTGCAGAGCTGGTTTGAAGGAGGTGTATTCTTTGAGGCTTCTTTTGGAAGTTCCTTATTTGGTCTGGCTGTGTAGACTAGTTTTGGTTTCAATCCTTTGTTTTATATTACTTGCAATATTTCTTCCCATTCCCTTCTGGCTTGGAGCATTTTCATTGAGAAGTCAGTTGTTAGTCTTATTGGGGCTCCCTTGTATGTTACCTCCTGTTTCTCCCTTGCTGCCTTTAAGATTCTTTTTTTGTCTTTGAATTCTGCCATTTTAATTATGGTGTGTCTTGAAGTGATCCTCTTTGGGTTCCTCTTGTCTGGCATCCTCTGTGTTTCCTGGATTCATATGACTTTTTCTCTCATGAAATCAGGGAAGTTTTCCATCATTATTTTTTCAAATAGGTTTTCTATCCCTTGATCTTCTTCTTCTGCTTCTGGTATCCCTATTATATGGATATTATTATGTTTAATGTTGTCTTGCAGTTCCCTTAACACCTGTTCATTCTTTTTGAGTCTTTTTTCCTTTTCTTTCTCTTTCTGCATATTTTTTTTCTACCTTGTTCTCCAGCTTGTTGATATAATCCTCTGTTTCATTAAGCCTGCTTTTGATTCCTTCTACTATGTTCTTCAATTAAGAAATTGTATTCTTCATTTCTTCTTGGCCCTTATTGATAGTTTCTATTTCCTTCTTCATGTTGATATAGTTTGCAGTGAGTTAATTGTAGATTCCCTGTAGTTTTTGGTAATTCTCTGTGAGCTCATCGAGTTTCCTTATGACCACTGCTTTGAACTCAGTGTCTGATCATTGACTTGTCTCTATTTCATTTAGCATTCTTTCTGAGGCTTCCTCCTTTCCTTTCATTTGGGTTTTGTTTGTTTGTCTTCCCACTGTTTGTGAAACTCTTCTTGTTAGCCTTTGCTTCTAAATTGATCTGTTCTGACTCTCTAGGTTTGTGGTGTAAACTTCTATGGTAGGAGATCTGTGAGATTCAGTGGTGCATTCTCCTTGATCTCCTGAACTTGCTGGTTTTGGGCTGTTGTTTATGTTGGCTCCCTGGATGTTGGTGGGCCTTTCTTTGGTGGGTCCTTCCCTCAAGCTGCTTAGCTGAGGGTCACTATGCCCACCATATCTTATATGCTATTGTGCAGGTGTGGACAAGTTGTGTCAAACCTGGTTCTTCTGTCTGTCCAAAGTTTTGAGGGTTCTCTTTCACTATGGTTCAGATTTTTGTTTTGGGTAATTTATCCAGTATTTAGTTGTAGTTCCAGATTGCTCTTGGGTGGAAGTTAGTGTGGCTTTCACTCACTCCTTCACCATCTTCCTTTATTATCTGTTGGTGGTTCCTTTGTTGGTGGGTTCTCTCTTCAAGAAGGTATATTGGTGTTCACAGTTCCCACCTACTCTTTTATGTGGTCAGTTGGTTGGGGAAGGCAAAATGGATTAAGACAGTGTGAAAGTATTGTATGGGATTTGAAGTACCAACACGTAAAGAAGAAATAGGAGATCCTTTGGATAAGTATAGTGTTAACCTTGATATTTCACCCAACTAGCCAATTTTTAGAAAGGGTGGAGAAAAGATAAGACTCTTGTTAGTGGGGGGAGGATTGTGAGTTTAATCCGGAAAACATTGAACTTGTGGGAGGTCAGATTATGAGATATCCTGAGAGTAAAGGATGGAGAATAGGTACAGTATGTGAATGAATAGAGTTAACCACAACAGTAATAAAGTTCTGGAAGACAGTGAAATGGGCTAATCTGGGAGGGGTACTGTATAGTATTTGCAATTGTATGGAACAACAATTATTTACAATAATATTTGAACAATAATCATATGACAGAATCTATATGATTTGAATAACAAAAATAGGAACTACACGACCTAGAGTAGTGTGCTATTGGAACAGAAGTGAAGTGAAAGAAGGAAAATTTAAATACAATATGAAAGAGAGAATAAGGAAAAGCAGTCAACAATGCAATTAAACAAACAAAATGAAGAAAGAAGAGAAAACAGAAAGAAGAGAAATAGAAAAATACTAATAAAATAAAAAGTAAAAATAATGAAAAAATAATAATATAAATGAAGAAAAACTTGCAAGCTCTCTGGAATAGCAAAGTGAAATTTTTCTCAGTTTTTCAGTTGTTGGGATGATCCTTCTTTCAGTCTGACTCTGGTCCTTTCATAGCTCTAGGTCTTATTTCTCACTTGTGGGTGAAAAAATATTAAGGAAAAAAAGCCTCTTGCTGGTTTTAAACAGGCCAAGGGAGTTCTGCTAGTCTTCCTGGCTGCAGCAGGCTCAGGCAGGTTGGGTTTCTATTTTCTCCCTTCCTATGGTTTTACTAGATGGAGGCCAGATCTGGGTGGCTCTATTCATAGTTGCCCATCCTCCAGCCTAGTTCCTTAGTTTGTTCCCAGGCCCCCAAGTATCCTTCTGCACCAAGCCTGTGCCTTCAGCCCACCAGTTGTGCTGTCCTTGAGGTGCACCAGTTAGGGGCAACTGAAACACCACCTTCTCACTCTTTGCTGTCCTTGGTGCCAGGCACTCTCAAAGTGTCTTCAGAGTAGCTCAGCTTCCTCACTGAGTTAAGTCTCTCTGGTGACTGCTAACTCCCTGAGCCCTGCTGCTCTCCTCTGTGGGGACTGCCTCCTCCTTCCTCTTAGAGAGCTAGTCTGGTCCCGAAGGGTGGGGGTGCCACCATACCTATGGTGGTGGGTGCAGGTGCATGCCGCTGGGGCTCCAGGTGTGGGCAGGCACCCTCCGCTTCTGTAGCTGGTTGGAGGGTAACGGTGCATCTGTGGTCATGGTGGCAGGGGTCGGCTGGTGGCTGAGGCTCTGTTGGCTTCAGGGGCACAGCCAGGGAGGTAGGTGGCTGTGGGCACTACGGGAGAGTTCCCTAAATAGCCATCGAGAGCCTTTTTTTTGTTTGTTTGTTTTTAACAAAATCCTCCTGTTCAAGCCTGCCGCTCCTAATAAGCACCCCACCTCTCACACATGCCAACTTTCTGACCAGATCAGACACTATCTGGGTCAGGGTCCATTGTGGCCCAACTCTTTTCCCTTCTCCAAGTGTCACCCAGCTCCCCAGTTTCTCTGGTAATGACCCAGCTGGTGTCCATAGTCTTAACAGTTGAACACTGCCCCCGTGGGTTTGCCACTTCATCTTTATTCCCCCCAGCGACTTCAAGCATCCAAGTCTATCCTGGTGTTGTTCTAATCTGCCTATTTGGCAGGGGAAAGAGCTGTTGATTTGACTCTCTTCAAAGAATTCTGGGGCAGGCCTGGCAGGCACCAGGCCTGGGGCTGCAGTTGCCCTGGTCCCTGTGCTGGTCCCAGGGACCTTACCATCCCAAAGCAATCTTCTTACCATTTGTCTTTCAATGTCCTCTACAGTTTTGGCCTCCAACCTTCATATATGCTAGTTTACCACTGGCTGTTCACTCTGTTCTTCAGAAGATCAGCTAGATGTTCCACCTGTGAGCAGGGGGAAGTGGACTGTGCTCCCACTTATCTCGCCACCATCTTTTCTTCTTTGCCAGAAATAATTTTATACTCACTAATGGTATCAAGAGTAGTGACTAACTAGGAAGAATTTGCTCTTGAATAAACAAGACACATGAGTGGACAAGTTCTGCCCTTGAATGACATTGCTGTAGCATGTCAATCTAGGCCCACAGGACCCAGCTGCCTGACTTGCAATCAAGATTACCAGCCCTGATGTCACCAAAGCCTATTTACAGTGAATCCTTCCTGCCAGGTGCTGATGGGTGAGCTTTACTTGCAGCCAGCCTTCCTGACAAGTTGAATGATTATTTTGCAACTGTTGGCTAAGAACAAATATATACTTGGGGAGTTTAGTCAAACTCAAGTTTGGTCTGCTTTCATTGAAATATATACCTTTGGCTAATTAGATTGTGGAGGTAGATGCATATAGCCCCCAGATATGTCTAAAAAGGCTACCAATACTTACTGAAAAAGCTTGATAATTGTTAGCCTTCCAAATTAGCTTGGGTCACTTCACAAAAGTGAAGGACTGGATAAGACACACATATACATTTTAATTCACACACATGTGAGTCTGAGACAAGTGATCTACCAACCAGATATTAAAAAATACTGGTTTAAGAAAGGTCACATTCAATTACAAATGAGTTTTAGAAATCTAGTCTTTGATAAAAGAGTTTGAGATCTCCAGAAACTTTTTTTAAATCTTTAGATAACTTTTATGTAGATGGACCCCAAAAGAGGTTGCACAAAAGATGTTATGTCAAGGTGACTGGTTTATCTGACCTTTATCTCCCTTAATATTTACACTTGAGCACTTCTTACATAGTTACATGGAAGATTTGGTTAAATCTGTAGCAAGCAAGTTTCTGTTATGCAATAGTTTGAATTTCTGGCCACATGTAATCATTTTAATTATTTTATTTTATTTAATCATGTATTTACTTGAAAGTTAAAATCAATTTCTTTTTGAGGGTGAGGGACACTAAAGTTGATCATTTATATCTGTGCACTATTTTGTGGTTTATGAAAGATTATCCATTTTTTAGATGAAAAATCATGCTTAATAATGTTATCTTTTATAGAAGGACTCATCAATTCCCCTAAACAGTCATAGAAGATAAGATACAAATAGTATTTTGGCCAGTTGTAAAAAATAAATGTAAAAATACAATTAACACTTTCAGGTAACCCATTCATCCAGTAGAAGACATTCCTAGTCATTAGCTTGAAATTTACCAGCCTGTACTCTTAGTGTCTCAGTATATCTGTCCAAGCAGTAATTTCAATAAACATGAGAGTCAACCAGGTATATTTAAAATTTAATGTTTGCATAGGCATGATATTGTAAGACACTGAGAATGCCTCTATGCTGTGGATTAAAATAGCCACCAATGTAGAGTTGACTTAGTTGTTAACAAAAAATACTCATCAGTGGATTTAAAAATTGCCCTAAAAATAAATATAAAATGTTCCAAAACAGGAAATATAAGGTTGAAAGTGTTAGAGTGATTACAGTGATAAAAGCCATAAATTTTTGAAATTCATGTCAAAAAGTTCAAACCACATTGTAGGAGTTAAGTTTTGACACTTACAAAGACCAACTTACCACTCTCCTGGCAATGAGTGACAAATACACGTGGGTCACTTCATCTTTCCCATGCATAGAGATGAGAAAGGAAAGGCTTTTTCTGTTGGGAACCGCCCTGACTGGTATCAGAAGCTGAAACCCCCGCCTAGCTAAAGCTAAGGGAATGCCCTTGGAACCGTGAGCCAGCAAGGAGACAAAAGCTTATCTCCCTGGCAGGAATGCTGCTTCTGCTGCTTTATTCATGACTGAACCCCCAAAAGCTTGGTTGGTTAGCCAAAGACGGGTAAGATTCCCCACGGGGGGAATGACCTAAGCCAGGCACGATCACTTTGGGAGGCCCCCCAAAAGAAGGACTTGGGGGGCTGCAGCAAAAGGGGGTGATGGACCCTCACTCGTCGGCTTTGACAAAGTCTGAGTTCTCAGCATCTGGAAGAAAATCTCCTTATCTCTCAGTTGCCTTAGTTCCCTTGCTCCACCTAAGCCTAAAACAATGACAGGGTAGTACAGCTCGGTACTGAGAAGTGCGGATTTCCCAGGGTGATCAGGCCTAAGAAAGAATATGTAAATTACTGTGAAACCTTCTTTGTTTAGAATGCTCTCAGTTGAATGAGAAGGGTCTTAGGAGGAAGTTATTTTGTTCCTCAGTCTTACAGCTCTTTGACCCCCCAACTCAATAGACCGGCAGAGTTCTTTGTTTTCTATAGTTCCTTACTTCCCCCTAATGAGTACTGTACTTTACCTGAATTATTATGCAAAAATGAGCCTAATAAAAGCAGGTATGGATGGTAAATCAGCGCGCTCCCCACTAGGGGGGGTGGCCATTTCGTCCCTACTTCCCCACAGAAACTAGTTTGTCTCTGTGCATGTTGTTATTTCTCGCGTGTTTATTGTCGAGCCATCCACAGCGTTCCGTGGTCACTGCTGGCCGGTGACCCACATGCAACATTTTTCCTTAGTTCCAAATATGAGCATGAGTTCACCTGCAGCAAATCTCATTCACAGGTCCACACATCAGTGTGTCACACATCCCTGAGTTCAGATTAGCAGATCTAGGCCATTGCAAGCCCTGAAGAACATTCTTCCCTTCTAAGTCTTTATAAAACATAATCATTGAATTTAAAAATGACTATTTAATCATCCCCTCTCTGAGTATTTATTGGGCACCACTGTTTTCCAGGCATATTATAAATCAAATGAACAGTGTTTAAAAATATACTGAAGGTCCTATCATTTTAGAGATGGTTATAGACATGAAGCAAGTAAATTAATTTCAAGATGCAACAAATGTTGTGGAAGAAATAATGAAGAATTGTATAATGGAGTTGTTGGGAGGTCACGAATGTCATCTCTGTGCAAAGATCTGAATTCAGAGCAATACAAAGGGGACAGCAAGTGCAAAAGTCCAAACATGGAGAGAAGCTGGTTATGGCTGGAAACAAACACATCCATTGGAAAAAATAAAGCTGGTAAGACATCTTGTACCTGTGAATAAAAAGATCAGTTTGAAGGAAATGAGAGCTGTGAAACCCAGGTAAACCATCCTACCACTGAAATCAATTCATGGGATTTCCAGCTGTCTCACTGCAGAAATGCCTAAGCTAATGTGGAATGTTGATTTTCCAAAATCTACTTCTCCACCAGAAAAAAAAAAGCTTTATCTCACCATTCTAAACAATACCACTTGTGATGGGGAAGGGAAGTTAGGGGGCAACATGAGAAGCACTCCAAATTGAAATTAAGAACAAACTGACAATAACCAGAGGGGAGGTGGAATGGGATAAAGGAGGAAGGGTTTTCAGGAACATGTATAAAAGACACAGGGACAAAATCAAAGGGGAGGTAGGATCAAGGGTGGGAAGTGGGGATGGCTGGGGTGGGGGAAAATGGAGAAAACTTTACTTGAACAACAATAAAAAATGTGAAAAAATATTAGTCATAAGATAAAAAAATAAAAGCACCTGCAACCCTTTAAAAAAAAACAAATTTAATCATTTAAAATGACACTTGGGTTCTGGCTGGGTGGCTTAGTTGGTTGGAATGTAGTCCTATGCACCAGAAAGTTGCAGGTTCAATTCCCAGTCATGGCACATGCTTGGTTTGTGGGTCTGATCCCCCATGGGGGTACTTGTGGGAGGCAGCCAGTCAATGTTTTTCTCTCACATTGATGTTTCTCTCTCTCTTTCTCTCCCTCCCTCACTCTCTAAAATCAATAAAAACATATTTTTTAAATGGCACTTGGTTTTTCTTAAGCGTATTTCCTTATTTCTAAACTAACCCTCACCCCTTAGCATAATGCACTATGAAATATTTCTCCTCAATAATAATAGTAATGGTAAATATGTTAGCACTCTCCATATTTCTTTTTGTTTTTATTTTTTGTAAAAGAATTTATTTACTTTGAAGGGAGAGGTAAAATTCTAGTATATGGTTTAAAGGTGGTTCTTCTTAGAATAATATATCAACAATTTATCTTTTAAATGTTTTCAGCAGTATTTGGCCTCTGAAATGCCTTTTCATAAGGTAAAGGAAGATAATTTATCTCTTTTTCCCCTTCAGCCTACTAATACATTTTCATCAAATTTTAAAATTAAACCAATGAAATTATTAAAATTAAACCATTCTATACACCATTCTTCCAACATTTAAAAATCTCCCTTTGCTAAAATCTTTATGCTTATTTTTCCCACTTTCATTAAAACATAATTGACATATAACTTGACACTCTTTCATGTTATTAATTAAGCAATTCTGTATCAAATTTATATATGTAGTTTTGCACTACTTTTAAAAAAATATTTGTGTTTTGTTTTGTTTTTTTTCAGACAGCCTGGTTGGTCCTGATTCTGTTTCAAGTACATATGGATTTATTTGGCCGATTCTATCAGAAAAAACAAAGAACCTTCCCTCCTCACTGTGTGTTCATGTATTTGAGGCCTTTCAGAAATAAACTGTTGAGAAGAGCAGAGGCTGAGAGGCTGAACTCCTCACTATGCAAAAGCTGTCTGAAGACTACAGCCCAGGACAAGAACTTGGGAGGGGCCACAGTAAAGGTGAATTGCAACATGAGAAGTTGAAATTTTGTATGGATTTTTAAGTTGAAAAAGGCAAAGTTTATAAGCAGAAAAAGGGGTAAAATAAAAAATGGGTAGGGTGTTAGGACTCTAACCCTAGTGCTCATTAAATTTTACACCTTCTCTCTAGGGTTTTATGGTATGGGGATACAGGCACACCTTGGGTACACAATGCATTAAAGGGTCATGGTAGTTCAGATTCAAAGTAATTGTGCCTCAACTTCTGGCCAAAATGGAGGCATAGGTAGATACACTGTGGAGGCATAGGTAGATACCTCCTCACACAACGAAAAGGACAACAACAAATTTAAAAACAAAAAAACAACCAGAACTGCCAGAAAATCTAACTGTATGAAAGTCCAACAACCAAGGGGTTCAAGAAGAAGCATTCATCCAGACTGGTAGGAGGGGCAAAGACAGGCAGTGGGGGTGGGAAAGACTCATGGCAAGACAGAGGCTGGAGTACCAGGGAATGTGGTGGCCAACAGAACAGAGGCACCTGCTGGCAGAGTGGGCAGTCTCACATCTGTGTGTGGATAAACTGGGAAAACAACTGGGAAGTGAGACAGATTGTGCAACCCATGGTTCCAGCGTGGGGGAAATAAAGTCTCAAAATCTCTGGCTGTATAAACATGTGGGCATTGTGGCAGTGGGAGAAATTCCCAGCCTCATAGGAGAGTTTGTTGGAGAGACCCACAGCATCTTAGAACATACACAAAACCACCCACATGGGAATCAGCACCAGAAGGCCCCAATTTGTTTGTGGGTAGTGGGGGAAGTGACTGAAAGCTGGCCAAGAGCTGAGCAAGCAGCACTGTTCCTTCTCAGAGCGCTCCCCCACATACAGTGCCACAACAGACCTAAATGGGTTGCCTTACCCTGGTGAATACCTAAGGCTCTGCCCCTTACTATGTAACAGGTAAGCCCAGACCTCCCCCAAAAATATGCCCCCAATTTAATCTGTCCCAAAAATAGATCAAAGCTCCCCCCAAAATAAAACTAAGTGATGAAGAAATAGCCAACCTGTCAGATACAGGGTTCAAAACACTGGTAATCAGAAAGCTCACAGAAATTATTGAGCATGGTCACAAAATAGAGGAAAAAGTGAAGGCTATGAAAAGTGAAATAAAGGAAAATGCACAGGAAACCGAACAGTGTTGGGAAGGAAACTAGGACTCAAATCAATGGTTTGGAGCAGAAGGAGGGAATAAACATTCAACCAGAACAGAATGAAGAAACAAGAATTGAAAAAAAATGAGGAGAGGCTTAGGACCCTCCAGGATATCTTTAAACATTCCAACATCTAAATCAGGGATGCCAGAAGGAGAAGAGCAAGAGTAAGAAACTGAAAAATTTATTTGAAAACATAATGAAGGAGAACTTCCCAATCTGGCAAAGGAAATAGACTTCCAGGAAGTCCAGGAAGCTCAGAGAGTCCCCAAAAAGTTGGACTTAAGGAAGCACACAACAAGGCACATCATAATTACATTACCCAGGATTAAAGATAAGGAGAGAATCTTAAAAGCAACAAGAGAAAAGGAGACAGTTACCTACAAAGAAGTGCCCATAAGGCTATCAGCTGATTTCTTAAAAGAGACCTTACAGGCAAGAAGGGGCTAGAAAGAAGTATTTGAAGTCATGAAAGGCAAGGACCTACATCCAAGATTACTCTCTCCAGCAAAGCTATCATTTAGAATGGAAGGGCAGATAAAGTGCTTCTCAGATAAGGTCAAGTTAAAGGAATTCATAATCACCAAGCTCTTATTATATGAAATGTTAAAGGGACTTATCTAAGAAAAAGAAGATGATAAAAAATATCAACAGTAAAATTACAACAAACTCACAACTATCAACAACTGAATGTAAAAAAGCAAAAACTAAAACAAACTAAGTAAACAACTAGAACAGGAAAAGGATAAGAGAAATGGAGATCACATGGAGGGTTATCAGTGGGGAGGGGGAGAGGGGAGAATGGAGAAAAAGATACAGGGAATAAGTGTCATGAATGGTAGGTACAAAATAGAAAGGGGGAGGTTAAGAATAGCATAGGAAGTGGAGAAGCCAAAGAACTTATATGTATGACCCATGGACATGAGCTAAGGGAGGGGGAGACACAGAATGTGGGTGGGAGGGGGACTATAGGGCTGAGGGGAATTAAGGGGAGAAAATGGGACAACTGTAATAACATAATCAATAAAATATATTAAAAAACAAAGTAATTGTGTCTGAAACTTTAAATGAATTACCATCCTGTATGAATGTTGGTGAATCACCATGTCATCATGTAATCAAAAAGGGGGTTGTCTTTTTTTCAAATATGTTGGTTAATATATTGGCTTAGCTTAAAGTTATTTTTTATCAAATATTAGGAGGGAAATCATTTGGCAAAGCATTGCTTGCTGCTGTTACTGTAAATGCTTTGGCCACCTGTGCCTGCAAGGCTGGCATGCAGTGAGCCTGAGGATTAAACTTGACAACTGCTCATGTGAGCCAGACCAAACTAGATCCACAAATTCAACCCTCTAGAAAACAGAGTCAAGTGCAGGCCAACAGGCATCTGGTGATGGTGGATGGTTAAGAAACAGCATGTGGTTTGGAATTAGAGAGATCTAGCTTTAAAACTGAGTCTTATGGGATGTCAGCCACCTCTTACATGTTGTAACCGCAACAAGGTGTCCTTGCTTCTGTAAAGTGTCAATGTTTTCTTATGTAGAATACAAATTTGAATGCCAAATTTGGTTCTTATGAGAATTAAATGAATGCATGTAAAGTTTTCAGCATAGCATTTGAGATATGCTGGGTCCTCAATAAATTGAACCTTAAAAATAAATGTTTCGTTTTCAGTCAACTAGTTCCTTCTGCCTACTAGGACATGAAGAAAAAACCAGCGTCTTCCCGCTCTGTTCATGAGGTATAGTCACTCCACATCCCAGTTGACCATGATTAGCCAAAAAGAGGCAAACGACATGTCTGCTCTAGCTTGGTAAAGATTGCACCAGCCCTCCTCATCCACCAGAAAATTTCTGAGCAAGAGAGGAGTTCTGACCACCAGGCACAAAAAGCATCACTTTATTCTCTGGTGCTGAGTCCTCTGAACACAATTAAAGCATTGGAAGTGAAGACCCACCCAGGTTACAGGCAGTCAGATAAAGCACAAGTCATTGTAGGTTCCATACGGTTTATTAGGAAAAGATTCAACACTTTAAAGAGCAAAGAGAGAATTCTGTAATGTTACTGTATATTCAGAAAACTCAGGAAGATTCCAAATATTTCCTGCTGGACAAAGCTGACTGAGTCTAATCAAAGAGAGCTGGAGGACAGTGCAGCCTGCCCAGAAAACTCCTGACAGGCAGTATATATTGTAACCCAATTTTCTGTGACTTGATGGACTTGTGTGATGAGCTCCTTTGACTCAAGGAGACAGAGGCCAAGAAGCTGTTCATACTAGTACTAAACACAATTGTGCAACAGTATCAGACCAGTTTCACTGGGAACTTCTCTATATGACTATCAGTCTTTGGTAAGAATGCACTCACTTTGCAATTCAAAGTATTAAAACAATATCTTCAGATTAATTCACATGGAAATAAAGACATATGATAGTGTTGTTAAAATGCTGCGGACACAATTCACTACAACAAACATTTACTCAACAATCATAATGTGCTAGGCCCACCAACAGTACCTTATTCCAGAACTCTCCTAATCTTACTTGTCATTTCCATTTCCACAGCTCTGTCAAGGTCATTGTTTCCCCTGGGATCATGGCTTCCCCAACTGGTGTCTCTGCCTCTGTTCTTGGCCTTCTCCTGGGCACGATTCAATGTAAAGTAGTTCCTCTCCTGTAAAAACCCTGTAGGGTCTTCCTTGGCTCTTACAACTTCCATCTCCCAACGTAATTCTCCTACTTCACCTCCCACCACTTTCTGGTAGTTTCCTGTATTCCAGACGTGTTTGAAATTCCCTGAACAGGCCACACTACCAAATACCTCAGTGCCTTTGCATACACTGTCAGCATCATACCCCACATGGCTCTGCTCCAAGGTGCAAACAAACATCTGCCTCATCTAAAAAATTCCTTGGTCCTTTAGGTAGTGAGTACACAGTGTTTCCCTCAGACCCAAGCAAGAAGGACCCTCGGTGGGGCCCTGCACTGAGGAGGCCTTCACACATCATAAAAACAAGTTCAAGAAAGAATAGACAGACACCTCTTTAAGGATCTGGTGCTCAGCATTGGGCAAGAGTCACAACCCTAAACGTCTGCTCTCAGGACTAGCATGACTCACGCTCCAAGGAAACACGGCTCCATCTCTATGTCCGTGAAGCATAAAGCACTTCAGCTGGAAAATGCAGAGGTCTGTGGGTTGTGCCACTGCTGATGTGGGAAAAACTGCTTCAGAATGTGGGGAAAATCTGATCAGCAATTTTGCTTAAGTGACCGAGAGGCCGCAGTCATTACGCTTTCCAGATAGCATGTGCAGTAGATTCTCACAAAAGAAGCTGTGATTCCCAGTACAGCCAAATTCCCATTTTCTTGTTTGGCTATGTGCTCAAATTTATAGTTCCACAGCTACTCATGAATTAGCAAGTATTCACAATAGTTGTACACAGCAAATAGAAATGTTTTGAAACTTTAAACAATTCACTTGACTCTTAAATTTGTATAAAGATGTAACCTGGGATTTATCAGTCTGATTAGCAACTACATGGACATTGGTTTCTACAATCCAAAATCATTTTATCTTTATAAAAATATTTAATAAAATTTACTTAAAGCCCTGGCTACCGTGGCTCAGTTGGTTGAGCACTGTCTAGCAAAGTGAAGTGTGACTGGTTTGATTCCCAGTCAGGGCACATACATGCCTGGGTTGGGGGTTCAGTCCCCTGTCAGGGCATGTGCAAGAGGCAACCACCTCACATCGATGTTTCTCTCCCTCTCTTTCTCACTCCCTTCCCCTCTTTCTAAAAAATAAATAAATAATTAAAAAAAATAAACTTTATTTACATTTTCAAAACATTAAATTAGAAATTTAAATTTAAATTAAATTTCTAATTAAATTGCCAATTAAAATTTGTGTTTTCTTTTATATTTTATTTTCATGTATAACTATTAATACCTCTCATAAAAATAAATTTTTGAAAAATTATGAAAATAATTTAAATTTTGTGCACTTGTTTTAATTTATAATTTGATGATTATATATTCAAATTTTATATGCTTTGAACAAAAATATATATTTAGGCACATAATATTTATTTACAAATATATATTTATACATGTTTATATATAAATATACATAAAAATCCATATTTAGACACATACTATATAATTAAGAGAATTTTTTATTATAAAATTATTAGTTATTTTGATAAAATTAAAGTCATAACATTCACTTGTGGGATAAATAAATTTTATTTATAAATTATTTTTATTTTTATTTTATTACTCAAACAGAGCCTTTCAACAAAATATAGAGACATGCCATTAATATTTAATTCAGTTGTCTTTGATATTCTGCCAACTTTTAGTAATAAAAATTCATGGATTTATGCATACTTTTGATTTTTTTCATTATAAAAAGCAGCTTTGTGAAATTCAACTTATAATTTCAAATATTTGGACACATAGAATGTGGTGTTCTACCTCTTCCCCAGACCCTCCCATCTTAAGAGTGGGCCTTTGGTTACACTGCATCTCCGCTCAGATTCCATAGCCACTATGTATGTGTCTTCTATTGATAGACAACATTGTCTCTTTTCCCAAATCTCTCTTTACCACCACACTAAGACTTTATCTTTGGAACCCAAGGGCCTAGGACAACTCGCAACACATGGTAGGAGTTAAGTAATTGGTTGAATTAATACATAAATAAAACAAGGCAACACTAAGATCATGAATTCCTAAATCTAATTGCCCAGGTAGGAATCCTGGCTCTGATTTTCTTCTAACCTGGAGTATTTACCTTAACCTCTCAGCCCCTCAGTTTCCTCATCTATAAAGTAGAAATGACAAGAGTGTTGTTAAGTGTTGGTGTTAGCATTGAAATAATAAATGAATTAATACATTCATTAATATTTGCAAAGACTTAGAGCTGTGGTTGCACATTTTTAGCTAAATAAATGCCCAGTGAAGTCATTTTAACACATTCTTAGGTTTCTCTAGAAACTAATTTTTAGTTTTTTTTAAAAGATTGTATTTATTATTAGAGGGGAAGGGAAGGAGAAAGAGGAGAGAAACATCAATGTGTGGTTGCCCCTCACATGTCCACGAATGGGGACCTAGCCTGCAACCCAGGCATGTGCCCTAACTTTGGTTTGCAGGCCCATACTCAATCCATGGAGCTACATCAGCCAGGGCTAGAAACTAATTTTTCTTAAATTATCATAAAAAGATTTTAAAGGAAAAACATATTTTGAATCTCAGTAACAAAACAATAAAAGTTTAGTAGGCAATAAGTAAAAAAAAAAGTCATTTTATTGCTAAGTGTGATTAAAAGCAATGAGCTTAAATATTAGCCCCTAGAAATGCAGTATGCTCCTAAATGATCTTGGATATTACAGTATTTTATGAGTACTATTGTACTTATTCTATGGTAAAGGAAGTACATGAGAATTATGAGTATCTTCCTGGTGAAAAAAATTATATGAAATTACTTCTGTCAGGTCATGTTCAGAGCTTAGATGATGATTTCCATGCTCCTTCCCAGAACAAATTAGAATTATTTTAGCACCATAGATGTTTGTGACTAAGTGACTTCTCACTGTTTCTATGCCATTAAGTTCATAAACTTTTTGTGAGACATTCTCTACCCACAAAAATGTTATAATCTAACAGGACAATAAAATCAACAGGCAGAGGTTTCATAAAATGTACCTGCTGACAGGGCCAGACAGAGGGGGGATTTAATTTTATAAATCCAGGGATGCTGCATAATTCTTTGTTCATGCTGGCATTCTGAACTCAACAGTGTAGTCAGAAAGACACAGTGGGAAGTAGAGGAAATGTCACTGGAGGAATCATGCATGGAAGGAGAGGACCAGCCGTTTCCCTGCTGAAGCAAGAACACTGCACATGAGATATGGTCAAGAGGATGATGTCATACTAGGAATGTCATAGATTTGTACCAAATCCATAAACTGGTCATTTACCTGCCTGAACTGTAGGAAGGATCCACAAAAGGAGCAGAGAGAACCCCAAGATCATTGCATCTTGAAATGCAATTTTTCTTCTGTGAGCACTTTATCCTGTTTATGTATTTACTGTATATTCTTTAAGAATTTGTTTGCTGTACTTAAAGTGTATATCATAGACCACAGAAGCACAAATAACAGTAACTTTTAAGAGGAGTCATTAAAGAAAGAGAAAGAGTGAAAGTAATCAATGTCCCCATGGAGTCCATCTCCCCAGCACTTGCCACATTTGTAATTACTGACTGGTATTTGTGATCTCCATGAGGTCAGGGATCCTATCATTTCACTGCCACATTCCAACTCCCTAACCCATAGTAGGTGCTCCATAAATATTATTCATTTATACAGATAATTCCTTTGTCAATAAGGTAAGTTTGTTTTGTTTCTGTTATGGGTGAAATTTTGTTGTTCTTGGGAGAGGAAAAAGTAAAGCAGATTTGTGGAAACAAACAGAAAATGTCTGCCAGAATTCTCATGGAAGAGTAAGAAGGCTTACATAGAAAATACACTATATTCCTTATTAACTTCCAAAATCTTCCATTTCCTAAACTTTACAAATGGAACAAGTACACTTAAAAGAACATGACCAGGAAAAGAGGATGGACTGGAGTGGGGCAAATTAGGAGGAGGGAAAACAGATTAGTAGACAGACTAAAGCAACCACCTGCACCTTATTTTCTAATGTGCAAACTGGGAATAATTATTTGAGATGAGTAATTTTTGAATATTCTAAAGAACTACATATTAAAGAACAAAATGCAATATCCATATTCAATGCATGCTTGTTCAATCTATTTAGTAGAAATATTGTCTTTTAAAAGAGATAGTCTTAGGAGAAAAAGAGAAAGTTGATTAAGTTTAGGTAAGAACATGGGTACAGAAAACTTTAAGAGCCCATTAGAATGACCTTGCTAAGAAATTCCCCAAATCCACCAGAAGTTCTTAATCATTTTCCTGTTTACTGAGATGAAGATATGCTTCTTTCCTTAAACACTCTCAACCCGATTGAGGAAACAACCTAATCCTTGTCTGCATAGTTTCATTTTTTAAACATCCTCCTCCATCTGTGTCCTGATGCTTTTAGATCTGTTGTATTTCCCTTCAGGACCTTCTGAATGGGCGACTCTGGAAAAACAGATTTAGAGACCAAACACTTACCTGCTCAGCCCAACCTGTTTCAGAAGTAACTTTAAAAATTAATTTTAAAAATGCCCACATTTCACTCTGTGGTATAACATATTAAAGTTCAGTTTTAGTACTTTATTTAAATCTTCTAAATGAATATAAAGATGAACTAAGAAGTAGTGAGCTCATTCCTTACCACTGTACCCTATTGACAGCCTGAGTGCAATTAGATCAGCTAGTGTCAGTGTGGAAAAAAGATGATTTGGACATTCAATTAACAAAGCAACTGAAAGATGATACTCTGCTGAAATGAACTCTGAGCCAGTGCCTTTGTAGAACATTAAAGTTACCATAACACTGTTTGCTTACTTCCTGAACACATAAGTCACGTATAAGAACTGATTCTGTTGGCAAGAGCTAGACTCTTTATCCAGCAAAGGTTTTAATAGTTGTTAGTAATCACACTGAGCTCTGAATTTGGGTGGGTGTCCCTTGTTAAATCATCTGGCATGGAAACATTGCCCTAATAATTCTGAGCTAAAAAAATGCAGAATAAAAGGTATCTGACAGCAGTAACTGTCAGCATTCTCCTTTTCCGTGAGCAAACTAGGATGATTTGTCATTGCTGAACCATCTTCATCTTGGGCATCTGCTGCCCTGTGGGATTCTATCTTGCTGGTCTTCTCTAGGAAGAATTCAGAACTCTTTAAAGGTTACCCAGAATGCTATGCTGTCTTCTGAACCTATGGAAACCTGGAGGTATAACATTGTAGATATGCAGAAGCCGCTCCTTTGTGAGTAGAAGTGTGGGATTTTCCAGGATGTGAGAGTGGAAGACATGGGACTGTAAACAAGTTCATTGTATAAAATTTATGAAGTGTAAATAATCTTATGAATGAATAAAACATGTCCATTATCCTACTACCCAAATATTACTACTAAGATTTTAATCTTTGTCTCCCTATTTTGTCAGGCTCCTTGTGTTTGTTCCTATATATTATGTAGAGCTGCTATGACTCCCTGTCTTGGTAGCATGGCCTAATGTAGTAGGTATCCTATAGGGTCCACTGGTACTGCCTTCCCTATCACCCAAGCTGGGTATTCTAGGTGCACCCTTTTGTGGATTGTGTACACCTTCCTTTTATAGTTAAGACTTGATTGCTTTTGATAGGTCAATGGGAGGGATTTATCCAGGCTAGTCAATTGCAAGGACTGGCTGTGACCACTGATCACCAACCACCAGCCTCCACCCTACATCGAGGATCAGCTGTGTAGAAGTAGGGAGGTGGTGCTCCAATGTGGTCTGTAGCTGTCCACTGGGTGTGCAGGCTCTGGGGTTTCCCCAGGTGGTACAGTCCAAAGTCAGCCCCTATCTGTGTTCTGCCTGGGGTCACCCTGCCTGAGCTATAAAGCAATCTGAGATGGCTGCTACTTTTACTGGGCTTAGAGATTTCCAGGTGAAGCTGTGAGCCAAGCTATGAATCTAGGCTGCCTGCTGCTAATGTTGGGCCTGGGAACACTTATAAGAGGTACGGGGACTAAGGGATCACTGAGGCCAGCTGTTGCTTATTTGAAAGGATTTAGGAAGTTGTGAAGCATGAGCCAAGACAAGCCATTCATATGGAAAAATCAGTTAACAGTTTGGGTAGGTGTTGCGCGTGGGTCACCGGCCAGCAGTGACCACGGAACGCTGTGGATGGCTCGACGATAAATACGCGAGAAATAACAACACATGCACAGAGACAGACTAGTTTCTGTGGGGAAGTAGGGACAGAATGGCCACCCCCCCTAGTGGGGAGCGCCCTGATTTACCATCCATACCTGCTTTTATTGGGCTCATTCTGCATAATAATTCAGGTAAAGTACAGTACTCATTAGGGGGAAGTAAGGAACTATAGAAAACAAAGAACTCTGCGGGTCTATTGAGTTGGGAGTCAAAGAGCTGTAAGACTGAGGAACAAACTAACTTCCTCCTAAGACCCTTCTCATTCAACTGAGAGCATTCTAAACAAAGAAGGTTTCACAGTAATTTACATATTCTTTCTTAGGCCTGATCACCCAGGGAATCCACACTTCTCAGTACCGAGCTGCACCACCCTGTCATTGTTTTAGGCTTAGGTGGAGCAAGGGAACTAGGTAACCAAGAGATAAGGAGATTTTCTCCCAGACGATGAGAACTCAGGCTATGTCAAAGCCAAGGAGCGAGGGTCCATCACCCCCTTTTGCTGCAGCCCCCCAAGTCCTTCTTTTGGGGGGCCTCCCAAAGTGATCGTGCCTGGCTTAGGTCGTTCCCCCTGTGGGGAATCTTACCCGTCTTTGGCTAACCGACCAAGCTTTTGGGGGTTCAGTCATAAATAAAGCAGCAGAAGCAGCATTCCTGCCAGGGAGATAAGCTTTTGTCTCCTTGCTGGCTTACAGTTCCAGGGGCATTCCCTTAGCCTTAGCTAGGCGAGGATTTCAGCCTCTGATACCAGTCAGGGCGGTTCCCAACAGGTAGGACTGTAAATTGACTGGGACAGAGTCTCAGGGGATCTCCAGGGTGGAGATAATCATATTAGCTAGGTTGATGGAGTATCAGATACAGCACCCACCTCTTGGCTCTGTAGCTCTGTCAGGGGAGGGATCAGAAAAGGGACAGTGCCTTCTTTCTGCCCACCTTTCTGTCTGGAAGAAAGCTCTCCTCCAGTTCCCACCTTGTTTCCACACACTTCAGTTCCTCCCTGTATGCCACTAGGTGCCTTTCAGGCTACTACCCTGGTGCTAGAGCTCAGAGAGAATGAATCTGAGGGAGTCTGTGTGTGGGTTCTTTAAAGGGAACTGCTTGGGACTCCAGGAGTTTCTTCCAGCATCTCAATTCCCACTGGCTTTTCCAGACAGAAGTTATGGGGACTAGTTTCTCTGGCACTGGAACCCTGGGCTGTGGGTCATGGTGTGGGGCTGTGACTCCTCACTCCCAAGATATCACTGTAGAATATTTATCCACCCCATATGGGTGTGGGACCATCCCCTTCCACATCTCCACCCCTCCTATCAGTCTGGATAGATGTGGTTTCTTCAGTTCTGTAGTTGTCAGACTTCCATTCAACTCAATTCCTGATGTTTCTGAGTGATGGCTGTTCTATATTTTAGTTGTAATTTTGATGTGATGTGGAAGGAGGTGAACTGTGTTTACCTATGCCACCATCTTGACTGGAAGTACTCTCTTTCTTCTACATATTATATACACTTTTCTATTGCACAAAATTTGTCCATCTGCAGTTTATTCTCTGTGCCTGAATCTCCTGCTAAAGGACTGGATTTTCCTAAAACAGAGTCAGAGATAGAACACTGGAGATATGAAGGTAACTGGGGGAGTCATAGTGAATGCCTGATAATGATTTAAAGTGCACAAAACTGAAGGAAATTGAGGGAAGGAATCCAACCTTAACATCATGGAAAGACAACTTAGTTTCCGTTCATGGTAGTCAAAAATTTTAGCAAGTGCTTGAAGTTTAAAAGCTTATTGGCACAACACCACAACGAGATACCACATTACACCTACCAGGATGGTACTGGGAGGATATGAAGAAATTAGAACCCTTGTGTATTACTGGTGATCATGTAAAAATATGCATCCACTGTGGAAAACTGTTATACTAAATATAAAACTACCATATGGTTCAACAACTCTACTCCTAGATACATATATACCCCATAGAATCGAAAGCAAGGACTCAGATGGATATTTGCAGGTTAGTGTTCATAGCTGCATCATTCTCAACAGCCAAAAGGTGGAAGTAACCCAAATGTCCATCAGTAATGAACGGATAAACAAAATATGGTTATACATGCAATGAAATATTATTCAGCCATAAAAAGAAATGAAGTTCTGATATATGTTGCAACATGAATAAACCTTGAAAACACTATGGTAAGTAAACAAATCAGACAAAAAAAGGAAAAATATTATATGAGTCTACTTATACAAAATATCTAAAATAGAGAAATTCATAAAAACAGGAAGTGGATTAGAGTTTACCAGGGCTGGGAAGAGGAAGAAATGGAGAATTATTGCTTAATGGGTACAGAGTTCCCTTTTGTGGCGATGAAAATGTTTTGGAAACAGTGGTTATGGTTACACAACATTGTAAGTGTAATGAATGTCACTAATTTTTACACATAAAAATGGTCAAAACCAGAAAATTTGGATATATATATTTTATCACAACTTTTAAAAATCAGTAATGCAATACCAAAAGATATTGAATTGTATACTTTCCACAGGGTAAATTGTATGGTGTAGGGATTATATCTCCATAAAGATAATTTTTTAAAGTTCACTCATAAAAATTCTCCCTCCCTGCATCTGAATTACTATGATTAGAAGACTTAAGTAAATTTGAAAAATACTTTTAGAATTATGTTTCAGTAGCTAATTCTCCTTTTTATACTTTCAGTTCCTGGTAATACAGAAAAATGACTTTCCTGCACTGTGTTATATTTTAACCATATTTTTTAAGTGTGCATATATATTCCTATATATAGCAGCTTAACTCATGTTATTCGAATAAAACAATAGCTGATACTATTGGTTTCCATCAGAGCTGGGCTTCCTGCTATGAAAAGGATGAAAACCACTGTAATGAAGTTAGAAAGTATTAGCTAACCTGAGGCTGCATTAACCCCCATTTAAAAATTTTTTTAAATATGTTCAAAACAGTTTTGAGAAAGTAATATATATTCACTTTTGTTCCATACATGTAAAAGAAAACCCAGATTTTGGAGAAAATCTTTCTTGTGTCCCAATACTCAAGGATATATAATAAGATTAGGAAAGAGAATGACCATTCTATGGTACAAACTATCTGCTTTGAGAATCAAAGAGAATCTTCCTGGTATTGTGGTAGCTTTGAGCCCTTTCTCAACTCTGATGGATGGAACATTTAACATCTTACCCCTAGTTTCTGTTAACTTATGGCCTGAAGTTTTTATCATGTAAAATAGAAATGATACAAACCAGGATACTTGTGAAGATCAAATGAGACGCTTTGTAAAGTGATCAGTAAATGTTAATTTTCAGCAATGAACTAGAAAAATCAGCTGAGGGGAATTTGTATGATCTTCTCCAGATTTTTCAGGCAGGAGCTGAAGATTTATTTCCTCCTTATTCCAACAGAACAGTCAGATCCCTCCAACTAACCCACTAGACAGAGTGGGAGCTGCCTGCCCACAGCCCCATGAAGAACCACAAGGAGATGTGCACTGCATCCTTCTATGCATCAGACCCAACTCCTCTTGTCAGGTATTTATGATTATTATCATAATACAGCCAATTACAAGTTTTCTGTTGCTACCATAAAAAATTAGCAACTCCTAGTGGCTTAAAACAATACTGATGTATTATCTTACACTTTTTAGGTCAGAAATTCTACATAGCTCTCATTGAGCAAAAATCAAATTATTAGCAGGGCTGAATTCCTATTTTGGAAACTCTAAGAGTGAATCTACTTATTTAACTTTTGCAGCTTCTAGAGGAAGCTGCAGTCATCTGCATTCTTTGGCTCATATCTGTTGCCACCATCCTTAAAGCATACAGACATACAAATGGCCAACAGGTACATAAAAAGATGTTCAACATTACTAATTATCAGGGAAATACAAATCAAAACCACAATGAGATATCACTTCACACCTATTGAAATAGCAATCACACAAAAGACAAGAGATAACAGGTGTTGACCAGGCTGTGGAGAAAGTGGAACTCATCTACTGTTGGTGAGAATGAAGACTGGTACAGTCACTATGGAAAATAGTATGGAGGTTCCTCAAAAAATTAAAAATTGAACTGCCACATGACCCAGCAAACCCATTTATGGATAAATATCCATGGTAATGAAATCAGTATCTCAAAAAGATATCTGCACTTCTACATTCATTGCATAATCATTCATAATATTTGGATATGAAAATAACCTAAATGCTTGGCAATAGATAAGTAGATAAAGAAAATGTGTATGCATATAATTAATAAATACAAGAATGACCTCTGTTTTGCATACTCACAACTATTTATGCCTACCCCTGTGTATGCCATATATAATAATGTACTGTAATTTATTCAACCAGAAAAAAAGAAATTCTGCCATTTGTGACAACATAGATGAACCTGAAGGACATTATTCTAACTGAAATAGGCCAATACAGAAAGACAAATACTACATGATCTCACTTTTATATTAAATCTAAAAAGGTGAACTTATAGAAACAGGGTCAAATAGTGGTTACCAGGGACTAAGGGGTGGGGAAATTGAGGAGATGTTGGTCAAAAAGTACAAGCTTTTAGTTATAGATGAGTGAGTTCTGGGGATCTGATATATAGTATGATTAATAATAGTTAATATAGCTAATAATACTGTATTATATACTTAAAATTTGCTGAGTAGCAATTCTTAACACACAAGCAAAAAGGTAACCATTAACTTGATTATAGTAATCATTTCATAGTGTATACATATATTAAATCATCACATTGTATGTATTAAAAATCACATTGCATAGCCCTGACTGGCATGGCTCAGCTGGTTGAGCTGATCCTACAAAGCTAAAGGTCACCAGTTCAATTCCAAGTCAGGGCAAATGCCAGGGCTGTGGGCCAAGTTTCCAGTTGAGACATGTGTGAGAGGCAAACCTTTGACTATTTCCTTTCTTTCTCCCTCTGTTTCACTCTCTCTAAAAATAAATAAATAAAATCTTTTAAAAAGTCATATCATATAACTTAAATATATATTATTATTTGTCAAACATACCTCAACAAAGTTAGGGGAATATAGTAAAAAATATTTTTTTATTCCCCTACACCCTGTACCCACCACCTACCATCATTCCCCCACCTTAGTTCATGTCCATGGGTCATACATATAAGTTCTTTGGCTTCTCCATTTCCCTTACTATTCTTAACTTCCCCTTGTCTATTTTGTACTTACAATTTATGCTCCTTGTTCCCTGTACCATTTCCCCCATTTTTTCTCCTTACCCCTCCTCACTGATAATCCTCAATGTGATCTTTATTTCTGTGAATCTTTTTTTGTTCTAGTTGTTACTTAGTTCATTTTTATTTATGTTTTTGTTTTAGGGTTCAGTTGATGGTAGTTGTGAGTTTGTTGTAAGTTTACTGTTGATATTTTTTATCATCTTCTTTTTCTTAGATAAGTCCCTTTAACATTTCATATAATAAGAGCTTGGTGATTATGAATTCCTTTAATTTGACCTTATCTGAGAAGCACTTTATCTGCCCTTCCATTCTAAATGATAGCTTTGCTGGAGAGAGTAATCTTGGATGTAGGTCCTTGCCTTTCATGACTTCAAATACTTCTTTCTAGCCCCTTCTTGCCTGTAAAGTCTCTTTTAAGAAATCAGCTGATAGCCTTATGGGAACTCCTTTGTAGGTAACTATCTCCTTTTCTCTTGTTGCTTTTAAGATTCTCTCCTTATCTTTAATCCTGGGTAATGTAATTATGATGTGCCTTGTTGTGTGCTTCCTTGGGTCCAACTTCTTTGGGACTCTCTGAGCTTCCTGGACTTCCTGGAAGTCTATTTCCTTTGCCAGATTGGGGAAGTTCTCCTTCATTATGTTTTCAAATAAATTTTTCAGTTTCTTACTCTTGCTCTTCTCCTTCTGGCACCCCTATGAGTCAGATGTTGGAATGTTTAAAGATATCCTGGAGGGTCCTAAGCCTCTCCTCATTTTTTTGAGTTCTTGTTTCTTCATTCTGTTCTGGTTGAATGTTTATTCCCTCCTTCTGCTCCAAACCATTGATTTGAGTCCTGGTTTCCTTCCCTTCACTATTGGTTCCCTGTATATTTTCCTTTATTTCACTTTTCATAGCCTTCACTTTTTCCTCTATTTTACAACCATACTCAAAAATTTCTGTGAGCTTTCTGACTGCCAGTGTTTTGAACCCTGTATCTGAGATGTTGGCTATCTCTTCTTTGCTTAGTTGTATTTTTTCTGGAGCTTGAACTGTTCTTTCATTTGGAGCTTGAACTGTTCTTTCATATATATATATATATATATATATATATATATATATATATATATATTTATATTTATATTTATATTTATATTTTATATATTGTATTTTATTTTTTGGTCTGGGCTTGCCTGCTACACAGTAGGGGGTGGAGCCTTGGGTATTCTCCAGGGCAGGGCAACCCACTTCATTACACTGTGGCACTGTATGTGAGGGAGGGGTCTGAAAGGGAATAATGCCTTTTGCCTAGCTCTCGGCAACTTTCAGTCACTTCCAGGGCTACCCATAAGCAAAGTGGGCCCTTCTAGTGCTGATTCCTGAGTGGGTGGGTTTGTGTATGTTCTAGGACCCTGTGGGTCTCTCCAATGAACTCCCCTGTGAGACTGGGAATTTCTCCTGCTGCTTCAACCCCCACGGATCTTTTCAGTCAAAGATTTTCAGGCTTTATTTCCCTGCACTAGAATCCTGGGTTGTGGGGTCTGTCTCACTCTTTAGTTGTTCCTCCTGGTTTATCTGGATGCAAATGTGAGACCACCTGCTCCACCAGCAACCATATTGCCATGAGTCTTCTCCACCTCGATTGCCAGTCTCTGCCCCTCCTACTGGTTTGGATGAATATTTCGTCTTTAACTCCTTGGTTGTCGAACTTCCATACAGTTCAATTTTCTGGCAGTTCTGGTTGTTTTTTAAATTTGTTGTTGTCCTTTGTTTGGTTGTATGAGGAGGCAAAGTGTATCTACCTATGTCTCCATCTTGGCTAGAAGTTCTATTTTTTAATTAAGAATAAATAAATCACTACTAGGAATGGTTTTCTGCTTTCAAAGATTTATGTGACTAGATAGGACCCACATGTAATAGTGAGATAATTTTCCACCTCAAAGTCTGTACCTTTATTCACATTTGTAAAGTCCCTTTTGCCATGTGAGGTAACTGAGTTGTGGCTTCTAAGGATTAGGATGTGAGCATCTGTAAGGGCCAGTATTCTACCTATCAGAATTTTGAGCAATTCAAGGATTTTTAATAAAAATGAGCAGAGAAACCTCCATACAATACTCACAGAGAACGCTTTTCCCTACGCCTATCCCATAAAGCTCTCTGACCTCAAACTGAATACCTAGTCTACACAAGCATTGCGCAAGTCATGGTTGAATTATGAAGCCAAAACTTACCTTTTTTGTCATTATCCAGGACAATTTTACAGATTCTCACGTCACACATTGACAGACTAAATTTCCATTGTGCCTGTTACTCTTTTCTGGATAGTGGTAGCAAAAGGAATCATATTTTTCTCAAAAAAACTCTATTGAACTTTAAGAAAGGAGACAAGGGAGCGAAGAAAGACAATACATTAAATTAGTTAATTAAAATAGTTGCAAATAACACCACAGAAAGATTGGTAAATGATATTATTATTTATACTATGAAGAGCTTATTGTTGCTTTGCTGAAAATAACTGTTGCTTTATCTTCTTAATAAACTCTTCTGATTCTCTAGTCCATCCTATGTCAATGGGTTTTCATGTTCACACTTGGAGCCAATACTCACTCCTATGGCCCAAAGAAGTCCACTTCCCTCTACTGTAGGGTTGACATTTGTGCCTACAATGTCTTCAAAGGCCTTACAGGGTCATATTGTCTCACATTGTGATACAATAGCTGGAACACTGTATTATTTTCCATACTCTTAAAAGAGCTCACTCTCAAAAGATGAGCAAAGAAAACTAACAGTACAGGTAAAGAAATCATGAACTATCTTAAGGGTTCCATCTGTACTTCTAGCAGTTCAATGCTATTCTAGAACATCAGCTCACACACCATGCAGATGTTACCTGGGCCATTTGCTGGTAAAACATTTGTCTTCCAAAGTAAAATCCAGATTATTGTGTTCATTCTATTCGCCCTTGGATTTTGAATGTTTGAATGTCCTCCTATTCAATATAAGGGCTGTCTTACCTCATTTCCTGAAGTTCCTGCTAGTCTAGTCGCCTGGATTATCTTCCTTCTGATGGGAAAGAATGATAGCTGTCTCTGCATCTGTACTTTTAGAGGGATTTATGACTTTTACCAAGTACCAGTTGACTATCTCAGGCTGTCCCTTTAGCTAACACAGTTCATTTATAGCTGGCTTGCTTGGCCCAACTCTAGTAAACTCTTGCTCTAAGCCTGTGAGATGAGCTGATACTAAAATAAAGCCTGATGCAAGACTCCTATGCTTACTTGTTAAACTCTGTCCATGACAATGCCACACATTGGTGCCAGGCTGTAGATTGCTGGGCCCACAGAGTCTGGGTGGGGCTGTGGCCCTGGAGGAAGCTGCCTCTCTTGGGTGTCCATTCCTAGCACCCCTGCTCTTGTCTCTCAGTCCAGGCTGTGGCAGGGGTGGCTGCTGTGGGAGGACAGTGCCACTCCAAATATCCAGGAGAAACACTAGGATTGCCTCCTTGCTGGTAAAGGAAAGAGGAATTGCTCTTAAACACACCTTTTCTGGGAAGTGCAGATGAGAAATTAGATGTCATCTATGTATTTTTGCTACTAACACTCTTAAAATGACCCTATCCACTCTAATTTCATGAAGGAAACCATCCAAATTTAAGAACATCTTTCTATTACAGAATAAATAAATGGCCATAATTCATGCTTATAAGCCCATCTCTCTCACAAGACTGGTGATTTCAACTCAGGAGCAATGTCTACTCATCTTTACACAACAGCACTTGTCACAATGCCTGGCAGAGAGTGGGGACTCAGTAAAAGATAGCCGAATATGTAAATAACAAATACTGGAGAATAACCGCTACTTACTTTTTATTAATATACCAGTAGTTATAACCTATTTACAAATAAATAAGTTTGTTCAATAATATTAAATGTGCATGAACACTACTATATGCCTGACAATATAGTTCTGGGGATGGAAACATGAAGTAGACCTGACATACACCCATCCCTGAGGAGCTGCCATCAGCCAAGAGTGGGAGAGGCAGCTAGAGGCACCTGTATTTAAGGTGGGCTGAGTGTGAACAAAGCAGTCAAGGCTGAGATAAGGAGCTGTAGCTCTGCCCCACGGAAACAAAGAGTAACCAGGATACTCAGAGGAGGCTGCACATACACTGGTTTCCAGGACAAAGTAATAGAGGAAGGGGATTTAATGGGAGAGGAAGAAGCATGTGTGAGAAGGAGGAGGAGGAGCAGGGTGTGTAGAGAATGGCAGGTGTGTCTGGACACAGCACAGAGGGCTAGTGCTGGGGACCCTGCAGGCAGGACCTCTGGAGAGTTTGGATTCTGCTCTGAGGCTGTGGCCATCACCAAATGTGTGACCAGGGAGCATCACTAGCCCTGCATCTTAGAGATGATGAGTTCAGAGGTGAGTCAGCAGCTGAAAGCAAGAGAGGTAGATGGTGACAGCCTGAGTGGGGGCCATGGGTAAGGGTGAATCCCTGCTCCAAGGAGACCTTCATGGTACACACAGTTCTGGGACCCAAGTGAATGTGTGAGTTTGGGGATTCTGTGGCCCTATTAATCCACTCCTGATTGTGCCCCACAGAGACAAACTTAACATAAAATTTTCTATGTGAAAGACAAACATGACCCCAGTTAAAATCTGGGCATCTTCTCAAACACATATTTAATAAAGGCATTCTTTCCTTGTTTGTGTCATCCTTACTGCTGGCATCTGTGGACACTGGAATGTCTCTGCTTTATGAGAAGAGAGATTGCCACTTTGGGGCAGTGTGTGACATTCCCCAACCTTGGGCCACCACCTTGCCCTGGCTGATGTCACCTGGAGATGACAGAATGGTATAGCTGCACTGTTCTTTGCTGAGCTCGAAGGCAGAAAGGCCAGCGAGAGGGTTTACATGCTTGACTGAGGAAAGTAAAGTCATGCTTTAGAAAGCAGCCCTTGCCCTTAACATTATCAAGTGCATTGGAAATTACTGCAAAATGTGGGATTCACAAGCATGGAGTCACATCTGATTTATCTGGTTCCTTCAATACTCCACTGCTTTATTCAATTCATAAAAAGTAAAAAAAAATACCAAACCTTTATAAGAGCAAGATGCACTAGAGATTCACTTTTTAATCACTGAAAGGCAAAATGATCAGAGTTGTTAATTGGTGTGGAAGTGAGAATATGAGTGATTTTATATTTTTTTTCTTGCCTTTAATGTAATGTTTTAAATCCACTAACTGCATGAGTTAAATACATTAACATTTCCTGGTAGTGCTCTGATGATTCAGGCATTCTCATCTGTAGAATGGAAATAATGGCAGTGCCCATGTACCGAACGTTCAATAAGTTGATTTGTGCACAGTGCTGAGAACAGTCAGCAGGTTTTAGCTGTTATAAGTAATATCATTACTCATTGGACTCAGTTGTCGTAAAAAAGAGAGAGAGATTCCATCTCTTTCACTCAGGGTGGTAGGTTCCTGCCCAGCTCTGTAGGCTGGAGTGGAGACACCCCAGAACTCAGCAGTTGTGGTGCTTCCACAGACCTACCCCTTTGTAATACTTGAGAAAATAGCATTTCCATCCTCAGACAGAGGTCTGAGTACCCCATATAGTAAGTACACTCAGTACAGGGATTCAAAGCTCCATCTCACATAGATCCTGACCCCAGGAATTTTTACTTTAGACTGTAGTTTTTCCTTTAACCTGATATAGATACACAGATCAGAGAAGGGACTTAAAATAAGGTTTGAATATGTAAATACATCGACTACATATTGAATGGGAAGAAGATTCCTGTTTAGATAATGCTACCTGCCATACAAATAGTCTTGTGCCTCCTAAGGATGTTTTGGTCAACATTGGGCCCACATACAATGATGCACCCAACAGACTGCAATGTAGTGAGGAATTTCTACATCTAGAGAGTCCAGGAGTGCTGATGTCACAGTCATGCTGACATCTTAACATCATTACTTACATGTTTGTGGTATTGTTGGTACAAAGAGACCTACTGCACTGCCAGTCATATAAAAGTATAACACATACAGCTATGTATACTACATAGCACTTGATAATGATAATAAGTAACTGTGTTACTGGTTGGTGTACTTACTATAATTTTGATTGTTATTTTTGAGTGTAAATTTGCTGTAAACAGTAGCTGTGTTATAACAGCAACAGCCTCATGCATCTCGTGTTTACCATGTCTCTCAATGACATTTTCTCTTGTGCTTTATTAATCTCATGTTGTTTGTACAGTAATGTGCTGTGCAAGCTTGTAGCCCAAGAGCAATGACTACACCATGTAGCCCAGGTGTGCAGCAGGCTAAAACATCAAGATCTGTGTAAAGCCTTTATGATGTTCACACAATAATGAAATCACCTATCAACGCATTTTTCTGAACTTGTCCCTGTTATTAAGCCATGTGTGAAGATACAGGGGTAGTAGGATACTTTATCTGTTTTTTTCCTCCTGTTATGCAGCTGTTTGCTAATGTCCCCTACACATCCACATCCAAGCCTTTAATTTCAGGGTCACATCAGAAGTAGCCAGCTTCTTAAATATAGCATTAGCATCACTTTTGTATCAACATCACTCAGTGACTCTGCAAAGTGCACTGGTAAACTTGCTGTCTAAATATGTTGATTAAAGCCTTACAGTTTTTCTAAGGCTGAGTCACCTTTAATGTAGTATTTAGAGAAAAGCTTCCAGGCTTATGTTCTTACCAAAGTAATCCCCGCTTTACCCTCTTTTTTCTTTAGGACTTTCTAAACATGACTTTGGGGAGCATCAAACATGAACAGTGACACCTAGTGCCCGAATCTAGAAGGCACCTGGAATTACTCAATTATTATTCTATCTTCCTAGTTGACAGGTACTGAGGGTGCCAGGGCCTATGAAAACTCTACTGAGTGCCCCAGCTCCTCTCAGAGGTATGACATGTTTGTTATGTTGATACTATTCTGCTTTGTGTGTATGTGTTGGGGTGGGGGGCAGGAAAGTGAGACCTGGAGCAGTGCAGAGACTCACCACCACTGCTCTTCCTCCTCCTTCCTCCAGATGAAAATAGGTACTTTCTTCTTGGCCACTGCCCTTAACCTCAGATCCAAAATCCTGCAGAAAGAAGAGCTTAGAGTTGGCCTTGTGGAGTCTGTGGAGGAGAAACAAGCCCCAGAGGAGTAAGGACACCTAGGGCAGGTGGCAGGATGCTCCCAGCAGGGATGGTGACCTGGAGATGCACTCGGGGGAGGTGAGACTACATTAGAGGACACCTAGTGTGAGCTGATTTAACTTAACCTTGAGCTCAAATGAGACATTCCCTGGGAACACTTGGGGGGCTGTCAGCACCCACAGATGGAGCAAAGCAGTGGTCACGTGTTAAAGGCCATGTTGTCCAGTTTCCTGCCAGCCAGTCCAAGCCAGTAGAGCAAACCAGCTTTTCTTTTCCAACAGCACTGCTTGTGATTAATGAAGGAACAACCTCCTCTTGTCTAACACCTTCCCTTTTCACCCTTTAGGGAGATTATGCTAGTTTTTCCTCTTAAAGTTTAATTCCTGTTAAAATATTCTTTTTTCTTTTGCTGCATATTCTCCTTTTCAAATAGTGGCTATTCACTGTGAGGACATCTTCCTCCCTATCCCCTTTTGAGCTTCACCCTGGTAGTATTGTTCTGGATGGTAAGGGGTCCATGGCAAAGCTACCACCTGACTATGACAACATAGCATTCACTGAATTATGAGTGAGCGTCTTTGAGTGAATCCACTGCCTGGTAGTAAGAGTTACACCTTTGAACACTGCAAGAAAATTTTTGGAAACCTTTCAAGGTACTAAAGCACTATTAAAAATAACTTGTGAAGGTATAGATATAGATATAGATAGTTGCACTAACATCATAAAGACTTCTTTCTAAAGTATTTTTAAGATATTTATGGAATTCTGCATACTCTATATAAAGCAAAGTTAATATACAATTATAACTCTATACCCAGTCTTCTACAGAAGCACAAAACTAAACCAGAAAATTAAAGGTTATATTGTCAATCTATTTCATTTTTGTTGAGATGTAATTGACATATAACACTGTGTAAGTTTAAAATGTACAGTGTGTTGATTTGATATCATTATCTATCACAATGTGATTTCCACCATAGGGTTAGCTACCACCTCTACCACTTCATGTAATTATCATTTCCTTTTCTGTGGTGAGAACATTTATGATCTAGTCTTTCAGCAACTTTGAAGTTTATAATACAGTATTATTGACTGTTATCACTAGGATGGGCATTATATCCCAGGACTTATTCATCTTCTAATAGCAAGTTTGAGCCCTTTGAACAAATATGTATGTTATGTTAAATGTACATGGAAAAATATTCATTTTCTCATTAAATATTTATTGATATCTATCATATGCCAAGCACTACTAGATGCTGGGAACACTGGTTAGAAAAATAAAATCCCTGTTCTTAACAAGTTACATTCTGGTGGTACAGACAGAAAGACAACATTAGAAATCGATAGCCTAATGTTCTGTGCTTTACGTTAAGTGCTATGGAAGAACATAAAGCAAGGTCAGGAGAAACAGAATAATAGTGCAACTTGGGAGCAGTTAGGGAAAGCCTCTTTGAGGAGTTGACATTAGAAGAAATGAGGATGAACCATGTGAAAATCCAGGTGGGGGGCTTCTAGCACAAAAAGTCAGATATGAAGGTCAGGAGGTCTGGGGAGGAAGGAATGTGGGGGTCAGAGACTGGAGCATGGGACAGCAGCCGAAAGTGGGGCAGCAGATGCACAGGCCATGTAGAGCCCTGTAAGCCAACTCAGGACTTGGATTTTCTTCTAGTGGTCACTGAGCAAGGAGCTATGAGGAAAAGACTAGGGAGCTGAGAGCAGCGGGGAGCCCTGGGGTAGAAGGGACCTCAGGTCTTGCTCACAGATGAATGTGGTTCAAAGACAGCGTTGAACATGGTTTTGAGTCTTGAAGATATGCTTATGCCATTTGCTGACACAACACTCCTGGGAGGGGGAGGTCGCAGGAATGGAGGTTTCTATGTGGATGGGTGGTTGGGTTGTTAGGTGTCTATCACACATGCCAGGGGGCTGTCCCAAAGGCAGCTGGATAGTTAGAAGTTCAGGGAAAGGTCTGGGGCTGGAGATATGAATATAGGTGTAATCAATATAGTGAATGTTATATAAAGTAATAGGTCAGAAAAAAATCACCCAGAGAGGGAATGAAGTGGAGAAAGAAGTACAAACCATAATGGAGCAGTTGGAGGGGAGGGAGGAAACCAGATATCTCAGCAGAGGATGGAAGAGGTGGAGATGCACATCTGCACTTACATCTGTATGGGTGCACGTGTGTATTATGCATGTCTGGTAAGTCATTAAATTGATGCATATGGTATTTCTTGGATTCTGTGCCAAGACTAAGGGGGACTAAGGGATGTGGAGAGGAGCAGCAGAGGCAACTTTGGCTTTGTTTATGACTTAGTTGCAGAGTATTCACAGGTAAGCTCACCTGTATGAAATTATCACAGAACAACAGCATTTGAGTCATTTGAAAGATATTACTTGACTTGGTGGTAAATTAACACATTTACAATAAACATTAATCAGAGGGACTAATTCAAGTATTTATTTTTGAACACTAGAAAATAATAGATTATCTCAGTTCTTTCTCTTATTAAAAATTTCAAATGGAGTGTGTCTCTATATCATTTCCATCTTACTAATTGTTAACAAGGATATAGTTTCATTACCCATGACAAGGAGATTTTGCTTGCCATAGGAAGTATATCCTTGTAATCAGAAAACAGAGCTCTCTGCTCCCTCTTTTACTCGATATTGGTCAGAAGCCTGATTCAACTTTGCTTTTTCTTAATAGAGTCCATTAAGTAGAAGAATCATTGGGGCTCAAATTTCAGACTCGTGGTGAGTGAGCAAATGGCTAAATGTGCACCTCTAGAAAGCTACAAACACAACAGACAATTTCCTTGTTTAGTTGGGAGCACTCCAAGCCCATGTATGTCCAGCATCAGTTTCTAAAGAAAAAAGCTCAGACAATAAAGTGATGACACAGCTCACAGGACCAAGTAGATGGGGGCTGGGGCTGTGTTGTTTCACTGCCTCACTGCAGATGTCTAATGGGCACAGTTGCCATGCCAAGAGAAAGGTTAGGTCAGTGATACTGGGGGGACCCTTGGGATCAGGGCTGTAGGAGTTTCGTGGATCCCAAAGATTCTTATTATATAACAACCCTGAAAATTGTCTTCTAAAGTCTCTATACCTGCAAAACATCTACCTGGTCACAGAATTGTGACTAGCCTGACTCAAATGGATCAGTCAATGCCTCTCATGTCATCTATCTTCTTGATTTTATCCTACTGCTTCTCATCTGCATCAAAAGGTAAGTTTTCCTGGAAGAAAATTCCCATGGGAAAAAAAAACACAGTGAAATGAAGAAACAGGCTATTAAATTATTTTAGGTATGCTATATCACTTTATTTTTTTCTATAAAAATTAAACACCATTTTTGATACTATAACATCAACATTGTGTACTTGGGGACTCTATTGAGACTTTCCAAAAAAAATCTGAAAATAAGAAAAAGAAGTTTAAAGTTCTATACATCAGCCAAAGAGCTCTAAGAGTTGGGTCTTATAATCTACACCGTACAGATAAAAGCAGACATGTAAAATTTTTCTTAAAGGTCAGAGCATCCTTTAGATTTGAAACTACTTGATCTGAGTGAGTGTATTGACACATTCAAAGAACCAGGGAAAGGTTGATTTGTTACAGAAGAATAGAAAATGGAAAACCACAGAAGTACATATTAATGGAGTTTATCCAAGCATGATCCAACATTAAGAAAACATTATCCAACAAACAATTTTAGTCCTCTTAGAAAAATAATCCATATTTTGGAGATAATGCTGGGAGGTACAGCCAACAAAATTCTATTTTTATGAAGTCACTTTGAAAATCACCCTTTGGTGAGTTGGTGTTTTCAGACTATTCCAGGTCTAATAATATAAAGCACTTACTTCTATTTGTATCCTTTGTTCTGAGTTCCATACTCACCAAGCCAACTGCTGATTCTGTTGAACTATCATGCTGATTGAAATATTCCAGCTAATGCATTACTCATTATGCATCAATAACTTGACTTTTACTCTATATATCAGACTTGTAAACTCAGTTATGGTGTCTGCACCTGAGAAAGGAATTTATTTTGCTAACAAATTAGGTTTCTGACCTTGCACAGGTAAGGGCTTAACTCTGGACCTGAAGTATTTTATCAAGATGTATTGATTTACAAAACTCCTTAAGAAAATAGCCCCTTGACTTACACCCAGACACACATTCCCTTTTGCATGTATGACCTAGTAAGTGTTAGGGAGCTTTGCTCACAGAGTCCCCCGTCCATCGAGGATGAGAATAAGTCTACCAAGACATGATCTGCTTGGGGAGGAAAGGTGGCCAATCTCTCAGAGGAGAAGGACCAAGAGCCTTTTCCTCAATGGGCTTTTATTGGGTTCATTTTGCACAGGAATACAGGTAAAGCTTATTAATCATTATCAGGCAGTAAGGATCAAACAATAGATAACATACAAAGAACTCTGAGGGCCTATTTTGAGTCAGGGTCAGATAGCTAAAGAGCCATAAAACATTTTTTTTTTAAGAGAGGGAAGGGAGGGAGAAAGAGAGAGAAACATCAATGTGTGGTTGCTGGGGGTTATGGCCTGCAACCCAGGCATGTACCTTGGCTGGGAATTGAACCTGTGAAACTTTGGATCACAGCTGGAGCTCAATCCACTGAGCTACGTCAGCCAGGGCCACGAGCCATAAAACTTTGAGGAACAAACTCACTTCCTGCTTGGACCCTTATCATTTAATTGAGAGCATTCTAAACAAAGCAAGTTTCACAGGATTTTACATATTCCTTCTTAGGCCTGATCACCCTAGGGAACCCGCCTTTTCTAGCACCAAGGTGCAGCCATTGCACCCCACTTAAAGGCTTAAGGCATTGTTTCATGCTTAAGTCAGACAGGGGAAATAAGACAGCCAAGAGATTAGGAGACTTCTCAAGACAGAATAAGAACTCAGGCTATGTCAAAGCCAAGGGGTGCAGGCCCATCACCCCCTTTTGCTATAGCCCCCCAAGTCCTTCCCTGGGGCCTCCCCATGATTGTGCCTATCTTAGATCATTCCCCCTTAGGGAATCTTACCCGTCATTGGCTAACTGATCAAGCATTAGGGGCCAGGAAGGGTTAAGAAAAAGGAGCAGAAGCAGCACTCCTGCCAGGGAGATAAGCTTTGTCTCCTTAGTGGCTTATGGTCCTAAGGTCACTCACTCAGCCTTATCCATGGAGGGGTTATAGCTTCTGAAACCAGACAGGGCGGTTCCCAACAAGCAAGAAAGCTAGCTCATCACCAATCTGCCAAGATAGATTATGGCTTTTTCCTGAGAGAAGGAGCCAGAACTTGAAGAGAGGGCCCTGGACACTCTGTGAGGGTAAAGGAGAGGGACAAGAGCAAGGGCAGTAAAATACAAGGTGAGACTGGGACAGGATGTGGCACAGAAACATGGAATTCCTGGTCAGACCATACAAAAATACATGATCAGGAAAAGGGAGAGGGCTGAGAAGGAGTTTTTAAAAACTGAGTGCTCAGAACAGGAGTGACAATATGCTAGAAGCAAACATAGGTGAGAGATTTATGTTGGCAAAATCCAGGGAACTTCTCAGCCAGGACCTTGAGTGACAACAGTTTGCACTCGAATTTAAGTACTTAACCCAAATTTAGAGAAAATGATACAGTTCCTCCAGAACCTAACCAGAAATTAACACAAATCGGTTGGCTTAGAGTTGATGTTGGGAAGTAAAGTGACAAGAAAGATGTAACAGTAAAAGTGAGGAAGGGCCAGAAAGGAAGAGTGAACCCACAAGTACCTGAAACAATAATTAATCCTGTGTCAGATAATGTGAGATGATGGGATTGTGATTCACCTTTTATAGTAAATTGCATCAGAAAGCAAGGAAGTGGAAACATGATGAAGGACACAGGCCAGCTCGAAGACAATCCTATTGGCCAAATTAAAATCAATCTACCAGTGAAAACAGATGGCAATAATGATAATAGACTAGAGTCCACTGAATTAAATAAAAAATGCTAATTCCATACTGGAAATAAATGAATAAATTAGAAGTTTAATGAGGTACAGGATTATTTACGTGGTCTCAGTGCACATCCCTGCACAAATATGTTTCCTACAGAGGATAAAATAGTAAGCACAGTGGAGAAGACCCACAGATGCCACCTTAGCCAGTGATGAAAGTGAATGTATGCTATAAGAAAAGTCTGAGGAGGTTTCCTGATCACAGACAGTGTGGGGGGTGCAGCATGGGTATTGCTTTGGGAATAGTCCTGCCACCCATGCATAATCATAATCTAATCCCAATGAAGCAGGGAACAAACCCAAATTGAGGGACATTCTATAAAATAACTGGCCTTGCCCTGACCAGTGTGGCTCAGTTGGTGGGGCATCATCCTGCAGAGCAAAAGATTGCTGGTTCAGTTTCCAGTTAGGGCATATGCCTGGGTTGAGGGCATTGCTGTGGTTGGGGTGTGTACAAAAGGCAACCAGTTGATGCTTCTCGCTTGCATCAATGTTTCTCTCCCTCTCTTTCTTCCTCCCTTCCCTGCTCTGTAAAAATAAATAAATAAAATCTTAAAAATAATTTGCTTATCACCTTCAAAAGAGTAGGGTCCTGAAAAGCAAAGACAGACTGAGGAACGGTACCTAGTTTCTAAGGAAGAAGGTGATGACAAGGCCAGTTCACCTCACGGTCAGCTGTTTCATGTCATGTAGGATAAATGTGCTAGCTCGCAGGACAGATATTCAAGTTTGTAGCAGCAGGTTGGCAACTTACTGTCAAATAATTCAAAACAAAAATGTTTTTTGCTCTGCTTGCACTTTTTCTGTGAATTTGATATTATTTTCTAAATAAAAAGTGTAAAAATGTAATCTCATTTTGTGTCTTACAGATACAGGTCCCTAATACAGTTCAAAGTTTGTCTTATTTTCTTTATTGTGGTTGAATCCAATTTAAATTAAAATACAAAATGCCTAACAAACATACATCCAGTATATGTTGTGGGAAACAAGATAGAACTCTACTAGCTTTTACAGCTCTTTAATAGTCTCAGAAGATAACAACTTGAACACGTCCTGACAGCTTTTGCCTCTGAGAGAGAAATAAATTAGCAAACAATCTTCAAGGTAACATTTTTAGTCCATGAAAATCCAATTTGTAGCATGGAACCAACCCAACACTGTAGCATAAACCACAAGTTACAAAGAGGTACCTCTCACACCCAGTAATTAGAATCCCCACCCCACACAGGTACACCCCTCCAAGTACAACTTACCTTCTCTGAGTATAAAACACTTCTTTCTCAGACTAGGATACTTCACAACATGTCTTTCTAAACTAAAGAAGTGCCTTCCCATTGGTATTTTTAAAACCATTAGAATGGCTGGTTACACAAGTAGATTTAGTAAGTATTCTTTTAAGAAGAAACCATTTTCAAGAGACAGCTCACATTTTACTTGTTACATTAACTTAGAGGGCATTGATCCCAAGCAGTAAGAGAATTACCAAAGATAAAATAAAATTAGAAAAAAATAGTTGATTCATTAGATATTTATTACATCATTAGAATTCTCTGCAAGGTCTCAAGCTGGATACTGGGGTGTGGGGGTGGGGAGGGTAAGAATCACAGTGACTAAGCTGTCAGCCTCAGTCTCCAGAAGCCTGTCTTTTGCAACCACATGCATCACTATTACACAATTTAATGACACTCAGTTACCTTGTCAGGAAGACTATCACAGAATATTTTCAATGACAAAATCTACACCCAGAAGAAGAAAGGTGTCCTAAACAAATCATCAAAATCAAGGAAACTTGGTTAAACTTCTCTCAGAAGATGACAGCATGTGGTCAGGTCTTCTGTGTGGCTACTAAGTTAATGAATAATGTTACTCCTTGTACCAGAAAGAGCAAAGAGATCCCCCACCCCATCCTCCTTCACCCAAAACAAATACAAATATACCAGAGTAATAGGTTAAAGTGAACATTAAGAGCCACCTTGCAAAATTACTTAAAGACTAAAGGACATGGTTAAGGGGAGATGAGTTTTGCCCCAGAAATGGATGGGTTTATGGACGGCTTATACATTTATCTAAGACTCAGGTAAGTTTTCCCAGCCATTGACAGAAGAATGAGCTGCAAGAGATGGCCATGCTCTGTGGCCAAAATGCAGGGCAGAGTGGGCCATGCATCAATATGTCTCAGCAGCTTGCACTGTGTCTGTGAGCTGCTCCTTTCTAAGGACCTCTTGCCCTGAGTTGGCCAGCACTGCGTCTCATCAGTCTTCAGCCAGTTTATCATTAACATCACCAGTAAATGTGATGAGCAACAATTCATTCAAGTTTAAACAGACACTTATATCCTGAGGAATTCTTCACCAAAACTGTGTGGGCTATTGCTGAGCATGTAGTAGACACAGGAAGTGGTTATATTCCACCACCGCTCCCAACAACTCTCATATTGTTCATTTTGCCAAAGGCATCATCAATCAGCAACATAATCAAAACCAAATTCTCTTTAAAATTGGAAATATTATCAACTTTTTATGAACTGGAGTGATACCAAGATATTAAGCAGAATCACTCATTTAGAAAAAGGTGTTCCAATTCTATCATTCTGGAAATGAATTTACGTTTTTCACAAACATCAGACAGACACAATCAATTTGGTCTATACAACCAGGGAAAATATTTCATACATTCTAAGATTTGCCTTGCCAGCATGTTTTCCCTCAGGTTGAAGAGGACATATTTTATGGGTTTTAACACACGTGACACAAGTGTTTCCTGCTTGAAGACCCAAGAGTGCAAATCTGAGATGGACAAGTCAAGTCGGTTTGATTAAAGGGATCTGATTTTCTTGGTGTTCCTGGAACTCACAGCACAATGGTACCTGTAAACTAGAATTCTAGAAAAGAACCATCAGTAGGAATTTTTGTGTCCCAATTGGTTTTGTTTTCTCTCTGCAGGCATGTTTGGGGTGGTCCACTGGCAGCACCATTTAGTAGAATGAGGCCCTCACTTGTCGGCCCTTCAGAGGCTGAGGTGGACGGTGATTGCTCAGCAAGAAGGTGGCTGCTTCACCCTCCTCGGTGCAGAGGAGGGTGCGGAATGTGGCCAGCTGTCAATGAGAAGAGACCGTGTCAACATACAACGTGAGCAGTGTTAGTGCAGTGACCTGCTCAGAAAGCTGAGAAACATCACCTTCCCTCTACCAGGAACTAAAAATATTATAATGAAAATTTTCTAAGTTATAGGTCATATCTGATAAAGCAACTGTTTCTCTAAATTCTCACCATTGTACAAATACAATGGATTAAAAAATTAAGTATATCAGCATTCTTCATTTGAAGAGCGAAGTCATGAGAGGAAACATTTGGAGTGTTTGAAGTATACATATCCAGAAATCAGAGTGTTACCTCAAAGGCAGAATGGGACAGTGAAACGGGGCTCAGGCTTTCTGAGCAAGGACCCAGGTCTGGTTCTGCCACAACCTACATGACCTAGGCTTCACCTTCCTCAGCATGAAGGTCACCTCAGGGGGTGTCTTCAGCTCTTGGAATCACACTGAACACTTATAAGCTCCCCAGTATCACCCAGGCCCAATTTTCACAAGAACCATGTTCATCCTGAAACATTTTGACTTTTATGTATTATTTTCCTTTAACTAGAAAATGTTGCTTATTTTCAACATGTTTGTGCCTTGTAAACAACTATCTGTGGGAAAAGCCTGAGGCCTTTCAACTTCTGATAATGTTTAAGCACAATTTCAGTAGTATACACATATTTCTTACCAAAAGGGATTAGTTTTTCTTATCATAAAAAGCATACTTACTTTACAAACTTCATACAATACCCAAGTATCAAGAAAAAAATAGAAATTACTAGTAACTGCATCACAAGATGTAACCACTGTTAACATTATAAAGTATTTTCCTATATATAAACACACACACATATTTAAGATGTTTTATTACAAAAAGTGAGCTTAGCAAAAATGTTCTTTTGAAACCTTTTTTTTTCTATGTACAGGGTATGAAAAAGTAGGTTTACAGGTATGAGTATGCAAAACACAAAGTTTATTCTTGTATTATTATTAATTACTCCATTATTTTCCATAAGAATTATAAATCTACTTTTGCCCCACCCTGTGCATATACATCTCTGCATATCAATAAATATGAATCACTGTCACTATTCTTAATTTCTAAAAATTTTGTATTATAAGCATGTTTAATATTATTTATTAGATTTAGCATAGGTCTACAGCAGTAAAATAAAGATAGGGTAAATGCCTTGAGTAATTTTACTCAAAATAACTCAGGTCCTGCACTTGAGGGGAGGTTTCTAAGTTTCCCCTTTTAAGCTTTCAACATGTTTAATTGCACTTTGTTCAATAAAGTTGTTGCATTCCAAAACAAACAAACAAAAAGTCTTAAAAATGTTCACCAAGCTCTGGTCAGCATGGCTCAGTTGTTTGGATATCATCCCATAAAGTGAAAGGCCACTGCACTGGTTCAATTCCCAGTCAAGGCACATGCTTGGGCTGCAGATTTTGTTCCCTGTCAGGCTGTGTGCAAGAGGCAGCTGATGGATGTTTCTCACATTGATGTTTCTCTCCCTCTTTTTCTCCCTCCTTTCCCCTCTCCCTAAAAATAAATAAATATTAAAAGAAATGTTCACCAAAAAGATATTGCCAGTTAATACAAGTAAGTTTTTGATATTTGTTTTGCTGTTTTCAGTGAAAACAAATAATTAAATTACTGAGAATGACAGCCTCCATTCTGTAAGTTTTGCTAGTCACTTAATCACTAAGTCAAGCAAATTCAGACCAGGACCCTTCAGTTAGGTTCCCACCATCATCATGAACCTAAACCATTTCTCACAGAGCACTTGCCAGACTGGGAGGAAGAGGCAGGGAGGGCCCTTCTTATAAAAGGCAGCTTATAACCACACTTTGTGGATGTAAATTCAGATCATGTACAAGCAGCTGTGCATTTCCATAAGTGATATTTTGGAGTGTCCTTTAAAAGGGTATAGGTTTGGGAAGGATAAGACAAGTATTTACAATTTGCTGTCATTCATGTGTCATTAGACCAAACCATTGCAGGTAAGCCAGATGAGACAGGTTATTCTTAGAAAAGTCAAGCAGCAGAGGCCACAGGGAAGACTCCCCCAGCTTAGAGCAAACCCCAGTAACCCTGGTCTGTGTGAAGCAGCCATTCCAAGTGAGAGGCTGTACAGGAATCCAGAATTCTGAATCAGGGCACTGCTGCACCAGCCTCACAGAGCACAACCAGCCTCCCAGGGAAACTGAAGAGTCTCTCAAAAACCCCCTCCCCCTTCTTACCACCCTGCAAGCTCACCATGGCTCCCTACCTCTCTGATACATTAGCCTCATGGGTCTCAGGCTGGAACTTACTCTAGAACTTTCTCTGACCTGGTTGCTCATTTTGGTAAGACTTCCTGAACCTGTCTTGATGTCCCATTAAACCCCTTCCCTTCCTCACTCTGGATCTGCTTCCCACTTACTTAGCCCAGTGAGGTAGGCCCTGCACCTGCCAGTCCCCACTTATATTTCTCCCAGCTTCTCCCAGCTCTGGTGTTGACAGGTTAAAGGGACATTAAGAATCCTCCCTGTTTATGCCCAAGCCATGATCTTTATTGGAAGAATGAAATATAGGCATGCTGTCTCTCAGGGAGAGCTGGCCCTTCTCCCTGGGAGATTAATACCTTTAATATTTAACTCTTCCTTCACAGAGAACTGGCTCTTCTCCCAGAGGTACCTGTTGGTTAGTTAAGTTACACAAGGCCTTTGGTGCATAGCCACTTTTGTCTAAAACATATTTAACCATACCCCAAAAGTGAGACTTTGGATTCTCACCCAAGAGAAGAACGCTTCGCTTGGAACTTTCCCATTCAGACCCTGAATGCTGTCTCTGGGATTCCCCAGCATCTACATTAGGGTGTTGATGATTTCCCACCTGGTGATGTATGATCTTGATTCTTGCTTTCACTTTGCTCTCACCTAATAAAGTGCTTAGCTATTCACCTTTGACTTGGGGTTTTTATTGTCTGCACATCCAAACCTCCAAGTTAAGTGGCCAGGATGTTGTACCATGCCCCTTAACTACACAGGTGTCCCCTGCCACTGCCCTGGCCTCGAAATGCACACCTTGGTCAGTCCCTAACAGTCTCATCCCTTTGGTGCCCTAGCTTCGTTAAGGCAAAAAATCTACTCCTCTGCCACTAAAGCTGACTCCGCATTTACCTGGTTCTGGGCAGGGGCCTCCCAGGTGAGCCTGGAGGCTCAGGTGGGTGTGACTTGTTTTGCTATTTTCTTTGGCTCAATACTGCAATTTTTATTTCTTTCTGTAGTAACCCCAGTAAACAGAAATACAGGGTGTAGCATAAGTAATGCCCCTCTTTTATTACAAAACCATAAGCATGTAATTCTGTAACATAACAATGTCACACTCAAGCACACCATATGACATTTCAAGTGAAATGTTTGAATAGCTGTCCATTTAGTATGAGACATAAGTATGGTACCCTACCAACCACACTCAAGCGTTACTTGTGCTGGACCCTGTCCTCTTTTCTAGTGCTTTGCAAATAGATTTCTGTCACTCTGGTGCTCAAATGTCTGCCAAAGTTGAATCATAATAAAAATAAGCTCTATTATGGAACATGGTGGGACAGGCACTGTGCTAAGTGCTTTACATTACATTATCTCAACCCCCCAAACAACCCTGTCAATAATGTACTGTTATCCCCATTTAAAGGTGAGAAACTTGCCCTGGCTGGCGTAGCTCAGTGGATTGAGCATGGGCTGCGAACCAAAGTTTCACAGGTTCAATTCCCAGTCAAGGTATATGCCTGGGTTGCAGGCCATGACCCCCAGCAACTGCACATTGATGTTTCTCTCTCCCTTTCTCCCTCCCTTCCCTCTCTAAAAATAAATAAAATAAAATCTTAAAAAAAATAAAGATGAGAAACTTGAAGGATAGCAAGGAAGGTTTGTAGACAAGTCATCTGGCAAACAAGCCACAGCACCTTAGTGCATCTCTAACTTTGTCTATTTTTTCCTTTTTTCCCCCCATTTTCCCCCAATCTCTTTTTATTTACTTTTTATTATGAAAACTTTCAAACATGCACAAATGTAGAATAATAAAGCACAGTGAACCCATCACCAGCTTTAACAACTACCTATCCACACATGGCCAAGTTAACATCATCCATACTCTCACCTATTCTCTCTCTCTACCTCCTGCCTGTCCAACTGGATTATTTTGATGTAAATTCCAAATACTATATAATTTCAGGTATAAATATCTCAAAGTATAACTCTAAAATAAGTGACATTTCTACCTCTATAAAGGCACTTGTTACCATGGCTTCTGAACATCTCTACCACCCAGTTCCAACTAACCTAGATTATCTCCGGTCACTTCTATACACATTTCCCACTTTCAGCCACATTGGTGACAAGTGGTCCCTGAACATGTGAATGAACACCTGAACACCTTTGGGCTATTTTAAAAATTCAGGTACCTAGATCATCTCCCAGAGCTTCTGAATCAGAATTTCTGCTAAGGCCCAAGGATCGACATTCTGACAAGCTTTCCTAGGTCATTCTTGCAGGCACTGAATTTTGAGAACCTCAGGTATAGATTCACCACTTTCCCTTTCCTGCTGTTTCTTCTTGAAATTCCCCCTTATCCCGATTCCCCCCAGCCCATAGTCATCTTCTGACGAGGCCACATACCAGGCCTTTCATGAAGTTTTTTTCCTGATTTTCCAGTGAAAAATCATCTTGCCCCTTCTGGACTTCCCATATACCTATGCTCTCTTCTAGTACCAGGAACAGCCATGTTGTCACAGTTTTTATGCATTCCTTTTATCTGCTCTGTTAGATTATAAACTACTAGAGGACAAGTGATACTTTTTAATACCTCTTTGTATCTCTTGCATGAATTAGCAATTATTAAACAATTTTAGAGTTAACTTGTACTACCTCCTGTAGTTTAGAAATTTAATTTCAAAGCTAATCATACAGAATTTTATATATTGAATTAAAATTAATGTTCAAGTAAATGAATTCTTTCCTCATTTCATAACTAGTCTAAAGGTGCAGAAGTAAAAAAACACATTATTAGGTCATTAATTATCACTAATATAAAATATAAAATTTTACTATTAAAAAATGACACTAGGAGATTTGCTTCCAGATTTGCTAGACTAAGACCCTGCAGACAACCTCCACATAGAAAACAACTCTAAAACCAGCTATGGTGCAAAAGAATCTGGCTGCTGGAACTGCAGCAGGAACATAAGCACAGGGACTCAGCAGTGTTCACACTCATGGGAAGGAGTGGTGGGAGCTGTACAGTAAATTCTTGTCTCTCCAGTTTATCACCAGGAGCTGGGTGGAGTCTGCAATGAGGACACCTGTTTTACAAAAAATGAGCCAGAGAGAAATCTCCAACTCTATACCCACAAACCATGCAGGGCTGAACTGAAACAAGACCTGCAGTACAAGAAAAAAAACTGCAGTTCGAGCCTAGCCAAGAAAATTATGTGCTAACACCAAGGAAACAATACTCATCAGAGAAAAATAACAGAATCCAGAAACTCTATATCTTAACATTCATAATACATAGAATACAATTAAAAAATCACTCAATATGAAGAAAATGAAACACATTCTCAAAAAAAGAAAAATTAACAGAGTCCGACCCAAGATGAACCAAATTTGAAACTTACAAGGGTGTTAAATTGGCTACATGAAATTAAACAAAGCATCTATTTGGATGTATGAGAAATCTCAGCAGAGTAATGGGAAGTCTCAGCAGGAAACAGAAATAATAAAAGAAAACCAAACAGAAATTTTAGAACTAAAAATATTTTAAAACAAAAAGTTCACTGGATAGACTTAACAGTCATATTGATATGCCAGAGGAAAGCAAATGAACTTGAATACAGATAGATAGAAATTATCCACAGTGAAGAACAACAGAGATAAAAAAATTTAATAGAGCTTAAAGGATGATATTAAAAGGTTAAATATAGGTGTAATTAGAATATCAGAAAGAAAAGAAAGAGGGAATAGGGGCGGCATACATAAAATTGAACTCATAAATAATCAAAAACTTAAATGTAAAAGCTAAAACAATGTAGAAAAATATTCTGTCATATATAGTTAGGGAAAAACTTCTTAAACAGAGTTATTTTGCACAAACTATAAAAGATAAGTAGATAGAATGGATTTAATTACAATGAAGAACTTTTCCTCTTCAAAAAACAAAGTAAAAAAAAAAAGCAATCCACAGACTGTGAAAAAACTTTTACAGAAACATGTATTGAAAAGGGGCTTTTTCAGAAAACCAAAAATGGAACTGCCTTTTGACCTGGCAATTCCACTGCTGGGATTATATCCTAAGAACCCTGAAACACCAACCCAAGAGAACCTATGCACCCCAATGTTCACAGCAGTACAATTTACAATAGTCAAGTGCTGGAAGCAACCTAAGTGCCCATCAATAAATGCATGGATCAAACAACTATGGTACATTTACACAACAGAATACTACACAGCAGAAAGAAAGAAGGAGCTCCTACCCTTTGCCAGAGCATGAATGGAACTGGAGAGGATTATGCTAAGTGAAATAAGCCAGGCAGTGAGGGACAAATACCCTTTAACTAGAACCTAATCAACAAAACAAACAAGCAAGCAAAATATAACCAGAGACATTGAAATTAATTTTGCCCTGTCGGGCCTGTTTTTCTTTCTTCTTTTTCTCTTTCATCCTGCCATTTTTCCTTTTTTCCCTTTTTCTTTTTCCTTTTCATCTCAAATTTTAATTTTTCTTCTTAGCCTGGTTTTCATTCCTCACTCTGTATTCCTGCTTCCTCTCTCATCTCAAAATCACTTCCCATTCCTCTAACATCTCTTAAGCCTTTCTCTCTTTCTTTTTCCCCTGTTATTCTCATCCCACCTATATTAATTTTAGCTCATTTGTTGTTGATAGTGCTGTGGCAGATCTTTCTCTCCAATTAGGCTCCTATATTTTTATCATTTATTTAATTTTTCCTTCCTTTTTCTTTCTATCACTTTATATTATGTTAATATCTGTTTAAACCTAATACGATACACTTTCCTCCTCCTATTCCAAACTACCTTCTTCATTCCCGTTTTTATTTACTTTACAAATTTTACTTTCTCTCTTTGCATTGGTCTGATTCACAACTCTTATTCATGCTCCTCCCTCTATCCTCTCAAAATCATTTTTCTTTTAGTAGTCATCTCATATTCACTCTCCTTGCCTATAATAATAGTCTTAATCTCTTTATACCCTTATTTTGTTTTAAATTGAATTAGATGATTTTTTTAAAGATTTTATTTATTTATTTTTAGAGAGGGAAGGGGCGGAGAAAGAGAGAGAGAAAAAAACATCAATGCGCGGTTGTTGAGGGTCATGGCCTGCAACCCAGGCATGTACCCTGACTGGGAATCGAACCTGCGACACTTTGGTTCGCAGCCCGCAGTCAATCCACTGAGCCACGCCAGCCAGGGCCCTCTTTACACCCTTATTAATACTGGTTAATTTGCTGTTGATAGTGGGATTGAAGGAGGGAGTTATTTTGGTGGGTGTGGGTTTGTTTCCTGGGCTTTGTGTTTTTTTTCTGGCAGTACCTGCACAAGAGCATACAAGATGTCATGGTGGGCAGAGTGACCATCAGTCAATCAGCTGGAGGGAAGGATCCACCAAACGACCCAACAATCAAAACCCAATTACATCTAGAAAGGGTGTAATGGTATAAAATATAACTGGTATAAACAGTTATAAACCAATATAAATTATATAAAAGGCATCCCAAGAGCATAAAGTTCAGGAGATGAAGAAGACCGCACCACCGAATCACACAGGTCTCCTACCATAGAAGTTCACACCACAAATTCATGGAGTCAAAACAGATCTCCCAAAAAAATGGGAAGGCAAAGAAGCAACTCCCAATCCAAAAAAAAGTAGAAATTCTCAGAAACAGTAGTAAAGGAAATAGAGGCAAGTCAACTATCAGATATTGAGTTCAAAACAATGGTTACAAAAAGGCTCAATGAGCTCAGTAAGAATTACCAAAAACTACAGGGAAGCTACATGGAACTTATTGTGAACTGTATCAGCATGAAAAAGTACATAGAAACTGTCAACAAGAGCCATGAGGAAATGAAGAATACAATTCCTGAACTAAGTAGAGGAATTAAAGAACACAGTAGAAGAACACAGTAGAAGGAATTAAAGGCAGGCTGGATAACGCAGAGGATTGAATCAGCAAGCTGGAGGACAAAGTAGAAAAAGATTCCTGGAAAGAGCAAGAAAAGGAAAAAAGACACAAAAAGAATGAATAGGGGTTAAGGGAACTTCAGGACAACATGAAATGTAATAATATCCACATAATAGGGATACCAGGAGAAGAAGAGTAGCAAGGGATGGGAAACCTGTTTGAAAATGTAATGATGGAAAATTTCCCTAATTTGGTGAGAGAAAAGGTCATACAAGTCCAGGAAGTACATAGGCTACCAATCAGGATGAGCCCAAACAGGCCAACTCCAAGAAACTATTTATATGATTAAATAGTTAATCGTAATTAAAATGGCAAAATCCAAAAACAAAGAGAGAATCTTAAAGGCACCAAGGGAGACATAGGAAGTAACATATAAGGGAGCTCTGATAAGGCTAGCAACTTACTTATCAACAGAAACACAAGCCAGAAGGGAGTTGGAAGAAATATTCCAAGTAATGAAAAGCAAAGGCCTGCAACCAAGAGTACACTACCCAGCAAAGCTCTCAACTAAAATGGAAGGTGAAATAAGGAGTTTCCCAGACAAAAGAAGGCTAAAAGAATACCCCTCCAACAAACCAGCATTAAAAGGTATCCTAAAGGGACTGCTTTAAAAAAATAAAGACAAAGAGTGTGTGTGAGGGAGAGAGAGGAAACCAGGTACAAAGGGGAAAAATGAATAAACACCTATAAATAAACCACAAGTGTAAACAGATTAAATGCTCCAATCAAAAGACATAGGGTAGCTGAATGAATAAGAAAACATGAGCCACAATAATACTGCCTACAAGAGACCCACCTCAGAACAAAAGACCTACACAGACTGAAAGTGAAGGGTTGGAAAAAAATATTCCAAACAAATGGACAGGAAAAAAAAAGCTGGAATACCAATACTTATATCAGACAAACAGATTTCAAAAGGAAGGCCATAAACAGAGACCCAGAAGAACACTTCATAATACTCAAAGGAAGAATCCATAAAGAAGGCATAAATATTATAAACATATATGCACCCAACATAGGAGAATCCAAATATATAAGGAAAATCTTGGAGACTTCAAGAAAGATATTGACAACAACACAATTATAGTAGGAGGTTTTAACACCCCACTGTAAACAATGGATAGATCTTCCAAACAAACTATCAATAAAGATATTGTGGCACTGAACAATGTCCTAGATCAATTGGACTTAACTGACATATATAGAGCCTTTCATCCCAAAGAAGCAAAATACATATTCTTTTCAAATGCACATGGAACATTTTCAAAGACAGATCACATGATAGCACACAAAACAAGCCTCCACAAATTCAAGAAAATTGAAATCATATCAAGTATTTTCTCAGATCACAAGGGTTTGAAATGAGAAACCAACCTCAGGGAAAAAACTCAAAATTTTCAAACACATGGAGACTAAATAGCATGGTATTAAAAATGAATGGGTTAATAATGAGATCGAGGAGGAAATGGAAACAACACATGACAGTCCAAAACCTATGGGACACAGCAAAGGCAGTCCTGAGAGGGAAGTTCATAGCAATACAGGCCTATCTAAAAAACAGAAAAATTTCAAATAAACCACCTAACCCCACATCTACAAGAAGTGGAGGAACAACAACAAACAAAGCTCAGGGAGAATAGAAGGAATGAAATAATCATGACTGGAACAGAATTAAATGACATAGAGAATAAAAGAACAATTCAAAGGATCAATAAATCCAGGAGCTGGTTCTTTGAAAAGATTAACAAAATGGACAAACCTTTAACCAGAGTCATCAAGAAAAAAGAGAGAGTACCCAAGTAAATAAAATCAGAAATGAAAGAGGAGAAATTACAACCGATACCACAGAAATACAAAGGATTGTGAGAAATTACTACGAACAACTGTATGCCAGGAAATTTGAAAACCTAGGTGAAATGGACAAATTTCTAGAAACATATTATCTTTCCAAAATAAATCAAGAAGCAGAAAGCCTGAACAGACCAAGAAAGGCTAGTAAAATTGAAGCAGTAATAAAAAAAAAAATCCTGGCACACAAAAACCCTGGGCCAGGAAATTTCACAGGAGAATTTTACCAAACATTTAAGAAAGAGCTAACCCTGATCTTTCTCAAACTATTCCAAGAAATCCAAGAAGAGGGAAGACTCCAATACTCTTTTTAGGAGGCCACCATTATCCTGATCCTAAAATCAGACAAAGACACAACAAAGAAAGAAAACTGCAGGCCAATATTGCTGATGAACATAGATGCCAAAATCCTTAACAAAATATTGGCAAACTGGATCCAGCAATACAGTGAAAAGATCATACACCATAATCAAGTGGGATTCATCCCAGGGATGCAAGGATGGTACCATATTAACAATTCAATAAATGTAATACATAAACAAAAGGGAAGACAAAAATCACATGATGATATCAACAGATAAGGAAAAGCATTTGATAAGGTACAGCACCCATATATGAAAAAAAACCTCATTGAAGTGAAAGTAGAGGGAGCATACCTCAACATAATAAAGGCCATATAGGAGAAACCTATAACCAACATTTTACTCAATGGGCAAAACCTAAAAGTTTTCCCACTAAGATCAAGACAACTGTGTCTGCTTTCACCACTTCTATTCAACATAGTATTGGAAGTCCCTGCCACAGCAAGCAGACAAGAAAAAGAGATAAGAGGCATCCAAATTGGACAGAGGAAGCAAAACTGTCATTATTTGCAGATGACATGATAGTGTACATAGAAAATCCTATAGACTGCACCAAAAAAACTGCTTGACCTAATAAAGAAATCTGGCAAAACAGTGGGATACAAAGCCAATATCCAGAAATTAAAGGCATTTCTTGTATACCAACAATGAAACATCAGAAACAGAAATCAGGAAAAAAAAATCCCATTTGATATAGCAACAAGTAAAATAAAATACCTAGGAATAAACCTAACTAAGGAGGTAAAAAAAAAGACCTGTACTCAGAAAACTACACAACTTGAAGAAAGAAATTAAGGAAAACTCCTTAAGTATATACCATGGAAGTATATACCATGGAAGTATATACCATGTTCATGAATTCTAAGAATTAACATCATCAAAATGTCTATAAAACCCAAAGCAATCTATAGATTCAAGGCAATCACAATGACGTATTTCACAGATAGAGAAAAACACTTCAAAAATTTATATGAAACCATAAACAACTCCATATAGCCACAGAAATTTTGAGAGAGAAGAACAAAGTAGGAAGGATCACAATACATGCTATCAAACTATATTACAAGGCCACAGTAATCAAAACTGTCTGGTACTGGCATAAGAACAGACACATAGCTCAATGGAACAGAATAGAGAGCCCAGAAATAAACTCATGTCTCTGTGGTCAATTAATATTCAACAAAGGGAGCAGAAGCATAAAATGGAGTAAAAATAGCCTCTTCAAGAAATGGTGTTGGGAGATCTGCACAGCTACATGCAAAAAAAAAAAAAAAAAAAGAAACTTGATCACAAACTTATACCATACAAAAAATGAATTTAAGGTTGATAAAAGACTTAAACATAAGCCATAACACCATAAAAGTCCTAGAGAAGAACATAGGCAGGAGACTTTCAGTTATTCTACCCAGCAATATTTTCCCCAATATGTTCCCTAGAACAAGGGACATAAAGGAAAGAATAAACAAATGGGACCTCATCAAATTAAAAAGCTTCTGAATGGCTAAAGAAAAAATCAGCAAAATAAAAAGGGAACCAACTGTATGAGAAAATGTATTTGCCAGTGATACCTGAGACAAGGGTTTGATCTCCAAAACATATAAAGAACTCACATGACTCCACACCAGGAAGACAAACAGTCCAATTAAAAAATGGCAAAGGACTTTAACAAACACTTCTCCAAGGAGGACATACAGAGGGCCCAGGGGCATATGAAAGGATGCTCAGTATCAGAAGCCATTAGAGAGATAAAAATTAAAACCACAATGAGATACCACTTCACAGCAGTCAAAATGGCCATCAAAAATATATCAAGAAACAAGTGTTGGAAAGGATGTGCAGAAAAGGGAATCCTAGTGCACTGTTGGTGGGAATGCAGACTGGTGCAGCCACTGTGAAAAACAGTATGGAATTTCCTAAAAAAATCAAAGATGTAACTGCCTTTTGACCCAGCAATTCTACTGCTGGGATTATAACCTAAGAATCCTGAAACACCAATTCAAAAGGACCTATGGACCCCATTGTTCAAAGCAGCTCAACTTACAATAGTCAAGTTTTGGAAGAATCCTAAGTGCCCATTAGTAAATAAATGGATCAAAGAACTCTGGTACATTTACACAATAGAATACTATGAATTAGAAAGAAAGGAGTCCTACCCTTCTCAACATCATGGATGGAACTGGATAGCATTACGCTAAGTGAAAAAAGAAAGGCGCTGAAAGACAAATATCATATAATCTCACCTGTAAGTGGAACCTAATCAACAAAACAAACAAGCAAGCAAAATAGAACTGGAGACTTGGAAATAAAGAACAACCTGACAGTAACCAGGAGTTGGGGAAGGGGAATTACAAGGGAAAGAAGGGAAAGGGTCATCAAGGAACATGTATAAAGGACCCATGGACAATAAAAATAAGGACAGAGGAGACTGAATGTGGAAGGTGTGGGTGGGTTGGGTGGGGGAAAGTAATCGGGTAAAATGGGGACAACTGTAATTAAACAATAGAAAAATGTCTTTGGGAAAAAAGAAGACAATATGGCAGTGCCTTATAACATCAAACATGAGTTTATCCAGTAATGACAGTCCTAGGTATTGCCAGAAGACATAAAAATGTGTTCACAGAAGTGTGTATATCAATTATTCCTAACATATAAATATGGATAGCTACATTCATAACATCTCCAAACTAAAAGTTACCATAATATTCATCAATTGGTAAACAGATTTTTTAAAAGAGTTATTATAATATTCATACTATAGAATATTAGTAACAAAAATAAATAAATTGGGTGAATCTTTAAAACACTATACTGAGCAAAAGAAATAAACACAGAAGTGTATATCTGTATGACTCTATTTGAGTAAAATTCTAGTGACAGTATCTCAGTGGTGTCCCAAGGCCATGGGTGAATGGAATGCAAAGGGGTATGAGGAAACCCTCTTGCCCAGGGATGTATTCTTTATCTTGATTGTAGTGGTAGTGGTTGCTTTATTGCATAGTAATATACAATAACCACAACCATGAACTGCACACTGAAATTCATGAATGTTGTTATATGCAAATAATATCACACCAAAAAAAAGAATTTTAACAAAGAAACCTAGAATTAAAGCCAAGTATCTTACACATTGAGTTTCAGCAAATGAATAAGCCAAAGTAGATAATTTAGGATAACCCCAAAGACACTTGGCAAGAAAAGTTAGCCTGCCAAAGAGAATGACAGGTCTGTTACCCAAAGTGTCAGAAAACAGAGTACCTGTTTCCTGACCTGGCAGTTAAATCAAGCATTTCAATCAAGCATTTCTGGGGAGAAAAGTGGACTTAAATCAAGAAAAAGAAAAACAATAGAATCTGCCCTTTAGGTCAAACAGTGGCTTGACAAAAAAGAGCAATGGGAAAAAAACTGGCACCAACTTACTAGAAAGTGAATTTATGGTTGGATTAAAAAATTTTAAAAATGGCCTGGTTGGTGTGGCTCAGTGGATTGAGTGCCATCCTACAAAGCAAAGGGTTGCTGGTTCGATTCTCAATCAGGGCACATGCCTGGGTTGTGGACTAGGTCCCCAGTAGGGGGTATGTGAGAGGCAACCACACACTGATGCTTCTCTCCCTCTCTTTCTCCATTCTTTCCCCTCTCTCTCAAAATAAATAAAGAAAATCTTTTAAAAAATTAAAAAATGACATTTTCCATCAACTTCAAAAATAAAGAGCTGCCATTATCAAGACTAAAAGTCATGTTCTGAAAAGTACTTCTTAGGTCAGTGGCATGCACAAAAGACATTTTCATTTTATTTTATATAAAAGAGACTGGCAACTGAATAATCTTATCAACCCTCTTGTGTTTTGGATTTTTAAATGTATTTTTATAACAGTTTTAGGTTTACATAATTATTGCAAAGATAGTACAAAGGTTTCTCGTATACCTCACAATTTATTCTATTTTTACCATTTTTTATTAGTATGTTACATTTTCAAAATTAATGAACCAATATTAATCCTATCCTTAACTACTAAATTCATCCTTTATTCAGATTTCCTTTGTTTGTACCTAATGTCTTTCTCTGCTCCAGGATCCCACCAGGAAATAGCATTACACTTAGTAGCCATGTCTCCTTGAACATTTCTTTATTATGATGATTTCTCAGACCTCCCTTGTTTTCTGGTAATATTGACAGTTTTGCAGAATGTTCCTTACTTGGGTTTTGCCTGATGTTTTTCTCATGGTTAAGACTGGGATTGAACTTTTAAAATTTCTTTTTTTTTTAAAGATTTTATTTATTTATTTTTAGAGAGGGAAGGGAGGAGGAAAGAGAGAGAGAGAGAGAGAGAGAGAGAGAGAGAGAGAGAGAGAGAGAGACAGAGGGAGAGGGAGAGAAACATCAATGTGCGGTTGCTGGGGGTTCTGACCTGCAACCCAGGGATGTACCCTGGCTGGGAATCGAACCTGGGACACTTTGGTTCCCAGCCCGCGCTCAATCCACTGAGCTACGCCAGCCAGGGCTGAACTTTTAAAATTTCAATCCTTTATTCTTATATTGTTTTATCTTTTCCTTTATTCTTGTCTTAAAATCACTATAACATTACATTGTAGTAATTTGGATTATTACTCAGATAATCATTTTAATCTAGTTACAAATAAAAATGTCTGAAAGTGTTTCTGCTACTGCAGGTTTAAGTGAATGCTTGAAAGTGAATTATCAATCACACTAAAGTGCTAAAATTCAGCTATTATTTTATGTACTGTATTGTACAAAAAACAAATTAATAATTAACATTAACTAATTGAGCCTCAAAAAAGATACAGTAGTAAATCCACAGCCAGGCAACCATAATTTCAAAACTTGCAAAAAGTTACTCTTGATTAGGTTAACTTTATGCCTTTTAAGAGACAAATATATATTTTGATATATCTCTTTCAAATCCCATGTAGGTTTTTAAAAAGCTATTTTCCAAATGGCTTTAAGAAATAAAGATACCCTTGAAATATCAGAAAAAAACATGACCCCTTTACTGTTACTGCCTTGATATTATAATGTTTTAACTCTTACTATTTCTCTAACTCTTCAAATTTAACAATGAATTGTGAAAGTAAACACTTTGGCACATGACAGAGATAAAATAAAATCCATTAGTAAGGCCACTGACTCACTGACAGGTGATTATTCTCATTACACAACTCTCTTTATAACAGAATAAATTCACAGGAATTTTTGTGTCAGTCAAACTCTGGATTTCTATCCACACCTTTGTAAAATTTTTAATTAAGTATGTCCCAAGTATTATTTGGCTTTTATCCTAAAGACAAAGTCAACAGAATTTGCATGTGTTCCTCACACAAGGGGAAATATTCCCTCACACTCCCTTGGTAAATATCAACTAGCTCTAGCCTTTGGGGGAAAAGTAGACAGGTAGGCAGATGGGCCAGCCCCAAACAGAAGGGCTTTATTAGCTGCAAAAATTACTATACTATGTTCTTGCTATGGTTTTGTGCACATAATTCAAAAGGGAAAAAAATAAAACCTACTAAGCACAGCATTCCAGTATACATAGCATCTATCTGTCAGGTGGGTCAGCCACAGAGTTCCCAGCCCCTGAGCAGAGCCTCTGGGCAATGGCATCCTGAAGCTGCAGACTTACCAGAAAAGTGAGTGGGGAAGTGTTTTCACAAGAAGAGCACAAGGGGCCACCCACAACCTCTTAGTAAATGCTTAATGCTCCTGAGGCAGCCACACAGTCAACAAAGGGCAAAAAATCACATAGATTTCTTCTTATACTCAGCGGGCACCCACATTTGTGGCTGCTCTCACTATCTGTTCTGAATGTGAAACCTGTAGGAGGGGCAGGTCTAGGGACAGGTCGAAAGGAGAGTGCCACCTTTTAAGAGCAGCATCTCTCCTTATTTTTCTTTTATATCAGCCCCTTTATTTCCCAGGCCAAACAAAAGGAAGCAGAAGTAAAAAATGATGCCTTCAGCGAGGTGCCTCACTTCCACCAGTGTGCCCGTGGACATGGCATCTCTGAGAGGTGGGGAAGAAATCACCAAATCCCAGAAAGTCAAAAAAGAACAGGACATAAATCTCATCTGGTGCAACCCCATTTAATTAATGAGGGGAAAGCACAGACTTCATCTTGTAGCAGAAATTAGAGCAGAATTGAAAAAAAATCAGCCCAGTTTCTTCTAGGGCGATTTTCAACTGGTATGCCACAAACATCTTTAAAGTATGCAATACCTGATAACTTAGCCAGGGGCACTGACCTCTTTTCCCTTAGACTGTCAAATAATGAAATGACAACATCCAACACAACAATAGCCATCCAGTGGGAATAAATCAAAATTACACCCATTTTTTTGTTAGATTAAAAAAATATATTTTTTGGTGTGTTGCAGAATTTTAGTAATTAGTTTATGTGTGTCATGAGATGACAGGGTTGAAAATCGCTCCTCTAGGGGATTAGATGATCCTGGAGAAGTGAAGTACCTGTTGAGAGCTGATACTTATAGGTTCTTTTAAAATGATCCACGTGACACTCTCAAGAAGAGGTGGGACTGTAAGAGACCCAGGGTAAGTCCAGTAATCCCAGGATGGAGGAAGCAGACATAATGGGTCAAAATTCGTGAATCGAGTTTGTTTACCCTGGGGCAGAAAAGAAAATGCCACAGATTACATTGCGAAAACTTTCCAGAGACCTCAAAAACATACACCCAATGAAATATAATTTCACTGGAATTTATTAATTTATGGAATTATTTAGTGCTGCCTTTTGTATTTTGTAAATATATTTCATTGATTACGCTATTACAGTTGTCCCATTTTCCCCCTTCACTCCCCTCCATCCTGCATACCCTCTCCCACCCACATTCCCCCTCTTTAGTTCATGTCCATGTGTCATAAGTTCTTTATCTTCTACATTTCCCATACTATTCTTGCCGTCCCCCTGTCTATTTTCTACCTACTATCTATGCTACTTATTCTCTGTACCTTTTCCTCCCCTCTCCTCCTCCCACTCCCTTGTTGCTAACCCTCCATGTGATTTCTATTTCTGTGGTTCTGTTCCTGTTCTAGTTGTTTGCTTAGTTTGCTTTTGTTTTAGCTGTGGTAGTTAATAATTGTGAGTTTGCTATCATTTTACTGTACATGTTTTTTATCTTCTTTTTAGATAAGTCCTTTCAACATTTCATATAATAAGGGCTTGGTGATGATGAACTCCTTTAACTTGACCTTGTCTGAGAAGCACTTTATCTGCCCTTCCATTCTAAATGAAAGCTTTGCTGGATAGAGCAATCTGGGATGTAGGTCCTTGCCTTTCATGACTTGGAATACTTCTTTCCAGCCCCTTCTTGCCTGCAAGATCTCTTTTGAGAAATCAGCTGACAGTCCTATGGGCACTCCTTTGTAGGTAACTGTCTCCTTTTCTCTTGCTGCTTTTAAGATTCTCTCCTTCATTTTAATCTTGGCTAATGTAATTATGATGTGCCTTGGTGTGTTCCTCCTTGGGTCCAACTTCTTTGGGACCCTCTGAGCTTCCTGGACTTCCTGGAAGTCTATTTCCTTTGCCAGATTGGGGAAGTTCTCCATTATTTGTTCAAATAACTTTTCCACTTGCTGCTCTTCCTCTTCCCCTTCTGGTACCCCTTATAATTCATATGTCAGAAGATTTAAAGGTGTCCTGGAGGTTCCTAAGCCTCTCCTTGTTTTTTAAAATTCTTGTTTCTTCATTCTTTTCTGTTTGGTTGTTTCTTTCTTCCTTCTGGCCCATTCCATTAATTTGAGTCCCAGTTTTCTTCCCATCACTATTGGTTTCCTGTGCATTTTCCTTTATTTCACTTAGCATAGCCTTCATTTTTTCATCTAATTTGTGACCAAATTCAGCCAATTGTGTGAGCATCCTGGTCACCAGTGCTTTGAACTGTGCATCTGATAGGTTGGCTATCTCTTCGTTGCTTAGTTTTAATTTTTCCAGAGCTTTGATCTGTTCTGTCTTTTGGGCCATTTTTTTTGTCTTGATGACGCGCCTGTTACTTAGTGAGGGGCAGAGGCTTAGGTATTCCCAAAGGTGGGGCAACCCAGTTGCTAGGTTGTAATGTTATTTGTGGGGGAGGAGTCTGAGAGGGAACAATGGTGCTTGCTCTGCTCTCTGCTGGATTTCAGTCCCTTCCACAACTTCCCCCAAGAAAACTGGGCCTTTCTGGTGCTGATTCCCATGTGGGTGGGTTTGTGTATGTTCTAGGACCCTATAGGTCTTGCCAACTAACTCTCCTGTGAGGCTGGGAGTCTCTCCTGGCACCTCAACCCCCACAGTTTTTCAATTGATGTTTTGAGGCTTTATTTCCATGAGCTGGAGCCCTGGATTGTGCGATCTGTCTCGCTCCCCAGTTTTACCTGGTTTATCTGCACTCGAATGTGGGACCACCTGGCCCACCAGCTGCCTTGTGTGCTGCACCCCACCACAGTCCACTGCCTTGCTGGGCTTGCAAGCTGCCACCCCACACCCGGGGTCTGCCAGCCGCTGCCTGTGTACCTCGTGTCCACCAGCTTTTTTTGCCGTGACCCCTCTCTGCCCTGCCACCCGACTCCACCCCACCTACCATTCTGGATGAACATGTGTATTTTAAATTCTTGGTTGCTGGATTTCCATACAGTTCAATTTTCTGTCAGTACTGGTTGTTTTTTGTTTCTAAATTTTTGTTGTCCTTATTTTGGTTGTGTGAGGAGGCACACTGTGTCTACCTATGCCTCCATCATGGCTGGAAGTCTCTAGTGCTGCCTTTCATATTTTAAAAAGAGAATTTGCCTTAATCTAAACAATTTAGAGGAAGCTGAGTATCACTTAGATTTATTTGAAAAGGACAAGATTTTTTTTCATATAAGTGGTTTTAAAATGTGTTGCAGCTAAAGGCTTATTTTGTAACACTCCAATAACAGAAACTAATTATTCATAAATCGATTTCAGGAGATAAATGGTGACAGATTACTTCTGCTCTATTGGTCAAGGTTGCTCCAACCTGCATCAAAGAAGGCAGCACATATGTCATCTCAGGCCTACATTTTTAAAAGGAGATAAGAGAATTCAGCTGAAAACAGTGAATATATTAGTCATTAGTCAACAGGAATTAATTTTACCTTTTCTTTAATGGAATCCAAAAGGTCAATAATCTTTTGCAGTTGGGGATTAAATTCACCAATCTGAAAACATGAAATTTTATAAGAAGTGGTTACTGTCTCAGATCAGATCTGAATTATTCCATTTCAGTCATTATTTTAAAATTCCTTAAAAAACAAAACACATAAAACAAAACCAAGCCAGCCCAGAACAAACACTGATTATTCCATAATGAAACTCTCTTTCTACTTCTGGCCTTATCCTGCTTAAAGAATCTGAACAAGATAATATTACAGGGGCTTCCTGGACAAACTATAAGTTTCATTCCCAAACTGGTAGTAACAGCTTCCTATTTCTTCAGCTTCAGATGCAGGTGACCTTGAGAGAAGCCTGGCTTAGCAAACTCTCATCATACCTGCACTTTGAAACCAGGTGTGACTTTCAGACCCTCCACCCAAATGGACTATTGTGACATCAAAACATTAGAGAAAAAACTTCTCCCACATTCATCCTGAAATGATTGGAGGTCCTGAATCAAGGCAATGTGTCATCCTGAGCAGAATTCCTCAGAAAAATATATGTACTTCTTTCCTGTTAGAGTGGGTGTTGGAACAAAAAGGAACACCCTACAAGAATGTGGTCCCAGTAGGAGTAGAGTGACCGCACCCACCCACAGGTATGACCACAGCAACACCTGTCTGACCACATGTGAATAAGACACAAAAAAATACAACCAAAAAAATGGTCATTGCATTTGGGACAATAAGCCATTGTGGTCAAACCAGTGCTTCAAGAATCAGGGAGTTAAGCTCCACTCTCCCCTATGTCTCTAAATGCTGTGCAATCAGAAGAACCTAGAATAAAGATTTCCTTCTTGGGGGCTTAGTTGTTCCTTTGGGCACTACTGTTGTTGCTGCTAGTCAATAAAAATGATCAGTGGACAACAGGAGGGATCATAAGACAAAGTTCCCAGGGCAGTTCTGGGCCCTGAGATGAACTATAAACATATAGAATTTTAATATCCACTTCACAAGAAAAACATTAAACCTAGAACTAGTTTGCTATTAAAAAATAGTAGAATGTCTGCTCCATGACTGTAACTCTACCCGACACAGTTGATTAATTATTTCAAATGAAACCAGTGGGTTCTCACCTGTAAAAATACTCCCAAGACAGCTAGTCCATCAGGCTCATGAGCTGCCTCCACAAAGCTGGGGTATTTGTCAGAATTCCAGTGAACAACATGGAGCTGAGAAGGAAGAACACAGCTTCACTCCAACATTATTTTTTTAAAACATTCTCAAAAACATAAATGTAAATGAAGCATATATACAGATGTTCTGGGGCTGTGCATTTATATGTATAATGTACTATATACATTCATGTCTACATTGCTGTTTAGAAGGGCTACAAAGCTTCCTGCCACACCCCTGGAGCCCAAACAGTCTTCAGCCATTGTTCTGAAGTGACTTAGGGCTCCCACATATCCCACACCCAGGACTGTGATCGGGCAGCCTGAGATCAGACCCCAGCTAGTGGCAGAGTCAAGGCTGAGAGGCAGGTGGGAAGGTCAGTGGGTACCCAGGGACAATCCTGCCATGAGGACAGTGCCAGTGGTTCTTGGGACTGCCCAGTCAGATGCTCATCACTGTAGCTAAAGACTTTTTATGACTTGAAAATGTGAATTCCTCACAGGAGTAACTATTTTAAGTAGTATTCACATACTTACTACCTTCTTGGACTATGTTCAGATTCTTTACTAAGGTCACATTTTAATAGGGAAAAAGAGGCTTTGGGTCCTGGAAACAGCAGTGTCAGAGGAAGAAAAGGAGAGGCAGCTGCTCCTACTGAGGAAGGGGGAGAAAGAAGGGGAGGTGGGCAGTGGAGAACCTGGAACTCTAGAAAAGTGGCTTCACCAACTTCCAAACTCATCCCCACTGCATCTGGCCTTCTGCCAAACCCAAAGGTGTCCACATGTCCTCCCACCATATGCAACACAGTATCCTAAAGATATGGACAAGAGGACAGGCTACAGAATAGTACACATTAAGGCAGATAGCCATTCCTGGTAAGCCTGCATTCCTGGTTAAGGAAAGGACAAACTGAAATGGAAGCCACAGGACAATGTGACACATCCCAATGATGTGGCCAAGGTCATGACCAAGCCATGCTGTCCAAGGACCTGTGAGAGGGACCAGTTTAGATGAGACATCCTTCAAGTGACTTCTCTGGCCCTTCAGGGAGGAAACATGAAGGGCTTCAGGCACAAATCACCTTTCTAGCTAACTGTTAGAGAATTTAGCATACTCAGGCATGTTTTTATCTCATTCTTTAAATATAAATTACATCTTATGGGCAACTAATATGGGGGATTTCTGAATAATGAAGAATGACTATAAGCAGTGAACTATAAAACTATGAAACAGTGCACATTCCCCACCCCAAACAGTGGAGGAAGACTGGCTACCCAGACAGAGAGACAGTGTTTTCCATCTTCCAAGTTGTGAGACAGTGGGAGGAAGAAACCCTGAGATACTGGATAATGAAACACACTCCACTCAGCTCACAGAAGATAGGTAATGCTCCACCAGGAGGGCTAGGAAAGGATGTCAATGTTGATGCCCATGCACTAGCACACTTGGTAAGAGATGACACCACAGACAGAAACATGGGAAGCAACTTCTTACTTCATGACCACCACTGATTAGAAAATGAACATGTAACCAAAGAGAGAAGAACCTATATCCTTCCACTGGTTCAAGAGCAACGACTGTTTGAAACATTATGGGAAACTAGAGCAAGAAAAATCTTTTGTTTGTTTTAAATGAGTCCTTCTCTCTCCCACATACCTTGCTTAACTGTCTCCAATACCTTCAGAGGAGCTGGTGTCACCCCCATTAGCATTTGTGTTTGAACTGAGAAAGAGCCAACTCACATTTCCTGACTAACACTGAAAGCTGAAATGATTTGAGCTATAGGACAAGAAGTTATTGTAGCCAATGCAAAAATAGAAATGATTAAGATTCTCCCCTATTTGAAAACAATTTCTGAATAACAGTATCATTCACCTTGAGTATTTTTAAACTGTATTATTGACACAGAATATGCTTAGTATGCCAAAAATCACCATAATGTTGAAAACATAATTTTACGCTCAACTACATATTTAACATACTTATGTATACTAGGCATAAACTGTAATCAGATCAAGTTCCAAACATGCTGTGACTGTTAGCTTACTTTTCCTAGAAGTGTAACTCTTGGAATAAAGCTTTTTAGGATTTACATTCCGTCAATCTGTCTATAGCATCACAAGCCATCAGATTTGGCTCCAAATCAAATTTTAATATGTTACAGCTTTAAATGGTGTTTTCCTTTTGTTTTTTCTTTTCTTTTTCTTTTTTCTTTTCTGTTTATTAAGAGGACACAACATGATGATGGTCCTGAAGTCAGGTACAAAAGTAGCTGGAAAAACTGCTTCCACAACCTTCTAATCTTGTCTCCAGAGTTCCCAGTTAGTCCAGCCTCTTCTCCACAGAGAGCTAGTTGTGTTTATAAAATGTAGAGCATAGCACTGTCACCCCCCTGCTCAAAATCTCCCATTGTCTTTTCCCTGCTACACCTTTATGAATGTTTCAGATGGTTAACCCTAACTGCTTGCTGGGCCCTACACAGCTGACATGGCATGGCTCCATCTTCATCTCTAGGACATGGCTATGATTTTTATCCCATTAATTCCAATCCTAGAAGCCAACAACTTTGTCTTCTCAAAAATGCCAACCTCATTCCTGCCCAAGAGCACCTGTACCTACTATTCTCTCTCTTGCTGGATTTTCTCAGAGTGGCTTCTGGTCATTCTGTCTCAATTCATATAGCGTCTCAAAGGGACCCTTCCTAAGCACTCAGCCACTCTACAGGATCACATGGTAATGCTCCTGTCAGAGAATTTACCCTTTACCATTCATGTGGTTACTGTCTACCTGTAGCAGCATGCCAACCCTGAGCTGTCACCAGATTTCTCCCTCTCTAGCAGCATCCCTATGTCACAGCATACACCTGCCTCCTTCCTCTGTCACCCTCAAATCCCATCAACCAATGGATCCCATGGATCCTGCACCTCTTACCAGCCATCTGGCCACCAGCACTGTCACCTGGACTCCCCCAGAGCTGTGATCATTTTTTCACTTTAAAATACCATTCAAATCTTTTAAGTGCAAAAATAGGTGCAATTTAAAGACAGTCAGTGACTTAGTACAGTTCACAGCCCTACCAACCTCAGCCACTGAGCCTCTGCCACACCCACTATGGTCTGTGCTCTAATCACACTGCATTCTCTCTTTCCAGTGTATGGACTTTCTCCCAGCCTGAGTCACACATGATTCTGGGCAAGCCCACTGCAGTCTGTCCCACTGCCTGTCTCACTCCTGCTTTTCCAAGGGAATGCATCCCTGCCCATCCCCACTTCTGCCAGTCACTCCCTTTGGGACAAGCACAGAAAGCTGGGCAAAGGTGGGGGATGACTGGAATCTCAATGAGTTCTTGGAGTAAATGAAGGAATGCAGGAGTTCAGAGACAAATGAACTAATGAAACAAGAAAAATCTTCTAATGTACATTAAAGCCCAGTACGCAATTCCAGTTAAAGTCTTACCCACTTCAAAAGGAATCCCACAAAGAGTCCTTGCAAGTCAGAATTCTGAGCCTCTAGGCACAACTAAGGATAATGAGGTCATTCTTGGGAGACCATGTCAACTCAGAATAACCTCCCTGAGTGTTCACATTCAAGTGTGTGGAAGATGGAAACACTTTTCCAGACCTGCTTCAGAAAATGAAAAGTCAGTGACTCAAAGCCAGAGCTCTTCTGCCCCACAAAAGGTTTTGAGGTGTAGAATATGTTAAGTTTAGACACAACACTTTACAAAAGCAAACATAAAAACTACCTGACAATATAAACTGAGGCACCATACGGACTCAGGGTCCCACTTTCCACATTCTGGACATCTCTGTTCATTGTCACAGAGTAGTTCCCATACTGGGAGACCCTGGTCTCAAACAAACTGCTTCAGGAGGCAAGTGGACCTTTGGTTAATAGCCCCAAACAGCACATGTACATGTGCTACAAAGCAGGGTTTAACTTCTAAGTTCAGTAACCCTGAGAAAATGAAGGAACCTGCCTGGAACATCCTCTGTCTGCCTAGATGGCCCTCAGGCTATATGATTCTCTCTGAAATAGCCTTAGCTGAGTCATATGATAATTCACTTGTATCTCAGTCTCATGGTAAAGTTAGGGGTTAACAGTATCTAACTGTATTAAAACTTGAGCATAGTATGATTTTTCTTTTAGCCAGAGGATTAGAAAAAGTAGAATATGCTTAATGAATATAATCATAAAAAGAAAGAGCAACTTCCCAGTGAAAAAGAAGTCAGAGACACTTTATTGTGTTCTGTTTTACTGGCAACTAAATGATTCACAGAGATCCCATTTCATACTTGTAAATGTAGAGGTAATGGAGGGTTGAAGAGTTCATGTCTTTGTTTTTTTTCTCTAAGAGGAGCTTTGCCATTTATTTTCACCTCTGTAATATGGACTTTATCTGATATAAGCATATATCTGTGTCTAGACCAAATATGCACACATCTGGACCTAAGACAAACATTTCCCTTCTCACTGGTCTTTCAGGAAATAGGACAAACATTGTAGAGTCTATAACTGGTATCAGACAGACCTGATGCTTCCTGGATCAGTTACTTAATCTCCCCTAGTGTCTAGTTTGCTCATTTTTACAATGGGCACAAGACCCCAACTCTCAGAGTTGCTCTAAGGCTGGGAAGGGCCATTCACAGCTCTTACACTGACAAACTTTTATACTGATGGAATAAAGCAATTTCATAGACTGAGATACCTAATAGGCTTGGAACCTATTGGGGGTCGAGTAAGTCATTCTCCATGTCCCTTTCCTCCCACCAGAAAGGACATCCCTGAGTCATAAACCTGCACTGGATGGCTTACCTCGGCAGCATACCTCACTCCATCCACCACATGCTCCGAGCCGTGGTCATCAGCAGACCCCCAGTGCAGGTGAAATTGTCGCAACCTATATTTTCCAGTGAGTGGGCCCCCATGCAGAACTAAACATGAACATATTTTAAATTGTTAACAAGATAAAGTGTTTCTGTGTGCTCCCCAACCCACAATATCTCCCTGAATTGCTCAACATGCCCATGTCCTCCGAGGAATGTTTTACAAATGTGCCATTGAGTTTGCTGACAAGCATCCAACTTTTAAGTGTATGAAGAGTGAAAACAAACATTTTAAAAAGTGAGAGAGTTCAAAATATGGGTTGTATGGAACATGTGGTTAAGAATTTATTCTGCTTACTGGAGGATGTCACACTTTGTGCATAAGGACATGATATGCAGGGTTCATCGTGAACTCCATGGAGCAGCCCAGCTCTCCAAGATGGTTCACAGATAAATAACTTGAAAGGTACATATTCCTAAGTGATGGCAAACAGCCCGGATGCACCAATTGTTAAGTGAAATCAACACATTGGTTGTCCTGTTTTTTCTTTTCTGTGACACAATAAGATCTGAGCTGAGCCAGAAATTCACCATTTCACAACTAAAACCTGTATTAGATTGGATCAAGTAATCAGTGTGGAATTGACTTTGGGAGAACACATGAACAAGCTGGCTCTGGAGAAACACTGTGATACCAAAAAAAACACATCATCAGAGGAAAGTCCAAGCATCATGGCTGATCTCTGGCAAGCCTGCTTTGAATCCAGAGTTTAAACTCAGATTAGCACAGCTCCACTTAGTTACGCAGAAAAACTTGCCTGGCACTTTACATAACTGGACTCCACATGTGAGTGTTTCCTCTAAAATATCCAACTTATGACCATGACTGGAAAATGCCTAATGTGAAGACTACCTCTCAGAGCAGGGCTTTGTACAGGGTGGGGAAAATGAGTCAAAATATCATGGTTAACTCAGGACTAACTTTGAGATAGTTTGTAATAAAACAGTTAAACTATGGTATAAAATAAATAATGGTGGCAACATTATTTTTAGTGAGAATTATTTAGTGCTGTCAAGTGTCAATTCATCTTATTATCCAGCCTAGATAAGTAAATATATATCACTGACTCCATCTTAAGCCTAAAAATAAGAAATTATTTCTCCAAAATCACACTTGGCATACATATAGAGTTCACTTACCATTTTATTCAGAATTTTAAAAAAAATCTATTTCAAATAATGCACTCAGATAAATAGGGCTACACAGGTTAAGAAACCAGGGTTAAATGCCACAAAAGATTGGGAAACATGTAATATCATAGTAGAAGGGTCACTGTTATTTGCTATATGCCTCAAAGTTCAACAATGTTGTGATACTAAAAACATGTGTGGTACTCGATTGCATTTGACTTTTTCTTTTTATTTATTTAAAATTATATTTTACTGATTATGCTATTATAGTTATCCTGATTTTCCCCCTTTGCCATCCTCCACCAAGCACCCCTACTCCCTCAGGAAATCCCCCAACCATTGTTCATGTCTATGGGTCATGCACATAAGTTCTTTGGTTGCTCCATTTCCTATACTGTATGGTACATCCCCATGACTATTTGATACTACCTATTTGTACTTCTTAATCCCTTCACCTCTTCAACCATCCTCCCACACCACCTCCCATCTGACAACCATCAAAATATTCTCCATATCCATGATTCTGTCTCTGCTCTTCTTGTTTGCTTAGTTTGATTTTTACATTCAATTTTTTATAGATAGGTATTCTAGCCATTTCACTGTTCATAGTTTTAATTTTCTTTTTCTTAAATAAGTCCCTCTAACATTTCCTATAATAACAGTTTGGTGATGATAAACTCCTTTAGTTTTTTCTTGTCTGGGAAACTCTTTATCTGCCCTTAGATTCAAAATGTTATCTTTGCTGGGTAGAGCAATTTTGGCTGTAGGTCCCTGCTTTTCATGACTTTGCATATTTCTTGCCAATTCCTTCTAGCCTGCAAAGTTTCTTTTGAGAAATCAACTGACAGTCTTATGTGAACTCCTTTGTAGGTAACTCTCTGCTTTTCTCTTGCTACTTTTAAGATTCTCTCTTGATCTTTAACCTTTGGCATTTTGATTATAATATGTTTTGAAGTAGGCCTCTTTGAATCCATCTTGTCTGGGACTCTGTGTTTCCTAGACTCTCATGTCAATTTTCTTCACCAAATTAGGTAAGTTTTCTTTCATTATTTTTCCAAATAGATTTCCAGTGTCTTGTTCTTTTTCATCTCCTTTCTGGCACCCCTATAACGAAAATGTTGGACCTCTTGAAGTTGTCCCAAAGGCTCCTTACACTCTCCTCATTTTTTGGATCCTTTTTTCTTCTTGTTCTTCTGATTGGTTGTTTTTTGCTTCCTTACATTCCAAATCATTGATTTGATTCTTGACTTCATCCACTCTACTGTTGTTTCCCTGTAAATTATTTTTTTATTTCAATTAGTGTACCTTCATTTCTGACTGGATCTTTTTTTTATGTCGCTAAGGTCTTATTATGTCCCTTGAGCACCCTTATAACCAGGGTTTTGAACTCTGCATTTGATATATTGCTTATCTTCATTTCATTTAGCTCTTTTTCTGGAGTCTGATCTGTCCTTTCACTTGGGCCATATTTCTTTGTCTCCTCATTTTGGCAGCCTCCCTGTGTTTCTTTCTATGTATTAGGTAGAGCTGCTTTGACTCTGTGTCTTGGTAGTATGGCTTAATGTAGTAGGTCCTGTAGGGTCCAATGGCACAGCCTCCCCTATCACCCAAGCTGGGCACTCGAGGTGCGACCCTTATGTGAGTTGAGTACACCCTCCTCTTGTAGTTGAGCCTTTGTTGCTGTTGGCAGATCAATGGGAGGGATTTACCTAGGCCAATCAGCTGCAAAGATTGGCTGTGACCACTAACCACCACCCTCTGCCTTCCAAGGAGAATCAGCTGTGCAGCAGTAGGGTGGTGGTACTCTGATGTGGCATGTAGCACACTGGAACACATACAAGGCAGTCTACTGGGTGCACTGGCCCTGGGGTTTCCTGGGTAGTGCAGGCCAACGTCAGCCCCCTATCTGTGTTTTGCCCACGGACACCCTGCCTCAGCTATAAAGCAATCTGAGATGGATGCTGGGCTTGGAGATTTTCAGGCAAAGTCAAGCTGTGAATCTAGGCTGGCTTCTGTTAGTCCCAGGCCTGGGTGTGAAGAGGCAAGCAAGATAATGTGTGCCAAGGGAGTTGGAAGCAGGCCTCGGGTTCAGCACAGCTGCCCTAGGCCATGGACGACTGCTTGATAGATTATTCTAAGGAAAGAATGACTTGGCTGCTTGCTATATCACCGTACCAAGAAGGAGCAGCAAATATTCTTAAAAAAATGTAGCTAGCCTTGCGGTTTGTCTTTTTCATGCTCCGCTTCAAAGCTTACTCAATATATACAGCCTGACTTCACCAATAAACAGTTCCCTCCTCTGCATCCCAGAGAAGGGACTCCACCTGACCCCGCTTTGACTTTGTCTCTTTATTTCTTAATCCCCCATTGCCTTCCCTCAGGACCTGACCTGACTGATCCAGCCACGCAGATTGCAGCACCTGGGACTCACTGAGGCAAGCTGTTGCTTGTTTGAGAGGATTTAGAAAGTTGCACAGCATTGTGCTGCATGAGCCAAGATCAGCCATTCATATGGAAAAGCAGCTTGAGTGGGGGCAGAGTCTCTGGGGATCTTCAAGGTGAATCAAACAGCATTAACCAGGTTGATGGAATCTCAGATATGGCACAAGCTTGCTGGGTAGGTTTTAGAAAAGGGGCAATGACAACTGCTTGTCTTCATGCCAGATACTTCATTTTTCCCAGTATGCTGGTGCCATTTAAGCTGCTACCCTGGTTCTGGAGTTCAGCAGGCATGAGTCTGAGTAGGTGAGTCCATGGGTGGGTTCTTTAAGAGGAAGTTGTGGGGACTTACCTTCCTGGCACTGGAACCCTGGCTGAGTGGCCTGGTATGGGGCTAGGACTCCTCACTTCCAAGATATCCCCCTGCCCCCCGAATTTTTATCCACCATACTCAGTGTAGGACTAGACTGTTCCACATCAATGTCCCTCCTACCAGTCTGGATGGATGTGGTTTCTTCAATTCCATAGTTGTCAGACTTCCATTCAACTCAATTTCTGGCAGTTCTGAGTGATTGTTTTTGTATATTTTAGTTGTAATTTTGATGTGGTTATGCGAAGAGGTGAGCCATATCTGCCTATACTGCCAGCTAGACTAGAAAACTCTCATTTGACTTTTAACATTGTTAGTAACTTGCAAATCCTACTCATTTTCTGAAACTATATTGTAGTAAGCTGCCTTAAATAGTAAGCAAGGCTGGCAACACAATCAGAAAAAAAATAATTTAAAAACCACCACATTTGTGTCTTCATACAACTTCTGTCTATCCCATTAAGATACAAACTCCGTTAAGGTGGCTCTATCTTGTTCCTTTGTGTCCTCAATACCTAGGACAATAACCAATCAATTAATACACTGGCATAAGTGCAAGGTTGCTACTGAAGTGACCTGGGAATCACCAAAGAGCATACTCTAGGACCAGTGACAGTAATGGTGAAGTACAATCTAATCACTTCTTATTCTAGAACTAGCAGTGTAGCCTCAGTTTTTTTTTTTACATGTGAGATATTATAAACAGTATCCAGCTATGACTGTGGGTGGTGTAACTTTATATTGAAAGCCTTGGACTACTTATTGTATGACCACATCTATGAGCCCATTACATCAACCATCTCTATTAACTCAGATTCAAATGAGTGTATAAAAAAGACAATTGCACATATGAAAAGCAAGGTCCCTCCTCCCCCCAAAAGTTGAAAATACCAAGTGTTAATCTTTGTGCATTTTTGCAATGCTCTGAATAATAATGATCACTTTTACAAATTTGACAAGTATGAGGAAGAAATTTTATGGGCTTATAATTTTTACTAACAATATAGCATTACATTAATATAGGAAATATTTATGTAATTATTAAACCAAAGTTGAGCTTAGTAAGTGAAAACTTTCTTCCATTTAAGAATTAAAAAAATTTAACTATGTGTATCAAGTACGGCAACTACAGTGTCATCCTAATATTAGACTAAAAGTAAAAGTAATTTGTGAGAAGCCTTAAAATATTATTCTCTCTAATCTTTCATCTTGCTTTTAAACTCTGTAGCATCTAGTTCTCTGGACCGTAGCTCTGCTTGAAGAAGGATTATTTATTTTAAGGAAATACTTTTTTCTACTTCATTTAGCTAATTTGTTATATATAAATAATACTAAAGTTTTACTTGGTCAGTCCATTATTTATTGACAGTGTAAAAGACACTGTCCTATGAACTTCAAACAGAACTTTTATTATAAGTTCCAGCAAAGTAAAAACAAGGCCATACACTGCATAGGTGTTTCAAATATGAGAGAAAAGAAGGTATCATCCAAACACCCAAGTTCCTCATTTCTACCCCCAAAAAGCCAACCTGATTTGTCCTCCATGTCATCAAAGTCAACGTTGAAGGAATGGCCACTGTTACTGATGATTTTTGCTGAGCTTGCGTCATACTTGATACAAAGTGGTTGGAGGGAAGAGTCATACTTCACTTCCTTGGTTTTAATCTCAATTGGGGATTGCTGGTCCCCATCAGCAATAGGGAAAAGTTCATTCCAGTGAACAGGACCTTGAATACAGGGGGCCAAAAGAAAAGGACTAAACAAGTGATTTCATTCAACAGGTACTTGTTGCATGCAATGCATTGTGCTTGAGATTGAAGAGAGAATAAGGATTAATAAAATAAGATTTTCATGTTCAAGACCTTCACATTTAATTGTGTTGATGTTTTTAAAAGACTAGTTGCTCTTATTATAGGTATGGAAACTTCCTGGTTTACCTTCATTCATTTTCAGAATTAAACAAATCCTTGCAGACAAAAGAGCATGTACACTTTATAAGGTACTTTCCAAAGGTACTGTTCTACCAAAGCAAAAACAATAGCACAATTCTTCACTGAGAACAATGAGGTTCAGTCTCAGCTCCAAGAATGAGCTGTGGTAGCTGCAGAGCTCACCAAGTTTATGACTGAAAGAATTTAAAGACCTGAATAAGCACAGAGGGTGTGAGTTCTTAAGAATGCCTCCTTCTTTCTTCCATCACTTGGTGGTATCTTCAGGTGTCACCCAGCCCTTACTCAATGACCTGTGATATGCAACAGGCAACATATAAATTCTCACATGGGATAATCCAATACAATGGCTGCACCATGTTAGGAAATGTAGTATTGTAGATGATCTGCAGTGCAGTCAGGTAACAATTTATTATTCTTCTTCTACATTTCAGGATGTCCTTCTGTGGTTATTTTGCCTATGCTACATTTGAATTCCAAAACACAGGACAATGATCACCCTGATCCTCTACTCAAAGGCCAAAACTGCATCAAGTTCCCAAACCAGACATGTTTGGTAAATTAATGTGAACCAATAGGCCAACAATTCCCTTGTCTGGTCTCTGCATTTCTCTGGGAAAATCAGTGTGAGTTCTGCCTCTCGGAAGCAACAGCAAGGTGGCAGGCAGCTCTACATAAGCTCCAGGTCCATGGACAGAGCCTCATCATTCCTAGTCAGAGGGTATTGTCTCCTCCACTGATCTGTAGCCAAAACAGCCACCATCAGCTAAGAAAAGCTAATGGCCATTGGCTAAGCTCTTCTCTTCTTACCAACCAACTTACCTGGTTTCTCCAAAACTCAAGTACTTGTAAAAATGACACAGCATGACAATTAGCTAAACATTGGTGATTAACAACACAGATATTTTTAAAAGATAAGGTTAAGAATAATATTTCATGAAAGGTAAAAATATCACAATTAAAGATGGAGACATAGGTATACACACTGTGCCTCATTGCACAACCAAGATAGGGACAACAATAATTTAGAAACAGAATAACAACCAGAACTGACAGAAAATTCATCTGAATGGAAGTCGGACAACCAAGAAGTTAAAATAGACACTTTCATCCAGACCGGTAGGAAGGGTGGAGTCGGGCCACCAGGCTTGGGTTGAAGCGGAGAGCAGAGAGAGTTGAGACCGGGCACGTAAGGCATCCAGGGTGCACAAGACCGCAGCAGGTGGACACTGAGCATGCAAGCAGCAGCTGGCAGACCCCAGCTGAGAGGTGGCAACCTGCAGACCCAGCAAGGCGGTGATTGTGAAGCAAGGCACTGCGCGCAACCCAGGATCCCAGCGCTGGGAAATAGAGCGTTGGGCCACTGAATGAAAACACCTGTGGGGGTTGAGGAACAGGGCAAGACTCCCAGCCTCACAGGAGAGGTCCTTGGAAAGTCCCACGGGGTGCACAAGCTCACCCACATGGGAATTGGCACCAGAGGGGCCCAGTTTGCTCGGGGGAGGCAGAGGAAGGGACTGAGGTCTGACGGAGAGCAGAACAAATGCCATTGTTCCCTCTCAGATCCTGGCCCCACATACAACATCACATCCCAGCAACTGGGGTACCCTGCCTTGGTGAACACCTAAGGCTCTGCCCCTCATATGTAAAAAGCGCGACAAGACCAAAGGGTGGGGGGAGATGGCTCAAACAGAATTGAAAGGTCCACAACCAGTACTTTTAAGTGACCGAGAGATAGCCAACCTATCAGATGCACAGTTCCGAGCACTGGTGACCAGGATGCTCACAGAATTGGTTGATTTTGGTCGCAAATTAGATGAAAAAATGAAGGACAAAAAAAAAACATACAACCAGAAAAGAATGAAGAAATAAGAAATCAAGAAAATGAGGAGAGGCTTAGGAACCTCCAGGACATCTTGAAATGATCCAACATCTGAATTATAGGGGTACCAGAAGAAGAAGAGGAAGAGCAACAAGTAGAAAACTTATTTGAACAAATAATAAAGAACTTCCCCAATCTGGCAAAGGAAATAGACTTCCAGGAAGTCCAGGAAGCTCAGAGAGTCCCAAAGAAGTTAGATCCAAGAAGGAACACACCAAAGCACATCATAATTACATTAGCCAGATTAAAATGAAAGAGAGAATCCTAGAAGCAGCAAGAGAAAAGGAGACAATTACCTACAAAGGAGTGCCCATCAGACTGTCAGTTGATTTCTCAAAAGAGACCTTACAGGCAAGAAGGGGCTGGAAAGAAGTATTCCAAGTCATGAAATGCAAGCACCTACATCTCAGGTTGCTCTATCCAGCAAAGCTTTAATTTAGAATGGAAAGGCACAAAAAGTACTTCTCAGATAAGGTCAAGTTAAAGGATTTCATAATCACCAAGCCCTTATTATATGAAATGTTAAAGGGACTTATCTAAGAAAAAGAAGATAAAAAAAAAAGTACAGTAAAATGACAGCAAACTCACAATTATTAACAACCACACCTAAAACAAAAACAAAAACAAACTAAGCAAACAACTAGAACAGGAACAGAACCACAGAAATGGAGATCACATGGAGGGTTAGCAACAGGGGAGTGGGAGGAGGAGAGAAGGGGGAAAGTACTGAGAATAAGTAGCATAGATGGTAGGTAGAAAAAAGATGGGGGGGAGGCAAGAACAGTATGGGAAATGTATAAGAAAAAGAACTTATGACACATGGACATGAACTAAGGGGGGGAATGTGGGTGGGAGAGGGTGTGTGGGTGGAGGGGAATGAAGGGGGGAAATGAGACAACTGTAATAGCATAATCAATAAAATATATTTTTTTAAAATGTCACAATCAGTAACAACTTCGATCTCTAAATCTCATATCCCTGATTACTCATTTTGGCAAAAAAGGAAGCATAAGTGTCTTCCTTTACATAAGCTTCAGGTACAAAACTTCCCAACATGAATACATACCCACACACGCAAGTCAAAAGTTGTTCTCTCATGAATCTGACATTTTGGACTTCAAGGCAACTTGAACATTGGAAGTTCTTGCTTACAACTTACTACAGAAAAAATTGCTATTCCTTATTTATTAAGTATTCTCACATACCTTTCTAGTACTCTCAATGTCTACAATCTAGTCTTTTTTTATAAAAAGATTTTATTTATTTAGTTTTTGAGAGAAGGGAAGGGAAGGAGAAAGAGAGGGAGAGAAACATCAATGTGGGTTGCCTCTCGCGTGCCCCCTAGTGGGGACCTAGGCATGTGCCCTAGACTGGGAATTGAACCAACTACGCTTTGGTTTGCAGGCCTGTGCTCAATCCACTGAGCTATACCAGCCAGGGCTAGTTCTTTTTTTTTTTTTAACGCTCAAGTTTTCTATCTCACAGCCATCAAGTATGACTTAACAGAGAGAGAATTAGATTTCAAATATGCAGTGCACGTGTCACAACATGTTGTTGACTTTTTTCCAGTCAGGAAACAGTTTTTTTCGCCTCCTAATTACTTTACTCTCCTCTTTCCAGTTCTTTATAACCAAAACCATTTTGAAATACTCAATTTTAAATATTAACTATTAGGGTAGGTTCATTTCCCTGCCTTTTAAGAGACCCCTTTTTAGAAAGTTTTTCAAAACTTTCAACTTTAAAAACATTTAAACATGGTTCTTAAGGAGAGATATATGAGGTCTGTCCAGAAGGAATACAGCCATGTAATATGAAAAACAGAGACATTTATAGAAGATACAGGATATAAGAAACATTGTACATAGGGCAATGTCACCGCAGTCTCCTTCAAAGTAGGCACCTTAGAGCCTCACACAGTTCTCCCAGTCAACATCAGCTGCCGTATCAGATTTTCATGAATCTCAACAAAAGTCTGAAATCACTTCCCTTTCAAAGCTCATTTTGGCTTTGGGAAAAGCCAGAAGTCACAAGGCCCCAAATCTGGGCTGAATCTCCTGGGTGATTTGATGTTTTGCCAAAAACTGTGCATGAGATGTGATACATGAGCAAACATTTTGTTGTGATGAAGCTGCCAATCACCAGTTGCCCATAGCTGCAGCCTTCTGAACCATCAAAATAGTTTCTGCAGAGAAATGTTCAAGTTTAACACAAAATTTGATGCAGATTTGTTGCACTACTTGCTCAGTCATTTTGAATGTGATGGACACACAGTACACATGCTCACTCAATGGCATCTATCCCCCCACTGACTAGTACAGTGAAGCTGCCATTTTTCACACATGCACATTCCACCATTCCAGTCCAGTCTCCTTGGTTGACAGGTTACACTGATATCCCAGAAACAATTCTCGTTATATTAACAATGGCTGGACATTTTCTGGACAGACCTCATATGTTGTTTCTTCCTTTTATTCTGGAGCTTTTGAATATCCATAGTGATATATAGTTTTCAGTAATTGTCACACTTTCTAAACTAAGCCAATAAATCTTTCTAAGTTTAGTGGAAGATATTCTAAGTTGTTTGTGAAGGTGGTTGCCCCCTTCCAAAGCCTCGTGTCACCTGCTCATTCATGGCCTTTGCCAGTCTAAGCAGAAAAAGATAAGACCCACCAGCCAGGATGTATAACTTCCAGCACGATTTTTGGCACAGGTGAGCCTTTGGAGTGCTACTTCTTCTAAAGCAGGGAATGGCCCAGCAATTCGTAGAGAACTATGAAATCAGTCTTTGCTCATGGCTTTCCTGAGGATTTTTAAACTTTCTAAAGACAGCTTCAACGTTTTCTAACATATTAGAAAGTAATGAATACTCATTGATCAAAAATATTTTCCTAACCATAATTACTATTGTTGCATAGTAACTATTAATTAATAATAATAATACAACCCTAGCCAGGTGGCTCAGTTGGTTGGCATGTTGTCCAAAAGGTTACAGGTTCCATTACTGGTTATGGTACATACCTAGGTTGTGCCATACAATCCCTGGTTGGGGTACGTATGGGAGGCAAGTGACCCATGTTTTTCTCTTACACTGATGTTTCTCTGCCCCTCTCCAATCTCTCCCCCTCTCCCACTCTCTCCCCCTCCTCTCTCTTTAAAAATCAATAAACATATCCTAGGGTGAGGATTAAAAAGATAATACTACAAATTTTTCCAACAGAGAGGAAAATTTTTAAAAATTCAAACATAAATTAGAAATTAGCAAAATGTAAGATTATAATTGTAGCCTTTATCAAAAGTAATCTATCCAAATTATTTGTTTCATTTTTAAAGTCTTAAATTTTACCTGCTGCCATTTTTAATTGGCAAGTTAATCATAATTCAAAAGGCTAAAGTTAGAAGTGAAACTTTTCTGCCCTGGTCAGTGCAGCTCAGTTGGTTGGAGCTTAGTTCTGGAACTAAAGGGTTGTGGGTTTCCAGACCCAGCACATGCCTGGGTTATGGTGTTCGATCCCTGGTCCAGGTGTGTACAGGAAGCAACCAGTGGATATTTCTCTCTCTCCCTTCCTCTGTCTGTAAAAAGCAATGAGAAAAAATGTCCTCTGGTGAAATAAAAAAAAGAAGTGAAAGTTTCCTTTTTTGTGTGTGAAAGTTTTTATAAAACTATAGTATAGAGTACCATTCAATAATAAACACATTAGTCAAAAAATATTATTATCATTATGATTCTTAGGACTAATTTTGAGAGTGATTCACTATAAGGCTTTGTCGGTGTCACTTTGCAATTAGTTTAAATAAACAGTATTTGAAGCAATAAGTTTGGTTCAATTTAATATAAAAATAAGGAAATGTTTTACTTTCGATAGTTTAAAATAGATAAGAAGTATTGTACATGCCTAATTACTGCTGTACCCATCAGTAAATGCATTTTGCCCACCTGTTTTAATTTCAATAACACTTTGCTGATCATCAGTGTCCACAGGGTGTATGCCAAAGGAGAGAAAGGGAAGACTGGAAGAAGTCTGAACTCCTTCCAGAGAGAACCTAAGTCTGAGTCTGAGCCAAGTAGGGACTCAGGGCCGTGGCCAGTGTCATAGTTAACCCAGAAACCAGCAGCCTTGGGGTTCTCAAGAAGGCAGGCTGAATTTTCAGAACTGCAATTCAAGTTATTCAAATTTCTTAAATATATTTCCCCATGTTTCCATTATTTGTTTCCCCGGAGTGAATAATGAACTTACAAGACTGAAAGGAAAGTTGTCCTCGAGTCATTAAAGTGTGTCCTCAGACCAACTTTAACCCAAAGGTGCTGTCACTAGGGCAAGTCCCCCCACACAGTCCGCTTCCGAAGGGCAGTGCACGGACCAAGGTAAAGTTTGGGGTCTGGTAACCCCTGGCAGGCTGTCATCCCTGTACTAACACCCCGAGAGCCACCCCCGCACGCGGTCCGCGAGGGCCTCAGGGCAGGGGACCCTTGTGTCCTGGCGACTGTGTGCGCTAAGTGGGACTCCTAGCCCCCAACCCCCTGGCTCCCCAGGCCGTCTGTCAGCGGGACACTCACCGTTGTGCTCTGCATACCCCCAGCTGAGCCGAGACATGGTCCTGGCAGGAGGTTGGAAGGGCGGGATAGCAGGGAGCTTGGGCGGTGCCGAAGAAGTGGGGGTGGTGTGCATACGTGGCCGGTAGCCTGAGTGGTGGTCGGTCTGCTGCCAGGGGACTCGCACAGGGCTGGCTGAGCCAGGCGCCTGGGTCCCATGCTGCTCTGAACCCAGAAAAAGGTGGGTGGTGGGGAGGGGAAGGCAGGAGGAAAAGGACTCTGGGGACTTCCTGCCTGCTGCAGGAGTCCCGGGAAATGGAAGCACTGCCTGTAGGCTACACCAGATGGTGAGTCACAGGAGGTGGCCCTGGTGGGGGTTTAAGCCCAGAACTAGGACGGTGGCAAAGCCCAAAAACAACAGCAGTATTCATGAAGGGGACGCTCAGGTCAGGCCAGCACATTTATCCACATTTTACAAGACATCCTCCCAGCATCTGCTGAGGAAGATACGCCAAATGCCAGAGTCAGAAGGGCTCAGTGACCGTTTTTTGGCCCTATGGGGCCTGCAGGTCCCTCCCACACCCACATCCCATTGGCTCTCTGTCATCCTTTGCATTATTAGGCACTGGGTGCCTAATAATGCTGCCCTTTGCATCCCACAGGAGCAGGGTGTTCAGGCCTCTCCTGGATGCTCAGTGGCCTTGCTGCCCTGGACAGAAGTGAACTTTCTGTCTTGGAAGGTTGGCTGTGCTGAGCTCCCAGTGAAAAACAGACACAGTGTGATCTGCTGGGATTATAATTACTGTCCCAGAGATTAAGGCTTTGAGTTTAGTCCCTTGGAAATTTCAGACTGAACTCTGTAGTTTTTTATGAATAAACTAGTGCAAAGGGCTTCTTGATGGCCTGAAACTTCGATTAAGATGGAAGAGTGGCTGTTTAAATACCATCTTTCCTTTCCTCTTGAGGGGGGAGACAGCATAGGAAGAACTCTGAGACTGCAGTACTGTTACTGACCAGCATCTGGCATCCTGGTTGCCAGGGAATGCCTTTTATCACTTAGGTAGAATGAATAGTAAACTGAGGCAGGGAGGAGGAAGGAGACATGTCTCACACACTAACTCAGCAGTCCTGAGCCTGGTCTGATAATATTGCCAGGTGTTCCAGCATCACAAGAGACACTATTTTAGCAAGAAAGAAAGGAAGTCCTTGAAATTCTATGTAGTGTTCCCACTATCTGGGAAAGAAGGCCTCGAAAGTGTGCTTTCATCCCAAGGCCTGTAATGTGGGAGAGGGTACCCAGTGTCCAAAGAAGAAGCCCATTAAACAACTTTGGTTAATTGTCTACCTCTGGTCACTATCTGTTTTATGAGGGAGTCCCTGATGCTTACAGAAAGAGCCCATAAATAACTTTGGAAAGTGCCCCAATTTTAATTAACTGCCTCCTGTCACATATTTGTTTTACAATGAGATGAACAAATGGGGTCTGGAGCAAGATAAGGATTTGGGCTAACAGACCCCCACACATACCTAAGTTTAGGTAGTCACATTACCCCAGGAAAGCTGGCACCACATTTACTTGTTAATCAACATGTAACTCTTTTTCCCTCCTATTCCCACCAGCTATATAAATCCTCAGAATAAAAGACTTGTTCTCTCTCTTGGGGGTTGGGGTACTCCTGGTCTTCTTAGCTCTTGGGCCACGGGACCTCTGGCCACCTGGCCTTGAGCCACTTGGGGGCTTGCCACCCTGGTCTTCAGCTGCTCTTCCATGTTTGCTGCCCTTCTTTACCCTGAAACTTTGCCTTTCACCTGTCACATTTAGAAATGATCTGTTCCCATTCTATTTCATGGGAACAGATCACTAATAAACTGATTACATGCTAATATATTTGCTGTTCTATAATTCTTTACATGCATCAGCAAGAAGAACCAAGTCTCTCCCATCATACTCTTGCCCTCCACACAGCAGCTGCACAATGTGGTAACTGCATGTACCAGTAGGTACCTCTTTTGATACTGCTGTGTTGTTTAGGGATGACTAAAATAGGCTCAATTTGAACTATTCTTTAGATTTCACCTGAACATCTCATAGTGCAGCCTGCCTTCCTTCTTCTGCTTCTGTGATTATCACTGGGGTTATAGCACGGCAGGAGGAAAAGTTTTCTACAGAACTAAGTACAGTCAACTTCATGCTCCTCTTGCACCTAAGGAAAAGTCCTGCATCCTTCATCCACCTCTCTGGCACATTTGGGTTCATTTGTGCCAATATAATAGGAACCAAACTTTGAGGAATAAGTTTGAATATATATTAAAGGACTTATCCAAAATTACATAAAAACTCTTAAAAATCAAAATTAAGCAAACAAACAACCACTTGGGCCCATATAAAAATAGGCCAAAGACCTTAACAGATACCTCATCAAACAAGATACAATACACAGATGGCAAATGCGCATATAAAAGATGGTCCACAGCACCTGTCATTAGGGAACTGCCAATTATAACAACAGCAGGATCCCACTACACATCTATCGGAGTGTCCAAAATCCAGAACACTGACAACATGAAGTTCTGACCAGGTTGTGGAGTATCAGGAACACTGACTGACTCATAGCTTGTGGGGATGGGAATGGTTGCAGCCACTTTGGAAGACAGTTTGGTGGTTTCTTACAAAACAAAACATACTTTTTCTATGATCCAAATGAGCTGAAAACTGTTTATAGCAGCTTTGTTCATAATTGCCAAATCTAGGAAGCACCCATGATATCCATCAGTAGGTGAATGGCTGATTAAATTGTAGTTCATTGAGACAGTGGAATATTATTCAGCACTAAAGAGAAATGAGCTATTAAGTCATGAAAAGACACAGAGGCACATTAAATATATATTGCTAATTGAAAGAAGCCAATCTGAAAAGGCAACATACTGTATGATTTCAACTATGTGACATTCTGGAAAAGGCAAAACTATGGAGACAGTAAAGAGATCAGTGGTTGTCAAGGGCTGGGAAGATAGGGGATAAATAGAGCACAAAGGATTACAGGACAGTGAAAATAATCTATATGATTATTTGCATCTATAATGATGGATGCATGTCATTATGCATTTTTCCAAACCCACAGAATGTACAGCACCAAAAATGAACCTAAGGTAAGTTATGAACTTTGGGTGATAATAAGACATCAATGTAGATTCATCATTTGTAACAAATGTACCCTTTGGTGGGAGGAGTTAATAATAGAGGAAGCTATGCATTCATAGGGGCAAGGGGTATATGGGAAATATTCTGTATTTCCTTCTCAATATTCCCATGAACTTAAAGTTATTCTTAAAAAATAAAGTTTTAAAAAAAGGTAAACTCACAAAAAACTAACAGGGTCATGTAAAATATACACCTACACAGGAGCTAGATTATAAGAGGTCCCATACCAAATTTGGGATCATTCGGCTATCAAAAAGAATAATAATTGTAATAGATTATAATATCCTACCCCAAAAATACCCATGAGGGGGGAGGGAGGGAGGGAGGGAGGGAGGGAGAGAGAGAGAGAGAGAGAGAGAGAGAGAGAGAGAGAGAGAGAGAGAGAGAGAGAGAGAGAGAGAGAGGATGCTTCTTTATGAGAGAATGCCAACTATTGGATACAGATGAAATGATGAAATTTTAAAACAATCATTTTTGCAAGGCCAATGTAATATCTGGTTCAGGCAAAGCTCAGTCATGGGAGCTAAACCTTCTGGATAAAAGGTTATAGGCAGACAGGATATTTACACAGTCTAAGGTTCAGAGACAAAATATACATAAAAACCAAACACGATGTGTGATTCTCAGTTAAGTCCTACACTGGTAAAGGGGGTGGAGGGAAGCTAAAATAGGTGCTTTGGGTCAACTGGAGAAATGTTGATATGGACAGCATGTAGGTGGCCTCATTGAATTGATGATAATTTGTAGGTGCCATGATGTGCTGGGGAGACTGTAGAATATGAATGCCGAAGCCATCAGGCTGAAGTACCCTGGTGCCTGCAACTGACTCACATGTCTTGGTCAGTAACTGATGGATCCAACTGAAGGATATGTGGATGCTCAAGAGATTATTTTTATAATTTTTCTGTACATATTAAATTTTTTCAAAAAAATTTGGAGTCAATTAACTCATTAACTTGCTAAATAACCCTTCATAATTATTTGTGGGTTTTCTTCTTAAAAAAGAACCTGTTTTCTGATTCACAACCATCAAGTACAAACAAATAAAAGACTAACACTAACCAGTGAACTCAGGATTCCTGACCACGGTCATCATCTCCACTTCACTCTTGAACTGACTGGATCCAGCCCAATCTCTGTGCAGCAAACATGGTTAATCAGCTCTTCAAAGCATCAGACACTATGTTGTAAGCTGCACTCATTAAGTTATAACCTTTCATATAAAAATATTTAATGAAGTGTACTAATATAGTAAGGGAAAATCAAAGTGATGTTGTTGATACTGATGAATTGATCCTGTTTTATTAGAGCATATGCACAGGCTCTCTGAGGTGCACATTTTCCCCAAGTACTCCTTTTGGAAAGCCTAAATGTGAACCCAACTGGCTATTTTCATCTGATTTTACCAAGCAGAGAAATAGCTGAGTAAGATTCCTCAGTTACCCAGACAGGCCAGCCACACAGTGGGACATAGTGCCAGTCTGCAGAGTCCCAAGTCCAAGGTGCTCTCCAGTAGTGCCTGTTTCTTGCTTTCATTGTGTCCTGTGATTTGTACAGCTGGGACTTATTAACCACAGGAATGTCTTATCGTTTGCTATCTTGTGAAGGCTGTTGATTTTATGGAGCTGACGTATGGAGTTTCTATTATTTTACCTCCCCATTCTTCAGGTTACCCTACCATGGGGATGCATAATGCAAGCTGCCTAGGAGAGATCTCTCTGACAGATTGCACAGAGGCCCAAGGGGCCAAAGGACTTACTCAATGACCAAGGTTTCATGTCAGAAGGAGAATTCTCTGACCAAAATTGAAAGGGTAACTCCAGTGAATCATGGCTCAAGACACTTCTCAGATTCCAGTTTTAGAAACTGGAGGCAAACATTTTGTCAGATAAGAATACAATCATTGCTAAAACCCTACATTGTACATTTCTATTCTGTTTCTTCTCATACAGTTTTTAAATAATTTGTCCAAATCCTATTTTTAGTGTTTCATATCTTATTTGAGCATATCGCAAAAGTAAAGTATGAAAAATAAAAGGAGATAAGATTATTTAAAAGGAAGTGAAGTTGTATAGACATCAGATCAATGTTGAAAAGCCCTGATAATTCAGGCCAAAATAATCCAGCTGTCAAAGAATTTAGTTAATTATTCCCTGGATTCAATAAATAAGTCAGTCTTATTCTATGGCTATATTATAAATGTTCATAACCTTACATCATATTCCCAGACATGCTCCCTACAAAGCTTTATTTAAAATGGTGTTCATCATAATGGAGTTATAACAGAAAAAATCTAGAAACAGAAATGCAAATGGTAAGAATTGAAATAACTTATTGTATATCAAAAAGAGGTAATTTTAGAAAGACATGAAATACTGCATTTAAAAGTACACTTATTTGTGTTTATATTTATAAATTTTTATCTAGAGAGATAATTCTCATTTTTCATTAACAACATAGTATACTGCATAGAAAAAAAGGCTGCAAAGAAATCTATTTTTAAAAATCTGAGTGATGGAGTATCTTCATTGTTCAAAAATATTTGTTGGGTTCTCTTTATGTGCTGGCACTGTTTCCAGCACAGGGGCATAGCCAGCCCCTTGTGGCATCTCCTTCCTCCCTGAATTGGACTGGCAAGTTGACAGTGCGTGACTTCTGCATCCAAGTTACAAGAGACATTGCAGTGTCTTCCTCTCCTGGATCCTCAGTCTGGAGGCTGTCAGCTTCCATGTCATGGGGACACTCAGGCCTGCAGAAATGTCCTTCTAAAAGGAGTCGGGTACTTGGCAGTGGCCAGTGCCAGTGGCAGCCCTGAGCAATGTGCTTGGCTAGCCAATCCCCATCCCCAGCTGAGCCTTGAGGCGACTGCAACTCGGCCAACATCTAACTGAAACCTCATGAAAGACCTGAACCAGATCCATCCAGACAAGCCCCTTTCAAAGTCCATCCCCACAGAAATTATGAGATAATAAATGATGACTATTGTTTTGAGCAACTCAATTTTTAAGTGATTTGTTACACTTTAGAAAACAAATATAGCAGAAAACAAAGCCAGATAGAAAAGTTCTGCCTTTATGGAGCTTACATTCTAGCAGAAGACAGATAATAAGCAAAATATATAAACTATATGCGATATAATAATGGCATAGTAGGATGGGGGTAGGGGAGTAAGAGGACCCCTGATTTTACAGAGGTACTCATGAAGCCCTCTCTGAAAAGATGCCTTTTGAAATAAGACCTGAGAGGTAAGGGAGGAGCCTAGCAGATATTTAGGGGCAAATGCCCTGGCAGATGGTCCGGAGAAGCCGGAACACTCAGGTGCCATGATTAGAGGACAGTGAGAAACCAGTGGGGGTTGATGCATCAGAGGGGCCATAGAGGGGCTGCAGGCCCTTGTAAGTATTTGGCTTTTATTCTGAGTAATGTGGGAGCATCAGAAGTTTGGAGCTGATGAATGACATGATCTGATTGCCATTGCAGCAGGACTCTGGCTGGTGGGATGGGTACAGATGAAAGCAACCAGTTAGGAAGCTGTTACAACAATCTGAGTGAGACAAAGAAGATGGTGAGCTAGATCTGAACCCAGTCATGTCATGGCTGGTGGTGCATTTCTTTTTTATGCTTTTTTGAATTTCCAAGTTTCTAAATGACTCTCCATGACTTTTATAATCCAAAAGGAGAAAAAGAAGTTTTTAAGGAGCCACATGTTTGTTTTTGGTTCTATGTAATCACAGTATAGACACCCATGTAATTCTTAACAAAATTTCAGCACAACAGGGTTCTAAAACACCACAGAAGGTCAAAAACTGTTGACTTTGGTCTGTGAAAACTAACAATTTTAACTGAAAAACAAAATCACTGTTGAGCTTTAGAAAGTTTGAATGTTGACTTATCAACTAAACTTGATAATTACAAAGCACAGCATCTGCTTTTTTTTCTTTGAACACTGCTGAAAGGTCAAATTGAAAGGTCAAATCTTAATTTAATAACACACATCCTTCTCTGCCCTTGCCCATTTTCTGGGTTTTAAACACGTACCTGCTGCTTCACAATTCCTGTCCTTTTTTCACATTACTTTCATTTTAACCAAGCATCATAAAAAATGTGAAAGGACTTTATGTACCCTTTAAATATTTTTATGGCCTTTGTGATATGTATTTGATTGTTTCCAACCTTCAGCTATTGCATACGTCCTTGGTGACTGTCATTAGTTCAGATTCTGGATTTCTAGGTATTAGGCCAGGAGATTACTCTGGATAAAACCTGCTTCTTTAAATTGGAAACATATTTGTGGAGCACCAATCACTTGAAGGAACAGAGATAAAAAGAAGTATTCCTCTAGGTATTTTAGAGTCATTTTCCATGGACTGGCTACAGTCCCTGTTTCTTACACATCAGAGGATTTTCTGTCATTGAGGAAATGTTATGTCACAACTCTATGCACTGGAATTACAGAACCCTGGGTGGGATACAAACATGGCATAGTAAAAAACCCGACAGACTGCATGCGTGATTGCAGACAGACATACAGGTCATGTGATGTTTGAATTATAGAAAATGCAGAGTGATTCCAATTCTTGGCTATTGCAAATAACACTGCTATGAACATAGGGGTGCATAAGGTCTTTTGAGTGGATTAAAAAACTGTGGTACATTTACATAATGGAGTACTATGCAGCAGAAAGAAGGAATTCCTACTTTTTGTGACAGCATGGATGGAACAAAAGACTATCATGTTAGGTGAAACAAGCCAGTCAGTGAAAGACAAATACCATATGATCTCACCTATAAGGGGGACCTACTGAATAAAATAAACTAATGAGCAAAATAGAACCAGAGGCATAGAATCACAGAATAGACTGCTGGAGGTAGGAGGGGAGGAGGGAGGGTGGGGGGCTATTTGAAAGAAGGTGAAGGGATTATTAGTCAATGAACGTACATGAAAGACTCATGGACATGGACAATGGGGTGGGGATTGACTTTTGGAAGTTGTGGGGTGGGCTGGGCAGAAGGGGACTGAGGGGAAAATAATTGGAACTGTAAAATAGTAAAAAAAAAAAAAAAAGAAACAAAATACAGAGTGAACAGCTAACACCTGAGACCTGTGTCCTGTGGAAGGGAGTCATTTTCCTTCACTACAAACAGCTAACTGTTTTCTATTCAAAATGAAATCAGTACCTGTACCTTTGTTTGAAACCTGGCTTTTCTATGACAGTAACAAGGGAATTAGCAAAACACGTGACACTTTAATGCAGAGATGCTCTTGGAAGCATGGTATCACTTTCCTAGAAAAGTCAACCCAGAGGTCTTAACTGGGAAGTCTGCACACACACAGCCAGAAGGCAGACATCATCGGAATTCAGGCTGCCTGTCATGCACAGAATCCAATAAGCTGAGGCAGGGATTGAATTTTTAAGGGCGCTTTATTCAGATGGCCAGCAATCTGAGATGGAGGGTTTGCACCCTAACAAATTGTCTTACCTTTTCTTTCCAAGCCAGTGTTTTTATAACAGGGAATAAAGAAGGTGTGGTGAGTGTTCTTGAAATGCAGGGAAAATTTAGGTGAAAGAAACTGCAGCATTCTCGTGCCGGGCAGTTAGCTGTACCCATGGGGCATGTGGTTGTCTGTCTCTTCCTGGAACTCCATGGCCTGGATGCCTCCACCTGTTTCCCAGACGGTAATCTCTAACAGTACCCCAGGAAGTCGGCTGTCTCTCCTGGGAGTGGTGGGCCTTATCTGCAGTTCCTGAAACAATAGCTTTAACATATGCATTACCTCCTAGACTTATTAACTACTTACCTTAAACTAAAATTTTCCAATTCTTGAGTGGCCTATCATTTCCTGGGCGTTTTTGAAGCTCCCTGATACTCGTTTGACAACATCTTCAAAACGCCCTACACTCCTCCCCTGTTGCACACAGAACTCTGAAGCAGGGAAACAACCCGGAAGAAAAACACCTTGGCTCCTCCTGTGCGCCCACCGCCGGGGGTAGCGCGCCCACGACCGGACGAGAGCTTACGTCAGGGAGCGGAAGGCGCAGAAGGGCGGAAACAGGTCCGTTTTATTAAAGGGCGGGGTTTCATTTACAAGTTGGGCCGGGATTGTCTCCTAGGGACTGGTAGGACTTCGCTTTGTGGGCGGGGCACTTCAGGGTGGAACCACAAACTAAGAGAGGAAGCTTAATTGGCTGCCTCTCCTTAAACTTCCTGAATCCGGCGCGTAACGGAGTGCTGGGGCGACTGTTAGAGTCTCTGCCGTCAGTCTGGTGAGAGGCAGGTGGGTAGTTTCAGGGCCGGGGAGGGGCTGGCTGGACTCGCATCGCTGCAGCCCGAGGTCGGGATCCGCCGCGCTCCTTCAGGCTGTTCTCTTCAGGGGCGGCCCGGCCTGTGGGCCTCAGCCCTGGGCCAGGGATCAGTTTTTGGTTGTGTCTGTTGTATAATGGTTTCCATGTGGTTGGCAGGGATATTCCCCGTCCCCCCTGGATAGAATATGACCTTCTCCACGAACCTGCCTTTGATAGATCCTGTCATGTGTGTGCCATACCTGGTAAATAATAGTAATTGATTAATGAGTACTAGATGAGTGGTTGGATTTTGGTTAATATTGGGAGGATTGTAGATCATTTAATTTAATTTATTATGTGTATGTTCTGTTTCTTCTATATTAATGTATTTTTATCGTGTTCGTTATTTTTAAGTACTGTTGGGGTCAAAAGCGTTGCTGTTACGTAGTTGTCTGAGGTCAGACGTGGAGGATGTAAACTTTAGTCAAGAGATACAGTGTGAGCAAAGGGAAGAAAATAAGAATGTTCAAGTATCTTCAAAGAACAATATGCAGAGCAGGTGGGTGCAAATGGAGAGGTAGCAGGGTAGTGTGACAGATGTATTGTGGATCCGTGGTTCCAGCAGTAAAGACAGAGCATATTGCTTCTTGTGCCCTGGAGGAGCTGTCACAGGTTTTTAACATTGGAAGGTTCATTCCATAGATTATGCTGGACAGACTTTAATGCATGTGGCTCATGTCAGAGGTGAGCAATCTTTCTGTAAAGGTCCAGATAGTAAATACTTTAGGCTTTGTGGGTCACAGTTGTAGCAGGAAAGCATCCGTAGACATAATCGATTGGTCATAGATGTATTCTAATAATATTTTACAAAGACGGGTACCTGACCTGCTTTGGACTATAGGTATAGCTTGCCCAGCCAATTCTAACCAAATATACCTAGGGACTATAGCAGTAACCCAGTAAATATTATGTCATATTTTTGTATTGCATTTTTACTTATATAGGGTTGACCAAAGGCAGGTTTAGTTGTCTGTGGAGAAAATAATACAATAATTAATAAATAATACAAGAATAAATTGTCTCACATACTTACAACTGTAAACCTACTTATGCCCCTCCCTGTACAGGAGAGGCCACTGGGTCTACCTTTGAAACTTGACATTACCCGATTATTCCCGGTGTGATAATGGGCACATTAACTTCCCTTCACATCAGTTTTTCTTTTTTGTTAATTTGTAGAATGGGAATAAACAGTACCCTCAAGAAAGTTTTATGAGGAGTAAATTAGTCAAAACACATAAAACATAAGCATGGTACACCTAGTAAAAGCTCAGTAAATCTTAACTATTAATATTTTTAAATATATTTTGATTATGCTGTTATAGTTGTCACATTTTTTCTTTTATTCCCCTCCACCCAGCACCCACCATCATTCCCCATCCTTAGTTCATAGCCATGTGTTGTGCATATAAGTTCTTTGACTTCTCCATATCCTACATTATTTTTAACCTCCACTTGTCTACTTTGTATATACAATTTATGCTTCCTATTCCTTGTACTGTTGCCCCATGCTCCCATGCCCCCTCCCCACTAATAACCCGCCATGTGTTCTCCATTTCTGTGATTCTCTTCCTGTTCTACTTGTTTGCATAGTTTTTGTTTTTGTTGTTATTGTTGATAGTTGGGAGTTTGTTGTCACATCACTTTTATTATTTGTGATCATCTTTTTTTTTCATAGATAAGTCCCTTTAGTATTTCATATAATAAGGGCTTAGTGATGATAAATTCCTTTAACCCGACCTTATCTGGGAAGCACTTTATCTGCCCTTCTATTCTAAATGATAGCTTTGCTGGATAGAGTAATCTTGGATGTAGGCCCTTGCTTTTCATGACTTTGAATACATCTGTCCAGCCCCTTCTTGCCTGCAAGGTCTCTTTTGAGAAATCAGCTGATAGTCTTCTGGGAACTCCTTTGTAGGTAACTGTCTCCTTTTCTCTGGTGCTTTTAAGGTTCTCTCCTTATCTTATTTTTCTAAATATATTTTATTGATTGTGCTATTATAGTTGTCCCATTTTCCCCCCTTCATTCCCCTCCACACACTCTCCCACCCACATCCCCCCCCTTTAGTTCATGTCCATGTGTCATAGGTTCATCTTCTACATTTCCCATACTATTCTTGCCACCCCCCCGTCTTTTTTCTACCTACCGTCTATGCTACTTATTCTCCGTACCTTTCCTCCCTCTCTCCTCCCCCCACTCCCCTGTTGCTAACCCTCCATGTGATCTCCATTTCTGTGGTTCTGTTCCTGTTCCTGTTCTAGTTGTTTGCTTAGTTTCTTTTTGTTGTTGTTTTAGGTGTGGTTGTTAATAATTGTGAGTTTGCTGTCATTTTACTGTACATGTTTTTTATTTTCTTTTTCTTAGATAAGTCCCTTTAACATTTCATGAAATAAGGGCTTAGTGATTATGAAATCCTTTAACTTGACCTTATCTGAGAAACATTTTATCTGCCCTTCCATTCTAAATGAAAGCTTTGCTGGATAGAGCAATCTGAGATGTAAGTCCTTGCTTTTCATGACTTGGAATACTTCTTTCCAGCCCCTTCTTGCCTGCAAGGTCTCTTTTGAGAAATCAGCTGACAGTCTGATGGGAACTCCTTTGTAGGTAATTGTCTCCTTTTCTCTTGCTGCTTCTAGGATTCTCTCTTTCATTTTAATCTGGCTAATGTAATTATGATGTGCTTTGGTGTGTTCCTTCTTGGATCTAACTTCTTTGGGACTCTCTGAGCTTCCTGGACTTCCTGGAAGTCTATTTCCTTTGCCAGATTGGGGAAGTTCTCCTTTATTATTTGTTCAAATAAGTTTTCTACTTGTTGCTCTTCCTCTTCCCCTTCTGGTACCCCTATAATTCAGATGTTGGAATGTTTTAAGATGCCCTGGAGGTTCCTAAGCCTCTCCTCATTTTCTTGATTTCTTGTTTCTTCATTCTTTTCTGATTGTATGTTTTATTCTTCCTTCTGGTCCATTCCATTGTTTTGAGTCCCCGTTTTCTTCCCATCACTATTGGTTCCTGTGCATTTTCCTTTTTTTCACTTATCGTCGCCTGCATTTTTTCATCTAATTTGTGACCAAATTCAGCCAGTTCTGTGAGCATCCTGATCACCAGTGCTTTGAACTGTACGCCTGGTAGGTTGGCTATTTCTTCATTGCTTAGTTGCATTTGCTCTGGAGCTTTGATCTGTTCTTCCATTTGGGCCATGTTTTTTTTTTTTGTTTGTTTGTTTTTTGGTCTTGTCACACCTGTTATGTATGAGGGGCAGAGCCTTAGGTGTTCGTTCACCAGGGTGGGGCAACCCAAGTCACTGGGTTTTGAAGATGTATGTAGGGTCGGGGTCCAAGAGGGAACAATGGTGCTTGATCCACTCTGTGGGATTTTAGTCCCTTCCGCAGCTTCCCCCAAGCAAAGTGGACCTTTCTGGTGCAAATTCCTGTGTGGGTGGGCTTGTGTACGTTCTAGGACCCTGTAGGTCTCTCCAACTAACTCTCCTGGGTGGCTGGGAGTCTCTCCCTGCGCCTTAACCCCAACACAGGTGTTTTCAATTCGTGTTTTGAGGCTTTATTTCCCCACGCTGGAGCCCTGGGTTGTGCGGTCTGTCTTGCTCCCAAGTTTCACCTGGTTTATCTGCGTGTGAATGTGGGACCACCCAGTTAGCCAGCTGCCTTGTGCACCATGCCTTGTTTCACACTTGCCACCTCACTAGGTCTGCCTGCTGCCACCCTGTGCCCGGGGCCTGTCAGCCACCTGGGCACCCAGGGTCTACCCACTGCTCTCTTGCATGCCTGGGGTTTGTCATCTGCTGCCTTGTGCACCTGGTGCCACTGCTTTTTTGCCTCAACCCCTCTGTGCTAGGTAGCCCGACTCCACCCCTCCTACTGGTCTGGATGACTGTGCCTATTTTAACTCCCTGGTTGTCAGACTTCCATGCAGTTCAATTTTGTCAGTTTGCTTGTTATTTTGTTTCTACATTGTTGTTGTCCTTATTTTGGTTGTGGGAGGAGGCACAGTGTCTACCTATGCCTCCATCTTGGCTGGAAGGTCTCTCCTTATCTTTAATCTTGAGTTATGTAATTATGATGTGCCTGAGTGTGTGCTTCCTTGGATCCAACTTTGGGGCTCTCTGAGCTTCCTGGACTTTCCAGAAGTCTATTTGCTTTGCCAGATTAGGGAAGTTCTCCTTCATATTTTTTTCAAATAAGTTTTCAATTTCTTGCTCTTCCTCTTCTCCTTCTGGCACCCCTATGATTTGGATGTTGGAACATTTAAAGGTGTCCCAGAGGTTCCTAAGCCTCTCCTCATTTTTAAAAAAGTTTTTATCTACTTTGAGACAAGGGAGGGAGAAAGAGAAGGAAAGAAACACCAATGTGTGGTTGTTTCTCACACTCCCCTTACTGGAGACCTGGTCCGCAACCCAGGTATGTGCCCTGACTGGGAATCAAACTCGGGACCCTTTGGTTCGCAGGCTGACACTCAGTCTACTGAGCCATACCAGCCAGGGCCTTCTCATTTTTTTGAATTCTTGTTTCTTCATTCTGTTCTGGCTGAATGTTTATTTCTTCCTTCTGCTCCAAATTGTTGATTTGAGTCCTGGTTTCCTTCCTGTTACTGTTGGTTCACTATTTTTCTTTATTTCACTTTGCATATCCTTCACTTCCTCCTCTGTTTTGTGACCTTACTCAACCTTTTCTGTGAGCATCCTGATTACCAGTGTTTTGAACTCTGCATCTTGTAGGTTGGCTGTCTCTTCCTTGCTTAGGTCTGTTTTTAGATCTTTGATCTGTTCTTTCATTTGGGCCATTTTTTTTTGTCTTGGGGTGCCTGTTACGTTCTAAGAGGTGGAGCTTTAGGTATATGCTAGGGCAGGGCAACCCACGCCACCGAGGAGTGGTGCTGTATGTGGGGAAGGGGTCCAAAAGGGAACGATGTCTCTTGCTTAGCTCTGGGTCACCTTTCAGTCACTTCTCCTGCTTCCCACAAGCAAATCAGGCCCTTCTGGTGCTGAATATGGAGTGCATTGGTTTGTGTATGTTCTAGGACCCTGTGGGTCTCCCCAATAAACTCTCCTGTGAGGCTGGGAGTTTCTTCTGCCTCCACAGTTCCCACAGGTTCTGAGACTTTCTTTTTCTCCACCAGAACCCTGGGTTGTGGGCTGTCTTACTCCCCAGTTGTTCCTCCTGGTTTATCTGCATGTGAAAATGGGACCCCTGGGTTGACCAGCTGCTGCCTTGCCCACGTGGTCCTCCAGCCGTTGCCCTGCCCTGCATCCTGTCTGCCCTGTCCGCCCATCTGTGCCCCTTCTACCAGTGTGGATGAGTGTTTCTTCTTTAACACCTTGTCAGACTTCCACATAGTTTGATTTTCTGGCAATTGTAGTTTTTTGTTTTTATATTTGTTATCCTTTTGGTTGTGGGAGGCGGCGAAGTGTATTTAGCCATGCCTTCATCTGGGCTGGAAGTCCTTAACTATTAATATTTTAAAAATTATTCCTCATGTTCATTGCTAGATTGGAGAGCTGTGTCTGAGGTTGAATTTACAGGCTAAGTGCACATTTGGCTATAAAGTGAAGAATATCTGAAGTTTCAAGGCAAGAGCTTTACACAGAGAGGTGACCTGAAAATGGTGAAAGTAATTTAAGGGAGGGGAGGTAGGAAATGCAAGATTAATTACTAATTTTGAGGAGGGGCACACAGGAGAGGATGTCAGGTAAGTAGACAAGAATGGAAAGAAAGTAGGAATCAGTCCTAGGGTATGATGGGCACCAGGGTGATACAGTAGCATGTGAACTAGCAGGATGGATAGTGATGGTGCACTTGGTTGGATGTGCTGCAGGGAGCGGAAAAAACAATTGTGTTGATGTTAATAATTCAACCAGCAGAAATGAATGTGACGTCTTCTATGGGCCAGGTGCTGGAGATGCAGAAAAGACTTAGATACATACTCTGCACTCCAATAGCAGAAAAGACATGGAAATAATTTCATATATACAGCAAATTTAAAAAAAAAACAGAGTAGCCCTCACTGGTGTGGCTCAGGGGATTGAATGCTGGTCTGGAAACTTAAGGGTCGCCAGTTTGATTCCCAGTCGGCATGTGCCTGGATTGTGGGCTAGGTCCCCAGTTCGGGGCGCACGAGTGGCATCCACACACTGATGCTCTCTCCTTATCTTTCTCCCTCCCTTCCCCTCTCTCTAAAAATAAATAAATAAAATGTATTTATTTATTTAAAAAAAATAAAAATAATCAGCAGTGAGATGGAATTTTTTTTAATTTTTAATTATTGTTCAAGTAGTTTTCTGCCTTTTACTCCCATCCCAACCCCCCCCCCGCCCCGCTCTCCCTCCCTCCCACCCACCCCCCACCTCTTGTTTTTCTCCATGTGTCCTTTATACTTGTTCCTGCAAACCCCTCCCCTTTTCCCCTGAAATTTCCTCCCCTCTCTCCTCTGGTCACTGTCAGCATTTTCTCTATTCAGTGTCTTTGGTTATATTTTGCTTGTTTGTTTTGTTGATTAAGTTCCTGTTAAAGATGAGATCATATGGTATTTGTCTTCAACCCTAGTTCATTGTTGGTGGAATTTCTTAGATTTTAATTGGTCTCTTTACTCTAAAAACTCTGATTTCGTCATAAATGTGGGCAGCTTAATTGAGCTCCTTTTCTTTTCTAGACAATGGCTAAGAACAAACGAAAAGGGCAGAAGTCCAGGAATGTATTTCACATAGCCAGCCAAAAAAACTTTAAGGTTAAGAGTAAAGCAAAACCAGTTACCACTAAGCTTAAGAAGGTGAGTATTAAGCATCCTGACTTGAATGTTTACAAGCAAAGCATAATGGTCAAGCTACTGAGAAACTGAATGCTTTTATTTAAAACAGGTTGTTAGCCTTTCCTACGAGGGCAAGAGTATTTTAAACATTTGTTTTAAAAAATGGAGAAGAATAATGTCCCTTTCTTGAATCCAAATGTACAAAAAGAAAAAAATTAATTGTGAATCTGTGAGGCTGCAAATAACAGTTTGAGCACTTTATTAGAATATAGAAAAAAAAAGAAACCTGGTATCAGAACCAGTTCTTATCTCTGAACTCACATATTCAAGAACCTGTCAAATGAAGATAAAATATTGTTTCTTAAAATGCAAAATCTGAAAAGGAGCGTATCTTCTTTGTTTTTACTGAAAGTATTTGGGAAATGGGAAATTTCTTCATTAAGATATAGTATATTACTCAAGAAAATGTTTTGAAGTTTCAGTAATATGTGGTGGCAGCTCATTGGGTCTTGGTAATTATCATAATGGCCCACTGAAATGTAACATTTTATTTTTCAGTTTTCATGAACTAGTTAGGTTCAGCTTTCTGACTAAGCAGTTTTATGACTGGAAATCCTATAAAGGAAGTAAACCTGGGTAATATGATGGGGGTTTGGAGTGACAGTTGTCTTCCGAGTTGACACTGGAGCCAAGACCTGCGGGATATAAGGAGCTAGTGGTGCAGAGCAGGGAGGTGCTGGGAGCAGCATTTTCCAGGCAGTGGACAGCAAAGGTCCTGAATATTATTTCATTAGGTGAAAGTGCTGGAAGCTTCATGTATGCTGGTGGGAAACAGTGGAGAGGGAAGTCCGTGGGTAGGCAGCCTGATGGTGGTCTCTTAGAAAGGAGCCTAATTTATGAGGGGAGTGCATAAGGTTACCAGGCACCATGTAAATGGTAAGTTGAAGTTTGTGGCCATGGATTTAAAGAGAAGCCACTCACCTAATTAAGATTTTCTATGGCTTCCGTTGTAGGCTCAGGAAATTCTGAGAGTTGACTAGGTTGCCAAGCAAGTATGACTAAGGAAGAGAAGTTAAGGAAAGTTAAGTGATTGGTGAAGTAATGGTCATGGAGTTTGTGCTGGCTAAAGGAAAAAGTGAGGTGAGGGTAGGGAAGTGAAAAATAATGGAATTGGAGGTTTAGTGAGATTTAAGAATTGTGAATAAACTAGGTGAACAAGGATAGGAGATGAGCACCCAGAGAGGTGACAAGGCCATAGGGTTAGGTTTCTGCTGAAGCCACTAAGCAGTGACATCAGGCCTGAGAGATCAGTGAGCTGAGGTTCAACAACTTTCATGAAGGAACAAGTAATTCTGGAGTTTGCAGGTGACACTGGGGAAAGAGAGGGTAATAGGTCCGGGGGTGTAAGGTACACAGGAGGTGAGTTTTGAAGGAGAAATGGCTTGGGAGCAGCAGGAAGAATAGGACCACTATTCCACTGTTCACATTTAATAGAGGAGGGCTGCCAAGGTGGTTGGCTTGATTGCCAAGGACTTCTATCAGGCCAAGGCGGGGCTGAGAGGTACTGTTAGCAGGACACTAAGCATGGGATCTAGGCTCCTTATTTCACAGGTGAGAGATGACAGCTCTATCTAGAAAAAGTGTAGTCCATGCTTTGGTCTGCTTATACCAGTGAAATCAAGGTATGGGGTATTCCACATAATTCTTTTAAAAAATAGAAACTTTTGTCTAAAATTCCCCAATAAGACTAAGAGTTTTGGTGCAAATCCTCCCTGCAAATTGGTATGATTAAGTTTTTTTAGATTTTAGGCTAAAAAGGTTAAATTAAGATTGAATATATTTTAAGTTTAATGGTCAGGAGATCATGGATTAATGTTGTTTTTTCTTTTTAAAAAAGATGAACATTATGAATGATGAAAAAGTTAGCAGAATGAATAAAGCTTTTGTTGACATACAGAAGGAGCTCGCTCACTTCTCAAAAGGCCTTTCCCTCGAACCTCTGCAGAAACAGCTGGTGGGTAGAAATCATTTCCTTTTTTAAACTGAACACTAATAAATTAAATCTCAAATTTCCTAAGCTATAAGTTGCATGTAATTTTCAGTACTTGGTTCTCTGGTATACATGGCTATACAGTTTGTATAGCATATTCATAAACCATTGAGTGTGAACATGAGAACTTACTGTTCTATTTCCAAAGGTATGACTATAAGAAATTAAATTGGATAATAGATCATATGTCATTTTGTCCACCATTCTTATCTAAACTTCTAACTATTGTATAACGCTTTCCTCCCTCCAGATTCCTCAGCAGTGTCATGAAAATGAACCAGTTAATGTTGAAGAAGCTACAAGATTAATGGCTCAGTTGTAATGTACTGGCGATGCATCAAATTCCCCCAAAACACCAATAAATTAAGTATTTTATACATTTTTATTTTAAAAAATCTTGTTAATGTATAGGCATTGGCACATTTTAAAAACAAACTACATAAACAGATCTTTCCTATAATCTAGGAAAGTAGAATACCAGAAGTCAACCAAACGTGATAAACTTAAAGTGCTAAAATAGAAGGCACTTCACAAACTCTGTTCATGGAAACAGTGACTATATTTTAGTCTACACCCTTCACTTTATATGTGGCAGTGAATGTCTGTCTGGATTGGAACACAGAAATATGGAAAGTTTTGTGGCAGTACAAGCATAACACAAGTAAGTGATGAGTCCTTGGCCAACACTTTCATTTTTTGATGACCTTAAGCCTATTTTAACTTCCTCTCATTAAAGTAAGAAACAGGAGTCAGAATTGTAAGAAAAACTGAAGTCCCAGAATGCAATTACTAGAGGATGGGGTGTGTGTGGGTATTAAATCACTTTCACCTGAAGCAATAGAGCCCTTTGTGTTCATGGTTGAAGTTTTATGAAGAAAGTATTAGAGAAGGAGACTTAAAAATCAGCCAACTAAACAGGTGTTATCTTCATTATAAATACTTAGGTTATTAGGAAGTCTACAATATTACACAGTTAGAGGTAGATAACAGTCCCGAGTTTCCATGGAATCTAATAATTTAGTATCTGCACATCGAACAGGTCGCACACTCCTTCATTATCATCTAAATTAAAGTTGTAGTCATCCGCTGGGGTTGGAGAGAGCCGGAGGAGAGGGAACACTGCAAATAGCATAAGTTCAGGGTTAATGACAGCTTCTCCAAACACAAAACACAAAGCCGTCCATTAAATTATGGTTTCTGTATTATACAAGAATTTAAAATATACACTGGGAAAAGCAATTACAAATTATTTGTGTTTAATGTGTATTTGGGAAGATTGTTTAAAGATAATTATGCATTGATTATAAGCATAAGCTTGAGAAATAGGTTACAATTTTCATTGGTTGACTTGTCACTAAAATAACGATTAAAAAACATAAGTCCAAGTATGTTCTCTGATCTGCTAAATGAGCTACTACTTTGAAAACAGAATAAAGTAGGCTTAGGTTAATAAGTGTTGGTCTTCTCTTCAGAAATACTGAAGGAGTCCAAGTGGTACAGTTCAATCGGCTAACGTAACAATTGCTCCTTCTCAGGTCTCGACTATAGTTGTTAGGGGCCAGGACTCTAAATCCAAGAACTTACAGAAAGGTGAAACCAAGAGTAATCAGTGAAGTAATTACAGTGTTGTAGCTGTTGATTTTTACGAAGGATTTTAGATTAGATGATAACATGGCCTGTGTCAGGAACAGTGTAGTCACTTCATATCCCATGGTAGTGGGGGTGACTTACAAAACTGTTTTCCCCCCTTCACCTGAGGCCATTTTTTTCATCGTTTTTAGAGAGGAAGGGAAAGACAGAGAAACAATGATGGGGGTTGCCTTCTTGTAGGCACCCCCAACTAGGGATCAAAACCCATGACCTTTGTCTACAGTATGATGCACCAGCCAAGTCATACCAGCTAGGTCATAAAGCTGGGTTTTCAGACTGGTTACCTGTTGGCCAGATTCTTGAGGAGTGAAAGGGCTAGTGTGCCACCCACTTAGCAGTTTACTCAGTGCAGGGTAAGTGTCCCCTTATGGAGTCTTCCCTTGAAACAGAGGCAAAGACAAATAAATGCAAGAGGATACCTGTAATTTACTCTAAAATGTTATTAAAGGAGAATTTTTTATGACTTGTCATACTAAATTAAGTAAACAATAAATTATGTGCCATTATAAAGTCCAGAAAAACATTAATGATAAGGAATGATAATGATAAGGATAATGATGAATGATTAATGATAAGGAAGTTAAAATTACTTACCATCAGAAGACATCAACTCATCAATAATATCTCCACTAATAGATCCTGCTGGAAAGAGAAATGTGATAAATGTTCTGTGACATTTCTGTAATAGTAAAGGCAGTTAGTTGTATTTCAACACAGTATATACTAAACATAATTATATTTAATCAGCAGCAGCTTAACAGCACAAAGTTACGTACTAGAACTTTATGGAAAGATATCTTCATTCACACCTACTCTGCTTTTAAATTTACAAACTCAAGACGTAGACCAAAAGCCTCATCCTCCTCCTAAAACAGACTCCTGGGTTTTACAGTCAGTGGTACTGTAATTCTCTATCACCTGACCTTGAGCAGTTGTCACTTTCCATTCCTCCTATTAGTTTCATCTCCAGATCTCACACATCAGATAGTACTTATTTTGCCTAAACAGTATTTCTCACCTGTTCTTTCTCTTTCTACACCGTCACCATGTTACTTTGGCCTTAAGGTTCTCTGCCCTGTGCTTCTCAGGTACCTTCTCCCTCATCATGTCTGTCTGGCGTTCAGCACCCTGTGTAGTCCTCCACAAGCTACTTCCCTGGTCACAGACCCTCACTAGCTATCCACTACCTCCTCACTCAGTCTCACATATAATGCCCTCTTCAATCCAGCCCCAAATTACTTTCCTTACTATTTCCAAATACAAAATCATATACAGAAACTAACTACTCAGAATTTTTTGAATGCTAGTGGAAGCCGATGTACTAACTGGGTCTGAGTTAAACCTTACAAAGCTTGCTTGTTTTCTTCACCCCCTTTGGATTATACTTAAGAAGACAGGCTTTTTAAGGAGCATACTTGCTTTTGTGCATCCCCATGGCCTAAGGTAGAAATTCTTACAGGGAGCATAGGAGGGATGGTGTGGGAACACTATGCTGAGTGACATCCCATGTGCTGTCAGACCCTTACAGCCTCACACTGCACTACCATGAACAGCCAGGGCAGCAGACTCCTGCTACAACCCAGGACATGTTCCAAGGTACAGATAAAACTGGACAGTGCAGGTTGGAATAATCTGAAGCACTCCAACTAGACGGGCATTGATTGTCATTCACCGAGCAAGTATGCTCTCCAGATACAGCAATACAGACTGAAGGAAGAAGAGGCATATGTCACTGTATACTCTATAGCCTGACTGTTTTTCAAGATGGTTAGAGCACATGTCAATAATTTGTCCTCGAGGTACTGAGAGAGAACTGTACAAAGTAAACCTCAGATAAAAGCAGATGTGTAAATAGTAACAGGGATGCTGGCTACTTCTGAAAATGAAATCCTAAAGAAAACTGAGCTTTAGACCCATTAATCATCATTCTCTTGCTGAGTATTTACAGTTACATTCTACCACATTGTGTGTTTCTGAATACACAATCAGATGGTGTGTGTATAAAAAATATGTATCTTAAATCTGTAGTAATTAAAAAATATGATAATACATATAATTACAATCAAACATATAATAAATAATATAGCCTTGGCTGGTGTGGCTCAGTAGATTTGAGTGACGGCCTGTGACCCAAAAGGCTACAGGTTCTATTCCCAGTCCTGGCACATGCCTGGGTGGGCCAGGTCCCCAGTTGAAGGTTTGTGAAAGGCAACCAATCAATGCATCTCTCCCACATCGATGTTTCTCTCCCTCTGTTCCCCTCTCTCTAAAAATAAATAAAATCTTAAAAATATATATAAAAGACAGGTTTTTAAATCTCCCTAATAAAACCTGTCCCCATGCTGAACACATATAGTGTTAACTAAATTAACACATGTTGATTAAACTAAACTTCCTACTTTCCTCTTCTATCAGATAATAGTCACATAACAAGCTATGACTTTCTAAAATAAAGGTTCTGGGCCCACCTGAAGCTAAGTCCGTGGCTGGCATGTGCTGGGAGCCCTGGTCCTTTTCAGGTGTGGGCTGCTCAGGGGGGCTCCGAGTGGCTGGGCTGGGCTTGTGCGAAGTCCGGGGAGTGGAGGGCCGAGAGGAGGGCTGTGTGAGGTCATCCGGTGGGGGAACTGGGAAAACCACAGGTTGAGATGAACTGGACTCTTTATTTATAAGCAGCACGTGGATGGGGCCTGAATGACTCTTTAGGTTGATCTGGTATTTCTTCTGTCCATTCTGACCCTTGAAGTTAAGTATAACCAAATGAATAAATATTAACATTAAAAATGAGATCAAGTTACTAAGGACTAAGTAAATTTGCACAACAAAAGAGAGGCAGTAAATCAAGACACAAGAGTGGAGACCAAGAGTAGGACACGATATTAAGGCTCTAAGCCACCTATCTGAAAGCACGCTTTTTTTCAAAAATAGCATCAAAAGCTCTCAGTTGTAGAATTATGGCAATCTTCCATTTTTAATGTAATCACTCCTCACATTCTCCTTATATGTGAATACCACCCCGGCGGTTGTAGGCTGCTGTGGATGTGATCATCTCAACACGCTTTATTAAATGGCAACCATTTCACAAGTCAAACTCTGTTTTATAATCAGCAAGCATAAAAAACACTGGTTTTCCTACAGACATGTTGAGTGTACCATCCCTGTATTTTAAAAGATTATCTGCATCCTAAGGCTTCAGAATCTAGTCATATAAATGCTTAAAAACAAACCTCTAGAGTAGCTGAGGCAAGGAGGTAAATGAGAGTTACTATCTTTTTCCACTCCCTTCTTTGGTTGGTACAGCTTTCAAATCAGTTTTAGAAACTCTGAATCCAAAACTAAAATCATGAAATATATATTACACATAGTCAATATTATTTGACTCAATAAGCCAAAAAAAGTTTTTAAAAAGGCCTGATTTAAAGCAATATATTATTGTTATTTAAATTGAACTTCTTCAGTCAGGATTGGTACATCAGTTACAGATATAGTGAAATGAATTTTTTGTTTTAAGATTATTTATTATTTCTTGACTCATTCCTGTAGCCAAATAAAATCAAGTTAAAAATAAAATGTTATATAATTCATTCAGTCACATCTACAATTTCACTAAAGTAATGAAGACAACCCAAATTTAATATCAATACCCTAAACAGAAACCTGATGGTGTTCACACACACTTAGCTCATGTTCAGTGAAAGAAAACACATTTGTATCTCTTGAGACAGCAGGTTCATTGTAACAAGTCCCCCATGTACCATTTCTGGAATAGGAACCTCCAGTTGTGTACCAGAAGGTGCCTGAATGGCCAAAAGTGTGTCACCTGTCAAAAAAAAGAAATAGATTTTCACATTGTAGGAAATACCATCGATCCAGGAATAGAGTGGCAACAAGGTAGATCTTGGAGTCAGAACACTTGGGTTTACATCCCAGGCTCAGGCATGGGTTCCTACAGGGCATATGACTTACTGTGTAGGTTGTTCTGAGGATGATGAGGTCATAGATGTAGTAGATCTCAGAACAGGGTAAACACACAGTTAGATCTATTATTATTAATAAGTTCACTTCAAGTTAATTTTGCTTTCACTCAGTCTCATGTTAAGTTTGGGACTCTGGAAACCTTTTAACCTCAAGTAAATCACATTGTTTACTTGATTTAAACTACTTAAATGACTGGGGACATCATAGATAAAGTGTGACACACTGAAATCTTGAACTTAATTGAACTTACTTGTGAAGCCAAATTCTATAGCTGTCTCTGAGGAAGACTAAGAAGACTTCCCCCATGGTGGCCAAGTGGAGCAATAGCCATAAATCTGCCTGGAAAGTCAGTGACAGGCTGTGCTCTTGACAGGCACGATTAAATAAAATGTGCATGCACAATTTCATTTATTTGTGTTAGATACAATTACTGGCGAACAGCCCCACCCTTTCAACTATTAATCCACTATGTTGTCATTTCAGGGGAGATCACAAGGTGGAGTGGATGGGGTAAGGAATGGTTTTCCTGGTTATAAACCGATTCCCTAACTGTCCTCATGCTGTGTTCCATTTGTAACCAGCACACTCGCTGCAGTTTCATAAACAGAGCTGATGAGCACAGTGTTCATATTCAAGTTCTACCACTGACTGTGAAACTGTGACTTGAGACTATTGTTGCTTCATTCTTCTCTGACTTGGCTGCCCCTCCCACCCAGTTTATGGCCACCAATGCAGACAGTGATGTGACCTGTAAAAAGCAGTTACTGTCATGGAAACAGAAATATGAGTGGCCTACGAATACGGCACAGTGAAGAGTGAGATGAGATGTCCACTCCTGACAATAATGACTGGGGAATGCAAAGGATTCGGAGTCACTGCAGTGAATGGGCTGAGCAGAGAAGAACGTAGTTACCGTTAAAGCAACTGCAGATATCCTCATGAGTTACGTAGGAAAATGTACTGTCATAAGAGTTAAGGAACAATATTTGTATCAAAGTCTAGGCATTTCCATTAAGATAATAAATCAAAGGCCAAAATAAACAAAATGACAAATGCTTGTGGGGCTGTCAGCCATGGTTAGACTAAAAAGAACAGAAGTCTTCAGTCTGAAAAACCAAAGACAAACAAAAGTCCCCAAAAGGAAGATTCATCCTGGGCTCTGAGAAGAAGCCACTTTAGAGTTCTGTGATATCTGATGATCCTTGGGAGATAGATGGAAAACCTATTCATCAAAGAGACAGGCTTCTGGGGGAAAGGTACTGATGGGGAAAAGGAAGCTACAACCACAGAAATCTCCACATCCAAAACCTTCTTAGGCTGTGATTTGGGGAACTGGGAATGATCAGAACCTTGCAAAGCAGTGCAGCAAGGTCCAAGATCAGCTAATTCAATGGGTTTTGAACCTTGGGGATACACAGCACCCATCCTGAAAACCCACTGTTATAAAACTTAAGGAGCTCTTACCCACAGAAAGAAAATAACAAATGAGATCATGGACTTGTGCACCCAGGACAAGATAACATAAAACATAACTGTATACCTTAATCAGGAGCTCATGAAGGTACAAGATGGATGCAGTTAGGTGTTCCACAGAGCACAGGTATGCTCATGAATCATGAGCTTCACAGATATCCAAGAGAACAGCAATTGTAAGAAACATGGAGTGTATCACCCATCTTTCCAAAGATGACAAGATAACCATAGCCTTGGAACACTACCATCGTAGAGTTAGTATCAGGCTGAAAGTATCCTGGGTTGATTTCAAGGCCATGATATTTCATCTTCCAACCAACATTAATTTTTCAAAACTTTGAGAGTTGCTGACTGCCACTTCAGAGCATGGAACATAATGATTTAATGATAACCTATGTACTTCACAATGACATCTAAAGTTCACAGTCGCCCTGAGCATACTGGCGTGTGTATCACATCCTATCAATGGGTAGACCAAAAGTAGATGGAATGTTTTTTCTCAATACAATACAAGGATGATGTTACTAGATAAGACTATATAACAGAAAAAGATAAAATCTTTAAATTATTAGAAACATAAAACTAAAATGTTATATTTATTTCCTAAACTACATCTCTAAAAAAAGTACAACAAAGTACCCAATCTTCGACCTGGAACAATGTCAGGTAACATATCGTCTCTGGCGGTGTGTGCACGTGTAACTTATGGAAAAGGATATCTATTGTTAATGGAATCATCCATCACATTTTTGATGCTTTGCTGAAGCCATGCCTTCTGCTGATCCAGTTCTCTTTCCTTCAGTTCCAGGTCCTCAATCTCAGCTTTGAGATCTCGCAGTCTCTCCAGGACCTCTTTAGTGTTGCAGCCAGCACCTACACCTCTTAAAAAGAGGTGAGAATCAACATCCCCCTATTATACCCAGGTTAACATCAGTTGCTTTTTATAGTAATAAGATTGACTTAATTAGCAATGTATTCAAGACAAAAACCTTTACACTCTTCTAAAAATTAAGGATTAAAAAATTTAAATACCATACCTCTGAATGTGTTTGCTTAGAGTATTTTTTGGCAAGAACAACAAAACTACAAAAATTCTCAATATTTTAGAGTGCTTTTTGTCACCAGGAAGGTCGGGCTGGTGACAGATGCACCAAAAAGATGTCATGGCCAAACAGTCACACTGGGACATCTCATAGGTACACTGAGATACAAGTAAAATCAATTATGATATTTAAATATTAGAGTGAGATTTTGACTAATGAAAAAACAAACAAACAAAAAAAAAAACTAAGGTCAAAGGAAACAAATTTGCAAAACAGAAAGTATTTGTCACATTCAAAAGTACTGTAAAACCACACCAAAATTAACAGGACAAAATGTGTTTCAATCAATTATTATTTATAAGGTCCATATTTCTACATATTAAGATGCAGTTCCTGCTTGCAAGGCATTTATATTACTTAACTGGCCAACAAACACTTAGGGGGAGAGGGATTAAGAACACAAAGCAGTGTGCAGGGTGTGCCAAATGAGGGCTACAATTTGAATTTGGAGAGTATAAACTAAACAGCAGAGAGCAAGGGAATGGCCTAACTGAGCAGCAACAACATATGGGGACGTGCACAGAAGCCCTGAGAGGCAGGTCCCTGGAAAAGTGGGACCTAGTGTGTGGCGAGAGAACTTAGGAGACACAAACAGGGGAACGCCGGATTTTACAGAGCACTGGGAAGATAAAGCAGGGTTTCAGAACAGAACACTGATTTATAACTTACTTCCACTGGATGCTATTTTTTGACTTCTTTTCAATCAGGTCAATTCCTTCCAAGACATTGGTGATATCATAAATTCTTCTTTTTTGCCTCACAGCCAAAGTATCTGCAGCCTGTTTTAAAGAAAAATGGGGGGGGGGGGGGGGCATGGCACAAAGACCAATAACATAAATTACAATTCACATTTTAAAGCCCAAAACATTGGTTACTAAGTTCACAGCACCAGAGCCCAATCCCAGATCTAACCCAGGCAGCTGTTGGGAATAAGAGCTGGGTGTGTTCAAAAGCAGCTCTCACACCCTGGGAAGACCATAGAAATTATTCCATTTAAAAGCCAGCAGATGTTGAAATGGAAAGAAAATAAAGAAGTCAGGACACAAAGCCCACAGAAATGAAAGAACAGTGAGAACACTTCATATCATCTCATGGACTAATCCTGGGGGCTGCAAACTGCCGACCTGTCATGTCCTATCTCATTTCTCTGTTTATAAAGTCTTGTCTAGAGACAGCTTCAATTCTTCTTGGGAAAGTTTGAACAATCATAGCTCAGCAATTTTTTAAACAATTCAGTCCACTTATTTGGTGGCAAATTCTGAAGGATGGATACTTACATAGTGAAACCTTGAAATACACTATCAGCATTTTTTAAACTCACAGTAAAAACTGAACACACAGCATCATGCTCTAGTCTGAGATGGTACCAGCATATGGTACACAAGAGCTTGGTATTCTCACTCATATTTGACAAGTTCAATAAAAACATTCAAGTTATGACTGAATTCAGGAATGCTGACAGTTCCTCTAACTAGTTTTCACTCATATTTCTGACACTTGTTTCCTAAGATAATGAATGGAAACTTAAGGGGGACCCTACAGCTCTTTTTCAGTGGATTAGGCAAGAGCCTACCTGAAAGTGCAGTCACATTCTCAAATTCATGGCAGTCATGAAAAAACACCTTTGTGTACTTACTGACAACAGTTAGCAAGTTATTTAAATTAGTGAATGGTAATGGGCTTCATGTACTGGTTTATCAGCCATCTGAGGACATCACTACTTTCTTGATTACATAAAAAAGCAGCTCCTATAAAACCCAGTTTTGCAAGCTGGACCCTCCCTCCATGGGAGCATGTGTGACCAACAGCTCACCTCACAGGTATCTGGAGCCTGTAAGTGCAATGTCAGTCCTAGCAATCTATTTGTTGTGCCACCAAAATGTCCAGGTTACTCCTGCCCAGTCACTCAGGTCTTCAGGGAGGGGATCCATGCCTCAAAGAGTAGGCAGGAGAGTCAGCAGGATGTGGCAGAGACAAGGGAGGACCAGAAGTGAGGCTCTTCCATGCAGATAATTGTTAAGTAGGACAAAGTCTGGTCTCACTGGTGCCCTCTTCCCTTGTGTTCAGCAATCCCTTTCTGTTTATCTGCCTTCACTAGAGTTTCTGTTGTGTAGTGTGAGGCTGTTTTCCTGAGGAGCAGTAGTCACTGCCAAGTTAAACTGTAGAAATTGGAGTTGTGGGTACATTTCTCCCTTTCCTCCGATGAGGGCCCTTGAAAGGGAGCCCAGGCCTCCCAGGCTGCTGGGTCATCTGCATCCAAGTGCTCAAAGAGTATAGTGCTATGGCCACCCCATAGTTCACTGGTTAGAGCACCAGGACATGTTTGCATGAATCAGACTACAAGAGCTGTCCTAGGTCACTAGGCAAAGGGCCATCAGTTGTCACTTTTTGCCCAATCTTTAAAATTTCTTACTGCTTAACAACTATCAAGGTTAACCCTTGATTTCTAAAACTCAACATTATTTCCTAAATATTCTTCTAAGCACATGAGCATATAAATGGCCAACACGTATGCCCAAAGGCACATCACTTGGGTAGGACCTGTAGGAGGCTTGCACATTAGCAGCCATACCAGCGTTGGGAAGTCAGGTTGAAGCAGGGCATGCTAAGGTGTCCAAGTGTTGACTGGGGGAAACAAGGGGCAGCTGGCCCTAAACTCAGAGAAGGTGAGAGGTCCTAGAAGCCCAAGGGAAGAGTAAGAAAAGATAAATGCCTCAAGAACTGCTGTCAGGGAGTCAGGAGCACTGACAACTGATCCCTGGAGAGGACTGTGGAAGGACCACTGAGGACCATGTCCTAGCTGGACAATACCAGGGGCTCTTGGGCAGCAGCTGCAGGGAACTGTGGGGTCTCTCTCCACTAAGTGCTCTTTCAATAAAGATGCAGGTATGATGGTAGACAGGTATGGAGAGGTAGGATATCTCCTTGTGGTGGCTTTTTATTTTCTCATCAGTGGGAGTGCAGTGAAGGGAGAGGGGAGGTAATGGCTGAGAACACAGTGTGTAATTCCCCTATAGGAGCAGGAGGGAACAACAGAAGCAATGCTGGGCCCCTGCTGGGCTTCGGTTATCCCTGTAGTGAACTGCACTGACACCCCAGCATCACTGGTTTTCTCCACCCCTGGAGATGGGCCTGGGTACTGATGAGGTGTGCACAAGGCAGAGTGGCACATCCTCTTCCCACTCTGCCAGTCATGTGCTTCAGGTTTGCTTACAAAGGTGGTTATTTGAGTTACAGGATTTGACTTACACAGCCATGACGGAAGCATCTAATTGAACCACACTAACTCCACTTTCAGGGAAATATACAAGCAAATGTAACCCTCAGGAGGAACAGATCTCCCCTCCAAACATTAAATCCTGTTCTAATAGTGTCACCAGTGGTGAACAAAGTGATGTGTACAGGCAGAACAAAATCCGATCCAGGGATGCTGCTAGGAGTTGGGCAAGACAAAATTAGGAGAGGAGATCCCTTGTAAGGGCTAACAGGGCTTTCCCCCTTGTGCATTTTAAAGGAGCCCAGTGTGAGCTCTGGAAGAAGGGACAGATCCCAAGGTAGCTTTATTTGTTTAGGATTAGTTGCAGTTCATTTGCTCAAGGATGTTCAGATGGCATGAGGTCCTGAACATGAAAGAGTAACTAGGGAAACATCCTGTCTCTCAGGTTCTGCAGTGCAGGTCAGCTGTTCTCTGGAACTACAGCTGTCAGTACATGTGCTCTCAAGTATTTGGGCTACTGGATCCAAATCCACAAACAAATGTGACTGCATCCAGATCCACAAACATGCAAACAAATGTGACTGCATCCAAATCCACAAACATGCAAAAAGACACTACATATGACCAATTTGTTACACACACACGAAGTGGTGGTCTGGAAAGAAAGGTGGTATGACTCCATGTAACACAGCAAGACTGCCCATGAAATGTGTGTATAACTTTATATATGTCTATTTTATATACATATATTTTTAATCCTTATCAGAGGTTATGTTTATTGATTTTAGAGACAGAGGGTAAGAGGGGGACAGAGAGACAGAGACAAACATGGATGCGGAAGAAAAATATGGATCAGTTGCCTCCTGACAGGAGATTGAACCCCCAACCCAGGTATATGCCCTGACTGGGAAGCAAACACACCTTTCTGGGGTACAGGACGGATGTGCCAACGAACTGAGCCACCTGGCCAGGGCTGTCCATGAAATATTTTAATGAGAATTTCAAAAACCCTGAGTGAACACATTTTCAACTATGTCCCACAATGTGTTATGTCCATCTCAGGATTTTAGCTAATTTCAAACACAGAGAAATTAATATAGAACTTTCATAAGCCAGTAAAGGGATAATCATTATAGATCTTTCATAGATATTACTTAATTCAATGGTCACAACTGCTTTGTAAAGTAGCCATTGTTCTATTTCAGAGGAAACAACTTCAGAAAGTTAATGAATACTCAGGTACAATCTGGCATTAATTATATATTTGTGGAATACATTTGTGGCAAAACATTTTCAAATGGGCTTCCATAGTTTCAAAAACACTTAAACAGGTATGCAGTCAAAAGTTCCCCAGCTATTTAACTGCCCTGAAGGAGCAGTTCAGGTACCACTGATCCACAGGTGCTTTCGCCTGGAGTGTATGAAATAGTATGAAAAAGGAGCATTTTTATTTCCACTTATTTATTCATTGAAAATAATAAACAGTAACAAAAAATTGTATGTATGTCTAAGGCTTGGGGCTATAGTGACAAGTTGTACAACGAGGTTTAAAAAATTAACAGTCTCATAAAAAAAGAGGTTAGATGGAAGCTAATAAGAAAGAGTTCCTGGAAGAGGGTACTATGTGCTCTCAATTGAGACTATAGAGATGGAACATTAATCAGATAGGAAATTAAAAACCAAGAAATAAGCTTACTTCAGGGGCACAAAGGCTCCCCCTAGAAGCAGCACATTGTTTTAACTCCAACTCAGCACCCAGACCCACAGGAATCTCTCCTAGAAATGTAATCAGTGCATTCCCTACCACTGGACTCAGGATTTTTGAAATGCATATGCTTTAAATTTGCTCCATTTTTTATTTCTTGATTTATTTCTTGAATAAACTGCATACGCTTTTACAATGGAAGTTCATTTTTATTGTCTTACTCTTCAGTAGTATTGTATAGGTCACAAGTTAGAAAAGAAACTACATCCACATGGTTTGGGATATTTTATGTATCCAAGATATGTGGATATGAAGGTTGTTATAATTTTCATATTCATGATATTCACAAAAAATGATGCTTCTTTAACAGCTTCTTTAAAAATACCAAGTATATCCCCTGGCTGGCGTAGCTCAGTGGATTGAGCGCGGGCTGGGAACCAAAGTGTCCCAGGTTCGATTCCCAGCCAGGGTACATTCCTGGGTTGCAGGCCATAACCCTCAGCAACCACACATTGATGTTTCTCTCTCTCTCTCTCTCTATCTCCCTCACTTCCATCTCTAAAAATAAATAAATAAAATATTTAAAAAAAAATACCAAGTATATAACTCAAAAGTGTCAGTAACCTATGATGAAATAGACCCCCTCAAAATAAAAATGTAAGAAGAAATGTGATTTTTTACATTAGAGGAAACATCAAAAATGTGTTAATTATAAAAAAAAATTTAATGTGTTAATGATGTTTTACTATGGTACACAGTAAGAAACATCATTGGAAAGATTTTAATATAAGATTTTTAGACACATAAGATTTTACACACACATATATAAATGAATGAAAAATATATGTAAATGACATTTTTTCATACAAATGTGAAAGATTGTTCTCTAGAAGAATCACTAATAAGACAATGTTATTACAAAAACCTCTGAACTTTTAGGAAACTGAATAAATATCAAATCTCGTTCCTGATCACTGGCCCTGTGACTCCAGAGAGCAATTTCATGAAACCAAAGAACCCCCAAGGGCACATGGGTCTCAGCTGTGTCATATTCCCAGGCAAGTGGAGAGAGAAACCCTCCAAGTCAGCACTCAGAGTTCAGTTCGATCTGGAAAACCCCAAACTCGTGGTATTCCTTTTTCTCAAGTCACAGGCTACAGCTAAATTTCTAGATTTTCAACATGAGTTTGTAAGTTGTGTTATTGAAACATCCTCACGACTGTGAAATTTTTTAAACAGAATGCATTATTGCTCATGACCATTTTATTATGGTGTATTTGCCACAAAGCCATTTAGGGAGAGAAGGGGCTGTGGGAAATGAGAACAGGAATTTGCACAGGTGGGAAGGAACCTCAAGAACAACGCTTCATGCAAAACACGTGCAGTAGGCCCATTTGTTCAAAGCAGAGACAGAGACAGGTCACAGCCACTATCTCAACACGGAGGGCACCAAGGGAAGCGAGGACCTGAAGATACCCCACCCAGGGCAATCTCGGGTGTCAGTGGATATTCTGGTGGCCACAGTCACACTGTCCAGCCAGGTGGGCATCCTGGGCTCCCATGGGCGCGGGTAAAACACTTAGTGTTAGCCCAGGCTCACGACAGTGCCTCGGGCGGGGGGAGGGTGTCTGAAGTGACTGCGACAGATTGCTTAGTACTTAGTGTCATTTGTGTGTTTACAGCCTGGTTCTCACTTAAACTTGGCGCTGGGTGACTTTTCACTGTGGCGGTCACCTTGTGTCCCTGCGAGCTGTTGCATCCTGGCAAACTCTGGTTGGGGCGGTCAGGTCGCTGCGTGTTACCACCGGCCTTCCGTGCATGTTGTGGTTTGAAGGACCCGCGCTGGAGCCTAGGACAGGGAGCGCCCCCACGACACAAGCGACTTCGAAGGAACAGAAGAGCCCTTCTCGAGACATGGAAAACCCCACCTTAGAGACCTGCGACTGATGCCGAAATACGTCACACACCGAACGTTCCCCACAACTGCCGGACCGTGAAAAGTGGACGAGGAAGAGGATTTCGTCACCATTATTTTAGTGGGCAGGAGGGGGGAGGTGTTACATTTTTTCCTTCTTTCATCCGGAATGGATGGTTAAATAGCTTTTGTTTTTGTTTTGAGCAAGGCGGGGACGGTGGCCATCAGAACGGCCCATGGAAACCACCTAATCCCAACAGCGGTGACCTCGGGACGCGGGCCCGAAAAGCGGGACAGCGGCTCTTTGTGGAGCGCGGGCCGGGCTGTGGCCACGCGGCGGGTCAGGCTCCCCGCCAGCATCCCCTCCCCCCGCATCCCGCGGCGGTATCCTCACCGCCTTGAGGTCCAGCACGCCGTCCTGCGCCTCCTGAAGCAGCGACACGAACTTCGCGGTCAGCAGCCCCAGGCTCTTCTCGTGCCGGCTGCTCCCGCCCGCCGGGCCCCCGACCTGCGGTGGCGGAGCAGGAGACGAAGGGGGCGGCCGGTGGCTCTGCCCCTGGCTCTGCTGCGTCGCCTGCCCGGTGCTCCCGGGCTCGGCCGCCGCCATCCCTGATAGCGCCCCGCCGACGCCGAGTTTAAATGGCAGGAAGTGACGCCAACCGAGGTTGCTGGGAGACGCACGGGCGGCGGGGGTAGGGGCGGAGAAAGAAGGCGGGGCCTTGAGGAGGGGGCGGAGCCAGTGTCTCCACCTGCCTGGCCCGCAGCTCCTCAGCTCCACAGCTCCCCCACCCCCGCTCCAAACGAGTCGTTTCCAGATCGTTGAATTCCATCAATGAGCACATCCATCTTTATGCCAGTGACAGTCTCGGTTACTGGTTTTTCCAGTAAGTTTTGAAATCAGGAATGTGCGTTTCTCAACTTTGTTCTCCTTTTTCGACATGGTTTTAACTACTTTAGTTCCCTTTGATTTCTTTGAATTTTAGGATCATTTTAGAAACTTCTGCAAACAAGCTAGCTGGGGCTTTGATAAGGATTGCCCTGAATCTGTAGATAACTTTGGGGAGGATGACCATCTCAAGTCTTCCAACCCATGAATAGCTTTCTAACAATGTTTTGTACTTAAGATTCGCCCTTCCTTTGTTAAATTTAACCTAATAACTTCCTTTTTGATGACAATGCCAATGAAATATTTTTAAACCACTTCATTTAGGTAAAATTGGCATGTAAAACATTCACATATTATTCTTAATGAGTCATGAAATTATCACCGTGAAGACAATGAACATAGTTATCAACTCCCACTTTCCTCCCATCCCATTATTATTATGTCCTTGTTTTCATTGCTGATTGTGGTGACTTGAGTCTTGCTGGCTCCTCAAGCTTGGGGGAGAGGCTGTCAGCTTGAGCAGTCTGGTGACTGACAGACTGAGTGGATGGGAAACCTATCTTCTTGGCCATAACCATCCACCAATGAATCTCCCTTAGGATGAGCAGAAGGTGATGGGAGATGCATATGGTTCAGTGCTTCAGGCTTTTGCTGTTGACAGAGATTTAGTAAGTCTTATTCAATGAATGTCTTTACTTGCTATTGCTCTTAGGACAATTTTCAGAGTTTTTAAATAGGTGTTTTAAAATCTTCGGCAGATAAGGTTGTTTTGCTGGGAAACAGGCCAGCAGAGTTCCTTGTGCTCCTTTCCAGAAGTGGAATCTCCTCTGCTGACATTTTAACTATGATTACAATATGTATTTTAATTTATCAGTCTTCTTCAGATCAGTACTAATTTGGTAAAATAAGTTACTACAATATAGCTTTATTTCCCTCTTCCAATTCATGCTATTTTTTCACATATCCTATATATGCTATAAATCCAAGTGTTATAATTGCTTTACATAGTCTTCCAGTGGAAGAAAAATATACTTAAGATCTCATGTAAAAATTTACCCACATATGTTTCCAATATCCTTTATTTCTTCCAGTGGACTTGAGTTAGTGTCTGATAACATTTCCTTTTAGCCTTTAGGACAGTCTTTAACTTTTTTTTTCAGGCAGTTTGGCTAGCAATACATATTCTCTTTCCTCTGAAGGATGTAGCATTCTAGACTGACAGTTCCTTGTCTTTCCACACTTCAGGTATGTCATCTTCTATCTTTGGGCCTCCACTGTTTCTGATTAGGTCAATTGTTAATTATATTGCTCCTCTATATGAGATAAACCATATTTCCTTGTTGCTTTCAAGATTTTCCCAACAGTTTGACTATAAAGTGTGTAGGTGTGGTTCTCTTCCTGTCTGTCCTGGGTTTTATGGAAACTCTTAGGACTGTAGGTTGATCTTTTTAGGTTATTATTTTACCAAATATTTCTTATGTCCTCCTCTCCCCCTAACTTCCATTCCTCCTTGGTATGCTCAGTGCTGTCCCACAGATGTCAGTGTGAAGCTTGCCCATAATGAAATGTGATTCTCTCTTTTAGAAGCATTTACATTGTTTTCTGATTCCATCTAATTTTTAAAACTTAGTTCACTCAATATTTGTTAAAAACATAGTATCATATTCTTTTTCAAAAACAGTGAGGAGAATAGTATTTAGGTTTTTGTTCTGTATACATAGGAACGTAAGAAATGACAAAAGCAAAAGAGTAATAAATGACCAGACTAATGAAAGAAAATTGTTTCCAGTTGCAAAATAAGAATTCCCTTCATATATATAATGATTAAAAGGAAAAATGAAACAATAGAGGATGAAAGAGTAGTGTTCCTCTTGAGGAATAGACAATGTTTATGAAAACTTAAATGTAATGTTTAATAAAAAAGTCATATATATCATAAAAAAGGGGTCATTAGGAGTAATATGGAGATGGCAATATACGCTTTCTTATCAGTGTCACATCTTTTGATCATACAGATTTCAGATACCTTTTGGCTGTACGTATGAGCATTTTGAAAGAATGGAGCTACATCAACTAAAAGACAACCAATGAATATAATTAGTTCTTCATCAATACAATAAGGCAACAATTGTTAAAATACTTTCCCTAATATAGTTAAAAGCTAACGTAATGTTCATTTACATATTTATAGGCAAATGTGTAATTATCACACAATGTATAGCACAGAAACAAAGTGTCTTAACGTCTAGTTATTTTGATAGGTTTTTCTAATACACATATTTATAAACAATTTGTTATAAAAATCTACATATACAATTAAATACTTTTTCAAGTCTTTTAAAATATCAGAATGAAATGTGTAGAAAGAGACATTTCAAAGTCGTAGCAGTTACTACTATTACAATATTTAATCATTTTTACAATAGGTCAGCTGGTCCATTTCAATTAAATTCATTCTCAGAACCATTACAAGTCTTGTTGAATTTCATTTAGTGCAAAAGCCAGTTGCTTAATTTTTGCTTCCATTGCTTTTTTGTTCTTGCAGTTTTCTTGCAGAAGTTCACGCATTTCTTCTTCAACCTGATGAACCTAAATCAAATATAAATTTTACATTTAAATTTCTTAAATAGATTTTAAAATGCATTCTGAAAGAAAAAGGTCAAAAATTGATTCTATGCACTTTGCAACTGTGACATTTATTTAAAGCCAAGAAGTTGTAAAAGGTAACTTGTTCAAATACTAATTGGGAGTATGATGTTTATGCTGGATACAAAGTACATACGTGTGCATTATCTATTTCTCATAAGTTCTGGTGATGAACACATGGTAATTTATTTAAACTCTATTATAGAGCTTTAAAAAATCTGTTGAAAGTTGTGCAGCTTTCTCAGTACCATGTCTGGACAGAAAGTCTTCTGGCTTAATCTTTGTACTGTCCTGTGGTGCAGTGAAGGCTGAGACATGAATTTACCTTAAACACGAGACCCTTAAGGACTTTCAAACCTGACATAACCTCCCCTCCCTAATACTATAGTAAAGTTCCTTACTGCATTTCTACAGTTGCTGTTGGTGGTTATAAAGTACCTTCTATTCGAGAGGTCATCATTTATTCCTAACCTACACTTTCCTAGAATTTTCTGTAATTGATACTATTAATTTCTTGTTGAAATTCTCTTCTATGATACATAAAGCTCTCCCAACAGAACTATCACAAGGCCTGTCACTTTTCCTAATCCCTAATATAGATTTCCTATTCTTTATCCCGCAGAAAGCTAGTATTTCTCCTATTTTTCTTTCTTGTCACATGTAAGTTCTGGTGCCATTAATCTAACTCCTAAACAGACATATCCCTTTAATATTACACTGTATCAGCAGGAGGGGTCCAAATCAGAACTGTTTTCCCTTTAGCCAAGGGCCTAACCTTATGCTTTATTTAGCACCTAATAAACCCTAGCCAACACTCCTCATATTTTAAATAAAACATTTAAATCATCTGTTGACTTGACATGAAATAAAGAATTCTGAAGAAATTATACTTCCTTATTAATTGTGATTATTTCCAAAGCCCTCATCCATCTACCTTCACAGGCTCCTGAGGACAATCAATATCCACTAATAAAACCACCTTGATTATAATGATATGGAGTATGCCTTTCCCCTTCTGTTGTTTGACTCTTCCATCTGCTCATTTCTGAGTCTCCGATCTTACAGAAGACAGTCATCCCACTTATCCATGGGGATACCGTCCATGACCCCCCCACCGTGGCTGCCTAAAACCACAGATAGTACCAAACCCCATATATGCTACATTTTTTCCCTATATGTACATATATATGATAGAAGCTTAATTTATAAAATAAGCACAGCAAGAGATTAATAATAAAATAATCAGAGCAATATACTATAATAAAATTTATGTGATGTGATCTCTCTCAAAACATCTTACTGTACTGTACTTACCCTTCTTATTCTTGAGATGATGTGAGGTGATAAAATGCCAAACCTATTCCTGAATCTGTAACCATCCCTCACTTGCAGTAAATGGCCTCATGTCACTCGTTTGAGGGGCTCCCTTGCTGAAGTCCTCACACAGGCTCAGTGCTTTCTGAGCAACATGTTGCCATCAATCAGAACACATTTTCTGTTCATGTCTTCCACCCACAAATTTAATGCCTTTTTCATCTTAGCTAAGCACTCATCACACACTGTCGCTGTAACTTTTGCAGTTTGAGGTACAACAGCAGAACTAGTACAAATTTCTTTTTCCTTCTTCAGAATTTCATGATAGAAGATTCATTCTTAATGTAGATTTCAGCAACCTCAGCATACGATTTTTTTCTTTCTTTATTAAGTCCAGAATGTTTACCTTTCCACTTAAAGGAAGCTCTTTATGGCTTCTCTTTGGCATGTCCGAGTTGCCAGCATCACAACTCTTGCACTTTGAGGCCATTATTAAGTAAAATAAATGTTACTTGAACACAAGCACTGTGATACTGCGATATCATAACAGTCAGTCTGATCACCAAGGTGGCTACTAATGCTAATGGGAAGGGAGTACACGCAGCATGGAGACGCTGGATAAAAAGATGATTCACATCCAGGGCAAGATAGATTTCATCATGCTACTCAGAATGGTGCTCAATTTAAAACATATGAATTATTTCTGGAATTTTTTACTTACTATTTCAAACCACAATTGACCATGGGTAACTGAAACCTCAGAAAGCAAAAGGGTGGATTTGCATAGAGGGGACTACTGTATTTGTTTCTTACTACCACTTCAAAATCAGGGAAATATAAAATTTCGTAACTGTCTGCTCAGCTGGCGGATCTCAACATAGGAGTCACATCTGAATCAACTGTTGAGTTTTAAAAATACCTAGATCTGGCCTGGCTAGTGTGGCTTAGTGGATTGAGTACCAACCTGTGAACCACAGGGTTGCGGGTTTGATTCCCAGTCAGGGCACATGCCTCTGTTGTGGGCCAGGTCCCTGGTATGGGACACACTAGAGGCAACCACACAGATGTTTCTCTCCCTTTCTCCTTTCCTTCCCCTCTTTCTAAAAATATATAAATAAAATCTTTAAAAATAAATAAATAAATAAAAATACCTGGATCCGCTCCCAGACTTAGTAAACAAAAATTTCAGGGGGAAGCTCATGCACATGTATTATTAAAAGCTCCTTTGTAAGTGATATTAATATGATAAACTTGATAGTCCTGAACCCTAATTATTAATAAAATACTTCTTGAGAATTTTTCCAGAGTAGTGATGGATTGTACTTGATACATTCAATTTTCACCCTGCTTATGTATAAGCAAATGGGCTTTGCTCTGAGACTGGTTAGGGAGATGGCAATTTTTATCGAGAGATCACAGAGCAGGTGCACACGAGAATCAAACTTTCAATTTTGGTTTAATTAGAATTCTATTCTATAACCACTTTAAGAATTACCAATATTTTGGCCTGGCTTCATGATAGTCTTGGCAACATTCGTCACATTTATTTGGTTATTAAATGATGCTGCCTTTTTTCTTTATAATTCTCAATTTATTTAGCTGTTACAATTCAATACTCATAATCAAAGTGCATTTTACTTACAGTACCTTTAAATTTGCAGAATCAATATATTTCTGCTTTTCATTTTCCAATTGTATAATTTCAGCTTGATGAGCTTCAACAATTGCTTCAACTTGTTTTTTAAAGGCATCATCCATACTAGAAAGCTTCTCCATAGCATCCCTTAAAAACAGAAAAAAAACCACACATCTCTGTGCATAAAAGTTAGGATGTTTTTCTTTTACTTCTGAGATGGCAGCTTGTATATTCATTTTTTAAAAATACATGCCTGAGAATATATTTATTGATTTTAGAGGGAGAGAAACATCAATCGGCTGCCTCCCATACCTGCCCAGAATGTGGACCGAATCCACAACCTAGGAATGTGCCCGGACTGGGAATTAAACCCATGATCTTTTGGTGCACAGACTGATGCTCCAACCAACTGAACCACCTGGCCAGGGTAACAAGCATATTTTAATAGAAGCATAACTCCATTAAATAGCAAAGGGTTATCTATCTCAGGTAACTCTGGGGAGATATGAGCAGTTCACCACACAGGAGGACCAGTTAGTAGCAGAATAGGATAGGGTAACCTCTGCATACCCACCCTCTGAAAGTTTTGAGTACTCTGGTTCTCATTTATTCTGAGTCTAAGGAAATTGTTTATAAGCACCTTCACAGATATCTATCATCACTTCTTTTTCCCTCCATGTATTTGTGGTGTGATAATAATTTGAGAAGTAAACCACAGGCAGGTTTACATTTATAAACAGGTATGTCTGGCTTCCCTGTGCTAATACTTATTAGATAAAACCCTAGGTTAATAAACACACTAAGTAGTATTCACAAAATTTTAGTGCTAAAAGCTTGAGCCAAAACATCAATATGAATGATTATTAAATATGAATGATTTTATGTAAAAAGTTAAGTCCACAATGAAACATTTTCTGGTTTTGGCATCACCCATAAAAACAGCAGATTGAACATCAGGACCACAAATCAGAGCCTCTTTTATTCCCAGTTACAACACAGTAACCATGTAACTGAAGGGAAGTTAAACTCTCCAGTCTACACTGAGGTTGTTCACTATAAAAATGGAATAATCCTGCCAACCTCACTGCTGGGTTAAAAAAATACAAGAAAAAAAGTCAATTTATATATTAAAAAGCTATACAAGTAAAAATGTTTTTATTAACAAGAACTCATTTTATTAAAATTCCATTGAATTAAAAATCATATCTACCAATCTTAGTCATAAAGGTATTAACACATAAAATCAAGTCTATTGTTTTGCCATGAATGAATAACACGCTCAACAACGTAATGTAAGGGATTCTAAAACTTGTCAGGCTTTATGATTTTTATTAAGTTTAGGAATTGCTATTTATAAGGATGATTCTTTCTTACAGTATCTAAAGGACTGCCAATTGCAAAGCTCTGACAGGCAGGGGAGAGAGTTGAACAGGTTCCAAGCTGAGGACTCTGGAACAGTTGGTTAAAAACAAAGTATAACAGGGTGTGTTAGCAGACAAATGAGTAACTACTGTCAATCAATCAATCAAATCTTTCTGGAGAGGATTAACACTTTTTTTAAAAGATTTTATTTATTTATTTTTAGGGAGGGAAGGGAGGGAGAGAGAGAGAGAGAGAGAGAGAGAGAGAGAGAGAGAGAGAGAGAAACATCAATGTGCGGTTGCTGGGGGTTATGGCCTGCAACCCAGGAATGTACCCTGGCTGGGAATCGAACCTGGAACACTTTGGTTCCTAGCCTGCGCTCAGGATTAACACTTTCAATTACGTGGAGTTAAAATCTGAGGACTCCAACTCCAGGTCCTATGAGGTATGCTAGAATGGGGACCACCCCTATGTGAGTCCGTGTGCGCTGCTGTCTATACCACTCTATATCTCAACATGAGACTGATGGTGAAACTGCACTACCTATTTCCAAGGCAATAAACTTTATAAATTATTTTAAAAGATTTAGCTATAGATCTTAGAAGGTAAAACCTGCATTTCCTCTAGAGCATTTATGAAACCCACACAACCAGAACCTTGGAACACATTTTCTTCCCCTTTGAAATCAGCAGTTGCTTCTGTCACTCAGTGCCTGCGGAGGTCAGGCGACTTACTCCTCTGAAGCCCACACACAATGGCCAAAAATACCACTGGCTACTATCAATCAAAGAGCATGAAAACATATGGAATGATAAAAGGGAAAGAAAGTATTTGCCAAATAACTGCCTCCAACATGATTTTGAGGCAGGAGACAGCATAGGAAGAACTCTGAGACTGCAGTACTGTTACAGACCAGCATTTAGCACCCTGGTTATAAGGAAATGCCTTTTACCAATTAGGTAGAATAAATAGTAAACTGAGGCAGGGAGGAGGAAGGAGACAAGTCTCACACACTAACTCAGCAGTCCTGAGCCTGGTCTGATAATATTGCCAGGTGTTCCAGCATCACAAGAGACACTATTTTAGCAAGAAAGAAGGGAAGTCCTTGAAATTCTATGTAGTGTTCCTACTATCTGGGAAAGAAGGCCTCGAAAGTGTGCTTTCATCCCAGGGCCTGTAATGTGGGAGAGGGTACCCAGTGTCCAAAGAAGAAGCCCATTAAACAACTTTGGTTAATTGTCTACCTCTGGTCACTATCTGTTTTATGAGGGAGTCCCTGATGCTTACAGAAAGAGCCCATAAATAACTTTGGAAAGTGCCCCAATTTTAATTAACTGCCTCCTGTCACATATTTGTTTTACAATGAGATGAACAAATGGGGTCTGGAGCAAGATAAGGATTTGAGCTAACAGACCCCCACACATACCTAAGTTTGGGTAGTCACATTCCCCCAGGAAAGCTGGCACCACATTTACCCGTTAATCAATATGTAACTTTTTTTCCCTCCTATCCCACCAGCTATATAAGTCCTCATAACAAAGGACTTGCTCTTTCTTGGGGGCTCAGGGTGCTCTTGGCTCTTGGGCCATTGGGCCTCTGGCCAGCCGGCCTCAGGCTGCCCAGGGGCTTGCCACCCTGGTCTTCAGCCACTCTTGCTTATGTCACCTGTTTTGCCCTGAAACTTTGCCTTTCACCCCCTACTCTACCCAGTCCTGTTCTCTTCCATGGGAATGGGCCACTAATAAACTGATTACATGCTACTAGATTTGCTGATATGTAATTCTTTACATGAATCAGCAAGAAGAACCAGATCTTTCCCCTCAACCATTTCAGCTTCCTCCCTCCTTTCCTCCCCGTCCCTTTTTCTTTTTATGCATTTCACTCATCCCAATCCAATGTTTCCATTTAACAGAGGGCTCTGCCACTTGAGGACTTAATGCTTACTTTTGTAGTTCAATACTTTTGTCTCTCTCCGCTTTGAGTTTCCTTTCCTTGTTTTCAAATTTCTCTTTTACTTCCTTTACTTGCATTTCCAGATTACAGAGAAGTTCCCCTTTATCATGCCACTTTTGATTAAGTGTACTGAATGAGAAGAGATAATGTTAGAGATAAAACCGGTTATACAAAATTATTAAGGCACATTTTACTTCTCAATGGGAAACACTGTAGAATACCTGTAAGCTTTTCTAATTTCTTCAAGTTCTAATTCCTTTATTTGCAACTGCTGTTTTAGTTTTTCTTTCCTTTCATTGTGTCTTTCTAGTTTCTCAATTATGTCATCCAGTTGTGAAGATTTTTCATTAAGTTGTTCTTGAGTACATTTCTGTATTTCAGTGATCTTTTCCTGTAATATTTTGACTTGTTCCTCTCTTTCCTGTAAACACTTCAAGAAAATAATCAATACGTTATTAATCCAGGGTGTCTCATTTCCTAATTAATTAGATATGGTTTAAGATTGTTATAAAAAGTACAAGTTAGAAATAAATTGAATGTTCAATGTGTGTTTTAGAAAAGACTTACAGAATATTGTTTATCACCATCACTAAGAAACATCACTACTACTTTAAGTGCTATTAACAAAGAAAATTTTTGTCCTATTCACACTTTCCACTTCATGAAGTTAGTAACTGTTACCCACACAGGGAGTAGAAGGGAAAGAGAAAGCAGCAGAATGAAAATTTCAATTAACATTATCTTGCATTTGAAAGAATCTGTGTTCTCATGACAGGGAGAGAAAGAAAACCCTGCTACATGGCTGATAGCAATACAACAAAGGCTGATGGTCATTGGATGCAATGGTATAAATCAAACTATTTCTATTGTGCAAATACTTTGAAATGATGATTTCATTGCTACTAAAATTTCACATGCAAACAGGCTTTATATCTCCCCAAACTTCCTTTTATTATGTCTTCTGTAATGTGAGTCAGACTCATAGGAGGATCAAACCACCTGAAGCTCTGTGCAATGTTGCAGATTCTAGGCCTCACATAGGCTGTTTATCCCAATGAACTTGGTCTTCTGAATCGGGCTCTCTGGGCCTCTGGGACAGCCTGCTGCACACTAGCATTGGGTTACAGGTGAGAAGATGGAAATGGATCTTACTTTTGCCCTTATTCTTCCCTGCCCCCCTTGCCTTTGCCTTTTGTTCCTCTTGGAAAGATGGAGGCAAACAAATGCTGGGCAAGTCTAATTGAAGTACAGATTCTTAAGTCTCATACAGAATGTGGTTCAGTTTCTCACAATGTTACAGAATTAAAAAATTCTGAGCAAAGGTAGTCAGGTAGTCTTGATCAACATTTGCATAAGTCATGAATTGTTTATTTTCTCGCATAACTCCCTGAACTACTTAGGAGTGAGCAGTCTTGGTATATATTACCAAGAAACCACAAAAGCCATAAAGGATTCTTATAAAATAACCCTATTAACAATAACATTGCAGCATCAGAGTCTTATGATCCATATATGCTGAAAAGTACCAAAATAATACATGGAGAGGAAACAGAATTTCAAAAAATAGATCTGTTTCTGACTTCCATAATCAGAAGCTAACTATACAATTTACTTAGTTGAAAACATCAAACTCGAAATTTTTCTGATTAGGTCAATATCCCTTTAAGTTATTAGTTATGTTGACTGTTAGAATGTACTGGGACCTGGGCCTAACCCATCACCAGCTAAACACCTGACCATGAGATTCCCCATATCAGAAGCAACTGAGGCACAGCCTCTAGCTTCCTGCTGGAAACCAGTTGAATCCTCTCTGCCTTCTCCCTCTCTTCTTCTACCTTTCTACAGAATAAGCCCTCCCTGATCAGATACCCAGGACACCTGGAGCAGATCAGCAGGATGACTCATCCTCCCCCCAAAGGTCCACTACATACTTTAAGAGCTCTTCTACTTTTGCCCTTGGGGCTGCCATCCATTCAGACCCAGCCTGCCTTGAATAAAAGCCTTTAGCCCTTAATTGGACTTTTCTGGTTCCAGGTCTCTTCTTAGCCACCTTGGCTACCTAACACTGACTCTACTGCTGAAAAAAATTATGCCTGGCTACCTCTGTATGTTATGTGATTATTTGGAAGTACCATTAACACTCATATCTTTGAGGCTGACAGAATGTTAGTTAAAGTAAATGTATTAGATTGTGGAGAAAAAATATTGGGTAAAAATCTAAAAATCTTTTGTATATTTTACTAAAAATCTAAAACTAAATCTATCTTGTTGTTTGGCTCCACTGTGTCATTATGTCATTTTCTTCTAAAACTCTGCTCAGATTGAGAAGGCATCAGTCTTACTGTGTGGTTAAGTCAAACACAATATACTATGCCAAATGTATCACCTGCTTTGCCTTGTGAAACTTAAATACAAATCACTAGCCTTTCTGTTTCATATATTACTTTAATTCAAAAGAAAATAAGCTTGGCTAGATTTCTAAAACAAGAAAAAAGGCCTACTTCTAAAAAAATTTATTAATTTTCAGTGCAGTTTGGCACAAATGACCAATATATTTGAAATACTGACTATACTGAGACCAAATTTTCAACTGAGTTAAGGATAGTTCAAGCATTCATACCTATATCTAGCTATGGATAAAGCAATATGGGGATAAATAGGTTTCTTTATTTTCTGTACTTGATGATGTTAGCTTCTCAAGAAGTTTCTTAAAAATGACTAAGGAAAAAATCTTAGGTAGTTATAATTTCTCTAAAGAGTGAGTTCCTAATTTTATGAGTGATAACCCCATTAAGAAGTTTCTTAAAAAAATCCCCTTTCAGTTATTTTTACACTTTAAGATATAACCTCTAGAAGAAAATTTTGAAATTCAAGTTTGATTTAATGCTCAAGATTATTTTCAGTAAATTTCTCTGGAGAATTTTCATGTAAGATGCTTTGAAACAAGCGATATTTGTTAGTATTCTCTCAAGATAGGCCCAACTGAAGAAAAGGGTATACACAGTGTCCTTGGGAACTAGGATGAATCTTGTAATCTATTCATATACCTTTAAGGAGAGCAGGTTTGTCATACCTTTGAGAAGTGAGTTAGCAATATTGAATGATACTAAACAATGCTTTTAAAGAATATTTTAAACATATAAAACATTATTGACACTATTTCCAGTTATTTCAAAGGATCCTAAAAACATTCTCCATAAAATTTTGAAGTGAAAGTAATTTTAAGTTAATAAATGAGTGCCCAATACCACTTTTAAAAGTAAAGGGGCAAATACTGCAAAAGGAAACAAATGATAATCTGTCATAAAAATCACAATGGTTGGGATTCAGAGACAAGCATTAATTGGATATTCTGATCCACAGAATCAATGTTTTTCAAACCTGCCATACGCCCTTTCCCCAAAATAAAACATCAAACTTACAACTTTTAATTTTCTGATAGTCTCAGTTTGGTCTTCTATGATTTTGCACTTAATTCTTAACGTGTCACTGTCACGTTCATTTGCCTTCCGCAGAGATTCATTTTCTCTACATAAATTTTCAATCTGCTCCTCTAGTTTCCCATGGTCCTGGGCTAGAGAGGATCCTGAGAAACAAACATCACCAGTAACAAACTTTAGAAGGCCATGGAGGATTTGTATTTTATAAACACACACATTTTAACAATGCATAATAGAGTAACACAAAAGAACTGATTAAAAAAAGAAGATAGATTAGCACAATATGAAGAGGAAGGGCCAGAGAATAAAAAGGCCTTTTAAATACCTGTAGCTATTTGAAAACCTCAAACAACAAACTGAGAACAAGTAACTCAGGCAGATACTATCACATTTAATTAATCATGTTATGGCACACAACCAACCCAAACCACGTGAAAAATATTCTTATGTGGAATGACAGATGAATCATGCTCCATTAAAACCAATATCTGTCAACTGTCCATGAAAGTCCTAAAATGAGCCATCTCCTGTTGTACTGCGATTGGAAAGGGAATGGACTGAAGGTAAGTTTACCTAAGCAGACAGTGGTTTTCATCGATAGACCATTTCACATTTCTCCATGTATAACAAGATAACTATTACCAACATTTTTAGAAAAAACCTGAATGCTGTTGCATCTGTACAAATATTCAAAATCACTGTATAGGAAGTAATTATTTTCAACAACTCATTCAACAGATAGCACTCTAGAGGTAGACCTGTTGAGAAAAGTAACCCAATTATACTGGGAAGAAAAGCAACAACAAAAGAATCAGAGTGATAACCTATAGTTGGTATAATAACCTATTTCCTGTTCCCAAGAGGTGCATAGAGAATGTGGCCATGGCTCTTGGTTGTAGGAGCAGGAAAGCCCTTCCTTTTCTCTCTAATACACAGATTTGTTCCTTTAGAAAAATGGGCTATTTTCCCATTAAAAATTTGAGAATTTTACCCTGTTGTGCCAGTTCATGTCCCCACACTTTTCTTTCTGTCCTTAAACCATAAATTAGTGATTCCTTGGCTGCTAGCTCAGAAATAAGCTGGACCTTTTCATGCTTGAGAAGTTCAATTTGGATACTCTTCTGCTTGTCATCTTCAATCAGGATTTCAAGGGTGTTGATTTGATTCTGTATACTCCCCAAAAACATTGAAAAAAATGCAAAATAATCATTATATTTGAATCCTTTATTTTCTATTTTTGCATTTTATAAGAAAAAGTGTTATTTAAGCAAATACCAAGTCAATGTTCCTCAGTTTTATATAAGAAAAAGTTTTAGTTTTATTAACTAAAGACAAATGTAGGTGAGGAAATAAAAAGTCAAATTAGAAGAGGCTACTCCTTCTAACACTCTGAATTTTATTCTAATACCCTAAAAGAGGAACTAGACCTGTAACACTAAAGATTTCTCAGCATTTATATCAGTAGTCTAAAGGTTACCTGCAGGAAGGAAGTCCTCTTGGGCAAAATATCCCTAAAGTTTAAAATGGCGATAACAGAAATTAATTTAAAAAGTATTACAGTAGTTATACTAAAAAGCTGGCACTACCACAAAAGTAGTTCTAGTGACTCACTGGCTATTTCCCAAACTTCAACTATTTGAGTATTGCCATCAGAATTTTTGCTGTCACTGTGCAACTGCCACCTATTTACTATGTTTCTTAAAATTAATTCACTTATTTTATTTAAATACTATTTTAGTGTAAACAGCATGTTCCAAAATCACATTACTCTCCTAGTTTTATTATTTTTCTCATAGGCATCAAATACACAATTAGTATTTGTTAAAACTGTGCACTTCCTAAAAATTACTTCAGGTCCTTGAGAAGATGAAACAATTTGAAAAGAAAGTGTTACAATGTCTTACCTGCAAATTTGCTGCTGTTTCCTGTTTCAATTTGGAAACTTCTGCAAGTTTTGTCTTCTGCTCCTTCACCATGCAAGTCAGATCTTCAATTAAAGAGGAAGACTCGTTTTCTTTCCGTTGAGCCCAAACAAGAGCATGTTTGCTCTTTGCTAACTCAGTTGCAACACTTTCAAAACCATCTTTAACCTATATTGCAAAATTGCATTATAAATAGAAGTTCTCCAAATACTTAGAAAATATTTGTTTCTGGAAACAGTTTACTTGTTTTATGTCTAGAATCACACAAGTTTAGCATAAGAAAAAAATTCACAGATAACTGGATTTGCAGGCTAGGCCAGGTGATCTGTGTTGACAGTACACAATAGCATAGCTGTTTTCTAGTAACACTTGGCAAACGGAGGCCAAAGCTGGGGTTTAGTATGCCAATGTCTGCTCTACAGAAACCACAGATTCAGGTTTCCAAATCCTCTCTGTACCTGACCATTTACAATCTCACTGACTTTGAGAACAGCTCTGACAAGAAGTTATTATTTCAGCAGAACAACTAAGGCTCTAAGATTTTAAGTGATCTGCTTAAGGTCAGATAGCCAACATGTCAACAAAGCTAGAACTCTAAAGTGTGGTTCTCTCATCAAACCATATGCTGCTGGTTCTGTTTTCAATAAAAACCTAAATACCAATTCTTACGTCTTTAAATCTTCTGGCTTCAAGAGTTAAAGCTATACGAAATTCATTCTCTAAATCCAGGTACTGCTGGTTTAATGTGTCAATTTTTTCTTGGTATTCTTTTATCTCTTGCTCATGCTTTGTCTCTTCTTTAGCTACTTCCTTGGCTAAGGCTTCCCGGAACTCAGCATCACTAAAATACTCCCTTGTTTCAAGTTCTTTCCTAGAATTAAAAAAAAAAATCACAGGATGTTGTTCCCCTGGAAAGTACACTTTTAAATGTCTTTAATTTTTTTTATTTTAATTGTTGTGAAAGTACAGTTTTCTGCCTTTTACTCCCATCCCAGCCCACAACCCAGCACTCCCCACCTCCCTCCCATTTCCAACCCCTTGTTTTTGTACATGTGTCCTTTATACTTGTTCCTGTAAACCCTTCCCCTTTTCCCCTGAAATTCCCTCCACTCTGCCTCTGATCACTGTCAGCCTATTCTCTACTTCAGTGTCTTTGGTTATATTTTGCTTGTTTGTTTGTTTTGATGATTAGATTCCCACTAAAGGTGAGATCATATGATATTTGTATTTCACTGAGTGGCTTACTTCGCTTAGCATAATGCTTTCCAGTTCCATCCATGGAATATTGCTGTTGCAAACGGTAGGAGCTTCTTCTTTCTTTCTACTGCATAGAATTCCATTGTGTAAATGTACCATAGTTTTTTCATCCATTCATTTACTGATGGGTACCTCGGTTGCTTCCAACACTTGGCTATTGTAAATTGTGCTGCTATGAACATTGGGGTGCATAGGTTCTTTTGGATTGGTGTTTTAGGGTTCTTAGGATATAATCCTAGCAGTGAAATTGCTGGGTCAAAAGGCAGATCCATTTTTAGTTTTCTGAGAAAAATTCCATACTGTTTTCTGTAGGAGAACTTTCTGCGTGGCGTGGGCCCAGCTGCCACTTGGAGATGCACAGGACCCATGCCCGTGGATAGGATCTCCCGTGGGGAATCAGGCCTGCAATGTGCCTAGGCCACTTTGAGTCTTGCTCTTGTTAAAAAACTCCCTCAACCCTGAATTGAGGACATTTACTGCAGTTAACTTCCTAAACTCCATGCTAAACGTTCCAAGGATTAGTGTAACCAGTTCAACCACTTTTGCATTTTCATTTGCAAATATTCCTCTTCTGTGATTAGCAGCATTGGCTCCTTGGTTTTCAATAAAAGGTAACCACCTAAAGCGAACCTGTGCATAGTAAATAAGGACCATCATGTAATCTGCTGAGAAACCCAATAAAGGCTGGTCACGGCAAGGACCAAGGCCTTTGCTTCCCTTGAGAGAAAGGCCATGCTGTCCATTTTTCTGAACTGGAATTGGTAGTCGTCCATGTTAATATCTCATTTCGTCCATAATGACGTGGACACTGTTGGCCAGAGTCTGCATCAGTTTTCTATAGTGGTTATACCAGTCTACAATCCCACCAACAGTGCACTAGGGTTCCCTTTTCTCCAGAACCTCTCTAACACTTGTTTGTTAATTTGGTTATGATGGTCATTCTGACCATTGTGAAGTACTGTCTCATTGTGGTTTTAATTTCCATCTCTCTAATAGCTAGTGATACTGAGCATCTTTTCATTTGTCTCCAGATACTCTGTATGTCCTCCTTGGAGAAGTGTCTGTTCAAGTCCTTTACCCATTTTCTTTCTGTTTTAAAAAATTTCTATTTAAATTGTTGTTGCAATACAATTTCCTATCTTTTACTCCCATCCCAACCCACCCTCCCAGCCCTCCCCTCCTCCCTCCCATTTCCACCTGCCCCTAGTTTTTATCCATGTGTCCTTTATACTCAGTCCTGTAAACCCTTCCTCTTTCCCCCTGAAATTCCCTCTCCTCTCCCTTCTGAACTCTGTCAGTCTATTCTTTATTTCAGTGTCTTTGGTTATATTTTGCTTGTTTCTCTGTTTTGTTGTTTAGGTTCCTGTTAAAGGTGAGATCATATGGTATTTGTCTTTCAGTGCCTGGCTTATTTCGCTTAGCATAATACTTTCCAGTTGCATCCATGCTGTTGCAAAGGATAGGAGCTCCTTCTTTCTTTCTGCTGCATAGAATTCCATTGTGTAAATGTACCATAGTTTTTTCATCCATTCATTTACTGATGTGTATCTATGTTGCTTCCAACACTTGGCTATTGTAAATTGTGCTACTATAAACATTAGGGTGCATAGGTTCTTTTGGATTGGTGTTTTAGGGTTCTTAGGACATAATCCTAGCAGTGAAATTGCTAGGTCAAAAGGCAGACCCATTTTCAAATTGGGTTGTCTTCTTAGAGTGGAGTTGTGTGAGTTCTTTATATATTTTGGAGATTAAACCCTTGTCTGAGGTATCGTTGGAAATGTTCTCCCATACAGTTGGTTCTCTTTTTATTTTAATACCGTTTCTTTAGTCATGCAGAAGCTTTTTATTTTGATGAGATCCCATTTGTTTATTCTTTCCTTTATGTCCCTTCCTTTAGGGGACATAACTGAAAATGTTCCTGTGTGAAATATCTGAGATTTTCCTGCCTACGTTCTCCTCTAGGACTTTAATGGTGTCATGACTTATATTTAAATCTTTTATTCACCTTGAATTTATTTTGTGTATGGTGTAAGTTGGTGCTCGAGTTTCATTTTTTTGCATGTAGCTGTCCAGTTCTCCCAATACCATTTGTTGAAGAGGCTATTTTTAATCAATTTTATGTTGCTGCCCCCTTTGTCAAATATTAATTGACTGTAGAGACTTGGGTTTATTTCTGGGCTCTCTGTTCTGTTCCATTGGTCTATATGCCTGTTTTTATGCCAGTCCCAGGCTGTTTTGATTAAAGTGGCCTTGTAATAATATAGTTTGGTATCAGGTATTGTGATCCTTCCTACTTTGCTCTTCTTTCTTAAAATTGCAGCAGCTATTCGGGGTCATTAATGGTTCTATATAAATTTTTGAAGGGTTTGTTCTATGTCTGTGAAATATGCCATTGGTACTTTAATATATATTGCATTGAATCTGTAAATTGCTTTAGGTAGTATGGACATTTTGATGATGTTAATTCTTACGATCCATGAACACGGTATATGTTTCCATTTCTTTGTGTCTTTCTTAATTTCTTTCTTCAGTGTTATATAGTTTCCTGAGTACAGGTCTTTTACCTCCTTGGTTAGGTTTATTCCTACGTATTTTATTTTTCTTGTTGCTATATCAAATGGGATTTTTTTTTCTTGATTTCTGCTTATGCTGTTTCATTGTTGGTATACAAAAATGCCTTTGATTTCTGGACATTGACTTTGTATCCCACTGTTTTCCCAAATTCATTTACTAGGTTGAGAAATTTTTTGGCAGAGTTTATAGGATTTTCTATGTATACTATCATGTCATCTGCAAACAGTGACAGTTTTGTTTCCTCCTTTCCAATTTGTTGCCTTTTATTTCCTTTTCTTGTCTGATCATTGTGGTTAAAACTGCCAAAGCTGTGTTGAATAGAAGTGGTGAAAGTGGCCAACCTTGTCTTGTTCCTCACCTTAGTGGAAAAGATTTTAGTTTTTGCCCATTGAGTATGACGTTGGTTGTAGGTCTCCCATATATGGCCTTTATTATGTTGAGGAATGCTCCCTCTGTTCCCACTTTGCTGAGTGTTTTTATTATAAACAGGTGCTATACCTTATCAAGTGCTTTTTCCGCCTCTATTGAAATGGTCATATGATTTTTGTCTTTGTTTTTGTTTATGTAATATATTACACTTACTGATTTGTGAATATTGTACCATCCTTGCATCCTTGAGATAAATCCCACTTGGTCATGGTGTATGATCTTTTTAATTTATTCGTGGATGTGGTTTAACAATATTTTGTTGAAGATTTTAGAGTCTATGCTCATCAGTGATATTGGTCTAAGGTTTTCTTTTCTTGTTGTGTCTTTTTCTGGTTTTGGGATTAGGATGATGCTGGCTTCATAAAAAGAGTTTGGGAATCTTCCATCTTTTTGGATTTTTTGGAATAGTCTGTGAAGGATGGGGGTTAGCTCTTCCTTAAATATTTTGTAGAATTCTGTGAATCGGTCTGGTCTAGGGCCTTTGTGTTGTCGGAATTTTTTGATTACTACTTCCATTTTCTCAGCTGTTTTTGGTCTGTCGAGGCTTTATGCTTCTTCTTTATTCAGTTATAGATTATATTTTTCTAGAAATTTGTGCATTTCACCTAGGTTTTCAAATTTCTTGGCATACAGTTCTTCATAGTAATTTCTTACAAATATTTGTATTTCTGTGGTGTCAGTTCTAACCTCTCCTTTCATTTCTGATTGTGTTTATTTGGGTCCTCCCCCTTTTTTTCTTAATGAGCCTGCTTAAAGGCTTGTTGATTTTGTTTATCTTTTCAAAGAACCAGCTACTGGGCTCATTGATCCTTAGAATTGTGCTTTTAGTCTCTATGTCATTTAATTCTGCTCTGGTCTTGGTTATTTCCTTCCTTCTACTTGTTCTGGACTGTCTTTGTTGTTGTTCCTCGTGTTCTTGTAGGCGTAGGGTTAGGTTGTTTATTTGAAATGCTTCTATCTTTTTTTTTTTTTGGTAGGCCTGTATTGCTATGAACTTCCCTCTCAGGACTGCCTGCAATGTGTCCCATAAATTCTGGATTGTTGTGAGTTCATTTTCATTTGTTTCCCAAAATTTTTTTATTTCTTTCCCAATCTCAATTTTGACCCACTCATTGTTTAATAGCATGCTGTTCAATCTCCGTAATTTTGAGTTTTTTTGTTTTTTTTTCCTTGGGGTTTGTTTCTAGTTTCAGTCCCTTGTGATTGAAGAAAATGCTTTCTATGAGTTTAATTTTCTTAAATTTCTGAGGCTTGTTTTGTGTCCTATCATGTGGTCTATCTTTGAAAATGTTCCATGTGCATTTGAAAAAAATGTGTATTTAACTTCTTGAGATGAAGGTTTCTATATATATCAGTTAAGTCCATTTCCTCTAGGGCATTGTTCAATGCCACAATGTCTTTGTTGATATTTTGTCTGGAAGATCTGTCCATTTTGACAGTGGGGTGTTAAAATGCCCTACTATAACTGTGTTGCTGTCAGTATCTTTCTTGAAGTCTTCTAACATTTTCTCTATGTATTTGGGTGCCCCTATGTTGGGTGCATATATATTTACAATGTTTATTTCTTTTTGGTGGATTCTTCCCTTGAGTATTATGAAGTGACCTTCTGGGTCTCACTTTATGGCCCTTTTTTTGAAGTCTAATTTGTCTGATATGAGTATTGCTACCCTCGCTTTTTTTCCTGTCCCTTTGCTTGGAAAATTTGTGTCCAGCCCTTCACTTTCAGTCTGTGTAGGTCTTTTGACTGAGGTGGGTCTCTTGTAGGCAGCATATGTGTGGGTCATGCTTTGTTATCCATTCTGCTATTTTATGTCTTTTGATTGGAGCATTTAATCCACTTACATTGAAGGTTACTACTGATAGGTAGTTATTCATCGCCATTTTCATACCTATGTCCCTCTCTTTCTCTCTCTCTCTTTTCCTTCTCTTCCTTAAAGCAGTCCCTTTAGCATCTCTTGCAAAGCTGATTGGGTGGAGGTGTATTCTTTTAGACTTCTTTTGTCTGGGAAGCTCCTTATTTGGCCTTCTACCTTGACTGAGAGACTTGGTGGGTAAAGGAGCCTTGGTTGCAGGCTCTGGTTCTCATTACTTGGAATATTTCTTGCCATTCTCTTCTGGCTTGGAGCATTTCCATTGAGAAGTCAGCTGCTAACTTTATCGTGGCTCCCTTTTATGTTACCTATTGTTTCTTCCTTGTTGCCTTTAAGAGTCTCTCTTTGTCTTGGAATTTTGCCATTTTAATTATGATGTGTTTTGAAGTGGGTTTCTTTGGGTTCCTCTTGACTGGGGATCTCTGTTTTTCATGGATTTGTGTGACTTTTTCTCTCTTCAAATTAGGGAAGTTTTCCATCATTACTTTTTCAAACAGGTTTTCTATCCCTTGCTCTTTTTCTCCTTCTGGTATCCCTATTATAGGGACATTATTACGTTTCATATTATCTTGCATTTCTCTTAATTCCTCTTCGTTCTTTCTGAGCCTCTTTTCCCTTTCTTGCTCTTTCTGGTTGTTGTTTTCTACTTTGTCCTCCAGCTCACTGATCCGATCTTCTGCTCCATTGATCCTGTTTGTGATTCCCTCTACTGTGTTCTTCAGTTCAGAAATTGTATTCTTCGTTTTCTCGTGGCCCTTGTTGATAGTTTCTATTTTATTTTTCACGATGATATCATTTCCAGTGAGTTCATTGTAGTTTCCCTGTAGTTTCTGGTTGCTCATTGTGAGCTCATTGAGCTTCCTGATAACCATTGCTTTGAACTCAATATCTGATAGTTGAGTTGCCTCTATTTCCCTTAGCAATCTTTCTGAGGCTTCCTCCTGTCCTTTCATTTGGGGATTGTTTCTTTGTCTTCCCATTGTTTGTGAGACTCTTCTTGTTAGCCTCAGCTTCTTAAATTGGTCTGCTCTGGCTCTCTGGGTTTATGTTGTGAACTTCTAAGGTGGAATATCTGTGAGCTTCAATGGTGCAGTCTACTTGATGTCCTGAGCACACTGGTCTTGGGCTGTATTTTAAATTGGCTCTGTGTTGTCTTTGGGTTTTGATTGTTGTTGGGTCTTTCTTTGGTGGGTTCTTCCCACCAGCTGATTAACTGAAGGTCACTCTATCCACTACCTCTTGTATTTTGTTGTGCTGGTGTGGGCAGGTTGTGTTGAAGTTGTTTCTTCTGTGTGTCAAGATTTGAGTATTCTCTCTTGTTCTTGTTCAATTGTTTGCTCTGGGTAATTTCTCCACTATTTAGCTGAATTTCCAGATAGGTCCTAGATTGAGGTTAGTGTGGCTTCCACTCCCTCCTTCACTTTCTTCTGTTTTAATCTGGTAGTGGTTCCTTTGTTGTTGGGTTTCCTCTTCCAGTTGGTATCCTGGTGTTCACAGCTTCCACCTACTCTTTTTTATGATCAGTTGGAGGGGGAAGGCAAAATGGTTTAAAACAGCAAGAGTGTATTCTATTATATTTACAGGAGCAGCCAGTAGAGAAGAGATAGGAGATCCTTTGGTTATGTATTGTGTTAACCGTGATACTCCACAAAACTAGCCACTTTTTAGAAAGGATGGAAAGAAGATAAGACTCTTCTTGGGGAGGGAAGGATTGTGAGTTGGATCTAGAAAGCAGTGAGGTTGTGGGAGGTCAGATTCTGAGGGAAAGTGAGAGTAAAGGATAGTAAATAGTTGTAGTGTGTGACAGAATAGAGTTAACCACTACAGTAATAGAGTTCAGGAAACCATGAAGTGGGCTAAGATCTTGGGAGGGGTTTTGTGTAGTATTTACAATTGTATAAAACAGCTATTATTTACAATAATATTAGAGCAAGAATCATATGACAGAATCTGTGTATTCTGGATAATAAGAATAGGAAAGTCAGACCTTGAGTAGTGTGCTCATGAAACACAAGTGAAGTGAAGGACAATAATTTAGCAATACACTATGATAAGAGAAGAGGGGAAAACTTTCAAATGATATAATATAACCAGCCAAGCAAAGAAGACTAAACAGAAAGAAGAGGAACACAAAAATACTATTAAAATAAAAGATGTAAGAATAATGAAAAAATAATATAAATATGCAACAACTTGCAGGTTCTCTGTAATAGCAAAGTGAAATTTGTCTCACTGTCTCAGCTGTTGGGATGACCCCTCTTTGGGTCCAACTGTGGTCTTCTCACAGTTCCATGTTTTTTTGTCTCACTTGTGGGTATTTTTAAAAAAAAAAAAGAAGAAGGAAGGAAGAAGAGATAAAATTTGAAAGGCAGAAGGAATAAAACAATAAAGAAGGAAAGAGAGAAAAAAGGAATTGAGACATAAAAAAATAATAAAAAGCAAAAAGTAAAGAAATACTTAAAATAAAAAATCCTCTTGCTGGTTTCCAACTCTCCAAACCGGTTCTGGTGGTCTTGCTGGCTGCAGCAGTCTGAGGGGCGATTAGTTTCACTTTTCTCTCTTCCTGATCCACACTCAGTCAGCCTCAGTTACACACTCTCCCCAGGGCTAGCCAGGCGCCTCTCCTTGGGGCTTTGGGTGTGGGATCCAGGCCTTCCTCAAAGCGCCCTCTCCCCAGGGTTACATGTGTGGGCTAGGGGTCCTTCTGCCACTTTCCTCAGTTGCAGGCACATGAGCTCAAGCAGGCTGCCTCTGGTCTCTCAGGTTTGGGTGCGTACCCTTACCAGGGCTATGGGAGTGCATGCAGGACCTTCCACGCCACCTCAGGAGTGCTGCCTGGCTGAGCTGGGAGGAGGCCGGAGTGACTAATGCAGGAGAATTCCCCAAACAGTGTATCTTTTTTCACTTTTTCTTTTTGAAAAATTCCTCCTACTAAAGCCTGCCACTCTGTACAGCGGCCTGGCCTCCCACACAGCCCGATTCTCCAACCAGATTGAGGACTCTCAGGGTCAGGGCCCGTCACAGTTTGACTCTCAACTCTCCCGAGCTGGTGTCCACAGACTCCGTGGGTGCTCACAGCCCCTGTATGTTTGCCACTTAGTCCTTATTCCCCTCTCTGCGACTTCAAGCAACCAGGTCTCTCCTGGTGCTGCTCAAACCTTGTTTGGCCAGGGTGGGAGCAGTTGATCCAGCTCTCTCCCAAGAGCCCTGTGGCAGACTTGGCAGGTGCCAGGCCTGGGGCTGCAGCTGCCCTGATCCTCGGGACCTTATTGTCCTGAAGCACTCTCCTTACTGTCTGGTTTTTTAATGTCAGCTACAATTTTTGGTCTCCTATTTTCATATATGTTGCAGTACTGTTGGCTATTTGCTCTGTTCTTTAGATCAGCTAGGTTTTTCTCCCATGTATAGGAGGGAAGTGGAATCTGCTCCCTCCCTCCTTGACACCATCTTCCTCCCTTTTAAATGTTTTTAAATAGTAATTAAATAGTCTATATTTCCTAATTTTAATTTAAGATGAGCTCTTCACTTTCACACAGAAACTGGGATAGGATAGAGAAGGAATATGAGTTTTACTTGACTGAGTGTTCAGTGGTGATGGGGATCAGAGGTGTACCCCATATCTAGGTTCATAGAGATAGTTCAAGGTCCCTGAACTATTACATTTTCTTTAAATGAGAGCTCATTCCTTAGAGTTCTCCATTATTTTTCTTGATTAAATCAAACCCATAAAACAAAATCCATTGTTTCTGGTTTGGGTTTCTTTAAATTAGAACAAGAAGTTAAAAAATATCTGTAAATGAAGCTAAGTACAAAATTTTAGATTTTTAAATTATTTCCCTCAATATTTTGCAGCTATTCTGCCCACACATAGGATATCAATTTTCACCAGAGCATCTACATTTAATTTATACATGAAATCACAGAATTAGCTGATGGTATTAGAAGATAAGCAGCTGAAAGTGTTCCCATCACTAGGGACTCAGAGCACAACAGGTACACTGCAGCCCATGGACCCAGATGGCCTGTGCCCTTTTCTGGAAACAAACTTTTATTGGCACACAGCCACAACATTCTGTCTTACATTCTGTCTGGCTTACATTCTGTCTACAGTAAAGGCAGTCAGGTGTGCAATGCAAAGCCTGAAATACTTCCTATCTGACCCTTCACAGAAAAAGTCTGTTAATACCTGCTTCACAGGAGTAAAAAGCATGGAGTAACTGAACATGCAGTGACCTGAAGGTCCATTAAAATAATTTTGTGTTGGGTTTGCAGAAATGCAAACACATCTTCCTTGTTGCAGCCCACACCTCAGTAATGTCACCTGTGTATCTGTAAAGTATTGGCTACAGTAGAAACCGACTTGGACAAGCACATCCCTTTCGGAGCTCCACCAATGGCCTTTCCACTGCTCAGTCCCTAGCTAGTGTTTGGGGATTGGGGAGGAATCAAGTGGCTTCTTTCCTGTACATGAATGACATTTCCTCATTTGTTTTCATTTACCTGTGCTCTTGTTCTTTCAGTGCAAGAAGCTCATGAAGCTGCTGTACTTGCTCCTTTTCTTGATGAAGGGAAGTTCGCAGTAAGCTTATTTCTTGGTCAGCAGCTGCAGCTTTGAGTTCCACCTCTTCAACAAGTCGCATCTGAGTAGAAGACACACAATTACATTCTTCAGATTCCTTCTGCTTCTATTTTAATACCAGTTACCCAAAGAAAGTTCCTTTTAAATAATGGAACCTAGTGCCCAAATTGATTTTCAAAATGTCATAGGAGAATGATGCTGTGATCACATGAGGTACAGCCTCAGACGCATCAGACACACTCTTGTTTTCACATACAGATCTTACCCAAAATCCTCACTCAGAAAGGTGAAATAACTTCAGAACAAAACAGAAATAGGCTCAAAGATACAGAGAACAGGCTGACAACTGTCAAAGGAGTGGGGGGCTGATGGATGGTATTAGAAAGTTGAAGGAATTAAGCAAAAAACAAAACAAAAAGAAACAAACAAACCTCATGGACAGAAAACAGTATGGTGATTACCAGAGGGAAAGGGGGTAAAGGGGATAAGTAGTGAGGGAAGGAGGCTTGACTGTGTGTGGTGAAAACACAGTACAAAATACAAATGGTGTAATATAGAATTGTACACCTGAAACCTATATAATTTTATTAACCAATGTCATCCCAATAAATTCAATAAAAACATAAAAGAAATATTTTGGGGTACCATCAGGTACCCCAAAGAGACTTTAAATACCGGCTCTTGGAACACAGCCCAACAACTTGCAATATGTCCACCAAGTCTTCTGGTTGCCTCGTGAATACCAATTGCTTTAACTCAGAAGTAACTCCACAAACTAAACTGCCATACTATTTAATTCTTGCACACTCTAAAATCTCAGTCTACCATATAACCAGAGTTGTTTCAGTACACAGCCAGGATTGGGTGTTAACTCAGTGACTAACAGACAGAACAGAGAAATACCTGGGCCGCTTGCTGCTGTCCTTTCTGCCTCTCCATCTTTTCTAATGCTCTCTCCAGGGCTCTCAAGTGTCTGATGTAATTTTCTTGCTGATCTCTTGCTTTAATTAATTCAATAGTTAGTTTTTTAATTTCATTTTGAAGTCTGTGAACCATAATTTCGAGTTGCACTTTGGAATTTCTTTCTTTAAAAATAATTTCCTTTAACCTAAAGTAGAAATCAGACATGTACATTATACATAAAAAAGGACAAAAACTCTCCTTTTTTTGTGTATAGTCAACATCAAAGCTCACAGTAGATAAGAAGATTTGAAGCATGTTTCTAACTCATCAAATTAAAAAAAAAAAGGCTGAAAAACAGAAAAACATGTCTCTTGCCCATTCCTGAAACTAACATTGTGTCAAAAGGAAAAACATTCTACCTGAGTTAATGAAACTTTATCTTATGTGAACTTTATTCAATTGCAAAGCTTTACTTAACATTTGTTTCAGGCACTGTGCTTGGTGTGGGCTTAAAAGTCAATAGCATGAGCCCTGGCCGGGTGGCTCAGTTGGTTGGAGCATTGTCCCATACACCAAAATGTTGCAGGTTTGGTCCCCGGTCAGAGTACATACCTGGATTGCAGGTTCAATCCCCAATCAGAGTGCATAAGGAAGGCAGCCAATCAATGTTTCTCTTCCTCTAAAAATCAATCAATATATCCTTGGGTGAGGATTAAAATAAAAAAATAAAATAGCCAGTAGTATGAATGAGGAACAGCCTGTTCCTTCAAGGAACTCTTGCTGGCTTTACTTGGAAGACTTACTAATCTGTCTGATGCCTGTAGCTAGAGGGCTGAAATAAATGTGGCCTGAACTCTTTATTTATGCAACAAGTTGATGAAGCACTAAATCTTTAAATACAATTAGTTCAATTTGAACTGAAACCACATACACCATAGGTGGCAAACACAAGGCTCTCGGGCCAAATCTGGCCCTCCACCATGTTTTATCTGGCCCAGCACCTTGTTTCTGCCCAGTGGCAGCACCAAGCTTTTTGCCCTTGGTTAAGGAGTAGTTACATTTATACAATCCTAAAATTACATTTGTCCCTTTGAAGGCAACCATGGGGCTGATGTGGCCCCTAGTGAAAATGAGTTTGACACCCTGACATATACTGTTTTAGTCTCACTACACTTGGTTTAAACAAAGGTGTTCCAGCTGTCAGTTCACTGTTGTTTGGGTGATAAGCTAGCTCCAGGTGTAGACCTTCCCCTCACCTATTTGTGGTGAGTAGAGCAAGGCTATGGATATCTTTCTTTTCATTTGCATGTTTATGTAGTTCATCAATATAATCCATAAGTTTCTTTTCAGCTTGTTCAGCTTTCCATCTCTTCTCTCTCTCCTGGTCTAGTTGTTCAACAAGTATCTGAAAGAAAATAGTAGTGTTATGTGAACTTGGAAAAGTTACCTAATCTCTCATTGTCCCAATGTTCTCATTTACAATACGAAAATAACAGCATCTCATTCAGAGGGCTGTGAGAGAATTAAACAAATTAAGGTAAGTGAAGCATACATAACAGTGACCATCACTGAATGACGACTCAAGAAGTGTTAGCTGCCACTACTACCATAATGACAATTACTGTTGTTTCTCTGAACATTAAAGCCTCTACACTGGAGAATAAAAGGAGGAAATCAATAGCGTGAAAAGTGAGAAATAGCTTAAAAAGCAATTATGATATTGGAAGAGTGCACGTTTCACTCAAAACCAGTACTTCACAAATAAAATTAGGGTAAGTTAATAAAATCACAAAGAAATCAATGTGTACTAAAAATTCTTAACACTTGAGAATGATTAAAGCAAATACTGAAGAATTTTTAAATCCTTAAATGCCTCTTAATCTGGAATCCATGGGTCCAAAACTGGGTTTTGGGAGAGTCTCTGACTTTACACACATTTTGTGAGTGTGCATAAAAGTAGACTTCTCTGAGAAGACCAATAGATTTCCTTAGATATTTAAAAATGTCCAAGGCCCAAAAGTTAGGAACCACTGCTTAATAAACAGGAATTTGAAAATTTAAATAAGTTTCTTCCTCCACAATTATTTAAATCAATTTCACTGAAATCTGATCTTAAATGAACATGTGATTTCCATTCCTTTATAAATTATTAAAGTACTAATATCACACAAAATCTAGAAACCAGGAAGAAAAAAATAAACTAACCACTCCAATAGAAATGCATACAATCTTTTGTGCTTATAAAAGCACAAAATATTTTTCTGAGATTGACTTCATTTAAAACTATTCACATTAGCCCTGGCTGGCATGGCTCAGTGGGTTGAGCATTGGCTGCAAAGCCAAAGGTTGCCAGTTCAATTCCTGGTCAGGGCACATGCCTGGACTGAGCACCTGGTCCCCAGTTGGGGCACTTTCAAGAGGCAACCAACAGATGTTTCTCTCACACACAATGTTTCTCTCCCTCTCTTTCTTCTTATCTTCCCCTCTCTCTAAAATAAATAAATCTTTTTAAAAAGAAGATTATTCACATTCATTTTTCCTCAATCTCTTGAATCCTACCCGGTACGTGTTGTCTTCAGGGCTGCTGTTGTCAACTTTAATTAGTTCTGTCTTCTGCTCTTCAGCTTCCTCTAATCTGTTACAGTTTGCTAGAGATGATCTTATATACAATTCTTTAAAAAAAGGCTGTTTCATTTTACGATTATAACTGCAAAGAATAAAACATAGACAATAACCCAGAGAAATGGGCAGTGTTTATGTCTTTTACAACAGAAGGACAATCTATCACAGATAAAGGGAGCTTTCTGTATAAATTTATAAGAATATACTGACCACATCTGAACTGGCAAGGCTGAAACTTATATCACTGGCATTAGAAGAGTAAAAAAATATCAACCACAAGATAACTAAGAAAGAAGCCAGAACATTAACTTCTGTGCACCTTATTTCAATTTCTAAAACTGAAACACATACCTTATAAATGGGTTGTTGTTTTTATTGTGGTGCTTAATAGTCTGAATTGTTTTGGAATAATATGGGATTTTTGATCTTCTAGGAATTTTTCTATTACATTCTTTTCTGTTTCCATAGTCACTTTCAGAAGTCATATCTGTGTCTCTTTTTGGTCTCAGGTCTTTCTCAGGAACATTATCTATTAAAGAACTAGAAGTCTAGAATTGAAAAACCAACATGGTTTGTTAAGAGGTTGATATGGTATAAAAGACTAAAATTTGCCCTGGCTGATGTGGCTCAGTGAATTGAGCACTAGACTTTGAAGTAAAGGGTCTCTTATTCAATTCCCAGTCAGGGTACATGCCTGGGTTGTGGGCCTGGGTCCCCGGTGTGGGGCATGTGAGAGGCAACCACACATTGATGTTTCTCTCCCTCTCTTTCTCCTTCCTTTCCCCTCTGTCTAAAAATAAATAAATACAATCTTTAAAAAAAAAGACTAAAATTTGAGATCTCCTAAAATATAATGACCTTTTACATGATTAAGGGTTTATAAAGTATGTTTGGAATTAAATACAGGGATTCTGCCTCTTGTATGACAAGTAAGTTCTTGTATGACAAGGTTGACTCTCTCACGGTAACAATGATAAACTCTGGGAAAAATACAAACAAAACCATGAACAAAAACTATTTGGAGGCCCTAAAAAGTGAACAAAAATAGGTTTATTCTAGAGAAGAGTTGACACTTTGGAAAATAACCAGAATGAGGTATTTCTGTCTTTCTGGTATTTAGCCTGAGAACATATCACAAAGCGTAGTTCCATGCAGGGGTGTCCAACCTGCAGCCTGCAGGCCACATGAGGCCCAGGGTGGCTATGAATGCAGCCTAACACAAAATCGTAAATTTACTTAAAACATTTTTTTTGCTCATAGTTTTCATTAGTGTTTGTGTACCTAATGTGTGGCCCAAGACAATTCTTCTTCCAGTGTGGCCCAGAGATGCCAAAATGTTAGATACACCTGATAAGAGTCTTAAATTCAGGTGGAAAAACTAGGTTTCAGGTTCTAAATAGTCAGAGGACAGTACAGAAATGGCAAGAAGTCCCATAAAGGACAAAATTCAGCAGCCCAAGAGACAAAATAATAGTTCAAATCAAAGCAAGCGAAATGCTTGCCACAACAAAAATACTGAACTCTTTGGAGACTCATAACAGTATCAGGTCTCCATAATGTAATGTTCACAATATCAGGAATAAAAGCCAATGACACTCACCATAGGAAGAGCCAGGAAAGTATGACCTACTCTCAAGAGAAAAGGCAATCAATGAGACCTAACCTGGGGGAACCCAAATGTCCAAATAAGAGATGATGACTTTAAAATAGTAATCATAGCTCTGCTCAATGATATAAAAATTATGCTTGTCATGAATAAAGAGAGAAGAAAATTCAGCAAAGAAATACAAATTATTTTTAAAAAGAGAATTTCATAGTGAAAAATAAAATGTCTGAAGTAAAAATTTACTGGCTGGGCTTCACAGAAGAATGAGTTAACAAAAATAAGAATACATGAACTTGAAGACAATTCAGTGGAAATTATTCAATAGGAAGACTACAGAGGAAAAAAGTTGCTAAGATACATGTTTACCGTCTCAGGGATCTATGGTTCAATATCAGAAGATCAAGTGGGATCTGAATAACAGGGGGAGAGAGAATGGGGCATGAAAATATTTGAGGAAATAATGTCCACATTTTCCTAAATGGATAAGGACATAATTTAAAGATTTAAAATGCTCAGAGAAACAAACCTTAGGCCGGATAACATGAAGAAAATCATCCTTAAGTGCAATAGTCAAACTGCTAAAAACCAGGAGTAAATGTTAAGAAAGTTAAAGGGACAAATAGAAAAGACAAATCCACAATCATAGTTGGACATTTTAATATCTCACATACAAACAACAGAACTCAAAACCAAGTCAGTAAAACATGAAACATCTGAAAATACTATCAAGCATCCTATCCTCATGTCACAACTGCAGGACACACATACTGTTCAAGCACACAGATAATAATCCACCAAGATAGGTGTATGCTGGACAATGAAAGAGGTCAGAGCAAATCAAATGACAGATATTACCCAGAATATGTTCTCTGACAAAAACAGAAGTAAATAAGACACTTCAAAATAATTCTTGGATAAAGTAAAAGAGCAATTGGACAATATTTCTAGCTAAAAAATAAAAGAATAATCTGTCAAAAGTGGCTCAAGCAGTGCTTTAAAAGAATATTCATCATTTTAAATGATTAAATTAGAAAACATGTCCAAAATCAATAATGTAAGCACTTACATTATGAAGATAGAAAATGGAATTTAATTTGGTTTCCAGCCAAGATGGAGGGGTAAGTAGATACACTGTGCCTCCTCACACAACCAAAAGAAGGATAACAACAAATTTAAAAACAAAAAAATAAGCAAGCAAAAATGCCAGAAAATTGAACTATATAGAAGTCCAACAACCAAGTAGTTAAAGGAGAAACATTCATTCAGACTAGGAGGAAGGGCAGAGATAGGCAGCCAGGGTAGAGAGGACGTGTGGCAAGGCAACGGCTGGCGGTCTCACTTTTTCATGTGGATAAACAGGAGGAACAGTGGGGAGGGAGACAGACTGCTCAACCCCGGATTCCAGTGCCAGAAAAGAAAGCCTCAAAACCTTTGGCTGTAAAAATTTGTGGGAATTGTGGCAGCAGGAGAAACCCCCAGACTCACAGGAGAGTAGCTTGGAGAGATCCACAGGGTCTTAGAATGTACCAAACTTACCCACCCGGGAACAAGCACCAGAAGGGCCCAATTTGCTGTGGGTAGCAGAGGAAGTGACTGAAAGCCAGCTGAGAGCCAAGCAAGAGGCATTGTTCTCTCTCTGGCCCCTCCCCCCACATACGGTGCTGAAAGGAAGCCAAGTGGGTTGCCTTGCCCTGGTGAATACCTAAGCTCCATCCCTTACAATGTAACAGGTGTGCCAAGACAAAGAAATATGGCCTAAATGAAGAACAGAGCAAAACTCCAAAAACAGAACTAAGTGATGAAGAGATAGCCAACCTCTCAGATGCAGAGTTCAGAACACTGATAATCAGGATGCTCACAGAAAAGGTTGAGCATGGTTGCAAAATAAAGGAAGAAGTGAAGGCTATGAAAAGTGAAATAAAGAAAAATATACAGGGAACCAACGGTGATGGGAAGGAAACCAGGATTCAAATCAATGATTTTGAGCAGAAGGAAGAAATAAACATTCAACCAGAACAGAATAAAGAAACAAGAATTCAAAAAAATGAGGATAAGCTTAGGAACCTCTGGGACACCTTTAAATGTCCAACATCCAAATCATAGGGGTGTCAGAAGGAGAAGAGCAAAAGGAAGAAATTGAAAAATATATTTGAAATCATAATGAAGGAGAACTTCCCCAATCTAGCAAAGGAAATAGATTTCCAGAAAGTCCAGAGAGTGCAGAAAGTCTCAAAGTTGGACCTAAGGAGGAACACACCAAGGCACATCATAATTACATTAGCCAAGATTAAAGATAAGGGGAGAATCTTAAAAGTAGCAAGAGAAAAGGAGACAGTTACTACAAAGGAGTGACCGTAAGACTGCCAGTTGATTTCTCAAAAGAAACTTTGCAGGCAAGAAGGGGCTAGAAAGAAATACTGGAAGTCATGAAAGGCAAGGACCTACATCCAAGATTACTCTATCCAGCAAAGCTATCATTTAGAATGGAAGGGCAGATAAAGTGCTTCCCAGATAAGGTCAAGTTAAAGGAGTTCACCATCACTAAGCCTTTATTATATAAAATGTTAAAAGGACTTATCTAAGAAAAAGCAGATGATCAAAAATATGAACAGTAAATGACAACAAACTCACAACTATCAACAATTGAACCTAAAAAAATACAGACAAAAACAAACTAAGCAAACAGCTAGAAAAAGAACAGAATCACAGAAATGGAGAACACATGGAGGATTATCAGTGGTGAGGAGGCAGAATGGGGGAAAAGGTACAGGGAATAAGAAGCATTAATGGTAGGTACAAAATAGACAGAGGGAGGTTAAGAATAGTGTAGGAAGTGCAGAAACCGAAGAACTTATATATACAACCCATGGATATGAACCTGGGAGGGGAATGCTGGTAGGAATAGGGGTGCAGGGCAGAGGGAAATAAAAGCATGAAAAAATGGGGCAACTGTAATAGCATAATCAATAAAATAAAATCATTTTTTATTTTTACTTAATAAAAATAAAAAATAAATTTAATTTGAACAAAAAAGCTAGAAAATGAGTAAATTAAAAGCGGAAGAAATAATAAAATGTAGAAATTGACAATTTAAAAAAGGTACATATAATAAACAAAGTTGATCTCTGTAGAAATCAATAACACCTCCAGCTAAATTGACTAAGAAAAATAAAGAGTTGCCTTAGAGTTAATAAAGAAATTGAATTCATTATTAAGAACCTCCTAGGCCCAGATGATTTCGCCAGTCAACTCTAGAACATTTAAGAAAGAAATAATTCAAGTCTTACAAAAACGCTTAGAAAACAGGAGGAAATGGTTCTCAACTCATTTATTTAGGCAGCGTTAACATATAACATTAAAACTAAAGACCCTACAGTAAAAGCATAAATCAATGTCCCTCATGAGCAAAGCCCAACAAATTGAGTTCAGGAGTATATATAAAAATATAATATGTCATAATTAAATGAGGTTTATGCCAAAAATGCAATGTTTAACATTAGAAAATTAATCAATGTAATTCACCCTATTAAATGAATACAGAGGAAAACCACATGATCCCTTCAATAGATGTAAAAACATTTGAAGAAAAAAAATTCAACATTATCAGAAAATTCAGCACATTGAGAACAGAAGTAAATTTAATTTGATGAAGAACATTTTTGCACAACATGCAACTAACATCACACTGAATGGTCATATAGACAGACCATGCTCTGGAACCAGGAAAAGTGCCCACCCCACCATTTTTCTTCACACTGCACTGGAGACCCTAGCTGTTGCAATAAAGCAAAAAGGAACAGCATAAAAATCAGGGAAGAATAACTAGTCTCTAGATGATTGTTCATGCAGAAAATAATAAGAAATATATAAAACAAGGACCAGAACTAATAACTTTAGCAAGGTCACAGGATACAAATTAAGTATACGGGAATCAACTACATTTTTACATACAAGCAGCCATCAATTGGGACACAAAACTACATAAATTATTCAGTTACAATCATGTTATAAAACAAAATTCTTAGGAACAAATTTAATAAAAGATGTGTAAAACCTGAATGTTGGAAACTACTGCTGAAAACAATGAAATGAATCTAAACAATAGAGATATGTTCAGATTTAAGACTCAGTATTAAGACATCAACTTTCAAGAAACATACAAGCTGATTCTAAAGCTTAAAGAAATTCAAAGAATCTAGAATACCCAAAGTAATTTGGAAAAAAAAAAAGAAAAAATTGGAAGACTTACATTACCAGACTTTGAAAAGTACTGTGAAGAAACAAAAATCAAGACAGTATGGTTCTGCCATAGGATCAAAATATGGATCAAAGAAACAGAAAAAAGGGATCAGGGATAATTCTGTAGTTTGTGAGGTCATGTGATTTTTTTCAACAGAGGCATCAAAATAACCCAGGAAAGAAAAGCCTTTCCAGCAAGTGGTGCTGGGAGAACTGAATATCCACATGGAGAAGAGCAGATTCAACCTTGCCTCATCGCAGACACAGACCTCAGTGCAAAAGTAAAACCATAGCTTTTTAGATAATAACACAGGGGAATATCTTTGTGAGTTGGGGATACACAATAGTTTTAAAATTCACAGAAAGCAATAATCATTAAAAAAGATAAACTGGGCTTCAATAAAATAAATGAATATGGAATTCACAATTTGAACAAAAATATTCATAAATATTTGACAAATATCTGACATTAGAATGCAGAAAATATAATGAATTCTTTCAACCCAGTAATAGACTAACAACTCAATAAAAATATGGGCAAAAAGTTTGAAAAGACACTTCACAAAAAGTTTATGAATATTCGATAAGCCCATAAAAAGTGCTCAACACTGACAATCATTAGTGATATTCAAATTAAAGTCACAATGAATACCCAAACATACCCAGCAGAATGGCTAAAATAAGATCAGTGCTTACACCCACACTGGTGAGGATGTGGGAAACTGGACAGTCACTTCTACACTGTTGGTGGGATTGAAATGTACTGACCATTCAGGTAATCTCTGGAAGTGTCTTATCTAACTGTATACACACCTAGCCTAGAATCCAGAAATTCAACTTCTAGCTATTTACTGAAGAAAAATGAAGACATAAGTTCACAAAAAGACTTGTACAGTGATTATCATAAACTGAGAAATAACTCATTGGAACCTCAAGAGGTTAATGTAAAATAAATGCTGTTATTCAATAGAACAACAGCTGTTGTTACTCAAAAACATGTTGTTATTCAATACATTCAATAGAACACTACACAGCAAAACCAAACTAGGGATAAACATATTCTGTGCATTGGTTTCAAGGTCATTGGGTAGGGTATCAGGAGATTTGGGATTGAAGCTCAATTCTATCTTACTAACAAAGAACTCTTAGATAAATTCCTGGGTTTCTTTTCCATGTAACAAGAACACTGACATATTAACTCCTACCAACTTGACTGGGTTGTAGTAAGAATGACATGATAGTGCAAGAGAAGCTACAAAGTTTACTTCAAATTTAACTTAAGCTGAAATATTAGTTTTGACACTGGTCAAAGAGTTGGCCATTAGACAAGATGGAGAGGAAACCTGAGGAAATGAAAGAGTCAAAAAGCTTAGCAATATGTCATCAGTGATGTCAAAGAACATTATGCCAGCACTGTTCCCCAGCTCTATCACTGTCTCCATCTGTAGCCCCAAATGAAATAAATCTCTGGGCTCTCTGGCATGAAGAATCCCTGCAGTCTCAGTCAGTCACTCACTCACTCACTCATCTACAGCAGATCTTGTTTATTTAGCATTATTAGTGTCAGACCTATGAAAATAGTTCAGGATGATTAAAAACCCACCGAACTATAAACAACCCATAAGCATTTTGTTTCTCATCCCCACCCTATCTTCAGAAAAAAAAAACATTAAATATTAAAATTATAAATTTGGAGGTAAAACTGATATTTGACTAACAGCCTAGCCTTTCTGGCCTATCCATAACCTTTCTACCCTATATCCAGGGAGGGGATAAAGTAATAGTCTGCTGCGTGCTGGGAGGTGTGGTGGTCAAGACAACATCTGCCTGTCAGAACAAGATTGTTGGAGCAAAAGCTGCAGACCCAAACAGCAATAAATTCTAGGAATTGTAGTTCATCCACAGGTTCAAAGATTCTAAAGTCAGTGTAAAGGGTAAAAAAGAATGAGTATCTTAGGGAAGTAGAGATTAATTTGGGGAAGGTCTACTGGAAATAGAAGTTGAAGCAGAAAGTATATAAATGAACTTGAATTCAGCTTTGAGTCCCAGAAGTGGTTTTGACCACCAAACAACTGAAGAGATAGGAGAGGTCAAAAGTGACTCATAATTCCCCATGTTAACAGACATAAATCCAAAGAGTTCTGTTTCCTTCAGTTTGAAACAATATAGGTAGGTCATTGGAAATAATGTGAAGTACAACAGAAATTACATAATGAAGGTTTGAAGGAGGATGACAAGGAAAATGAGGGAAGAAAGGGTGTCACCTTTTCCTACCACTAGTACTATAACAATTCCATTTCTAGAAAAGACAAAAATATGTATACACATGGATGCAGCAAAGACACTCCTAATTGGTCTACTTGTACCGATTTTTTGTTTTAAATTTTCTGAACTACTATTTATTCAACAAACACACTGCTTAGAAAAATAGAAAAAATAGTTACTTCATTAAGAAGCTGTAAAAACTGATCATCTAATTTCTGAAGTTTCATCTCATTCTGAAAATCGCCTTCATGATTAACCTTCTCTGGCTCAGAAGATGGACACACAGACATAAAGGACGGCAAACCAGTGTCAGTTGGTGTACTGGCAAACTGATCCAGGGGGGCCATTTCATCGATGGGGGCTGTTTCCACTGGCATGATGTCAATGATCTAGGACAGACACAACCCAAATCCTTAACATTTGTATTTACTAGTTAAAAGCTGAAGTTACCTTCATATTAGGAAAAAACCCAATACTGTACCTCGTCTTCACTTATATTTAGGGGAGAATCAGATGAAACTAAATTATCCAAAAGACCTTCAAAACACTGTAGACTCGATGAATTTATTTGTGACAGATTTACTGGTTCACCAAATATGTTCTTGCAATCCAGGATCCGAAGCTGTGGCAAGGTTTGGAGCATAACTGCTCTGTACCCTTAGTAACAAATCATTTAAAAGGAAAAGTCAGGCATTAAAAAACATTAATTACTTCTAGAATCAACTTGACTCATCAGCTACCAGATGCATCACCTACAGCGGCAATGTTGTACTATAAAATATATCATAATGACATAATTTAATTTTGAGGCACTTGGTTATCAAATATAGCTGTCTAAATATAATTAATCTGTTCACACTGTTTTTCTTTTAACAGCAATTTAATTTGTCTAAATGAAACAATTTATTTGCAACTATATTTTTCCAAATACATAAGAAGTTACAAAGCTTAAGACAAATAAAAGCAGGTTAGAACACCAGTTGCTTTGAACACTGTTAACAAAAATTTGAACATTGTTAGTTGTTCCCACCTGGTACACGGCAGACGGGATTATCCTCGCTATCCTTCTCCAGAACAAGATTCGTCAGGAAGTGCAAGCCCACCACACACTGAAGTAAATGATGAATGCTGTCTATGCAGTTACTGTGCAGGTCAATGTATCTAAGTTTATGTTTGATTCCATGAAGGGGCATCAAACCTGCAAGCCAAAAACACCCTGCTAATGCCACAGCAGCAACTTCCCCAACAGCTCACTAAACATCTGTATGTGGGTTCTATTTCGAGAGGCAAAGCAGTAGCATGAATGATGACTCGCTGTGAAAGCTGATCTCATGAGGAGGGTTCAGATGAGTCAACTGTTGTTTTTAAAGAACAGAAGTTCTTGGAGTCTGGTTCTCTTCAAACAAAACAAATGGGCCTCTCTAGGCCACACAGGTACTTACAGAACAGCATAAACGATGGCTCCAGGCTCCTTTTTCATAAGCAGACACTAACTACACTTCAATTTCTGGTTTGGGCATAAAATACAAACAGCAACCCTTTGATTTAATTCCCTGGTAATATCTGTAGCCCCTGCTTACCTAGTGTATGGTGATGCTAGGAATTCCATCTCTGGGCAGCCTCTGACTTGGCTCAGCTGTGGTGCCCCTGGGCCTTGCACCTTGCCTGTGTACCCCCGAAGCACTGGCTGTTTCTCTATTTTGCTTGCTAGTCCATTTTGTTCATTAGATTCCACATATGAGTGAAATCATATGGTACTTATCTTCCTCTGACTAGCTCATTTCACTTAGCACAATGTTCTCCAGGTACATCCATGCTATCACAAAGGGTAAGATTTCCTTCTTTTTTATGGCTGCGAACTATTCCATTGTACCACAGCTTTTATATCCACTTCTCCACTGATGGGCACTTGGGCTGTTTCCAAATCTTGGTGGTTGTAAGTAATGCTGCTATGAACATAGGGGTGCAACTGGCTGTTTCTCTCCTGCCTCAGAACTTGCTTCCAAGTGGAGCTTGCTGAGCAACAGTGCAGCATCTAAGTGTGAGGGCAACAATGCCTGCAGGGCTCCCTTCAGTCCTAGAGAAGGGATGTTGTCAGTGGACCACTGCCCCAGCCTCCCTTCTTCCGGAAGGCCCACCATGTCATGTGTCGGGGTCTCCAGCCCCAAATCCTGATTGCTCCCCCACCACACACGTCTAGCAGACTTCTCAACACCTCATTTTTATATTTTCCTTCCCAATCATCCCACATCTGAAAGCAGTCCCATCATCCGCCTGTGACTAGAGAAAACTTGTGTTCATTATCTTTGACACCTTTTCCTTCATTCCCTAATCTTATTCATCAGCAAGTCCTGTGATGTCTATCTGCAAAACATATTTACCAATCTCCACTGTCTCCACCCTAGTCCAAGTCTCCTTCATCTCTCTTCTGGACACTGGAGCAGCTTCCCACTGGACACCTGACTTCCATTCCTATACTTCTAAAATCCACTCTCCCTCCCTGAGCAGCCAAAGTAACCCTTTAAATACACACAGTATGTCACTTGTTTAAAACTTCCAATGGCTTCTTATTGTACCTATGAAAACAAGTAAACTTCACTCTTTGCCTAGTTCCTCATCTTTCTTCTTGCACACAAACCCCTTACTTGTTGTGCTCCAGGCACACTTCCTTCAGACCCTCTATCATGGCAAGCTTGAGCAAGCCTTAGTGTCTCTACATGCTGTAGCATATAAACTGCAATTATTTATCAAGGTGCTTCTGAACAAATAAAATACTACCATTCTAAAAATCATCTATTAGAACTTCTAGAGTGGACTACTACATTTTCTTCATATTCCTTATCATTATTAGTCACAAAAAATGCACTTTCACCAACATACAGTTGTTTAACCACTGCTATGACTGAGATATAGAATTTCTACCACCCAAACTGTTACAGCCCTATGTAACAATTTTCTCTCCCTATCTTCAAGCCCTGACAACTAATGATCTGACTCCTGCCTTTATAACTTTGCCTTTGTCAGAATGTCATATAAATGGATTCATACAGTATAGCCTTTTGGGTCTGGCTTTCACTTAGTATAATTCTTTCTAGATTTATCCATGTTGCTTCATGTATCAATAGTTCATTCCTTTTTATTGCCAAGTAGTATTCTATTGTGTGGATACATCACCATTTATCTGTTTACCAGGTGATAGATAGTGGGTACTTTCTGGTTTTTGGAGATTATATATAATCATAGAAACATGATGATATGAAAAGCTACATAATGATATAAATACTCATAAGTACAGGTTAGATTAGACATATTTTTATTTCTCTTTGGTAGATGCCTAGAGTGGGACTACATGATATGATAAGTTTACATTTAACATAAGAACACTTCAAACTGTTTTCCAAAGTACTTGTACCATTTTGAACTCTACCAGCAACTTACATAACTCCTAGCTGTTCCACAACCTCACCCGCACCATGTGCTATAGTTTTTAAAGCTACCTATTCCAGTAGGTGTGAAATGGGTCTCACTATGGTTTTAATATGCATTTCCTTAGTTACTAAGGATGCTTTTCATGTGCTTACTTGCTATTTGGAAATCCTCTTGGGGAATCATCTGCTCAAATATTTTGCCTATTTTGGGTGGCTGACATGATCTTACTTTTCTTCCTCACTACAGTATAAGCCCTGTAACAAGAACTTTATCTGTTTGATACGATGATTTTTAATAAATATTTGTTGAGTAAATAAATGAACTAGCTTATCCAACATTCACATTTTTCAGATAAGGAAATTGCATCCAAAAAGTAATAGCTCTACTCAACAGTATACAGCAGTGACAGACCTACAGCCAATACTCAATCCTAATACTTTCACATCTTTGGAGAAAAACGTTTAAAAAATTAAAATACTACTGCTACTCAGACTTAAGGGTAGGGATAAGATCATTTTATTTTTTTGTATAGTAAACATCTAATGTTGGGTAGCATTTTTCTAGCAGGGAGAAAACAAACAAATGAATAAGGCCGTTTCAAGTATTGATAAAGATTACAAGATAATTAGAGGAACTGAAGGGTCTAACTGGTTATTTGAAGAATAATTATGAATGCTAAAGTCAAAAAGAAAAATATATATATTCAGTCTTCAATTAGCCATAGCCTTTGGGATGCTATACACATATACTGTCCAATATGACAGAACAACCATAGGTGGCTTTGTAATCTTAAATGAATATTTTATTAAAATAAAATAAAATGACAAATTCAATACACATATACTGTTCAATATGACAGAACAACCATAGGTGGCTTTGTAATCTTATATGAATATTTTATTAAAATAAAATAAATGACAAATTTAATTCCTCAGTGCACTAGTCACATTTCAAGTGCTCAAAAGCCACATCTGGCTATTGGGTATCATCCCAGATGGCAGAGATATAGAATATTTTCATCACTGTAAAAAGTTCTATTGGAACTCTTCCTCTCTCTATATATAACAATATATTCATTAATTATCTAAGACTAAAATATTATTTCCCCCAAATGAGGTCCTTCTTATCCAAGTATTTCTGTTATGGATCACTCTAGTTTTTGTTCCAATTTTTCATTCAGCTGTAGCTGTGGCACCAATACATTCTCTAGATGAGGTTTTTGGTCAAAAATTGGACTATTCAGATTTTTGACATGCTGAGCTCAATCTAACTCACCACATGTGACAAATATTCACCATTATATAAAAATTAAGCACATCTACTTACCACTAAGATCATTTATGTGGTTATAGGATAAATTCAGTCTAGTCAGATTAATTAGTGCTTCAAGCCCTAAAATAAAATAAAATAAAAAATAAAATAAAACTTTTATAGGTTTCAAATAATTAATTAGAGCTACATAATACTATAATTCTAGTTTGCACTCTTTTGAAGAGTCTGTACAGTCTCAAATTAAATAATAGTAAAATCCATTTTATTGGTATTTTACAAAATACTCTTAAAAAGACTGATAACTTTGCTAGAAGTAAAAATTTTATACAATAAATTTGAGTCAGTTTTCAAAAGTTTAATGTTCATCCCATTCTTTTGGGAAGGAAAAGAAATGGACTTAAATGATCTTCCTTATTCATGTAAGATTACATGAAAATCACAAACCTTCTATTCTTGTGATCAAATTGCAGGACAAATTTAAAGTGCGTAGTTTTGTCAGTGTGCTTAGCCCTTCGATTTGATTTATTTGATTAGATGACAGATCTAAGTGTTGCAAATTCCAAACATGATCAATGGCTTCGATCTTCGAGATGTTGTTGCAATGCAGATTGATGGCATGGAGGGTTGAATCTAAGGATAACTCTGATATGCTATAAAACAAAATATGTGTTATCAAAAACAAGTAAAAATGGATTTTGAAATCATGACCAAAAAATTAAAATTAACCCAACAGCATGTCAATAAGTGTGACCTCTACTCACTCTATAATGAAATCCTTCCTACTTGTAGTAGCCTTGAAATGTCTCATAAGGTATAGTAATTTGTATCACAAACCAGCATTTTGGACCATTTACATAAACAAGAAACCCACTCAGCAGAGGCAAGTAACCCTGGGCACTTCTAGCTTCTCTATGCAAAATCATCAACACCCTGTAAAGGCATCAGTGTAAAAGCCCTGGATCCTAACAGCCCAGCTCAAATCTGCACTCTACCACTTCTGCAGTTATTTGAGTAAATGACTTAACCTCTCTAAGCCTCAGTTTCCTCATCTCATTCAATTCTTAAAATTCTTAAGAGTAGGTATCATAAGAAAACTAAAGTTTACAGAAATTAAGTAATGTGTCCAAGTTATTGTAGTTATTACCTAACTGAGCCAGTATAAATCCAGATTTGGCTCTGGAGTTTGTAATCTTACTTCACTGTCCACAATGGCTACTTAACCCAGAGTGTAGTTAATTTCTAAAAAAACCCACTAGGTATTGCTATTTCTACTGAAAAAGTGCCTATATTCCCTCTTGGACATTTGAAGTGTACCACCCCTAAATGGAAATTATCTTTCATTCTCTCAATTATTGTCATTTAAACCAGAACCTCTCTGAAGACAGCAGTTCCAGGAATATAAACTATTACACATAGTTGAGGGGAGTTGGATAGAGGTACAGTCAGGAACCAGGACACACAATGACATGTCATCTGTTCCATGTTCTGTGTACCCTTGAATAAAAAGATGCAGCATTTCTACAAGTCAAATTAGCAATCTCTACAGGTATGACTGAAATTTTCCCAATTATCTAGCATCTGTCATTTACTGAGCTATTTTTTAGTCCAGACTTTATGCTATTAACATGTGCTCTTAATGACCATTTGCTTTCTGAAACATCAGAGTTTCTGGAAATTAGTATTGTACAGATCATATGGCAGAGTAGAAAAAGCAGACAGGGAAATTAGAAATAGGTGTAAACTCGAACTCAATCGCCCATCGGGTGCATTAGGCTGGAAAAGTTATTTATATTCTCTGGGTCTCAGATTTGTCATTTGTAAAATTAACACCTTGCAGAATTGTTGTTGAGGACCAGTGATAATATATGTAACATGGGCACACAGATGACATTCAGTATATAACAGCTGCTATTAAATATAAATATTCCTTTGAAAAAATGTCTTCCTGGGGTCTTCTGGCAAATTTTAGGCCAGGATCCAGGGCAAGATGCTTTAGTTATGAGCAGTCAGGCTTGCAAAGGAACAGCACGTGCAAAGGAACAGAAGAGCAGAGGCTGGACCTGCTATCATTCAGCCCGGCAAATTAGACAGTTGGTGGGAAAACGGTTAAGAAAGAAATCTGGCTGAACAGCTGGGCAGGGGCCAGTTAGTAACACACAGAAACGGCCAGATACGCCATGCACAAGACTGGGCTGCACCAAAGAGGGAATCGGGGACCTCAATAGGGTTAAACTTAGTACTTGCAAAAAGCATGAGGGCACAAGCATCGTGGGGCTCTGCAAAGGAGGAATTGGAACCCAGGGAAAAAAGACCCCAGGCACAGCCAATGAAGGGGAGGTGAACGGGGCTCCTCAGCTGCCGGTGGCGTCAGGGTCAAAGAAGGGACAGCGCTAGGACAGGCAGGAACAGCGGAGATGGGGGAACTGGCAAAGCAGGGAGGATGCCAAGTGTCTGCCAAAGACCAACACGTCAGAGGTTGGAAGGGGAGCGATTCCCGAACCTCCGCGGGCACTTTCGGAATAAGTCCCAGGTCAGACGCCCGTCCCCAGAGCCCCCTTCACCTCCGCAGGCCTTTGTCCATGCAGCACAGGTCCCCGTAGCTGCTGTCGCCATCCTCATTCTCTACTTCCGCCTCCCCTGGTGCCTCCATGGACGCGGAGCTGTGTTTCAACCGGCGCCTGGCTCTGAGCGTGATCGCCGGAACAGGCCTCCTGGTGAGCGTAGGGGCGGCCTGCGGGGCGGGGCCAGGGCTCCCCCTAACCGCCGGCTGCACAGTCCCGCCCAGTCGATGCCGCTAAGCCGGAAGTCGAGGCTGGAAGTTGCGGCCTCCACGTCAGAAGCTTCCCTTCCTTTAACGGCAGACTTTGACACCAGGCCTCGAACTTGTCTTAAAGCGGGCAGCTTTTGGTGTGCAGTGCGGGAAACAAATGAGTCCTTTATTTGGCTCTTCTGTATCTTTTCTTCGTGTTGCTGGCACTGGCTTCTGGAGACGGTTTCACAACAGCTTATCTTTGCTGACCTAAAGTCTTACACATGCAAAAATTGGCCTCCACTGGCCACTGTTAACGTTGAAGATGCCTTCTAACGCCTGGCCTGCCCTCTGCAGCAGGAGACAGGGAGCCGATTTTTGCCCTGGGAGCTTTCACAATTCAGTGGGGGAAACAGTCAGATGGGGTGAGCACTGATGAAACGATGTAGGGGTGATGTAGTCTCTACCCTGATTGAAGGAATGAAAGTCTTATAAGCCTGACCATGACTCCTTACTTTCAGTAAAATTACAAGAATTTAACCTAAGCATCCTTAATGGAAAGAATGTACAATGACATCCTTTCTTACCATCAGTTCTGCAAAATAGTTATTTCGTCCAATGGTAACTAGAATGCTTGTGCAAGCATTATTTTACAGGCCTTTCAGGTGGTCCATTGACCATGGAAAACACCTTGTGACTACTTGGGGATCAACTTTAGTCTGATAATGATTACGGGACAATTGACCTCATCCCCATTCCCAGCCCTAAACTGATTCCAAGGCCCCTGTATAAGCCATCCACAAAATCTCTCAGAGAGTTCAACTTCGCTCCTCTGTCTGACTCTCTTGTGCACAAGCTCTTTTCAATTAACTCTATCTGCTTGATCTTGTACTGAATTCGGTGCTCATTTTTATCACATTAAGACTCAAGAACCTGGCACTGAAGGTCAGGTAACACTAGGAAGCATTGAAGCTGACTGCAAGTGCTATGGGTAGTAGGGTTAGTGCTATGAAAGGAAGTTACTGATGACTGAGCAGAGTCCTGCTAGGTCAGGGGAGCACTGACAAAGCATGATATTCCAAAAGGAAGAAAATACCTGAAGAAAGTCAAAGAACCTCCTCATTAGATTGCTCTCTGAGTCCAAGTTGTAGCTCAACTCTGGAGCTGTCACTACTGAAATAATATCTGATGTACCCCCTCATTACTTATCAAATAAAGGCCTCTCTCAATATTGAAAAATTTTACAGGCTTAACTGTTATTAGTTCATTGTTTAGCTGGCAGTTCTCTGCTTCTAAAATCACTACTGGTCATTCAGGAATAAATTCAAAAATTGGAAATTTTCTAAGTGTTCTTTATTGTCAATAAACTTTTATTGAATATCTGCTACGTGCCAGGCACTATGAGAAATGCTGGAGCCATAGGGATAAGCAATGCAGACATGGCCCTGTCCACATGCAATTTACTGGCAACAAGAATTCAGAAACAAAACAATGATTACAGATGATAAATTGGAACAGTTTCAAATACAAAGTTTGTGAAAAGACTTAAGATGCTACTGGGATTTAGATCAGGATATCTAGCACAGACCTCATGAAGGAAGGCTTCTGAAGAAGTGAGGTCCACTCTGGATCTGCAAGATGAAGACTGGCAAAGCAGCTGGTTGAAAACATGTCCTTTTAAGGCTGAGAGATGGGGGAGGATGTGGAACAGAGACAAGGCCTGCTGCCACTCCAGGAGCAAAAGTGGGTAGGGGAAGAGTGGGATACAAGGCTGGTGAGCTTCCCAGGGTCCTATTATGAAAGGTCTTGGGTTGAGTCTAGGGCAGGTGGGTAGCTAAGAATTATTGTGAGCACACTAATCTTGTGATTGCATTTACATTTTTTAACAGATAACTGTTGTCACCCTTGCAGTATGATTAGATCTTGTGAAGTTTCCAACTATTCTCAAGTTGCTCAAATCATTGGACTAAAACTGTTCACCAAAGAATAACTGAAATCAGTATATAGGAATAGTGGCTTTTGGGGTCTAACTTAGATCTAGTGACAGACAGGCCTTGGTTAGTGTAGCTCAGTGAACTGCAATTCCCAGTCAGAGCACATGCCTGGGTTGTGAGCCAGGTCCCCAGTATGGGGTACATGAGAGGCAACCACACATTGATGTTTCTCTCCCTCTCTTTCTCCTTCCCTTCCTCTGTCTCTAAAAACAAATAAAAATCTAAAACAAAATTTTTTTAGAGCTAGTGAGAAATGAAGAAGCTCCCAAAGTGAAACAATCAAAAGAAAAATTGGAAGAGGAATATGTATGAATATATAAATATACAAAGCATGTATAAGTATGTATAAATGTGTGTGTATATATGTATATACATACATATAAACACATACCATGGCTAAATGTTCATGGTCGATGTGACCTTTATTATAATTATTTTTATTTTCCTAATATTACTTTATCTTCAATTGATATTTGGTTGGAATTATAAGATATGAGGGATTCAGAATGAGTTAAATTGGCATGGCTTTGCCTACTTTTTGTCATTTCTTTTATATTATGGATAATATAATGTTTTTCTCTGCTATGAATCTATAGTAGTGTAGCCTTTATCATTGGAATCTTCCTTTAGCCTACATGAAAAACCCAAGCAATAGGAATACGTTGTATAACTTAATAGAATTTTGAGGGTTTTTAGAATTTTACATCTTAGTGATCATATATTTGGTGGATTTCACACTGTGTTTTGTAGAATCTTAAGCAGTTCCTTGAGGGTATCTCACAGTTTACTGGGAGGCAGAGGAGGGTTCAAGCTGACAGTACTCTGCCTCCCCTTCAGGGGAGGAGAAGGCAGGAGAAGCCCTGTTTATCTGTTCACCTTTCAAGCAACATTTTCTTTGAAGAGAGTTTTATGCTGTTACAAAGTTGGAAACACTCTGATCTCATCTATACACCCATTTTCATGGAGGACACTGAGAGCAATGTTGTAAAAGGATTTCCCAAGCTTTTCCCGGACATCTAGTGTAAGCAGCTCTCTAATTTTATGTCCCACAGGTATGCTGATATGAAATGAATTTATTTGAGTTATTTTATTGAGAAAATCCAATCATTTCAATAAGAAACAGAATTTCCAGAGGAAACTGGAATTTTGAGTTGATAATAGGCCCATGGGGAAGGGGGAAACATTACACCAGTGTGTGATAAAATAGTTTTATTGTTTCAACTGTGATGCTCCGTTTAGCTCTATGTTTATATATAATAGCTTTTACTATAGTCCCTTAGAGATAAATAAATGTCCAGTAAAAAATTTCTGGCTCTTTTTAGAAGTATTTAGAAGGAAGCTGCACAGGAATTAGTAGAAAAGAAGTAGCAAAATATTTTTCAGTTCAGAATTGGCAGAATCAACTGCAACCTCCATTGACTGCTGTATATCATTTTATAGTCATAATGCAAACATAAGGACATGGATGACATTTTCAGATTAATAAGACGTAAGTTTAAATGCTGTTATAACAGGATGGTTAAGAGCACCATGAAAGGTCAGTGGAGGCAACCTGTGGGAACGATTACTAACCACTGTACTTAACCACCAGTAGAATGTGGAAATAAAGCAGTTAGACTAGTTGTGGGTTATGGGGCTGGAAAAGGGTTTGGGGGCTTCTCTGCTGTGTCAGATATTATCACTTAAGTCGCTGGAATGCCGGGTTGGCTGGGAGGGATAGGGAATTTAGGACAGTAACCATTTACCAGTAGTATGAAAGTATTTCAATGGACTGGTGTGTGTGGCTGAGAGTTAGCCTTTGTTATGAGAATAAAGGCTCTCTCTTTGAAGAATATGGTGCTGGAAATTCACCTCAATCTCCCAGATTTGTTTCTTAACTCTCTGCAATTCCCATTTGTGCAATTTGTGCACTCATGCAAAATTTTATATAGATTTACTCTTTGGATTCAGATATCACTGTGGCTCATGATCTTATCTTGATCTCCCTTGCATTCACTGATATTTCAACCTTTGATGTATCAGCTATCTTTGCTTTTCCTTGTGACAGACCTCAGTTTATTGCTGTTGATCACTTTGCTAAAATTTTGGTGTTTCAAAGGATGCTATTGCACTATACAATATAACTTAACAAAGGTACAGAGATAACATAAGGATCTTAAAAATTTAAAAGGGAGGTGGAAGATGGAGGCCATGTAGATGGAAGCCAAGTCTATTTGCTCCTGCACCCGACTTGGACACTTAGGTAATTTTCTGAAAAATTAAGTGAACAGTCAACAGAATCTTAGCTGATATGAAGTTTGGAAGCCAAAGAGTACAGAAGACTCTAAACAGGGAGCAAGGAAGCTTTATGGGTGGTCAGGGAAAATCCCCAGACATAGAGCCAGTAGTCCCAGTGCTAGCAGCTATGTAGTGCATGTAGCTGGGGCACCTACATCTGTCATAGATTGTAGCTTAGCAGCCCCTTCTCTTCCCAGGACAGGGAATCCTCAGACCTGGGCCAGGAGCAACTTGGATATAAAAAGTCATTGGGAAGAACCAGGCTGTACACACACACACAGCTAGCTGCACACTCATAGCTGCAGCAGTAAATACCAACCAGGAGAGTGCCGGAGGGTGAGAGAGATACTATCTGCACCTGGATCTGGTGAAAGAGGAGGACCACAGCTGGCCATGACAGTCAAAGACTTTTGAATTTTGGAGAGGTGGTGTCTTGCAGCATTTCAAGGCCAGGCAGCTTCATACAGGATTTGGACAGATGGGAGAAAATTTGTAGAGATGTGAGAATGTCTGACACACTTTTATTCAAGGGTGGGGTGATCCATGCATGCCACAAGCCACTTGTTGCACTGCAGGAAGTCCCAACTCTCTTTTACACAAAAAGCACACAAAGTCAGCAGGATGACAAGATGTTATATAACAAAGCATCATTCTGCACACGTAGGCCCATTCTTAAGGTTATGGGAATACTGCTTCTCTTAGTTGCCTGGACATCCAGGTGAGGGAGCCTGAATGATTCTATTTCCCCTACAGGTGGTGTGTACAGGAAGCCAGACAGTAAGATGGAGCTACAGTGGGAGCACCCAGAGACACTTTTTTAAAAGGGGAGCTGAGGCATCCTAGCACCCAGACCATGTATGTACAGCTGCCCTGCCAACAAGGAAAAATGATTATGGATGTGATTTTCTCCCACTCAGTACATTTGGGTACACTGATCAAAAAGGTGCAAAGTGAGATGATTTCTTGGCCCCAGCTCAGTGCAGAGTGGAGAGTATAGGCCACTGTATGCTGTGAGGGCAGTGGGCTGGGAGGGACATACCTGAGATTATTTAAAACCTGACTGAGCCACCTTCCTTGGTGACCACAGGGAAGGGAAGGTTGTACCTAGCCCCCACGTCCTGCAGGAGTGGAGGGCAGGAGGCAGGGGATAGATGATGTGCAAAGCCAGCTGAGCAGGCTTAACAACCCTGCAAGAGGCATTTCCTCCACAAAAGAAAGAGACCAAGAGGAATGCCTAAAAGGGCCCATTTTGAAATCCTCACAGGGAGACAAAGTACAATAGGCTCCTAGGAAGGAGCCTATTTCACTTAGGCCATCAAAGCAAAAAGCTCAGAATGTGTACAGAAAGGGGAATTCAGGGCTCTGCCCAGCCATGGCTTGCACACAGAGCTACAGACCACAGCAAGTAGGAGAGAGCTGACACTTTTACACAGATTGTCCTCCTCCCCTGACCACCCACTGTGAAAAGGACAGCTATTTAATCAGAAACTATACATTATTGAAAATAAACTGGGACAGACCAAGATGGAAGCTGTAGGGGCATGTGGAACACACCCACAATTTTCCTAGAAGACTGAACAGTGCCTCCCATGGGAGACACAGAGGCCCCACCCTCTCAATCACAATAGACAATCCCTCTAGAGACAGATGAAGTAGATACAGGTTGTGTTGCCAGAAGTTGGATGACCCATCCTGGGACCTTGAGTTGATGAAAAACCAGAGATGGATCCAGAAGGTAGTCAGAAGATGAACACCAACAGCTGAGATGGTTTTCACCTTGGTCTTCCTCAGAACTTCCGTGGTTTATTTTTCTCTTTTCCTTTCATATAGCCTTTTAATATTTTTTTCTTTTGCTTCAGTTGCATTCCAACTAACTCATTACTCTTGGTCTTTTATTTTGTATTCTTTATTTAGATTATATATTTTTTTCATATTGTTATTTCAAATCCCATATTGCACCCTTCCCTGGTCTTACTCCATTTTGCCTTCTGCCCGACCTTTCTCATTGTTGTAAACTTTATTTTCTCCCACATTATGCTATGTTCCTATTCCTTACCCTTACTCTTACTATTTCTCCTCCATCTATCCTCGTAAAAGCATTCTTTCTTCCAAGGTCAGCTCATATTCTTCCCCGCCCCCCCCTTACATTAGTCTTATTCCCTTTCCACCTTTATAAAATGTAACTAGTTGGGAAAGGATATCATGGTCACTTCTGTTCTACTCCAATGGTATTCCTATTTGTTCACTATTTGACTGCAGTTCAAATCCCGTAAGATGCTCCCCCAGTCTTACTCCATTCTGCGTCCCCCCTGCCCTTGATCAGTTGAGTTAGGAATTTTATCTTAATTTTCCTCCTTTTTTAGTCTGGGTTCTATTCCTTACACTTATTAGTTTTCCTCCATCATCTATTCAAAATCATTTTTCTTTACTGTAGACATCTCACTTTTCTCCTTTGAATAATGTTCTTATATTCTTTCCACCTTTATTAATCTTCACGAAGCTGTCGTTATTGACTCTGCTGTGGTTTTTCTGCAATTTTGTCCCAGCTGGTTCAATAACTTTTTAATTTTACTTCAAACTTCATAGTATACTCTTCCCTTTTCTTACTCAATTTTTTCCATTGTTCTTCCCTGTTTTACCTACATTTTAAACTTTATTCTCTCCCTTTCTTTGCCTCGTTTCTACCCCCTACTCTTGTTATTTCTCTTCCCTCTACCCACTCAAAATCACTTCCTCTTTTAGTCATCTCATGTATCCTTTTTCCTATCTTATTCTTAATCTTTCTTCACCTTTATTAATCTTTGCTCAATTGCTATTGATATTGTTGGGGTGGTAGGGAGTATTTTTGCTGGCATGTGTTTGGTTTTCTGACACTATTGCTTTGTTAACCAATACCTATATAACAGCATCCAAGACAGAGCAGGAGTTATGACTACCAGTAATCCAGCTGTGGGGGAGAATCCACCAATGAATGAACTATCAACAAGAAGAGCTCAAGTACAACAAGAGAGGCTGCACAAATGGAAGAAGGGGGAAACCTAGAGCATCCAGATCAGGATATCAAAGAGACTACACCACTGAGTCACACAGAACTCCCACCACAGAAATCCCCCACACAAAAATGGGCAGGCAAAGCAGAGCATCCTGAGACACAGAAACAAACAAAGTCATCTAAAATTGGGAGACAAAGGAAGGACACCCAATTGAAAGGAATAAAGGAATCCATAGAAATGGAGCTAACTAAAATTGAGGCAAGCAATCTATCAGATGTAGAATTAACAAAAATAGTTATAATGATGCTCCAGGAACTCAGTCATAGCTACAAGCAACTAAGTGGGAATAACAACAGCATGAAAAGGAAAATAGAAACTATGAACAAAGGCCAAGAAGAAAGGAAGAATGCAATACCTGAAATGAAAAATATACTAGAAGGAATTAAAAGCAGGCTGGATGAAGCAGAGGACCAAATAGGTAATCTGGAAGACATGGTAGGAAGAAATACACAGGCAGAGGAAAAAAATGCAAAAAGACTCAAAATGAATGAGGATAGTTTAAAGGAACTTAAGCACAACATGAAACATAACAACATTCCACCATAGGAATATGAAAAGGAGAAGAAAATGAACAAGGGATAGAAAACCTGTTTGAGACTTCTGGGCAAGTTGGAGGCATAGGTAGATATGCTTTCATTCCTTGCACAACCAAAAGACGGAGAACAACATATTTAAGAACAAAACAAAAAACAACAACCAAAGCTGCCAGAATATTAGACTATATGGAAGTCTGTCAACCAAGGAGTTAAAGAAGAAACATTTATTCAGACTGATAGAAAGGGCGAAGGTGAGCAGTGGGGGTGGAGAGGACATGTGGCAAGGCAGCAGACCAGGAGGGTGAGGAGGAGCCTGGCAGACCTGGTGGTCCCACATTCATGTACACATAAGCCAGGAGGAACAACTGGGGAGTGAGACAAACCATGCAATCCAGGGTTCCACTGTGGAACATTTAAACCTAAAAACACCTGTTTGTGAAAAACTGTGGGGGTTGTGGTGGTGGAAGAAACTCCCAGACTTACAGGAGGGTTCATTGTAGAGATCCACAGGGTCCTAGAATGTACACAAACCCACCCACCTGTGAACCTAGGAATCAGCCCCAGAAATGCCAGATTTACTTATGGGTAGCAGAAGAAGTGGCTAAAGGCAGGGCAAGAGCGGAGGAGGCAGCACTGTTCTCTCTCTCACCACTCCCACAATGCAGCAAAGTGGGTGGTCCTGCCTTGGCAAATACCTAAAACTCTGCCCCTTATAATGTAACAGGTATGCCAAAACAAAGAAATATTGCCCAAATGAAAGAACAGGTCAAAACTCTAGAACAAGAACTAAGCAATGAGAAGATAGCCAACCTATCAGATGCAGAGTTCAAAACACTGATAATCAGGATGTTCATAGAAATGGTTGAGTACAGATGCAAAATAGAAGAAGTGAAGGCTATGCAAAGTGAAATAAAGAAAAATATACAGGGAACCAACAGTGAAGGGAAGGAAACCAAGACACAAATCAATGATTTGGAATAAAAGGAAGAACTAAATATCCAACTGGAACAGAATGAAGAAACAAGAATTTAAAACAATGTGGAAAGGCTTAGGAACCTCGAGGACAACCTTAAACATTCCAACATTCTAATCATAGTGATGCCAGAAGAAGAGGAAGAGCAAGAAATTTAAAAATTTTGAAAAAATAATGAAAGAGAACTTTCTCAATCTGGCAAAGGAAATACACTTCCAGGAAGTCCAGGAAGCTCATATACCCCCAAAGAAATTGGACCCAAGGAGGGAACACACCAAGACACATCATAATTAAATCAACCAAGATAGAAGTTAAGAAGAGAGTCTTAAAAGCATCAAGAGAAAAGGAGTTATCTACGAAAGAGTTACCATAAGACTACCAGCTGATTTGTCCAAAGAAACCTTACAGTCAAAAAGGGTTTGAAAGAAGTATTCAAAATCATGAAAAGCAAGGACCTACATCCAAGATTACTCTTTCCAGCAGAGTTATCATTTACAATGGAAAGGCAGATAGAATGCTTCCCAGATAAGAACAAGTTGAAGGAGTTCATCATCACTAAGCCCTTATTATATGAAAGTTTAAAGGGACATATCTAAGAAAAAGGAGGAGATGAGAACTATAAACAGTAAAATGACACCAAACTCATAACTATCAAGAACTAGAACATTAGAAACAAAACAAAAACAAAGAAAAGAGGTAGAACAGTAACAGTAACACAGAAATGGAGATCACATAGAGGGTTATCAGGGAGGACAGGGAGGGGGAGAATGGGGAAAAGGTACAGGGAATAGGAAGCATAAATGGTAGGTGCAAAATAGAAAGGGGTAAGTTAAGAATAGTATAGGAAATGAAGAAGTCAAAGAACTTACATGTATGACCCATGAACATAAACTAAGGTACAGGAAGGATGGTAGGAGGGGGTATGTAGGATGGAGGTGAATAAAAAGGAGAAAAAAATGGAACAATTGTATTAGCATAATCAATGAAATGAACTTTAAAAAAAGAAAACCTGCTTGAAAAATTAATGACTGAATACTTCCCTAACTTGGTAAGTGGAAAAGTCATACAAATTCAGGAAGCACAGAGGATCCCAAACAAAAGAACCTAAAGAGACTTATTCCAAGACACATCATAATTCAAATGCCAAATGTTATAGACAAAGAGAGACTTTCAAAGGCAGCAAGGGAGAAACAGCAAGTAACACACAAGGGAGTTCCAAAAAAACCATCAGTGGATTTCTCAACAGAAACACTACAAGCCAGAAGGGATTGGCAGGAATATTCCAGATAATGAAAAACAAGGACCCATAACCAAGACTGCTCTATCCAGCAAGGTTCTCATATAAAATAGATGGTGAATGAAAGAGCTTCCCAAAGAAAAGAAACCTAAAAGAGTTTCCACAAAGCCACCACTGCAAGATATGCTAAAGGGACTGTTATAAAAAACAAGAAAGGGAGAGAGAGACCAAGAGAGAGGGAGAGAGAGAGGCAGAGCAAGAGAGAGGGAGAGAAATAGAGAGCAAGAAAGAAAAGAGAAACACGGGTATAGAAAATGGCAATGAATAAGTACCTATCAATAATAACCTTAAATGTAAATAGATTAAATTCTCCAATCAAAAGTCATAGTATGGTTGAATGGATGAGAAAACATGAGCTACATATATATTTCCTACAAAAGACCAACCTCAGAACAAAAGACCTACACAGACTGAGAGTGAAGGGTTGGAAAAAAAATAGTCCAAGGAAATGGACAGGAAGAAAAAGCCAGGGTAGCAATACTTATATCAGACAAAATATACTTCAAAACAAAGAGCATAAAAAGAGACACAGAAGGACACTTCATAATACTCAAAGGAAGAATCCATAAAGGAGACAAATATTATAAACATATATGCACCCAACTTAGGAGCACCCAAATATATAAGGATAATATTGAAGGACTTCAAGAAAGATATAGATAGCAATATACTTATAGCAGGTGATTTGAACATCCCACTGATAACAGTGGACAGATCTTCCAAACAAAGAATCAATAAGAGTTTTGTGGCACTGAATGCCACACTAGATCAAATGGACTTAATTGATATACACAGAACATTTCACCCTAAAGAAGCAAAATACACATTCTTTTCAAATGCACATGGGACATTTTCAAAGATAGACAGCATGGTAATGCACAGAACAAGCTTTAGAAATCAAGAAAATTAAAATCATATCAAGCATTTTCTCAGACCATAACCGCTTGAAACTGGAAACCAAGCACAAGGAAAAAACTCAAAAACACTCAAACTCATGGAGATTGAATAGCATGCTATTAAACAATGAATGGGTTAAGAATGAGATTCTTATTATTATGAGGAAATCAAAAAGTTTCTGGAAACAAATGAAAATTAACTCACAACAATCCAAAACTTATGGGACACGATGAAGGCAGTCCTCAGACAGAAGATCATACATAGTAATACAGGGTTATCTAGAAAAAGATAAAAAAATTCAAATAAAGAGCCTAACCCTACATCTACAAGAAACAGAGGAACAACAACAAAAACAGTCCAGAGCAAGTAGAAAGAAGAAAATAATCAAGATCAAAGCCAAATTAAATGACATTGAGACTAAAAGAACTATTCAAAGGATCAATAAATATAGGAGATGATTCTTTGAAATGATAAACAAAATGACAAGCCTTTAGCCAGACTCATCGAGAACAAAGGAGAGACCCAAATAAATAAAATCAGAAACAAAAGAGCATAAGTTACAACCGATACCAAAGAAACAAGAAGGATCATAAGAAATTACTACAAAAAACTATAGGCCAAGATATTTGACAATCTGGGTGAAATGTGAAAATTTCAAGAATCATAATCTTCCAAAACAGAAACAAGAAGAAGGAAACCTGAATAGCCTGATAACAGCTAGGGAAATTGAAGCAGTAATCAAAAAACTCCTGGTACACAAAAGCCCTGGATCAGATGGCTTCACATGAGAATTTTACAAAACATTTAGAGACGAGCTAACCCCTGTCCTGCTCAAACTATTTCAAAAAATGCCAGAATAGGGATGCCCCCCAAACTCTTTTTATGAAGCCAGCATCATCCTAATTCCAAAACAGATAAAGAAAAAACAAAGAGAAAACTACAGGCCAACATCACTGGTAAACATAGATGCTAAAATCCTCAACAAAATATCTGCAAACCAGATCCAGCAATACATTAAAAAGATCATACAGTATGATCAAGTAGGATTATTCAGGGATACAAGGCAGGTACAATATTTGCAAATCAATAAACATAATATATCACATAAATGAAAGGAGAGACTAAAATTATGTGAGCATATCAATAGATGCTGAAAAAGCATTTGAAAAAAAATCAGCTACCATTTATTATAAAAGCACTCAGCAAAGTGGGAACAGAGGGAGCATACCTCAACCTAATAAAGACCATACACAAGAAACCTATAGCCAATATTATACTTAATGGGCAAAAGCTAAAAGTTTTCCTTCTAAGATCAGGAACAAAACAAGATTGTCTGCTTTCACCACTTCTATTGAACATAGTATTGGAAGTCCTAGACACAGTGATCAGACACTAGAAATAGAAATAAAAGGCCTCCAAATTGGAAAAGAGGAATTAAAACTATCATTATTTGCAGATGACATGATAGTGTACATAGAAAACCCCATAGGTTCCTCCAAAAAACTAAATTTGGCAAAACAGCAGATACAAAACAAATATTCAGAAATTAAAGGCATTTTTGTACACCAACAGTGAAATATCAGAAACAGAAACTAGGAAAAATTCCAATTTACTATAGCAACAAGAAAAGTAAAGTACCTAGGAATAAACCTAACCAAGAAAGTAAAAGAACTGTATCAGGAAACTACACAACACTGAAGAAAGAAATCAAGGAAGACACAAACAAATGGAAACATGTACCATGTTGGGAACCGCCCTGACTGGTATCAGAGGCTGAAACCCCCGCCTAGCTAAGGCTAAGGGAACGCCCTTGGAACCGTAAGCCAGCAAGGAGACAAAAGCTTATCTCCCTGGCAGGAATGCTGCTTCTGCTGCTGAACCCCAAAAAGCTTGGTCAGTTAGCCAAAGACGGGTAAGATTCCCCACGGGGGGAACGACCTAAGCCAGGCACGATCACTTTGGGAGGCCCCCCAAAAGAAGGACTTGGGGGGGCTGCAGCAAAAGGGGGTGATGGACCCTCACTCCTTGGCTCTGACATAGCCTGAGTTCTCAGCGTCTGGAAGAAAATCTCCTTATCTCTTGGTTGCCTTAGTTCCCTTGCTCCACCTAAGCCTGAAACAATGACAGGGTGGTACAGCTCGGTACTGAGAAGTGCGGATTTCCCAGGGTGATCAGGCCTAAGAAAGAATAGGTAAATTACTGTGAAACCTCCTTTGTTTAGAATGCTCTCAGTTGAATGAGAAGGGTCTTAGGAGGAAGTTAGTTAGTTCCTCAGTCTTACAGCTCTTTGACCCCAACTCAATAGACTGGCAGAGTTCTTTGTTTTCTATGGTTCCTTACTTCCCCCAAATGAGTACTGTACTTTACCTGAATTATTATGCAAAATGAGCCTAATAAAAGCAGAGATGGACGGTAAATCAGCGCGCTCCCCACTAGGGGGGGTGGCCATTCTGTCCCTACTTCCCCACAGAAACTAGTCTGTCTCTGTGCATGTGGTGTTTTTTCTCGCGTGTTTATCGTTGAGCCATCCACAGCGTTCCGTGGTCACTGCTGGCCGGTGACCCACACGCAACAGCTGGCGCCCAAACGTGGGGCAGCGATTCGGGACCACAGAGGTGGAACCCCGTTCGAGACCACTTGGAACCAGCGGCTACGAGCCGTCGCTGTGGACAACGCATCAACTTCGGGTGGATTTGCGCGCTAACAGCCCAGGTAAGGGCCGACGACCCCGAACTCTTTCTTGGGCATGTCGTAGGATGCGTTGAATTTTCAGGGAAGTAGGTCTTTCTTTTCTAGGTCGTTTCTCTCTTCGCGACCGCCTATAATTGGGTAAATGGTAATTTAATTCTCAAGTTTGGAAAAACAAACGATTTGCCTTGAAGAAAGTAATCAGGTGATTTGTTTTGGCCAATTAAAAATAAGTAAAAGGAAGCTTTTTCTTTAAAAAAAAAAAGGAAGGTAAACACGGGTTGTAATTTATCTAAAGGGCAGAAAGCTTTTCTGCGTATATTACAACAAGTTCTTAAAGAAGCAAAATATAAGGTGAAAGAAAAACATTTGGTTCAGCTTTTGCAATCTATAAGAAAACATTGTCCTTCGTTTCCTGATAAAGGGACATTAGACATTGATGTTTGGGAAAAAGTGGGTGAAAGGTTGAAATCTTTGCAAAACAGTGGTATATCTATTGGTGCACACACCTTTGTAACCTGGAGGCTTGTCAGGGATTCTCTTGAGTTCATTTGGACAAAGAAAACAGAGTTAGATGATGAGGAATATGATTCTGACAGTGAAACGGTGTGCAAATTGAGTGAGCAGATCACGGAGGCCCCACCTTCACCCCCCACAGAGAAGGATGGATTTTGCTCTGTATCTGCTCTGAAAAAGAAATTGAGGATTCCAGGGAAGGTTGAAACTTCACACTCTAGGAATGTAAATGGGAAACTGTAAAGATAAATGGAAAAGTAAAAGTTTTAGGAAAGCAGTTATGTGATGTTAGTTAATAATTGAAGGTATAAGGCATGGAGATGTAATCTTGGTGAATTTCAGAAGGGTTATGAAAGAAAGATTAGAAGGTTTGTGAATGTTGCAGAAAGTCTTTGGAAGTAAACGTTTTAAGAAAGAATTATGTGGTGTGTGTTAATAATTGAAGGTATAAGGAATGAAGATGCAATCTTGGTGGATATCAGAAAGTGTATGAAAAAGAATAGACAGTTTGTGAATGTTGCAGAAGGTCTGTGGAAGTGAAAGTTTTCAGAAGCCTGGTAGATATCAGAAGGAAAAGGATTTTCCTTCACACTTTATATTTTTCTCCCTACCTGATCCCTCCAGAATTTGGCATTCTAAAGGAGTAAGTAATGACGTAAGGTTTCTTTGCATAAATATAACAAGATCAGTCATTAATAGTAGTTATGATTTAATTGTGCCTTCCAACTCTTTCCAAATCTGTTATCTCCAGAATATGACCAAAAAATGAATGAATCCAAATGGCATTATAGCATTTAACAATGCACTGCTCTCCTTATGAGTCCGATAGTTCGTTAACACCTGGTTGCACTTATGGTTTAATCAGTGCTACTTTAGAATTAGTCCAACAGGTTCAATAGATCAGGAGATCCTGACCCGCCTTTCTGCAGTTGAATCAGCACTGGACTGGATTGGCGAACACCAGGACGCTCTCGTGACTTGTCAGCACCTAACCTGTGACCCTAGTTTCTCCAGACTGTGTGTCACACCGCTGCAGTGGCATTCCAGCCAACATACTTGGACTGATATACAACATCGCTTGAGGGGAGCTTTCTCCACTAACTTAAAAGGACAAATTGATAAATTGCAGTTGGAGTTACATCATCAGCTGCAGGACATTCAACGTTTAACCAAACAGGACATTTTTTGAGCCCTTAATGAAAATATTAATTGGCTGAATCCTAAAACATGGTTTGATGGAATTAATTTGAGAATTTGGGTTTTTGGGGCTGCTGGTTGTTTACTGATTGTGATATTGATTTGTGTACTTCGGTGTATTTGCAAATTGTTTTCCCAGGGTCGTATCAGAGACCAGCAAGTAGCCACCTTAATGGAACCCTTAGCAGTCCTAACTGAAAACAAGGGAGAAGGTATGAGAAACCACTCTGGCAGGCGTAAAATTAAAACTCAACACCCACATAAGAAAGTAGGTGATGAGTCGGTGCGCAGAACTGCACCTGTTAAGAAATCCTCTCATAAGAAGTCAGGCTTGCATTATGCTCAAACTGCCATGTGATTTGCCTTTCCTGATATCTATGTAATTTCTCTCAAAGATTGAAATGTAATCAGACCTATTACTTTTGTTTTTCCCTTAATATGTTTTCTTGCACTGAATTTAGAAATTTAGGTATTCACAACCCATAGAATTTAGTTTCTTCTTTATATTTCTATTATTGCCTTATGATGTATGTAGATGTTGCTTTTCTTCTGATTTGCATTCGAAAAACAGCAAAAGTAGGTTTCACAGGCTTAACAACCACAATTGATTTTAAAAACTAAAAAAGGGGGATATGTTGGGAACCGCCCTGACTGGTATCAGAGGCTGAAACCCCCGCCTAGCTAAGGCTAAGGGAACGCCCTTGGAACCGTAAGCCAGCAAGGAGACAAAAGCTTATCTCCCTGGCAGGAATGCTGCTTCTGCTGCTGAACCCCAAAAAGCTTGGTCGGTTAGCCAAAGACGGGTAAGATTCCCCACGGGGGGAACGACCTAAGCCAGGCACGATCACTTTGGGAGGCCCCCCCAAAAGAAGGACTTGAGGGGCTGCAGCAAAAGGGGGTGATGGACCCTCACTCCTTGGCTCTGACATAGCCTGAGTTCTCAGCGTCTGGAAGAAAATCTCCTTATCTCTTGGTTACCTTAGTTCCCTTGCTCCACCTAAGCCTGAAACAATGACAGGGTGGTACAGCTCGGTACTGAGAAGTGCGGATTTCCCAGGGTGATCAGGCCTAAGAAAGAATAGGTAAATTACTGTGAAACCTCCTTTGTTTAGAATGCTCTCAGTTGAATGAGAAGGGTCTTAGGAGGAAGTTAGTTAGTTCCTCAGTCTTACAGCTCTTTGACCCCAACTCAATAGACTGGCAGAGTTCTTTGTTTTCTATGGTTCCTTACTTCCCCCGAATGAGTACTGTACTTTACCTGAATTATTATGCAAAATGAGCCTAATAAAAGCAGAGATGGACGGTAAATCAGCGCGCTCCCCCACTGGGGGGGTGGCCATTCTGTCCCTACTTCCCCACAGAAACTAGTCTGTCTCTGTGCATGTGGTGTTTTTTCTCGCGTGTTTATCGTTGAGCCATCCACAGCGTTCCGTGGTCACTGCTGGCCGGTGACCCACGCGCAACAGTACCATGTTCATGGATTGGAAGAATTAACATCATCAAAATGTTTATATTACCCAAACCAATCTATAGATTCCAACATAATCACTATGAAAATACCAGTGAAATATTTTACAGGTATAGAAAAAACATTTCAAAAATTGATATGGAACCATAAATGACCCCAAATAGCTGCACCAATTTTGAGAAAGAAGAACAAAGTGGGAGGGATCACAATACCTGATGTCAAACTATATTACAAGGCCACTGTAATCGAAACAGTCTGGTATTGGCATAAGAGCAGACTCATGGGTCAATGGCACAGAATAGAGAGCCCAGAATAAAGCCATGTGTCTATGGTCAATTAATATTCAATAAAGAGAGCAGAAACATAAAATGGAGTAAATGGTCCTGAACCTGTACAGATACATGCAAAAATATGAACATAGACAACCAACTTTCACCATATACCAAGATAAAGTCAAGATGAATGAATGACTTAAATGTAAGTGGTAGCAGCATAAAAGTCCTAGAGGAAAACATAGACATTAAAATATATACCCTACACAGCAATATTTTTGCTGATATATACACTACGGTAAGGGATATAAAGGAAAGAACAAACAAATAGGACTACATTAACTTCTAAATATTCTGCATGGCTAAAGAAAACATCAGCAAAATGAAAAGAGAACTAACTGTATGTGAAAATATATTTGCCAATAGTACCTAGGACAAGGGTTTGATCTCCAAAATATATAAAGAACACACATGACCACACTTCAGGAAGTCAAAAAATCCAGTTAAAAAATGGGCAGAGGACCTGAACAGATACTTCTGCAAGGAGGACATACAGAGGGTCCATAGACATATAAAAGGATGCTCAGCATCATTAGCCATCAGAGAGAAGCAAATTAAACCACAATGAGATGCCACTTCACACCAGCCAGAAAGGCCATCAAAAGCAAACCAACAAACAACAAGTGCTGGTGATACTGTGGGGAAAAGGCAATCCTACTACACTACTGGTAGGAATGCAGACTGGAGCAGCCACTGTGGAAAACAATATGAACTTTCCTCAAAAACTAAAAGTGGAACTGCCTTTTGACTAGCAATTTTGCTGTTGGGATTATACCCTAAGAATCCTGAAACACCAATTTAAAAGAACCTATGGGCCTCATGTTCATAGAAGCATTATTTACAATAGTCAAGTGCTGAAAACAGCCTAAGTACCCATCAGTAAATGAGTGGATGAAAAAACTGTGCTACATTTACACAATGGAATACAATGCTGCAGAAAGAAAGAACTCCTATGCTTTGCAACAGTATGGATGGAATTGGAGAGCATTATCCTAAATGAAATAAGTAAGGTGGTGGAAGGCAAATACCATATGATCTCACCTATAATTGGAACCTAGTCAACAAAACAAGCAAGCAAAATAGAACCAGAGACATGGAAATAAAGAGAAAACTGACCATGACCAGAGGGGCAGGGTTAGAGGTATAACAGGGAAAAAGAAAAGGGTCATGCCAAGGAACATATATAAAGGATCCATGGACAAAGACAAAGAGGGGGTTGGAATATGCCAGATGGGAGGTGGGTAGGGCAAGAAAGAGTAAAGAGTAATGGGGGAAGAATTGGGACAACTGTAATTGAACAATAATAAATAATTTTTTAAAGGTTTAATTAATTAATTAATTTTTTAGAGAGGGAAGGTGTTACAGAACAAACAAGGGGGGCCTGGGACGATATAAAGAAGCCCCCAGGTCCGTTATGTCCGCCGCCAGAGGAAAGACGTCTCTCAATGCCAGAGATTTGTGTAAAGGAAAGGAAACGTTTATTTAATGCTATACAAACTTAAAGTAGGGACCTAATGTCTTCACCAAAAATCCTAAAGTCCCTTAAAGCACCCACAAACAGACACAGTCCTTCCTTCCTTCCCCCTTTGCCCAGTCCAGAGTACCGTATCTCCTAAAGCTGCAGGGGTCCCTACTCTGGCAAAGGCATGTGGTCCTCTCTCCCCGGACCATGGGAGTCCCCACTCTGCCAGAGCCACGTGGTTCTCTCCCTCAGGGTCACAAGAGTCTTCACTCTGCTAAAGCTGTGTGGTTTTCTCTTCTAGGGCTGCACATGATTCTCCCCCTCAAATGGCTGCCATGTCTTGGTTTAAATCCCAGCACCAACCTTCCTCTGAAGCCCCATTTCTGGCTCCTCTCACAATTGGCTACAGCTGCAAGATTCTGGGCAGGTGTGGCCCTGTGGTGTGGAGCCAATTATCTCCAGGGTCTTCTGGATCTTATTACAGATCCCTATTAGGCTCCCCTCTTGGCTGCACCCTGTTACAAAGGGAGGGAGAGGGAGAGGGAGAGGGAGAGGGAGAGGGAGAGGGAGAGGGAGAGGGAGAGGGAGAGGGAGAGGGAGAGGGAGAGGGATCTGGAAATACAACTAAATGGTGGAGAAATTACCCAGAACAAACAACTGAACAAGAGCGAGAGAGGAGCCTCAAAAGCTCATGCATACAGAAGAATCAGCTTCAATACAACCTGTCCACACCTGCACATCAGAATACAAGATGCGGTGGATGGACTGACCCTAAGTTAACCAGCTGGAGGAAAGTACCCACCACAGAAAAACCCAACAACAATCAAAAGCCAAAGACATACACAGAGCCAACATAAACGACAGCCCAAGACCAGCGAGCTCAGGAGGTCAAGGAGACTGCATCACTGAATCTCACAGGTCTTCTACCATAGAAGTTCACACCACAAACTCAAGGAATCAGAACAGATCAATTTAAGAAGCAGAGGCTAATGAGAAGAGTATCACAAACAATGGGAAGACAACGAAACAATCTTTAAAAGAAAGGAAAGGAGGAAGCCTCAGGAAGATGATAAATGAAACAGAGGAAAGTCTATGAACAGATATTGAGCTCTAAGCAATGGTTATCAGGAACCTCAATGAGCTCACAGAGAACCACTAAAAACTACAGGGAAATGACAATGAACTCACTGAAAACAATATCAACATAAAAAAGGAAATAGAAACTATCAAAAGGGGCCAAGAGGAAATGAAGAATACAATTTCTGATCTAAAGAACATAGTAGAAGGAATCAAAAGCAGGGTAGATAAAGCAGAGGATCATATCTCTGAACTATAAGACAAGGATAAAAAAGCACTCAGAAATATCAAGAAAAGGAGAGGAGGCTCAGAAAGAAAAAGAGGGGTTAAGGGAAATGCACAAAAACATGAAATGTAATAATATTGGTATAATAGGGATAACAGAAGGAGAAGAAGAAAGCAAGGGATAGAACACCTGTTTGAAAAAGTATTGATGGAAAACTTCCCTAATTTGATGAGAGAAAAAGTCACACAACTCCAGGAAACACAGAGAGTCCCACACAAGAGGATCCCAAAGAGGCCCACTTCAAGACACCTCATAATTAAAATGAAAAATTCTAAGACAAAGAGAGAATCGTAAAGGCAGCAAGGAAGAAACAGGAGGTGACATACAAGGGAGCCATGATAAGGTTAGCATCTGACTTCTCAATGGAAACACTCGAAGCCAGAAGAGAATGGCAAGAAATATTCCAAATAATGAAAACCAAACACCTGCAGCCACAACTAGTTTATCCAGCAAGGCTATAAATGAAAATGGAAGGCCAAATAAGGAGTTTCCCAGACAAAAGAAACCTCAAGGAATCCAAAACAGGCTCTCCAAACAAGCTCTGCAAGAGATGTTAAAGGGTCTGCTTTAAGAACAGGAAGAAAAGGAGTGAGAGAGGAACACAGGTAAAAAAAAAATGGCAATGAATAAGTACCTATCAATAATCTTAAATGTAAGCAGATTAAATGCTCTAATCAAAAAACATAGAAAATCTGAATGGATAAGAAAACATGACCCACACATATGCTGCCTACAAGAGACCCACCTCAGGACAAAAGACCTACACAGACTAAAAGTGAAAGGCTACAGACAAATATTCCATGCAAATGGATAGGGGAAAAAAGCTGGGGTAGCAATACTGATATCAGACAAAATAGACTTTTAAAAAAGATCCATAAAATGAGACCCAGAAGGTCACTTCATAATACTCAGGGGAAGAATCCATCAACAAGACATAAACATTGTAAATATATGTGCACCCAAAATATGAGCACCCAAACACATAAAGAAAACCTTGGAGGACTTCAAGAAAGATATTGACAGCAACAAAATTATAGTAGGGAATTTGAACACTCCACTGTCAAAAATGGACAGATATTCCAGGACTTCTGGTTAAGATGGAGGCATAGGTTGATACACTGTGCCTCCTTGCACAACCAAAAGAAGGACAACTACAATTTAAAAACAAAAAACAACCAGAACTGACAGACAATTGAACTGTATGGAAGTCTGACAACCAAGGAGTTAAAGAAGACACATTCATCCAGTCTGGTAGGAGGAGCAGAGATAGGCAGTGGCAGCAGAGAGGACTTGCAATCAGGAGGTGGCTGGAGGACCAAGGTGGTCAAGGAAGCAGTGGGTGGACCCAGCTAGGCAGCGGATTGAGGACTTGGCAGTCCCACATTTGCATGCAGATAAACAGGGAGAAACAAATGAGGAGTGGGACAGTCAGTGCAACCCAGGGCCTCAATGAGGGAGAAATAAAGCCTTAAACCACTGATTGAAAACATTTGTGGGGGTTGAGGCAGTGGAAGAAACTCCCAGTCTCACAGGAGAATTCATTGGAGAGACTCACAGAGTCCTAGAACACACACAAATCCACCCACATTGGAATCAGCACCAGAAGGGCCCAATTTGCTTGTGGGAAGTGGGGGAAATGACTGAAATCTGGCAGAGAGTGGACAAGCACCATTGTTTTCTTTCAGACCACTTCTTCATGTACAACTTCACAACACAGCAACATGGGTTATCCTGCCCTGGTGAACACCTAAGGTTCCACCCCTCACTATGTACCAGGTGCATTAAGACAAAAAAAATGGCCCAAATGACAGAACAGATCAAAACTCCAGAACAAATACAACCAAGTGATGAAGAAATAGCCAACCTATCAGATTCACAGTTCAAAACACTGGTGGTCAGGATGCTCACACAATTAATGGAATTTGCTCACAAATCAGATGAAAAAATGGAGGCTACACTAAGTGAAATAAAGAACAATGTACAGGGAACCAACAGTGATGGGAATGAAACTGGGACTCAAATTAATGGTGTGTACCAGAAGAAAGAAAGAAACATCCAGCCAGAAAAGAATGAAGAAACAAGAATTGAAAAAAATGAGGAGAGGCTTAGGAACCTTCAGGACATCTTTAAACGTTTCAACATCTGAATTATAGGGGTACCAGAAGAGGAAGAGGAAGAAAAACAAATGGAAAATTTATTTGAACAAATAATAAAGGAGAACTTCCTCAATCTGGAAAAAGAAATAGACTTGCAGGAAGTCCAGGAAGCTCAGAGAGTCCCAAAGAAGTTGAACCCAAGGAGGCACACATCAAGGCACATCATAATTACATTACCAGACATTAAAATGAAGGAGAGAATTCTAGAAGCAGCAAGAGAAATGGGGACAGTTACCTACAAAGGAGTGCCCATCAGACTGTCAGCTGATTTCTCAAAAGAGACCTTGCAGGCAAGAAGGGACTAGAAAGAAGTATTCCAAGTCATGAAAGGCAAGGACCTACCTCCAAGATTGCTCTATCCAGCAAAGCTTTCATTTAGAATGGAAGGGCAGATAAAGTGCTTCTCAGATATAAGGTCAAGTTAAAGGAATTCATTGTCACCAAGCCTTTATTTTATGAAATGTTAAAGGGACTTATCTAAGAAAAAGAAGATAAAAAATATGAACAGTAAAAAGACAGCAAACTCACAGTTATTAACAACCACACCTAAAACAAAAACAAAAAGAAACTAAGCAAACAATTAGAACAGGAACAGAGCCACAGAAATGGAGATCACATGGAGGGTTATCAACAGGTGAGTGGGAGAGGGAGAGAGGGAGAAAAGGGTACAGACAATAAGTTCCATAGATGGTAGGTAGAAATAGAAAGAGGGAGGGTAAGAATAGTATAGGAAATGTAGGAGCCACAGAACTTATATGTGTGACCATTGGACATGAACTAAAGGAGGGGAATGTAGGTGGGAGAGGTTGTGCAGCATGGAGGGGAGTGAAGGGGGGAAATGGGACAACTGTAATAGCATAATCAATAACATATATTTAAAGAAATAAATGGATATTCCAAACAGAAGATCAACAAAGTTATTGTGGCATTTAACAATACCCTAGATGAAATGGACTTAACTGACATATATAGAGAATTTCATCCCCCAAAAGCAAAATTCATTTTCTTTTTTTTTAAATATTTTATTTATTTATTTTTAGAGAGGGAAGGGAGGGAGGAAGAGAGAGAGAGAGAGAGAGAGAGAGAGAGAGAGAGAGAGAGAGAGAGAGAGAGAGGAAACATCAATGTGCAGTTGCTGGGGGTCATGGCCTGCAACCCAGGCATGTGTCCTGACTTGGAATCGAATCTGCGACACTTTGGTTCGCAGCCCGCGCTCAATCCACTGAGCTACGCCAGCCAGGGCTAAATTCATGTTCTTTAAAATTGCACATAGAACATCTGCAAAGATAGACCACATGATAGGACACAAAACATGCCTCAAAAAATTATAGAAAAGTGAAATCATAGAAAGCATTTTCTCTTAGCACAAGGGACTGAAACCAGACATCAATCTCAAGAAAAATAAAACCCAAAACACTGAAGTCATAGAGACTGAAAAGCATGCTATTAAACAATGAATGGGTCAAGAACAAGATTAGGGGAAAAGTCAAAAAGTTTCTGGAAAGAAAGGAACTCATGGCAGTCCAAAACTTATGGGACATAGTGAAGTCAGTACTCAGAGGGAAGCTCATAGCAATATAGGCCTACCTAAAAAATATAGAAACATTTCAAATAAACAATCTAACCCTATGCCTACAAGAACTCGAGGGATAACCCAAACACAGCCCAGAGCAAGTAGAAGGAAGGAAACAATCAAGATCAGAGCAGTATTAAATTCCATAAGAGACTAAAGGCACACTTCTAAGGATCAATAAGTCAGGAGCTGGTTCTTTGAAAAGATAAACAAAATCGACAACCCTTTAAGCAGACTCATTGAAAAAAAAATAGAGAAGACCCAAGTGAATGAAATCAGAAATGAAAGAGAAGAGATTACAGCTGATACCACTGAAGTGCAAAGGATTGTAAGAAATTACTACAAAGAACTATATACCAAGAATTTTGAAAACCTAGCTGGAATGGACAAATTTGTAGAAAAAACATATTCTTCCAAAACTCAATGAAGAAGAAACAGAAAGCCTGACGAGACTAGTAACAGCTGATGAAATTGAAACAGTAATCAATAAGCTTCTGACACACAAAAGCCCTGGACCAGATGATTTCAGAGGAGAATTCTACAAAGCATTTAAGGGAGAGGTAACCCCCATATTTCACAGATTATTCCAAAAAATTCAAGAAGATGGAAGACTCCCAAACTCTTTTTATGAAACCACCATCATCCTAATTTCAAAACCGGATAACGACATAACACAGAAAGAAAATTTCAGGTCAATATCGCTGATGAATATAGATGCTAAAATTCTCAATAAAATATTGGCAAACTTCATCCAGCAATATGTTAAAAAGGTCACACACTGTGATTAACTGGGGTTTATCCCAGAGATGCAAAGATGGTACAGTATTCACAAATCAATAAATGTAATACATCACATAAACAAAATGAAAGACACAAATCACATGGTCATATCAATAGATGTGGCAAATGCATCAGATAAGATACAGCACCCATTTATGATAAAAATCTTAGCAAAGTGGGTATAGAGGGTATATAGGTATATAGTTCCTCAACATAATAAAAAGGCCATATATGAGAGTCCTATAGTCAACATCATACTCAATGGGCAAAAACTAAAATCTTTTCCACTAACATAAGGAACAAGACAAGGTTGTTCACTTTCACCACTTCTATTCAATATAGTATTGGAACACCTAGCAATAGCAATCAAACAAGAAAAGGAAATAAAAGGCATCCAAATCTGAAAGGAGGAAGTAAACCTGTCATTGTTTGCAGGTGGCATGAAAGTATACATAGAATATCCTATAGACTCCACCAAAAAACTACTTGACCTAATAAATGAATATGGTAACACAGTGGAAAACAAAGTTAATATTCAGAAATCAAAGGCACATTTGTACAACAATGAAATATCAGAAACAGAAATTAGGAAAAAACCCATTTGATATAGGACAAGAAAAATAAAGTACGTAGGAATAAACCTAACTAAGGAGGTAAAGGAACTGTACTCTGAAAACTACAGAACACTCAAGAAAGAAATTAAGGAAGACACAAACAAATGGAAGCATATGCCATGTTCATGGACTGGAAAAATTAACATCACAAAAATGTGCATACTACACAAAGGGATTTATAGATTCAGTGCAATCCCTATTAAAGTACCAATGTTATACTTCACAGATATGAAACAAATATTTCAGAAATCTATATGGAACCATAAATGACTCCCCATAGCTGCAGCAATTTTGAGAAAGAAGCACAAAGGAGGAGGGATCAAATTACCAGATATCAAACTGTATTACAAGGGCACTGGAATCAAAACAGCCTGGTACTGGCATAGGAAAAGACAGAACAGAACAGAGAGCCCAGAAATAAAACCCAAGTCTCTATATTCAATTAATATTTGACAAAGAGGGAAGAAGCATAAAATGGAGTAAAAATAGCCTCTTCAGCAAATGGTGTTGGGAGAGCTGGACAGCTACATGGCAAAAAATGAAACTTGATCACTAACTTACGCCATACATAAAAATAAATTCAAGGTGGATAAGAAACTTAAATGTAAGTTGTAACACCATAAAAGTCCTAGAAAAAAAACATTGGCAGGAAAATCTCAGACATTCCATGCAGCAACATGTTCCCAGATATGTCCCCCAAAGCAAGGTACATAAAAGAAAGAATTAACAAATGGGACCTCATCAAGTTAAAAAGCTTCTGCATGGCTAAAGAAAACAGCATTGAAATGAAAAGTGAACCAACTGTATGGGAAAACATTTGCCAATGATACCTTAGACAAGGGTTTGATCTCCAAAATATACAAAGAACTCATATGACTCCACTCCAGGAAGATAAAAAAAAAACAATTAAAAAATGGGTAAAAGTCTTGAACAGACACTTCTAAAAGGAGACCATATGGAGGGCCCAGAGACTTATGTAAAGATGCTCAGCATCACTAGGGATCAGAGAGATACAAATTAAAACCACGATGAGATACTACTTCACACCAATGACAATGCTCATCATAAAAAAACAACAACAAACAAGTGTTGGAGAGGATGTGGGAAAAGGGAACCTTAGTGCACTGTTGGTAGGAATGTAGACTGGTGTAGCCATTGTGGAAAAAAGTATGGAATTTCCTCAGAAAACTAAAAATGGAACTGCCTTTTGATCCAGCAATTCCACTGCTGGACTATATCCTAAGAGCCCTATATCCTAAGAAACACCAATCCCACAGAACCTATGCACCCCAATGTTTATAACAGTACCATTTACACTAGCCAAGTGCCAGAAGCAACCTAAGTGTCCATCAGTAAATGAGTGAATCATAAAAATGTGGTACATTCACATGATGTAATACTACACAGCAGAGAGAAAGAAGGATCTCCTTCCCTTTGTGACAGCATGGATGGCACTGGAGTGATACAGACACTGGGCCACAGTGTCAGTGTCATTATGGGTGAAATGAGACATTCACACAGACTACCGAGTCTGGTGGAGAAAAAGGGACAGCATGGCTTTTCTCTCAAGGGGAACAAAAGCCTTGGCCCTGGCTGTGACCAGCCTTTATTGGGTTTCTTGGCACCATACATGATGGTCCTCATTTACTACGCACAGATTCACGTTAGGTGGTTACTTGTTACAGAAAACAAAGGAGTCAATGCTGCTAATCACATCACAGAAGAGGGATATTTGCAGATGAAAAGGTAAAAGTGGTTCAACTGGTTACACTCATCCTTGGAAGGTTTAGCATGGATTTTAGGAAGTTACTTTGCAGTAAATGTCCTCAATTCAGGGTAAGGGAGTTTTTTAGCAAGAGCAAGACTCAAAGCAGCCTAGGCAACTTGCAGGCTTGATTCCCCATGGGAAAACCTGTCCATGGGCATGGGTGTGAGTGGGAGCTGCATCCACACCATGCAGAATGGTCTCCTACACTGGAGAGAATTATGCTAAGTGAAATAAGCCATGTGGTGAGGGACAAATACCATAGGATCTCAACTTCAACTGGAACATAATCATTTAAAGAAAAAAGGAAACAAAATATATCCAGAGACAATGAAATTAAGAACAATCAAACAATAATTGGGGGAAGGGGACAATGGGGGAAAGGGTCTTCAGAAGCTATTATAAAGGACACATGGACAAAACCAAGAGGGAGGGTGAAAGCAAGGGAGGGAGGGTGTTTTGCTGGGGTGGGGGAAATTGGTGGAAGGAAAATGCAGATAACTGTAATCGAGCAACAAAATAATTTAAAAAATTAAAACATTAAGATGGCTAAACAAATCAACAAAATGAAGAATTATAGTCACATGGTCATCAAAAAGTTGCAGAAAAAGCATTTGGCAAAAATCAATATCAATTTATGATTAAACGACATTCTCAAATAAATACACAATGAAAATCCCTCAAATTGATAAAGGCTATATAGAATAAGCCCACAGCTATTATCATATGCAATTGTGGAAAACATGAAGCTTTCTTTTTAAGATCAGAAAAAGAATAAGAAATGTTCACTCTCTCCACTCTGTTTTAACATACTGCTAGAACTTGTAGCCACAACATACTAAAAACAAACAAAAATAATCAATGCATTTACTCTATAAGTGTAAAAGTAAAACTGCCCCTTTTTGCAAGTAATACCAGTATAGAGAAACCCAGAAGAATAAAAAAATTGATAGAATTCAAAAAACAAACTTAGTGAAGTATCAAAATACAATGTTGACATGCAGAAATTTGTCACAATAGTATTCACAAGTAACAAAAAATCTGAAGAACCCCGACTAGTATTACTCAGTGGGTTGGGCATCTTCTCAACAACTGAAAGTTACTAATTCACTTCAAAGTCAGAGCATGTGCCCACAATGCAGGCAAGGTGCCCAGTTGGGTATGTGTCAGAGGCAAGTGATCTATGCTTCTCTCACACATTGACGATTCTTTCTCTCTTCCTCCCTTTTCCACTATCTAAAAATTAACAAATAAAATTTAAACAAAAAAATCTGAGGAAGAAATAGAGGACATAATCGCACTTCCAGCTGCGTCAAAAAGAATCAAATGCTGGGAAACCAATGGAATTAAATATGCGAAAGTACTCTAGAACCCTAACTATAAGAAAACGAGTAAAAATTTGAAAAGGACACAGAAAAATCATGCTAATAAATACAAAAGGTTAGATTACTAAAAATGACCATACTTTCCACAGCAGTTTACAGGTTTTATGCAATCTATCATAATACAAATTTCAGTCCTCTCACAACCAGAATGAATAATTCTAAATTTTATATGGAACCAAAAAGACTCAAAATTGCCAAAACAATTGAGAAAGTAGAATAGAGTTGGAAAAGGTCAGAATCCTAGATCTCAAACCACATCACAAAGAAATGCTAATCACAACAGTATGTTATTGGTACAAAATGTCCACGAAGATTAATGGAAATAAATAGAGAGCCCAGAAATAAACCTTCACTTTTATGGACAAGGAATGTATGACAAACGATTAAAAAATATACACTGCAGTAATGACAGTCTCTTCAACAAGTGGTCTTCAGGAAATAGAACAGACCCATGCTCAATACAGACCTAAACAATCTCTCAAGGAAAATACAAGAATATACCTAAACTGCTCCAGCCCTACACAACTTTCCCAGAATTACAACTGATGCTAGCCCTGCTCACCACTTTTTGTCTTTAAACTGATGACAAAATTTCCACACCTGTTTATCTTCCAGCTGATACCAACCCTGCTCACATTTCTGAAATCCAGCTGATGATCTCCCTGCCTTCCATCTGATGCCAGCTCCACCTGTCTTATCCGAGACCTGCCTTCTGTTCTAATGTTTCTTTACACACCTCATTTTTCAAAAACTCAACACCTGGGATTACAAGTGATAAAGAATACCAGAACTGCAACACACCTATTCTGACTGAAGCCTGACCTGACTGTTTGAGATCTTCAGAGAAGATGTCTCAGAGAAGCACATTGGAGGTTCTTTTGGTTTCTAACACTAGGTCTTATGGCTTCAGCTCTTTCCAACTCTCCACCTGGGACTGCCACTGCCTCTCTGGCTACTGGCACCTGTAACCCACTAGTAACTTTTCTACCTTCCTGAGTCTCACAGCTTTCATGCTATATCTACCAAATTCAAAGTGAGAAAATGTAGCAACTCAGAAATGTTTACCAAATGTTCCTCATGGATGACTCAGCTTTGATTCATCATAGAGCTATATCAACAGCTGATGGTGCCTTCAAATGCACACCATATATAAATATTTTTGAAGACTAAAGAAGAGAAAACACTTAGTATGCATCTACATTATGGTTTTCAAGTATAGTAGCTATTGACATTCTAGGTCATGTATGCTTGTTCTGGGTGGCTGTCTTCTGAACCAAAGTATATTCATTAGCATACTGTCCTCTACCTCTTCAAAAGTCCTTGTAGTCCCACAACTTCTGATATAGATATAAAAAAGGAAACAGAGACCGGGAGAGAAACAATGAGAGACAAAACAAGAGACTGAACCAAAATAAAATAAGAAAAACAACTCAAATAGTAAATAAAGGTGGCATTTTCATTAAATATATCTTGTGTGTGACTTATCACCTTGGCTGTTGTCTGTTGTGGAGGATCTGGTTGGTGACCACTTAGTGGTGACACAAAGATGGACATATCAAAAGGTAAGGCTTACTGAGAGCCAAATAGGTGGCTGCCCACCGTGTACCCTTCTTTCAGGCACAAGGCCTGATGATAAATATAACAAGAGGGCATAAAATGTATGAAATAAATAACATCTTTGTCTTCTTAACTTTAAACTCTTTAAGGGGAAGAGCTAAAAATGTGGCCTAGTGTAGTATGCCTTTCTCAGGATCACATTGCTGAAATTCAAGCCTTCTTGTTATTTTGCCATCTCTGAGTTTTTGCATCAAACAGATGTAACAATGGCCCAGAGATGGTATAGGTTTTTTGTTATATGCACCTAACACTGTCTCTAGGAAATAGTTTCTTGCATCATCTCCACTGTGCAGCTATGGTTACTCAGGAGGTTCAGGAAGACATGTGCATTATGCAGGAAACTAAATGAATCAGATATCAAAGGTCTAACTGCAGCTCTCTCTCCTGAAAGATAGGATCATGGCTTCACTATTGAGAAGTCATGAGGAGGGCTGGGTTGGAAATCTTTGTATATTTATGGAGGTATTGTAAGTGAGCAGGTGCCCTGAGTGGTTTACAGGTAAGTCTTTTAAAGGAAAATCCCCATGGAATAGAATGTTGAAGAAGTTACTTCACTTCTTTGGTGACCAAACCATACAGACCTTAGAACTCTGGTAACCAGGTACCACATTTCTGAGACTGGCCCCTATTAACTTACTTGACTGAAGAGAGTTGAGAGAGCAGGATGTTTTTCCATCATCTCCAGAATTTCTTAGACTTTGACTTTTGGAAATCCTATACTAAAACTGTTTCACTCACTATAGACAGTGGCTCTAATCTCTTCTTTAAGGACTGAAGTCAATCAGCAGTGTGGAGCCTCAGGTCAGCTATGACAGCCCAGGGCAGACCAACCAAGGTAACACCATGACTGTGATCCCAGGTGAGAATCTTACCAGTCCTGCCACTTCTCCTGCTCCTGTGTGTGTTGGAGCGGATGAAACTGTGAGTAATTGTTCACAGCTTTCTTTAATGATTCTTATCTGTTGTGTCAGTTAAAAACTTTTTAAAGAAGTTATTTTTTAAAAAATTATTTATTTATTTTTAGAGAAGGAAGGGAGAGAGAGAGAGAGAGAGAGAGAGAGAGAGAGAGAGAGAGAGAGAGAGAGAGAGAGAGAGAGAGAGAGAGAGAGAGAGAGAGAGACATCAATGTGTGGTTGCTGGGGGCCATGGCCTGCAACCCAGGCATGTACTCTGACTGGGAATCGAACCTGCGATGCTTTGGTTTGCAGCCCGCGCTCAATCCACTGAACTATGCCAGGCAGGGCCTTTTTAAAGAAGTTTTGTTTATTTATTTGTCTTTCCCTGCTTGACAAGTTACAAGAAGCAGGTAAATTTTAAACTTTTTTCGGAAGAATTAGCACTTAGTTTCATTACCTGTTTCTTTGTATCCCAATTGTATTTATTTGTGCTCTGATATATGTTCTATTTATTCTTCGACGTGAATTGTTTTTTATTTTCTCTGGTTTCTTCAAGAATAATTTGAAATGGGTTTTTCATGTTTTCTCCTGTTGATATGGTCCTGAAATGTATACATTTTTTCTATAAATACTTTCACTCTGTTTCAGATTTAGTTGTTTTTCTATTTTCATGTGTTTCAAAATAGATTCTGTGTTGTTTGTTAGTATCTATAATTTATTGTTTGTTTAAAAAATGTTGGTTAATCTTCAATTACTTGTGTTGTTTCTGGTTTGTTTTCTTGATTCTAGATTTCAATTTCCTTATAATTGGGGTGAGATAACATGGTAGATATAATGTGACATGTTTTTAATTTACTGGGACTTGATATGTTGCCCAGTACAAGATTTGTCTTAGAAAATGTTCCATGTACACAAAAAATATGCATAAAATGTAGTTTTTATTTAAATGGGCTATAGAGGTCTTCAATAACATTCTGGTTCAAAGTTGTAGATAAGGTCATTATTATCATTTTAAATATTTTTAATCCTCAAATGAAAATATATTTTTCATTGATTTTGGAGCGTAATGAAGGGTAACAGAAATGTGGAGAGAGTTGTAGAGAGGGAGAGAGACAGAGAAGGAGAGAGAGAAAGAGTTGAAGAGAAACATTGATATTAGAGAGAAACGCTAATCAGTTGTCTTTCCTGTGCACATTGAGTGGGGTTCAAACCTGCAACACACGTATGTGCCCTGACCAGTTGAACTCACAATCTTTTGGTACAACACTTAAACCAGTTGGGCCACCTGGCCAAGGGGAATTCTTAAATGGCTAACAATACAGTATTTAGAAAATAAGAACTATACTTGAACAACAATAATAAAAGTAAAAAAAAGTAAAAAAATAAAATAACATTTCTTTAAAAACACAACTCATACCACATTAACTTTGATGGGAAACATTAGGTGACTTCACTTGGTGTGGTGGTCACAACACAAAATACATATGCCTTTTAGCATTATACACTTAAATATTTATAATTTTAATAATTATGCCACACCAATACATTTCATTTAAAATGTTAAAACATGACATTTGAGGTGTTTCTTAATCATGTTCTTATTAAAACATTTGATTGTCTTTATTATTATTCTATTTTAAAGGCTTAGGAATAAATTTAATAAGCATAAGGTGGATTAGAAGACCTTTTCTATGATCATCACAGTTTCTGCATAATGTCCCAGCGTGTGAAGGTGGCAGCATTGTCTGGTACCCAAGTTTTCACATTGACAACTCACAGGCTCCAGTAGCACCATTGCATGCAGAGTACAGAGCCTTGAAAAGCCAGAACTGTGGTGCTAGAATGCTGCTTCTGTGCAAGCATGTGCTTCCCCCCGCAACAAGTGTCAGAAAAAAACTGTAAGTAAGAAGCTTCTTTAAATGCTGCTCCAGTTGACAAGTGTTTCAAATGTTTTATCATCTCACTGCATAGCTTGTGTGCCCTGGACAGAATTCTTGACTATGTCATTCCCTAAAGAAACCCTAATATAAGAACAATAAAGAAGAAAAAAGAAATGTTGCTGCTAAAAAGGATTGTATCCTATAGGAAAAATAAAAGGGAGAAAAATGATGAAAGCTTCTGAAAACCATCATTTCTTTGGTTTCTTTTGTTTAACAGAAATGACAAAAGGATCCACAACTTGTGCCAAAAACATCTAGGTTGCCCCTTTTGCTCTGCTCTGTACCTTGGGTGCTTTCTGCAATCATATGTGAAATAAAGACTGAAAGACACAAATATCAGAACAAATAAGCATCCAGCTGTATATCCTTTACCATATGCTGCCAGACAGAAGGAAATATCAAAAGTCTCATCTAGAGATTGTTCTATATACAGCTTTTGCAACTAGTAGCAAACTAGAGCAAGTGTGATCAACTAGCTATAAGTGGATTTAATATTGTTTAATTAGAATGCCATTCACACTCCCCATTATCTCTCCTGTCCAGGTCTTCCCTCATAATTGTAGTTTTCATAATATCTCCTTTATTTATTCTATGGAAGATAATTTAAGATACTTTTTCTCTCCTATCTTGAATATTTCAGTTCAATATACAGGCAACTATCCAAACATTTTCTCTGTGTGCTGATGGCTGTTACCTAAATACACAAAATAAACTATTGTGGCACAGATTCTGTTTCTAATTCAGAAATTTCATAGAGTGAAGTTTCCTCTCTAGGGTTTATTTTATTTCCCACAAGCATATCACACATAGTGGAAATTATATTCACATTCAGTTAAGGTGTACAAATAGGGAACACATAGATGAAAAATTTCCCCTCTATATTTGAGGCTGAAAGAGATTAGGTCTTCAACCTGTTGATGATGCCCTTCTTAAATATGAAGATACAAATAATAATGACAGTAGTTCACCTTCCAAATAAAGTACTGTTTTGGGCTTGGATCCAAATGAGAGACCTCAGAGAAACAGCCTCAATATAAGTATAAACTAGCTTCATAATAATTAAACATATATATATATTTATTTATTTATTTTTATATATCACACAATAAAAAATAAACTGTTTTGCAGCCTGGGAGCATTTTCCCATCACAAATACAAAATATGGTCAAAAAGTGAGGTAATGAGGTCAACCGAAGGGACAATATGAAGCGGTGGATTCAGGGAAGTGTCTATTACTAGACTGAGGATGAGTCCTAGTTCCTTGATAAGCACATGCCCAAACATTGCACAGTGCACCGCTATAATACAGATTTCTATGTTCAAGTGGCAGATAAGTGAACATGCTCAACACACACTTGAGAAATAGAAATGCATGTTTCTATTTCCCAAAAGAGGAAATAAACTCCCAGGGGAATGCAAGACCTCCATGAATCTACAATACCTGGGTTTCTGAGGGGATCGGTGCTGCTCTCACTTAGGGGCAGCTGTGGCTGCTCAGAAGTGATTAGCCTGAGAAACCCAGTTTGGAATACAAGGGAAATGCCTCCTCGTCTCAAAGGTGGAAGAATTGTAGGAACTGTCATTGGAGATTTCTGACTTCAATTACTTGATGATGACACTTAATCCCAAGAGTTCAATGGGTTGTTTTTTTTTTTAAAGAAAATAGATTTTGGGGGAGAGCTATTTTACCTGAGGTTTTGGTGTTTGAATTACAAAACAAGAACCAGAGAAACATGTGGAGTTTTTATTTATTGTGTATTGAATTTATAGAGATGATGTGGCATAATAAATCAATAAGGGTTTCAAGTGTACAATTTTATAACACATTATTCATCTATATTATTGTGTTTTCATTATCCAAAGTCAAGTCTTTTTCTATCAATACTTATTTTTTCCCTATTCTACCTCTTCCCTTCTTTGATTATCATACGTTTTTCCTTGTCTATGAGGATTTTTCTTTCTATTTTTTCATTATTTCTTAAGAGCTTTCAAACCCATTTCTTCTGATATCTGTCAGTCTCTAGTTTCCATGATTCTGTTTGAATTTTTGTTTGTCTATTTTGTTAATATTGTACTAATAAATGAATCTATATTGTCCTTTTCTTCCTCTGCCTTATTTCAATTAGCGTTATATACCATACACCCATTGATGCCACTACAAATCACATCTTTTTTTTTTATGGTCAAGGAGTATTGAATTATGTAACTTTCTTCATGAACTTCTTTTTCAAAAGATTTTTATTTACTTCTTTTTAGAGATGGAGCAGGGAAAGAAAAAGAGAAAGAGGGAAACATCAATGTGTGGCTGCCTCGCACAAGTCCCCCACCAGTGTGGTGGTCAGCAAAACAGGCATGTGCCCTGACTGGGACTCGAACGGGCAACCCTTTGGCTTGCAGGGTGGTGCTCAGTCCACTGAGCCTCACCAGCCAGGGCCACATACACTATTTTGGGAATGTTAATTACTGCAGGAATCATAGAAAATTCTAGGTAGTTTCTTCAAAATATTAAAAATTAAATTGCCTAATGACCCACCATTCCCACTTCTGGAATTGTATCTGAAGAAACTGGAAACATTAATTGAAAAAAATATATGCACCCCTGATACAGATAGATCTGATTAAGATAACTCAGATCATTGGGGAAGTAAAGAGGGGCAATAGGATGTGTTTGCAAGGACAATGCTGGGTATTCAAGGACAGGATTGTCCAAGAAGCTGAAAGCTTCTAGAGCCAGTGGGAAAAAATGAGCACTGATTCTCTCTAACTGGGAGGTTCTAGAGCTTGCTGAAATTCTCTGGCTCCTGTGGTGGGGCTTTCTGTCTTGCACTTTTGGACTGTTTCTCCAGAAGTTGGCCTGAATGATTGTGCTGGAGCTTCCTAAATTTCTCAATGCATAACATTCTTTATGGGTAGGAACTCAGGGCAAACCTGAGGGTCTGGCTGACCTGGCAGAGGGTAACAGGTTTATTTTTTTGGTATTCTGCAGGGAGCAGGCTCTGAGGCAGAAGCCTGCCATTCTTCCAGAGTTGTGTAGTTTTTGTATATTATGTTATTTTTATTTTGTAAGGCAACCTTGTGGAAATAAGACAACTATTGAAATTAACAGAGAAAAGATAAGACAACGCAGGTATTAGAGGTTAGCTATACTTGGTGGGCTTAAGCGATTAAAGCTGTGATTTGATAGGCTTCAGTATCTGATTTCGAAAAGAGGCCTTTGCCTCTGAAGTTTTTGCTTCTGGCTTGTGGCAGTGGGCAGCAGAACCTAAAGTGCTGTTTGGTAACACCCCTATTTATTGTCATGTGATTTACATTAGCCAAGATTCATAGGCAGACTTAAAGCTCATCAGTATATGAATGGGGAAAAAAACCTGAGAAATTCTGTTTAAGTTATGCTCCTTCACTTATTTTGTTTACAATTATGGTGTTTCCCAGAAAACACAGTTTGTAGCAATAGCAATTATGTTTCAATTTTCCATTTCTTATATAGCTGATTCTAGTTTCCTACAATTCTGGCCATTATTATCTTAGTAATATTTTTTAAACTCAGTACCTTAAAATAAAACTATTGTTATTTAACCATTTTATTCCACATTGAACTGTCAAAAAAGCCCTCTAGGAAAAGTGCTTTTTAGCCCTGACTGGTGTAGCTCAGTGGATTGAGTGTGGGCCCTCAAACCAAAGGGCTGGTATAGATCAGTGGACTGAGTGCAGGCCTTCAAACTAAAGGATCGCGGTTTGATTCCCAGTTGGGGTATATGCCTGGGTTGCAGGCCAATTCCCAGCAGAGGGCACATGAGAAGCAACCATACATTGATATTTCTCTCCCTCTCTCCTTCCCTTTCCCGCTAAAGATAAATAAATAAAATCTTAAAAAAAGAAAAGTGCTTTTTAAAATCTCCTTATTAGAGAAGAAAGAGGCAAAATGCGACTTCTGTACTTTGTGGCAGTTTCAAGATTCTATTGTGAAATTTTCAGCCACATGATGCCTCAATATCTTTTTTAAACTGTAGCAAAAAAAACCTCATAGAGTGCAGAAACTGTGGGTAAAATAGGAATAGTCTTCTGAGGGATCTCATAATATTTTGTACAACTGTCTTTGTGGAGTTGAACTTCAGAGACTCTGCCCTCACAAACTGGTTGGCACAGGCCAGAAATAAAGAATCTGTGTGTGAAGGGCACAAGATCAAAGCCATCAGCTACACTGAAAAGGATAAAAAGAGTCCATGTCATAAGAGAGGCTTGGGCAGAATCCAGACTGTGGCTAGGACATCCTCACTTGCAGTGCAAGGCTTATCTTTCCAGCACATGCTCCGTGGTAACATGAAGCCCTTTTCCTAAAGTCAAAGCTTAATCACATTGTTAAATGTTCCTGTGATCCATCATTCTCGGCTGCGTTGGGAAAAACCCTTGAGGTACGTAGAAGGCTCCAAAGATACCATCTGTGCTACATGGAGAAGAGAAACATATGATGCCTATTTCCTCTAAATTTCTAGTAAAACTGAAGCTCCAGAATAGTGTTCATTTTTTTCATGAGTTATGCTGTGCCACAGAAAGTGCCTTCAGCTAGCATATCAAACTATGTTTATATGTATATATGTATATATATATGATTACATATATACACATACACACAGGCATATATAGGTAGTTGATTATATATGTAGTTGAATAAATATATATTTATACACATATATACATATGTGTGTGTGTGTAGCTGAATAAACTCCATGCAACATTGAACCAAATATGTGAGTTAGTTTGGGGCTTCTCTGCAGCCCCCAGATATTTTAACCTGGCCCCAATAAGGACAAAATCCATGATGAGAAAATTAGCATATATAATTTCTTCACAGGTTGCTTTCCAGGTGCTTTTCCAAAGTCTGAATGGCCACGGGTCAGTGAAGAAAAAAGGCAGAGAGCTTCTTATGACAAAGTGGAAAGTTATTAATGTGAAGAACCACCATATTTCCATCAGGATATTATGTACAACAAAGCACCAGCTATAGTGGTCATGGCTGATACAATTAATCTCACTAAAAATTACGCAAACTTTATTTAACTACTCACTTTCAGAGAGGCAAACTGAAGCTCAAAGAGATGATGAATATTCCCAGATAGAAGCTAAATGTAGATAGGGACATCTTGTGCTGTTGAGAAATCACCTAGTGAATAGCTGGTCCATGATACACTGTGTGGTATTAAATGCCATTTAGTTGAACAGCTAGGTAGTGATGTACATGGTTGTTCTACATTGAATGGTAAGTACTAGAGATACATGGGACACCATTTTCTAATCCTTCCTGGATAGCCCTTAAGGTGTAAGTTTTATTCACAGATAAGCTGGTGTTATCTTCAAACTAAGTAAGTAGAAAACAGACATAATGCGGGCAACATCCCTAGGAACCACCAAAAGGATCATGGTATGAGCATCACCCAGAAACACTGAGTTCCTTATGGACATGGCTGAAGGAATGGAGATTTTTAACATAAAAATATTCTGAGCAATAAATGTACAATTTCTGTTTATTGGTTTGAAAAAATACATACATGCATTTTTTCCTATACATGGAGATCACATGGAGGGTTATAAACAGGGGATTGGGAGGGGGAGAGTGGGGGAAAAGGTACAGAGAATAAGTAGCATTAATGGTAGATAGAAAATAGACAGGGGGAGGGTAAGAATAGTATAGGAAATGTAGAAACCAAAGAACTTATATGTATGACCCATGGACATGAACTAACATGGGAGGGTGTGGGTGGGAGGGGATGTGCAGTGGGGTGTGAAATGTGGAAAATGGGACAATTGTAATAGCATAATCAATAAAATATATTAAAGAAAACTTTTGAAGGTGAAGTGAATAAAGAAAAAGAAAAAATACATACAATTATTTTTACAGGGCATTTTGTTAGGTGAGGAACAACAGATCTTCCTGTAGGAAATGTGCCTTAACAGCATTGTCCCAGTGAGTCTGCAAGAATCACCCTGAGTATAGAGACTAGAATACAAAACCTTATGGATTTGAATGGCTGCTCAAGCTCCTTCATGTAAGAACTGACAACCGCCTAAAACACATCTCTCCACATTCCCTTTACCTTCTGAGGCTTGATCTGACCCTGACATGAAACAAAATGATCTGCAAGATGTTATCCTTTTTCAGTTTGGACACATTGTGCAAAAAAAAAGGACACATTGTAATAACTTTTAACATTTCAAGTAAGTATGTTGATTGTTCTTCCTTTTGCATTAAATCAATTTTTAATACCATCATTACGAACATTTTAGATTTAGCAAAGGGGTAATTGGACAATTCAGTTGGCAAGATAGTATACTACAGGGAAAGAATTTGAGCCAATAACACAGGAATAGAGAAGCCTTTATGTCGTCACTGAACATCTGATAAATCCTTACAATATTGATGGAATAAGGGGTTATGAAGGAGCACTGAGGGAGCATGAACAACCTGACACCAGGTAGGTTTAAAACTAAAACAATAATTATGCCTGCCTTGTAAGTCAAGTCCCTACTAGGGGGTGTGTGAGAGGTAAGTACATATTGAAGTTTCTCTCCTCTTTCTCCCTCCATTACCTTCTAAAAATAAAGAAATAAGACCTTAAAAACAAGAACTCAGAACTAGATGAATATTCCAGCCAAGATGGAAGGATAGGTAGAAACTCTTCACTTCCTCACACAACCAAAAGGAGAATAACAACCAAACTAAAATCAATAAGCAACCAGAAGTGCTGGAAAATCAAACTGCATGGAACTCTGAAAACCAAGGAATTAAAGAAATAGTCAACCAGACCAAGCAGAGCAGTGAGACAGTTGGATGGAGAGAACCTATGGTGAAGGTTTATAATGCGTGGGTGAAGCAGGCCTAGAGAAAAGTGGTATGGAAGTGGACCATGTGGGTGAGGCTGGATAAACTGGAAACTGAGACTCAGACCTGACTGTGGAGTATGGTGGGAGTTGCCATGATGTGAGAAATTCCCAGTCTCACACAAAGGTTCCTTGGAAAGTGAGCTATGGCAAAGAAGGTGATCTGCATGGTTCCCTCTCTGGTCCCTCCCATACAGGATGGCGAGGCAGAGATGGCAGGGACAGTGGAGAGTTTTAGCAGAAAGGCATTGGCTGCAGTACTAGGGCAGGCAAAGCAGTGACTGGTGGACCAGGTGAGGCGGTGGCTTTTGAAGCTCTTGGTCCCATATTTTCATGTGGATAAACTAGGAGGAACACCTGGGAAGTGAGACAGACTAATCAACCCACAGTTCCAGCATGGGAAAATAAAGCCTCAAAACCACTGACTGCAAAACCTGTGCAGAGTGAGGTGGAGGGAGCAACTCTCAGACTCACAGGAGGGTCCATTGAAGAGACCCACAGGTTACTAGAATGTGCACAAAACTACCCACGTAGGAATCAGGGCCAGAAGGGCCCAATTTCCTTGTCAGTAGCAGAAGTGACTGAAAGCAGCCGAGAATCAGGCAAGTTGCATTGGTTCCTCTTGGAACCCTCCCCAACTTACAGCCCCACAACACAGTGATGTGGGTTATCCCACCCTGGCAAACACCTAAGCCTCCACCCCTTACTACATAACAGGTGCTCTAAGACAAAAAAAAAATCTTCCTGAATGAAAGAACAGATCAGAGCTCCAGAAAAAGTACAACTAAATGATGAAAAGATAGCCATCTAGCAGATGCAAAGTTCAAAACACTGGTAATCAGGATGCTCAAAAAAATGGTTGACAATGGTCACAAAATAGAAGAAGAAGTGAAGACTATGCAAAGTGAAATAAAGGAAAATGTACAGGGAATCATCAGTGACAAGAAGGAAACTGGGACTCAAATCAATGATTTGTAAGGAAAAAGTGAGAAATAAACATTCAACCTAAACAGAATGAAGAAATCAGAATTCAGAAAAATGAGGAGAGGCTTAGGAACCTCCAGGAGAATTTTAAACATTCCAACATCTGAATCATAAAGATGCCAGAAGGAGAAGAGGAAGAGGAAGAAATTGAACACTTATCTGAAAACATAATGAAGGAGAACTTTCCTAATCAGGTGAAGGAAATAGACTTCCAGGAAGTCCAGCAAGCTCAGAGAGTCCCAAGGAAGTTGGAGCCAAGGAAGCACACACCAAGGCACTTCATAATTACTTTAACCAAGTTGAAAGACAAAGAGAAAATCTTAAAAGCAGCAAGACAAAAGGAGACAGTTACCTATGAAGGAGTTCCCATAAAACTATCAGCTGATTTCTCAAAAAGAAACAAACAAACAACAACAACAACCCACAAACATATGGGCAAGAAGGGGCTGGAAAGAAATATTCAAAAGCATGGAAGTCAAAGACCTATAAGGTAGACTACTCTACCCAGAAAAGCTATCATTTAGAAGGGAAGGGCAGATAAAGGGGTTCCCAGATAAGGTCAAGTTGAAGCAGTTCATCAACACCAAGTCTTTATTATATGAAATGTAAAAAGACTGATCTAACAAAATGAAGATGAAAAATATGCACAATAAAATGATTAACTTACAACTAACAACAACTGAACCTCAAAACAAAAACAAAAAAACAAACAAAGAAAACAGCTAGAACATGAATGGATTCACAGATATGGAGATCATTTTGAAGGTTATCGGGAGGGGGTGGGTGGGAAGCAGAATGAGGGTAAAGGTAGAGGGAATAAGAAGCATAAATGGTAGGTACAAAATAAACAGGGAGAGGTTAGGAATAGTATAGGGAAAGGAGAAGCCAAAGAACTTACATGTGTGACTAATGGACATGAACTAAGGCTGGTGAAAGGTGAGGTACAGGGTAGAGGAGAATAATAGGGACAAAAAAATGGGACAACTATGATAGCATAAGCAATAAAATAGATATAAAAGATGAAAAGGAAAATCTCAAAGGATGCCACAGGTTAAAAATTCATGAAAAACATTATGAACAATTGCATACAACCACGTTTGATTTTCTAGATAAAATGGAATTTCCTCAATAATATAGAGTCTCCCAAGGATCAAGTAGAAACAAACAGCGAAAGTCTACAGAGCTGTTCCCAGCAGTGAAAGTGAAACCATAATCAAAACTCCCAAATAACAAAATCCCAGGACCAGATGGCTTATAGGTGAAGTCTGCCAAATATTTAAATAGTAATTAGTACATTTTGTCTTCAAAGTATTTTAAAAACCATAGAATAACACTGGAGAGAGTGTATGAGGGCATTGTTACAGTGGCTTTGTGTATAAAGCATTGAGAAGGTACTAGGACCTCATTTTTGGTGAATCCTTCCATAAATCTTCCCTACTGCTGTGCTTTGATCCCCAGCCTCACATGTTCTGTCTGTACCCTGGGATCATTTCCTTGCATGGCATGTGGGTGTGGACCAAGTTACTTGCCAGATGGCAATCTGAACTTATTCTCATCCTGTCTGGGCAAAGAATCCACCAAATAAATGGGAACAGGTGGATGTGTAAGGGGTCTTCAGAGGCTTTCAAGGGAAATAATTTAGAGTGTCTCAGAGAAATGTGATGTCTGGGGGAGGTAGCAATGTCACCCAGTTTTGACATCACTAACACTTTATCTTCTGTTCCCTCAGTGACTGGGTGTCCACAAGGTGAAATGTGCAGATTGGCCCATGATCATATCAACGTGGTTGGGAAAAGAAAATGGAATTTGCCACTACATCTGATAGGAGTTTGACATCCAAAATTTATAAAGAATGTAGAAAATCAACACCAAAACAGTCGCTATGAAATTTAAAAAATTGGAAAACAACATGGAAAGACACTTCTGCAAAGAGGGCATTAAAGGTTAATAGACATATGAAAAGATTCTCAGTACCACTAATCATTAGATAAATGCAAATTAAAAGCTGTTAATATTAATAGTCCAAGGACTTGTGTTTTGAAGTGCTTTTTTCTTTTAGGTAATAAAACTTACACAGGGATTCACATAGTAAATTATTAAGCAAAGTCTTTTTATTAAAAAAATAGATTGTGTTTGTTTACTTTTAGAGAGAGAAGGGAGAAAGTAAGGGAGAGCAACATAAATGTGTGAGAGAAACATTGACCAGTTTCTTTTCAAGTGCTCCCAAAATGGGACCTGCATCCCAGACATTTGCCAGTGACCTTTCAGTTCACATGGACACTCATTATAGTGAGCCACACTGTCTAAGACAATAAAACCCTTTATAAATATTTATGATGTTAAGTGTTTTCATGTGGCAGTTAAGGCCAATATTTATAATTGATTTATTAACATAGAGTATTATAAATGAAAATTACTGCCCTTTAAAAATTGTATTCCATGTTTATTATCCCAGGGACATTTTGAGACAAGTCCATTTTAATCTCAGTATTTCAGATAAAAATCACAAAAGATAAGTTTTGTACATTGAAATGACCACCTATCTGTGGCAGTTCCAAAATTTTAGACTTGGAACTATGTATATTTTCAGCTCTTCATATCCTCTATAAATGTAGAAAACAACTCAAGGAGAGTTTGGATAAACCTGGAAAAGAAATGGGCTTTCTCACCAGTGGTTCTAACCAGGTTTTGTACCTGGTTAGACTCTGTGCAACTGGACTTTACATAGTCTGGCCACATGTATTCTTATGGCACAAACCAATGATGGTGAAGGTAATGATGATGGGTACTCTGTGAAGCCAGCACCTGAAATGAGATCAAATAGAAGACACAAAAATAGGATGGACTTGGACCAAATCTAGGATTCTGCCATGCCTTCCTCACCCACAAAGTAATGCTCTCCAATTAAGCCTATGTTCTGTAGAAACACAAGGTTTTTCTTCTGGAAACAAAAAACACTCCCTTTGTATATGGTCCTGTGATCCATCCTCATCCATCCCTCTAGTCACCACTTGAAAAATGCCACCAGATGCAACAAAGACTATGAAAATACCATAAGTGACCTATAGGAAGAGATTTTAAATAATGTCTTCTGTAAATGTTTACTCTCCTACTGAAACTTAGGTTACCAGATTTTGTCCTGCCTCCTTCACTAGTGTTGTAAGTTGTCTCAGAATGTGTATACATTAGCAGATGTATAATATAGAGTTTTATGAATGAAGTGTATTGAAAATCATATGAAAAATCTGAGTGGGCCTTGGGAGTTTGGCTGTCTGCATGAATGCCTTATCTGGCCAATGCAAAACACAAACCAGGACCCCTTAAATTGCATCAAAAGCTCCTTGAGGGTTGCTTTTCATGTACTTTTTAAAACTCATAATGGCCACAGGTAAATAAGAAAAAAGGTAAGTGATTCTATGGAAAGTTGAAATTTATGAAATACAATCACAGCTGGGCCAGCTACATATTCTGCAAGAAGAAGCATAAGGGGGGAAACCTGCCATGGCTGCTCCAATTAATACATCTAAAATTACACAAGGTTTATTTTACACTACCAAATTCTCAGACATGCAAAATGTGTCTCATGCAGATGATGAGCTACTCTCATGACACAAACTAGATGTTGGCAGAGCCACCTTGAGCCAAGGGGATGACCTAGTGCCCATTTTCTGAAAATCAAGTATGGAATGTGTTGTTTGGTGTTACGCCAGATAAGTAAGCATGTAGGTAGTCATGTAAGCAATGGTTTTACACAGGAAGGTTGGTATCATACAACACTTTATGTCAATAAATTCACTCAGAAATTGGGCTGTGCATAGAAAGATAGCCAGATGAAATGAAATTATATATATATGCTATAGCTTGATTCAAACTGGATAGGCTGGAGTTATCACATTGTTATCTCTGTTTGATTTTAGCTACTTTACTGAAAATGGCCTGTCAGTGAATTTATCATTCTTTTAAATGGAAACAGCCCTTGTGTACTAGTCCTCAAATGTGTTTTTTCTTTGGTCATGGATGAGCACTTCTTTTAATGATACTTTGAAGCACCTGTAAGCTGGGTTACCTGCAAAACAGATTTCTTCCCATCCTGAATCATCATATAGATTTCTTGTTGGAATGTGCTATTTCTCTTTGTGAAATCATTAAGTATTCGCCACTTTTAGCAATTTGGAATCTCCATAATAGAGGTATCAAAATTCAATTTAAAGTAAACCAAAAGCAATCTGTATCTTCATTTGAGGTCAAGAAGGCTCTCGCTGTGTGTGTTGTTCCTGACACTGTCTCTGGATTGGGAAGGAAAGGCATTCTGCAGATATTTTCCTCTGTTTCACAGGCAGATGAGGGTTCAGAGCTTCATCCAAATATGATTCTTCCAGACTTTAGGGGGTTTGTAATTCTGAGCTGTAAGCCTTTGAGGGACAATTTGAAATCTTGAGGCCTCTCTTTTCTTTTTTAATAATCTCTAAGCCTTTCCTTTTTATTGTACTCTTTATTCATTCATTTTTAATTTTATTTCATTCATTTTTATTGTTGTTCAAGTACAGTTGTTTGCCATTCTTATTTATATAATCAGGTTGTTGGTTTCAGACTCACTGGGACAATGCTCTTGATACAGACTACCCATAAGGGGGCAACCAGTTGTTCCTCAGCTAACAAAATGCCTTGAAGATAATCATTGAATAATTTTCCTCACCATTAAACTCAAATTATACATTTATAGCTGAGAGTTTTTTTGTCTTGTGTACATCTGTCCCTGCAAAATATCTTTGATGTGCTGAGTGTTCCTGGGTGACATCTGGAACTGTATACTTCTACTCGTTAAACGTAATGTGGCTGACATTTATGTCCCTTTTTGTATCATTTATTGTGAGCATGACATTATTTTGCCTGTGGATGAGGCTTGCATATTGAGGTCTCTCTGAAGGCATAATGGTGAAATGCCCATAGTGTCCATGGTACTAAACTTCACATGTAGGACCTTTGTTTCCATGACTGCCTACCTATTTTCTTTTCTGACATCCAACAGCACCCAAAATATCCTGGGACAGGTTTTCTCTAGGTGACCACTGGTCAACTTCATGTCACATGGTGACACTGCCCATTTCTAGGATTTGCCATGAGTCTACACCCTTATCTTTCTGAGCCTCAGTTTGCTTCTGTGAAAGTTGTTAGAAAATATATCTTATATGTATTTGGATGGATATATTGGATCAGCCATGGCTGGTGTTTACCTGGTACTTGGTTTTGGAGAACACATTGCTGGACCTGCTGTGCTTGTTCATTTTTGTAAATTTCCACTCAGACATAGAAGGCCTTCTGCCTCAATCTTCTCTTGCCCATGGCCTTCCAAAGTTGAGGATAACACCTTCCAAAGTTGAGGATAACACTGCCAAGGGGTTTCAGATGCCATTTATCTAGTCCAGGTTTTGGTTTTGGTGTGGCCTGTTTAGGAGTTTATAGGGGGGAGCTGAAAATCCCAAGGCCCACTCAAGATTTGTATCATTTTGGATGCAGTTCACTCTTTCAACTCTATATCTTATATATCTCATTGAAGCAAGCCCTCCCTGAAACACTTCCCATATCTCAGTAAAAAGAACAAGCAGACACAAGAATTGATCTTCACTTTTGATCAGAAGAGGATCTGGCAGTCAAACTATGCATCACTGTGTGTTTCCTGAACATATTTCTTTCTTTCTTTTTTTAAAGACTTTATTTATTTATTTTTAGAGAGAGAAGGGAGGGAGAAAGAGAGAGAGAAACATCAATGTGCAGTTGCTGGGGGTCATGGCCTGCAACCCAGGCATGTACCCTGACTAGGAATCGAACCTGCGTTACTTTGGTTCTCAGCCCACGCTCAATCCACTGAGCTATGCTAGCCAGGGCTAACATATTTCATATGTGGTATTTTCTTAGAATGCTTGTGTCTGGAGACATTTCCGAAATGTGGACTTGAGTGAGGAATTACAAGATAATAGATATAGGTTAGTGATCTTTGAGTCCAGAGGAAGCACCTCCATTTTTTAGTACATGTCCTGAGGAGGAGAGAATCACATATGGGTGAGGAGGGCATGATAGTAACCTGGTTATGGTCCATCCCCTTTCTAAACTCATTGCCACTTTGCTAATTTTTTACACTTTAACTGCTGCCCTTGTTCTAATATCTTTGCATGATCAACTGTATGATCTTCATCCTGTGCTATACAGACAATCTGTGGCTAGACTCTGTGAACTTCAGACCCAGAGAATCAGTTGTAAAAATACTGCTAAGAGCCCTTTGCTAGAGCCACCTAATTCACTTTTCCATCCATCTTGCTAATATTTTTAAACTTCTGTACTATATTATTACTAGATATAGATGGCTGAGGAACAGACAGTTTCTGGATGAAAAATTGGAAATCCTACTAATGGTGTGAATTTAAAATAGCTAAAAGGCCTTTTACTTTCCTTGTCTGTAATGCTGAGGTAAAAAAAACATTTATTTCAAGGGTTCCTTAGAGAATTAAATGTCCTATAGATGATTAAAGAAGAGTAATAATATTTTCAAAAACTGTGTTTTAGAAATTAAAAAAATAATATTAGATTAACTGCAAAAGAGGTTTCCTTGATAGATATTTATAGACCATTGCATGTAAAACTGCAGGCTACACATTTTCCTCTGTTTCACATGGAAAACTTTCCAAGATAGATCTTGTACTAGGAGAAAATTAACCCTAAATATATTCAAAAGTTTAAAGTTATGTGAACCATATTTTTGTTTTCTTTTTAAAATGCCTTTATTAATTTATTTTTAGAGAGGAGTGAGGGAAGGAAAAGGAGAGGGAAGGAAACATCAGTGTGTGATTTCTTTGCATCCACCCCCAGCTGGGGACCTGGTTTGCAGCTCATGTACGTGCCCTGAGAGGGAATCAAACTTGTGATCCTTCATTGGCAGGCCAGTGTTCAATCCACAGAGGAACACCAGGCAAAACTATATTAACCATATTCTCTGCTCACAGCGGTAAGTATCTGGAAATGAACTGTAGGAAAGAAAACAAAACAAACGATACATTTGGAGATTTATCAACATATTACCAAATAGACAATAAATCAAAAATTAAAATAAAAAGCTCTGGCTGGTGTTCCTCAGTGAACTGAGAGCTGGCCTGTGAGACAAAGGGCTACTGGTTTGATTCCCAATCATGGTACATCTAGGGTTGCAGTTCCATTCCCCTGTAAGGGACATGTGAAGGCAAAAAATACATTGATGTTTCTATCCCTATCTTTCTCTCTCCCTTCCCCTGGTCTAAAATAAATAAATAAATAACATATTTTTAAAAATTAAAGCAAACAGAAAACCCATAACTACACTTATGTTACAGAACACAACAAGGGGGGGCCTGAGACAATATACTATTATTGAAAGAAGGCCCCAGGTCCGTTATGTCCGCCACCCTAGGAAAGACGTGTCTCAATGCCAGAGATTTGTGAAAAGGAAAGGAAATGTTTATTTAATGCTATACAGACTTCAAGTAGCGAACTAATGTCTTTATCAAAATCCTAAAGTCCCTTAAAATACCCACAAACACAGTCACAGTCCTTCCTTCCTTCCCCCTTTGCCCAGTCCAGAGTACCGTATCTCAGGAAAGGAAATAGAAGTCCACGGCTCAGGCAGTCCTCTGGTTCTTCCCAGTTAGTCCTCCACCTTGACTGGGAGACCTGCCTGGGTTCCCGGCACCCTCGGCTGAGTCGCCGGGATCTCTGCTAAAACCAGGTGGTGGTTCCCCCTTCTAAAGCTGTGGGGGTCCCCACTCTGTCCAGGCCTCATGGTTCTCCCTCTCAGGGCTGTGGGAAGGGGAGAGTCCCCACTCTGCCAAAGCCGCGTGGTTCTCTCTCTCAGGGTTGCGGGAGTCTCCAGTCTGTTAAAGATGCATGGTTCTCTCCTCAATGGCCGCCAAGTCTGGGTTTTAAATCCCCGAGGCCAATCTTCCTCTGCAGCCTCATTTCCGACTCCTCCCACACTCGGCTTCACTTGCCAGAATTCATATCCTTCCAGCTTTACTGGGCTGCCATCATGAGTCTGGGCAGGTGTGGCCCCATGTCCTGGAGCCAATCTTCTCTGAGCTCCCACACAGGCGCTGTAGCTTGGGGGATCTGCCCCCAGTCACGTGTTGGTGGGGAAGTTACTTCCATTCCCCTGGCTCAGAGATGATCACAGCTATTTAACATATCTAAGCGACCAGCCAAAGGCTATAGATATGTTAAATGACCACGCCAGAGGGTAGCTGCAAGGCTGTTGCTATGCAAAACAGATCTCAATGGCCCTGCTCCATTTGTCCCTTCCCCCAACCCACACCCTGGGTGGGGGGGGGGGGGATGGAGACATCTTAAAATCTCCTGGACACCTTAAGTTCTGGACCCCATTTCAAATGCCTATTTGGGGTCCCCCCTCTTGGCTGCACCCTGTAACAATCCCTCCTTTCAGATATACACCCACTTTAAATTCTTTTAAAGGACAATGGACGAAGATCTCATCTTCTTGTAACTGCTTCCAGCTGGGAATGGACGTTGTTTTACCCACCCATGGGTCAGGGGTGCCCTGAAAGGGGAGGGGGGTGCAGCACAGAGGGAGTCCTTCCTGTAAGGGGAAGGACCTTACAGAATCCTGGTCAGTTGGCCATCACCAGGAAGTCACAGGCTCAGTGTCCAAAGGCTGGCACCACTGGACTGTTGGCATTCTGGTCATATTCTGGAGGTGACAGATTTGGAAAGAATTGGAAGGCACATTTAAATCATAACCACTAAATGACAAAGGCAGGGGCTTAGGTAAGGAATGGCTTATCAGGAGGAAGGTGTACAAGGCATGCTACACCTATCCGAAACTCTGGTGGCCCACTATACTTCACTCGGGCTGAGGGGAATATGTTAGGATTTCCCTCCTTTCAGATATTTGGGCCTTTTCTGTCCAAGCCATCGAGACAGAAAAGGCAAAATTAGTTCTAAAGTGAAGCCCACAGACCGCCCAAACCATTCACCAACCCAACCACTCAGTTCAGCCAAACCGTTGAGTCTCATGGGGAGATGATGAAAATGGGCTCCTTAAGCGAGGTTTATATTCACTCACTCATTCAACCAATTACTCAGGTAATGAAGTCATAGGCATATGCCCTATGAAAACGGAAGAACACACAGGTTAATTCACACAACAATCCCCAAGCCAGTCTCTGTGCCTGTGAGACTGTCTTTTGGGAAGACATTTAATTGCAAGGTTTTTCCTGTAATAACATTTAGCAATGGCAACTTCACAGGTCCTCCGTACCGCTAAATTGTACATGTTTGGTGACATTACAAACTCAGTTTCAACTTTCAAATGAAAACAAACTTTCAAGACAGTTAGCTGCACCATTCTGATGTCCAATACTAAGCATTGTGATTTTCCTTGAACCACAATTTTTCTCCTTAAGATCACCCTCACTGTTATTAAAGGACTACTTTGAGTTCCACTTTTAATTTTGACTGTTCGTTTGCATAAACACACCAAGAGCAGCCTGGATCACTTATGATCCTTGAGTCTACCTTGCTGGAACTCACACAGGGAGCCTTTAGATTGACTTCTCAGTCCACCCCTCTTGGGGCACCGAAGCAGAGCCACACATCTGCCATCTGGCTTCACCTGTACTAGTTGTTTCCCTCAAATCCTTGAGGATTCTATTGTGCTTACAGGTTCCTTTTGGCCATCTTTCAGGAAAGCAACCTTTGTTCCTTCCCTGGAAAGACTGCCATGAACCACACAACCAACCAAAGTACCAGGCTTTTTCGTGGGCTTACGCTAGCTTCGCAAGTCAATCCCAGGTCCTCAGGGCTTTCTGGTGATGACCAGAACCCATACATGCCTCCTTCAGGCGTGACATTCCAGTCAAAGTCTTGGTTAACAAAACCACTATTAAGGACCAGTCTTATTGGTTTTATGCAAAGAAACCTTATATTATCACTCACGCCTTCAGAATGCCAAATTCTGGAGGGATCAGGTAGGGAGAAAAATACAAAGTGTGAAGGAAGATCCTTTTCCTTCTGATGTCCACCAGGCTTCTCAAAACTTTCCTACAGAGTGTGAAGTTTCAACCTTCCCTGGAATCTTCAATTTCCTTTTTAGAGCAGATACAGAGCAAAATCCAAAACATAGAGTTCCAGAATAATACACAGGTAGAAGCATTCTCTGGCACCAATGCGTCCATCGGTGCCTTGCAGAGACATGCTCCTTCAGGTCCTGTCTCTTGGCAGAGACACGCCCCCTTTGCCTCTGGCTGAAGCACTCATCAGCCCCAAATGACCCTTCCTGGGTCCCGCGTGGCAAAGGCATGCTCCCCAGCTGGTTACAGGTGACCTTTCCTAGGTCTTCAAGTGACCTTAAACAGGTCCTCAAATACAGGTTTCTGATCAGAAACAAAACCAATGTGAGAAATTTGCTCTTTTCCCGTGAAACCATAAAACAAGTAGTTCAGGTTTCCTCTACTCCAGGTTTAAAATTTTCACAACCTTTACACATAATTTTACTCATCCAGATTTAACCATCAATCTCTTTTAACCCTGGTTCCTTTCCCACACTGGGAAGGACTATACTTAAACTCAGTACTTAAACTCAGCATATGGCAGCTAAAAGTCCCTAACACTACAGGTACCTTCCACTAAAAGTCCCTAGATTCGCAGGGACATCCTGCAGCTTTCTGAAGCTTAGATCTTGCAAACACCCTATATATCAGATGGTTACCTTTGGACCTCAGTTCATGACCTTCAGAACCAGAGCCATTCCAATCAGAACCAGTTACACAGAAAACCTGACTGATGCAATGCCAACACAGTAGGAGCACACAGCCCATAATCTGAAGAGAGCCCTTGGCCCACCACCTTGTCCAGTTCCAAGATGGTGGCACCCATGCATGCCAGGTCATCCAAGATGGCGGTGCCCATGCACAACCCACCCTCCACCGTGGGGTACTCACATGGCTCATCCTCCATTTTACCCAAAATGGCAACACACCCACATGGTTTGCTGTCTGATCCCCACCATACATGCAGGCTCGGCCTACAGAGCCCAGGGGTTTGCTTCCTCCCCAAACCTGAGTGCAGGTTCCCTTAGTGCCCCCTGGGCTCACCGAAACTGTAAGTGAGCAGACAGGGGCAACCTGGGAGCAGCACGCTAACCAAACTATTATCCACAGCTCCATTATTCCAAAACGGTGTTCAGAAACCAGTTTTCAACCAAACCATTTTCACATTTCTGCTCGCTCCCCGTTTCATTTCCCTTTCACCTTTCCAGGCCTGATAGGCAGCCGATGCCCTCAGGAGGAGTGCAGAGGAATTCTCGAGATGGGGAAACTCTGAGGTCTTGCTCTCTCGCACCTGAGGGGGTCGGTCAGCCACGGACAATTATTGTCCCATCTGGGTTGCCAAAAACTGTTACAGAACACAACAAGGGGGGGCCTGAGACAATATACTATTATTGAAAGAAGGCCCCAGGTCCGTTATGTCCGCCACCCTAGGAAAGACGTGTCTCAATGCCAGAGATTTGTGAAAAGGAAAGGAAATGTTTATTTAATGCTATACAGACTTCAAGTAGCGAACTAATGTCTTTATCAAAATCCTAAAGTCCCTTAAAATACCCACAAACACAGTCACAGTCCTTCCTTCCTTCCCCCTTTGCCCAGTCCAGAGTACCGTATCTCAGGAAAGGAAATAGAAGTCCACAGCTCAGGCAGTCCTCTGGTTCTTCCCAGTTAGTCCTCCACCTTGACTGGGAGACCTGCCTGGGTTCCCGGCACCCTCGGCTGAGTCGCCGGGATCTCTGCTAAAACCAGGTGGTGGTTCCCCCTTCTAAAGCTGTGGGGGTCCCCACTCTGTCCAGGCCTCGTGGTTCTCCCTCTCAGGGCTGTGGGAAGGGGAGAGTCCCCACTCTGCCAAAGCCGCGTGGTTCTCTCTCTCAGGGTTGCGGGAGTCTCCAGTCTGCTAAAGATGCATGGTTCTCTCCTCAATGGCCGCCAAGTCTGGGTTTTAAATCCCCGAGGCCAATCTTCCTCTGCAGCCTCATTTCCGACTCCTCCCACACTCGGCTTCACTTGCCAGAATTCATATCCTTCCAGCTTTACTGGGCTGCCATCATGAGTCTGGGCAGGTGTGGCCCCATGTCCTGGAGCCAATCTTCTCTGAGCTCCCACACAGGCGCTGTAGCTTGGGGGATCTGCCCCCAGTCACGTGTTGGTGGGGAAGTTACTTCCATTCCCCTGGCTCAGAGATGATCACAGCTATTTAACATATCTAAGCGACCAGCCAAAGGCTATAGATATGTTAAATGACCACGCCAGAGGGTAGCTGCAAGGCTGTTGCTATGCAAAACAGCTCTCAATGGCCCTGCTCCATTTGTCCCTTCCCCCAACCCACACCCTGGGGGGGGGGCGTGGTTGGAGACATCTTGAAATCTCCTGGACACCTTAAGTTCTGGACCCCATTTCAAATGCCTATTTGGGGTCCCCCCTCTTGGCTGCACCCTGTAACACTTAGATAAATAAAAATTTGAATATGGTCTTAGAAAACCTGCATGGACCATAAGCTCTTATAAAAGGAGCCTATAACAATAGAGTTATAACTAAAGAGTAAAAAAATTACAACAAAATCATTTGAGTTTCTAAATACATTAGAAAAGAAGTAACTAACCAAAAAGTAAGTTGAAATAAAAATAAAACAAAGATCACACCCAATTGAATAATATATTAAAATGATTATACATCCTGATCAAGTGTGAATTATACCAACGATGCAAGAAAGGTGCAACATCCAGGAAACAATTTATTTGATTCAACACATCAAAAATAATCATACAAATATTCAAGAAATAAAGAGAAAAAAGTTGAATACCATATGCATTACTGAAAGACCAGCCACCTGAATCCTTGTGCTTAGTCAACTCCCATATGCAGCAGCCAACCTGCTCAGGCAGACCACTCCCAAGCAGCAGCCGCCTGAAGGGATACAATAGCCACAACCCTAGGAGGAATTCTGCCCCACCCTACGGGACTTAAGCCTGACTGCTGAGTTCAAATTGACTAATTAACAACTGAAAGAGACAACTACAGACCACAGATCTCTGGTAGTCACTGAGCAGGCTATCTAGGTCAGAGTCAACATCTGACACCACTAGAGCAGGATCCAGATAGAAAAAAACAGTGCTAAGTACTGAAGGCTACCGAGATGAAATTGACTGTGGTATTCTTGATAATTAGTGATATTTTCTTTCTTGCATAGCTTTTCAATGTTCATTTCTTGTCCGGCAGTTAGTACATAGTAAGTCACTAGAATTTATACTATAGGTTAATTCTCTCCTTTCTTATAATAGTCTTAATCTCTTAATACCCTTATCAATACTTATTCATTTGCCATTGACACTGATAGTGGTGGTGAGATACTTTTGTGGAGGTGGGTGTTTTCCCTGGGACAAAGCAATTGATAGATTCAATGCAAACCCTATGAAAATACCAATGACGTATTTGACAGATATAGAACAAACATTTCAAAAATATATGTGGAACCATATATGACCCCAAATAGCTGCAGCAATTTTGAGAAAGAAGAGCAAAGTAGGAGAGATCACAATGCCTGATATCAAACTGTATCACAATGCCACTGTAATCAAAATACTCGGGTAGGGGTGTAAGCACAGACACATAGACAAGTGGAACAGAGACTGAGCCCAAAAATGAACCTAAGTCTCCATGGTCAATTAATATTTGATAAAGGTGGCAGAAGCATAAAATGGAGTAAAAAGAGCATCTTCAACAAAGAATGTTGTGAGACCTGGAAAGCTACATGCAAAAAAATGAAACTTAATTACCAACTTACACCATACACAAAAGTAAATTCAAGGTGGATAAAAGACAAATATAAGTCCTGACACCATAAAAGACCTAGATGGAAACGTAAGCCAAGAAAATCTAAGATATTCCCTGCTCAATATCTTCACCAATATGTCACCTAGAGCAGGGAAATAAAGGGACATATAAAGAAATGGTATCTCATCAAAATAAATATCATCTTCAGGACATAGAAAACAGCATTAAAATGAAAATAGAACCAATTTTGTGGGAAAAAATATTTGCCAATTATTCCTCAAACAAGGGTTTGATCTCCAAAATATATAAAAAACCCACGAGTCCCCTTGAAGACAAACAACAAAACTAAAAAGTGGGCAAAGGACTTAAACATACAATTCTCCAAGTAGGACATACAGAGATCCCAGAGACATATGAAAAGATGCTTAGTATCACTAGCCATCAGAGTGACGCAAATTAAAACAACAGTGAGATACTACTTCAGACCTGTGACAATAGCCATCATAAGCAAATCAATAAACAAAAGTGTTGAAGAGGATGTGGAAACAAGGGTGGGAGGTGGGTTTTGCTGAGTTGGGGGGTACTGGTGGGAGGTAAGTGCAGACAACTCTAATGGAACAACAATGAAATAATTTAAAAATTATGAAAAAGAGGATGTGGTGAAAAGGGAATCTTATTGCACTGTTGGTTCGGAATGCAGACTGGTGCCTACACTGTACTTAACAGTATGAAATTTCCTCAGAAAACTAAAAATGGAACAAACTTTTGACCTCGCAATTCCACTGCTGTAATTATACCCTAAGAACCCTGAAACACCAATTCAAAAGAACCTATCACCCCAATGTTCATAGCAGTGCAATTCACAAAGTCAAGTGCTGGAAGCAAACTAAGTGCCCATCAGTAAATGAATGGATCAAAAAAGCTGTGGTACATTTAAACAATGGAATACTATGCAAGAAAGAAGGAGCTCCTACCCTTTGAAAAGTGTGGATGGAACTGGAGAGCATACTGCTTAAGTGAAATAATCCAGATGGTAAAAGACAAATACCATAGGATCTCACCTATAAGTGGAACCTAATCAACAAAACCAATGAACAAACAATATAAGCAGAGACATTGAAATGAAGAACAATGTGACAGTAACCAAAAGGGTAATGGTGGGTGAGAAGGAAGGGTTTTCAGGAACATATTTACAAGACACATGGACAAAACCAAAGAGGGGTAGGATCGAGGGTGGAAGGTGGGGACTGTTGAGATGAGGGGAGAGTTGGAGGGAATTTGGGGACAAGGATTCTTAAACAAAAAAGAAGGAAGAAAAAGAAATTCTGTACAGAGTATCATGTCATTTACAATTGCTGACAGTTTTCTTTCTTTTTTATTTTGATGCATTTTATTGATGTTCCCTTTTTGATTGCTATGTCTAAGTATTCCATTATTATTTCTAATAATAGTAACAAAAGTAGATATTCTGGACATGTTCTTGGTCTTTAAAAATGTTTTCATTATTTCACAATTGAACATTATGTTAGCTGTGAAATTGACATATATAGCCTTTATCAAGCTGAGACCTTTCCTTCTATTACATTCTTTGAAAAATTTTTATCAGTAATGCATATTTAGTTCCTCAAAGGCTTTTCCTATAGCTCTCAAATAAACATATGATCTTTGTTTCTGCTTTTTGATGTGATGAATCTCATTGATTGTTTGCTGGATGTTAAGACATTCTTGACCCAGTGGTAAAATACACAGTTGATAAATGTACATAATCATTTAAAAAATTTTTGACCTGGACTTTTACTTTTATCAAAAATATAGACCTGTAAAACTAATTAACTAACTCTCTCTCTCTCTCTCTCTCTCTCTCTCTCTCTCTCTCTCTCTCTTCTTGCAGTGTCTCTGTGCAGTTTTGGTATCAGAGTAATGCTGGCCTTGTAAATTAAATTTGGTAGGGTCCTTCTTCAATTTATTAATTATTTTAAAATAAGTGTTAGAATTCTCCTGTAAATCTATCTGATCATGGGCTTTTCTTCATTGGGTATTGTGATTACTGCTTCAAATTTGTTGCTGGTAATTGTTTTGTTAAGAATATGCAATTTTTACTGATCTAGCATTTAAAGGGTGTATTTTCTAAAATTTCCCCATTTTCTTAAATTGTCAAATTAATTGAACATAATTGTTGGTGGTATTTCTCAAAATTTCTTTGTGCCTTTGTGGTATCAATAGTAGCTTGTACCTTTTCCTTATTTTATCTATTTATGTTTTTTCTATTAACTGCTTGATGAGTCTTACTAGGGGGTTTTCAAATTTATCATTTCAAAGAAGGAGTCATTGCATTGGTTTTATTAGTCGTTTTTATTATTTTTATACTTTATAATGGTAGTGATCTTTGTTTTATATCACTTCAATTTACTTTTTGTTTTGTCACTTCATTTTTAATATATTTAGAAATAAGTTCAAATTATTTTATTGAAAATTTTCAGCAATTTAGTTAGAATTGTATATGTATAATGTTTCTTGTTATAACAGCTTTTGCTAAATCCAGGTTTCCTAAGACTGTGTTTGCATTTTTATTTCTTTTAATATAGTTGCTGATTTTCAATTTTTATTTTTGATTTATTGTGTGTTTGGTAGCCTGATGATTTGTACTCTTTTTCTGTATTTGATTTCTAGTATCTTACTATTGTGGACAGAAAATGTGGTTAATATAACTTTAAATAGTTATAATTTAATGAGGATTGTTTTTCCTCCTAGCACAGAGCTATCTTGAGAAGTTCTGAATGTAAACTAGGGAAAAATATGTACCCTGCAGTTTTAAAGGCAATGCTCTATAAAAATTTATCAAGTAACACAGCACTTGAGTCTATTTATATTTTAATTCATTCTAAAACAGTATTTTTAACTAAAATTACTTTTCCTTAATCATCTCATATGCCACAAATATTTTTAAATGACCCTTTCATAAATGATTTAATAAATGATTGATTTATTTAATCATTTATTGATGATTTAAATAATGATTTTTCATCTCAGCATTAGAGATAGGAAAGTGAAAGGCATTACATCTGAAGTCACAACAGTTTTCAGTGTCCTTTCCAGTTTTTCAACCTGAAGCAATCTATTTCCCCAGCCATCCCTTGAAGGGTACAGAAAGGACATTTGAAAAGATTAAGAGAAAGCTGGAAAAGAGAAGGGGTTCTCAGCAAGGGACTCCGACTAGAGTCTCTACAACGAACTCTGTGGGTCTGAACTTCACAGTGTCTAGCTAGATATTCTCTGTAGGCACAGGATGAAGATAGTACAGTTTATGGTGAACCTGCATAATCAAAACACAATCATTTAAAGGAAATAAAACAAAGTGGCAACAATTTTGAAAGTTTCTTCAATAAGTGGTCTTCAAAAATCAGAAAATAATACATGCCAAAAATAAATGTGGGCAATTCCATAACAACATTAACAAGAAAAATAAAACTAATGTCAGGCCTGCCTCCTGTACCAAAATTTCAACAGATGGAAATTCAATGCACCTTAAATTTATTTCTTATTCATTCTAGCCCTGTCTAACTTCCATTTCTTCAACCTGACAGCAGCACCATCCCTCTCCCTGCCTTCCAGCTGATACTATTCCCACCCACCTGTCTTTATCTTCAAACTGACAGCAAGTCCACACACCATATTTAGGGGTTCAATTACTCCAGCCCCGCATACTTCTCCCTGTCTTCCAACTGAATCCAATCTCACCTATGTCTCCCTACTTCCAACTTGTGAGTGTCTCTCCTGTGTATGCTTAACTTTCAGCTAACAAGAGCCCTATTCATTTGATTCTTACCAGCCCTGTTTCTACTGAATTTTTTTCAGTAGAAAAAATTTCAGTGAGTGAAAAAATTTCAGTGTGTGCCTTCTTCAAAAGCACACAATGTGAAAACAGTTGAAATTGATGAAAACAACTGATGGAATCAGGTGGAAACAACCCAGTACTGGCTCCCCTTTATTCTTTCTGAAGACTGAGCTTCCTCAGGTGAGAAATCCAAAGAGGATGCCGAAGCAAGACACATCAGAGACTCTTGCTCCCAGTTCTCTAAAACTGGGTCTATTTTTATACTTAACTCTTTCTAGCTCTTTACCTAGCATGTATTTCTTTTTATAAGTCCCAATGCTTCCTTCTGAATGCTTCTATGCTTCACAGCCTAACATATCCCATGCAATATTTATTACATAGAATAGGACAAAATGTAGTAAAAGTTCTTTTCACCAAATGCCTCATAAAGGACACACCTTTGGTTCATCAGAGGCCACATCCACAGTTTACAGCATCTCAAAACACACATCACATATAAATATTTTGAAAGCTAATCCCGAAGAAGCACAGTGCATGAATCCATAATGGGGCTGCTGATGTGCATAAATTATTGACATTTTAAGTCAAATAATTTCTTTTTCAGTTTCCCTCCATATCAAAAATATTTGTCAGGACCTTGTTCCCTACAGAATAATCACCTCTAGAAACTCAACCCCACAAAGAGAAAGAGAAGAGAAAGATACGGATAAACCAAGAGAGGAAGAGGATAAGATTAAGTTGAAAACAAGTAGAGCCATGACTGATATGGCCCAGTGGGTTGGGCATCATCCTGTGAACCTAAATGTCACTAATTCAATTCTAGTCAGTGTTCATGCCTTGGCTGCAGGCCAGACCCCTCTTTGGATAATGGAAGGGCGTGCAAATTGATATTTCTCTCTCTTTTTTCCCTACTTTACTGTCTCTCTAAAAATAAATAATTTTTAAAAAAGCTGAAAATATTTAAGTGGAACCTAGTCAAAAAAAAAAGAGAAAGAAACAAGCAAGCAAAATATAACCAGAGGCATTGAAATAAAGAACAACCTGACACTAACAAGAGGAGAAGTGGTAGGGTATAATGGCAGGAAAGAAGGGAAGGGTTTTCGGGAATTTCTATAAAGGACACATGGACAAGAACAAAGGTGGGTGGAATCAGGGGAGGCAGGTGGGGATAGCTGGGGTGGGGAGCAGTGGTGGGGGGTAAATTTAGACAACTGTACATGAATAACAATGAAAAAATTTTTTTAAGATTTTTATTTATTTTTAGAGAGGGAAGGTAGGGGGAGAGAGAGAGAGAAACATCAATGTGTGGTTGCTGGGGGTCATGGCCTGCAACCCAGGCATGTACCTTGACTTGGAATCGAACCTGCAACACTTTGCTTCGCAGCCCATGCTCAGTCCACTGAGCTACGCCAGCCAGGGACAATAAAATAATTTTTAAAAATAGAAGAAAATATATTTGCAAGGTGAAACCCTTGAGGTCTCATTGGCAAATGTGTTTTCTCACACAGTTGGTTCCCTTTTCATTTTGCTAATGCTTTCTTTATCCAGGCACAACTTTATGTTCAGATGGAGTCCCACTTGACTATTCTTTCCTTTATGACACTTGCTCTAGGGGACATATTGGTGGAAATATTGCTTTGTGGAATGTCTGAGATTTTCCTGCCTATGTTCTCCTCTAGGACTTTTATGGGGTTGTGACTTATTTAAATCTTTTGTCCATATGGAATTTATTTTTGTTCATGGTTTAAGTTGGTGGTCGAGTTTCACTATTTTGAATGTAGTGGTGCAGATCTCCCAACACCATATTTTCAAGAGGTTATTTTCACTCCATCTTATGTTTCTGCCCCCTTTGGTGAATATTAATCGACCATAGAGACCTGGGCTTATTTCTGGGCTCTCTATTCTGTTCCATTGATCTATGTTTCTGTTCTTATGCTACTACCAGTCTGTTTTGGTTACCATGGCCTTATAATATTGTTTGATATCAGGTTTGTGATTCCTCTGACTTTGTTCTTCTTTCTAAAAATTGCTGCCAGTATTTGGGGTCATTTATGGTTCTAAATAAAGTTGTGAAATGTTAGTTCCATATCTGTGAAATATGTCACTGGTATTTTAATAGACATTGCATTGAATCCATAAGTTCCTTTGGGTAGTATGGACATTTTGATGATGTTTAAACAACCTACTTGTAAAGAATTAATAGATGAAAGAGGAAAACAAATAAAAAACTAAATCCACCATGAGACTCACAGATATTGAAAGACAACTGAACAAAATCTAGTACGATGAAAAAACATTTAAAAGAGAAAAGAGTATTGCTATATTGGGCTAACAAAAGAGAAGGAAAATAATCCACAAACCTGCTAAATTTATCCCTGAATTATCCAGAGAAATAAAAACTCACAAACAAATGAATAGAAGAAAATCTATAAGAAAGATCTGAGTACAAATAAGTCCAATGAAAATATAAGATAAAGACTAAAAAAGCAAAACCTGAATCACTAAAAAATAAATAGATGATCCTATAGTAAGACTCATCAAAGAGGGAACAAAAAATGAATAGAGCCAAAAATGAAAATGAAAATCTCAACCAATGCCACAGGGTAAAAAATCATTAAAAATATGAACCGTTACATACCAACACATTTGACCATCTAAGGAAAATGGATTTTTGGAAAATGGATTTTGCATAAAAAAATACAGTCTACCAAGGCTCAACTAGAGAGAAATAGAGAATCTCTATGGGTCAATTCCTAGCAATAAAATTGAAGCAGTGGTACAAACTTCCAACAGAACACAGACTCCCAGAACCACAACTTATAGGTGAAGCCTACCAAATCTTTAATTAGTAATTAGTACATTTTCTCTTCAAACTATTTTAAAAACCATACAATAACCTTCCAAATTCATATTCTGAGGACAGCATTAATCTGATACAAAACAAACACACAAAGACATATAACAAAGGAAAAGATTACAGGCCAATATTCCTAACAAATACAAGTGCCACAATTCTTAACAGAATAATAGCAAACTGAATTTATCAGGGTGTTCAAAGAATTATACATTATACTGGAGTAGGAATTAGACCAAAAGTACATATCTAGTTCAACATCTTTTAAACATTGAGGTGACTTATCAAATCAACAAAATCAAGAATTATACACACGTGATCATCAAAAAGTTGCAGAAAAGACATTTGGAAAAATTCAATGTCAATTTATGATTAAAAAGCACTCAAAAATGAATATACCATGAAAATTCCTCAACTTCGCAGGTTCGATTCCCAGTCAGGGCACATGCCTAGATTGCAGGCCACGGCCCCCAGCAACCGCACATTGATGTTTCTCTCTCTCTTTCTCCCTCCTTTCCCTCTCTAAAAATAAATAAATAAATAAAATCTTAAATAAAAAAGAAAATTCCTCAACTTGATAAAGGCTATATAGGATAATCGCACAGCTATTAGCATACTCAATTGTGGGAGAAAAGGAAGCTTTCTTTTTAAGATCAGACAAAAGAAAAAGAACATCCACTCTCTCCACTCTAATTCAAAGTAGTGCTAGAACTTCTAGCTACAGCATACTACAAAGAAAAAAAAGCAATACATTTATTCAATAAACAAAAAAGTCAAACTCACTTTTTGCAGCTTATACCAGAAGAAATAGAGAAATCCAAGAGAGTCAAACAACAAAATGGGTACAATTAATAAGACAAATTTACTGAGGTATTGAAATTCAACCTTAAAATGCCAAAATTTTTCACATTTCTATACAGAAATAACAAAAAATCTGAAGAAACATGAGTAGTGTGACTCAGTGGGTTGGGCATCATCTCAAAAATTAAAAGTCACCGATTCACTTCAAAGACAGGGCACGTGCCCAGAATCCAGGTAAGGTCCTAGATTGGGTATGTGTGGGAGGCAAGTGATCCATGCTTCTTTCATACATTGATGATTCTTTCCCTCTCTTCCTTGTTGTGGACACTGGCCTGCAGTGTCCGTGGCATTATGGATGAGACAAGACAAATTCACACGGACTACCGATTCCTGTGGAGAAAAAGGGATGGCACAGTCACTCTCTCAAGGGGAGAGCTCCCAAACCCTTGCCTTGACAAGCTTTTGTTGGCTTTCTAATGACATACATCAAAAAAGGTTTTCATTCATTATACTTAGGTTTGCTTTAGGTAATTAATTTTTACAGATAGCAACGGAAGGGATGTTACTGATTACTTCTTACAGATTAACAAGGAAAAATGTTGCAAATGCAAGGGAACAATAAGAATAATTGGTCTGGTTACACTTTAGTCCTTGGGAAAATTAGCACAGACTTCAGGAATTTACTTTAAAGATATGCAGTAAGTATTTGCTACTTCAACTAGGGTGAGAGAGTTTTAGCAAGAGCAAGTCACAAAATAGGCCTGATTTCCTATGGGAGAACCAATCCATGGGTTTTGCATCCTGCATGTCACCACACACTTATGTATTTTACCATAGGGCTGGGCTGCAATTGCCATTGCCAGGCAGATCAGTTCCCTACACTTCCTCCCTCCCCCTCTACCAGTGATGCAAGAATGGCTCAACATCCAGCAAACAATGTGTCATTTATTACATCAAAAACCAAAACAAAGAATCATATGATTATTTGAGAGACAAGAAATGCCTCTTAATAACTAAATATGCATTACTGATAAAAATATTTCAAAAGAATGCTAATAGAAGGAAAGATCTCAGTTTGATAAGGGCAATATATGACAACCTCACAGCTGACATAATACTCAATTGTGAAATAATGAAAACATTTTTAAAGGTCAAAATCATGTCAAAAATGTCTACTCTCATTATTATTACTAAAAATAATAATAGATTATTTAGACATGACAGTCAAAAAATAAATAAAATGCATCTAAATAAAAAAGAAAGAAAACTGTCAGCATTTGTAGATAACATGATACTCTGTACAGACTTTTTTTTTCTTTCTTTTTCCTTTTTTATTGTAGTTCAGGTGGCTCAATTTTCCCCAACCATTTCCCTCAGTCCAGTCATCCCCACCTTCCACCCTCAATCCTATGTCTCTTTGGTTTTCTCCATGTGTTGTTTACATATGTTCCTAAAAAACTTTCCCCATTTCCCCATCCACTATGCCCTCCCACCTCCTCTCTGATTACTGTCACATTGTTCTTAATCTCAATGTCTCTGGTTATATTTTGCTAGCTTGTATGTTTTGTTGATTTGGATCCACTTATAGGTGAGATCATATGGGATTTGTCCCTCAAGTCCTAGCTTATTTCACTTAGCATTATGTTCTCCAGTACCATCTGCACTGTCACAAAGGGTAGGAGCTCCTTCTTTCTTTCTGCTGTATAGGATTCCATCGTGTAAATGTACCATTGGTTTTTGATCTATTCATTTACTGATGAGTACTTAGGTTGTTTCCAGCACTTGGCTATTATGAAGTGTGCTGCCTGGAATATTGGGGTGCATACATTCTTTTGAATTGGTGTTTCAGGGTTCTTAGGATATAATCCCAGAAGTAGAATTGCCAGGTCAAAAGGCAGTTCCATTTTTATTTTTCTGAGGAAATTCCATAGTGTTTTCCACAGCGACTTTACCAATCTTCATTCCTACTAAGAGTGCACTAGGGTTCCATTTTCTCCACATTCACTTCAACACCTGTTGTTTGTCGATTTGTTTATTATGGCCATTGTCTCTGATATGAAGTGGTATTTCACTGTGGTTTCAATTTGCATCTCTCTGATGGCTGGTGATGCTGAGCATCTTCTCAAATGTCTCTGGGCCCTCTGTATGTTCTACTTGGAGAGGTGTCTGTTCAAGTCCTTTTCTCATTTTTTAAATTGGGTTGAAAGTCTTCCTGTTATTGAGTCATATAACTTCTTTATATACTTTGGAGATCAAACCCTTATCCAGGATATCATTGGCTAATAAGTTTTCCCATGTGGTAGGTTTTCTTTTCATTTTAATGTTGTTTTCTTTAGCTGTGCAGAAGCTTTTTATTTTGATGAGATCCCATGTGTGTATTTTTTCCTTGGTTTAGAGGACATATTGGTGAAAATATGGCTGTGTGGGATTTATGAGAATTTCCTCCCTATGCTCTCCTCTAGGACTTTTATTGTGTCATGACTTAACGTTTGTCTTTTATCCACAGTGAATTTATTTTTGTGTATGGTGTAAGTTGGTGATCAAATTTCATTTCTTCTGCATGTAGTTTTCCACCTCTCACAACACCATTTGTTGAAGAGGCTCTTTTTACTCCATTTTATGCTTCTGACCACTTTGTCAAGTATTAATTTGCCATGGAGATGTGGGTTTATTTCTGGGGTCTCTAATCTGTTCCATTGGTCTATTTGCCAGTTCTTATGCCTGTACCAGAGTGTTTTGACTATAGTGGACTTATAATACAGTTTGATATCAAGTATTGCTACCACTCCTACTTTGTTCCTCTTTCTCAAAATTGCTGCAGCTATTTGGGGTTGTTTTTGGTTCCATATAATTTTCAAAATGTTTCTTTTATATCTGTAAAATATGCCATTGGTACTTTAATAGGGACTGACTTCAATCTATCAATTGCTTTGGCCCAGGGAACAAACCCAGCTCCACAAAAATATCTGCCACCACAATCTCAGGATCAATGGCAAATGAACAGATATTAATAAGGATGTAAAGAGATTAAGGCTATTATTTAAAAAGGAGAAAAATAAACTGTGGTATAATTTCTAGTGACTTATTATGCACAAACTTGCTGGACCAGAAATGGACATTGAAGAGCAATGCAGAAATGATTATATCACTAATCATGGAGAAGACAAAAGTCTATTCAGTCTCAGTAGCCTTTAGCACTTAGCACTGTTTTTTTCTTTCTGGATCCACCTCTAGTGGTATCAGATGTTGACCCTATCTGACCTTAGGCAGTCTGCTCTAATACTGACAAAGATCTGCTGTTTACAGTTGTCTCTTTCAGTTGTTAGTCACTTTGCACTCAGTAGTCAGGCTTAAGCCCCATAGGGTTGGGCAGAATTCCTCCAGTGTTTAGGGCTATTGTTTGGGTACTCTCTCTGCACTCTCCTCAAAGGTTCCATCCCCAGTCTCTCCTCAGGTATCTCCATGTCGTCTCTTCCTATATTTGTTGCAACCCGGGTAAGTGACAGCAAATAAAAATTTGTGTGTTGGTCCTTTAAAGAGTTCTTTGTGTCTCCAGCCATCTGTCTCAGGCAGAGATAACTCTGTTGCTTTTCATTGAAGGTTGTTATCTGTATACCTTTTTGGCTCTGGTGTTCTACACTGGGCATCCCAGCTTATGGTTTAGATCCCATTCTTCTCATGGGAGGTCTAGTCTGCTGCTTAAGTATCCCTCCATTGCTGCCACCTCTGGGCACCCAGCAAGCACTCCCAAGTCTTCAACACACTCCTAACCAGACAGGTTGTGCTGAATATTATTTTTCTGTATGTCCAAGGTTATAAGGATTCTCTCTCATTATTCAGTTGTTCTGGGTAATTTCTCCACAATTTAGTTGTAATTACAGATTGGTCCTGGGAGGAGGTTAGTATGGCCTCCACTCATTCTTCTGCCATCTTGCTGCCCATCCATGATTTCTTAAAGAATTGAACAAAATTAATAGAATTAATAAAATAATTAATTAAGCAATGAAATACAAATGGAATGTACAGAAATCTGTCACATTCATAGCACCAATAAACAATGAAAGAAGAAGAAAAGTAAGTAATCCCATTTACAACTGTGTGGAAGAGAAATAAATGCCTTTGAATTAAAATAAACAAAGAGGTAAAGTACCTGTGCTCTCAAAATTAAAGGACATTGAAGAGAGAAAGTGAAAAGAACACAGAAATGCAAAAATTATTCCTATACAAAAATTATTCCTATACAATGGGAAGATTAAATTGTTATAATTGCAATATTTCCTATGGCCATTAGTTTAATTCACACCTTATGAAAGTACATCTCAGAAGAAAAAAATCCTTAAAATATATACAGAATCACAAATACCTTAAATAGACAAATATATTTGGACAGGAAAAAACAATGTTGGAGATACCATACTCTGTGTTCTTGTAACCAGAAAAGACACTGGCGTTCGGGCTGCCTGTCACTACCAAACCCAATAAGCAATGACAGTGATTGAATCTTTGATAGGCGCTTTATTCAGATGGCCGGCGATCTGAGAAGATGGCAGGTTCATACCCTAACAAACTATCTTACTCTTTCTTTCCCGGACAGATGTTTTATAAGGGGGTTGGGGAAGACCAAACAAGGTGTCAGCGAAAGCCTTTGAAATTCGACAGTTGCCTCCAAGGGGGGAAGAGTGGTCACTTGCATCTTCCTGGTACAGATGTCTCCAGGAGGTCAGCTGCTTATTCTCAGGTGCCAGGATGGGCCTTATCTGTAGTTACTGAAACGAAAACTTAACATACACATTACTTGCTAGATTTATGACTATTTACCTTAGGCTAAATTTTCCCAAGTCTTAGCCCCTATCATTCTCACTGTTCTATAAAAGTATACTTTAATAAATATATAGTATGAATTATATATAATTTATGTATGTATAATTATATATAATAAATATATAATGAAACTATAATAATAATTTAATATTATAATAAAGTATAACAACAGAAATATATTGGCACAAAACAGATTTCTAAATAAACAGAACAGTAATAGAGAATTCAGAATTAAACCCTCTTATATGAACAAGTAATCTATGATAGAGAAGGTAAAAATATACAATGAAGAGTTGACAGATCTTTCTCAAACTGGTCTTGGAAAAACAAAGTTTATGCATGCAATAAATTTTTTCTATATTCTTACACCATATACAAAAATAAACTGAAACCAATAACAGCTCTGCCCACCTCTTCCATATTTTCAACTGACACCAGCCCTGCTTCCCTCTTACCTACCTCTCCCTGCTTTGCCATTGAAGTCAGCACCTCACAAATCCCAGACTCACAGAAAATTGTAGACTACCCAGCTCTATTTGCCTTCCAGCTGACTCCATTCCTTCCTATATTCCCTGCTTTCCAACTGATGTCAGGCATGGTTAAATCTCCTTGTTTTTTAATTTATGCTAGTTTTGCTCCTCATTTTCAGTGTTCACCCTCTCCCTATTATTATCTTTCATTCAGCTCCTTTTCCTTCAACAGCTCAGAACCTGAGAACAGGAGTGTGTAAGAACACCTGTGTTTGCAGAATTTCATTGGGGCTGAAGACTGACCTTGCTCAGGTGACACCTTCTTAGATGATTTTGGAGCTTTACAACTGGGGCAGCCACTGTCTCTCAGGTTACTGGCCCCCAGGCCTTGCCCTGAACATTTCTATTCTTCTGAACCTCATATTTCCCTCATGCAGTAACAAGACAAAATTTAGCACCTCAGAGTTTTTTAGCATACAAGTCATAAAGAATGCACATCTGATCCAACAAAGAGGCCACATCCACAGCCTTCAGTGCTTCCAACCACATACCACATATAAAGAATCTGAAAACTAACACCCAGTAAGTACTTCATGTGCTTCAGTGTTGGGCCTGTAGTCATGTGTTAACCATCGACAATTTAAGCCAAATCACTTGTGTTTTGGGTGATGCATTCTTCATGGTAGGACATTTGGTAACATTGTCCACAACCAAATACATGCCTATAGAACACCAATCCCCTAAGGATATATATAAAAAGGAGAAAGACAGTTAGAAAAAGAGAGTGGTTAAAACAATATTAGAGAAATATAAGTATAATATTCAAGGAAGTAGATAAGTAAAAAGTGACATTTTTAAAAATAATTTTTTAAATCTTTATACAGAGATATATTTTATTTATTTTTCAGAGAAAGAGGAAGAAAAAGATAAACAGAGAGAGAGAGAATAACTGTATGACAGAGAAACATTGATCACTTGCTTTTTTGTATATCCTCCCTTATCAGAGATTGAATCCCTGACTGGGGACTAAACCAGCAACATTTTGGTGAATATTGCAACCATTCACCAAAATGATGCTGTAACCAACTGAGCTACCTGACCAGGATTACATTATTTTTTACTTGGAACACATATGTGACTTCACATCACATTGACTTTATTGTGGAGAAGCTGGTTCAAAATCACTTAGTGTTGACACAGACATGTTCATATTGACAGACACCACCCATGGGAAACCAATGTTAAGGCTGCTCACCATGTAAGCCTGTATGAGCAGAAGGTCTGATTCGAAGCATAATAGGAGTCCATGGAAAGTTATATGGCAGAAGTAATAACATTTAAATCTTCTCTCAATGTTAATCCCATGAAGGTGAGTACCAAAAAAATGTCCAGAGTAGTATGATTTTTCCAAAATCATATTGATGAACCTGAGACCTGATTTAATTAATATTTTCATCTACATTTTACTTTTAGAGGGATAATTTTATCATGTCTGATATTTTCCACCATACACATATAGCACCAGCCCACAGTGTTTTTGGTTGTATATGATACACCTGTGACAATGTCTCTAGGAAGTAGTTCCAGTCCTTATCCCCAGTGAGACAGGAGACTCCAATGAAACACAATGCCACTAAACTGACCAGAAAACAAATGTTTGAACTCAGCTCTTCCTTCTGAAACCTGGGACCCTTGTCATCTTCCTAGGAATCTGGGAAAACCTGTGCCTGATGCATTTGTATATTAGTGGAGGTGTTCTGTGTGAGCAGTCAAGAGCCCTGACAAACCTTTCAGCTAAATCTAGTTAGAAAACAGCACCCATGTAATGCAACTTTTAAAAAGTTGGCTTACTTCCTCATTGAGAGAACAAAAGAGGAGGAATCTGGTAATTAGACACCCACATTTTAGAGACAGGTCCATATCAAGTTTACTTTTCTGAAGATGGTTGAGAGAACGAAATGTTTGCCAGTTGTCTCGATACTTTCTCTGGATTGTCTTTTGGGAAAGGTCATAGTAAAACTGTTTCCTTCACTAGAAACAGTGAACCTGGCTTTCCCTCTAACAACTTTGTTCCTTCACCTGTGAGTATTCTCAGGCAATTTAGGCCATTACTGTGATTCCATGGGGGCAGCATTGTAGTCATTGCCAATTTGTTGTGTTGTGGGGAAAATGTCAAGAGAAGAGGGTGGCTTTCCTGGTCTGCCATTTGTGTTCCTCATGTCATGGCTTGCAGAATAAGAAGGAAGTGCTGGAGAACTTACTAATCTACACTTTTATAATCATAATGTACTGAGGTACCCTTTGGTTTGTTTTAAGGTTGGAAGTTTATGTAGTTTTTCCTCTGTGCCTGATCAGAATAAATTTTAACAAATTCTATCGGTGGTCCATTCTGTGGCACTGCCCAGGCAGCCCCCTGAAGTTACTTAACTGAATACCACACAGCATCTTTACAGAGCTCCATATAGAAACTCACAGTTAAGCAGTTAGACATGTACAAACTCTCTATAGCCTTAGACAGGGGGCAGGTACACCAAAACAACAACAGTCAAAAACTGTCAGAAGTGATTGTGTACACAAAAAGTCTGTACAGCCCAAATCTTAAGATGACAAGGGTTAGCTCATATCCAAGACTACAGTCTATGCAGTCATTGGGACACTCCCCGAGTCTCACATTAGGCATCACACTGTCCCACTCCCAATGAAATCTGAGCCTCCATTCTCTTCATCAGCAGCTGCTAAATGAAAGTGCAGAAAGTAAGTTTCCACGTATTTGTGGGAATATTAGAGAAAATGGTATGTTGTTTGACTTCACAGCAAGCCATAAACATCTTGCATTTGGCTACAGTTTTCATGGAACTCTCTTCCTAAGGTGTTTGTGTAGCAGTCACCTCCATTGTCCTTTCTGCCTTCTTAGACACATACCTACCATCACACCTAATAGCATCATTTATACATTTATACACAAAATGGTAGATGTGAAAAAGTTATTGCCACAGTTTTTGTGCAGCTTGTCTCATAACAAACCTAGAGCCCCAAGTCAGAAGCTACGACCTCACTTCTTTTCATGAATTCCCACAAGGGAGAGCATTTTTCACAGGGTCACAATCTAACAATGCTGCTATACTATGACTTGATTACATTCAGTTGCCATGTCTTCAGTTCTGCCAAAAAATATCTAAATTGTCTCCTGATAAGGAATATTAGTTTGCTTGTACTGTCAAAATGTAGTGCTATGTTGGCAAGTGTAAACAACATACCTCCTAACTTACAGTTCTGCAACCTCGAATTTGAGATCAGGTTGTGGGCTGGATTGTTTTCTCCTGAGGACCCTTTCCCTATCTTTCAGGTGAACATGTTTACAATTCTTGTTTTCAGATGTTTCCTCAGTACTTCTCTGTGACCTGACCATTTGGTAAAGGCTCCACTTTTACTGGATTAGGACACCTTCAAATTAACTCATTTAACATTATTCCCCTAAAAACTATCAATCCAAATACAGGCACACTGTGAAGTAAAGGGCCTTTAGACTTCAAATTGTGAACTTGGAAAACACATTTGAGCTCTTAACGCATGCCACAGCTTGGCTGAAGAGACTTACACAGAAATGAGGCTGCAGGTAGAAAGATATGCATATGTAATATATTCATGTGTTTCACAGATACAGCCAAATCTGAACCAAAAATTCTTTCCCAATGACATCGCCACCAGTAGTCTCTGATGGTGGTTGCTTTCTGAATCAAGCCTCACTTAAAATTAATAATTGTTTCAGACTCTATCTTCATGGTGTCAAGTTATCCAATGATATCATGGTTGTCATTGATGTACACAATTTTTTTTACCAATATTTTGTGTCAGATGTCAGCCATTTAGCAATGATGTGGATTTTTTATTTTACAAGTCATGTGATCAGATACTGTCCCTGGCAAAGGCTATATATCTTCTTTAAATGTCCAAGTATTTGTCTCTTTACTAAGTCTGTAATTTCTACAATGAAGGCATCAAAACTTGATAAAAGAAAAAAACACAATCACAGCCTTTGTGTGGAGAGCCAAGCAGGATGGTATGTGCCAAGGGAGTTGGAAGCAGGCCTCGGGTTCAGCACAGCTGCCCTAGGCCATGGACGACTGCCTGATAGATTGTTGTAAGGAAAGAATGACTTGGCTGCTTGCTATATCACTGTACCAAGAAGGAGTAGCAAATATTCTTAAAAAATAAAATATAGCTAGCCTTGCGGTTTGTCTTTCTCACGCTCTGCTTCAAAGCTGGCTCAATATATACAGACTGACTTCACCAATAAACAGTTCCCTCCTCTGCATCCCAGAGGAGGGACTCCACCTGACCCCGCCTTGACTCTGTCTCTTTATTTCTTAATCCCCCATTGCCTTCCCTTGGGACCTGACCGGTCCAGTCGCGCTGGTCCTGGCAGGTGGCACCTAGAACAGGGACCCGAGTACAAAGGAACTCCTCAGCCAGAAGACTAGGGGACACTCCCGAGTGGCCACGGTACAGTAAGTGGGGAATGAAAAGGATTTATAGCAACAGGTGTAAAATGGGGAATTCTGGGTATGAGGAGTGTCAGCTGTATATATAAATGCTGTGCTCCATGTTACTTGCACGAGGCACTCAAGTCCCTGCCACACAGCTGGAGCAATTCTTAACCTTTGTACAGCAAACTTGTCCTTGGTTTCCTGAAGAAGGTACAGTAAATGAACATATGTGGGCTCCGGTAGGCCTGAAAGTTAGAGAGAGAAATACAGCTGAAGGGCCTGGGTGCATTCCAATCTTTGCTTTCACTTTGTGGACCCTGATTAGGGAAGCTCTAGATCCTGAAAAAAGAGGAAGTTAGGCTGCAAAAAAACAGTAGCTGAAACCTTCGCTACTATGATAGAGGGATTTACTACTTTGAAGGCAACTGCTCCCCTGCTAGAGCCCGATGATGAGCCATTGCCGCCAGAGTTTGGACAAGAACTGAAACGGGAAGCTGCTGGGGACCAGAAGCAGAGAATGCAAGAGGATGAGTCCCCTAATAATTCTGATGATGAGCATTCAGTAGTAGGATTAGTAAAGCAAATATCTTAACTACCCTCTGGAGACCAAGCTAAACTCACTGAATTTCTTCCACTAATCCCTCATCTTTGAAAGCTCCTGCTCCTTATCATAATCCAGTAGGACCACCAGAAACTACTCCCTTACAAAAGGCTTTACTAAAAAGCTGTGGATCTGGGAGAGGACATACAGGGATTTATGCTATTCCTTGTTTGAGATAGCTGATCCACAAAATCCTAACAACAGACAAAGCTATCACAAGGTCCTCTCCTATAAAACTTTAAAAGACTTAAAAGCTGCTTGCAGTATGTATGAGCCAACACTCACCTCTTTCCTTGCTCTTCTGGATACCATTGACTCTGAAGCCATGACACCAAGAGACTGGATTGTGCTAGTCAAGTGCAGTAGTGAGAAGGGGGGAAGACTAGAAGCGAGAATTGAATCTGTAACTGACTGTGACAATCAATTGAGATAACTCACTACCTCTGAAATTTTTACAATGAAGGCGTCAAAACTTAATTAAAGAAAAAAATTAGTGCCTTTGTAAAAGAATCAAGTGGATTGCTCTCATGTGTATGTCCTATACACTGTCTTTAAATGGCAGAGGCATAAATTCCTCCACAACTTGTCCTTTCATGGCAGGGGAGGCCAAAGCTCAGTAGCTCAGAGGGAATGTGGTGTTGCCAGAATTTTGGTGGTTCTTAGTACTGGCCTGAAGAAACTTGAGGACCATTTGACATATTTAAGTCTGTGTTTTCCCATCCATGCATTTGGGTTATTTGTTGTGGATTCCCTAGGGAAATGCTCTTTATACAGACTATTCATACTTAGGAACAAGGGAGGTCTCTTTTTCCTAAGCTAAAAGTTGGGAACTGCCCTGCCTGGTTTCAGAAGCTGTAATGCCCCCCAAGGGCAAGGCTGAGTGAGCAACCTTCGGACCACAAGCCACTAAAGAGACAAAGCTTATCTCCCTGGCAGGAGTGCCGCTTCTGCTCCTTTTACTTCATCCATAACTGGCCCCCAATGCTTGGTTGGTTAGCCAATGACAGGTAAGAGTCCCCAAAGGGGAGAACGATCTAGGCCAGGCATGATCATGTGGGAGGCCCCCAAGGAAGGACTTGGGGGGCTACAGCAAAAGGGGGTAATGGACCCTTGCCCCTCGGCTTTGACATAGCCTGAGTCCTCATTCTGTCTGTGAGAAGTCTCCTAATCTCTTGGTTTCCTTACTTCCCCTGCCTGACTTAAGCTTAAAACAATGACAGAGGTTGGTGCAGCCCTGTGCTAGAAAGGGTGGGTTCCCCCGGGTGATCGGGCCTAAGAAAGAATATGTAAAATACTGTGAAACCTGCTTTGTTTAGAATGCTCTCAATTAAATGAAAAGGGTCCAAGCAAGAAATAAGTCTGTTCCTCAAAGTTTTACAGCTCTTTGGCTATCTGACCCTGACTCAAAATAAGCCCTCAGAGTTCTTTGTTATCTATTGTTTGATCCTTACTGCCTGACAATGATTAATGAGCTTCACCTGTATTCCTGTGCAAATGAACCTAATAAAAGCCCATTGAGGAAAAGGCTCTTGGCCCTTCTCCTTTGAGAGATTAGCCACCTTTCCTCCCCAAGCAGATCATGTCTTGGTAGACTTATTCTCATCTGTGGCAGCCAGGGCGGGGCCTGTGGGTGGATACCCCCCACAGCTAAAAAATTGCCTTGAAAAGAATGATCATCTAATTCCTCTTCATTGAGTATCTCATGATAGCTCATTTAAAGGTCAGAAATTGTTTCAGTTTGGGCACCCTGTCTTTATACATGTGTCCCTGAAGAACTTTGAGTTTCTGTAGAAACTCCACATTATCATTCTTTCTGTGGGTTTTGGTGATGTTGTTTTACATTGTGTCCCTTTGTGTTTAACTAAATATGAAGGTGACATCTGACCTTGTGGATCCTGTAGAATGCATAACACAGAGTATTTTCATAATGTCCATGGTAACAGCCCACCCCTATCAAAACATTTTTAAAGTGATGACCTGCCTCTTCATTAGTCTGGTATTTAGTACAGTACAACATATCCTCTACCAGCTTTTTACTATGTGAGCATTGGACACTTCCTTGGCATCATATGACTTTTTCCAACACCAGGTTGTGTCCTGGAAATATCCTTTATCTCTTGGAGACTCTGTTTGCTTATATACCAAAGGGTATTAGAAAGCAAACCTTGTATTATTCTGGTAGGATCAACTCGATCAGCCATGGCAGGTGCTTACATAGTACCTGGTCTTGTAATATATATTGTTAGACCTTTTGTGAGTTTTCATCTAAATAAATTTTCACTCTCCCATAAAATGTGTTCTGCCTTCTTCCTCACTGCCTTTGGGCCCTGTGAGGTAGAAAAAGAGATAGAATGCAATTTTTAAAGGAATTTGAGATGGTTTCCATCTGGTCTTAACGTTTGACCTTTGTGACCAGAAAAAAGACCTATCAGGGCAGTAGGTAAGTGTAACACCCACAGAGGTAACTGGTACTATTTTGGGTGAGCTTCACTCATTCAACTCTATATGATACATTTGGTGTGTTGTGACCATTCAAGGCCAGACAGGTCATGAGATTCTGGCAGATGGAAATATATTCATGGAGCTGTTGGGATGTCTGACATGCCATTATTCAAGGATGAGCAAAGCACACATGCTGCAAGCTGCATGTTCCACTGCATGGCACCTGTCCCTTTTGTGTAGCAACCCAGAGTGGCACCCAGTGTGAACCACTGCATGTGTCTCATCACCCAGTGTGGCACCCTGAGGGATCCACTACATACTTAAAAACTAGATTTTAGACAAAGCTGGCAAGGTGCCAACAGAATTATGCAACAGAGCTTCATACTATGCATTCAAGCCCACTCAAGGCTATGGGAACTGTGTATCTGACCCAGTCTCAAGGCTACAAGAACAATGCGTTTCAAAGCTGTTCTCAACATTATGGGAAACTACTTCCCTTAGTTGTCCAAACACCTCTGTGAAGAGCCAGTGTGCCCCCATTTACCTCACATCTGGCATAACTTAAGACATAAGGAGACTTAACCATGCCTGAGATCAGTTGCGAACCAGGGAATATATGCAGGAATGGAGTCAGTTGGCAGGCAAAACATGGCGGGTGGGTCTAGAATTATCTGTGAAGCAGGGAACATTGGGGTGCTAACTTCTGTTGAAGGCAAGCAGATGTGGGTAAAAGAGAAGCAGGGCTGCCATCAGTTGAAAATGTGGAGAGGTGGGTGATGCTGGTATTTAAATTTATTTTTGAATATGATGTAAGAGTATATCCTGTGTTTGTTGAATATATATATTTTGTTTTTCCAGGATGAGCTGCTGAAAAGTCTGTCAACTGTGCGGTGTATATCTTTACCTTCTCTGTCATACATTAATTGTACATGTAAGAGGGTTTAATCCTGGGCATTCTATACTGTTCCAATGTTTTACGTGTCTGTTTTGTGCCAATACCTTTCTGTTTTGATTATTGTAGCTTTATAGTATTGAAAACATGGGGAGTGATATCTATAACTTTGCTCTTTCTTCTCTAAATTTATTTGTTTATTTAAGGTATTTGTTGTTCCATATGCCTTTTAAGATTTTCTTTTCTGAGAAGAATGTGCGTAGTAGTTTGATAGGATTTCAGTTGAACCAATTGATTGTTTTGGGACATATTGCAATTATAACAATTTAAACATTCCAATATATAGGAATGGTTTGTCTTCCCATTTTTTGGTGTTATTTTCAATTTCTTCAATGTCCTATAATCTTGAGAATACATATCCTTAACTTCTTTGTTGATGGCAATTCAGAGGCATTTGTTTATTTTTTATTCAATTGTCAATGGCATTGCTTTCTTTACCTCTTCTTCCTGTGTTTATTATTGTATATGAATGTGAAAGATTTTGTATAGTTTGCATTATGTTTTTACTGAATAACATTATTAATTCAACTCTCTTGAATTCTTTAAGAAATTCTATATAGAGTATCATATCACCTGTAAATAGTGGCAGTTTTAATTCCTTTTCATTTAGATGTATTTTGTTTGTCTTCCCCCTCTTATTGTTATTTAATTATTCCAATCTCTTTCAAATGATAGTAATGAAAGTGGACATTTTTTTATGTTTTTCATTTTAAAGAGAACACTTTCTTTATTTCACAACTGAGTATACACTTAGTTTTGAGTTTGACATATATAATCTTTGTCTAGCTGAGATTTTTTCCTTCTATAAGTGTTCTTGGAAATATTTTTTATCAGTAATGGATATAGTATTCTATTTCTTTTTCTGTATCTCTTGAAAATTGATATAATTTTTTGATATGGTGAATAACATCAATTGTTTCCTGCATATTGAGCCATTTTTACATCCCTGGTATAATTCATACTTGATCAGGATATATATATCTATATATATACATTTATATATTGATTTATTACAATTTTTGAAAATTGTTTTTCAAGAAGAGTTTTCTGGCTTTCCCCCAACACTTCCCACCACCCCAAAACTTCCCGCCTCCCTCCCCCATTTCCACCCCTCCCTTGCTGTTGTCCACATATCCTTTATAATTGTTCCTGTAAACCCTTCACACTTTTCCTACTTTATCCTCTCCCCCTCTCCCTTCTGATCACTGTCAGCCTGTTCTCAATTTCAATGTCTTTGGCTATAATTTGCTTGATTGTTCGTTTTGTTGACTAGATTTCTGTTAACGGTGAGATCATAGGGTATTTGTCTTTCATCGCCTGGCTTATTTCACTTAGCATAATGCTCTCCAGTTCCACCCATGCTGTCACAAAGGGTAGGAACTCTTTCTTTCTTTCTGCTCCATAGTATTCCATCCTGTAAATGTACCATTGTTTTTTCATCCATTCATTTACTGGTGGGCACTTGGGATGCTTCTAGCGCTTCACTATTGTAAATTGTCCTGCTATGAACATTATCTCTACCCATTAGAGAGATGCGAATTAAAACCACAGTGAGATACCACTTCACACCAGTCAGAATGGCCATCGTAAAAAAAGCAACAAACAACAAATGTTGGAGAGGGTGTGGTGAAAAGGGAACCCTAGTGCACTGTTGGTGGAAATGGAAACTGGTGCTGCCACTGTGGAAAACAGTATGGAATTTACTCAGAAAACTAAAAATGGAAATGCCTTTTGACCTGGCAATTCTACTGCTAGGATTATATCCTAAGAGCCCTGAAACACCAATCCAAAAGAACTTATGCACCCCAGGATGTATAATTATTTTAATATATCATTCCATTTGGTTTGGTATAAGTTTTTGAGAATTGCAATGTGTACATTTATCCAGAATATAGACCTGTAGGGCTCGCTCTCACGCACGCTCGCTCTCTCTCTTTCTCTCTCTTGCAGTGTCTCACCTTAGTTTGAGTGAACTTCATCAATTTATGGATTAGTTGAGAAGTATATGTACTTCATTTTTAAATATTTGTTAGAATTCCTGTGTAAATCTATCTCAGCTTGAACTTTTCTTTTTGGGTGCTTTAATAACTGATTCAAATGCATTGCTAGTAATTGGTTTGTTCAGATAATGTGATTTGTCATGATTAAGCCTTCAAAGGGAGGATGATTTAAAATGTTTCCATTTTATGAGATGGTCAAATTGTTGTATATAGTTGTTGATGGTATTCTTTAAAAGTTCTTTCTGTTTTTGTAGTGTTGATTGTTTCTCACTTTTCTGGTTGTACTTATTTTGTTTCATCTCTTTACTGCTTGATAGGTTTTATGAGAGCCTTTTCAAATTTATTTACCATTTCAAAGAAGGAGCCATTAGTTTTATTGGTCTTTACATTGGTTCTCTTCCTTCTTTATTATGGCACTGATGTTTATTTTTTCAACTTACTTTTTGTTTTGTTACTTCTTTTTCTACTGCATTTAGAAATTGAAATGATTTTATTGAAATTTGTCTGCTCTTTAGTTAGAACTGTATAAGTATAGTCTCCTCTTATAAGAGCTTTTCATAAATGCAGATTTTCTAAGACCATAATTGCATTTTTACTTGTAGTTGTGGGTTTTCTGTTTCTTTTAATTTAAAAAAAAATTTTATTCATTTGCCCTGGCTGGCTCACTCAGTGGATTGAGCGTGGGCTGTGAACCAAAGTGTCATAGGTTCAATTCCCAGTCAGGGTGTTACAGAACAGAACAAGGGGGGGGGGCTGGGACAATATACTATTATTGAAAGAAGGCCCCGGGTCCGTTATGTCCGCCGCCCTAGGAAAAACGTCTCTCAATGCCAGAGATTCGTGAAAAGGAAAGGAAATGTTTATTTAATGCTATACAAACTTCAAGTAGTGACCTAATGTCTTTATCAAAAATCCCAAAGTCCCCCAAAACACCCACAAACAGACACAGTCCTTCCTTCCTTCCCCCTTTGCCCAGTCCAGAGTACCGTATCTCAGGGAAGGAAAATGAAGTCCATGGCTCAGGCAGCCCTCTGGTTCTTAGTTAGTCCTCCTTCTCGACTGGGAGACCTGCCTGGGTTCCCGGCACCCTCGGCTGAGTCGCCAGGATCTCTGCTAAAACCAGGTGGTGGTTCCCCCTTCTAAAGCTGTGGGGGTCCCCACTCTGCCAAAGCCGCATGGTTCTCTCCTCCTAAAGCAGCACGGTTCTCTCTGGGATGCAGGAGTCTCCACTCCGTCAAAGCCACGTGGTTCTCTCTTCTCAGGGATGCGGGAGTCTCCACTCTGCTAAAGATGCATGGTTCTCCCTCTCAGGGCTGCGGGAAGGGGAGAGTCCCCACTCTGCCAAAGCCGCGTGGTTCTCTTTCCTATGGCTGCCAAGTCTCGGTTTTAAATCCCCGCGGCCAATCTTCCTCTGCAGCCTCATTTCCGACTCCTCCCACACTCGGCTTCACTTGCCAGAACTCGTATCCTTCCAGCTTTACTGGGCTGCCATCACGAGTCTGGGCAGGCGTGGCCCCATGTCCTGGAGCCAATCTTCTCTGAGCTCCCATGCAGGCGCTGTAGCTTGGGGGATCTGCCCCCAGTCACGTGTTGGTGGGGAAGTTACTTCCATTCCCCTGGCTCAGAGATGATCACAGCTATTTAACATATCCATGCAACCAGCCAAAGGCTATAGATATGTTAAATGACCATGCCAGAGGGTAGCTGCAAGGCTGTTGCTATGCAAAACAGATCTCAATGGCCCTGCTCCATTTGTCCCTTCCCTCAACCCACACCCTGGGTGGGGGGTTGGAGACATCTTAAATCTCCTGGACACCTTAAGTTCTGGACCCCATTTCAAATGCCCATTTGGGGTCCCCCCTCTTGGCTGCACCCTGTAACAAGGGTACATGCATGGGTTGCAGGCCATGACCCCCAGCAACCACACATTGATGTTTCTCTCTCTCTTTCTCCCTCCCTTCCCTCTCTAAAAAACAAATAAATAAAATCTTTAAAAAAAAGATTTTATTCATTTTTCTTTTTAGACTGAGGAAAGTTAGGGAGAAAGAGAGGGATAGAACATCAATCAGTGGTTGCCTCTCACATGCCCCCTACTGGAGATCTGGCCTGAAACCCAGGCATGTGCTCTGATTGGGAATCCAACCAGCAAACTTCGGGTTCACAGGCTGGCACTAAATCCACCGAGCCACACCAGTCAGGGCTGTTTGTTTTAATTTTTGATTTCTTTAGTGTTTGATAGTACTTCGAATAAATTTTAAGTGTACTGTTTGTTTTTGTTTTCTTACCTAAATTTGATTTCCAGTTTCTTACAATTGTGGTCAGAAAATGTGGTTAGTAGAGCCCTAGCTGGTATGGTTTAGTGGATTGAACACTAGCTTGCAAATGAAGGGTCACCAGATAGAGACATAGGCCTGTATTGTTGAAAATTTTCCAGGTTGGATGTGGTTTGCCAGTATCTTGTTGAGGATTTTAGTGTCAATGTTCATCAGCGATATTGGCCTGAAGTTTTCTTTCTTTGTTGTGTCTTTATCTGGTTTTGAAATTAGGATGATGTTGGCCTCATAAAAAGAGTTTGGGAGTCTTCCATCTTTTTGGATTTTTTGAAATAGTCTGTGAAGGGTAGGGGTTAGTTCTTCCTTAAATGCTTTGTAGAATTCTCCTGTGAAACCATCTGGTCCAGGGCTTTTGTGTGTTGGGAGTTTTTTGATTACTGCTTCAATTTCTTTTGCTGTTATTGGTTTGTTCAGGCTTTCTGCTTCTTTTTTATTGAGTTTTGGAAGATTATATTTTTCTAGAAATTTGTCCATTTCATCTAGGTTTTCAAATTTTTTGGCATACAGTTCTTTGTAGTAATTTCTTACAAATCTTTGCATTTCTGTGGTATCTGTTGTAATCTCTCCTCTTTCATTTCTGATTGTGTTTATTTGGGTTTTCTCTCTTTTTTTCTTGATGAGTCTGCTTATAGGCTTGTCGATTTTGTTTATCTTTTCAAAGAACCAGCTCTTGGATTCATTGATCTTTAGAATTGTGCATTTAGTCTCTATGTCATTTAATTCTGCTCTGATCTTGTTTATTTCTTTCCTTCTGCTTGCTCTGGGCTGTCTTTGTTGTTGTTCCTCGAGTTCTTCTAGACATAGGGTTAGGTTGTTTGTTTGAAATGTTTCTAACTTTTTTAGGTGGGCCTGTATCGCTATGAACTTCCCTCTCAGGACTGCCTTGGCTGTGTCCCATAAGTTTTGGGTTGTTGTGAGTTCGTTTTCATTTGTTTCCAGAAACCTTTTGATTTCTTCCCTAATAACATTCTTGACTCATTCATTGTTTAATAGCATGCTATTTAATCTCCATGAATTTGAGTGTTTTGAGTTTTTTTCCTTGGGGTTGGTTTCTATATCCTAACAACACTGAAACACCAATACAAAAGAACCTTTGCACCCCGATGTTCATAGCAGCACAATTTACAATAGCTACATGCTGGAAGCAACCTAGATGCCCATCAGTAAATTAATGGATCAAAAAACTATGATACATTTACACAATGGAATTCTATGCAGCAGAAAGAAAGAAGGAGCTCCTACCCTTTGCAACAGCATGGATGGAGCTGGAAAGCATTATGCTAAGTGAAACAAGCCAGGCAGTGAAAGACAAATACCACATGATATCACCTTTAACAGGAACCTAAACAACAAAACAAAGAAACAAGCAAAATATAACCAAAGACACTGAAATAGGGGACAGACTGACAGTGACCAGAGGGGAGAGAAGAGGGAATTTCAGGGGGGAATGGGTAGGGTTTACAGGAACAAATTTGGAGGACATACGGACAAAAACTAGGGGTGGGGGGTAATGGGGGGAAGAGGGGAGGGTTGGGTGGGTGGGCTGGAATGGGAGTAAGTGGGAGAAAACTGTACTTGAACAATTATTAAAATAAAATTTAAAAAAATTTCCAGGTCAAAATTCTCAAAAAAAAATGTAAACAAATTTTAATAATATTTTTACAGGATTATGCACCCTGATCATTTATGAATTTTACCTCTAATACAAGAATGGCTCAACATGCAGGAAACAATCAATGTAATCCATCACATTGAAATCCAAAAACAAGAATCATATGATTATTTGAGAGATACAGGAAAAGCCTTTGAAGAACTAAATATGCATTACTGATAAAATGTTTCAAAGAATACTAATAGAAGAAAAGATCTCAACTTGATAACTGCTATATATAACAGCCTCACAGCTCACATTGTGGCAGGAAAACAAACTGCTCTCTGTAACACTTGCAAGTTTTGTCAGGACAAAAGCTGAGTAAAAGTTATTCTTAGGTAAGGAGCCAGCTAGCAGAGTTGCTAAGTAACGATGTCTGAAGGTCACTATGCCCCTGCTTCTGAATGCTTGCTTTCAGCAGCTGGTGCCCCCTCCCTTTCTGCCTGTGTAACTAGTATATAAAAAGGACCCCTAACCCAGCCTTTTTGGCTCAGGATTTGGGAATTGACCCCCTTGAGCCCTGCATGCGTAATAAAGTTTGTGCTTCATTATCTCCCGAGTGTGGGTGGATTTTCCACAACATTTTGGTGCATTGGCTGGGAAACCCCTCACGCGAGCAGGTATTTTGCCTCTGGTGAAGGCGACTGGGGGAGTCGGCGGGGGAGCCCTGCCGCATGGGAGGAGCACGTGCCCTGGTGATTCCAGGCTTCCCAGGGCAGAGACTCCGCATGCCGCATCCTCTACCACTCTAACACCCTGGTGGAGGGGAGAGACGAACCACGAACTGTCGGAGGCGCCAATCAGGTATCAGTAAGTGCCCCAGGGACCAGACTCGAGAATCAGGGAGGGGCTGATCACCCCTCAACTGGAAAATTCAGGAGTCTGGGCCAAGACCCAGACCATTGGACTCCTTCTCGAGGGAGAACTGTGTGACTGACTGTGTGTGAATGTGTTTGTGACTCCACGGAGGTGGCCAGGCTTACAAAGTCTGACTGGGCCCCCCACCTGCGGCGGGCATGTGAAAGATCCCCTTTTCCTTTGTTTGTCTGCGTCAGTTGGGAGAATTCATCATGGGTTGGGGGGACGGGTTTCTGCCACAGTACTATATTGCAGGTAAGTGGGTGTGCCGCCATTTTGGGTAAAATGGACGACGAGCCACGTGAGTGCCCCCTCCAGGGTGGAGGTGCACGGTTCTCGTCATTTTGGATGATGGGTCACATGAGAGCCCCTCCATCTTGGAAATGGGCAAGGTGCCAGGCTAAGGGCTCTCTCCAGACTGCATCAGTCTGGTTCTCTGTGTGACTGGTTCTGATAAGAATGGCTCTGAAGGACATGTACTGAAGTTTAAGGAAAACATCTGGTCTGTAGAGTGTTTGCAGGGTCTGAGCTTCAGAAAACTGCAGCCTGCAGTGCCAGGGACTTTCGGCTGTCCTTCCCAAAGTGGGAAAGGGACCAGGATTCAAAGAATAATGGTTAAATCTGAGTAAGTGAAATTATGTATAAAGAATGTAAAGTTTTAAACCTGGAGTAAAAGAAACCTCAACTATTTGTTTTCTGGTTTTGTGGGAAAAGAGAAGTGTTGTTTCTGATCAAAAACCCTCTGTACTTAAAATCTGTTTAAGGTTGCCTGTAACCGGTTGGGGAGGATGCCTTTGCCACTCGGGACCCAGGAAGGGTCATTTGGGGCTGATGAGTGCTTCAGCCAGAGGCAAAGCAGCATGTCTCTGCCAAAAGACCGGGCCTGAAGGAGCATGTCTCTGTGCGAGAGAATGCCCTACCTGTGTACTGTTCTGGAAACTCTGTGATTTGGGTTTTGCTCTGCATCTGCTCTGAAAAGGAAATTAAGGATTCCGGGGAAGGTTAAAACTTCATACTCTGTAGAAAAGTAAATAATTTTTATATATATATATAAATGAAGAAGGTCTGTGAGAAATTGTAAAGATAAATGGAAAAGTAAAAGTTTTAAAAGGAATTATGTGATGTTAGTTAATAATAAAAGGTATAAGGCATGGAAATACACTCTTTGTGGATATCAGAAAATGTATGAAAAAAATAAAAGGGTTGTAAATGTTGCAAAAGTCTGTAAAAGTAAAGGTTTTAAGAAGCCTGGTAAATATCAGAAGGGAAAAGATTTTCCTTTAGGCTTTGTATTTTTCTCCCTACCTGATCTGTACAGAATTTGGCATCCTGAAGGAGTAAGTGAAAACATAAGGTTTCTTTGCATAAGACCAATAAGACCAGTAGTTAATAGTGGTTTTGTTATAACCAAGACTTTGACTGGAACGTCACATCTGATAGAGGCATGTATGGGTTCTGGTCATCACCAGAAAGCCCTGAAGAACTGGGATTGACTTGTAAAGCTAGGGTAAACCCACAAGAAAAGCCTGGTACCTTGGTTGGTTGTGCAGTTCATGGCAGTCTTTCCAGGGAAGGAACGAAGGTTGCTTTCCTGAAAGATGGCTAGAAAGGAACCTGTGGGCACAATGAAAACCTCAAGGATCTGAGTAAAACAACTGGTACAGGTGAAGCCAGATGGTGGATGTGTGGCTCTGCTTCTGTGCCTTGAGGGGCAGACTAAGAAGTCAATCTGAAGGTTCTCTGTGTGAGTTCCAGCAAAGCAGAATTAAAGATCATAAGTAATCCAGGCTGCTCTTGGTGAGTTTATGCAAACAAACAGTCAAAATAAAAACCAGAACTCAAAGTAGTCCCTTTAATAACAGTGAGGGTGATCTTAAGGAGAAAAATTTTGGTTCAAGGAAAATCACTGTGCTCAGTATTAAACATCAGAATAACACAGCTAACTGTCTTAAAAGTTTGTTTTCATTTGAAGGTTAAAACTGGTTTTGTAATATCATCAAAATGTACAATTTACAGGTATGAAGGACCTGTCAAATTGCCATTGCTAAATGTTATTGCAAAAAGGAACTTGCAACTGAATGCCTTCCCAAAGACAGTCTCACAGGCACAGAGACTGGTTTGGGACTATTGTGTAAATTAACCTGTGTGTTCTGTTTTCATAGGACATATGCCTATGACTTCATTACCTGAGTGATTGGTTGCAATATAGGCCTCACTTAAGGAGCCCATTTTCCATCATCACCCCCTGGAGCGCAATGGTTTGGCTAAACTAAGTGGTTAGGTTAGTAAACAGTTTGGGCGATCTGTGGGCTTCACTTTAAAACTGATTTTCCTTTTTCTGTCTTAGTAGCTTGAACAGGAAAGGTTTAAATATCTAAAAGGAGGGAAATCATAATATATTCCCTCAGCCTGAGCAAAGTATAATGGACCATAAAAGCTTTGGATAAGTGTAGCATGCCTTGTACACCTTCCTCCAGATAAGCCATACCTAAGCCCCTGCCTTTGTCATTTAATGGTTATGATTTAATTGTGCCTTCCAACTCTTTCCAAATCTGTCACCTCCAGAATATAACCAGGATGCCAATGGTCCAGTAATGTCAGCCTTTGGACACCGAGCCTGCAACTTCCTGGTAACAGCCAACTGACCAGGATTCTGTAAGGTCCTTCCCCTTACAGGAAGGACTCCCTCTGTGCTGCACCCCCTTTTAGGGCACCCCAGGCCCATGGGTAGGTAAAACAACGTCCATTTCCAGCCAGAAGCAGTTACAAGAAGATGAGACCTTCGTCCATTGTCCTTTAAAAGAATTTAAAGTGGGTATATATCTAAAATGAAAGATTGTTACAAGGTGCAGCCAAGGGGGGGGACCCCAAATGGGCATTTGGGACGGGGTCCAGAACTCAAGGTGTCCAGGAAATTTTAAGATGTCTTCACCCCTTCACCCACAGGTGTAAGTTGGGGAGGGACACACAGAGCAAAATATGTGGGGCTGTTTTGTACAGCATCAGCTTTGCAGTTGACCCATGGCATGGTCATTTAACATGCCTATACCCTTCGGCTGATCACTTGGATATGCTAAATGGCTGTAGCCATGCTCTGGGCCAGGGAGATAAGGAAAGACTCCCCTGCCCAGGATGTGACTGGGAGGCAGGTCCCCCGAGTGGAAGCTTGAAGAGTTGGCTCCATGACATGGGGCCGCACCTGCCCAGACCCATGATGGTAGCCAGATGGGAGCGGGTACCGGCCTGTCCAGGATCTGAGGGCTGTTTACGAAGCAGCCAATAGCCACCACCCAGTGGTCCCGAACCCGTACACCCTCCCGAGCCAGCTTCCCCCAACAGCAACGTGGTATACCTGCCTTAATCTGAAGGATGCCTTCTCCTGCATTCCTGTGGCACCTTCCAGCTAACCCATTTTTGCCTTTGAATGAAAAAGATCCGCACACAGCGGTCAAGACTCAGTTAACCTAGACTAGACTGCCCCAGGGGTTTAAGAACTCCCCAACCCTATTTGGCAAAGCCCTAGCAGGAAACCCCTAACTAAGGAGAGATGGACCTGAGGATTCTGCTGTACATGAACGACCTCCTCCTGGTGGCCCTATCCCAGAAACGGTGCCAGGAGGGAACACACATGCTGCTAAAGTGCCCCCTACAGCCATCTGTGCAGACCTCTGTCATGGCCCTTCATGGTGCACGGTGCTCCATCGGGTTCGCCTGCCCCAGTGGCCTGCAAGCTCCCCTGGGGCTCCGGCAATGTCTCCAGGTACAGAGCTCAGCAACCAGGCTTGCCGGAAGTACTCACAGTGTGATCAGGGGCGAGGACAGAAAATGGCAGAGTTGCCAGCACCCTCCAGAACCTTGTCTAATTTCTGAGGAAAATGCTCGTTCTCCTGAGGAAAAGCCAGCCTGCATTCTGCGGCTATGGAACTCGGCCCTACTAGCAGGCTTTGAAGGGTCCAGACATTAAGAAAAAGCCTTCCAAAATATTAGGAGGTGCCTCAGTAATGTTCCTGCCCTTGGACTGTCAAAGCCGGGGCAGCCTTTTAATTTGTACACCCACAAGAGAGACAAGGTAGCCCTTGGGTCCTGGCCCAGCCTCTCAGACCATGGCAACACCCGGTGGCTCACCTGTCTAAACAGTTGGACCATGACACCACCGGCTGGCCACCTCATCTGAGGGCAGTCACTGTTGCCATAACCCTCTTGCAAGGGGCATAAGTGGCTGTCGAACCCCAGACTGACTCAATACCAGGGCATCCTCCAAGGAAACCCGAGGGTGCATGTTAAGACCATGAAACAAGTCAATCCAGCCACCTACTTACCGGCAGAACTTAGAGAGCTGGACCAAGACTGTCTTAGAGTAACCAAAGAGGTCCACGCCAGCCGGCCAGACCTCTAGGACCAGCCCCTGGCCCCACCTGATGTTGATGTCACCCACTACATGGATGGAAGCAGCTATATGGTTGAGGGGAAAAAAGTCTCTGAGTTTGCAGACCAGAAAACTGGACTGCCCTGGACAAACTTACTGCTGCAGGAGTCACCCCTTGGATCTACTACAGCTGGGCCAAGACAGCAGTAGATCCCGAAACCCCGAGGACTAGGCCTGTGCCAAAAACCCACGCTAAGACGCTGGAGGACGCCAACCAGTAAAAAAGACGCCAAGAAATAGACTGTTGTTCCACAGGATACCTGACTTTAATTGGCACCTTCACAGGAGTATTGACAATTGGACTAGTGACTGTGGCCCCTGAGGAATGGAATCCCTGCAAAGCGGGTCACCCTAGAAATAGTTTGTCTATGTTTAATCTCTGTATTTGGGTTTATTGTATGCTTTGCTTAACAAATGCGGCCCCTGTCTCAGCCCCAGCCTGCAAATGTAATACCCCCAGGCATAGGATTGTGCTCAGCGGTAAAGTGTTCTCTTACTATCTCCCAGGGTCAGCTTTCAGCTCCTCCACTGACATGCCATCGGGTTGCATTCAGTCACAGCAATCCCTCTGCACTTGGGGAGGAAAGGTATACTGGACTGGAGTAACATCCAGGACCATAAAGTACCAGACCCGGAGGTGTCAGGCATATAGGACCCTGCATCCTCTGGACATTAGTCCAATACCTAGGGCTACAGTGATTCATAGGGCAGTCGCCCCAGTGCTAGCCCTCCAGTGGTATCAACACCAGTATCAGCAGTTGTAACCTTCCCAAGGACCTCAGCCTTATAGGCAGGTATTAGTGATGCTAAAAGGGATAAAACACCTTATAGCATCAAAGAGGGGAATGTGGCAGGAAAAGAAACTGCTCTCTGTAACACTTGCAAGTTTTGTAGGGACAAAAGCTGAGTAAAAGTTATTTTTAGGTAAGGAGCCAGCTAGCAGAGTTGCTAAGTAAAGATATCTGAAGGTCACTATGCCCCTGCTTCTGAATGCTTGCTTTCAGCAGCTGGTTCCCCTTCCCTTTCTGCCAGGGTAACTAGTATATAAAAAGGACCCCTAACCCAGCCTTTTTGGCTCAGGATTTGGGAATTGACTCCCTTGAGCCCCGCGCTCACATAATAAAGTTTGTGCTTCGTTATTTCCCGAGTGTGGGTGGATTTTCCACAACAACATAATACTCAATTTTGAAATAATGAAAACATTTTTAAAGATCAAAAACATGTCAAGAATGTCTGCTCTCATTACTATTATTAAAAATAATAATGGAATATTTAGACATAGCAAAAAATAAATAAAATGCATCTAAATAAAAAAGAAAGTAAACTGTTAGCATTTGTAGATGACATGATACTCTATACAGAATTTCTTTTTCTTTTTTTTATTGTTGTTCAAGTACAGTTGTCTCCATTTTCTCTCCACCACTCCCATCAGCCCAATGATGCCCACCTTCAACCCACTTTTGGTTTTGTCCAAGTGTCCTTTACATATGTTCCTGAAAAATCTTCTCCCTTTTTCCTCCTCTTATCCCATTCCACCTCCCCTCTGGTTATTTTCACATTGTTCTTAATTTCAATGTTTCTGGTTATATTTTGCTTGTTTGTTGATTAGGTTCCACTTATAGGTTAGATCATATGGTATTTATCTTTCACCTCCTGGATTACTTCATTTTGAATTATCCTGTCCAGTTCCATCCTCACTTTTGTAAAGGATGGGAACTCCTTATTTCTTTCTGCTGCATAGTATTGTGTCATGTAAATGTACCATGGTTTTTTGATACACTAATTTACTGATGGGCAGTTACTTTGCTTCCAGCACATGGCTTTGTGAATTGTGCTTCTATGAACTTTGGGGCACATAGGTTTGTTTGAATTGGTATTTCAGTGTTCTTAGGTATAATCCCAGCAGTGGAATTGCCAGGTCAAAAGGCAGTTCCATTTTTAGTTTTCTGAGAAAATTCCATACTGTTTTCCACAATGGCAGCACCAGTTTCCATTTCCACCAACAGTGCACTAGGGTTCCCTTTTCTCCACATCCTCTCCAACATTTGTGACTTGATTTGTTTATGAAGGCCATTTTAACTGGTGTGAAGTGGCATCTCATTGTGACTTTAATTTACATCTCTTTGCAAATTAGTTAGTGATGCTCATCATCTTTTCATATGTTGCTTGCCCTCTTTACTTCCTACTTGGATAAGTGTCTGTTCAAGTCCTTTTCCCATTTTTTAATTGGGTTATTTGTCTTCTTCAAATGGACTCCTGTGAGTTCTTTATATATTTTGAAACTCAAACCCTTGTCTGAGGTATCATTGGCAAATACACTTTCCCATATAGTTGGTTCTCTTTCCATTTTAGTGCTGTTCTCTTTAGCCAACGACAAGTTTTTTATTTTGATGAGATAGTATTTCTCTTCACTTTGTTTATGTCCCTTGCTCCAGGGAACATATTGGTGAAGATTTTGATGCATGGAATATCTGAGATTTTCTTGTCTATGTTCTCCTCTAGGGCTTTAATGATTTCAGGACTTGTATTTAAGTGTTTTGTCCACATTGAATTTATTTTTGTATACGATGTAGGTAGCTGATCAAGATTCATTTCTTTGTATGTAGCTTTCCAGCTCTCCCAACAGCATTTATTGAAGAAACTCTTTTTATTCCTCTTTATGCTTCTGCCCCCTTTGTCAAATATTAAATTTCCATAGAGACTTGGGTTTATGTCTGGGCATTATATTCAGTTCCATTGGTCTATGTGTCTATTCTTACAACCCTACCAGAGTGTTTTGATTACAGTGGCCTTATAATACAGTTTGATATCAGGTACTGTGATCCCTATTACTTTGTTCTTCTTTCTCAAAATTGCTGCAGCCATTCAGAATCATTTATGGTTCCACATACATTTTTGAAATGTTTGTTCTGTATCTGTCAAATATGTCATTGGTATTTGAATAGGGTTTGCATTGAATCTATCAGTTGCTTTGGTCCAGGGAACACACCCACCTCCGCAAAAATATCTTATCCCCACAATCTCAGTAACAATGGCATATGAATTACTATTAATAAGGGTGTAAAGAGATTAAGACTATTATAAGAAAAGAGAGAATTAACCTATAGTATAAATTCTAGTGACTTACTATACACTAACTGCTGGACAAGAAATGAACATTGAAAAGCTATGCAGGGAAGAAAATATCACTAATCATCGAGAATACCATAGTCAATTTCATCTCTGTAGCCTTCAGTACTTAGCACTGTTTTTTACTTTCCAGATCCGCCTCTCATGGTGTTAGACATTGATCCTTTATGACCTTAGGCAGCCTGCTCTGTGACTACGAGATATCTGCTGTCTGTAGTTGTCTCTTTCAGTAGTTAATTACTCAATCTGAACTCAGCAGTCAGGCTTAAGTCCCATAGGGTGGGGCAGAATTCCTCCTGGGGTTGTGGCTATTGTATCCCTTCAGGCTGCTGCTGCTTGGGGGTAAGAAGTAGTCTGCCTGAGCAGGTTGGCTACTACATATGGGAGTTGACTAAGCACCAGGATTCAGGTGGCTGGTCTCTCAGTATTCTATTTTTATCCCTTTATTTCTTGAATATTCATATGATTATTTTTGATGTATTGAATCGCATCAATTGCTTCCTGCATGTTCAGTCTTTCTGCCATCGCTGGTATAATTCACACTAGATCAGGGTGTATAATCATTTTAATACATCATTCAATTTGGTTTGGTATATTTTATTGAGAATTTTGTTGTTAAATGTGCATTTATCAAGAATATCGGCCTGTAAGTCCCTTTGTTTTGCAGTCTCTTGCATTATTTTGGGTATCACAGTAATGGTGGCCCAGAAAACAAATTTGTAAGTGAATTTCATCAATTCATGGATTAGTTGAGAAGGATATGTACTGATCATTTTTAAAATATTCGTTAGAATCCCCCTGTAAATCTCTCTGGACCTGGGCTTTTCTTTTCAGGTGTTTTAATTACTGATTCACATATATTGCTAGTAATAGGTTTGTTCAGGTAATGCGATATTTCATCATTGATTCTTCAAAGGTGTATGTTTGGAAATTTTCTATTTTAAATGGTTAAATTTGTTGTATATGATTGTTGATGATATTCTTTAAACATTCTTTGTGATTTTTATAGTGTTGATTGTTGCTTCTCTTTTTCCTGTTTTATTTATTTTTGTTTTCTCTCTTTAGTGCTTGATGGGTCTTATTAGAGGCTTTTCAAACTTATTTACCATTTCAAAGGAGCCTTTAGTTTTATTATTCATTACACTATTTCTTTTTCTTTCTTTATCATGGCACTGATCTTTGTTTTATTTTTATTTCAGATTACTTTTTGGTTAGTCACTTGTTTTTCTAGAAACTCAAATGATTTTTTTGCAGTTTTTTTGCTCTTTAGTTAGAACTGTATTCTGATAGGCTCCTATTATAAGAGCATCTAATAAATGCAGGTTTTTGAAGACCATATTTGATACATTTTTTTGTCTGAGTGTAGTTGTGGGTTTTCTGTTTGCTTTCATTTTTTAAAAGATTTTATTTATTTATTTATTTTAGACCAGGGGAAGGGAGAGAGAAAGATAGGGAGAGAAACATCAATGTATTTTTTGCCTTCACATGTCCTTTACTGGGGAACAGGACTGCAACCGAAGCATGTGCCATGATTGCGAATCAAACCAGCAGCCCTTTCATTCACAGGCCAGCTCTCAGTCCACTGAGACACACCATCCAGGTCATTTATTTTAATTTTTGATTTGTTGAGTGTTTGGTAGTATGTTGATTAATTTCCAAATATATTGTTTGTCTTGTTTTCTTTCCCATATGTCATTTCCAGTTACTTACTACTGGGGGAAGAAAATATGGTTCACATAGCCCTGCCTGGTGTTCCTCTGTGGATTGAGCACTGGGCTGTAACTGAAGGATCACCAGTTCAATACCATGTCAGGGCATGTACATGGGCTGATGACCCGGTCCCCAGCGGGGGGTGCATGTGAACCAACCACACACTGATGTTTTTCTCCCTTTTTCCTTCCCTTTCACCCTCTCTAGAAATAAATGAATAATATCACTTAAAAAAGAAAACAAACATATGGTTCATATAACTTTAAACTTTTAAACTTATTTAGGGTTTTCTCCTAGTATAAGATCTATCTTAGAAAGTTTTCCATACAAAATAAAGAAAAATGTGTAGCCTGCAGTTTTAAATGCAATGGTCTACAAACACCTATCAAGGAAACCTCTTCTGCTGTTGGTCTAATATTATTTTTTTAATTGTCTAAAACACAGCGCTTTAAAATGTGAGTATTCTTTAATCATTCCATTCCACATTTAATTCTCAAAAGGAACCCTTGAAATAAATGGTTTTTCACCTCAGGATTACAGACAAGGAAAGTAAAAGGCTTTTAACTATTTTAAATTCAAAACACAATTAATAGGATTTCCAATTTGTCATCCAGAAACTGTTTCCCCAACCATCCATATCTAATCTAGTAATAATATAGTAAGAAAGTTTAAAAAGATTAGCAAGATGGATGAAAAAGAGAATTAGGTGGCTCTAGCAAGGGGCTTTTAGCAGTAGTTTTACACTTGACTCTGTGGGTCTGAAGTTCACAGAGTCTAGCCACAGGTTGTCTGTATGGCACAGGGTGAAGATCATACAGTTGATCATGCAAAGATATTAGAACAAGGCCAGCAGTTAAGGTGTAAAAGAATAGCAAAGTGGCAACGAGTTTAGAAAGGGGATGGACCACAACCAGGGTACTATCATGCCTTCCTCACCTATATGCAATTCTCTCCTCCTTAGGACATGTACTAAAAAAATGGAGGTGCTTCCTCTGGACTCAAAGATCACTAACCTATATCTATTGTCTTGTGATATTTCACTCAAGTCCACATTTGGAAAATGCCTCCAGATACAAACCATTCTAAGAAAACACCACATATGACATAAGTACAGGAAACATACAGTGATGCGTAGTTTGACTGCCAGATCCTCTGACCAAACCGAAGATCAATTGTGTGTCTGCTTTTTTTTTTTTTACTGAGATATGGGAAGTGTTTCAGGGAGGGCTTGCTTCAATGAGATATATAAGATATAGAGTTGAAAGAGTGAACTGCATCCAAAATGATACGAATCTTGAGTGGGCCTTGGGATTTTCAGCTCCCCCCTATAAACTCCTAAACAGGCCACACCAAAACCAAAACCTGGACTAGATAAATGGCATCTGAAACCCCTTGGCAGTGTTATCCTCAACTTTGGAAGGTGTTATCCTCAACTTTGGAAGGCCATGGGCAAGAGAAGATTGAGGCAGAAGGCCTTCTATGTCTGAGTGGAAATTTACAAAAATGAACAAGCACAGCAGGTCCAGCAATGTGTTCTCCAAAACCAAGTACCAGGTAAACACCAGCCATGGCTGATCCAATATATCCATCCAAATACATATAAGATATATTTTCTAACAACTTTCACAGAAGCAAACTGAGGCTCAGAAAGATAAGGGTGTAGACTCATGGCAAATCCTAGAAATGGGCAGTGTCACCATGTGACATGAAGTTGACCAGTGGTCACCTAGAGAAAACCTGTCCCAGGATATTTTGGGTGCTGTTGGATGTCAGAAAAGAAAATAGGTAGGCAGTCATGGAAACAAAGGTCCTACATGTGAAGTTTAGTACCATGGACACTATGGGCATTTCACCATTATGCCTTCAGAGAGACCTCAATATGCAAGCCTCATCCACAGGCAAAATAATGTCATGCTCACAATAAATGATACAAAAAGGGACATAAATGTCAGCCACATTACATTTAACGAGTAGAAGTATACAGTTCCAGATGTCACCCAGGAACACTCAGCACATCAAAGATATTTTGCAGGGACAGATGTACACAAGACAAAAAAACTCTCAGCTATAAATGTATAATTTGAGTTTAATGGTGAGGAAAATTATTCAATGATTATCTTCAAGGCATTTTGTTAGCTGAGGAACAACTGGTTGCCCCTTATGGGTAGTCTGTATCAAGAGCATTGTCCCAGTGAGTCTGAAACCAACAACCTGATTATATAAATAAGAATGGCAAACAACTGTACTTGAACAACAATAAAAATGAATGAAATAAAATTAAAAATGAATGAATAAAGAGTACAATAAAAAGAAAGGCTTAGAGATTATTAAAAAAGAAAAGAGAGGCCTCAAGATTTCAAATTGTCCCTCAAAGGCTTACAGCTCAGAATTACAAACCCCCTAAAGTCTGGAAGAATCATATTTGGATGAAGCTCTGAACCCTCATCTGCCTGTGAAACAGAGGAAAATATCTGCAGAATGCCTTTCCTTCCCAATCCAGAGACAGTGTCAGGAACAACACACACAGCGAGAGCCTTCTTGACCTCAAATGAAGATACAGATTGCTTTTGGTTTACTTTAAATTGAATTTTGATACCTCTATTATGGAGATTCCAAATTGCTAAAAGTGGCGAATACTTAATGATTTCACAAAGAGAAATAGCACATTCCAACAAGAAATCTATATGATGATTCAGGATGGAAGAAATCTGTTTTGCAGGTAACCCAGCTTACAGGTGCTTCAAAGTATCATTAAAAGAAGTGCTCATCCATGACCAAAGAAAAAACACATTTGAGGACTAGTACACAAGGGCTGTTTCCATTTAAAAGAATGATAAATTCACTGACAGGCCATTTTCAGTAAAGTAGCTAAAATCAAACAGAGATAACAATGTGATAACTCCAGCCTATCCAGTTTGAATCAAGCTATAGCATATATATATAATTTCATTTCATCTGGTTATCTTTCTATGCACAGCCCAATTTCTGAGTGAATTTATTGACATAAAGTGTTGTATGATACCAACCTTCCTGTGTAAAACCATTGCTTACATGACTACCTACATGCTTACTTATCTGGCGTAACACCAAACAACACATTCCATACTTGATTTTCAGAAAATGGGCACTAGGTCATCCCCTTGGCTCAAGGTGGCTCTGCCAACATCTAGTTTGTGTCATGAGAGTAGCTCATCATCTGCATGAGACACATTTTGCATGTCTGAGAATTTGGTAGTGTAAAATAAACCTTGTGTAATTTTAGATGTATTAATTGGAGCAGCCATGGCAGGTTTCCCCCTTATGCTTCTTCTTGCAGAATATGTAGCTGGCCCAGCTGTGATTGTATTTCATAAATTTCAACTTTCCATAGAATCACTTACCTTTTTTCTTATTTACCTGTGGCCATTATGAGTTTTAAAAAGTACATGAAAAGCAACCCTCAAGGAGCTTTTGATGCAATTTAAGGGGTCCTGGTTTGTGTTTTGCATTGGCCAGATAAGGCATTCATGCAGACAGCCAAACTCCCAAGGCCCACTCAGATTTTTCATATGATTTTCAATACACTTCATTCATAAAACTCTATATTATACATCTGCTAATGTATACACATTCTGAGACAACTTACAACACTAGTGAAGGAGGCAGGACAAAATCTGGTAACCTAAGTTTCAGTAGGAGAGTAAACATTTACAGAAGACATTATTTAAAATCTCTTCCTATAGGTCACTTATGGTATTTTCATAGTCTTTGTTGCATCTGGTGGCATTTTTCAAGTGGTGACTAGAGGGATGGATGAGGATGGATCACAGGACCATATACAAAGGGAGTGTTTTTTGTTTCCAGAAGAAAAACCTTGTGTTTCTACAGAACATAGGCTTAATTGGAGAGCATTACTTTGTGGGTGAGGAAGGCATGGCAGAATCCTAGATTTGGTCCAAGTCCATCCTATTTTTGTGTCTTCTATTTGATCTCATTTCAGGTGCTGGCTTCACAGAGTACCCATCATCATTACCTTCACCATCATTGGTTTGTGCCATAAGAATACATGTGGCCAGACTATGTAAAGTCCAGTTGCACAGAGTCTAACCAGGTACAAAACCTGGTTAGAACCACTGGTGAGAAAGCCCATTTCTTTTCCAGGTTTATCCAAACTCTCCTTGAGTTGTTTTCTACATTTATAGAGGATATGAAGAGCTGAAAATATACATAGTTCCAAGTCTAAAATTTTGGAACTGCCACAGATAGGTGGTCATTTCAATGTACAAAACTTATCTTTTGTGATTTTTATCTGAAATACTGAGATTAAAATGGACTTGTCTCAAAATGTCCCTGGGATAATAAACATGGAATACAATTTTTAAAGGGCAGTAATTTTCATTTATAATACTCTATGTTAATAAATCAATTATAAATATTGGCCTTAACTGCCACATGAAAACACTTGACATCATAAATATTTATAAAGGATTTATTGTCCTAGCCTGTGTGACTCAGCATATTGAGCTTCAGCTTGTGAACTGAAAGGTTTCTAGCACATGTCTTGAATGCTTGCCAGATCCTATTTTGGGAGCACTTGAGAGGCAACCAGATCAATGTTTCTCCCACATATTTATGTTGCTCCCCTTTTCTTTCTCCCTTAATTACCCTCTCTCTAAAACTAAGTAAACACAATCTTTTTTTAAGAAAAGACTTTGATTAAAAAATTACTATGTGAATCACTGTGTAAGTTTTATTGTCTAAAAAAGAAAACACTTGGAAATGCGGCATTTGACTATTTATATAACAGCTTTTAATTTTTATTATTCTAATGATTAGTGATATTGAGAATCTTTCATGTCTATTAACCTTTTATGCCCTCTTTGCAAAAGTGTCTGTTCAGGTTCTTTTCCAATTTTTAAAATCTATAAATTCTGTTTTGGTGTTGATTTTCTAACATTCTTTATAAATTTTGGATGTCAAACCCATATCAGACATAGTGGCAAATTCCATTTTCTTTTCTCAACCACATTGATGTGATGATCATGGGCCAATCTGCACATTTCACCTTGTGGACACTCAGTCAGTGAGGGAATAGAGGATAAAGTGTTAGGGATGTCAAAACTTAGTGACATTCCTACCTTCCACAAAGACATCACATTTCTCTGAGACACTCTAAATTATTTCTCTTCAAAGTCTCTGAGGATCCCTTACACATGCCCCTGTTCCCATTTTTTTGGTGGATTCTTTGTCCAGATAGGATGAGAATAAGTTCAAATTGCCATCTGGCAAGTAACTTGGTCCACACCCACATGCCATGCAAGGAAGTAAACCTACGTAAAGACAGTACATGGGAGGTTGGGGATCAAAGTACAGTGGTAGGGAAGATTTATGGAAGGATTCCCCCAAAATGAGGTCCCAGTACCTTCTCACTGGTTTACACACAAAGCCCCTATGACAATGCCCTCATACACTCTCTCCAGTGTTATTCTATGGTTTTTAAAATACTTTGAAGACAAAATGTACTAATTACTATTTAAATATTTGGCAGACTTCACCTATAAGCCATCTGGTCCTGGGATTTTGTTATTTGGGAGTTTTGATTACGGTTTCACTTTCACTGCTGGGAACAGCTCTGTAGACTTTCGCTGTTTCTACTTGATCCTTGGGAGGCTCTATGTTATTGAAGAAACTCCATTTCATCTAGATTGTCATATGTGTTCATATGTAATTGTTCATACTGTTTTTTCATGAATTTTTAAACTTGTGGCATTCTTTGAGGTTTTCCTTTTCATTTTTATATCTATTTTATTGATTATGCTCCTACAGTTTTTCAACTATTTTGTCCCTGTTATTCCCCTCCACCCTGTACCCCACCTCCCACCAGCATTCTCTCACCTTAGTTCATGCCCGTGGGTCATATATGCAACTTCTTTGGCTTCTCCTTTCCCTATACTATTCTTAACCTCTCCCTGTCTATTTTGTACCTACCATTTCTGCTTCTTATTCCCTGTACATTTAACCCCATGCTGCTCCCCACCCACCCTCCTACTGATAACATTGAATATGATCTCCATTTTTGTGAATCCATTCCTGTTCTAGCTGTTTCCTTAGTTTGTTGATTTTGTTTTTGTTTTGAAGTTCAGTTGTTGCTGGTTGTGTGTTTGTCATTTTACTGTGCATATTTTCAATCTCCTTTTTCCTAGATTAGTCCCTTTAACATTTTATATAATAAGGGTTTGGTGTTGATGAACTGCTTTAACTTTACCTGTCTGGGGAGCGCTTTGTCTGCACTTCCATCCTAAATTATAGTTTTGCTAGATAGAGTAATCTAGCTTGTAGGTTTTTGACTTTTATGACTATGAATACTGCTTTCCAGCCTCTTCTTGCCCATGTGGTTTCTTTTGAAACAACTGAGAGTTTTATGGGAACTTATTCCTAGGTAACTGTCTCCTTTTCTCTTGCTGCTTTGAAGATTCTCTCCTTATCTTTCATCTTAGTTAATGTAACTATGATGTGCTTTGGTGTGTGCTTCCTTGGGAACAACTTCCTTGGGACTCTTTGAGATTACTGGACTTCCTGGAATTCTATTTTCTTTGCCAGATTAGGGAAGTTCTCCTTCATTATGTTGTTAGAGAAGTGTTCAATTTCTTCCTCTTCCTCTTCTCCTTCTGGCATCCCTATGATTCAGATGTTGGAATGTTTAAAATTCTCCTGGAGGTTCCTAAGCCTCTCCTCATTCTGCTCTGGCTGAATGTTTATTTCTCCCTTTTGTTCCAAATCATTGATTTGAGTCTCAGTTTCCTTCCTGTCACTGTTGGTTCCCTGTACATTTTCCTTTATTTTGCTTTGCATAGCCTTCACTTTTTCCTCTATTTTGTGACCATACTGAACCATTTGTGTGAGCATCCTGATTACCAGTGTTTTGAATTGTGCATCTGATAGGTTGGCTATCTATTCATCTCTTAGTTGTACTTGTTCTGGAGCTCCGCTCTGTTCTTTCATTCGGGTAGTATTTTTTTGTCTCAGAGCACCTGTTATGTAGTAAGGGGTGGAGGCTTAGGTGTTTGCCAGGGTGGGACAACCCACAACACTGTGTGGTGGGGCTGTACATTGGGGAGGGGTTCAAGAGAAAACAATGACACTTGTCTGATTCTCAGCTGCTTGCAGTCACTTCCTCTGCTACCCACAAGCAAATTGAGCCCTTCTGGTCCTGATTCCTACATGGGTGGTTTTCTGTATGTTCCAGGACCCTGTGGGTCTCTCCAATGGACATTCCTGTGAGTCTGGGAGTTTCTTCCACCACCTCAACCCCCACAGGTTTTTCTAGTCAGTAGTTTTGAGGCTTTATTTCCCCACACTGGAACCCTGGGTTGGGTGGCCTCTCTCACTCCCCAGGTGTTTCTCCTGGTTTATCTACATGAAAATGTGGGACCACCAGCTTCAGAAGCCACCGCCTCACCTGTTCCACCAGCCAATGCCTTGCCTGCCCTGATACTGCAGCCAATGCCTTTCTGCTAAAACTCTGCACTGTGCCCACCATTTCTGCCCCTCCACCCTGTATGGGAGGGACTAGAGAGGGAAACATGCAGCTCACCTCCTCTGCCATAGCCCACTTTCCAAGGAACCTGCATCTGAGACTGGCAGTTTCTCCCACCATACTCCACAGTCAGGTCTGAGTCTCAGTTTCCAGTTTATCCACTTCACCCACATGGTCCACTTCCACACCACTTTTCTCTAGGTTTGCCCCACCCATGCGTTATAAAACCTCACCATGGATCCTATTCATCTGCCTGTCTTACTGGTCTGCTTGGTCTGGTTGACTATTTCTTTAATTCCTTGGTTGTCAGAGTTCCATCCAGTTTGATTTTCCAGCACTTCCAGTTGTTTATTGATTTTAGTTTGGTTGTTATTCTCCTTTTGGTTGTGTGAAGAAGCAAAGGGTTTCTACCTATGCCTCCATCTTGGCCAGAATGTGCCCCTATTTCTGAGTTCTTGTTTTTAAGGTTTTATTTCTTTATCTTTAGAGGGTAATGGAGGAAGAAAGAGAGGAAGAGAAACTTCAGTGTGTGGTTGCCTCTCATGCACCCCTAGTGGGGACTTGACCTACAAGGCAGGCATAATTATTGTTTTAGTTTTAAACCTACCTGGTGTCAGGTTGTTCATGCTCCCTCAATGCTCCTTCATAGCCCCTTATTCCATCAAATAAGTATTTGTCAGATGTTCATTGACCACATAAAGGCTTGTCTATTCCTGTGTTATTGGCTCAAATTCTTTTCCTGTATTGGACTATCTCGCCAACTGAATTGTCCAATTACCCCTTTGCTAAATCTAAAATGTTCATAATGACAGTATTAAAACTTGATTTACTGCAAAAGGAAGAACAATTAACATCCTTACTTGAGATGTTAAAAGTTATTATAATGTGTCTTTTTTGGGGAGGGAGGCACAGTGTCTTCACATTGGAAAAGGATGACATCTTGCATCATTTTGTTTCATGTCGGGCAAATCAAGCTTCAGTAGCTTAGAGGGAATGTGGAGAGATGTGTTTTAGGCGGTTGTCAGTTCTTACATGAAGGAGCTTGAGCAGCCATTCAAATCCATAGGTCTCTATTCTAGTCTCTATACTCAGGGTGTTTCTTGCAGACTCAAGGAAAATGCTCTTAAGACAGACTTCCTACAGGAAGAACTGTTGTTTTTCACCTAACAAAATGTCCTGAAGGGAATAATTGTTTTATTTTTTCTAACCAGCAAACATAAATTTTACATTTATAGTTCAGAATATTTTTATGTTAAAAATCTCCATTCCTAGCCCTGGCTGGCGTAGCTAAGTGGATTGAGCGCGGGCTGGGAATCAAAGTGTCCCAGGTTCGATTCCCAGCCAGGGTACATTCCTGGGTTGCAGGTCAGAACCCCCAGCAACCACACATGAATGTTTCTCTCCCTCTCCCACTCTCTCTCTCTCTCTTTCTCTCTCTCTTTCTCCCTCCCTCCTTCCCTCTCTAAAAATAAATAAATAAATCAAATCTTTAAAAAAAAAATCTCCATTCCTCTACCCATGAACATAAAGAACTTACAGTTACTGGGTGATGTTCACACCATGATCCTTTAGGTGGTTCCTAGGAATGTTGCCTGCATTATGTCTCTTTTCTACTTACTTAGCGTGAAGATAACACCAGCTTATCTGTGAATGAAACTTTTACCTTAAGGGCTATCTAGGAGGCATTAGAAAGCTGTGTGCCAGGTGTCTGTAGTACTTACGATTCAATGTAGAACATCCACCTATATGACTACCTAGCTGTTCAACTAAATGGCATTTAATACCACACAGTATATCATAGACCAGCTTTTCACTAGGTGATTACTGGCTTTCTCCACAGGACAAGATGACCCTGTCTACCTTGAGTTTCTATCTGGGAATATTCATCATCCCTTTGATCTTCAATTTACCTCTCTGAAAGTGGATAGTTAAATAAAATTTGTGTAATTTTTAGTGGAATTAATTGTATCAGCCATCGCCAGTGCATAAGTGGTAATTTTTTGTGCATAATATCCTGATGGAATATGGTGGTTCTTCACATTTATAACTTTCCACTTTGTCATGAGAAGTTCTCTGCCTTTTTCCTCACTGGCCTGTGGCCATTTGGACTTTGGCAAAGCACCTGGAAAGCAGTCTGTTAAGAAATTATATATGCTGATTTTCCCATCATAGATTTTGTCTTTATGGGACCAGATTAAAATCTCTGGGGGCTACAGAGAAGCCCCAGACTAATTCAGGTATTTGGTTCAATGTTGCATGGACTTTATTTATTCAAATACATATATACACACAGATACACACACACACAGGATTCTTTATGCTAGTTGCAGGCTGACACAGACCTCAGCTCATGGGGTCTATGGAGTTATGGATGAGACTCGAGGCAAATTCACAGGGACTATCGAGTTCTGTGGTTGAAAAAGGATGGCACAGTCACTCTCTCAAGAGAAGAATGACTCAACCTTTGCCTTGACAACTTTTATTGCTTTTCTGGGCACATTATGTTGGTGATGGTCCTCATTTATTATGCACAGGTTTGTTTTAGGTGGTTACCTTTTAGAGAAAACAAAGGACAGGATGCCAGTAATCACATCACAGAAGAAGGATATTTGCAAATGCAAAGGGAAAAGTGGTTGAACTGGTTACACTCATCCTTGGAAGGTTTAGCATAGATTTTAGGAAATTACTTTAAAGATATGCAGTAAACATTTTCTGCCTCAATTCAGGGTGAGGGAGTTTTAGCAAAAAGTAAGTCTCAAACAGGCCTAGGTACAATGCAGGCCTGGTTCCCCACAAGAGAACCTATCTATAGGCATGAGTCCTGTGCATTGGACCTCACTTTCCACTGGTCTTACCGAGTGAGAGCTGGGCCCACACCACATAGGACAATCTCCTATAGCAGGCACTTTCTGTGACACAGCATAACTCATGAAAAAATTGTACACGATTCTGGAGCTTCAGTTTTAGTAGAAATGTAGAGAAAATAGGCATCTTATAATTCTCTTCTCCATGTAGCCAGATGGTATCTTTGGAGCCTTCTATGTATCTGGAGGCGTATTCCCAACACTGCCCAGAATGATTAATTACAGGAACATTTAACAATGTGATTAAGCTTTGATTTTAGAAAAAGTGCCTCTTGTTACCATAGAGCATGTGTTGGAAAGAAAAGCCTTGCATTGTGAGTGAGGATGTCCTAGTCAAGTCTGGATTCTGTCTAAGCCTATCTTATGGCATGTACTGTTTTTATCCTTTTCAGTGCAGCTGATGGCTTTGTTCTTATGACCTTCACAAATTCTTCATTACCAACCTGTGCCAACCAGTTTGTGAGGCCAGGGTCTCTGGCATTCAGCTCCACAAAGACAGTTGTACAAAACATTATGAGATTCTTGAGAAGAATACTCCTATTTTCCCCACATTTCCTGCACTCTTGAGTTTTTCTGCTACAATTTAAAAAAGATATTGAGGGACAATGTGGCCGAAAATTTCATGTTAGAATCTTGAAACTGCCACTGAGTACAGAATTTGCATTTTGCCTCTTCCTTCTGTAATAAGGGGATTTAAAAAGCACTTGTATTAGAAGGCTGTTTTGAGAGTTCAATGTGGAATAAAATGGTTAAATAACAATAGTTTTATTTTAAAGTAATGAGTTTTAAAAAATATTACTAAGATAATAATGGCCAGAATTGTAGGAAACTGGAATCAGCTATATAAAAAAAGGACAATTGAAACATAATTGCTATTACCACAAACTGTGTTTTCTGAGAAACCCCATAATTGTAAACAAAATAAGTGAAGGAGCATAACTTAAACAGAATTCCTCGGACTTTTTTCCCCCATTCATATACTGATGGGCTCTAAGTCTGCCTATGAATCTTGGCTAATGTAAATCACATGACAATAAATAGGGGTGTTACCAAACAGCACTTTGGGTTCTGCTGCCCACTGCCACAAGCCAGAAGCAAAAACTTCAGAGGCAAAGGCCTCTTTTCAAAAACAGATACTGAAGCCTATCAAATCACACCTTTAATCACTGAAGCCCATCAATTAAGGCTAAATTCTAACTCTACAGTTGTCCTATGTTTTCCCTCTTAGTTTCTTTTTTTTATTGTTCAAGTACAGTTTTCTGTGCTTCCCTCCACCCCTCCCCACCATCCCAGTGCATTCCATCTCCTTCTCCTCTTTCCATCCCCCTTGTTATTGTCCATGTGTTCTTTATCATTATTCTTGTAAACCCTTCACCCTTTCCCACCATTATTACCTCCCCTCTCTCCTCTTTTCACTGTCAGCCAATTCTCAATTTCAATGTCTGTGGATATATTTTGTTTGCTTGTTTGGTTTGTTGATTAGGTTCCTGTTAAAGGTGAGATATTATGGTATTTGTCCCTCACCACCTGACTTATTTCACTTAGCATAATGCTCTCCAGTTTCATTCATGCTGTAACAAAGGGTAGGAGCTCCTTCTTTCTTTCTGCTGCATAGAATTCCATTGTGTAAATGTACCATAGTTTTTTGATTCTTTCATTTACTGATGGGCACTTGGGTTGCTTCCATGACTTAGCTATGGTAAATTGTGCTGCTATGAACATTGCAGTGCATAGGTTCTTTTGGATTGGTGTTTCAGGGTTCTTAGCATATAATACTAGCAGTGGAATTGCTGGGTCAAAAGGTAGTTCCATTTTTAGTTTTCTGAGGAAATTCCATAGTGTTTTCCACAGTGAATGAACCAGGCTGCATTCCCACCAACAGTGTACTAGGGTTCCCTTTTCTCCTCAACCTTCCCAACACTTATTGTTTGTTGCTTTGTTTATGATGGCCATTCTCAATGGTTTCAGGTGGTATCTCTCTGTAGATTTATTTTGCATTTCTCTGATGGCTAGCAAAACTGAGTATCTTCTTATATGTCTCTGGGTCCTCTGTATGTCCTCTTTGAAGCAGTGTCTGTTGAAGCCTTTGACCACTTTTTAATTAGGTTGCTTGTCCTCTTACCGTGCAGTTGTATGAGTTCTTTATATATTTTGGAGATCAAACCACTGTCTGAGGTATCATTGGCAAATATATTTTCCCATAGGATTGGTTCTCTTTTCACTTGAATGTTGTTTTCTTTAGCTGTGCAGAAGATTTTTATTTCGATGAGATGCCCTTTGTTTATGCTTTCCTTTATGTTTCTTTCTGTAGTGGATATATCAGTGAAAATCTTGCTCCATGAAATATCTGAGATTTTCCTGCTTATGTTCTCCTCTAGGAGTTTTATGGTATCATGATTTATATTTAAATCTTTTATCCATTTTGAATTTATACTTCTGTATTGTGTATGTTGGGGATCAAGTTTAATTTTTTTTTTTGCATGTAGCTGTCCAGTTTTCAAAACATCATATGTTGTAGAGGCTATTATACTACTGCCCCCTTTGTCAAATATTAACCGACCATAGATTCTTTGGCTTATTTCTGGACTCCCTATTCTGTTCCATTGGTCCATGTGTCTGTTCTTAAGCCATTACCAGGCTGTTTTGATTATAGTGGCCTTATAAATCTGTTTGATATCAGTATTGTGATCCCTCCTACTTTCCCTTTTCTTTCTCTGAATTGCTGCAGCTACTCAGGGTTGTTTTTGGTTCTATATACATTTTTGAAGTGTTTGTTCTATATCTTTGAAATATGCCATTGGTAATTTAAGAGGTATTGCATTCAATCTGTAATTCACTGTGGGTAGTATTTACATTTTGATGATGCTAATTTTTCTGATCCATGAACACGGTGCATGTTTCCATTTGTTTGTGTCTTCCTTAATTTCTTTCTTGAGTATTCTGTAGTTTTCTGAGCACAGGTCTTTTATCTCTTTGGATAAGTTTATTCCTAGGTATTTTATTTTCTTGTTGCTATATCTAATGGGATTTTTTTCCTGATTTCTCTTTCTGATATTTCATTGTTGGTATACAAAAGTGCCCTTGATTTCTGAATATTGACTTTGCATCCTGCTGTTTTTCCAAATTAATTTGTTAGGTCGAGCAGTTTTGGGGTGGAGTCTATAGAATTCACTATGTACACTCTCATGTCATCTTCAAACAATGACTTTTTTTTCCTTCTCTTTCAATTTGGATGTATTTTATTTCCTTTTCTTGTCTGACTGCTGTGTGTAGGACTTCCAATACTATGTTAAGTAGAAGTGGTGAAAATAGACAACCTTGTCTTTTCCAGATCTTAGGGGGGGAGATTTTAGATTTTGCCCATTGAGTATGATGTGGGCTGCAAGTCTCTAGTATATGGCCTTTATTAGGTTGAGGAATGCTCCCTCTATTCCCACTTTGCTGAGTGTTTTAATCATAAATGGGTGCTGTACATTATCGAATATTTTTTCAGCATCTTTTGATATGATCATGTGATTTTTGTCTTTGTTTTTGTTTATGTGATGAAATACATTTATCAATGAATATTGTACCTTCCTTGCATCCCTGAGACAAATCCTACTTGATCATGGTGTATGATCTTTTTAATGTATTCCTGGATGCAGTTTTTAAATATTTTTTTTGAGGATTAGAGCATCTATGTTCATCAGAGATATTGGACTCAAGTTTTTTTTTTCTTTCTTGTGCCCTTACCTAGTTTAGGGATTATGATGATGCTGGCTTCATAAAAAGAGTTTGGGAGTCTTCCATCTACTTGGAATTTTTGGAATAGTCTGAGAAAGATAGGGGTTAACTCTTCCTTAAATGCTTTGTAGAATATCCTGTGAAATCATCCAGTCCAGAGCTTTTGTGTGCCAGCAGTTTTTTTTTATTACTGCTTCAATTTTGTCAGCTGTTATTGGTGTTTTCAGGATTTCTGCCTCTTCTTCATTGAGATTTGGAAGATTATATTTTTTTCTAGAAATTTGTCCATTTCACCTAGGCTTTCAAATCTCTTGGCATATAGTTCTTCATAGTAATTTCTTAAACTCCTTTGAGTTTCTGTGGTATCAGTTGTAATCTCTCCTCTTTCATTTCTGATTGTATTTATGTGGGTCATCTCTCTTTTTTTCTTGTTTCTGCTTAAAGTCTTGTCAATTTTGTTTATCTTTTCAAAGAAACAGCTTCTGGATTTATTAATCCTTAGAAATGTGCTTTTAGATTCTATGTCATTTAATTGTCCACTGATCTTGGTTATTTCATGCCTTCTATTGTCTCTGGCTCTCTTTGTTGCTTGTCTTTAAGTTCTTGTAGATGTAGGTTTATGTTGTTTACTTAAAATGTTTCTATCTTTTTAAGGTAGGCCTATATCACTATGAACTTCCTTCTCAGAACTGCTTTCACTGTGTCCTGTAAGTTCTGGGTTGTTGTGAGTTCACAGTCATTGGTTTCCAGAGACCTTTTTTTTTCTTCCTTGGTCTCATTCTTGAACCATTCATTGTTTAATAGCATGCTATTCAATCTCCATGAGATTGAGTGGCTTTGAGTTTTGTCCTTGAGGTTGTTTCTTAGTGTCAGTCTCTTGTGATCTGTTGGGAACCACTCTGCCTGGTATCAGAAGCTGTAACCCCCGCCAAGGCTAAGGCTGAGGGAATGACATTGGACCATAAGCCAGTGAGGAGACAAAAGCTTATCTTCCTGTCAGGAGCACTGCTTCTGCTCCTTTTACTTCACCATGCCTGGCCCCCAATGCTTGGTCAGTTAGCCAATGACGGGTAAGATTCCCCAAGGGGGAAATGACCTAAGACAGGCACGGTCACGTGGGAGGCCCCCAAGGGAGGAGTTTCAGGGCTGCAGCAAAAGGGAGTGATGGACCCTCGCCCCTCGGCTTTGATATAGCCTGAGTCGTCATTGTTTGTGAGAAAATCTCCTTATCTCCTGGTTGCCTTAGTCCCTTTGCTCCACCTAAACCTGAAACAATGACAGAGGGTGGTGCAGCCCTGTGCTGGAAAGGGCAGATTTCCCGGGTGATCAGGCCTAAGAAAGAATATGTAAAATCCTGTGAAACCCGCTCTGTTTAGAATGCTCTCAATTAAATGATAAGCGTCCTAGCAAGAAGTAAGTTTGTTCCTCAAAGTTTTACAGCTCTTTAGCTTCTGACCCCGACTCAAAATGAGCCCTCAGAGTTCTTTGTTATCTATTGTTTGACCCTTACTGCCTGACAATGACTAATGAGCTTTATCTGTATAAATGAACTCAATGTGCAAATGAATCTAATAAAAACCTATTGAGAAACAGGCTCCTAGTCTTTCTCCTTTGAGAGATTGGCCACCCTTCCTCCCCAAGCAGATCATGTCTTGGTAGACTTATTCTCATCTGTGGCGGCTGGGGGGGCCCTGTGGGGCAGAGCCCCCCACATATAGTCTATAAGTCTCTCTCATTTTTTTTGGAGTTTCTTGCATTAGTTTTTGTATCAAAGTAATGCTGGGCTCTTAAGTTAAATTTGTGAGGGATATGTACTAATCATTGTTGTCATATTTGTTACAATCCCCCCATAAATCTCTGTTGGGCTTGGGTTTCTTGGGTGTTTTAGTTACTGATTCAAATGTATTTCTAGTAATTGATTTGTTCAGATAGTGTGATTTGTCATGTTTTAGCCTTCAAAGGGAATAGGATTTAATAATTTTCCATTTTATTAGACGGTTAAATGTGTTGTATATAATTGTTGATGGTATTCTTTAAAAATTCTTTGTGTTTTTTCCTAGTGTTGATTGTTGCTTCTCTTTTTTCTGCTTTTATTTATTTTGTTTTCTCTCTTTACTGCTTGATGGGTCTTCTTAGAGGCTTTTCAAATTTATTTATCATTTCAGAGAAGGAGTCATTAGTTTTATTTATCTTTATTTTTTTCTATATTTTTTCTTATGGCACTGACCTTTGTTTTATTTTTAATTCAACTTACCTTTTTGTTAATTCTTTTTGAATGTATTTAGAAATTCAAATGATTTTATTGAAATTTTTCTGGTCTTTAGTTAGAACTGTACAGTTATAGTCTCCTCTTATAAGAGCTTTTTATAAATGCACATTTTCTAAGACCATATTTGCATTTATATTTGTCTTAGTGTAGCTTTGTTTTTGGTTTCTTTTAATATTGTATTTATTTATTATGTTAGACTGGGAAAATTCGGGAGAAACAGAGAGAGAAACATCAATGTGTGGTTGCTTCTCACGCACCCTCTCCTGGGGATCTGGCCTGCAACATAGGTATGTGCCCTGATTGGGAATCCAACCAGCAACACTTTGGTTCACAGGCTGGCACTACATCCACTGAGCCACACCAGCTAGGACCTCTGTTTTTATTGATTTATTGAGTGTTTCATATTATATTGATTAATTTCCAAATATATTGCTTGTTTTGTTTTCTTTCCTATATTTGATTTTCAGTTTCTTACCATTATCGTAGTTAACATAGCCCATGCTGGTGTGGCTCAGTGGACTGAGCATCAGCCTGTGAATGAAAGGGTCACCAGTTGGATACGCTGTCAGGGCACATTCCTGGGTTGCAGGCCAGGTCCTCAGTTGTGGGCACATGAGAGGCAACCACACACCAATGTTTCTTTTTCTCACTTTTTTCTATCTTTTTGCTTTCTCTAAAAATAAATGAATAAAAGTTTTTTTAAAAAGCAAAGGAAAATATAATTAATATAACTTTAAAAATTTAAGTTTATGGAGGGTTGTTTTTCCTCCTAGTACAAATCTGTCATGGAAAGCATTCCATATGAGATAGAGAAAAACTGTGTACCTGGCATTTTTAATGCAATGGTCTATAAATATTTAACAAAGATACCTGTTTTTCAGTTAGTCTAATTTTATGTTTTTAATCATCTAAAACACAGTGTTTTAAAATAAGATTATTCATCTTTAATTATCTCATATTTTATTTAATTTTCAAAAGGAACCCTTGAAATGAATGTTTTTTTACCTTAGCATTACAGACAATGAAAGCAAAAAGCCTTTTAGCTACTTTAAAATTCACAACACCATTAATAGGATTTCCAGTTTTTCATCCAGGAACTGTCTGTTTCCCCAGCCATCCATATCTAGTAATAATAAGGAACAGTAAGGAACTTTAAATAGATTAACAAGATGGATAAAAAAGAGAATTAAGTGGTTCTAGGAAGGGGCTCTTAGTAGTATATTTAAAACTGACTGTGGGTCTGAAGTTCACAGAGTCTAGCCACAGATTGTCTATATGGCACAGGATGAAGATGAATCAGTTGATCATGAAAAGGCATTAGAACAAGGCCAGCAGTTGAAGTGTGAAAAATAACAAAGTGGCAACAAGTTGAGAAAGGGGTTGAACCAAATCCAGGGTATTTCCAGGCCCTTCTCACCCATAATGGCATTCTGTCCTCCCTAGGACATGCTATAAAAATGGGAGCTGCTTTCTCTGGATTCAAAGATCACTAACCTATATCTATTGTCTTGTGATTTTTAACTCAAGTCCACATTTGGAAAATGCCTTCAGACACAAAGCATTCTAAGACAATACCACATATGACTTATGTGGAGGAAACATCAAGTGATATGTATTTTGACTGCATAGTCCTCTGGCCAAAATTGAAGATCAATTGTTGTGTCTGATTTTTTTTTAACTGAGTTATGATAGTGTGTAAGGGTGGGCCTGTTTGAATGAGACATATAAGATATAGAGTTGAATGAGTGAACTGCATCCAAAATGATACCAAACATCTGAGTGGGCCTGGAGATTTCTGCTGCCCCCACAAATCCCTAAACAGGCCACACCAAAACCAAAAATCTTGACTATATAAACTACATGTGAAACTCCTTGGAAGTTTGCTTTCCAGGTGTTTGTTTCTAACTTCGGATGGCCATGGGCAAGTGAAGATGGAGGCAGAAGGTCTTTTATGAGTGAGTGGAAATTTATAAATATCGACAAGCACAACTAAGTACCAGGTAAACACTAGCCATGGCTAATCCAATATATCCATGGAAATTTATATAAAATATATATTCTAACATCTTTCATAGAAGCAAACTGAGACTCAGAGAGATGAGGGGTTAGCCCCAAGACACATCCTAGAAATCGGCAGAGTCACCATGTGACATGGAGTTGGCCAGTGCTCACCTAATGAAAAACTTCTCCAAGATATTTTGAGTGCTGTTGAATGTCAGCAAAGAAAAAAGATAGGTAGTCATGTAAACAAACGTCCTACATGTGAAGTTTTGTAGCGTGGACACTGTGGGCACTTCAAGCACTGTGCCTTTTGGAGGTTCCTCAATGTGCAAGCCTCATCCTGAGACAAATTTATGTCATGCTGACAATAAATGATAAAAAAAGGAACATAATGTTAGCCACATTACATTTTTAAACAGAATACTAAACTTCTGATGTCCACCCAGGAAAACTCAGCACTTCAGAAATGTTTTTGCAGGCAAAGGTATGCACAAGATGAAAAAACTCTAAGCTATAAATGTAGAATTTGAGTTTAATGGTGAGGAAAGTTATTCAATTATTGTTCTCAAGGCGTTTTGTTAGCTGAGGAACAACTGGTCCCCTTTTATGGGTAGTCTGTATTAAGACCATTGTCTCAGTGAGTCTGAAGCTAACAACCTGATTATAGAAATAAGAATATGAGACAACTATATTTAAACAACAATAAAGAAATGAATAAAATATAATTAAAAATAAATAAAGAGTACAATAATAAAAACCTAATGGCTTAGAGATTATTAAACAAAGAAAAGGTAGGCCTCAAGTTTCCAAATTGTCCCTCAAAGGCTTACAGGCCAGAAAAACAACCCCCTAAAGTCTGGATGAGCCACATTTGGTTTAAGCTCTGAACCTTCATCAAACATGAAAAGGAGGGAAATGTCTGCAGAATGCCATTCCTTCCCAATCTGGAGACAGTATTCAGGAACAACATGCACAATGAAAACCTTCTTGACCTCAAATGAAAATACTGATTGCTTTTTGATTTACTTTAAATTGAATTTTGATTCTCCTATTATGGAGATTCCAAATTTCTAAAAGTGGCAAATACTTAAGGAAGAGATTTCAGGAAGAGAAATAGTACATTCCAATGAAGAATCTGTATGATAACTCAGGACAGAAGAAATTTGATTTGCTGGTAAACCAGTTTACAGGTTCCTCAAAGTATCATTAAAAAAACTGCTCATCAGTGACAAATGGAAAAGCACATTTGAGGAGTGGAACACAAGGGTGGTTTCCATTTAAAAGAATGATAAATTAACAGTCATTTGTTTGCAATAAAGTAGCTAAAATTAGAGAGAGATAATGGCAATGTGACACAGCCTATTCAGTTTGGAATCAGGCTATAGCTATAATACATATAAATATTTCACCTGCCTATCTTTCTATCCACATCCCCATTTCTGAGTGAATTTATATAGTGTTGTATGATACCAGCCTTCCTCTGTACAACCAGCATTTACATGACTACCTACCTGCTCACTTATCTGGCATAACACCAAAAACACATTCTGGACCTGCTTTTCAAGAAAGTGGGCACTAGGTCATCCCCTTGGCTCAAGGTGACTCTGTCGACATCTCGTTAGTGTCATGGGAGTATCCCCGTATCTATATGAGACTCAGTTTGCATTTCTGAAAATTGGGATGTATAAAATAAACCTTGAGTAATTTTACATGGATTAAATGGATCAGTCATGGCAGGTTTCCCCTGATGCTTCTTCCTGCAGCATATGCAGCTGGCCCAGCTGTGGTTCTTGTATTTCATGAATGTCAATGTTCCATAAAAATCACTTGCCTTTTTTTTTTCACTGACCTGTGGCCATTATGAGTTTTAAAAAGTACATGAAAAGGCAACCCTCAAAGAGCATGTGATGCCACTTATGGGGTCCTGGTGTGGTTTTCTGTAGCCAGATTAGGCATTTAGGCAGGAGGCAAAAATCCCCAAGGCCCACTCAGATTTTTCATATGATTTTGAATACACTTCATTCATAAAACTATATATTATACACCTGATAATGCAGATACATTCTGAGACAACTTGCAACACTAGTGAAGGAGGCAGAACAAAATTTGTTAACTTCAGTTTTATTAAGAGAGTCAGGCAATTGTAGAAGACATTTCCTGAAATCTCTTTGCCATAGTTTACTTATGCTATTTTCTTTTCTTTCTTTTTTTTAAAAGATTTTATTTATTTATTTTTAGAGAGGGAATGGAGGGAGAAAGAGAGAGAAACATCAGTGTGCGGTTGCTGGGGGTCATGGCCTGCAACCCAAGCATGTACCCTGACTGGGAATCGAACCTGTGACACTTTGGTTCACAGCCCATGCTTAGTCCACTGAGCTACACCAGCCAGGGCCATACTTATGCTATTTTCATAAATTTGTTGCATCTGGTGACATTTTTCAAATGGCGACTAGAAGGGTGGTCAGGATGGGTCACAGGACCATATAAAAGGGGAGTGGTTTTTGTGTCCAGAAGAAAAACCTCATGTCTCTACAGAACATAGGATTAATTTGAGAGAATTAGTTTGTGGCTGACAGGATCCTGGATTTGCTCCAAGTCCATCCTAATTTGTGTCTTCTGTTCTCACTGGAGGTGCCATTCCCACTCTGATGTCCATCACTATTGCCTTCACCATCATTGTTTTGTGCCATAAGAGGACATGTGGCTAGACTCTGTAAAGTCAAGTTCCACAGAGTCACTTGTACAAACCTAAGTAGGACCACTAGCAAGAAAGCTCATTTCTTTTTTCAGGTTTGTCCAAACTCTCCTTGAGTTTTTTTTTTTTCTAAACTTATGGAGGATATGAAGAGCTGAAAGCATACATAGTTCCAAGTTTAAAACTGTGGAACAGCCAGAGGTAGGTGGTTATTTTAATGTACAAAATATACATTTTGTTTCTTTATCTGAAATACTGAGATTAAAAGGGACTTGACTGAAAATGTCCTTGTGATAATAAACACAGAGTGAAATTTTTCAAAGCAGTAATTTTAGTTTATAATTCTATATGTTAATAAACAAATTAAAATAATGACCTCAACTGCCACTTTAAAATAGTTGACATCATAGATATTTACAAAATATTTTTTTGCCCTGGCTGGTGTGGCTCAGAGGTTTCAACATCAGCCTGTGAACCAAATGGTAGCTGGCACATGCCTGGGTTACATGCCAGGTCCCCTTTTGGGAGCTCCTGAAAGGCAAAATATCAATGTTGCTCTCACACATTTATGTTACTCTCCCTCCCTTCCCCTCTCTCTGAAAGTAAGTAAACACAATCTTAAAAAAAGGCTTTTTTTATTAACAATTTACTATGTGAATCAGTGTGTAAGTTTTATTGACTAAAAAAAACACCTCAAAACAGCTGGCATTTGACTTTTATTATAACAGCTTTTAATTTGCATGTCTGTAATGATCAGAACCATTGAGATTCTTTTCAGTCTATTAACCTCTATTCCTTATTTGCAGAAGGGTCTATTAAGATTCTTTTTCTATCTTGTAAATTGCATTTCTGCATTTTTGGTGTTGGTTTTCTATGTCCTTTGTAAATTAAAGAAAGGGATATCAAACCCTTATCATATATATTGCAATCTCAGGGTGCTGGGAACTGCCCTGCTTGGTTTCAGAAGCTGTAACTCCCCATGGCTAAGGCTGAGTGAGAGACCTTAAGCCACTAAGGATACAAAGCTTATCCCCCTGGCAGGGGTGCTGCCTCTGTCCCCTTTACTTCACCCTGCTTGGCCTCAAGTGGATGATCAGATAGCCAATGATCAGGAAGACTCCTCAAGGGAGAGATGACCTAAGACAGGCATGGTCACAAAAGGGCCCTCAAAAAAGGACTTGGCGGGTATAAAAAAAAGAGGGTGATGGACCCTCGCCCCTTAGCTTTGACATAGCCTGAGTCCTCATTCTGTGTGCAAGAAGTCTCCTAATCTCTTGGCTGCTTTACTTCCCCTGCCTGACTTAAGTGTGAAACCATGCTGGAGGGTGCCGCAGACCTGGGCAGGAACTGGCACTTTCCTAGTGTGATCAGGCCTCAGAAAGAATACATAAAATCCTGTGAAACCTGATTTGCTAAGAATGCCCTCAATTTTCAGATAAAGGTTCAAACATGAAATCAATTTGTTTCCCAAAGATTTATAGCCCTTTTGCTAACTGGCCCTGACTCAGAATAAGCCCTCATAGTTCTTTGTATGTTATCTATTGTTTGATCCTTACTGCCTGACAATGATTGATTAGCTTTATCTGTATTCCTGTGTAAATTGAACCCAATAAAAGCCCATTGAGGAAAAGGCTCCTGGCCCTTCTCCTTTGAGAGATTGGCTACCATTCCATCCCAAGCAGATCATGCCTTGGTAGACTTATTTTCATCCATGGCAGACAGGGAAAGACAGAACATGTGAGGCTGGGGATCAAAGCACAGTGGTAGAGTAGAGTTATTCAAGGATTCCCCCAAAATGTGGTCCTAGTACCTTCTCACTGCTTTGCACCCAAAGCCACTGGGACAATGCCCTCATACACTCTCTCCACTCTGTCACAGTGCATGAGAGGCAGTGTGGTGTAGGAGAAAGCATTGGCAGTTGGTCACCCCAGACCTAGTGGGACTAGGCCATTGGCCATATGCTTCATTTTTGCTGCTGTGTCATTTTAAGCAGATCCTTTATTGCATATATACATTTTTAAAAATTTTTATTTTATGAATTTAAAGGTTTGGAGAGAGAAATGTAGAAAGAGAGTGAAAAACATCAGTTTGTTGTTTCACTTATTTAGGTATTCTTTGTTAAATTTTTGTATGCTGACTGTGGGCATGAGGCATATACAAAACCTACAGCCTCATAGGCTAGGGATGATGCTGTAACCAACTGAGCCACATTGACAGGACCAGATCAATTGATTTTTAAGTTTCAAGGAAGATTTCATCACTTATTTACCTTATTTCAAACACACATAATTCACACATTGCTCTCATGTTATTGTTATGGTAGGTAATGCTGAAATCCACGACCAACCGACATTGCACCAACATTGCCAACATCCATCCACTTGCTTTCTTTGGGCTTTGTTGTGGTATATGCAGAGATGGATTTCTCTTAAAAAGAATTTATTTATTTTTAGAGAGAGGGGAAGAGAGGGAGAAAGAGGGGGAGGAAAGCATCAATGTGCAGAAGCCTCTCCCCACCCCATAGTGGAGACCTGGCCCACAACCCAAGTAAGTCCCCTGACTGGGAATCTAACCAGTGACCCTTTGGTTTGCAGGCCAGTGCTCAATCCACTGAGGCACACCAGACAGGGCAGGTTTTTCTTAAAATTTTATGGGGTCTGGTTTATGGTTGTTTACCTATATGGCGTCCATTATCATTTGTATGCCTTGGAAAGACCTCCTACCTGTTCTGGATGTGGTAGATTTATGGTGGGATGGGGGAAACCAAAGACAACAAAGGAAAAACATGGGGATAGATCAGAAGGAAAAGAGACCTTATAACTTGTGCAGTGAGTGATAGATGAGGTTTCTTTGAGCTGTAGACTTAAATATCTATAGGGGTTTTTAGTTTTTAGGAGTTCCATAGAAGGATTCTCTATTCTGCTTTATTACTTTCTTTAAATCTGTATGTTTTTTTAATCAATGCACCTCCCCCAAATTCAATATTTAAAAGAGAAAAAACTAAAAGTAAAACCAGAGAATGGTTCTTCCGTTTGTTTTCCAGTGAATACTCACCTTGTTTAGGTCTTAGAGTCCCCAGACACATAAATTTTCCTAGGTGCACCTGGGAGCCCAGGAATAGCTGGTGTCCCACTGGGAATCTTGGGCCTGCATGAATCAGACTTCAGGGAAATCTTTCCAATCCATGATGCCTGGTTGATCCCCTGTTGTGACTGCTCCCCCAAAGAACCAATGATTTTCCATGTCCTCCTTTCCCCACTATGGTCACAATGTGCCAGCAGGGAACTCTCAGGTGGACTCCCCACCACCCACCAAGGGCTGAGAAACAAGATCTCAGTTATTTGGGGATGAGATCAGCCTGCAAAAAGGGCCAACTGGTTCAGTCCCACTGACATTCAAGCCTCTTGTTGTGCGACACCTGTTGGCTGCTTGCATGTTCTTTTCCTGCAGAGCCACGAAGGAGGTGATTTGGCAATAGTGGTGGAGAAGGATGACTTCTAGTGCACTAGTAGCACTGGGGCGATCGTGAAAGTGGTACAGGACATCAGCGCTCAGCCTGTGTTCCAGAGATTGGACCTGTAGGACTATTGAGAGACTGGTTCACTGCATCTCCAAAGACACCTGGATGGGTTGGCCTGCACTCGTTGATGCTGCCCCTTCTCCAACTGAAACCCAAAGACCAAATGGTGACGCTGCCTGACAACAGCAGATGTTGATGCCTGGAGTCTGCTCCAGAGGTGCCTATGGGCTCTGGGTGTATGGGGTGGATGGACAGGGTGGTACATACCTGGCCCCTTTTGTGCCTGGGGTCCTTCCCTTCCTTGGAAGCACCTCTAAAATTTTTCTAAGTCCTGATTTGAAGATGTAAAGAGAAAGGCCACACTCTGCCTACATGGGTTCCAGCTGATGTCTACCCAGTCAGTGTGTGTGTTGGCCTGGGTTCTGGTCACCAAAGCAGACTTTCTTGCCGAGTCAAGTTCCAGAGGTGGGGACAGCCATGGGCTCTGCATGGAGGCCCTCAGAGGGTGAGTTTGTTTGAACATGGGTAAGGCTGGGTCTCAGCCATTGGACTCAATTTTTCTACACTGTTTTCTCCAAAGTCTCCAATTTTGGGAGTATAGTGAAGCTGTCCTGTGGGTGAGGAAGGCTGGACACTGCTCTTGTCTTATCTGTTTTCTGCTCCCCTTCTTCCTATTCCCACATCCTTCCTAGGTGTCCAGCAGAGTAGGTGTCCACACCTGGTTCTCCAGTGCCACCCAACCATGGCTTTTGACTTTAGAAGGTGCATCTCTGGATGGCTTGATGACTGTTTACCTAGGTACTGAAGTTGACAAATTGACCAGTCCTGGACTTATACTGGTGGGCACAGCAACTGGATAGAGAAACTGACCTGTTAGTCTCATGCTTGCCAACTTGCTCACTTAAAAATACTGCTCATAGGATGGTTAAGCTTTCTCCAAGTGGAGGGGGATGGAAGGAAGAGGTATAAATGCTAAGTAACACTTTTTATTTTTTGCAAATATGGATGATAAAGAACAGCCTGTTACTTGCAGTTGTATAATACAGTGATTTGACATTTACCTTGCCTATAGTGCAATCAGCCCATAATATCTGTTCAGTTGTCACCATGCAATTTATGATGAGATTATTAAAGTTATACCTCTCTTTTTTAAAGAAGAGTAAACACATGACCATGTATCATATCATTATTGCCATGATTGCCATTCCTATAACTGCCTAACGTTAAAAGATGTTTAACAGTGGCATCTGCTACTACAATACAAAGTGTCTCCAGTCAAGTTTCTTTGCACACAAAGGGTACCCAGTTGACCCCCTTCTTTGAAGAAATTTCTAAATTGGCACAGAACCAGTTGTCCCAGGTGGCAGCCCTGTGTGACTTTTCCAAGTTCACCAAACTTGTATTCAAACAAAATTTTCAGTGGCCTTGTATTGCCACCGTGGAAGCACAGGGTAGGAGTCATTCCTTGACATGGTGAACATCCCAGAACAAGTGGTGTTAGAACAGGAACAAGAAAGGAAGGAAGAAAGGACAGAGGGAGACAGAGCAAGGAGGAGAGAGGAAGAGAGAGAATAAAGTTTTCAAAGTCCCCTTCTGCTGCCATGATACTAGGGGGAGACCTAGCTGCTGAGTGTCTGGCCATGTTTCCAACATCAAGGGCTCAGTATGGAGCCCAGTCGTTAATCCCCACTAGACTGATGGTCACTTTTATAGCTTCAGGAGGAAAAAGGTGGACTACATGGCTGGGCTGAGAGTGACAGAAGATATGGAGGGCTGATGGAGGCAAGCAGGGAAAGAGTACAGGGAATAAGGGGAGATGGGGGTGCACATTGTGCAGTGGAGAGCAGAAAGCAGTTTAGAGGTTAATGGTAGGTACCCATAACAGCCATTGCCATTGTTTTAATTTATTCACATCATTTAGAAGTAATATATAGAAGTAACTCAAATATAAATTTCCTTCATGTACATGTGAAATGAGGTCACATCACTTTCAGAATATTGATGCCTGGTACCTGCAGAAATGTAAATATGTGATTACTTCCCATTCCTCCCCCTGCTTTCACTTTTATTTTCTGCAAAACTCCAGTGGCAGTGTAGTGGCTGACCTTGCTTAACTCTACAGGTTATTTTTTCTTAGGTTCCAGGGAGAGAAAACATTAAAAAAATAAGCAAAGCATTCAGAATAATACCCACTCCTAGTGTCATTAAACACATGGCTTGTATGTTGCTCTCACTCTTCCTCCATTCCTGTTTCCCCTCCTACCCCATCCCAACCCATCCTACCCCACCTCACACCACATCACTATCACCAACACCGCCACTCTCCCAGTGCCAACTCCAGCACACTCAATCTGCTGTCTCACTCTAGAGTTTCACTCTTCTGGCTATGGCATAGGAATGGAATCATACTCTCTCATCTTTGAAGACTGGGCTCATATCATGTAGCACAAGGTTTATTTACATGTAGAGTCACCCACGTTTGTGGGTGATACAAAGCATGTATCAGTGCTTTGTTTCTTTGTGTGGCTTCAAAATTTCCCATCATAAGGCTTTCATCTAAAATAAATAGGTGATGGATTTTTCCACATGCTACCAAATCTGAGTCCCCCTTCTGCCTTTGAGAAAATGCAAGTCAAACAACCTGATTATAGAAAAGAGAGAAGCATAAAGATATCAGATGGCTACACGTGGTCCTAGAGGCCAGCACTGAGAACCCTCTTTCCTTTAACCACATTCCCTTTATGCTATGAGGCTTGATCTGCTTCTGACATGAAGCGGAATAATCTGGTGAATGTCACTTCTCCCCAATTTGGAGACAGTGTGCAGGAACAACACACACAATGAGAATGTTATTTTTAAATAAAGATACTGCCTGTTCTTTCTTTCACTTTAAGCTGAATTGTGATTCTCTCTTTTTGGATATTCCAGACTTACAAAAGGGATAAACACTTGAAGATTTCAGGAAGACAGCCCATTTCAGGGAAGGAATTTGAGATGACTCAGGAAAAAGCACATCGTTTTGATGTCAAATGCCTGACAGATGACTTAAAGTATCATTGAAAAAAGTGCACATAAGAACCACTGTGGTAGAATGGATCTTGAGCACAAGAGTAGTTAAAATTTAAAATAATGATAAATTCAATGTCAGGCTGCATGCAAGAAATTAGCCACCATCAAAGAGGGGTAATGACATTGTCACAAATAGGTATGTTTTCCTCAGGTAACATAAAGCTTTGAAGAAAATAATTGAAGAATATACCCACTAACTCATCTAAAATTGTAGTTTTCTAAGTCAGATTATTTTTTAATTCAGGATTTCATGTGTGTCAAAAACTAGACATTTCAGGGTGAGCACCGGATATTGGTTCTTTAAGGTGGTTTCTGGTGGTGTTCCTTATGTTCTGTTTTATTTCTCTTAGTGTGGGGAGCACATCAACTTGCTTTGGCTGAGGCTTGCATTTGGAAGGACCTTCAGAAAACCTAAAACCAGAGTTTTCTGCAGTGTCCACAATACCATCCTCTCATGCAGAACCATTGTTTTCATGACTACCTACCTGTTCACTTCTCTGACATTCAGCACCATCCAAAATGTCTTGTAGAGACTGGTTACTAAGTGAGCACCGTTTTGCTCCTCAGCACAAAATGACACAGCCCATCTCCAGCTTCTGTCTTTGAAATATCCCCTCATCTCTTTGAGATTCATTTAGATTCTCTAAACAAGTTTATTCTCTAAACAAGTTTATTTATTCTCTAAATAAACTTTGAATATATTGTGTAAATTTAATTGGATTAGACATGGCACGTGGTTCTCTGAGCCTCAGACTATAAAATATACTGCTTGACCCACTGTGTCTGTTTATCTTGTGAATTTTCCTTCCCCTATTACAAGCCTTCTTTGTCATTGGCCTGTGGTCATTGTGATTTTGGAGAACCTCATGGAAATAAATGTGTCCAAAGTTCATGGTGCCATGTATCTGGTCCCAGTTTGGGTTTTTGGTATGACAGATTAGAGATCTATGGCTGCAGCAGAGAAACACTAGGCCCACTCAGAGTACTTGCAGTGATTTTGGATGGATTTCATTCATGTATCTAGTATTTAAAATACCTGCTACCTGTGTTACTTTCTGTAACATGCAGCATAACTCAATAAAAGATGCAGAAACAAGCCTAGAGCTTAGTTTTGTCAGAGGGTCAGACAGTCACATTAGAAATTATTTGAAGTCACTTTTCCATTTAGATGCAGATGTTATTTTTATGATATTCTCTGCGTTTGGAAACATGGTATACATTATGGCCAGATTGACAAATCATAGGACATTGAAATGTGTGTGACCTTTGTGTCCAGCAGAAAGGCCTCATATATCAAAAAAGTCCTCTGGGTGGGGGAAGAATTTGAGGTGTTGGTGAAGAGGACCTGGCAGAAATTTAAATGTAACCCAATTCTGTCTTAAAGTGTGGACCTTTTATTCTTTTCCAGTAAAACTTCCTGCCCCATCTTGCTGCCCTTCACCCTCAAATTCACCATCACTGACCTTTGCAATACAGAAGGCATGAGGCCAGACTCTGTGAAAGTTCTACTGCACAAAGTCAGTTGTGAAAATTTGGTGAGAACACGTGACAAAGCTCTCCATTTTTTTCAGCTTTCTGCTCCCTCTCATTGAATTTTCTTTCTATACTTTATATTGATGTGGATTGATAAGGAACACTTTCAGGTCAAATCTGGAATTGCCACAAATAGGTGATGTGGCTTGAAAGTAGCAAACTTGCCTTTTGAATTCTTTATAAGTAATATTGTGTACTACAGAGCAATGATCCTACAGTGTTATTTTTCTAGCTAAATGTGGGAAATGTATTTATATTTTAAAATATTGTGTTTTAAAAATTAATAAGAAAATACTGGCCTACAAGCCATATTAGATCAGTTTGCCTTGACAGATATTTTTAGAACACTTCATCAAAAAGCTGCACTTTCACATTTTTCCAAGTGCACATGGAATATTATCAAAATAGATAATTTACAAAGTGACAAAACAAGACCCCCCAAATTAAAAACATTTGAAATTATATCAATATTGTTTTCTGAACATAGTGGTAACTAAAATTCCAATATAGGTAACAAAAAGCCAACAAAAATTATGAGAAAATTATACACCATGCTTCTAAACAATGAATACATCAGAGAAGAGAAAAAAATTTTAAAAATGAAAACATTCCTTGATACAAATGAAAAGGCTAATAACCTTACTAAATCAGAGATACATCATGAAGAGTTGTGGAAAAAAACCCACAAAGCTTTACATCTGTACAGGACTGTCAGCAGCATAAAAAATAAAAATCCTAGTGAAATATTTTAAATTTTCTAATAAGAAAAGCATACAAATTAAAAAGAAAGAAGAAGAAAAAGACACTAAACATCAGTGCAGAATGTAATGAAATTTAAAAGAAAGAAAGCTTATTACCCATAAGGATGGTTGTTTCAAAATATAAATACACTGACAAACAATAAGATTCATCACAGGAAAAGAAGAAGAGCTCAAATTAATAAAATCAGGAATTAAAAAAGATAAACTACAACTAACAGCAAACATAAGAAAAGGATCTTTAATGAATACTATGATCAGGGACAGGAGAAGGAAGCTCACTGTCACCACTAATATTCAACATAGCACTGTATTTTTCTGGCCATAGCAGTCAAACAAGAAAAATAATTTAAAGACAACAAAAATGTGGACAAAAATTGTCATTTTTGGCAAATGACATTGTAGTATAAATAGAAAACCTTTGAAAATCCCCCAAATTAACATAATTATGAAAGAATTCCATAGACCTGGCTGGTGTGCCTCAGTGCATTGACTGCCAGTTGGTGAAACAAAGTGTCCCTGGTTCCATTAACAGTCAAGGCAAATATCCGAGTTGCAAGCCAGATCTCCAGTAGGGGTTGCTCAAGAGGCAGCCACACATTGATGTTTCTCTCCCTCTCTTTCTCCCTCCCTTCCCCTCTAAAAATAAATAATTAAAATATTTAAAAACAAAATTCAGTAAAATAAAAAAAATAATATCTACCTATCTGTCATGTTTGTATACAATAATAACAATCAGGAGAAGATGGTGGTCACATAGGTGGGAGCAGAGTCCACTTTTCCATGCACACCACTGGAACACCTAGCTGATCTTCTGAGGAACAGTGTGAACAGCCAACAGTATGCCAGCATATATGAAGATTGGGGGAAAAAACTATAGAGGACATCAAAAAAATCAGATAGTAAGGAGAGTGCTTCAGGAAAATAAGGTCCCTGGGACCAGTTCAGGGACCAGGGCAGCTACAGCACCAGGCCCAGTGCCCACTGGGTCTGCCACAGGATTCTTGGGAGAGAGCCAGGCCAATGGCTCCCACCCATGCCAAACAAGTTTTGAGCAGCGCCAGGATGGACCTGGATGCTTGAAGTTACTGGGGAAAATAAGTACAAAGTGGCAAACACACAGGGGCAGTATGCACCTGCTGAAACTGTGGACGCTGGCTGGGAAGAGTTGGGCTGTGACAGACCCTGACCTGGTCAGTCCCCAGTTTGGAGAGGTAGGATGTGGGAGAGGCCAGGCTCGTTTGGAACAGCAGGTTTGAATAGGAAGAAGTTTTCAAAAAGAAAAAGAAAAAAAAAACAGGCACTCAGCAGCTGTTTGGGGAATTCTCCTGCAGCAGCTGACCCTGCTTTCCCCATCTGTGCCTGTGCAGCATCCACAACCTCAGCCATGGTCCCACCTCTGCTTCCAGGACCACAGTGGCAACACTACTCCTGGCTGCTGTGGTGGAATGAGCCCAAAAGTGCCCGCAACCACAGTGGTACCCCACTGTCCCACTGCCCCCACACCACTTTGGCTGCCACCACAGTAGCAGAGGCTTCTCAGGAACACACTGCCACCTGGTGACTGCACTCTCAGGGGAGGCATGCGACTCATCTATCACAGCAGCCATGGTGGTGCCTCCACCCTGTACTTTTGGCTGGTTTGCTAAGAGGAAGATGAAGATGCCCTCTTAGAGGAGAGCAACATGGATCAGGGAGTCAGCAATCCCCAGAAAGATTTAACTCAGTGAGCGGGGGCAAAGTACCCTGAAGAGACTCTGAGAGTCCCTAGCATCTAGGACAGCAGAGAACAAGAAGATGGAGTGTGAGTTGCCCCTAATTGGTGCAACTCAAGGACCTCACAACCAGTGAACTGAAGGTGTAGGCTGGGGGCAGAAGGGCATTGGGGGTCTAGCACTGAACTGAGGAACTGTCCTGGAGGCTGGGCAACTGCAAAGAGTGTGGTTCAGACTTGGCCCCCATCCCCCCCAAAAACACAGAAAGGGATAAAAGTGAAACCAATCCCCTGTCAGCCTGTTGCAGCCAGGAAGACCAGCAGAACTGGCTTGGCTTGTTTAAAGCCAGCAGGATGCGGTAACAGCTGCTGCTGCTGCTTCTTCTTCTTCTTCTTCTTCTTCTTCTTCTTCTTCTTCTTCATTTCTCCTTCATTTCTTTCCTTCTTTCTTTCTATTTTCCTTCCTTCCTTCCTTCCTTCCTTCCTTCCTTCCTTTCTTTTTTATTCCTTCCTTCCTTCCTTTGTTTTATTCCCACAAGCAACACAATAAAACCTGAAGCTGTGAAAGCACCAGAGTTAGACCCAAAGAGGGGTCATCCAACAACTGAGACAGTGAGACAAATTTCATTTTGCTACTCCAGAGAACTTGCAAGTTATTGTACATTTGTATTATGATTATTTTTTCATTATTTTTACATCTTTTATTTTGTTAATATTTTGTACTTCTTCCTGTTTAGTCTTCTTCACTTGGTTTGTTAAATTGCATGGTTTGACTGTTTTTCCTTGTTCTCTCTTCCAGTGTATTTTTAATTTTCTGTTTTTCTCTTCACTTGTGTTCCACTAGCACACTACTCTAGGTCCTGTACTCTCAATTCTTGCTATTCAGATCACATAGATTCTGTCATATCATGGTTGCCCCATTACTATTGTAAATAAATGCTGTTACATACAATTGTAAATACTACACAGTGTTGGGAACTACCGTGCCTGGTTTCAGGAGCTGTAACCTCCTCATGGCTAAGGTTGAGTGAGTGACCTTTGGACCTTAAGCCACTAAGGAGACAAAACTTATTTCCTTGGCAAGGGTGCCACCTCTGCCTCTTTTACTTTGCCCTGCCTGGCCCCCAGTGCTTGACCAGTTAGCCAATGATGGGTAAGATTCTTCAAGTGAGGGACAACCTAAGACAGGCATGATCATGGGGGCCCCTAGGGAAGGACTTGGGGGCTACAGAAAAGGGGTGATGGATCCTTGCCCCTTGGCTTTGACATAGCCTGAGTCCTCTTGTTTTTGAGAAGTCTCCTAATCTCTTGGCTGCTTTACTTCTCCTGCCTGACTTAAGCCTGAAACAATGCCTTAAGCTTGAAACAAAGCTGGTGGTGGGTGCAGCCCTGTGCTGGAAAGGGTGGGTTCCCCAGGGTGATCAGGCCTAAGAAGGAATATGTAAAATCCTGTGAAACCAGCTTTGTTTAGAATTCTCTCAATTAAATGATAAGGGTCTAAGTAGGAAGTGAGTTTGTTCCCCAAAGCTTTATGGCCATTTAACTATCTGACCCTGACTCAAAATAGGCCCTCAGAGTTCTTTGTATGTTATCTATTGTTTGATCCTTACTGCCTGATAATGATTAATAAGCTTTACATATACATCCTGTATTCCTATGTAAATTGAATTCAATAAAAACCTCTCAAGGCAAGGGTCGGGGCGCTCTCCTCTTGAGAGAGTGGCCGAGGTGCTCCAAGTCTTGCTCTGCCCTTGAGAGAGAAGTCACACCATCCCTTTTCCTCCACAAGACTCAGTAGTCTGTGTGAATTTATTTCATCTCATCCATAATACCGAAGACACTGCAGGCCAGTGTCTGTGTCAACACAGCACCCTTCTCGGATCTTAGCTCACTTCACTGTTTTTGAAACTTTATTACTGTTGTGGTGAACTCTATTCTCTTGCACACTATACCTATTTTCTATCCTTTACTCTCACTTTACTTCGTAACCTGACATTCTACAAGCCCACTGCTTTCTAGATCCAATTCACAATCTCTCACCCACAACAATAGTTTTATCTTTCTTCTGCCCTTTCTAAAAAGTGGCTAGTTGGATGAAATATCATGGTTAACACAATACATATCCAAAGGATCTCCTATCTTTTCTGTATAGGTTGGTACTTTAAATGTCATAGAATACACTCCCATTGTTTTAAGACATTTTGCCTTCCCTCTCCAAGTGATCACAAAAAAGAGTAGGAGGGAGCTGTGAACACCACTATCAAGGCTTGAAGAGGAAACTGACCAAAAAAGGAACCACCAACAGATAACAGTGGAAGAAGGTGAAGGAGGGAGTGGAAGCCATAGTAACCTCGACCCAGGACCAATCTGGAAATACAGCTAAATCATGGAGAAATTACCTGAAACAAATAACTGAACAAAAGCAAAAGAGAAACTTCAAAACCTCATACACACAGAAGACCAAATTCAATACAACCTGTCCATACTTGCACAACAGAATAAAAGATGTGGTGTAAAGAGTGACCCTCAGCTAACCGGCTGGAGGGAAGGGCCCATCAAAGAAAGACCCAATAACAACCAAAAACTAAAGACAAACAGAGAACTAACATAAACAACAGCTGGTGAGTGCAGGAGATCAAGGAGGCTGCACCACTGAATCTCACAGATCTTCTACCATAGAAGTTCACACTATAAACCCAGGGAGTCAGAACAGATAAAATTAAGAAGCAGAGGCTAACAAGAAAAGTCTCACAAACAATGCATCTAAAGCATTGTCCTATGCATCTATTCACTCACTTGCTGACGGAAAAGTGATTTCGGTAGCTTTCACAATTAAACTTACCAAGGGAGTGATCATCTTTCAGAAAGATACTTCAACCAAAGTGCTCAAAACAGTATGTATTGTCTGAGACAACATTCATTTCATCTTCTATAGAAATTATTACTTCTGTATGTCATTATAAATGCTACAGATGGGACTACCAGAAAACCTGCTTCAAAAAAAATCTTTGGATACCTGAGTGAATTTGTGGGATTCAAACTTCTCACTACTGTATTATCAGAGTGAAATGCCTTTGGTGCACTGAAATAGAAATGTTATGTTCATATTCACTTTCACATTCATAAGCCTGTAAAGTCGAATTCAGGTAGTATACTGTACATGCATTTCTTAGTTGGGCTATGCTTTTCTGCTAGAAAGACTATATTAGAGAAAACTGTGGTTTAGGAGCTAACTCTATTGCAAATATGACATAGTACTATGCATCTAGTCACTCATTTGCCTATGGAAGAGTGATTTTAGTAGTTCTTTTGCTATTATAATTCCATCTGAAATGATCACGTACTGAAAACAGTACATATTATCAGAGACACCATTCATTTCTTTTTCTACTTAAATGAATATATTCACATGGCATTATAAACACAGCATATGACTTTTTGTACCTAATACAGTAGTGAACTATATCCCTCTATATCACTTGGGAAAGAGAATATTTTATGCAAAGTGGGTTTTCAACAAAAGCCATTTACAGTGTTTAATGCCATGTCAATGTACTCACTTTAGTAGATTAAATGAGTGGTGTCTCAGATAATACATATGGTTTTCAGCATTCTGTGAAAGTATCTTTCTGAAATATGATCACTTCTGTGGTAAATTTGATAGGGAAAGAGTTGCTGAAATTGTTTTTCGTCAGCAAATGAGGTACTGAATGTGCAGGACTATGTGAGATTTGAAGGAGAATAAGCTTCTATACTACAGTTTTCTCTAATGTATTATTTCCATTAGAAAGGTGTAGGCCAGATAAGACATGCATGTAAAGTGTACTACGTGACTTGGACTCTATAGGTTTGTTAATGTCTACGTGACTATGAACCTAACAGTACATTATGGGAGCTCCAAGTGTGTTTAATTCTAATAATACAGTAATGAAGTGTTTGAAGTCCTCAAAAAAAATCTGGAATAAGAATATTTCATATGAAGCAGGTTTCCAGCAAAAGCCATCTACAGTGCTTAATGGCATGTCAATGTACTCATCTCAGAAGATGAAATGAGTGGTGCCTGAGATAAGACATAGTGTTTTCATCATTCTGTTGAAATATCTTTCTGAAATATCACTTCCATGGAAGTTTGATAGTGGAAGAGCTACTGAAATTATTTTTTCCATCAGCAAATGAGTGAACACATGCATAGGACCATGTGATCTTTAAAGGAGAATAAGCTTCTATAGTAGAGTTTTCTCCAGTGCATTCTCTACATCACAAAAATGTAGCCCAACTAAGACCTGAATTGGACAGAAGAGTTTTGTGAATGCCAAAATGAATATGAACCTAAGAGATCACTTTCTCTCACCAAGTGCATTTCTCTCTGAGATACAGAAAGGAATTGTTTGGACCCTTCCAAATCACTCCAGAATGAGACTGCTTTGTATGAAGTGGGTTTCAACCAAACACCTTCTGCAGTGTTTAAATCATCAGGTCAATGTACTCATTTCAGTTGAAGATGAAATGAATGACATCTCCAATAATACATAATGTCTTTAGCACTTCTGTTGAATTATCTTTCTGAAATATCACTTTCGCTGTAAGTTTCATAGCAAAAGAGCTCCTGAAATCACTTTTCTGTCCTCAAATTGGTGAACAGATGCATAAGACTATGTCATCTTAAAAGTATAATCAGCTTCTGCAGTACAGTTTCCTCCAAAGTATTCTTTCCTGTATAAGAACATAGGGAAGCTAAGAATGCATGTACTGTGTAGTACCTGACTTGGACAAAACAGTTTTGAGAATGTCAAAATGAATATGAAGCTAACAGTCCACTTTGTGGAACAAAGTGAATTTCTCTCTGATAGAAGAGTAATGACTTATTTGAAACCTTCCAAATCACTCAAGAATGAGGATATTTTATACAAAGCAGCTTTTAAGCAAACTGTGTCTACAGTATTCATAATGTTCAGTCAATGCACTCCTTTCAGTGGAAGATAAAATGAATGGTTTCTCAGGTAATATGCACTCTTTACACTTTTTAGCACTTCAGTTGAAATACGTTTCTGAAATGTCACTTTCATGGTATGTTTAATGGCAAAAGAGCTAGAGAATCCTTTGTCTGTCAGCAAATGAGTGAATGCATGCACAGGACTATGCCACCTATGAAATGGAATAAGTTTCAATACAACAGTTTTCTCTAACGTATTCTTTCCAGGAGAAATGCACAGCCTAACTAAGATATGCATGTATATTGTAGTACATAACTTAGACTTTACAGGTTTGTGAATGTCTAAGTGAATAAGAAACTAAAAGCACTCCTTTGGAGCTCCAAGTGAATTCTACTCTGTTAATACAATAGTGAAGAGTTTGCACTCTAAATCACTCAGGAATGAAAATATTTTGTACAAAGTGGGTTTTCAGCACAGCACTCTACACTGTTAAACACCCTCTTAATGTACTAATTTCAGTAGAAGTCGAAATGAATAATGTCTCCATTTATATATACTGTTTTTAACACCTCTGTTGAGTATTTTTTTGAAATGTCACTTGGGAAGTTTCATAGTGAAAGAGCTACTGAATTACTTTTCTGTCAGGAAATGAGTGAAGTCATGACAGGACTATCTCATCTATTAAATAGAGTAAGACTCCATACCACAGTTTTCCACAGGGTATTCTCTACAGGTGAAAAGCACAACCTAACTAAGAAATTCAGGTATACTGTTCTACATTACTTGGACTGTACCTGATTGTGATAATCTTAGTGAATATGACCCTAAAAGTACACTTTTGGGGCTCTGAGTGCCTTCCACACCGATAATACCCTAGGAAAGAGTTTGCATTCCTCTAAATCACTCAGGAATGAAAATATTTCATATGAAGCGGGTTTTCCACACCCTATTAATGTACTCATTTCAGTAGAAGTTGAAATGAATGGTGTCTCTGTTTATATTTACTGTTTTCAGCACTTCTGTTGGAGTATTTTTATGAAATGTCACTTTCTTGGTAAGTTTAATAGCACAAGAACTACTGAATTACTTTTATGTCAAAAAATGAGTAAATACCCTGGCTGGCATAGCTCAGTGGATTGAGTGCAGGCTGGGAACCAAAGTGTCCCAAGTTCAATTCCCAGCCAGGGTACATTCCTGCGTTGCAGGCCATAACCCCCAGCAACCGCACATTGATGTTTCTCTCTCTCTCTCTCTCTCTCTCTCTCTCTCTCTCTCTCTCTCTCCCTCCCTCCCTTCCCTCTCTAAAAATAAATAAATAAAATCTTTTAAAAAATGAGTAAATGCATGCAAGAACTATCCCATCTAGTATATAGCATAAGCCTCTATACCACAGTATTCCCCAGTGTATTCTCTGTAGGTGAAAAGTGTAACATAACTAAAAAATGCATGTATACTGTACTAGGTTACTTGGACTGTACTAGATTGTGATGGTCTTAGTGAATATGACCCAAAAAGTACAAGTTTGGGGCTCCAAGTGCATTCCACACTGATAATATAGTAGTAATGAGTTTGCACTCCTCTAAATCACCTGGAAATGAAAATGTTTTATAAGGAGTGGGTTTTCACCAAAGCAAACTACACTGTTGAATGCCTTATCAATGTACTAATTGTATTAGAATGTGAAATGAGTGGTGTCTTAGATAGTACGTACTATTTTCAGCATTCTGTTGAAGTATCTTTCTGAAAGATTGAGTCCATGGAGATTTTAACAGCTACTGAAATCGTTCTCTGTCAGCAAATTAGTGAAGCTAACAAAGAACTCAGTGATCTTTGAGTGAGAATGAGCCTCTATAGTAGAGTTTTCTTGAATGTATTTTTCCCAGCAGAAAAGCGTAGCCCCACTAAGACATGCAGGTACAGCCTACTACCTGATTTATAGAAAACAGATTTGTGAAAGTCAAAATAAATATGAAGCTAACAGTCCACTTTCTGTAACCATGTACATTTCACTCTGATAGAGCAGTAACAAATTCTTTGAACCCTTCCAAATCACTGGGCAATGAGCATGTTTCATAGAAAGCAGGTTTTAAGTAAACGCTTTCTATGGTGTTATAATGCTTCAATGTACTTATTTCAGTAAAAGTTGAAATGAATGGTGTCTCCGGTAACAGTTACTGTGTTTAGCATTTCAGTTGAAGTATTTTTCTGAAATGTCACTTTCATGGTATGTTTAATGGCAAAAGAGCTAGAGAATTCTTTGTCAGCAAATGAGTGAATGCATGCATAGGACTATGTCATTTAAGAAATACAGTAAGCTTCTATACCACAGTTTTCTTCAATGTATTCTTTCCAGGAGAAAAGTGTAGCCTAGGATATGCATGTATACTGTAATATATAACTGGGACTCTACAGGTTTGTGAATGTCTAAGTGAATATGAACCTTAAAGTACTCTTTTGAGTCTCCACATGCATTCCACACTGTTAATAGAGTAGTGAAGATTTTGCACTCAAAATTACTCAGGAATGAGTATATTTTGTACCAAGAGGGTTTACAACACAGCAGTCTACACTGTTGAATGTCTTATCAATGTACCCATTTCAGTAGAATTTGAAATAAGTGGTGTCCTGGTTATATATACTGTTTTTAGCACTTATGTAGAACTATTTTATGAGATATGACTTTGCTGGTAATTTGGTAGCAAAATAGCTTGTGAATCATTTTTCAGTCAGGATATGAGCGAATGCATGCACAGGACTATGCCATCTGTGAAAGAGAGTAAGCTTCTCTACCACAGTTTTCTCCAATGTATTCTTTTTAAGAGATAAGTGTAAGAAAAAATAAAATAAAGAATAAAAGCATAGCCTAAGAAATGTATGTAGGAGAGGAAGAGGGTGGCAAAGTAGGAGGGAGCAGATTCCACTTTCTCCTACACACCAGAGAAAAACCTACCTGATCTACAAAGGAACAGAGCCAACAGCGAACAGTACCCCAGCATATATGAAGATAGGAGACCAAACATTATAGTGGACATTGAAAAACCAGACAGTAATGAGAGTGCTTCAGGATAATAAAGTCCCTGGGACCAGCACGGGGACCAGAGCAGCTGCATCCCTAGGTCCGGCGCCTGCCCTGTCTGTCTCAGGGTTCTTGGGAAAGAGCTTGGTTGATGGCTCCCTCCCCTGCCGAACAAGGTTTGAGCAGCACTGGGAGAGACCTGGTTGCTTGAAGTAGCAGAGAGGGAAATAAGGACTAAGTGGCAAACACACAGGGGCTGTGAGCACACATGCAGTCTGTGAAGCTGGCTGGGGAGAGTTGAGAGTCAGGCTGTGATGGGTCCTGACCCCAGCAGTTCCCAGTCTGGTTGGAGAATTGAGCTGTGTGAGAGGCCAGACTGCTGTACAGAGCAGCAGGCTTGAGTAGGAGGAATTTCTCAAAAAGAAAAAGTGAAAAGAGATATTGTTTGGGGAATTCTCCTGTAGCAGTGGTTCCTGCTTCCTCCCCACCCAGCTGAGCAATACTCCCAAGGTGGCTCAGAAGGCCCTGCATACTGGAGCCTGAAAGACCAGAGGTGGCCTGGACGAGTGTGAGTGCCTGCAACCCGGTGAGAGTGTGCTCTGTGGGAGGCCCTGAGGCCACACCCAAAGCCCCGGGGAGAGGTGCTCAGCTAGCCCTGGGGAGAGTGTGCACCAGAGGCTGATGGAGTGCAGATCAGGAAGGGAAAAAAGCAAAACTAATCACGCATCAGCCTACTGCAGCCAGCAAGACCAGGAAAACTGGTTTGGCCAGTTTGAAATCACCAAGAGGCTTTTTTTTTAAAAGCAATTCTTTATTTTTTATTTTTAATCTCTCAATTCTTTCTTTCTTTCATTTTATTCCTTTTTCCTCTCTTTCCAACTTTATCTCTTCTTCCTCTTCTCCTTCCCCTCCTTCTTCCCCTTCTTATTCTTCTTTAAAATACCCACAAATGAGACAAAAAAACCTGGAACTGTGAAAAGACCAGAGTTGGACCCAAAGACAGGTCATCCCAATAGCTGACACAGTGAGACAAATTTCACTTTACTATTACAGAGAACCTGCAAGTTGTTGCATATTTATATTATTATTTTTTCATTATTCTTTTATTTTAATAAAATAAAAATTTTATTTTATTTTTTATTACATCTTTTATTTTAATAGTATTTTAGTATTCCTCTTCTTTCTGTTCAGTCTTCTTTGCATGGCTGGTTATATTCTATTGTTTGGCGGGTTTCCCCATTCTCTCTTTCATAGTGTATTGCTAAATTATTGTCCTTCACTTCAATTGTGTTTCATGAGCACACTACTCAAGGTCCAACTTTCCTATTCTTATTATCCAGAATACACAGATTCTGTCATATGATTGTTGCTGTAATATTATTGTAAATAATAGCTGTTTCATACAATTGTAAATACTACACAACACCCCTGCCAGGCCTTAGCTCACTTCATGGTTTTTGAACTCTATTACTGTAGTGCTTAACTCTATTTTCTCACACAGTACACCGATTTACTATCCTTTACTCTCACCTTACTTCAGAATGTGACCTCCCACAATCTCACTGCTTTCTAGATCCATCTCACAATCCTTCCATCCCCAACAAGAGTCTTATCTTCTTTCCATCCTTTCTAAAACATGGCTAGTTGGGTGGAATATCATGGTTAACACTATACATAACCAAAGGACCACCAATATCTTCTCTACCAGCTGCTATTGTAAATATCATACAATACACTCTTGCTGTCTTAAATCATTTGCCTTCTCCCTCCAACTGATCATAAAAAAGAGTAGGTGGAAGGTGTGAACACCAGGATACCTGCTGAAAGGGGAAACCCAAGAACAAATGAACCACACAAAGATAACAACAGAAGAAGGTGAAGGAGGAAGCAGAAGCCACATTAACCGCAATCCAGCACCTACCTGAAAATTCAACTAAACAGAGGAGAAATTACCTAGAACAAACAACTGAACAAGAGCAAGAGAGAATCCTCAAAACCTTGTACACACAGGAGAACCAGCTTCATACAACCTGCCCACAGAAGCACAACAAAATATAAGAGGTGGCAGACAGAGTGACCCTCAATTAACCAGCTGGTGGGAAGGACCCACAAAAGAAATACCCAACAACAATAAAAACCCAAAAACAAACACAGAGTCAACTTAAATGAAAGCCTGAGACCAGTGAGTTCGGGAGATCAAGGAGACTGTACCACTGAATCTCACACAGGTATTCTACCATACAAGTTTACACCATAAACCCAGGGAGCTAGAACAGATAAATTTAAGAAGCTAAAGCTAACAAAAAGAGCCTCACAAACAATGGGAAGACAAAGGAACAATTCCCAAATTAAAGGAAAGGAAGAAGCCTCAGAAAGAATGATAAATGAAATAGAGGCAACTCAACTATCAGATATGGAGTTCAAAGCAATGGTTATCAGGAAGCTCAACAAACTCACAGTGAATTACGAGAAACTGCAGGGAAACTACAATGAACTCACTGCAAACTATATCAATATGAAGAGGAAGTAGAAAGTACCAGAAAGGGCCAAGAGGATAAGAACACAATTTCTGAACTGAAGAACAGTAGGAGGAAGGAAAAGCAGGCTCAATGAAGTAGAAGATCGGATCAGTGAGCTAGAGGACAAAGTAGAAAAAAACACCCAGAAAGAGCAAGAAAGGGAAAAGAGGCTCAGAATGAAGAGGAATTAAGAGAAATGCAGGACAATATGAAACATAATAATACCCATATAATAGGGACACCAGAAGGAGAAGAAGAAGAGCAAGGGATAGAAAACCTGTCTGAAAAAGTAATGACAAAAAAATTCCCTAATTTAAAGAGAGAAAAAGCCAAGCAAACCCAGGAAACACAGAGAGTCCCATTCAAGAGGAACCCAAAGAAGCCCACTTCAAGACACATCATAATTTAAATGGCAAAATTCCAAGACAGAGAGAAAATCTTAAAGGCAGCAAGGGAGAAACAGGAAGTGCCATACAAGAGAGCCCAGATAAGGTTAGCAGCTGACTTCTCAATGGAAATGCTCCAAGCCAGAAGAGAATGGCAAGAAATATTCCAAGTAATGACAACCAGAGGACTGCATCCAAGGTCACTTTACCTAGCAAGGCTCTCAATCAAGATAGAAGGCCAAATAAGGAGCTTCCCAGACAAAGAAGTCTACAAGAATACACCTCCACCAAACCATCTCTGCAAGAGATGCTAAAGGGACTGCTTTAAGGAAAGGAAGGAAAAGAGAGAGAGAAAGAGGAACACAGGTATGAAAATGGCAAAAAATAAGTATCTATCAATAATAACCTTAAACATAAATGAATTCAATGATCCAATCAAAAGACAGAGAATAGCTGAATGTATAACAAAGTATGACCCACACATATGCTGTCTACAAGAGACCCACCTCAGGACAAAAGACTTACACAGATGGAAAGTGAAGGGCTGGAAAGAAATTTCCCAAGCAAATGAACAGGAAAAAGAAAAGCAGGGGTAGCAATACTCATATCACACTAAATAACTTTCAAAAAAAGGGCCATAAAGAGAGACCCAGAGAGTCACTTCTTAATACTCAAGGGAAGAATCCACTAAGAAGACATAAACATTGTAAATATATATACACCCAACATAGGAGCACCCCAATATATAGAGAAAATCATAGAGGACTTCAAAAAAGATATTGACAGCAACACAATTATAGTAGTGGGTTTTAACACCCCACTATAAAAAATGGACAGATCTTCCAACAAAATATCAACAAAGATATTGTGGCATTGGACAATGCCCTAGATCAAATGGACTTAACTGATATATATATATATATATATATATATATATATATAGAGCCCTTCATCCCAAAGAAGCAAAATACACATTTTTTTTCAAATGCACATGGGATATTTTCAAAGATAGACCACACGGTAGGACACAAAACAAGCCTCAACAAATTCAGGAAAATTGAAATCATATCAAGCATTTTCTCCAATTATAAGGGACTGAAACTAGAAACCAATCCTAAGGAAAAACACCCAAAACCCTCAAAATCATGGAGATTGAATAGCAGGGTATTAAACAATGAATGGGTCAAGAATAAAATTAGGGAAGAAATCAAAAAGGTTCTGGAAAGAAATGAAAATTATCTCACAACATCACAAAATATATAGGACAAGTGAAGGCAGTCCTAAGAGGGAAATTCATAACAATACAGGCATACCAAAAAAGAGAGAAACATTTTAAACAGGGTTGTTACCTAACCGTACACCTACATGAAGTCAAGGAACAACAAAGACAGTCCAGGGCAAGTAGAAGGAAGGCAATAACCAAGATCAGGGCAGAATGAAATGACATAGAAGCTAAAAGCACAATTCTAAGGAGCAATGAATCCAAGAGCTGGTTCTTTGAAAGGGTAAACAAAATTGACAAGCTTTGAAGCAGGCTCATCAAGAAAAAAAGAGAGAAGACCCAAATAAACACATTCAGAAATAAAAGAGAGATTACAACTGACATCTCAGAAATACAAAGGATTGTAAGAAATTACTATGAAGAACTGTATGCCAACAAATTTGAAAACCTAGGGGACATGAACAAATTTCTAGAAAAATATATCTTCTAAAGCTCAATGAGGAAGAAGCAGAAAGCCTGAACAGACCAACAACAGCTGAGAAAATGGAAGTAGTAATCAAAACACTCTTGCCACACAAAGGCCCTAGACCAGACCATTTCACAGGAGAATTCTACAAAATATTTAAGGGAGAGCTAACCCCTATGCTTCACAGACTATTCCAAAAAATCCAAAATGATGGAAGACTCCCAAACTCTTTTTTATGAAGGTAGGATCATCCTAACCTCAAAAACAGAAAAAAGACACAACAAAGAAAGAAAACTTAAGCCAATATCACTGATGAACAAATACACTAAAATCCTCAACAAAATATTGGCAAATCGCATCCAACAATACATTAAAAAGATCATAAACCATGACCAAGTGGGATTCATCCTAGGGATGAAAGGATTGTACAATATTCACAAATCAGTAAATGTAATACATCACATAAACAAAAGCAAAGACAAAAATCACATGATCATATCAATAGATGCAGAAAAAGCATTTAATAAGGTACAGCACCAATTATGATAAAAATACTCAGCAAAGTGAGAATAGAGGGAGCATTCCTTGACATAATAAAGGCCATATATGAGAAACCTATAGCCAACACGATACTGTATGGGCAAAAACTAAAATCTTTTCCACTAAGATCTGGAACAAGACAAGATTGTCCACTTTCACCACTTCTATTCAACATAGTATTGGAAGCTTTAGCCACAGTGATTAGACAAGAAAAGGAAATAAAGGGCACCTAAACCAGAAAGGAGGAAACAAACCTTTCATTGTTTGCAGGTGACATGATAGTATACATAGAAAATCCTATAGACTTGGCCAAAAAACTACTCCATCTAATAAATGAATTTGGCAAAACAGTGGGATACAAAGTCAATATCCAGAAATCAAAGGCATTTTTGTATACCAGCAATGAAATAGCAGAAGCAGAAATCAAGAAAAAAAATCCCATTTAATATAGCAACAAGAAAAATAAAATACCTAGGAATACAGGTAAAAGACCTGTATTCAGAAAACTACATAACACTGAGGAAAGAAATCAAGGAAGACACAAGCAAATGGAAATATATACTGTGTTCATGGATTGGAAGAATTAATATCATCAAAATGTCCATACTACCCAAAGCAGTGTACACATTCAATGCAATACCTATTAAAGTACCAATGGCTTCTTTCACAGACATAGAACAAACACTTCAACAATTTATGTGGAACCATAAACGACCCTGGATAGCTGCTGCAATTCTGAGAAAGAAGAGTAAAGTAGGAGGGAGCACAATACCTGATACCAAACTGTATTACAAGGCCACTGTAATCAAAACAGCCTGGTACTGGCATAAGAACAGGCACAAAGAGGAATGGAACAGAACAGAGAGCCCAGAAATAAACCCAAGTTTCTATAGTCTAATATTCAACAAAATGGACAGCAACATAAAATGGAGTAAAAATAGCCTGTTCAACAAATGGTGTTGGGAGAACTGGACACCTACGTGCAAAAAAATGAAACTCAAGCACCAACTCATACCATACACAAAGATAAATTTAAGGTGGATAAGAGATTTAAATGTAAGCTGTGACACCATTAAAGTCCTAGAGGAGAACATAGACAGGAAAATCTCAGATATTTCACACAGCAACATTTTCATTCATATGTCCTCTAGAGCAAGGGAGATAAAGGAAAGAATAAACAAATGGGATCTCATCAAAATAAAAAGCTTCTGTGCAGCAGAAGAAAACAGTATTAAATTAAAAAGAGAACCAACTGTGTGGGAAAACATATTTGCCAATGATACCTCAGACGTGGGTTTAATCTCTAAGATATATAAAGAATTCATACAACTCCACTCTAAGAAGACAAGCAACCCAATAAAAAATGGGCAAAGGACTTGAACAGACATTTCTCTAAGGAGGACATACAGAGGATCCAGAGGCACATGAAAAGATGCTCAGTATTGCTAGCTATCAGAGAGATGGAAATTAAAACCACAATGAGTCCTGGCTGGCGTAGCTCATTGGATTGAGCACGGGCTGAGAACCAAAGTGTCGCAGGTTTGATTCCCAGTCAGGGTACATTCCTGGGTTGCAGGTCATGACCCCCAGCAACCACACATTGATGTTTCTCTCTATCTGTTTCTCCCTCCCTTCCCTGTCTAAAAATAAATAAATAAAAATTTTAAAAATGAAAAAAAAAACCCACAATGAGATACCACCTCACACCAGTGAGAATGGCCATCATAAACAAAGCAATGAACAACAAGTATTGGAGAGGTTTTGGAGAAAAGGAACCCTAGTGCACTGTTGGTGGAATCGCAAACTGGTACAACCACTGTGGAAAACAGTATGGAATTTTCACAGAAACCTGAAAGTGGATCTCCCTTTTGACCCAGCAATTCCTCTGCTGGGATTATATTCTAAGAACCCTGAAACAGTAATCCAAAAGTACCTATACACCACAATGTTCATAGCAGCATGATTTACAATAGCCACATGTTGGAAACAACCTAGGTGGGCATCAGTAAATGAATGGATCAAAAACCTATGGTACATTTATGCAATGGAATTCTATGCAGCAGAAAGAAAGAAGGATCTCCTGCTCTTTACAACAGCATGGATGGAATTGGATAGCATTATGCTAAGTGAAATAAGCCAGACATTGAAAGACAAATAGCATATGATCTCACTTTTAACAGGAACCTAATCAACAGAACAAACAAATAAGCAAAATGTAACCAAAGACACTGAAATAGAGAGTCAGCTGGCAATGACCAGAGGGGAGAGGAGAAGGTATTTCAGGAGAAAAGGAGAAGGGTTTGCAGGAACAAATAGAGAGGGCACATGGTTGGAAACAAGGGGGTGTGGAAACTGAAGGGAGGTGGGTGGGCTGAGGGGTGGGCTGAGATGGGAAAAAGGGCAGAAAACTGTACTTGAACAATAATTAAAATAAAAAAATAGAAAGAAATGTATGTAAACTGTACTACGTAAGTGGACTCTACAAGTTTGCGAATGTCTAAGTGATTATGAACCTAAAAGTACAGTTTTGGCATTCCAAGTGAATTACACTCTGGTAATACAGTAATGAGGATTTTGCACTCCTCTAAATCAGTCAGGAATGAAAATATTTTGTAAAAAGTGGGTTTTCAACAAAGTAATCTATACTGTTGAATGCCTTTTCAGAGTACTCATTTCAGTAGAACATGAAACGAGTGGTATCTCAGATTATATGGACATATGTTTTAGGCATTCTGTTGAACTATCTTTCTGAAGGATCAATTTTGTGCAGTTTGTGATAGTGAAAGAATTACTGAAATTGTTCTCTGTCAGCAAATGATTGAACACTAACATATGACTTTGTGATCTCTGAAGGAGATTAAACCTCTATAGTAGAGTTTTCTGGTATGTATTTTACCCGGCAGAAAAGCATAGCCCACTAAAACATGTGGTACAGCCTACTAGCTGATTTGAACAAAATGGTTTTGTGAAAATCAAAATGAATATGAAGCTAACAGTTCACTTTCTATGACCAAGTACATCTCACTCTGATACAACAGTAATGAATTCATTGAAGCCTTCCAAATCACTTGGCAATGAGCATGTTTTGTAGAAAGTGAATTTTAAACAACCTCTTTCTTCAGTGTTATAACACTGGGTCAATGTACTTATTTCAGTGAAAGTTGAAATTAAAGGTGTCTCCGGTAATAGGTACCTTGTTTAGCACTTCAGTTGAAGTATTTTTCTAATTTGTCACATTCCTGGTAAGTTTGATGGTGAAAGAGCTACTGAGTCATTTGTCTGTCAGCAAATGAGTAAATGCATGCACAGGACCATATCATCTGTGAAAGAGAGGAAGCTTCCATACCACAGTTTTCTCCAATGTATTCTTAACAGGAGAAAAGTGCAGCCTAAGATAGGCTTGAATGCTGTAGTACATAACTTGGACTTTACAGGTTTGTGGAAATCTAAGTGTGTATGAAGCAGGAAGTACTCCTTTGGGAATCCAAGTGAATTCTGTGATAATACAATAGTGAAGAGTTTTCACTCTAAATCACTCAGGAATGAAAATATTTTGTATGAAGCAGATTTTCTTTTTTTTTTAATATATTTTATTGATTATGCTATTACAGTTGTCCCATTTCCCCCTTCACTCCCCTCTACCATGTACACCCTCTCCCACCCATATCCCCCCTTTAGTCATGTCCATGTGTCATACTTATAAGCTCTTTAGCTTCTACATTTCTCATACTATTCTTACCCTCCCCCTATCTATTTTCAACCTACAATCTATGCTACTTATTCTCTGTACCTTTTCCCCCTCTCTCCTCCTCCCACTCACCTGTTGATAACCCTCCATGTGATCTCCATTTCTGTGGTTCTGTTCCAGTTCTAGTTGTTTGCTTAGTTTCTTTTGGTTTTAAGTGTGGTTGTTAATAATTGTGAGTTTGCTGTTCTTTTACTATACATTTTTTAATCTTCTTTTCTTAGATAAGTCCCTTTAACATTTCATAAAATAAGGACATGGTGATGATGAACTCCTTTAACTTGACCTTATCTGAGAAGCACTTTATCTGCCCTTCCATTTTAAATGAAAGCTTTGCTGGATAGAGTAATCTGGGATATAGGTCCTTGTCTTTCATGACTTGGAACACTTCTTTCCAGCCCCTTCTTGCCTGTAAGGTCTCTTTTGAGAAATCAGCTGACAGTCTGATGGGCATTCCTTTGTAGGTTACTGTCCCCTTATCTCTTGCTGCTTCTAGGATTCCCTCCTTCATTTTTACCTTGGCTAATGTAATTATGATGTGCCTTGGTGTGTTTCTTCTTGGATCCAGCTTCTTTGGGGCTCTCTGAGCTTCCTGGATTTCCTGGAAGTCTATTTCCTTTGCCAGGATGGGGAAGTTCTCCTTTATTATTTGTTCAAATATGTGCTCAATCTGTTGCTTTTCCTCTTCCCCTTCTGGTACCCCTATAATTCGGATGTTGGAATGTTTCAAGATGTCCTGGAGGTTCCTAAGCTTCTCCTCATTTTTTGGAATTATTTCTTATTTCTTCATTCTTTCCTGTTTGGTTGTTTTTTTCTTCCTTCTGGTTCACTCTATTGTTTTGAGTCCCAGTTTCCTTCCCATCACTATTGGTTCTCTATGCATCTTCCTTCATCTCTTTTATGGTAACCTGCATTTTTTAATGTAATTTGTGCCCCAAATCAACCAATTCTGTGAGGTTTCTGATCACCAGTGTTTTGAACTGTGCATCTGATAGATTGGCTATCTCTTGGTTGCTCAAAAGGATGAGCCCGGGGGCTCTGATCTGTTTTTCTGTTTGAGACATCTCTCTCTCTCTCTCTCTCTCTCTTTTTTTTGTTCTGGTCGCTCCCGTTAAGGTGAGGGGTGGAGCCTTAGGTGTTCAACAGGGCCGGGCACCCCAGTCACTAGATTGTGACGTGTATGTGGGGGTGGGGGCACAGGCAGGAGGGAACAATGGCGGTAGCTCCACTCTCCTGAGACCACAGTTCCTTCCCTGGGATCCTGGGCTGCATGCTCTGCCCTGCTCCACAATCGCCACCTCACTGGGTCCTCCAGCTGGCTCACATACTCAGGGTCAACCCGCTGTGATCCTGCGCGCCCCGGATGCCTCACACACTCCTGGTTGCCTTATGCGCCCACTGCTCTCCGCTCTCAGTGTGCCACGACCTGCGCTGCAACCGGTGCCTGGCTGCTTGTTTCTGCCCCTCCTACCGGTCTGGATGAACAGGTCTACTTCAACTTCTTGGCTGTCTGACTTCCATTCAGATAAATTCTCTTTCAGTTCTGGGTGTTATTCTACCTCTAAATTGTTGTTGTTCTAATCTTGGTTGTGCATGGAGGTATGGTACTTCCACCTATTCCTCCATCTTGCCGGAAGTCACCTACTGAAGTGGATTTTCAATGATGCAATCTACACTGTTGAACACCCTATTGATGTATTCACTTCAGTAGAAGTTGAAATGAATGGTGTCTCCAGGCATATGTCTGTTTTTAGAACTTCTGTAGAAATATTTTTGTGAAATGTCACTTTTGTGTTAAGTTTGAGAGAGAAAGAGAAACTGATTCACTTTTCTCATAGCAAGTGAGTGAACACATGCAAGGACTATCTAATCTATTAAACAGAGTAAGGCTCTGTAGGACAGTTTTCCCCCAGTATACTCTGTATAGGTTAAAAGTGTAATGTAGCTAAGAAATGCATGTATACTGTACTACATCACTTGGACTGTACATGATTGTGAAGGTCTTTGTTAATATGACCCTAAAAGTACATGTTAGAGGCTACAAGTGCATTCCACACTGATAATATAGTAGTGATGAGTTTGTACTCTTCTAAATTACTAGGGAATGAAGATGTTAAGTACAAAGCAGGTTTTCAACAAAGCAATCTACACTGTTGAATGCCTTATCAATGTACTCATTTCAGTAGAACATGAAATGAGTGGTGTCTCAAATAGTATGTACTGCTTTCAGCATTCTGCTGAACTATCTTTCTGAAGGATCAATTCTATGGAGTTTGTGATAGTGAAAGAGCTAATGAAAGTTTTCTTTGTCAGCATATGAGTGAACACTAACACAGGACTCTGTGATCTTTGAAGGAGAATAAGCCTCTATAGTTGAGTTATCTGGTATGTATTTTTCCTATCAGAAAGCATAGCCCCACTAAGAAGTGCAGGTAGAGTCTACTACCTGATTTGGGACAAATGCTTTTCTGAAAGTGAGTATGTATATGAAGCTAACAGTCCACTTTCTGTAACGTAGGGCTTGTCACTCTGCTGGAGTACTAATGAATTGTTTGAACCCTTCCAAATCACTTGCTAATTAGCATGTTTGGTACAAAGCAGGTTTTAAGCAAACACTTTATGCAGTGTTATAACTCTGGGTCAATGTACTCACTTTAGTAGAAGTTGAAATGAATGGTGTCTAGGGGAATCAGTACTCTTTTTCCACTTCAGATAAAGTAATTTTGTGAAATGTCAGTTTCATGGTAAGTATGATGTCGAAAGAGTTCCTGAATCACTTGTCTGTCAGCAAATGAGTGAATGCATGTATAGGACTATGTCAACTATAAAAGAGAGTAAGCCTCTATACCACAGTTTCCCCCAGTGTATTCTCTACAGGTGAAAAGCATAACATAAGTAAGAAATGCATGTATAGTCTTCTATGTTACTTGGACTGTACATGATTGTGAAAATCTTGGTGAATATGACCCCAAAAGTACTCTTGTGGATCCAAGTGCATTACACACCAATAATACACTAAGAAAGAATTTGCACTTCTGTAAATCACTTGGGAATGAAAACAGTTTGTACAAAGTGTGTTTTCCACAAAGCAATTGACACTGTTAAACACCTATAAATGTACTCATTTCAGTACAAGTTGAAATGAAGAGTGCCTCTGGTCATATGTACAGTTTTTAGAACATTTTTTGAAGTATTTTTGTGAAATGCCAATTTCTTGGTAAGTTGGATAGCTAAAGAGATTCTGAATCACTTTTCTGTCAGGAAATGAGCAAACACACCCACAGGACGATGCCATCTGTGAAACACAGTAAGCTTCTGTACCACAATTTTCTCCAATGCATTCTTTTTAGAAATAAAACATAACCTAACTAAGAAATGCATGTAAACTGTACTACATATCTTGGACTCCACAGGTTTTTGAATGTCTAAATGAATATGAACCTAAAACTACAGTTTTGATGCTCCAAGTGCATTCCACTCTGATAATACAGTAGTGAAGTGTTTGCACACCCCTAAATCACCCAGGAATGAAAATATTTCATATGAAGTAGGTTTCCAATGAAAGCCATCTACACTGTTGAATGCCATAACAATGTAGTCATTTCAGTAGAACACGAAATTAGTGGTGTCTCAAGATGTGCATACTGTCTTCAGCATTCTGTTAAAGTAGCTTTCTGAAATATCATTTTGGTGGAGTGCATGATAGTGAAAGACCTACTGGAATTATTTTCTGTCAGCAGATGAGTGAATGCTAGCATAGGTCTCTGTGATCTTTGAAGGAGACAAAGCTTCTATGGTAAAATTATCTTCTGTTTTTTTTCTCCATCAGAGAAATGTACCCAACATGTGACATGCATATACAGCCTACCACCTCATTTGGAGAAAACAGTTTTGTGAAAGTTGAAACGAATATGAAGCTAACAGTTCCCTTTCTGTCATCTAGTGCATTTCTCTCTGATATAAGAGTAATGAATTGTTTGAACCACTCTACACCACTCGGGGATGAGAATGTTCATGTGAGGCATGCTTTTATCAAAACAGTTTGAAGTATTTATCATGCCAAGTCAATGTATTCATTACAATAGAAGTGTGAATCAGTGCTATGTCTGAAAATATATACTGTTTTCAGCACTTGTTTTGATGTATCTTTCAAAAACATGATCATTTCAGAGGAAAGCATGGAAACAAAAGAACTGAAATTACTTCTTGATGGGCAAATGAGCAAATGCATGCATAGGACTGTGTCATGATTTAAATTGAGCTAGTTTCTATACCACCATTTTCTCCAATGCATTCTTTCTAGGAAAAAAGCAAAGCTAAACTAAGAAATGCATGGACAGTGTACTACCTATATTGTACTCTACATGTCTGTGAATGTCAAAGTGATTATGAACATAACATTCCAATCTCAGTGCTCTGAGGGTATTTCACTCTAAAAATACAGTTGTGTGGAGGGTGAATCCCACAGAATATTCTGAATCAATCAGGAATCAGAGTATTTTGTATGAAGCAGGTTTTCTGGAAATATTTCTGATGCACTTATAGTGACACGTGGCAGTAGTCATTTTAGCAGAAGATGAAATGAGAGGTATCTCGCATAACATGTACTGTTTTCAGTCCTTCTCTTTAAGTATCAGTCTGAAAGATGATCACTTCCATGGTAAGTTTGATAGTAAAAGAATGACAAGAATTTTTTTCCATCAGCCAATGAGCAAGTGTATGCACAGGACTCTTTGGGCTTTGATGGAGAATAAGCTTTTATAGTACAGTTTTCTTTTCTATATTCCTTCCACAAGAGAGGGGGAGCTGAGTTAAGACATGCATGTACAGTGACCTATGTGAGTAGAACTCTACAGATTGGTGAATGCCTAAGTGAAAATGAATGTCACAGTGCATTTTTGGAGCTTCAAGTGCACCTCACTATGACAATACAGCAGTGAAAGGTTTTTATCCCTCATAACACCTTGGGAATGAAAATATGTTCCATGAAGCAGGTGTTCAACAAAAGCCATCTACTGTGTTTAAAGCCATGCCAATGTGCTCATTTCAGTAGAAGATGAAATGAGTGGTGTCTCAGATAATAAGTACTGTTTTCAGCATTCTTTTGAAGTATCTTTCTGCAAAATCACTTGTGTGGTAAGTTTGATAGTGAAATAGCTACTGAAGTTATTTTCCATCACCAAATGAGTGAACACATGCATAGGACTATGTGATCTTTGTAGGAGAATAAGCTTCTTCACCAGAGCTTTCTGTAATGTCTTCTTTAAAGCAGAAAAGCCTAGCCTTGATGAGACAGGCATGTACAGTTTAGTACCTGATTTGAACTCTTCAGGTTTCTGAATGTCTAATTGAATAAGAACCTAACTGTACCCTTCCGGGGCTCCAAGTTCATTTCACTGTGATAATACAGTAGTGAAGTGTTTGTATCCCTTCAAACCACTTGGGAATTAAAATATTCCAGGCAAAGCAGGTTTGAAACAAAAACCATCTGTAGTGTTTAACATTATGTTAATTTTTACTCATTTCAGTAGAAGATGAAATGAGTGGTGTCTCATATAGTACATACTCTTTTCAGCATTCTGATGAAGTGTCTTTCTGAAAGATCATTTCCATGGAAAGTTTCACAGGAAAAGAGCTACTGGAACCACTTTTCTGATGACAAATGAATGAACACATGCATAGGACTATGTCATCTATGAAATACAGTAAGCTTATATACCACTGTTTATAAGTATACACCACTGTATATAAACTTATATACAGTGGCCATGTAATACAGTCTGATATCAGGCATTGTGATCCCCCCTACTTTGTTCTTCTTTCTCAAAATTGCTGACACTATTTGGGGTTGTTTATGATTCCATAAAAATTCTTTTTTAAAATATATTTTGTTGGTTATGCTATTACAGTTGTCCCATTTCCCCCTTCACTCCCCTCTACCATGTACACCCTCTCCCACCCATATCCCCCCTTTAGTCATGTCCATGTGTCATACTTATAAGTTCTTTAGCTTCTACATTTCTCATACTATTCTTACCCTTCCCCTATCTATTTTCAACCTACAATCTATGCTACTTATTCTCTGTACCTTTTCCCCCTCTCTCCTCCTCCCACTCCCCTGTTGCTAACCCTCCATGTGATCTCCATTTCTGTGGTTCTGTTCCAGTTCTAGTTGTTTGCTTAGTTTCTTTTGGTTTTAAGTGTGGTTGTTAATAATTGTGAGTTTGCTGTTCTTTTACTATACATTTTTTAATCTTCTTTTCTTAGATAAGTCCCTTTAACATTTCATAAAATAAGGACATGGTGATGATGAACTCCTTTAACTTGACCTTATCTGAGAAGCACTTTATCTGCCCTTCCATTTTAAATGAAAGCTTTGCTGGATAGAGTAATCTGGGATATAGGTCCTTGTCTTTCATGACTTGGAACACTTCTTTCCAGCCCCTTCTTACCTGTAAGGTCTCTTTTGAGAAATCAGCTGACAGTCTGATGGGCATTCCTTTGTAGGTTACTGTCCCCTTATCTCTTGCTGCTTCTAGGATTCCCTCCTTCATTTTTACCTTGGCTAATGTAATTATGATGTGCCTTGGTGTGTTTCTTCTTGGATCCAGCTTCTTTGGGGCTCTCTGAGCTTCCTGGATTTCCTGGAAGTCTATTTCCTTTGCCAGGATGGGGAAGTTCTCCTTTATTATTTGTTCAAATGTGTGCTCAATCTGTTGCTTTTCCTCTTCCCCTTCTGGTACCCCTACAATTCAGATGTTGGAATGTTTCAAGATGTCCTGGAGGTTCCTAAGCTTTTCCTCATTTTTTTGAATTCTTATTTCTTCATTCTTTCCTGTTTGGTTGTTTTTTTCTTCCTTCTGGTCCACTCTCTTGTTTTGAGTCCCAGTTTCCTTCCCATCACTATTGGTTCTCTATGCATTTTCCTTCATCTCTTTTATGGTAACCTGCATTTTTTTATGTAATTTGTGCCCCAAATCAACCAATTCTGTGAGGTTCCTGATCACCAGTGTTTTGAACTGTGCATCTGATAGATTGGCTATCTCTCGGTCGCTTAAAATGATGAGTCCTGGGGCATTGATCTGTTCTGTTTGAGGCATGTCTCTCTCTCTCTCTCTTTAATTAATTAATTAATTAATTAATTAATTAATTTTTTTGTTCTGGTTGCTCCTGTTACAGTGAGTGGCGGAGCCTTAGGTGTTCACCAGGGCTGGACACCCCAGATGCTAGATTGTGATGTTGTATGTGGGGGCTGGGGCGGGAGGGAACCATGGTAGTAGCTGTGTTCTCCGTGGGACCTCAGTCCATTCTCTGGGATCCTGGGTTGCACACTCTGCCCTGCTCCACAATCGCTGCCTTACTGGGTCTGCCAGCTGCCACTTGCATACTCAGGGTCCACCACTGTGATCTTGGGTGCCCCAGATGCCTTACATGCCCCCAGTTGCCTTATATGCCCAACTCTCTCTGCTCTCCTCCTCGCGCCCCGTGCCGAGACCTATGCCCAGCTGCTTGTCTCTGCCCCTGCTACCAGCCTGGATGAACAGGTCTACTTCAACTTCTTGGCTGTCCGACTTCCATTCAGATAAATTCTCTATCAGTTCTAGGTGTTATTCTGCCTCTAAATTGTCGTTGTTCTAATCTTGGTTGTGCATAGAGGTACAGTGTGTCCACCTTTGCCTCCATCTTGGCCAGAAGTCCTAAATTCTTAAAATGTTAGTTCTATATCTGTAGAATATGTCATGGTACTTTAATTGATATTACATTGAAAATATACATTGCTTTGAGGAGTATGGGTATTTTATTATGTTAATTCTTCCAATACATGAGCATGGTACATGCTTCCATTTGTGTCTTCCTTAATTTCTTTTTTCAGTGTTGTATAGTATTCTGAGTACAGGTCTTTTAACTCTTTGGTCAGGTTTATTCCTAGGTACTTTATTTTTCTCATTGCTATATCAAATGGGATTTTCCCCCCTGATTTCTGTTTCTGATATTTCATTGATGGTGTACAAAAATGTCTTTGATTTATGACTGTTGACTTTGTTTCCTGCTGCTTTGCCAAGCTCACTTATTAGGTCGAGTAGTTTTTTGGTGGAGTCTATAGGATTTTCTATGTACACTATCATGCCATCTGCAAACAATGACAGTTTTGCTTTGTCCTTTCCAATTTGGATGCTTTTTATTTCTTTTTCTTGTTTGATAGGACTTCCAATACTATGTTGAACAGGAGTAATGAAAGCAGACATCCTTTTCTTGTTCATGATATTAGTGGGAAAGATTTTAGTTTTTCCCATTCAGTATAATATTTGCTGTAGGTCTCTCATACATGGCATTTATTATGTTGAGGAATCCTCCCTCTTTTCTCATTTTGCTGAGTGTTTTTGTCATAAATGGATGTGGTAACTTATCAAATGCTTTTTCCCCATCTATTGATATGATCATGTGATTGTTGTCTTTCCTTTTGTTTATGTGATGTATTACATTTATTGATTTGTGAATATTGTACAATCATTGCATCCCTGGGATGAATCCTACTGGATCGTGGTATATGATCTTTTTAGTGTATTGCTGGATGTGGTTTGCCAATATTTTGTTGAGGATTTTAGCATCTATGTTCATCGGTGATATTGGCCTGTAGTTTTCTTTCTTTGTTGTATCTTTTCTTCTGGCTTTGAGTTTAGGATAGGGCTGGCTTCATAAAAAGAGTTTGGGTGTCTTTCATCTTTTTGGATTTTTTGGAATAGTCTATGAAGGATAGAGGTTAGCACTTCCTGTAGTATTTTGTAAAATTCTGTGAAACCATTCAGTCCAGGGCTTTTGTGTGTTGGCAGTTTTTTATGACTGTTTTGATTTCATCAACTGTTATTGGTCTGTTCAAGCTTTCTGCTTTTTCTTCATTCAGTTTTGAAAGATTATATTTTTCTAGAAATTTGTCCATTTCACCCAGGTTTTCAAATTTCTTGGCATGTAGTTCTTCATAGTAATTTCTTACAATCCTTTGTATTTCTGTTGTATTAGTAGTATTTCCTCTTTCATTTCTGACTGTTTTTATTTGGGTCCTCTCATTTTCTTTCTTGATCAGTCTTCTTTAAAATTTTTGATTTTGTTTATCTTTTCAAAGAAACAGGTCCTGGATTTATTGATCCTCAGAATTGTTCCTTTAGTCTCTATGTCATTTAATTGTGCTCTCATCTTGTTTCTTCCTTCCTTCTACTTGTCTTTGTTGTTGTTCCTCCAGTTCTTGTAAATGTTGGGTTTGGTTGTTTATTTAAAATATTTGTATCTTTTTTTTAGGTAGCCCTGTATCACTATGAACTTCCCTCTCAGGAATGCCTTCACTATGTCTGATAAATTTTGGACTGTTGTAAGTTCATTTTCATTTGTTACCAGAAACTTTTTCATTTCTTCTCGATCTCATTGTTCACCCATTCATTGTTTAGTTGTATGCTCTTCAAACTCCATGAGTTTGAGTGTTTTGGAGTTTTTCCTTGAGGATGGTTCCTAGTTTCAGACCTTTGTGTCAGAGAAAATGCTTGATATGATTTCAATTTTCTTGAATTTGTTGAGGCTTGTTTTGTGTCCTATAATGTGGTCTTTCTTTGAAAATATTCCATGTTCATTTGAAAAGAATGTTTATTTTGGTTCTTTTGGATGAAAGTTTCTATATCGAAAGTTGAGTCCATTCGATCTAGGACATTGTTTAGTGCCACAATATCTTTGTTGATATTTCATTTGGAAGATGTATACATTTTTGACAGTGGGGTGTTAAAATCCCTTACTATAATTGCATTGCTGTCAATATCTTTCTTGAAATCCTCCAAGATATTCCTTAAATACTTGGGTGCACCTATGTTTGGTGCATATATGTTTATAATTTTTGTGTCTTCTTGATGTATTTTTTCCTTGAGATTATGAAGTGTCTTTCTGGGTCTCTTTTTATGACCCTTGTTTTGAAGTTTTTGTCTGGTCTGAGTATCACTACCCCAGCTTTTTTTTTTTCCTGTCTGTTTGCTTGGAATATTTTTTCTCAAAACTTCACTTTCAGTCTGTGTAGGTCTTTTGTTCTGAGGTGGGTCTCTTGTAGGCAGTATATGTGTGGGTCATGTTTTCTTATCCATTCAGCTACTCTATGTCTTTTGATCAGAGCATTTAATCCATTAACATTTAAGGTTATTATTGATAGGTACTTATTCATTGCCATTTTACTTCCTTTGTACCTGTGTTCCTTTCTCTCTCACTCTTTTTCTTCCTTTTCTTAAAGCAGTCCCTTTAGCATGCCTTGCAGTGTTGGTTTTGCGGAGATACATTATTTGAGCCTTCCTTTGTCTTGGAATCTCATTATTCGGCCTTCCATTTTAATTGAGGGCCTTGCTGAATAGTGTAGTCTTGGTTGTAGGCCTTTGTTTTTCATTACTTGGAATATTTCTTGCCCTTCCCTTCTAGCTTGTAGTGTTTCCATTGAGAAGTCATCTGCTAGGCTAATTGGGGCTCCCTTGTATATTACCTCGTGTTTTTCCCTTGTTGCCTGTAAGATATTCTTTGTTTTGGAATTTTGCCATTTTAATTATGATGTGTTTTGACTGGGCCTCTTTGGGTTCCTCTTGACTGGGATCCTCTGTGCTTCCTGGATTTGTGTGACTTTTTCCCTCATCAAATTAGTGAAGTAATGATGAAGTTTTCCATCATTACTTTTTCAAACAGCTTTTCTATCCCTTGCTCTTTTTCTTCTCCTTCTCATTTCCCTATTATGCAGATATTACTACATTTCATGCTGTCCTGTAGCTCCCTTAACACCTGTTCATTCTTTCTGAGTCTTTTTTCCTTTTCTTGCATTTTTTTAGGTATTTTTTTTCTATTTTGTCCTCCAGCTTGCTGATTTGATCTTCTTCCTCATCTGACTTAAACAGTTTTTAATTCTCAAGTGAAGATAACTTTAATTATTAGGAATAGACTTCTAAATATAACTCAATAGACTTTCCATACTTACTAGACTTGAAAAGAAATGAATTTTTTTGTTCCAAAAATAAAAGGCTACCAAAAGGATGAAAACTTTCCACCACTACATTCATTTAAAAGAATGTGCTACAGACTTAGAAAGTGATTCTAAAAGGGGCACATAAACAGCTTGAACATGGGAAGTATTTCAGGATTGTGTGTGGTGGGTAGACATCATTTTCTTTTCATCTGATGCCACCTGACTTCCAAAAGTTTTGAGAAAAGCTAGCACATTTAGACATACACTTTCTGATATTTTAAAAAAGACAGTCACATTACCTTATTACACTATTATCATACCTATACCATGAGAAACTTTACCATTCCACATTAATGAGACAAATGCAACCAATTCATTCAGTATATTATCCTTCTTTTTTGTTTGCATATGGATTTATGGAAAAAGTGTTTATTGATACTTTAAATAATTGTATTTTAAATTATGTTTTGGGTGATAATTTAATGAAGTGATTCATCTTATTTGTTTTCTTTCACCTAACAAAAATGATACATTCATAGAAATACCACTTGTAAAACATCAGAGTACAACTTCCATTAAAATGGTAAATTACTATAGTTTTACTAATAAAATTACTTGAAAGAAATCCCCTTGAAAGAATCATACTAGTTTTCAGTCATGGTTCAAAGATGTTCTTTTAGGATATTCAGTGATTTTTTGAAATAAATTCTGGAGCTCCACTTAGCAGCCCTGAATTTTCTGTTTTTATATAATCAGTGAAAGGAAAGCCTTGATTAATGAGGTTGTCCTCCTGCCCTTTGTCTCACCTGTGACACTGAAATAGTACATTTTTCCAAGTTTTCCAGCCTCCCCAAGCTTAATTGTTAACAGACTAAATTTCTGTGACTGCTTCAAAGCAATTAAGGCAGATAAGAGTAGTTCTCTGCCACTTTCTAAGTAATAATGTATAGTCACTGACCCACACTAATAAGACACTACTCTACTTACAAACTTCATGGGTTTTTAAGAAATGCACATTCTTCAAAAATTAGGGTGTATACTCAGAGAACTCATTCTGGTAGGTATCACACTGTAGAGTTAGGAGGATATAACACATCTTATTTAAGAATGTATGGCTTGATTTAGAACTTTATATATTTAGATGTGCGCTTGTAAGTTTATGCTACTACTCTTCCCCAAGTTCTCCAAATATTGGGGAAGTCAGATAGTTGGTCCTATTTAGAAATTCATCTTTCAAGTCCAAACAAGAGATATGCTTCCTCACATGTCTTGGGCTTTGTATACACTACTCTGTTTCTTATTTGAAGATTTCATTTGATATCTGCTATAATTAACTCTAAAGGGCATATCTTGTGACCTTAGAAAGAAAATGCATAGTGATATAGGTTATCTATTGAGCTATTCAGATGACTTCCATTCCTGACTTTGGGAAAATTTGACAGGACCTCCCAGCCTCAACTTTAGTATTAATACCCAAAGAGCTGGAGAAACTGGCTGGAGCTTAGGTTTTTGGATCCTAGGGAAAGATTTTAAATTTTGGAGGTTTAACATGATGGTTTTTCTATGTTGAGTCCCTAAAGAAAGGCAAGAATAAAAACAACTGTGTTTTTTAAAGAGAAATGTTTATTTTTAATCTTTAAGTATATTTTGATTATGCTATTACAGTTGTCCCATTTTTCTCCTCTTTTCCCCCCTCCTCTCTGTACCTCCCCTCCCTCCAGCATTTCCCCCCTTAGTTCATGTCCATTGGTTGTATATATAAATTCTTGGCTTCTACATTTACTATACTATTCTTAAGCTCTCCCTGTCTATTCTGTACTAAATAATTATGCTTCTTATCCCCTGTACATTTCCCCCCCATACTCCCTCCTTCCCCTACCTGCTAATAACCCTCCATGTGATCTTCATTTCTGTGTTTCTGTTTCTATTCTAGTTGTTTGCTTAGTTTGTTTTGTTTTTTATGTTCAGTTGTTGGTAGTTGTGAGTTTGTTGTCATTTTACTGTTCATAGTTTTGACCTTCTTTTTCTTAGGTAAGTCCCTTAAATATTTCATATAATAAAGGCTTGGTAATGATGAACTCCACTAACTTGACCTTATCAGGGAAACATTATATCTGCCCTTCCATGCTAAGTGATAGCTTTGCTGGATAGAGTAATGGATATAGGTCCTTGCTTTTCATGACTGTGAATACTTCTTTTCAGTCCCCTCTTGCCTGCAAGTTTTCTTTTTAGATATCAGTTGTTAATCTTAAGGGAACTCTTTTGTAAATAACTCTCTCCTTTTCTCTGGCTGCTTTTATGATTCTCTCCTTATCTTTCATCTTGACTAATGTAATTAAGATGTGTTTTGGTGTATTTATCCTTGGATTCAACTTCTTTGGGTCTCTATGAGCTTCCTGGACTTGTGTGTCTAGTTCCTTTGCCAGACTGAGGAAGTGTTCCTTCACTTCCTCAAGTCAGTTTTCAATTTCTTGCTCTTCTTTTTCTTTTTCTGGCACCACTATGATTCAGATATTGGAATGTTTAAAGTTGTCCCAGAGGTTCCTAAGCCTCTCCTCATTGATTTGAATTTTTGTTACTTTAATCTGTTCCAATTGAATGGTTATTTCCTCATTCTATTCCAAATCATTGATTTGGGTCCCAGTTTCCTTCCCTCCATTGTTGGTTCCCTACATGTTTTTCTTTATTTCACATTGCATAGTCTTTACTTCTTCCTCTGTTTTGTGATAGTACTCAATCATTTATGTTAGCATCCTGATAACCAGTGTTTTGAACCATGCATCTGATAGGTTGGCTATCTCCTGTTGCTTAGTTATTTCTCTGGAGTTTTGATCTGTTTTTTCATTTGGACCATATTTCTTGGTTTTGTTGCACCAGTTACATTGTAAGGGGTGGAGTCTTAGGTATTCACCAGTACAGGGCAACCCCCTTCACTGTGTTGTGGTGCTGTGTGGGGGTAAAGGCTCAGAGAGAGAACAATGACACTTGCTTGGCTCTCGGCAGCTTTCAGTCACTTTCCTGACTTCCCATAAGTGGAGGGAAGGGACTATCTGTATACTTGCCCTCAGAAACAATAGTATCTCAATAACAACCAGTTTTCAGAATGAAAGTAATTTACTGGTAGAATGATTAGAATGATTGTATTGACATCTTCAGGATAAGGGGGAAGAGAATTATCCACCAAAGAAATGGAAGGTGGGTAGGGGACAGGGGGCTGCCAGCAAATCTAAAATGATCAAGCAATAACTTTTCATGAAGGATTTTTACAACTTCTGCCTCATTGATTTTATCTATGTTCACCCAGTATTAAGTAGTGGTTTACTTTTTATGTGTATGCCATTATATATTTTTCTTTTTTTTTTTTGCAAATGTTATGGAATGAATGATTCAATTTTTAAAAAATAATATTGTCTAAGAATTGATGTACAAGAAGAAATAAAAATGGCTGACTGCTATTATACTGTCCCAAAGGTTCCCTATCTATTATCCACAAGATAGATTACCAACTCAATTTTCAAAATAATGTATATTATGGGTTGCTTTGAATCTATAAATTGCTTTGGGTAGTGTGAACATTTTGATGATATTAATTCTTCTCATCCATGAACATGGTATATGCTTCCATTTATTTGTGTCTTCCTTAATTTCATTCTTCGATGTTGTGTAGTTTTCTGAGTACAGGTCTTTTACTTCTGTGGTTAGGTTTATTCCTAGGTACTTAATTTTCTTGTTGCTATAGCACATGGGATTTTTTTCCTGGTCCAAAGTGGGGTAGGATTGAGGATGGGAGGTGGGCATGGGTGGGGTGGGGAAGCGTGGTGGGGGGAAATGGAGATAACTTTACTTTAAATAAAAAAATGTTTAAAAAGGAGTTGACTTACCTAACAGTATGACAATAGGAAAAATTAAGCAGAGATGTTAACCATTGTCATTGTAAATTCTTCCCTGTGAAATAGAATATGGAATGACTACTATTATATAACTTTTCTAAAACAAATTGTGGAACAACATATAGTAAATAGAGTTGCTAGTAGGATACAAAAAATATGATCATTTTCTCTTAAATCTAACAGGTCAATATTTGATATGTGAGCTGCCCACACTGTGCTTGAGCGTAGAATTTAGAGTTACAATTTAGATGAAAAATGAAAGATTCCTCAGAAGTTTTGTATTTCTACCTGGGAGCTGAATTCTGTATTCCTGAGACTGTAATTCCCCTAGAACATAGCTTTGGTGATGCCTTCTTATACTCTTAAAATACTGAGGTCCCTTTAGAGCTTTTCTTTGTGTAGGTTATTTCTACTGATATTTATTCTTCTAGGAATTAAAATAAACATTTAAACTATTTATATATTGATTCATTTAAAAGAAACAATAATAATCCCATTGCAGTTAACATTTTGACTAAAAAACCTACATTTTCCCAACAAAATAATTTTAGTGAGAATGGTAGTACTGCGCACTTTCATACACCTTTTTAATGTCTGGTTGAACAGAAGACAGTGAATTCTCAGGCATTTAAGTTGTTGCAATGTGGTGTTTTGGTTGAAATACAGGAAGATATTCTGAATGTAGCTTATGAAGTATAGAAAGCATTTGAAAAAGATTCTGAAGAAAACATGATGATCTGGGAGGACTGTAATAGCACACTTTCATTACTAAAAAGCACTAAGCAATGTTACATTGTGCTAGAAAAACCACAGGGTTTGGAAATGAAAATGAGATTATAAGAAAATGAGATTAGAGATATAGCACTCAAAATTCAATGACAACAAAAACACTGGATAGGAATCTGAAAAGCATCAGAGCACAGATGTAAACATTAAATGGTTAAAAATGAATAAATACTACAATAAATTGAGCACTCTACCATGAAAGAGACCTGAGATTTGTTTGTTGAACTGAGTGCCTACCAGGCCTATTCACCCAGCTCCCAGCCCCACCACCCCATGGCTGAGGAGAAAGAGAGAGAGAGAGAGAGAGAGAGAAAAAAGACATGAAGACAGAAAAGAACACAGAAAATAGAAGAAAAATACAAAATAGGCTGAGAACTTTTGCGTAGTGGTGGTGGCTGGTGATGTGAAGTCAACCGGAACACTGTGACAGTGGATGTGGACCAGGTGTCTCCGTGTTCCTGGGATATGTCCTTGCATTCCACATGGCTCACTTCAGCGGGGTACAGTTTCTACATTCATCTAGTGGTTCTTGATGGAATAAATTCAGATTTTTAAAACAAGCATTGAAATTGTTCTGACTGTGTTTTTGTACCCTTTTTAGATCACTGTGGATACTTTTTGCTTTTACACAAAAACTCAGTAAGTGATAGGTTCTTAAAGGATACCTCAATGTGGAATCTGAATTCATATCAATGAGTTTTTCTACTCATTTATCAAAATCTACAACATAGGTCACACTTTGGAAGTTTTTACCCATGTGTGATTTTGTAATATATTTTGGGCTTTTGGAAAGTTTTGGTTCATTGAGTCATGCAGATTTTCCAAATGGTGACATATTTTATCATACAATATTTAAAAAGTCACATTTGTTAATATCACCACTAAAACTGAGTTCACCAGAAAAGTCATTAGTGGAGAACTACGTGGTGGGAGACCAAATTTGCCCCAAATATTAATATATCCTTTCAATAATATACAAAAATGCTAGAGAGTTTTAATTGATATGTATTCAAGTTCATTATTTTACCACATCATCAAAACATTCTTTGGTGATACTGTTTCTTTTTTTTTAAGTTTAGAGTGTGTAAGTGTGAAGAAAAGATGAAGCTCATGCCATTGCCTTGATTCAGGCTGAAGAAGTGAGTTCTCACCCACCATTGCTTTTAGCACCACCTGAATGCAAACATCAAAATGTTGAAAAAGATCAAGAATGTCTTAGTAGTTTCATGAAAATATTTTTGAACTTTAGATCCCCAGAAAGTATCTCAGAGTTTGCAGAGTGTAATTTTAGAGCTGATGTTCCGTACCAAAGGATCTATAGCACAATCATTTATCTCTAAAAGTATACACATTGGAAGAAGCTCTGAAGTTACAGAATTTCCTAAACAGTTTTAAATAGCCACAGGAAATTCTTAGGGTAGTTTCCGGTCAATTCTTTCCAATCAACCATCTTGGATATTAGAAAAGAGGATAATAGAATATTTTTTTTTCTTCCAATCAAAGTAGTTTCAAAATTTAAAAATAAGTGATGTGGAAAAATGTTACATGTGCATATTTTATGTGAATATTGAATTTTAACAGTTAAAAGAAAGTATTTGATTTCATTGATGAGTTATCTCTGTTTAAGTTGACATTTCAGAATGTCAGTTGGCTTAAGTTTTAAGAAAAAGGATCATGAATGGTGCTTTGAAATATCACTTTCTCACCCCCACCCTATAACCACTGGTTATCATGACAGTAGACTTCCCAGAAACATTGTGTTAAAGCTGGAAAAAGTAGTAGAATGTCACCTAGGAAGAAGAAAGACAGACAAGAAAGAAAACTTTTTAGTAATCTTCACTCTCTGTTAACTGATACTTAATTAAAAGAGAGACAGGGGACCCAATAACCCCATCCTGAATAATTTCAGCCCATGTCTAACATTGGAGAGGCAGGACTATCTCAGTTCCCATAGTTTGTGGGGGAAAAACAACCCAGGTTTTTGTGGATTCTTGGCAAAAAGCTAGAACCTGGAAAAAAAAAAGCATGACCTCTGTAGGCACAGGACTGGTTACGGCCTGAGGACATGGTTTATATTCGGTAGGTGCAAAATTAATCTGTGGGCTTTGCAAGAATGCAGTGTCAGCAATGGGCAATTCTACAGGTTGCATAGGACCTGGGAATCTCTGAGGGTCTTTATTCATCTCACAACAACATCTAATGCTTACAAGGTTGTGGATAAGTGCCTTTTAAAGAGATTTTATTTATTTATTTTTAGAGAGAGGTGAAGGGAGGTAGAAAGAGAGGGAGACAAACATCAATGTGTGGTTGCCTCTCATGCACCCCCTACTGAGGACCTGGCCCCCAACCTGGGAGTGTTCCTTGACTGGGAATCAAAATAGTGACACTTTGGTTCACAGGCCAGCACTGATTCCACTGAGGTACACTAGCCAGGGCTGGAGAAGTGTTTTTATGGGCCAATATGGCAGTATGTAGAAAATGCAAAATATTTAGACTTTTGACCCAGTAATTTAACTTCTAGAAATTGATCTCATAGTAAAGGAGATAGATATAATGTAGAAGGATGGTTACATTTATGAGGGAAAAGAAGAGAAATTGTTAGAAGCATAGGGAATGGAATGAAAAATAATGTGGGGCCTGCTGGGGCTGTTACAGCTGTGACCATGATGAAGACTTTCACTTCAACCTCCCAAAATTTGCCCAAGTTCCTCTTTTGTCTCAAAACTTGCAGGGAAGGGCTCCTGGAAACATAATTTTCATTTTTAATTATGTGACACAAGTAAAGGGCAAACTTCTGCAGGGATGTACAAATTAAAAGTGAAACAGAAGTGAAATTTTATTACACAATTAATGGAGGCATAGGTAGGAGACCTAGGAAGTAGCACTGAAGGGATTCAGTAGTTTTATTTCATAGACAAGAAGGGTTAATAAAGTGATCTATATTCATGTACAGCTTAGGAGAAAGAAAGTAAGCCCTGCCTGTGACCTGAGGTTAACAACTAAATTTCTTCTTTGGAAATTGAATGTAAAACATAGGAGAGCCAAATTATGGCTTTTATGTATTCTGCCACTGACTAGCTCAGAATAATTCAACATATATTTGTGAACCAGATTTTATGTTTGACTAAAGATGTTACCCAGGTCTTCCTTCCCCTCTTACCAGGTTTCACCTCCAGAAGACCAGGTCACTGTGTTATCCAGTGTTCTCCATAGAAATGGAACCAAGAAAACTATTTTTATATTTTTATAAATGGCTGTATTATAGATTTATATACAAACATGCACACGTATAAAATTTCAACATTATTACTGTTAAGGAACCTTGACCTATAATACAGGGGCAATTTGAATATCAGTTTCAGCCTGCTGAAAGAGTTATCTCTTTTTTTTTTTAATTGAAAAAACATAGCCCTGGCTGGCGTAGCTCAGTGGATTGAGCGTGGGCTGGGAACCAAAGTGTCCCAGGTTCGATTCCCAGCCAGGGTACATTCCTGGGTTGCAGGCCATAACCCCCAGCAACCGCACATTGATGTTTCTCTCTCTCTCTCTCTCTCTCTCTCTCTCTCTCTCCCTCCCTTCCCTCCCTAAAGATAAATAAAAAAAATCTTAAAAAAAAAGAAAAAACATCAAATTGATATGATAAATGATTTCAGGAGCTAAACATGAAAATGAAAGTAGACCAGGTAGGACATTTTCAACAAAGAGGGATTCTCATAGAGATGACCATAGGCAGTCAGTGCTTTTAGAGGTCATCTTCCCCATTTTTAGGGAAGATGGTGGTTAGGTAGGTGGCAGTGGAGCCCACCTCCTCCTGTGCACAGGTGGAACACCTAGCCAAGCTTCTATGGAACACAGTGAACAGCCAACAGAATCCCAGCATATATGAAGGTTGAAGGTCAAAATTGTAGAGGACATCAAAAAACAGACAGTAAGGAGATTGCGTTGGAATGGTAAGGTCCCTGGGACCAGTGTGCAGGCCAGGGCTGCCACAGGAACATGGACAAGAGCTAAATCAATACCTTTTTCCCCTGCCAAACATGGAAGACAATGCTGCACCAGGATGGACCTGGATGCTTGAAGCCTCTGGGGGAGGGGGGGACATAAAGAGGAAGTGGGAGAAACACAGGGATGGTGTTCACCCGTTGGGACTGTGGACACCAACTGTGTCATTACCAGAGAAGTTGAGTTGAGGATCTGGGTGACTCCTGGAAAAGGGAGAAGAGTTGGACTGTGACAGACCCTGACCCAGATAGTTTCCAGTCTGGTTGGAAAGTAGGGCTGTGTGACAGGTTGGGTGCTTGTTAAGACTGGCAAGCTTGAACAGAAAGATTTTATAAAAAAAAAAAAAGGCTCTCTGTCGCCGTTTAGACAACTTTCAGGCAGCCTCTGCCCCTGCCCCCTCCCACCATCCCTACCTCAACATAGCCTGGCTGGCTCCATTCGAGGAAGGAAGAGGCATCCCTTAGCAGAGTGAGAAGCAGGGATCAGGGAGTTAGCAGTCCTCAGAAAGACTTAACTCAGTGCGGGGGGGATGAACTACCCTGAAGAGACTTTGAGAGTGCCTAGCACTAGGACAGCAAAGAAGGAGAAGGTTGTGTGTGAGATGCCCCTAATTAGTACACGTCAAGGACAGAACAACTAATGGATTGAAGGGACTGGGCTGGTGCAGGTGGGCAGTGGAAGCCCAGAAGCTCATTGAAGACATAAGCTGGAGGCTGGGCAACTGTGAACATTGCTACCCAGATTTGGGTCCCATTCTTGCAAAACTGTGGGAAGGGAGAAAAGCAAAACCTAGTCCCCCTCATCCTGCAGCATCCAGGAAGACCAGCAGAACTCCCCTGACAAGTTTAAAGTTAGCAGGAGACTTGTTTTTGTTTTTTTATTTTTCTCCCTCAAGTGAGACAATAAGACCTAGAGCTGTGAAAGGTCCAGAGATAGACCCAAAGGGGGAACTCAAAGATAACCCCAACAGCTAAGAAACAGATAAATTTCACTTTGCTATTTCTTAGAACTTGCTTGTTATTTTTTATTTGTATTATTATTATTTTTCATTATTTTTATTTCTTTTATTTTATTAGTATTTTTCTATTTCTCCTCTTTCTGTTTAGTTTTCTTCATTTTATTTGTTTGTTTAGTTGCATTGTTTGGTTTTCCTTGTTATCTCTTTCAAATTGTAATTTAATTTTCCTTCTTTTATTTCACTTGTGTTCCAATACCACACTACTCTAGGTTGTGTACTTCCTATTCTTGTTATTCAGATCATATCATCCCTGTAATATTATTGTTGTTCCAGTATTACTGTAGATAATTGTTGCTCCATATAATTGTAATACTACACAGCACCCAACCCTGATCTTAGCCCTTTTCACTATCTTCTGGAGCTTTATTACTGTTGTGGTTAACTCTATTCTCTTGCACACTAAACCTATTTTCTATCCTTTACTCTCACTATATCTCATAATCTGATCTCCCACAAGCACTCTGTTTTCTGGATTCAGCTCACAATTCTTCCCCTCTCTAACAAGAGCCTTATGTCTTTTCCACCCTTTATAAAAAGCGACCAGTTAGGTGAAATATCATGGCTAACACTATACTTATCCAAAGGATCCCCTATCTCTTCTCTATGTGTTGGTACATTAAATCCCATAGAATACATTTATGCTGTCTTAACTCATTTTGCCTTCCCCCTCCAACCAATCATATAAAAGAGTAGGTGGAAGATTTGAATACCAATATACCTGCTGTAAAAGAGACCCACCAACAAAGGAACCACCAACAGATAATAAAGGAAGATGGCAGATGAGCGAGTGGAAGTCACAGTAACCTCCACCCACGACTAATGTGGAATTACAACTATATGGTGGAGAAATTACCCAAAACAAACAACTGAACAACAGTGAGAAAGAAGCCTCAAAACCTCGGACAGAGAGAAGAATAACCTTCAACACAACCTGTCCACACTGGCACAACAGCATACAAGATGTGGTGGGCAGAATGACTCTCAGTCAATGAGCTGGAGGGAAGGACCCACTAAAGAAAACACCCAAATAGTCAAAACTCAAATATATCCAGAGAGTCGACATAAATGACATCCCAAGAGCAGCAACTTCAGGAGATCAAGGAGACTTCACCATTGAATCTCACAGGTCTCCTACCATAGACGTTCACACCACAAACCCAGGGAGTCAGAACAGACAAATTTAAGAAGCTAAGGCTAACATGAAGAGTTTCACAAACAATGGGAAGACAAGCAAACCCCAAATGAAAGGAAAGTAGGAAGCCTCAGGAACAATGCTAAATAAAATAGATGCAAGTCAACTATCAGATATTGAATACAAAGCAATGGTTATAAGGAAGCTCAATGAGCTTACTGAGAATTACCAAAAACTACAGGGAAACTAAGATGAACTCACTGCAAACTATATTAACATGAATAAGGAAATAGAAACTATCAACAAGAGCTAAGAGGAAATGAAGAATACAATTGTTGAATTGAAGAGCACAATAGAAGGAATCAAAAGCAGGTTAGATGAAGCAGTGGATCAAATCAGTGAGCTGGAGGACAAGGTAGAAGAATCACCCAAAAAGGGTAAGAAATGGAAAATAAGACTCAGAAAGAATGAACCAGTGTTAAGGGAACTGCAGGACAACATGAAATATAATAATATCTGTATAATAGGGATACCAGACCCAGAAGAAGAAGAGCAAGGGATAGAAAACCTGTTTGAAAAAATAATGATGGAAAACCTTCCTAATTTGGTGAGGGAAAAAGTCACACAGATCCAGGAAACACATTAGATCCCAGCCAAGAGGAGCCCAAAGAGCCCCACTCAAAGACACATCATAATTAAAATGATAAAATTCCAAGACAAAGAGAGAATCTTAAAGGTAGCAAGGGAGAAATAGGAAGTAACATGCAGGGGATACGTGATAAGGAAAGCAGCTGACTTCTCAATGGAAACATTCCAAGTCAGAAGAGAATGGCAAGAAATGTTCCAAGTAATAAAAAACAAATGCCTGCAACCAAGATTACTCTATCCAGCAAGGCTCTCAATTAAAATGGAAAGCCAAATAAGGAGTTTCTCCAACAAAAGAAACTCAAAGAATGCACCTTCACCAAATCAGCACTGCAAGACATGCTAAAGGAACTACTTTGAGAAAAGGAAGAAAAAGAGTGAGAGAGAAGAACACAGGTACAAAGGAAGTAAAATGGCAATGAATAAGTACTTATCAATAATAACCTTAAATGTTAATGGATTAAATGCTCCAATCAAAAAACATAGAGTAGCTAAATGGATAAGAAAACATGACCCACAAACACGCTGCTTACAAGAGACCCATCTCAGAACAAAAGACCTACACAGACTGAGAGTGAAGATTTGGAAAAAAATATTCCAAGCAAATGGACAGGGAAAAAAAAGCCAAGTTAGCACTACTTATATCAGACAAAATAGACTGCAAAACAAGGGCCATAAAAAGAGACTCAGAAGGTCATTTTATATTCAAGGGAAGAATCCATACAGAAGACATTAACATATGTACCCAACACAGGAGCACTCAAATATATAAGGAAAATCTTGGAAGACTTCAAGAAAAATATTGACAGCAACACAATTATAGTAGGGGACTTTAACACCTCACTGTCAAAAATGTATAGATCTTCCAAACAAAATATCAACAAACATATTGTGGCACTGAACAATATCCTAGATCAAATGGACTTATTTGGTATATCTAGATCTTTTCATCCCAAAGAAGCAAAGTACATATACTTTTCAAATGTACATGGAATATTTTTAATGATAGACCATATGATAGGACAGAAAACAAGCCTCAAAAAATTAAAAAAAAAAATTGCAACCATATCAAGCATGTTCTCAGATCACAAGGAACTGAAACTGGAAACCAACCTCAAAGAAAAAACTCAAAAACACTCAAACTTATGGAGATTGAATAGCATGCTACTAAACAATAAATGAGTTAATAATGAGATACAGGAAGAAATAAAAAATTTTCTGGAAAGAAATGAAAATGAACTCAGAACAATCCAAAACTTATGGGACACAGTAAAGGCAGTGCTGAAAGGAAAGTGTGTAGCAATACAAGCCTATTTAAAAAAGATAGAAACATTTGAAAAAAACAACCTAACCTTACACCTATAAGAACTCCAGGAACAATAAAGACAGCCCATAGGAAGTAGAAGGAAGGAAATAACCAATATCAAAGAAGAATTAAATGACATAGAAACTAAAAAAAACAATTCTAAGGATCTATAAATCCAGGAGCTGGTTCTTTGAAAAGATAAACAAAATTGACAAGCTTTAAGCAGACTCATCAAAGAGAGAGGGGGGGGGGAGAGAGAGAAAACAAATACAATCAGGAATGAAAGAGGAGCGATTACAACTGATACCATAGAAATACAAAGGAAAATACACTTTTCCAAATGGAATGAAGAAGAAGCAGAAAGCCTGAACATATCAATAACAGCTGATGAAATTGAAGCAGTAATCAAAAAATTCCCGGCATACAAAAGCCCTGAACTGGACAATTTCACAGGCATATTTTACAAAGCATTTAAGGGTGAGCTAACCCCTATCCTTCACAGACTATTCCAAAAAATCCAAGACACATAACTCCCAGATTCTTTTTATGAAGCCAGGATCATCCTAATCCCAAAACCAGATAAATACAAAACAAAGAAAGAAAACTGCAGTTAATATTGCTGATGAACATAGATGGTAAAATCCTCAACAAAATATTGGCAAACCATATCCAGCAATACATTAAGAAGATCATACACCACGATCCAGTGGGATTCATCCAAGGGATGCAAGGATGGTTCAATATTCACAAATCAATTAATGTAATATGTCACATAAACAAAGGGAAAGACAAAAATCACATGATCATATCAATAGATGGGGAAAAAGAATTTGATAAGGTACCTCATCCATTTATGACAAAAACACTCAGCAAAGTGGGAAAAGAGGGAGCATTCCTTAACATAAGAAAGGCCATATATGAGAGACCTACAACAAGCATACTCAATGGGCAAAAACTAAAAGCTTTCCCACTAATATCAGGAACGAGAATAGGATGTCTGCTTTCACCACTCCTGTTCAACATAGTTTGGAAGTCCTAGCCACAACTATCAAACAAGAAAAAGAAATAAGAGGCATCCAAATTGGAAAGGACAAAGCAAAACTGTTATTGTTTGCAGATGACATGATAGTGTACATAGAAAATCCTATAGACTCAACCAAACAACTATTCAACCTAATAAGTGAATTTGGCAAAGCAGCAGGATACAAAGTCAATATTCAGAAATCAAAGGCATTTTTATATACCAATGAAATATCAGAAACAGAAATCAGAAAAAAATCCATTTGATATAGCAACAGGAAATAAAGTACCTAGGCATAAATATAACCAAGAATGTAAAAGACCTGTACTCAGAAACTACACGAAACTGAAGAAAGAAATTAAGGAAGACACAAAGAAATGGAAGCATCTACCATGTTCATGGAGTGGAAGAATTAACACCACCCAAATGGCTATACTACACAAAGCAATTTATAGATTCAACACAATGCCTATTAAAGTACCAATGGCATATTTCACAGATATAGAACTAACATTTCAAAAATTTATATGGAATCATTAAGGACCCTCAATAGCTGGAGCAATTTTGGCAAAGAAGAACAAACCAGGAGGACTCACAATATCTGATACCAAACTGTAATACATAGCCACTGTTATGAAAACAACCTGGTACTGGCATAAGAACAGACACATAGATCAGTGGAAGATAATAGAGATCCCAGAAATATTCCCAAGTCTCTATCATCAATTAATATTTGACAAAGGTGCAGAAGCATAAAATTGAGTAAAAATAGCCTCTTTAGCAAATGATGTTGGGAGATCTGGACACCTACATGCAAAAAAAATAAACTTGATCACCCACTTACACCATACACAAAAATAAATTCAAGGTGGGTAAAAGACTTAATTATAAGTCGTGACATTATTAAAGTCCTACAGGAGAACAAAAAAAGGAAAATCTCAGATATTCCACATAGCAATATTTTCACTGATATTTTCCCTAGAGCAAAGGACATAAAGGAAAAAAAATAAACAAATGGAATCTCATCAAAATAAAAATCTTCTTCACAGCTAAAGAAAAGATCATTACAATGAAAAGAGAACCAACTATATGGGAAAACATATTTGCCAATGATAACTTGGGCAAGGGTTCGATCTCCAAAATATATAAATTACTCACTTGACTATACTCCAGAAAGACAAACAACCCAATTAAAAAATGGGCAAAGGACCTGAACAGACAATTCTCCAAGAAGGATGTAGAGATGGCCCAGAGATATATGAAAAGATGCTCAGCATCTCTAGCCATCAAAGGGATGGAAATTAAAACCACAATGAGATACCATTTCACACTGTTCAGAATGGCCTTCATAAACAAATCAACAAACAACAAGTGTTGGAGAGGATGTGGAGAAAAGGGAGCTCTAGTGCACTGTTGGTGGGAATGCAGACTGGTGCTGCCACTGGGGAAAACAGTACAGAATTTCCTCAGAAAACTAAAAATGGAACTGCCTTTTGACCCGGCAATTCCACTGCTGGGATTATACAATAAGAGCCCTAAAACACCAATTCGAAAGAATCTATGCACCCCTATGTCATAGCAGCACAATTTACCATAGCCAAGTGCTGGAAGCAACCTAGGGGCCCATCATTAAATGAATGGATCAGAAAACTATGGTATATTTACACAATGGAATACTATGCAGCAGAAAGAAAGAAGGAGCTCCTACCCTTTGTGATAGCGTGGATGGAACTGGAGAGCATTATGCTAAGTGAAATAATCCAGGTTTTGAAAGACAAATATCATATGATCTCACCTATAATTGGAACTTAATCAACAAAACTAACAAGCAAGCAAAATATAACCAGAGACATTGAAATTAAGAACAAACGGACAGTAAACAGAGGGGAGGTGGGAGAGGATAGTGAGGGTTAAAGGGGGAAGGGTTTTCAGGAACAACTATAAAAGACACATGAACAAAACCAAGTGGGGGTGGCATCAGGGGAGGGAGGTGGGGATGGCAGAGATCAGGGTGCGTGGTGGGGGAAAATGCAGACAAATGTACTTTAGCAAGAATAATAAAATAAAAGATCATCTTCCCTCCAAAGTTCACTGACTTGTTTTTCCATTTGGTTTACCAAGTCTCTCTTTGTTTGCTTAGTGTGAAAGCAGACCAATTGTCAGCCTTTGACAGGAAGTGCTCTTCTATTAATAAGCACTTTGGGAAGGGGGATCCTTTCATGTCAGTTACCAGGAAGCTGGCCACATGAGCAATTTTCTAGCAGTAATGATGGTCCACTATCTAGGAGTGATACTTGAATACCAAGCACGTGTGTCCTCTAAAAAATTTCAGGGGTGAAGTTTTACAACAATGGCCACTTCGAGGACCAATGCTCTTTCTGGTGGCATTTCTAAGGGCAGCTGTTCCAGGAGGATGTGTGTAGGGATACTGTCACATTTCCTGTCCACACTTTAGTTCACCATTGTTTCCATTGTTTCCTCCACCACACACACACACACACATACACACACACACACAGTGGTGCTTAGGTTGTGAATGTCTAGTTCCATAACCAAAATAACAAGTAAGAACATTATAGAAAAAAAGTAATCCTTTATAGAATAATAAGATTTTAAAACCATTATATTTTGGGAATGCATATCAGTGACTCTTCTTTTTAATGCAAGGAACTAGATAGTTGGAAAGGTGGTCAGTTTACTTTGTATGGGGCAACAGGCAGCATTTCCTCTTGTGAATTTATAGTCTCTAATGCCCTAATTTAATAAATTGGAGAGATACCAAGGTTATCATCTAAGTATTTTGTTTATGCTAACAAAGGGTTTCTATTTTACAGTTCATCTAAAATTAAAAGTTTTTGTACTTATGTTTTGATAGAACAGTGTCAATTGTTTTAGGCTTATTATGGAAAGGGCTGTATTGTAGATTTCTATTCTTGAAAGTGGAAATACAGATAGGCAAGTCATAAAAATACCAAAGAAAATACCCTCAATATGGTTATTGGTCACTAAAAAAGATAAGTTTATAATTGAGGTTCTTCTGAGAAATGAAGACCTGAGGATTTTAAAATGAGATAGTTTCTTCTGCTATATGGCAGGCTTCATTTTTACAAGTTCTGTTTTAATATACATATGGGTTATTTCATTCTCAGTTATTTTATTTCTACTATCTAGGGGACTATAGTATTTCATCTTTGAAAGTGACTGTGTAATATCTTGATAAATTTAAAATTTTCTATATTATGGTGTTAGCCATGTAGAAAAGCACATAAGTAATTGAAATTTCTTCTCTTTAAAAGAAGACATTGTATTATAATTAGATCATTAACTGCAGTGAATTGGTCATATTTACAGGAAAAAAAAGGAATTTATTTTTTCTTGCTCATGAACTTCTACTTTAGACCTAGACAAAAGAAATTGGACTTTTAATATTTTTTTCTGACCATCCTGATGAAAAATGTGGTCCCTCTGTGTCTTCTTGTACAACTATTTAATTCCAATGAATAACCATTAAGTAGTTGTCTATAGGTCACCTTTATAGGAAGCTAGGTACTTCAAAAATGCATTTTTGTCCCTGAATTACTTCACATTTTGGAGCTGATTTGAGGCAGTATTGTATAGTGACAATATTCAATTGGTGACAGCAACGTAAAGAAAAAACATTGTTTCCTGGATTCTTAAACAAATATTTACAGTCACTTCTAAAGAGGTGCCAACCCTCAGAATCCTCTACTCTTTGCAGCTACTATTACCATTGTTGGAGGTCAGAGCATCCTTGATGCATTTTCCTCAAGACAATATCATTTCTTTAAAAGAGTGAAGGCCTTTTCTTGCTTTGGGAGTTTGAAATGTCTGGCTTCACTGTCAACAGATTTTGCATTTGTCAGCTGATACATTATATGACTTGATTTACGTTAGTGAGAAGTTAGGGCTTGTCAAGTGGTTCCCATTTCAACTGTAGTGTAACTTCATTCATTTTAAAATTTAATTTAATTTTTTCCAAAAAGTTTTTCAAATGTTTAAAAGATGAGCTTCACTATTAAGACATCTACTAGCGATTGCCATTTTTTGGTATAGATTAGCTTTTATATTTGAGATAATAAAAGGTCAAGTTGGCACTCTAAAACATGCTCTTTGAAGGTTTTCTAACAGCATGCAACAATGAGGGGCCTGAATCACTGGGTTGGTTCTAATATGTGCAAATCTGAAATTTTACTACATATTGAGTAATTGTTCTCCACAGAAGTTTGGTAATTTCCACTTCAACCACAGTAGCTATTATTCATTCCCAACATCAACAGACATGGTACTGTCAAACTTAAAATGCTCTTTTTTTTCAGTATAATTAGAAGTAGCAATCCCATATTGTTTAATTTCTATTTTTAAAATACATTTACAAGACATTCTATGTTTTTCTATGAAAGGTCTATTCTTATGCTTTAACCTTTCTTACATACACTGTTGATCTTTTCCTTTTTGTTTTGTAGAAGCTTGTTTTTAAACATTATATGGATTACAAAAAATTCTCCTATATCATCACTTGTCTTTGAATAATTTCAGTGGGGACACAGAAGATGGCATGAAGTAGATGGGAGCTGAGGCCACATGCTCCTGCACCCAACTGGGACACTTAGCTGATCTTCCAAAACACAAAGTGAAAAGTCAACAGAATCTTACCTGATATGAAGTTTGGAAGCCAAACTGTGCAAAGGATGCTTCAAAACAGGCAATAAGAAGATTGTGTCAGTTGATGAGGAAAGTCCCCAAGCACAGTGTCAGAAACAGTGGCTGGGGCAGAGACTCTACAGGAGGAGAGCTGGGTAAATGACTGCACATTAGCAATTCCCTCCCTTCCTAGGGGGAGAAAATCCAAGACCTGTGCCAGGACCGACTTGAACATAGGTAAAGTCATAGGGGGGCAAGGGAAAAAGAATAAGCACACACAGCTGGTGGTGCACCTAGTCTGGGGTGGCAGTCTCAGGCTGGGACAGTGCCAAAGAATGGGCAGGGGGACCCTGGAGGCACCTGGAGCTAGGAGAAGTGGGCCATGACTGGCCATGACTGAGACAGACTCTGGACTTGCCAGAGAGTTGGACTGTTTGAAAAGCTGGGCAGTGGCTCAGAGTGGCAGCAGTGCCCACAGAGACTTTTTTCAAAAGGGGAACTGAGGTACACTGGGTAGGGACAGACCTCACATGTGCTGCTTCTAGGCCAAAAAGGAAGTAGGATTGTGGGTGCAATTTTCTCTCACTTAATGCACCTCACAGATTGATCAAAGGGGTGCAAAGCAAGGTGGTTTATGGGCACCAGCCCAGTGCAATTGAACAGAGTAGAGAATGTGGGCCTCAGAGTGCTCTGGGGGCACTGAGGCTGGAAAATGGGCACATGTGATTATTGTAGCCAAGACTGAGCCCCCTTAGTTGCCAAAACATCCAAAAGGGAAAACAAAGCCCAAACCCCTACTGAATGAGGGTGTCAGGAAGACCTGTAAAACTGGCTGGGTGGCCTTAAGCATCTGGGAGCTTTTTTTTTTTCAAGAGTAAGACAGAAAGACTGGAGCTGTGAGAAAACTAGAGACAGATCCAGAAAGGAGTCAGAAGGTGAATACAACAGCTGAGACAAAGTTTACCTTGCTCTTCACCAGAATTTGTGTTTTTTAAATTCTCTTTCTATTTTTTTTTTAGTTTTTTGTTCATTAGTTTGTTTTTTCTCTTTCATGTTATATTTTAATTTTTCTTCTTTCATTTCACTCATATTCCAAATAACTCACTACTCTTGGTCTTCTACTTTTTATTTTTTTATTCTGATTATATATTGTTTTATCATATTATTTTTATTCCAAATAATACCCACAGAGTACCCTTCCCTGGTCTTAATCCATTTTGTCATCTTCCTGAGCTTTGTTACTGTTGTAAACTTTATTTTCTCTCACACTATGCTATGTTCCTATCACTTACACTCACCATTCTCTTCCATCTAACTTTGCATAAGTGCTCTTCTTTCTTAAGTCAGTTCATATTCTATTTCTCCCCTTACAAAGTATTATTTCTTTTCCACCATTTATAAACAGTGGTTAGTTGGGCAAAATACCATGGTTATTACTATATTTCTTCAATGGAACTCCTATTTGTTCACCATTTGTTTGTACTTTAAATTCCATAGAATACTCTCCCCATCTTACTCCATCCAGTTCACCTCACTCTGCCCCTGATCAACTGAGTGAGGAATTTTATTTCATTTTCCCCCCTCTCTCAACCTGGGATTTACTCCTTCCTCTTATTAGTTTGCTTCCCTCACCCTCTCAAAATCATTTTCCTTTACAGTAGACATCTTGTATTTACTTTTTGCTCTCATAACATTTATATTATACTTCATTCAGCTGTTGTTGCCATCAACCCTGCTGTGGGTTTTGTTTTGTTTTTGTTTTTGTTTTTGCAATTTTGACCTTATTGGCCTAATACCCTTTCAATTTGACTTCAAACCTCATAGTATTCTCTTCTTTTTTCTTACCTCATTGTTCCCATTATGTTTTCTGTTTTAATTACATTTTAAATTTTGTTCTCTCCCTTTCTTTGCTTCAGCACTATCTCAATTTTTACCAATCTTCCCCCTCTTACCACTCAACAATATTTTCCCCTCTTTCAGTCATATCATATTTCCTTTGTCATAGCTTATAATAACCATAATCTCTCTTCAGCTTTATTAATCTTTGCTCAATTATGATTGGGATTACTGATGTGGTAGGGAGGTACTTTTTGTTGGTGTAGGTTTGTTTGTCTAGTAATAATGCAATACCTGTATAACAGCATACAAGACAAGGTGGGCATTGCGACTACTGCTAAGACCACTAGAGGAGAGAACCCACCAGAAAAGAAGCAACCAACAAGTAAAACCCAAGTACAACATGAGAGCCCACATGAATGGAAGAAAGGGCAACTCTAGAGCATCCAGACAAGGAGATCAAAGAGACCCAAAGAAGACCCACAACCCATGGAGTCCCACAGAATTTCTAACACAGAAGTCCACCCCATGGAGATAGGTAGGCAAAGCAGAGCATCCTGGGATGCAAAAACAAACAAAAGGAGTCACCTAAAGTAGGGGTCAAAGAAAGAACACTCAGTCAAAAGGAATGGAAGAATCCTCAGTAACAGAGTTAAAGGAAATTGAGACAAGCAATCTATCAGACATAAAATTCAAAAAAGTGGTTATAAGGATGCTCATGGAACTCAGTGACAACTACAAGGAACTTAGTGGGAACTACAACTGCATGAAGAAGGAAACAGAAGTTTTGAACAAGAATGAGGAAGAAATGAATAATACAATATATGAAATAAAAATACACTAAAAGAAATTATAAGCAGGCTGAATGAAGCAAAGGATCAAATTAGTGAGCTGGAAGACAAGGTAGAAAGAAATACCCAGGTGGAACACCACCATGAAAAAACACTCAAAAAGTATGAAGATAGATTAAGGGAATGTCAGGACAACATGAAACTTAACAACATTCATGTCACTGAAATATGAGTAGGAGAAGAAAAGGAGCAAGAGACAGAAAACCTGTTTGAAAAAATAATGGCAGAAAAATTCCCTAACTTGGAGAGGGGAAAAGTCATGTAAGTTCAGGAAGCACTGAAGATCCCAAACAAGATGAACCCAAAAAGACCTACTCCAAGGTACACTATAATTAAAAGGCAAAATTTTAAGACAATGAGAGAATTTTAAAATCAGCAAGAGAGAAAGAGGATGTAACATACAAGGGAGCTCCAATAAGGCTAGCAGCTGGTCTCTCAATAGAAACACTACAAGCCAGAAAGGAATGGCAAGACATATTCCAAGTAATGAAAAGCAAAGGCCTGCAGCCAAGACTAATCTATCCATCAAGCCTCTCAGTTAAAACAGATGGTGAAATAAAGAGTTTCCCAGAGAAAAGATGGTTAAAAGAACACACATCCACTAAACTGGCATTACAAGATATGCTAAAGGGACTGCTTTAAGAAAATAAAGAAAAAAGAGGGTGAGAAAGTGCAAAACAGGTACAAAGGGGAAAAAGAATAAGTACCTATCAATAATAACCTTAAATGTTAATGGATTAAATACTCCAATCAAAAGACATAGGGTAGCTGAATGGATAAGAAAATATGCCGTGCACATATGCTGCCTACAAGAAACCCACATCAGAAAAAAAGACCTACACAGACTAAAAGTGAAGGGTTGGAAAAATATTCCAAGCAAACAGACAGTTGAAATAAAAAAGCCATGGTAGCAATAATTAGACAAAATAGATTTCAAAACAAAGGCCATAAAAGAGATGAAGAAGACCATTTCATAATTCAAAAGGGAAGAATCAATCAGGAAGCTATAAACAGTGTAAATAAATATGCATCCTACATAGCAGCACCCAAATATATAAGGAAAATCCTGGAGGACTTCAAGAAAAATATTGACAGCAACACAATTATAGTAGGGGATTTTAACACCTTACTGTCAAAAATATATAGATCTTTCAAACAAAATATCAACAAACATTGTGGCACTGAAAGAATGGGCTTAACTGATATATAGAGAACTTTTCACCCCAGAGAAGCAATATATACATTATTTTCAAATGCACATGGAACATTTTCTAAGATAGATCACATGATAGGACACAAAACAAGCCTCAACAAATTCAAGAAAATGGAAATCATATGGAGTATTTTCTCAGACCACAAGGGTTGAAACCAGAAACCAACTTCAAGGGAAAAACTCAAAAATAGTCAACAATATGGAGACTGAATAACTTGTTATTTAACAATGAATGGTAAATAATGAGATCAAGGAAGAAATCAAAACTTCCCAGAAAAAAATGAAAAGGAATACACAACAGTCCAAAACCTATGAGACACAGCAAAAGGCAGTCCTGAGAGGGAAGTTCATAGTGACACAGGCCCACCTACAAAAGATAGAAATCTTTCAAATAAACAACCAAACCAGACATCTACAAGAACTGGAGGAACAACAACAAACAGCAAACACAGAGCAAGTAGAAGGAAGGAAGTAATCAAGAGCAGAGCAGAATTAAAAAACATAGACAGTAAAAGAACAATCCAAACAATAAATCTAGGAGCTGGGTCTTTGAAAAGATAAATAAAATGGACAACCATTTAACCAGACTCATCAAGAAAAAAAGAGAGACGATAGAAATAAATAAAATCAAAACAAAACAGGTGAAATTATATCTGATACCAGAGAAATACAAAGGTTCATAAGAAATTACTATGAACAACTATATGCCAAGAAATTTGAAAAACTGGGTGAAATGTACAAATTTCAAGAAACACATAATCTCCCAAAACTGAATCAAGAAGGAGAAACCTGAATAGACTGATAACAGCAAGTGAAATTGAAGCAATAATCAAAAAAACCCCAGCACATGAAAGCCCTCAGTCAGATGGAATCACAGGAGAATAATACCAAACAACTAGATAAGAGCTGACACCTATCTTTCTGAAACTATTTCAAAATATACAGGAAGGCCGAAGACTCTGAAACTCTTTTTATGAGGCCTGTATTATCCAATTTCAAAACATAACAAAGAAAGAAAATTACAGGCCAGCCCTGGTTGGTGTTGCTCAGTGGATTAAATGATGGCCTGCAAACCAAAAATTTGCCTATATGATTCTCAGGGCACATGCCTGGGTTGTAAGCCAGGTTTCCAGTAGGGGGTGCATGAGAGTCAACCACATATTGATGTTTCTCTCCTTTCTTTCTCCCTCTCTTCCCCTTTCCCTGAAAATAAATAAAACCTTTAAAGAAAAAAAGAACACTACAGGCCAATATTGCTTATGAACATAGATGATAAAATCCTCAATAAAATATTGTCAAACCGAGCCCTGGCTGGCATAGCTCAGTGGATTGAGCATAGTCTGTGAACCAAAGTGTCACAGGTTTGATTCCCAGTCAGGGTACATGCCTGGGTTGCAGGCCATGACCCCCAGCAACAGCACATTGATGTTTCTCTCTCTCTACCTCCCTCCCTTCCCTCTCTAAAAATAAATAAAAATCTTTAAAAAAATATTGTCAAACTGCATCCAGTAATACATTAAAAATATCATGCACATGATCAAGTGGGATTCTTCCCAGGGATGTGTGGATGGCACAATAGTTGCAAATCAGGGACATCAGGCCAAGATGGAGGCATAGGTAGACACACTTGCCTCCTCACACAACCAAAAGAAGGACAACAATAAATTTAAAAACAACAACAACAACAACAAAAAACTCCAAACTGACAGAAAATTGAACTGTATAGATCTGACAACCTAGGAGTTAAAGAAGAAACATTCATCCAGACCAGTAGAAGGGGAGAGATGGGCAGCTGGTCAGAGGACTTATAGCAAGGCAGGAACTGGAGGACTGGAGTGGGCAAGGCACCTCATTGGTCCACCAGTGAGGTGTTAGATTGAAGAATAGGCAGTCCCACACTCCCATGGAGATAAACTGTGAGGAACAACTGCAGAGTGAGACAGACCTCGCAACCCAGGGTTCCAGTATGGGGAAATAAAGTCTCAAACCTCTGATTGAAAATGCCTGTAGGGGTTGAGGCAGCAGAGGGAGAAACTCCCAGCCTCACAGGAGAGTTCATTGGAGAGACCAACAGGGTGCTAAAATGTACACAAGCACACCCACCCAGGAATCAGCACCAGAAGGGTCCAATTTGATTATGGGTAGTGGGGGGAGTGACTGAAAACTGGCAGAGAGCAGAACAAGTGGCAATGTTCCCTTTTGGACCCCTCGCCTATATATAGTGTCACAATGCAGTGAGGTGGGTTGCCCTACCCTGGTGAACACTTACTACATATCAGACACACTGATACAAAAAAAAAAAAAAGAAAGAAAGAAAAATGGCTCAAACGAGAGAACAGATCAAATCTCCTGAAAAAAATAAAACTAAATGACAAAAGAGATAGCCAACCTATCAGGTGCACAGTTCAAACCACTGGTAATTAATAATGCTCACAGAATTGGTTGAATATGGTCATGAATTATATGAAAAAATGAAGGCTATGCTAAGTGAAATAAAGGAAAATGTACAGGGAACCAAGAGTGATGGGAAGGAAGCTGGGATCAAATCAATGATGTGGACCAGAAGAAAGAAATAAACAGTCAACCAGAACAGAATGAAGAAATAAGAATCAAAAAATGAGGAGAGACTTAGGAACCTCTAGGACATCTTTAAATGTTCCAACATCTGAATCATAGGGGTGTCAGAAGGAGAAGACGAAGAGCAAGAAATTGAAAACTTATTTGAAAACATAATGATGAAGAACTTCCCCTATCTGGGAAAGGAAATAGACTTCCAGGAAGTCCAGGAAGCTCAGAGAGTCCCAAAGAAGTTGGACCCAAGGAGGAACACAAAAAGGCACATCATCATTACGTTACCCGAGATGAAAGATAAGGAGAGAATCTTAAAAGCAGCAAGAGAAAAGGAGACAGTTGCTTACAAAGGAGTGCCCATAAGACTGTCAGTTGATTTCTCAAAAGAAATCTTGCAGTCAAGAAGGGGCCAGAAAGAAGTATTCGAAGTCATGAAAGGCAAGGACCTATATTCAAGATTACTCTCTCCAGCAAAGCTTTCATTTAGAATGGAAGGGCAGATAAAGTGCCTCCCTGATAAGGTCAAGTTAAAGGAGTTCATTATCACCAAACTCTTATTATATGAAATACTAAAGAGACTTATCTAAGAAAAAGATAAAAAATGAACAGTAAAATGACAAAAACTCACAGTTATTAACAACCACACCTAAAACAAAAACAAACTAAGCAAACAAAACAGGAATAGAATCACAGAATTGAAGATCATGTGGAGGGTTATGAGTGGGGGAGTGAAAGTGGGAGAGAGGGGGAAAAGGTGCAGGTAATAAGTAGTATAAATTGTAGGTAGAAAATAGACAGGGGGAGGTAAAGAATAGTGTAGGAAATGTAGAAACCATAGAACTTATATGTATGACCCATAGACATGAACTAAAGAAGAAGAATGTTGGTGGGAAGGGGTGTACAGGGCAGAGGGGAATAAAGAGGGAAAATGGGACAACTGTAATAGCAAATCAATAAAGTATATTAAAATATTTGCAAATCAATAAACAATACATAACATAAACAAAAGACAAAAATCACATGATCATTTCAATTGATGTGGTAAAAGCATTTGAAAAGTTACAGCACCCATTTATAATAAAAACACTCAGCAAAGGGAAACAGAGGGAGCATACCTTAACATAATAAAAGCCATATATGAAAAACCTACAGCCAACATCATATTCAAAGGAAAAACCTAAAACTTTCCTGTTAAGACCAGGAACAAGACAAGGGTGTCCACTTTCACCACTTCCATTCAACATAGTATTTGAAGTCCTATCTACAGTGATCAGAGAAGAAAAAGAAATACAAGGCATCCAAATTGGAAAGGAAGAAGTAATTCTGTCATTGTTTGCAGATGACATGATAGTGTATATAGAAAACCCTCTAGATTCCACCAAAAAACTACCCGACCTAATAAGTGAATTTGGCAAAACGCCAGGATACAGAGTCAATATTCAGAAGTCAAAGGCATTTTTGTTCACCACCTACAAAATATCACAATCAGAAATCAGGGGGAAAAAAGTTCCATTTTCTGTAGCAGGAAGAGAAATAAAGTACCTAGGAAAAACCTAACCAAAGAGGTAAAAGATCTGTACTAAAAATACTACACAACACTGAAGAAAGAAATTAAGGAAGACAGAAATAAAAGGAAGCATTATACCATGTTCATGGATTGGAAGAATTAACATCATCAAAATGTCCATACTACCCAAAGCAATTTATAGAATCAACACAATCCCTATTAAAATACCAATGACATATTTCACAGATACAGAACAAACATTTCAAAAGTGATATGGAACCATAAATGACCCTGAATAGCCACCGCAATTTTGAGAAAGAAGAACAAAGGAGGGATCGCAATTCCTGGTATCAAGCTTTATTAAAAGATCACTTTAATCAAAGCAGTCTGGTACTGGCATAAGAACAGACACATAGACCAATGGAATAGAGATCCCAGAAATATTCCTTAGTCTCTATGGTCAATTAATATTTGACAAAGAGGTAGAAGCATAAAATTGAGTAAAAATAGCCTCTTTAGTAAGTGGTGTTTGGAGAACTGGACAGCTACATTCAAAAAAATGAAATTCAACCAATGACTTAAGCTGTACACAAGAAGAGACTCAAGATGGATAAAAGACTTAAGTATGAGTCGTGACACCATTGAAGTCCTAGGAGAACATAGACAGGAAAATTTCAGATATTCCATGCTGCAGTATTTTCACCAATACATCCCCTAGGCAAGGGATGTAAAAGAGAGAATGAACATGGGACTACATGATATTCAAAATCTTCTGCACAACCAAAGAAAACATCAAGAAAATGGAAAGGGAACCAATCATATTGGAAAATATATTTGCCAATGATACCTGGAGCAAGGGTTTGATCTCCAAAACATATAAAGAACTTACATAACTCTACAAAAGGAAGAGAAGCAATCTAATTAAAAAGTGGGCAAAGGACCTGAATAGACACTTCTCCAAGGAGGACATACAGGGGGCCCATGGAAAAAGTGCTCAACATCATTAGCCATTAGCCATGCAAATTAAAACCACAATGAGATACTACTTCACACTGGTCAGAATGGTCATCATTAAGAAGCCAACAAATAACTAATGCTGGCGAGGTTGTGGAGAAGGGGGAACCCTAGTTCTGTTGGTGGGAATGAAAACTGGTGCAGCCACTGTGGGAAACAGTATGGAATTTCCTCAACAAAATAAAAATGGAACTGCCTTTATATCTAGCGATTCCATTGCTGGTTCTATGCCCTAAGAATCTTGAATCACCAGTTCAAAGGAACTTACACACTCTAATGTTCATGGCAGTGTTATTTACAATAGCCAAGTGCTGAAAACAGCCCAAGTGCCCATCAGTAAATGATTGGATTAAAAAACTGTGGTACATTTATAAAAGGGAATACTACACAGCAGATAGAAAGAAGGAGCTCCTGTCCTTTGCAACAGCATGGATGGAACTGGAGAGCATTATGCTAAGTGAAATAAGCCAGGTGGTGAGGGACAAATATGATATCATAGTGATCAGAGAAGAGAAGTTAGGAGGGTAATGGGGGAAAGGAGAGGAAGGGGCAAGCAAGGGAACATAGAGGGCTCAGTAGGGGACTCTATTGAGGACTCATCAATAGAGGGCTCAGGGGCATGGCCAACGGGGTGGGACTGACTGTGGGAGTGTTGGGAATGGAGTATGAGTGAGCAATGGAGAAAAAGACAGGACAACTGCAACTGAACAGCAATAAATAAAAACAATAATTTTCAGTGGTGTTTATTTTCTTATCTTGTTTTATTGCATTGGCTAGTGTTGAATATTGCAATGCAAAGCTAAAACCTCTTTGTAATATTGACTAGAGATGAGGAAAAATACTTACCTAGGCTTTTAATAGATGTTCATTGTCACATTAAAGTTAACTTTGATGAGTTTATATTGTGAATAAATATCCTATTTTCTCAGTTTTTTCTTAATTGAATAATGTGGCCATAGGATATTTCTTCTAATATTTTCAAATGTTGAATTATATTTTCTATTTTAAAGTTCTTGCAATACAGAGAAATACCCTATGTGGTCATGATAAATTTTATATAATTTGATTTTTAAAAAATTTAGTTATGTCTTCCTTCATATCTGTTTCAGAGATGGCTAAGTTTCCACTAAAAAGTGTGCTCACTTTTCTTTTATGTGGAATTTTCTCTGGGAAGTGCCATTCTAGCCCCCTTGTACCTACTTAGAGTTCTGGGACTAGTTTTTTTTTTTTTAAGATTTTCAGATTTATTTTTAGAAAGAGGGGAAGGGATGGAGAAAGAGAGTGAGAGGAACATCAACCTGTGATTCCCTCTCATGTGACCCCCCACACTGGGGACTAGACCCACAACCTAGGCATATGCCCTGAATGGGAATCAAACCAGCAATCCTTTGGTTTGCAGGCTGGAACTCAATCCACTGAGCCACACAAGCCAGGGCTGGAATTAGTTGTTGTTAGTGGAATTTAAGCAGTATAATATAAGTCACCTATGAGTCAAGCCAGGATTTTTTTCACTTTATCTTTTTTCTTCTAGCATGTAGATCAGAAGTAGGAAAATATGGCCTATGCAATAAATCTGGTCCTTGGTTAATTTTTGTCATTTGTGAATTAAGGATATCTTTTATATTTTTAAGACTTTAAAAAAGGAATATGTAGCAGATGCCATAGGTCAGCTGCAAAGCCTGAAATATTTAGTATTTGACCCTTTAAGAAAAATATTTAGTCTATATGAAGAAGACTCACAAGCTCCTGGGGACGTTAGAGCTCTGAGATGGAGGACATCCTCCTGACCAGAATGATTGCCTTAGCTGGAAGAAACTTACTTTGCTAAGTCATTGACCTTTTGAAGTTTATTAGCAGTGAGCATTATCTAAATAATAAAATTGTTATTGTTAATAGAGCTAATTTATTGTTTTTTGTATTGATCAACCATGGCAAAGATTTCTCTGTTTTATTAATATTTTAAGAAACATCTGTGCTTGATACTATCCTCTATCATTTGTTTGCTTTCTATTTCATTAATTAAAACTGCTTTCAATATTTATCTCTTCTTATTTGGGTTTAGTCTTTTGTCTTTTTTTAAAGTCTTGAATTGCTTGCACAGATCATAATTCACAATATTTATATGTTTACACACAAATATATACACACATATACATACATATACATGTGTGCATATGTATATGTATATGTATAAGGGAGGGAGAGATAGAAAGAGAAACTTTGAAGTGAGAGAGAAGCATCTATTGGTTGCATTCTCAAAAGTGCCCTGAGGATTGAATCTGTACCCTCAGTATGCGCCCTGTTTGGACATCAAACCTGTGACCTTTTGGTCTGTAGGATGGCATTCCAACTAACTAAGCCACCCTGGCTCGGGCTATTTGTTATATTTTAATATATGCATTCAGGCCTATAATTCACCTTTAAATATTTAGTTGTACTTTATAGGTAGTTCTAATTATTTAGTAATAGCCATGATTTTAACCCATGTGTTTGTTATTTTTCTAAATGTATGAGCTTTGGAGGCCCAATTTTGTTATAGCTTTCTAGTTATAGTATACTGTGTTATGAGAAAAAAATAGTGTTTTTATTGAGGTTTGTTTTGCGGCCTAAGTCCTAGTCAGCTTTATAAATGTTTCATGATTGCTTCCAAAGCATAAATGTGAAGACATATTTATTAAGGGCTTTTTCTCTGACCCAGGGATCTGTCAGTATCAATACAATAATAACAGGCAAAATCATTAGAGTAAAATCTGAGACTTTTCATAGGCTGACTCATTTGTCATTCCCTCTAAATAAATTCATTAATAAATTATGTTTTTATTAACATGAATTAGCATTTTTCACTTTTGAAATGTGATCTGAAGGCATCAAACTTTAAAATGAAGTGTATTGACTGACTTACAGTTGAAATTGAGAAACAGTATTAAATTTACTGTGGGTTTATTAACAACTGGGTGTAGATAGATAAGCACTTGAGCTGGTGGAGTGGGCAGCAATGACTCAGTAATATTCAAACACTCTGGGCTAATGCAGTGATATAAATTATCCTGTCCCTTTTCTTTCTTGCTGTAGTCATCCAAGGTACAGTAGATAATTCTAAGTTCATTTAGTGACTTAAAAGAAGAGATTTATTTCACCTTTGTACACATTGATCTCCCCAATGAACTGCTGAATTTTCTTTCTATTCATTCCAGAATACCTTCTATAACTCTATTCTAAATACATTAGCTTTTGTATTATTTAAGATAAAAACAAGTAATTTATTGTAGGTCTATTAAAAAACTGCTTTTTAAAAATTGATGTTTATGGGAAAGAAAATAACTATAAAAGTAAAAGATTTGGAGATAAAAGACACTGTATTCACTGTGACATACAGTCTTTCTTGTATCATTTTCTTGTTTTGTTTTTAGTTTTTTAAAATAAACATTTAACCCAAATCATAAAAATAAAATTAGTATAATTAATAAGATAAGTATATTTTTAGATGTTAGTGAGCCTATGAATAGGACTGAAACCAAATTAATAACATATTCATATAGTGTTTACTATTTGCCAGGTCTTCCAGACACTGATGAAGAAATTAAGGCACAGAAGAGTCAGGCAAATTGTTCAGGTCACACAGTAAGTAAATGGACAAAGTTCTGACCTGAGGGTCCATATTCTCATCCTCCTCACTATGTCACCTCTCCCCCATTTCCTTCTATTCCCACATAAGAAACAAACAAAAAATACAATCTGCTTCTATCTTTCTGTCACCCTACATTAAATAATTATCATATACCTCAATCTACTTCCCTTTCCTCAAAAAAGCTGTGTATTTTCTTCAATTACAAAGTATTATAACTGAACACAAAACTATGCAGGGTATATTAATGCAAGACTTTAATAAAGATGAAGGATATGGAACAGCAGGGGAAAGATAACACAGGAAATATCAGAGGGAGTGAAACTCTCAGGCACAGCTCACACAGCTTTTCCTTTACACAAGAAAGGGCTTCCAGATTATAAACCACGAAAGAGAGTAATAATGCTTTGTCCCAGGGGAGCCAACACATGAATTTATCATGGGGTCATGGTATCATTTACAACACACTTGTCATGCACCTAAAGCCACTGGTCATGTAACTAAAACCAGACTGCATAAATGGTTAAACCAGGTACAAAATAATAATATATCCTGATGCAGACACCGGCCTGCAGTGTCCAGGTCATTATGGATGAAATGAGACATTCACACAGACTACTGAGTCCAGTGAAGGAAAAGGGACAACATGGCTTTTCTCTTAAGGGGAGCAAAAGCCTCAGCCTCCACCATGACAGGCCTTTATTGAGTTTCTCTGCCCATTACATGATGGTCCTCATTTACTATGCACACATTTGCTTTAGGTGGTTACCTTTTTCAGAAAACAAAGGAGCCAATATTGCTGATCACATCACAGAAGAGAGATATTTGCAAATGAAAGGCAAAAGTGGTTGAACCAGTTACACTCATCCTCGGAAGGTTTAGCATGGATCTTAGGAAGTTACTTTGCAGTAAATGTCCTCAGTTCAGGGTAAGGGAGCTTTTAGCAAAAAGCAAGACTCATAGCAGTCTAGGCACATTGCAGGCCTGATTCCCCATGGGAGAACCTATCCATGGGTGTGGGTCCTGTGCATCTCCGAGTGGGAGCTTGGCCCACACCACGCAGAATGGCCTCTACAATATCCTTTTAAAAATATATGAAAATGATGGAGATTTCTAACTGATATGTGTTCAAATTCACTAATCTTCTCTTTAACAATGCCTAATTTACTGTTAATCTCATGTGTATTTTTCATTTCAGATGTATTTTTTCTTTTCTAAAAGTTTGAGTTGGGTATTTAAAAATATTTTTCATGTCTCAACTTAGCACATTCAAATTTCTTCTAGCTTCTTGAACATAGGGAATAAAATAACTATTATGATATCCCTGTCTGAAAATTTTGTCATTTGTATCATTTTTTGGCTCTATTTTATTTATTTTTTTCCCATTTATTTATGGCTCATATCATCTATATTTTTTAAAATGTGTTTTTTTATTATACTATTACAGCCCCCATTTTCCCCTCTTCATTCCCCTCTGCCCTGCATACCCCTTCCCACCCACATTGCCTCCCTTTAGATGATGTCTGTGGATCATATATACAATTTTTTTGACTTCTCCATTTCCCATAATCTTCTTATCCTCTCCCTGTCCATTTTGTACCTACAATTTATGCTTCTTATTCCCTGTACCTTCTCTCCCTTTCTCCCCCCTCACCCCTCCTCCACTGATAACCCTCCATATATCACAATTTATGTGATTTTTTTTCCTGTTCTAGTTGTTTTCTTAGTTGATTTTTGTATTTGTTTTTGTTTTTTAGGTTTGGTTGTTGATAGTTGTGAATTTGTTGTAATTTTATTGCTCATATTTTTAATCTTCTTTTTATTAGATAAGTTCCTTTAACATTTCATATGATAAGGGCTGGGTGATGATGAACTACTTTAACTTGACCTTATCAGGGAAGCACTTTGTTTGCCTTTCCATTCTAAATGAAAGCTTTGCTGAAGAGAGTAATCTTGGATGTAGGTGCTTGCCTTTCATGACTTGGACTACTTCATTCCAGCTCCTTCTTGCCTGCAAGGTTTCTTTTGAGAAATCAACTGACAGTCTTATGGGCACTCCTTTGTAGGCAACTGTCTCCTTTCCTCTTGCTGCTTTTAAGATTCTCTCCTTATCTTTCTTCTTGGGTAATGTAATAATGATGTGCCTTTTTGTGTTTATTCTTGGGTCCAACTTCTTTGGGACTCTCTGAGCTTCCAGGATTTCCTGAAACTCTATTTCCTTTCCCAGATTGGGGAAGTTCTTCATCATTATGTTTTCAAATAAGCTTTCAATTTCTTGCTCTTCCTCTTCTCCTTCTGACACCCCTATGGTTCAGATGTTGGAATGTTTAAAGATGTCCTGGAGGTTCCTAAGTCTCTCCTCATTTTTTTGATTCTTATTTCTTCATTCTGTTCTGGTTGACTGTTTATTTCTTTCTTCTGATCCACACCATTGATTTGATCCCAGTTTCCTTCCCATCATTGTTGGTTCCCTGTACAGTTTCCTTTATTTCACTTTTCATAGCCTTCACTTTTTCCTCTATTTTATGACCATACTTAACCATTTTTGTGAGTATCCTGATTACTAGTTTTTTCAAGTGTGCATCTGATAGGTTGGCTATTTCTTTGTCTCTTAGTTGTATTTTTTCAGGAGATTTGATCTGTTCTTTCATTTGGGCCATATATATTTTTTTTTTTTGCCTCAGCAAGCCTGTTACATATTAAGAGGCTGAGCCTTAAGTATTCACCAGGGTGGGGCAACCCCCTTGCTGTGTTGTAGTGCTGCAAGTTAGGGAGGAGTCTGAAAGGGAACAATGGCACTAGCTCAGCTCTCTGTCGGCTTTTAGTCACTTCCACTGCTACCCACAAGCAAATTGGGCCCTTCTGGTTCTGAGTCCCATGTGGGGGTGTTTGTGTATGTTCTAGGACCCTGTTGGTCTCTCCAGTGAACTTTCTGGTGAGGATGGGAGTTTCTCTTGCTGCCTCAGCCCTCACAGATTTTATCAGTCAGAGGTTTTGAGGCTTTATTTCTCTGCACTAGAACCCTGGGTTGCACGGTCTTCCTTGCTCTCCAGTTGTTCCTCCTGGCTTATCTTCATGGAAATGTAGACCACCCACTCCATCAGCCTCTGCCTTGCCCACCATGGTCCTCTATGCGCCACCTTGCTGCAAATCCCTTCCACTCTAGCTGCTTGTCTTCGCTCCTCCTACCGATTTTGATGAATATTTCTTCTTTAAATCCTTGGTTGTCAGACTTCCATACAGTTCAATTTTCTGTCAGTTTTTTTTTTAAATTTGTTGTTGTCTTTCTTTTAGTTGTGTGAGGGAGCATAGTGTGTCTACCTATGCCTCCATCTTGGCTGGAAGTTTTCTATACTTTTTATGGCTGATGATTTTATTTAATGTCAGAAAAAGTTTGATGTTCTGAGTCTTCTTATAACATTTGTTAAGTGACACCAGACTAGCATTGAGTCCCAGGTTAATTTTTCCCCACTGCTGAGGCAAGATCCTTTTTAATACTGTAATCAATATCCAGTGGATTCTGAAGTTCCCCACTGTAACTGTTGGATATTGGCACTGTTAGTAGCACTAGCGTATTTCCTGGCACCATTCCTTTTTTGTGTGTTTCTTCAAGGTTAGGTAGTTACCTCAGACACAAATGTTGATCAGCTTTAGACCCAGCACTTGAGGAAGAGCCTCTGGTGATCTTTTACATACTCTCTGTGTGTAGCTCTTTTATCTTGTACATAGCTCTGTAAATAACCATTTTGACTTTCCAGAACTCCTAGCTCTAATGACTTCAATTCAAGAAGTCTAGCTCAGGGTTCTTCCTGGGTACCCCCTCACTGTCATCACCTTGAAACTATCTCCAAAGATAGCTGGAGCAATTGTAGGACTCACTCCACTTCTTTCTTGTATCTCAATGATCACTGTCTTCATTTAGCTATGTCCAACATCTTTCAAGCTATTGTTTTACATATTTTGTCAGATTTTTTGTTCCAATCCCTGGTACTCTATCATGGCAAGAGGTAGGAATTTATCCATCTTCAATAAGCAATGTAGACAAGCTAATACAGAGTGCCTCAGAAATTTCAGATGAAACAGCTAGTTTAATCACTGGTTAGCAAAACTTCCTCCTTTCTTTTTAATTGAATTTATTTGGGTTACATTGCTCAATAAAATTATATAGGTTTCAAGTGTACAAGTCTACAATATGTCATCTGCACATCGCATTGTGTACTCAACATCCAAAGTCTAGTCTCCTCTTGTCACCATTTATCCTTTTGACCAGGGCTTCTCTGGAGACAAGAATGGAATTACTACAGGGAACAAATTCAAACTACCTTTATGCTTGCATAGTTCCCTGGAAATGCTATTGTTTCAGACCTTCATATGAATGTAATAATGGGGAATTGTAACACACCCCACAATTCTTTTGACATCATTTCAGTAAATCTTGACACTGACTAATATGTAGCTTGCAAATAAACAGCATTTTTGCATAAGTATTCTAGGAACTCCTGAAAAAGATACAGACACTGACCTTCAGTCATCCCAGACCTGGGAGATTTGCTGACCTACATAAAATCAGGATGTTGTAAAACTATGAGGATGAAAACCAGGATGACACACGCAAGACCATTGCTTGACCAGATTTGAGGTCGTTATCAGAATGGACTGTGCTGGTCTGCCCATACAGCAATTTTCAACATCCTTCCTTGATCTCTTTTTGTCTTGCAGCCATTCAAGGGTGGGCAAGTTCATATGGGATTTCGGAAGATGGAAGAAAATTCATGGAGCCACTGGGATGTCTGACATGTCTTTACTCTAGGGTGGAGTGATCCATGCATGCCACAAGCTGCAAGTCACCCTGAGGGAAGTCCCAACTCCCTTATATACTAAGTGTACACAAAGTCAGCAAAGTGCCAATACTGACCTTTAGTTATACAACAGAGCTTCATTCTATGCATGCATACCCTTACTCAAGGCCACATGAACACTGCCAAGCCACAGTCTCCCAGACATCCAGGTGCAGGAGCCTGACTGACTTCATATTTTCTATAATCCACTCCTTTCAGGGTTCCTCACCATACACTCTATGTGGGTGTATTCCATGAGGGTTCCTTGGCAAGGAGGGCAGGGCCCTGTACCCATATACCACACAGCAGTATAGACTACAGCAACAAGTGACTAGGAGACAGGCACTGCCCCCCCCACACCAAATAGCAAGGACCCACCACCAGTACAACAGCCAGTTCAATTTCTGGGCAGGTAAGACCACCCATGTGAGCACATACCCAAAGGGCCCCAGTAGGAACTGCAGCCCATGTGTTATTACATACCTCCTAGTCATGCTTAAGAGTACACTTCTGATACAGACCTGTTGGAGTCTAGCACATTTGGGCTTTTCCTTTGAGGTTCTCAGTACGGAGGGGGGTTGGTCCAGCCAAATCCATGGCCTCAGCTGTAAGTCACCCTGAGTCATCCCATATGGAGTAGCTGACTAACAGCCAGGGCTGTCATTCTGCTGCTCTGCCCCAGCATAGATATCAGTCCAGGTCATATTCCACAAGGCATGTGTACTGTTCCACTGGAGCTATAACCAAGTCCAATTTGAGACAGAAGCTGGAAAGATGCATCATGGGAGGCCAGCAGATGTGCTCAGGGGAGTTCAGTACAGACCCAGCGTGTTGTTGGTTAGCCACTGAGGCATAGGTATGTACCCAGTCCACTAAGGTCCTAATTTACACCCTAGGGATGAAAAGACAATGCAGTTATTAAAACTAACAATGGCAAGTCACAACTCTCAGGCAACATTCAAGCAAGTTTCTGTTCAGCCGATAAGACAGTGGCTGGCAGAGGGAGCCTTTCTGGGTGCAAATACCATACCTTTTGTGCCTCAACTGAGGGGTCAGCATCTACTTACAACAACAATGGAGAACTCATAATGGTCCATAAGGATATCACAAAGGTGCCACAGAAAAGCATTTCATGGTCTGCTGATCCTGGGTATGTCACCTTTAAGATTGGGGGCTGTGTTGCGACCGTTCAAGTTGAGGAAGGTTCATGGTATTTGTGCAGATGGAAAAATATCCTCAGAGCCATTGGGATGTCTGCCATGCCTTTATTCATGGGTAGGTGAGCCACGCACACTGCAAACTGTGTGTCTATCTGCGTGTCTCTGCATGGCACATGTCATAGCCCTTTCTCCCCGGTGTGGCACCCATTGTGGCACCTGTCCCCTTGTGTGTGTCTCTCTCTAGTGAGAAGCCCCTATTTGTTTAAGTACTAGAGGGGAACAAAGCTGGAAAAACGCCATGACATAATATAGCATAACATAACATAACATAACATCACATCACATCACATCACGTCACGTCACATCATAACATAATATATAACATAACATAACATCATAACATAACGTAACATAATTCTGTGCATGAAAGCCCACTTCATGATATGGGAACCGTTTATTGGACCCAGTCTCAAGGCTATGAGAGCACTACTTAGGTCCATTCCAGGCTATGGGAACACTTAGTTACCCAGGCACCTGGGTGAGGAAGCCAGACTGCCTCAATGTACCATAGAGGGTCCATGTCCCAATCACCTAGGGCACTATTTGCAAGTTTCTCCCCACACCTTCTCTCCAAGGGGCAACAAGAGCCACCCAATGCATATGGGGGGCCTTTATTTCTCAAGGCCACTAGCCACATGGCTCACAGTTCTGCCCACTGGCTACTCATACCTACTCCAGTATCTAACCCGATTGTATCTGTTTCTGGTTGGATTGCTATATCAGTCCACATGGCAGGCTGGCCCCTGCTGGACCCATCAGTATACCATTCATCTGAGGGAGTAGGTGCCTGCTTTTCACAGAAGGGGCTAGCTTCCATTTCTTCTATAGTAGCTGAAATATCCTTATGTTCTTCAGGCAGCCAGTATGGCTTCACTGCCATAACTGTTGTAGGGATGGCACCTGTGGCAGCACTCATCGTGGTGAATGGGGGATGCTCAGAATGCCCCTGCAAAATATCTTTTACCACTTGAACTCTCAAGCAGAACTCCCTCACAGTGGTTTGCAGCCATAATTCTTGGAGCACATCCATGCCTAGGATATACTCAGGAATAAGGGACACATAAACAGTATATTTATAGGGGGAGCAAATGCCCAATACCCAGAGAGAACTGCATGGCCTTCACCTTTATACTAGGCACCCTGTAACCATCAATAGAGGCCTCAGGCCCTAGAAACTTCTCAGGGTTTCCATACACTAGCATAGACTCTGCTCTGGCATCTACTATAGCCAGGACCCATTGGACATTTGTAGGGGATCCATGGATGGCCAATTCTACATGCAGCCTCCAGTCCCTGTCCATCTCCTGCAGATGAGATCCTCAGCCCTCCCCCTATTCAAATTTCCAATGGATATCTCCTCCCTCTTCTCAGGAGGTTGGCATAGCCAGGTGGTCCTCCAGGTGAATAAGATAGGCCCCTTGGGTCACGTCCCCAGGTTTCTCCTTTCTCTCCTTCTTCTTCTGGGGTTGCAGGAAACATTGGTCAGCTTGCAATTGTTTCCACAGTTCTAAGAAGTAAGCATTTGGCTTCCCATAAATCTTATTTTAATTTACTCCAGCACCTAAAAGATCCACCCACATCAGAGTGCTAGTCACCCACATGGGTTCACTTGTTGGCTAAGGGACAAAAGGGGCTCAAGACGCTGTCCCACCTGCCTGCTAATGCATCCCCTTTGGCTGTCCTGCAGCCACAGCCACTCTGCCTCTGTGGTTCCAGCCATTGCCCTGGGCTCTGCCACCACCTCCATACCCCATCAGAGCACTCGGCATAGAGCTTTCTGGGTGCTGGCGCCACCATAGCCAGAGCACTGAACTTGGGCTGCAGCCCTCTGGCCCAGTTGCTCCAGGCAAATTTATTCCAGGTCTGGAATAAAGGAAGATTACTTTGTTTAATATTCACCACAACCCAAGAGAAAGTTAATATAACTCCATTAAATGGAGTTTCATGCAGAAACTCAATTTATTTAACAGGTCCCTTTCTCTTTTATGTCCATCCACATACTCGTAACCATTAAGCACTTAGGACATTAGATTCTGGTCAGCATCGAACAGTCTTAAGAACAAAGCCTCAGGTCTGTTGACCACAGAAACAGAGTTTTGGTCAAACTAGAGATAACAACTTGGCCTCAGTTGTGTTTCAGCCTTAGGCCCATGAAAGCAGACAAGCATTCGACCACACTCTCATGAAAATGGAAAGAACAATGCCATGGCTGACAGGAAGACCTGAAATAACCATCAACTATCCCTATCCCGAGTCCAACCAGTCAGTAGAGCCTACAATTCCAACCCCCTTAGCCACCATGATTAATCATTTTTCCATATACAATCTGTTTTTGTGTGAGCCATCAGGGAGCTAGGTTTTAGAGCAGGGGCATCAAACTCATTTTCACTGGGGGCCACATCAGCCTTGCAGTTGCCTTCAAAGGGCCAAAATAATTTTAGGACTGTATAAATGTAACTACTCCTTAACTGTTAAGGTGTTGAAATTACATTCAAATCTTGGAGGCAACTGCAAGGCTGATGTGGCTTCTGGTGAAAATGAATTTGACACCCCTGTTTTAGAGCATGAGCTCACCTGTGTCTCCAGGCTTGCTGCCATTCCTTAAATAAACCTTTATTTTCTTTGCTGCAAACTCCTGTTCACATATGGTTGCACATTTATGTGCTCATGCAAACCAATTCCTTTAGTTTGGTAACACTATGGGAACACATACCTTTTCAGATATCTCTGCTTTCTCTTATCATACCGTCAAACCTATATTGATATAGGAGAAGCTGCTTTTTGAAACCAATTGTGGTGTTAGAAATGTTCAAACCTGCAAAGATTTTTTATAAGAGTTTGAGCCAAACTAACAACATATGCTGGGGAGCAAGAGCTCAAACAACCCAGAGAATAACAATTTTGCACCAGCTTTTATGAATTTGAAATTAAGGTGAGAACTTAAGAAAGATTACATAAAGATGGGAGAAAGCAAAGCATGGATTGGATTACAGGTTAGATCACAAGATTATGTGTTCTTTTGTGGGTGATTACAGTTTATTCCAAAGGTGTGTTAACCTAGATTCACAGAAACAGTGGCCAGGGCTTGCTTAAGGCAAAGATAAACCTTTCACTAAAAGGGTTTATGCCCAGACGACACACCATTATCTGTCTATTTATAAATTTATGATCAGATAACCCTGCAAGGTTACTTTCCAGAGAATCCCTCTTTTTTTTTTGTTCACATAATAAACAAAATACAATGACTGGAGGCCAGTCACTACTTTCACAACACACGCTGATCCATAGCTTGGAGCTCAGACAGATGTAGTCTCAACAAAGGAAAAGGCTATGTAGCATAGCCTTTGATGTACGCTATGCTACATCAAAATTGTATATGATGACTGCTTTGTTAAGCCACCAAAAATAAGCATTTTACATAGCATTTTGCTTCACAGGTTTACCCACTTCTCAGTCAGGGCCTCACAGATCACCTGTATTTGAATCACCTGCCTCCACATGGAGGCTTCCAAGCAGTAACATGGCATTTTACCACAGTGTGTTCTAACACCTGCTGAAACTGTCATTCAGTAATCCTGGGAGGTAACAAAAGTGAGAAAAAAATGTTTTGTAACTGAGTCATCCTCAGGCCTCCCAAATTGTGAGGTCTTGTGTGCAAATGTGGGGTTTTCAGAAGTGAGCATTCAGTTGGTCCTCATCCTTTTTGGCTAGCCTTTAGCTTTAAGGTAGAAGCTGAATTTCTTTCTTGACATACTGATTTCAGGTCATCAAACACTGATATCCTTGGCTGTTGCACACTTCAGACATAGAAAGAAGCCCTTTTCCTGGAATATGAACTGAAACAGTCTTTACTTATTATATGTTTTCTTTTAGGCTATAGCTTGAACTCTTCTTTGAACTGCTTTTCAGTATTGGTCCATTAGGTAGGGATCTACATGAAACAGGTATTCAACAAATGCTCATGGACACAGCCTCACTGCTGTATTTAAATTACACATAGACTGCAGGTTAAGATAGGAAACATGCTTTGCTTCCCCACACAACTATAGAAGAAATTACAATCAGACCTAAAACAAATAACACCCAGGACCATCAGAAGATTGAGCTGTGGAAGTCCAGCAACCAAAGATTTAAAGAAGCCATATTCATCCAGACAGGTCAGAGGGGCAGAGATGTGGAGATGGTGGAAAAGTGTGGAGACACAATGTGGCATAGACAGATGGTGGACTGGGTAGTCCCTCATTCACATGTGGTGATTAAAAATCAGGAAGGAAGGATCTCAGTTAAGGGAGACCACACAGTCCAGGGTTCCAGTGCCAGGAAGACAAATTCCTATAACTTCTGATTGTAAAAACCAGTGGACGTTGTGGTAGCAGAAGAACATGCTGGATTTTCAGGAGACTGCTGAAAAGGCCCATATGGAGTTAGAACTTACACAGGCCCACCCCCTCTGGGATTCAGCTGGAAGGGCACTAGTTGCATTTGGGGAGCAAGTGAAGTGACTGCAAACAGGGTGAGTAGTGAGAAAACCTCCAGAAGCAAGGCAGTGGCATTGTCCCCTCTCTGAGTCCTCCCCACACAAAGTACAACAAAGCAGTGAGGTGGGTTGACCTGTCCTGGAGATTACCTAAGGCCCTGCCCCATACAATTTACAGGTACTTTTTCTACAATAGGCTATGCTACTAAGACGGAAAGTCAAAGCAGCTCTACCTAATTCACAGAAACAAACACAGAGAGGCTTCCAAATTGAGGAGACAAAAAAATATGGCTCAAGTGAAAGAACAAAAGAAAACACCAGAAAAATAACTAAACAAAACAGAGAACCAACCAACAGATACAGAGTTCAAATCACTGGTTATCAGGATGCTCAAAGAACTCGCTGAGTAGGGCAACAGCTTAAAAAAGACCCAGGCAGAAATGAAAGTTACATTAAGTGAAATTAAAAAATCTACAAGGAATCAACAACAGAGGGAATGATGCCAAGATTCAAATCAATGATTTGAACATAAGGAAGAAATAATCATTCAAGCAGAACAAGAAGAAGAAAAAAAATTAAAAACAAACAAATAAGGATAGCATAAAGAGCCTTTGGGACATTTCCAAATGTACCAATATCTGAATCACAGGGATATAGGGAGGAGTAGAGGAAGAACAAGAAATGGAAAACTTATTTGAAAAAATAATGAAAGAAAACTTCCCCAATTTGGTAAAGAAAATAGACATGCAAGTCCAGGAAGCACAGAGAGTCCCAAGCAAGTTGTATCTAAAAATGACCACGTCACAACACATCATAATTAAAATGCCAAAGGTTAAAATATAATGAGAAAAAATTTTAATGTAGCAAGAGAAAAGCAGAGTTACCTACAAAAGAGTTCCCATAAGACTGTCAACTGATTTCTCAAAAGAAACTTTGAAGGCTAGAATGGACTAACAAGGAATATTCAAAGTGATGAAAACAAGGACCTGAAACCCAGATTACCCTATCCCAGCAAAGCTATCATTTAGAATGGAAGGGCAGATGAAGTGCTTCCCAGATAAGGTAAAGCTAAAGGCGCTTATCATCACCAAACCATTATTACATTAAATGCTAAAAGGACTTATTTTTAAAAAGCAGATCAAAACTATGGAGATTAAAATGGCAATAAATTCACAACTATCAACAACTGAATCTAAAAACCAAACTAAGCAAAGAGCCATAACAGGAATAGAATCATAGATATAGAGATCATTTGGAGAGTTATCAGCTGGGATGGGGAAGAGGGTGGGGGAGAATGGAAGAAAAGATACAGGAATTAAGAAGCATAATTGGTAGGTAGAAAATATACATGGGGATGTTAAGATTAGTGTAGGAAATGGAGGAGCCAAAGAAGTTATATGAACAACCCATGGACATGAACTAAGGAGGGATTGTTGGAGAGAATGTGGGTACTAGGTGCAGGGGGGCAAGGGAGAATACTGGGACAACTGTCATAGCATAATCAATAAAATATATTAAAAATGATTTAAAAATTACACATAAAAATGAAAATGACAGTTTAATTGGCCTATGAAAAAGAGGAAGTTTACTATGTGCCAGCTCTGCAAACTCTTGAAAGGATGGAACTTTTGTTGAGTATGTGATGAAAGAGTCTAATCTCATTCATTGTATGTGATCTATGAGCTTTACAATAATTGTAACATTATTGTAATATTACAATTATTGATAGGTGTTTGTTAATTCATGTCTTAGTCATTGGGTCTGCATCTCTGCATGGTTTGAATCCATGTGTGAAAGGTGACCTTGTGAAAGGTGACCTTGAAGTGAAGTCCATATATAGGCTAGGCTTACACTTAGTATAAAATAAAAATATGAGCATAAGTCCTAGCAAGAAAGTTAAAACCGCATCCCCGGACCTGCTACAAACCAGTGAGTACACACACAAGCCCAACCAGGAGAGGATCCTGGTCCTTGGGATCCTGGTCCTTGAGATCCAAGTTACAAGAATGAATAAACAATGATCAACAGTGCCCACCTTAGGTCCTAGTGAAATCTAATGTATATAGATGTATGTGCACAAATATAGTTTTACTAAATAAAAATGAGCATTGATGGCTGCCAGAGCAGAATGTAGTTTTCTAACCAGATAGTGTATGTTATAATGCCTATTTTATGAATATTTAAAATATTTTTTCATTCTGAAATCAGAGGTTATCATGTTTTCATCTTTGCTAGCAACATGGAAGTAGGGAAAGAGAAGCCCAGGTGTATAAGTTGATTCCAGATATTATGGACCTTAAATTATGAAGGAATTTAACATTCTGGAGTTCTGGAGGAATGAGTCATTACCTTAAATTGAGGATTTAGGTAATAGCAAGCCACTGAGGTTTTAAATTGTAATTTTTTTCTTAAACAAGGAAACTGATGTAATGACATGTGTGCATTTGAGATATTCAGGCGGCAAGAATCTATGTTCTGTTTAACAGAGAAGGCTGCATATTGGTAAGCTGAAAATGTGCTGAAATAATATACGCCTCTTTGATGCCAGGCTGAGTAACTTACATGATGTTGCCAGACAGACAAGGTAAAAAATATCAAAATGAATAAAAGTCAGTAAAATTTCATTTGGTTTCTGGGAGTTTTATCACAGTTTTAACACTATTTAGAAGATAAAGCTTTTTATAATAACTAAAATGAACTAATCTTATTTGAATTGTTTTGAATCCTACAGTTGTCAGGAAAAAAATTTAATTTCTTAGCAAAAAAAAAAATCGGGAAAAGAAAGAGAAAGAGAAAGTGTTCTGCATAGACTTAGGATGAATTGTCAAAGGATGGCAGCCCCAAGGTTTTTTTTTTTTCATTTGTCTGTAAAGAGTAGGTGCTTTCAACCTTAGCACCGAATGATGAAAATTGCTACAAAGTTATTAATACTTTCTCCCAAGTGTAAGGATGAAACTAGAGTTTTTAAGATATCTAAAATTAATGTAAACAACACAATGCATGAAGGGGAATTATGCCTCTGGGGATGATTTTTACATCAAAACTTCTTTCACTGGAACAGAAAATTGACAGCCAAGCTGATCACATGGAGATGCTCTCTTTGTTTGTTTGGAGGCCATTGCAGAGGGGAGAAGCTGAGAGAACCAAAGCACTCTGGATTACCTGTTGTTTTTAAATTTTTAAAATTCGTCTGGCTCCAATAGTAGTAATGCTATACAGCAAGGAGTCAAAAAACTGTGAAACCTGTGAGTAGCTGTTGGTCACAATTTGCAGAGGAGTTTGGTGTTAGATTACTGGGCATAGGCAGAGTTGCAGATAGAACTGTATTTAGAAGGCACATTTTGAGCAGACTTCAGGTTACCTGGCATATCATTGATGAACAAAATAGGCAGGAAACTATGTTGCTCATCGGGCTAGTTTCACATATAGACTAGACCCTCTAGGAGGTGTGTAATCTGGTCATGCACCTGTGACAAGCTAAAAATTTGGACATTTTCTAATAGATGATCAGTAAATATTTCTGTGTGTGTGTGTGTGTGTGTGTGTGTGTGTGTGAAGGTAAATGAAGGAAGAATGGGGAAGGATATCTAGAGATTGAAGCCTCGCTTGATTCTTTCTTGAGCAGAAGAGAAGATCTAAAGTACTAGGATGACACCCCATCCTGTATTACTGCTGTTAGTGCATCCAGTTCTTTTTTCCAAGAGATGTCATGATCAACAAAACAAACTTTCTCCCATTTCTGATAAATAAGCTTAGCATATTTTATGGATTTTTGCCTTATTGTCTTGATCTCTTTTCTCACCCTTTAATTTAGCCCTGAACACCAGTGAATATGGCCTTTATCTACTCAAGATTACACTAAGTGGACTTCCAGCCAAGATGGAGGCATAGGTCTCTATACTTTGCCTCCTTGCACAACCAAAAGAAGGACAACAACATATTAAAAAACAAACAAACAAACAGAACTTCCAGAAAATTAAACTGTATAGAAGTCTGACAACCAAGGAGTTAAAGAAGAAACATTCTTTATGTTTCATCTCAAAGGGCAGAGATGGGCAGCTAGGATGGAGAGGACTTACAGCAAGGTAGTGGCTGGAGGACTGGGGCTGGCAAGCTGGCAGCTGGTGGACTGGTTGAAGTGGAAGCTGGAAGAGAGGGAGATCCCATATTTGCATGCAGATAAGCCAGAAGGAGCAACTGGGAAGCTAGAAAGACTGCTCAACCCAGGGTTCCAGTGTGGGTAAATAAAGCCTCAAAACCTCTGACTGAAAAAAACCTATGGGAGTTGAGGTGGTGGGAAAAACTCCAAGCCTCAGAAGAGAGTTTGTTGGAGAGATCCACAGGGTTCTAGAACATATACAAACACCCCCACATGGGTATCAGCACCAGAAGGGCCAAATTTACTTGTGGGTAGTGGCAGAAGTGTCTAAAGCTGGTAAAGAGCTGAACAAGTGCCATTGTTCCCTCTTGGACTCCTTCCCCAGACAGCACTACAACATAGCTAGGGGGTTGTCTCACCATGGTATATGCCTGAGGCTCTGCCCCTTTCTACATAACAGGTGTACCAAGACAAAAAATGTGGCCTAAATGAAGGAACAGATCAAAGCTCCGCAAAAAAATACAACTAAGCGATGAAGAGATAACCAACCTATCAGATGCATAGTTCAAAACACTCAAAATCAAGATGCTCACAGAAATGGTTGAATATGGTCACAAAATAGAGGAAAAATGAAGGCTATGAAAAGTGAAATAAAGGAAAACGCACAGGGAACCAACAGTGATGGGAAGGAAACTGGGACTCAAATCAACAGTTTGGAGCAGAAGAAAGACATAAACATTCAACCAGAACAGAATGAAGAAAGAAGAATTCCAAAAAACAAGGAGATGCTTAGGAACAAGCAGGTGCTAACTTTAAATATTCCAACATCCAAATCATAGGGGTGCCAGAAGGAGAAGAAGAAGAGCAAGAAATTGAAAACTTCATTGAAAATATAATGAAGAAGAATTTCCCCAAAGTGGCAAAAGAAATATATGTTCAGGAAGTTCAGCAAGCTCAGAGAGTCCCAAAGAAATTGGACCCAAGAAAGCAGACAAGACACATTATAATTACATTAGCTAAGATTAAAGATAAGGAGAGTATCTTAAAAGCAGCAAGAAGAAAGGAGACAGTTGCCTACAAAGGAATGCCCATAAGACTGTCATCTGAATTCTCAGAAGAAACCTTACAGTCAAGAAGGAGCTGGAAAGAAGTATTCAAAGTCATGAAAGGCAAGGACCTACATCCAAGATTACTCTCTCCAGCAAAGCTTTCATTTAGAATGGAAGGGCAGATAAAGTGCTTCTTAGATAAAATCAAGTTAAAGGCATTAATCATCACCAAGCCCTTATTATATGAAATGTTTAAGGGACCTATCTAAGGGAAAAAAGATAAAATATATGAACAGTGAAATTACAAAAACTCACAACTATCAACAACTGAACCTAAAATAAAAACAAAAACAAAAACAAACTAAGCAAACAACTAGAACAGGAACAGAAAAGGAGATCACATGGAGGGTTATCAGCAGGAGGGGTTGGGGGAAGAATGGGGGAAATGGGACAGGGAATAAAAAGCATAAATTGTAGGTACAAAATAGACCAGTAGAGGTTAAGAATAGTATGGGAAATGGAGAAGTCAAGGAACTTGTATGTATGACCCATGGACATAACTAAGATGGGGGAATGGTGGTGGGAGGGGTGACAGGGCAGAGGGGAAAAAGAGGGAGAAAAAATGGGACAACTGTAATAGTGTAATTAATAAAATACATTAAAAATAAGAGAAAAATTACACTAAGTGTTGATTGGTTTTCAAAGAGAAATTAGGAAGTAGGAATTGAGGTTGAGATTTGAGAGTCTAAAATGGGTCATCCTAGAAAAGGTTAGGAAGGTGGTGCATTGTAATCTGTGTGAAATGGAAACATTGTTTGTGATGTCTCCAATACAAGGAGGACTTCATCTAAAACATTTAAGAATACTTGCAACAATTTATAGCAAACTGTTGAAGTCTGCTGATTATTTTTCCTAATAGATCACTTACCCAAATTATATGGATTGTTATAAGATGACCATCTCTAGTTCAATAAAATGGTTTCCAGTTCAGTGAAACCAACTTTTTCCACTAATACATGTGGTATGGATATTGTGGGTACATGTTTGTATTTTGGTCACCAACTACCTTTTTCATTCCTGCTAGTAAACTTTGAAGAGGTTCTAGGCCCTTGGTCCTCTCTGTTCCCAGTTATTGGTGGTTTTGTTCATTCCTTCAGCTTTTCATGATGTCTCTGTGGATTATTTCCAATACAGCACTTTAAGTTCTGGTTACTTGCATAATATTTAGCCCACTTAATGCTGAAATTTTCATATTGGATGTGTTGATAGTCTCCTACCCCCAACATGTCTAAAATAAAATACATTATCTCCCAATCCCTTCTTGACTCACCATTTCTGTGAACAATACCACCTTCTGGTGACCAAAACCTGAATATATTCAAAGTGCAGAAAAGTGTAAAGATGGAGGAAAAAAACAGTTATAATTCCACAATTCTTTTTCTTTTTATGGGTGAAGGAATCCTGTATATATAATTTTTATCCTTCTTTTTTCCTAAAGTTTACGCCATTTCATTAGAAGTTCTACATAATTATAATTTTAATAGTTACATAATTTGTTAATGTTCTTGAAACATATTGTGATATATTGTCAAATTCATTTCCAGAAAGTTTGCCAATTATTGCTTCCACTAGCATTTTATGGGACTGCTTAAACACAAGAATTTAAGAGTTTAACCCCCACTGACTCCTAGCCACAACTGAGTATTATTGTTCTTTAATATTTTCTATTTCATAGTGGTAAAATAGAATTTCAGTGTTACTCTAATTTGCAGTCTTGTGTTTATTAGCTATTTACTCATTGCAGGATTGCAGATGACACAAATACATTGTTGAATAGTCCCAATCTGGCCAAGGGTACAGAATATATCAGAAAAAGATGGCTACCCAGAGCGAATGTAGTTGCAATCATGTCCATGCTACTTCCTCATTAATCCTCATGCAGTTGTTACTAGCTATTATCTAAAAGACCCTAACATTTCTCAAAACTTAATGCCACCAGCTATGCTTGCCTACAGGAAATGAAAAGGATTTCTGACCCAAAATGAAGAGAGCTGAGTACAATGACCAAGATGGAGATAGGGCATTGTGTACAAAGAGGACTGTGAGCAAAAGGGCCAAGTACAACACAAGAATGACTAAGCATCTGAAAGAATTAAATCACCATTGCTTCAGCCTATGAAGTGAGAGTATGAGCTAACTCTTCTCCATTCCTTGATCAAAGAATAAAGTTTCTGCTGTTTTAGTGAACTCGGCCTTGTTCTATTGGTGCCAATGCACTGGGCATTTGTTTGGGTCCCAATGCTGAAGGGTTGTTAACACCTGTGGGGCTGATGATCATAGTTTTTTTTCCAAAGGGGAGAAAGCAGAATTGTTACTTCACCAGTTTCTGTTAGCCTCAGAATTATATCACCATTGTTAAAGAATCATACTAACAATGTTTCTATAGGATTATATAGAAAAATATCAAGATTTTTAACTTTACCTGGATAAAGGGTTTCATCTCTTTTCTTCACTGATGTATCCTAAAGACCAAGAGGAGTGCCTGACACACAATATATGCTCAGTCACTGTTTGTTAGGTGAATTGACCTAGATAGTATTGACATAAGAAATGTCCAAACTTGTAGAAAATTTGTATTCATTTACTTATCCAAATTGATAACAATTGCTGGGAAAAAATCTCTAGAGACTGAGGAAATGCTCCAGAGAACAGCAGTTTTGCACCTTATTTTTTACAGTATAATTAAAGGAGGAGGGGTAAAGGGGTTACATGAAATCCATTGGGGGTAGGTAAGGGAGGTGGGAGAAAGCAAAGCAGTGGACTCTGTGGGGTTGGATAAAAAGTGAAAAGAATAAGCAAACACTTCTTTTACATTGGTGGGTTTAGGATAGTTAAAAATTAATGTTGACAGCACATAGAGAAGGTATGCAGGGAACAAGATATCAATGAGGTTCCATGGTCTCATGTTCTGGTGGGAGGTTGTACATTGAAGGGTATGGAGAAGGAGATTACTCTGATTTCAAAGGTATGTTATTGTAGATGCAAAAAGATAAGAAGAGACTCAGTTAAAGATTGATCTTTGCCAAGGAAGATATTGGCCTAGGATGTGACTACCCACCATGACTCACTTTTAGTTAGGAAGTTTTAATTTCAGACCATCCTAGGTGGTTACTTTAGGTCTCTGAGTTTATCAAGCCTGTCACACAGGCCTCCCCTGAGCTTGCCAGGTTCAGTATGTGACCCTTTTGTTGTCCACAAAAGGATTCTTTTAACATATTTCCTTCTCTTGTCTTCTCTTAATCAATTGTATTAACTCAGTTTGAAATTATAAAGGCAAGTTGTTAGCTGTAATTATATTTAGCTATAAATCATATTTTAAAGAATGTTTCTGTTTGCTATTTTATATTCCACTTTATAAATATCATTGTAAAAATTATGTATATGCAACTCTCATTAAATTGAGGTCTTCATTAGATATTTTTTCTAAAAATGTTTCTTGTACTTTGTTTTTAATCATGTGGTATAATATTTCAGGTAAATTGTTTCATAATGTTCTTAGGATTTCAGTATGAATAGTTTATGGTCTAAGTCTTTATATATCTGGTGCCTTCACACATTATTGCAAGTTTGCTGGGTGTAGTGCTTTTGAGCAGAATTTTCTCTCAGAACTTCAAGTTCCCCTATTTTGGAGAGACAGGAAATTTTCAAAGTAATATATCTTTAGTTTTATGAAAACTTGTTAGCTATTTGTTTGATTCAAAACATTTGATTTAATCCCTGGCTGGCATAGCTCAGTGGATTGAGCATGGGCTGCGAACCAAAGTGTCACAGGTTCGATTCCCAGTCAGGGTACATGTCTGGGTTGCAGGCCATGACCCCCAGCAACCGCACATTGATGTTTCTATCTCTTTCTCCCTCCCTTCCCTCTCTGAAAATAAATAAAATCTTAAAAAAAACATTTGATTTAAATATTTTACTAATAAATTAAATGTTATGGATTTTATTGAACACCCCTATTCTATTGTCTCTTATCTCACCAGAGGTAATCCTAAATTTGTTGCTTCTCATTACTGTAAGTTTACTTTGTAAACTTTTACAACTATTAAATCTTAGATCAAAATCACAGATATAGTTTCATTCACCTAGAGATTCTTATTAAAACAAAACAAAGTAGGATAACTCATTTGAAACTCTGGATGTCTACCTTGTGTTGAAAAGTCAGGAGACCTGACCAGTATAGGTCTGAGTTTCTGAGTCAGGCAGTCCCTGGAATGGAGAGCTGGCCGTCTCCTCATCCACACAGATGCATTGAGTGTCCACTAACTCATTTCAGGCACGGCTCACTAATTTAAATTTTTTATCTATTGGCATTTGCATTTGTAATTCCTGTTCTCTGAACTTTAAGCCATTTAAAATAGTTTCCTCTTTATTTTCTGCTTCATTTCTATCTAAATTTATTGTGTGTTTGAAAACTATTTTGTTGAAGATAATGTAAGCAAAATTGGTATTTTTCCCTTCACATTGTTACTAGTGACCAGTTAACCTGACTTCCCAAGTGGTGGCCTATTTTCCCACTTTTTTTTTGAACTGAAAACAGTGAATAATACCCCTTTGTTTTCCTTTAGCATTTTTGTTTTATGGGGCTAATTGTATTTTGTTTTATGGGACTAATTGCATTTTTAGAAGTCCATGCTTCCCTCCTCATCTCTTAAAAGCTTCCTTTTACCTTATTAAACTAAACCTTCAGGGACGGTAATCCCAAACAATCTATGTTCTGTTACTCTGGAATATATATTATTCCACCTTTGTCATCAAAAAGAATTCTGAAGTTAGGAATTGGTAACTATACAGGGAAAGACCCACCATGTCCAAAGTCAAGGCCTGATAGGAGAAAGTGAACCCCAATAATGGAGAATGATTTTACACATTTTAATTATTTATTTCATTTTGAGAACAGTTAATGAATGTCTGGGAAAGTATTATACTCTAAATTTATAATAATGTCATATTATAATTGTTACATTATTTATTGATTACCACGAGGACAGACAAGTACCATGTTGGGAAAAGTATCCACCTATGTATTTGGTAACGCTTAGTACCTGTGACACACTTCCTCTCTGGAGCAGCAGGTCATCTCAGGCACATGTATTTGTTTGGCAGAAAACCAAGAAATCACTCAGCTGATTTTATTATCTTATAGGAATACAAGTTCTCTTCATCTTGAGAATTCAGTCATAGCAGTCACAAATTCTTGCATCTTAACTATAACCGAAAATAATGTACACATTATGGTTTTCATATTTCCCTAGAGGGGAAATCCTAGAATCAAGGCCTTAAATTTTAGTGTGCAAATTTCTAATGAATGTTTTTACTATTTCAGTTTTTTGTAATAACTTTTAGTGGATGAAATTGTATAATTTTCATTATTTATATTTGAAAGACACAGAAAAAGATTATAAATTAGCTTAAAAGAGATTAAAGTACAAAAATAAAACATATCAATCTTATCTTACACTCAATATTTTTTTTTTGTTAAAATGAGGCCTCAATCCAACTAAGTATCTTGGTGACATTACATATGTTCTCTCTGCTCTTTAATGAGAAACTTGCAAATATAGTGGTGGAGTTTGGGTTGGACATAAATGCCTATGTTGCCATAGTTTTGCTTTCTATCCAGAATAGTTTTCTTAACTATTAAGAAAATAGTTTTTTTTTGCTTTCATTTCTATGTTTGGATTAAAAAAACATGCATTATAGAAGAAGTGTAAATTAGAGTGTGACTTCTATCAAGGACTGAGGGCTGCCACCTGGCTTTCTATCCCATGGCAAATTCACATGTTCCACAAGTCACTCAATGAAGAGTGTGGGCATATCAGACATATATATTTTAGTAAACTTACACTACTTTCATTACTGCACTGATATCCTGGCATTACAGTGACTTAAAAATAATCCAAACTGAACATTAAAACTAAGGGCACACCAAAAGAAAGACACACACCACCTTTGTTTGGAAAGAAAAATTTATTACAAAATTATACACTAATCAAAACAGTCTGGTACTGGCATGAGAACAGACACAGAGATCAATGGAACACAGTAGAGAGCCCAGAAATAAACCCAAGTCTCTATGGTCAATTAATATTTGACAAAGGGGACAGAAACATAAAATGGAATCAAAATAGCCTCTTCAACAAATGGTGTGGGGAGAGCTGGACAACTACTTGCAAAAAAATGAAAGTCGACCACCAACTTATATCATACACAAAAATAAACTCAAGATGGATAAAAGACTTAAATATAAGTCGTGATACCATAAAAGTCATAGAGGAGGAGATGGGCAGAAAAATCTCAGATATTCCATGCAGCAATGTTTTCACTGGTATGTCCCCTAGAGCAAGGGACATAAAGGAAAGAATAAACAAATGGATCTCATCAAAATAAAAAGCTTCTGCATGGCTAAAGAAAACATTAGCAAAATGAAAAGGGAACCAACTGTATGGAAAAACATATTTGCCAATGATACTTTCAGACAAGGGTTTGATCTCCAAAATATACAAACAACTCACACGACTCCACTCAGGGAAGACAAACAATCCAATTAAAAAATGGACAAAGGAAATGAACCAGGCATTTCTCCAAGGAGGATGTACAAAGGACCCAGCAACATATGAAAAGATGCTCAGCATCACTAGCCATCAGAGAGATGCAAATTCAAACCATGATGAGATACCACTTCACACCAGTCAGAATGGCCATCATAAACAAATTAACACACAATGAGTGCTGGCAGGGATGTGAAGAAAAGGGAACCCTAGTGTACTGTTGGTGGGAATGCAAACTAGTGCAGCCTCTGTAGAAAACAGTATGGAATTTCCTCAGAAAGCTAAAAATGAAACCGCCTTTAGACCAGTGTATCCCACTGCTGGGATTAAACCTTAAGAATCCTGAAATGCCAATTCAAAATAACCTATGCACCCCAATGTTCATAACAGCACAATTTACAATAGCCGAGTGCCGGAAGCAAACTAAGGGCTCATCAGTACATGAATGGATCAATAAAATATGGTACATTTACATAATGGAATACTACACAGCAGAAAGAAAGAAGGAGCTCCTGCCCTTCACAACAGCATGGATGAAACTAGAAAGCATTATGCTAAGTGAACTAAGCCAGGCAGTGAAAGAGAAATACCATATGATCTCACCTATAAGTGGAACCTAATTAACCAAATAAACTGGCAAGCAAAACATAACCAGAGACATTTAAATCAACAACAAACTGACAGTAACCAGAGGGGAGGGGAGAGGGAAATAACGTGGGAAAGAAGGGAAAAGGACATAAATGAACCTGTATGAGAGACCCATGAATGGAGCTAAGGTAGGGTGGGATTGTAGGTGGGAGGTGGGCATGGTAGGGTGGGGGAAAGTGGTGGTGGGAAAATAGAGACAACTGTACTCGAACATCAATAAAAAAAAGTTAAAGAAAAAATTTTAAAAAGTTATACACTGAATTCTCCTACAGTCTGTGAAGTTGAGGCCTTTTCCATAGTACAAGACAACAACTAGGAGTTTCTTGAAAACACTTGTGGTGCTCAAGGATGGAGAACTCCTTGTCACAGGAGATGGAGTGAAGGGATGTCCACACTAATTTAAATGTTTGGATCCAAAGACAAGACCATCCTTTACTTTCTCACCTGCATTAACATGAAAATCTGTCCATGGAATCTCCCACCCCAACTGAAGTACCAAGTATCAATAGGGTCATTACAGTTCAGTAAATCAGAGAATACTGAATTTAATCACAGGTCAAACTGACAATCCTATAACTCTTGAATCACATCTGAAATATTTATATTCTTTATTAATAAAAATGATGCTTATAGAAGGCAGAAATATAACCTTTTCAGTATTTTATCCTTATTATTTGAAGTCCTTTATACTATAAATTAAAAATAAATTATAAAAACTAGCATATGATGTATCTTTTCTTACATAACATTGTTGGAAATAAGCTTTAAACATAGAATTGCAATATCACCTGACTTTGTATATGATCAATGGTAAAACATGCTAGTCATAAAAATAGCTTTTACAAATATACATTTGTTTACAGTGTCTCCCTTATTATTCATAATATCTTTCACATTTTAAGACAAAAAAACTCCAAGCATAATTAGCAAAGGGAAACACACATTTACAATTTAAACCATAAAAACCTGACAATTATATAGCTTAGAACATAGAAGAAATAAAATTTCTAAGATCGAATAATACCGTTCTTATTATTTATTTAGGTATTTATATAACTTGAGCCAAAGATGCTGCTATCCAGTAAGGAACCTCCTTTCACATTTCTGGGGGTTGTCAGTTTCTCTTTTGTGTTTGCATCATTCAATTCAGATCACTTTACCTGTAGAAACTGAGAAAAGATAAAAGTATTTTAAACTATAGAATTTTGTGCTTCATTGTTGGTAGCATGCATATGTGTAAGTTAGATTTCAAGACTGCATCAGGAGAAGGATAAAAGAAGAATTAGATCTTTAGAGAACTTTAGGTTTTAGATCCTTTGTTGAAGGCAATACTAAGATCATTTATATGTATAGCATGCTATGATTTTTTTTAAAGTCCAGCTGATTTACTGCCTGCAATCAGCAACTATTTTTTAGCTTGAGCTCCTGTCCAAACCAGAGCAAAAATCTTGAAATTCTAAGCTTAGGGTTAGAACTGTGGGTTGTTCAAGAATGTTTCCTGTTCCTAACAAGAGCGACCATAGAGTGCTTTTCCTCTAAGAGGCTTTGAACAGTGCATCCCCAGACCTATGCAGAATAAAATGCCAATAAAGGTCCTGATATGAGCAATAGAATCTTGGTAGCAAACAAAAAAAGCTAGAGACAGGAAGGGCTGTGAAGGTCTCATGATGCAACCACAAGTAAGAAACACCATATAGGACCCAAAATTCAATTGGTTTCAGAATTGAATTGAAAAATTGAAGATCAAGACAAAAATAAAATAATGCAAGATTTCTGTAGTGGGGAAAGGTATTTATTGATCTTACAGTCTTATCAAGTTCCAGGTCTTTCTATTTAGGTAAAAAAATAAGTACACATTATTCCATTAACTTCAAAGGACTTCAGGAGTTCAATTGGAAATCTATCTTTATGTTTTAAGAGTCAAAGATACACAAATCAAAGAATCAGTGGAGACTGGAGTTGCTGTTGAGACTAAAATCTTATATCAGTTATCAGCCTTGGGGGGCAAAATATGGTATCCTGGTTGTCAGTCTCAAGGGAGGACCCCAAATATTGTATTTTGGTGTCAGAGTTCTGAAGGAAAACATAACACGGTCAAGTGTTGTGTGGAACAATGCTGACAGCTCCAATACTGTGTGCTGGTCCCTCACAGCTAGTTCCCCGCAGGCATGCAGGGTATTTGGCCAATGTATATCCCCCTCTTGCCACAGTAGGACCACTCCCTGTCCCTCATGGGGTTTGAAATACTGAAAGCTGGAAGCATGTTTGAGGGCCCTTTACATACACAATTAAGCAGAGCAAATGAGCACTCATTTAACTCAAAATAGGGAACAATACTTTCATAAAAGGTGATAAGAGCACCATAGGCTGTCTGGGCTCTGTATTTCTTGGAAGGAAGTTTTCCAGGCCCACCTGACTGTTGAAGACTGCCAACCATTGCTGGCTTCTATGAGTAATCAGATAATTAGGTAACTTGACCTTTTATTGCTATTCTGAAGCCTGTGATATAGAGATGATGAAAAACACTAGTATTGAAGTTGAGGTGGTAAGACTTGTTCTGGATGTCTGCAGCTCAAGGTCTCATGCCTGGCCAAGATCTCAGGTTGAAAGGAATTCTGTGTAACTGGATGGTGTTTTCCTCATGGGTGTGTAGCTTTCACAATTAAGAATATATATATCTCTAACTTTAGTTAATTGGGATTTATCTCCTTTAATTCTAGGAAGATTTAGGATTGAATGCAAAATGTTTACCAAAAGAGAAACCAGAGTACTAATATTTTTGTGTTAAGAAAAATAATCTGTGAACATTTTATATACCATAAATACTTGTATTACTTAAGAGAATTTAGCTTATTCATGTAGCAGTCTTGTGATTTCAGTCTAGAATATGCAGTTAAAAATTGATTGCATAGACATTGACATGTCTATTCAGGATCTCTTGTGATTTCATACAAATTTTAAAAATTCTATTGTAACTTTGATGGGGATTGCACTAAATCTGTATGCTGCTTTGATTAATATGCTCATTATAACTATGTTGATTCTTCCAGTCTGTGAACACAGAATATCTTTCCATTTCTTTGTGTCTTCTTTAATTTCTTTAAATAAATGTTTATTAGTTTTCAGGGTATTTGTCCTTCACTTCCTTTGTTAAGTTTATTCCTAGGTATTTTATTCTTTTTGTCAAAAATGCAAAAGAATGTTTTTTTTTTCATTTCTTTTTCTGAAATTTCATTTTTAGTATATAGAAATGCAATAGGTTTTTGTACATTGATTTTGTATCCTGAAAGTTTACTGTGTTTGTTTATTATTTGCAATAGTTTTTTTTTTGTGGAGTCTTTATGATTTTCTCTATAAAGAATCATGTTGTTTGCAAAAAGTGACAATTTTACTTTTTCATTTCCAATTTGGATGCCTTTTATTTCTTTCTCTTGCCTGGTAGCAGCCAGGCCAGGACTTCCCGTACTATGTTGAATAACAGTGGTGAGAGTGTCTGGTTCCTGATCTCAGAGGAAAAGCTCTCAATTTTCTTATCATTGAGTATTATATTAGCTAAAGGTTTGTGATATATGGACTTTATTATGATATTGACATAAAAACAGACACACAGACCAATGGACAGAATTGAAAGCCCAGAAATAAATACACATGTATATGGGAAAATAATTTTTGATAAAGGATCCAGAAGCATAAAATGGAGAAAAGAAAACCTCATCAATAAATGGTGCTGGGAAAATTAGAAAGCCACATGCAAAGAATAAAACTAGACTGCTATTTGTCACTATACACAAAAATTAATTCAAAATGAATCAAAGACCTAAATATAGAACTTAGAAGAAAACACTGAATCTAAATTTATAGAGATTGGTCTTAGGATTTGATGAATTTCACCTGAAAGGCAAGAGAAGTAAAAGCAAAGATAAATGGATAAGACTATATTAAACTAGAAAGCTTCTGCACAGCAAAATAAATCATTAGCAAAACAAAAAGGCAATCAACTTAATAGGAGAAAATATTTGTAAACAACAGCTATGATAAGTGGTTATTATCCAAAATATATAAAAAACTCATACAACTTAAAAACAAAAGTATACAATTAAGAAATGAGCAGAGGACCTGTACAGACACTTCTCTCAAGAAATACAAATGGCCAACAGATATATGAAAAAATGCTCAACTTTACTACTCATTAGGGAAATGCAAATCAAAACTACAGTGAGCTAATACCTCATACCTGTTAAAATGGCTATTATGGACAAGTCAAGTAATAAGAAGTGCTGGATGTTTGCAGAGAAAACAAAACCCTCATTTGCTGCTGTTGAGAATATAAGCTGGTACAGCCACTATGGAAAACAGCACTGTGGCTCCTCAAGAAGTTAAGAATAGAGTTACTCCATGATTCAACAACCCCTCTTCCAGTATCTACGTCCAAAATTTGAAAACATTTATTTGTAAAAGTATATGTACCTTTATGTTCATTGCATCATTATTCATGATGGCCAAGACATGGAAACTGAAGTGTCCTTCAATAGATGATTGAATAGAGAAGATGTGGTGTGTATATACAATGAAATACTACTCACACATAAAAATGATTAAATCCTGCTATTTATAACAACATGATTAGACCTTGAGAATATTGTGCAACATGAAATATGTCAGAAGGAAAAAGTCAAGAACCATATGATTTCACTCATACACAGCAAACAAAAAATTAATAAACAAGACAAACAGACACAAAATATTCATAGACACAGACAACAACATGGTGGTTACCAAAGAGAAAGGGGTGAGGGGAAGATGAAGAGGGTAAAGGGGGTCAAACTTATGATGATGGAAGGAGACTAGACTTTGGGTGGTGAGCACATAGCAATATACAGATGATGTGTAGCAGAACTGTACACTAGAAACTTATGTAATTTATTAATCAATGTCACCTCAATAAATTTATTATCAGATCCTCCCAAAACCCCCCAAAAGAGGCTTTACAAGAAAAAAATTGATTGAGATATAAGATTTAAAAACATTTTTAAAAACATTTTATTTTTATTTATTTTTTAATAAATAAAAGAGGAGAAGGGAGGGAGAAAAAGAGGGAGAGAAACATTAATCAGTTGCCTCCCATTTACCCCAAACGGGGGACCTGGCCCATAACCCAAGCATGTGCCCTGACTGGGAATTGAACTAGTGACCTATTAGTCTGTGGGACTGATGTCTAACCCACTGAGTCACACCAGTCAGGCAGGATTTCAGTTTTATGATTTGAAGTCTTATGTCAAAATCTTATGTTTGTACATGATATTGGAAAGTCTAGGAAAACTTTAGGTCATCATATTGATACATTTAAGTTATTGGATTTTAAGAATTATTTTATTCCCAGAATAATTTTGTTAAACCAGACAAATGGAGCACTTAAAAACACAATATAAAATTTACAAATGTCATTTACAATGTTTGAATGCATTAAATGAACTAATTTGGGACAATCATTTTTCAAAGTACTCCTAGAAGTACTTTGTAAATGTGCTATACTTGTAAATAGAATTCTAATAATAAATGCCTAACAACTTTGATTTTCAAACTTTGACAAATTAAGCAATTAAAAATAAATGGAATAAATATCATTAATAGTTTTTTCTCCAGTCACAATCATTAAAAACCTTGCATCCTTAGATAGAAAATTTTCATGGATAATGCTGAGTACAGTTTGGTATTTTGATGTTTTCTGTCACTCTATTTTTCTCTCCTTCCTCTCATCGTCCCTACCTTGATACTATGCTATATATGAAGTCTGTCTGGAAAAAGTGCAGCTATTGTTAATATAATAAGAACAGTTGATGTGACATCAATGTAATCTGGCATCCAAGGAGAGTGGACAGAATGTATATGTATGAACAATGATGACTTCACTGTACTAGTCAGTGGGGGCAGTAGACACTACCATTGAGTGGGCATGTGTACTGTGTAGCAGTCACATTCAAAATGATGGAGCAAGTAGAGCAACAAATCTGCATTAAATTTTGTGTTAAGCTTAAACATTCCTCTGCAGAATCTATTCGGGTAATTCAGAAGGCTGCAGCTACGGGCAACTCGTGATTGGCAGCTTCATCACAAGACACACATGTGCTCATGCATCACATCATATGCAGACTTTTTTGGTGAAACATCAAATCACCTAGGTGACTCAGCCCCCCTATAGCCCAGATTTGGCATCCTGGGACTTCTGTTTTGTTTCCACCAAAATAAAATCACCTTTTCAAGGGAAGAGATTTCATCCTTTTGATGAGATTCAGGAAAATATGATGGGGCAGCTGATGAAGACTGGGAGAACTGTGTGAGGTCCCAAGGTACCTGCTTTGAAGGAGTCTGAGGTGTCATTTTCCTATGTACAATGTGGTATCTTGTTCAATAAATGTCTGTATTTTTCATATTACATTGTTGGATAACTTCTGGAAAGACCTTATACTTTCTGATCACACGTGTATATTTTTAAAAATGAAACTTTATTTAAATGTGCTCTTCATAGAATGAATTCCAGGGTCTGTCCATGTACATGAGAAGTGCTGATTAGTCTTTAGAGCACAAAAGTTCGAACTTACATAACAAAGTAGTTGTGCTACCTTTTGTGTAGCATAAAGGAAGTTTTATACATTTCCTGTATGCATAGACCCCAACATATTCATGATCAATGTTAAAATGAATACCTTAGCAAATTAAATTTAACCTATAGAATGATGTGGACATGTAAACATCAGACCTTGTGACTTTTGGGTTTTGATTGATAGTGCCTATGTGCAGGACGGATCTAAGGCTTGTTATCTTGCAAATATATTCTTTCTCTAAGGCCTCAGTAGATTGCTTTCCCTATAGATGGAAGATGCTTGAAATACTATGCCCACTGTGTAGGTAAAGTTTACTATCATTGTGTTTCTTTGAGTTAAATCATGTCAAGTGATATTAACTTAGTCTTCTACTACTCTGATAATCTCAAAAGAGTGTTTGGCAAATACCTATCCTGTTAAAAAGAAAACAATATTCTACTCTTTTTTAATGCATATTCCATTACCCCAGTATGATTTCTCTTACCCCTACATTTGCTCCTTGATTATAAATACATAAAATCACTCTCCTGGGAAGAAGAATAGTAAGTAGGTTTGAAAATAATTTATTGTAGTATTATTTCCTCATCTAAAGCTTCAAATGATTTTTTTTGCATCGGGAGTAGAAAACAAAAGCTTCATGTATTATGCCTTGTCTAGTAGGTGCTGCTAATCATATGGCTGCACATCGTGACTATTATTTTCCTTACCTGAAAACTGGAAAATATATTCACCAAGCTTTCCGTAGAACTTCTAGTCTAGAGAAAGGCTTGCTGTTTGCTTCTAATGCTCAGACCAAAGAGGACAACTGTGATATTCTTGTTGCCTGTTTCTCAAGAATGACAGTCACTTAAGGTGCTGATTGGTTTGGTATAATGTGAAGTTAATTGTGCTTTCCTTCTCCTGTATAGTGGGTAATTTATCTGCTGGCTGTACAGGAGCCTGAATGCTTTTAAAACAAAATTTCCTGATAACGAATGTTTTTTGAACTCCCAATCTCTCCCATTTCTGAAAAACAACAAAATATGAGCCCCTCATTCAGCCTAGATTGTATTGAGTCAAGTGATTTACTTTTATTTTACAAAGATAAAAAGGATAGTATTAATCCACAGAGAAAACACATTTAATTTCAAACCTCATACATTAACATATTTGAAGTACAACAGGTGCAACAGAATGAGAAATAAACACATCTTATTTACAGCTCTATCAAAAAACCATATTTTAAAGAAGTCTTGTGACTTCCTTAACATCAGAAATGTTATGTCCTTTTTTCTAATTGAGATTTATAACTAATTAGTAATTTTAAAAGTATAGATAACCTGTATTTTTATATACCATCTACTTATAACAGCAAAAAAACATAAAACAAAGGAATTATCTGTATTCATTTTTACCACTGTTGATCTTAAACACATGGACAGCCAGATATTTCTCCAGCAAAAATACATTTGGGAAAAAAAAAGAATTGCAATTAGGCTCATGCATTCTGATAGTAAACCAGATATGAATCTGGAGGAAAAAAGAGAAGAAACTTTTATAGAGGGAAAAGAGAAGTTGGGAGGGTTATTACAACAGAGTTCTTCAAGTTGTGCTCTGATCCAAGTAGGGCATGACATCTTCCCCTATAGGCTCTCCCAATGCCAATTTACATGATATTTCTGTTTATTAAGTTTTACACTACTGATCATGTTTACTGAGTAATTGTTTAGCCATCCACTCATTATAAACAATGTGAATACATTTGTCTTTTAAAAAAATCTCTCATTACAAATAAGACACAATTCAATTCAAATTTCTAAATAACATACGGATTTGAAGCTGCTGCTCTGCATTATAACTTACAGCTTACCTTCTATTAATAAGCTCTTGGAACCAAAATTGCATTCTATGTTTAGACTAAAAGAATCACATCACCAAAACTGTAATAGAATGAAAAACAAGATGGCTAGAGACTTACTGGAATGGTGACAAATGAAGGCATCAGTTTTGTTGTATAGTTCTTGGTGGCTTTGATGGCCATTTGGGGTATAGGGGGAGGGGACAGGGAAAAAAGGAGAAGACAAAAGTGTAGTGACCTGCCACACACTTGGAAAGTAGCCCATCAGGCGTTTACTAAGATTTTAACTCTAAAAATCAAGATTGAAGTGACCAGAGCATAAAAAGAGCATGGCACTGAGAGGCTAAAGGATTCTGGGTCTTTGAGATTTAACTAGAAAATAACAGAAGCTCTGGCTTGGTTATCTCTGGGGACACAGAATTTGACCACACAAGGCTCCATGTAGATCGTCATGGTTAGAAAATAATTTGCTACCTGGAGTCTAAAAACTGCCAAACGTCTGAATTATATAAATTGAGTCAAAACCTAGAGAGCCCTAGAGAGTGTGGAAGACAAGGGGGGCAGCCTAGCAGAATTTGGGAAGAATGGAGTTACCAGGAGCATCTGTCTTTGGGACATGAATTCAGGTCAAAGTTCCTAAGATGGTGAAAGAGAGGGGAAGGCAGTCATCAAGTTCAGGGAAAGTGGATTGCTATTAGAACATTGATACAGACCCCAGCTTGTTGGGTCTGTGGCATTATGGATAAAATAGGACAAATTCACATGGACTACTGAGTCCTGTGGAGGAAAAGGGAAAGCAGAGCCACTTTCTCAAGAGAAGAGCATGCTGACCCTTGCCTTGACAAGCCTTTATTGCTTTTCTGGGCACATTATGTTGAGGATGGACCTCATTTACTATGCACAGGTTCACTTTAGGTTGTTACCTTTTACAGAAAACAAAGGAGAGGATGCCCACTAATCACATCACTGAAGGACATTTGCAAATGCAAAGGAAAAAGTGGTTGAACTGGTTACACTCATGTTTGAAGGTTTAGCATAGATTTTAGGAAGTTACTTTAAAGATATGCAGTAAAGATTTGCTGCCTCATTTCAAGGTGAGGAGTTTTAGCAAAAAGCAAATCTCAAAGCCGCCTAGGTACAATGCAGGTCTGATTCCCCATGGGAGAGCCTATCATGGCCGTGGGTCCTGTGCATCAGACCTTGCTTTCCACTGGCCTTTCCAAAATGGGAGCTAGACCCATGCCACACAGAACAGTTTCCTATAAACATTGAAGCAGGAATCTGAAGAATAAGACTTTGTTGTTTTGATTTATTTATTTGTATTTTGGAGGGGATCCCTTTTGTTCTCAATAATAAAGCAGGACACAGTTATTAGAATAAACCTACAATAATTGTAATAAGCTTGCAGCAAGTGAAATGGCAAGAATGTCTTAGAGTTCAAAGCACCTGAATTTCTTAGCTGAGGCTTCCTTAATTGTCTCTAAGTTTAGATTAGGTTTTAGTTACTCTTAGAATCTGGGCTAAGATGTGGGCAGGGTCATAGTCATCACAATAACTCCTGTTGATATAGTGTGTGGAATATTTTACATGTATAAAATATTTTTATGTATATTTTCATTGCAAACCAATGAGGCAGGTGGTTGGGCAAGAATAATCCCAAGGTTAGTTATTCATTAATTCTTGGATCATAGAGTGTCAAGACTAATTTCAACCCAGGCTGCTTTATTGAAGACAAGTGTTTTTCCTAATATTCTCTTTGCCCAGTTGTGGCAATGAGAACAGTAGGGAGGCAGGCTGGGCCCAGCAGTAACTATAACACAGATGAACTCATCTGAAATGTGAAAATATTAATACATAGGTTACATAGGTGCCTGATGATGAGTGGGAGAAGAGGTGTGGAATTACTGGGGAACTGCGAGGATTTGCATATGACTTATCACTTGCCCTTCCCTGATGTATAGCAGAACTGCCTAGATTTTTTTAATCCTTAACCAAGGATATATTTTTGTTGGTGAGAGATAGAGACAGAAGTAGAGATAGAGATAGAAAGATAGAGAGAGAGAGACATCAATTGGTTGCCTGTCTCCTGTACATGTACTGACCAGGGATGGAGCCGGCTATCTAGGCATGTGCCCTGAACAGGGATTGAAACACACCTTTTGTTAGGTAGAATGACACTGCAACCAACTAAACCATCTGGCCAGGGCAGAAGTGACTGGATCTTTTTAAAAGTTCTATTTTGAACCAATTCAAAACTATTTTAATTAAACTGGTTTTAAGCATCTATCTAAAAGAGACCTTTTATGTTGTGAAACTGAATTCAATTAAGAAAAAAATAACTTTAGACTAAAATTATTTAAAGTATGTGATATAATTTTATTTAAAATGTCTATATAAAAACTTAATTCATTTAATACTAAAAAATTTAATCACATTGGTCAATTTTATGATTATCAGAACTGGCATGTACTGTTACACATATGTTAACATTTTTAGATTTTTTTCCCCAAACTATTCCCTGATAGTTTTTGAAGATAATTATGACTATGTTTGAGGGTTTTGGGCTCACTGACAATCATAGTTGACTAGTTGAATTGCTAAATTATAGTAATTTTATTTGGTGCATAACATGTTTTATCAAGCATTTATTTATGCTTTGTCATGCTGATTTATAGGGTGGGGCAAAAGTAGGTTTACAGTTGTGAGTACTTGAAACAGTTTATTCTTGTATTATTGTTTATTAATTATTGTATTGTTTTCCATGTGAACAACTGGAAACCTACTTTTACCCAACTCTGTATAATGTCTAGCAATATTTACTTATTCTTAATGCTGGAAATGGTAATGATAATTTTCAGATAATAATCCAGATTGCTTAAGTTAATTCCAGTACTAGAAGCCAAATGATGATTAATGCTAAGATTATTGTAAACTTTAAAATTTTACCCATTTTACTGCTTTCCACAGTTCTTTGAATAATTGGTTTTGCCACTAAAAAAACCACTTTAAAAATCATTTTATATCTATCAATAAAATATGATTTAGAATTGATTTATAGGTTTACTTTTAAAAGCACTTGGAAATTTTGTAATTCTTCATTATTCAGAATAGCTTAGTAGAGGTGGTTATGACTATTTAATAATTCTCATTTAACTTAATTAAATTTAGTGTATATATCAGTCAAAAATTAGTATATAATAAAATAAGTTCAACTTTAAACTTGAGTGAAAATAATCTGAAAGTGTAAGTAAAATAGTTAAGAAATAAGTATGCTATTATTCTATTAATAAACCTTTACTTTTTATCAGTGTATTTCAGAAATATTGTTAATTTCAAAAATTATTAAGTTTTAATGCTTTGGAATATTGTCAAAAACTGTAAGCACTCAAATCATTCTGGATATAAAAGAATCCTGGATTATTCAAAAGAGATTTCAGAGTCTTATACTTCCTTGGATTTTCACGATTATTAAAAAGAATTCTAGAACTGTAACAGATGCCTAAGAAATTGAAAATTGGATGTCCTCTGTCTTATATATGACCAATTCTGTCATATCCTTTGGTGGTAACTTTTTCAAATAAAGATTTTGAAATATATTATGGGCAAAGTGGGAATAGAGGGAACATACCTCAACATAATAAAGCCCATATATGACAAAACCACAGCTAACACCATACTCAGTGGGCAAAAACTAAAAATGTTTCCTTTAAGATCAAGAACAAGATAGGGATGTCTGTTTTTCACTCTTATTCAACATAGTACTGGAAGTCCAAGCCACAAAATCATACAAAAAAAAAAGAAATAAAAGGCATACAAATTGGAAAGGAATAAATAAAACTGTTATTATTTTCAGATGACATAATACTGTATATAGAAAACACTAAAAGACTCCACCCAAAAACTACTAGAGCTGATAAATTAATTCAGTAATAACAGAATACAAAATTAATGTTCATAAATTGGTGGCATTTTTATGTACCACTAATGTACTATCAGAAAGAGAAACTAAAAAAAAATCCCATTTACAATTACAAAAAATAAAATAAAAAAGGTAACTAGGAATAAATTTAACTAAGGAAGTAAAAGACCTATACTTGAAAAAATATAGGACATTGAAGAAAAATTGAGAAAGAGTCAAATAAGTTGAAACACATACTATGTTTATGGAATGGAAGAATTAACATCATTAAAATGTTCATACTATCCAAAGCAATCTATATAGCCAACACAATACCTACTAAAATACCAATGGCATATATCACAGAACTGAGACAAATATTCCAAAAAAATATATGAAACCACAAAAAACCCTGAATAGCCTCAGCAATCGTGAGAAAGAAGAACAAAACTAGAGGTATTATCTGTTATCAAACTGTACTATGAGGTCACAGTAATCAAAACAGGCATATAGATCACTGGACCAGAATAGAGTCCAGAAGTAAACCCATGACTTTATGATCATTTAGTATTTGACAAAGGAGCTAAGAACATAACATGGGGTAAAGACAATATATTAAATAAATGGAGTTTGGAAAAATTGGATAAATACATTACAAAAAATGAAACTAGAACAGTTCCTTACACCATACACAAGAATAAACTCAAAATGGATCAATGACTTAAATGTAAGGTTTGAACCATAAAAATCCTAGAAGAAAGCACAGGCAGCAAAATCTTGGACATTTCTCATAGCAATAGTTTTTCTTATGTGTCTCCTTAGGCAAGGGAAATAAAAGAAAAAATAAACACAGGAAACCATCACTTCATATAACACAGGAAACCATCAACAAAATAAAAAGACAACCCACTGAATGGAAGAACATATTCACCAGTGATACATCTAATAAGGGGTGCATTTCCAAAATTTATAAAGAACTATACACCTCAACAGCAAGAAAATCCAATTTAAAAAATGGGCAGAGGACTTGAATAGACACTTTTCCAAAGAGGACATACAGATTGTCAATAGACATAGGAAAAGATGCCCAGCAGCACTAATCATCAGAGAAATGAAAATTAAAACCATAATAAGACTACCTCACACTTGTAAGAATGGCTACAATAATGGTGATCAATAAATCAACAAACAAGTGTTGGTGAGGATGTAGAGAAAAGGGAGCCCTAGTCCATTGTTTGTGAGAATGCAGACTAGTCCAGCCACCATGGAAAACAGTATGGAAGTTTCTTAAAAAATTAGAAATAAAACTGCCTTACAACCCAGCAATTCCACTTTTGGGAACCATAATAAGACTACCTCACACCTGTAAGAATGGCTACAGTAATGATGATTAATAAATCAACAAACAAGTGTTGGTGAGGATGTGGAGAAAAGGGAGCCCTAGTCCATTGTTTGTGAGAATGCAGACTTGTCCAGCCACCGTGGAAAACAGTATGGAAGTTTCTTAAAAAATTAAAAATGGAACTGCCTTATGACCCATCAATTCCACTTTTGGGAACATATCTGAAGAAACCTGAAACACTAATTCAAAAGAATATATGCACCCCTCTGTTAATAGCAGCTTTATTATTCACAAAAGCCAAGATCTGGAAGCAGCCCAAGTGTCCATCAGTAGAGGAGTGAATAAAAAAGCTATGGTACATTTACACAGTGGAGTACTATTCAACATTAAGAAAGAAAGAAATCTCATCCTTTGCAATAGCATGAATGGACCTGAAGGGTATTATGCTAGCTAAAATAAGACAAAGACAAAAACCATATGATTCCACTTACATATGTGTTGGGGACTGCCCTGCCTGGTCTCAGGAAGCTGTAACCCCCCATAACTTAGGCTGAGTGAGAGATCTCCGGACCAGGAGCCACTAAGGAGACAAAACTTATTTCCCTGGCATGAACACTGCCTGTTCTGTGCATGACCTCCTAAACTTGATCAGTTAGCCAATGATGGGTAAGATTTCCCATGGAGGGAATCATCTAAGACAGGCATGATCATGAGGAGGCCTCTGAGAAGAGATACGGGGCTGTGGAAATGAAGGGGTGATGGACATCAACCCCCGCCCCCTCGGCTTTGTCAAAGCCTGAATCCTTGTTCTTAGAAGTAAGAAATCCAAGTCTCCTGGTTGACTTTTCTCCTCTGTTGACTCAGGCCTGTGGAAATAACAGGGGCGGTGCATCCCAGACCAGAAATGGTGGACCCCCTGGGTAATCAGGCCTGGGACATAGAATATGCAAGATCCTTTGAGGTCTGTCTGCTGGAGGATGTTATTAAATTAGAAGATGAAGGCACACGCAGGAAACAAGACTAGCCTTTTAGGTCCTGTAGTGATAAAACCCCAAACTCTGCCCAGAATCACAGCGGGGGATCTGTCTGCACCTTTGCAAGTCACCTACTTCTTTTGATCTTTTCTGCCAGACTGTGAATCCACAAACTAAGTCTGTATTCTCAATAAAAATCTGCTTGGAAATGGAAACGAGGCACTCCCCACTAGAGAGGGTGGCCGTTCTGTCCCTATTTCCCCACAGGACCTGGATGTCTCTGTGTATGTTTTTCTTGTGTTTTCGACCAGCATCCACAGCAGAGGTGGATACTGCTTGCTGGTATCCACCACACATATGGAATCTAAAGAAAAAATAAATGAATAAACAAAAGAGAAACAGACTCATAGGCACATAGAATAGACTGACGGATGTCAGAGGAGAGGGGGTTGGGGGCTACATAAAAAAAAAACAAAGGAATTAAGCAAAACAAAAAGAAACAACAAAATAGACTCAGACAACAATGTGATGATTGCCAAAGGGAAAGGGGGATGGTGGTGTGACAGGACATAGCTGAGCAGCAGCCATTCTTAGGTAGGAGCTGACCAGCAGCCATTCCCAGACAGCAGCCATTCCCAGATAAGCAATTATCTCAAGGTCATATGCTAATCCCCACTTTTAGCTGCTGCATTCCTTACCCTCCTCCTTCTGCCTGTGTAATAAGCATATAAGGAAACTCCAGCTTAAGCTCAATGGCCAGAATTTGGAATTTTATCTCCTCTGGGTCCACATACGTGAATAAACCCCACTTTGTAAACTCCCAGGCCGTCTGAGTCATCTTTTCCATAACACTGGGAAGGTGGAAGAGGTCAAAGGGGGGATAAATGGTGATGGAAGAGACTTGACTTGAGTGGTGAGTGCATGATGCAGTATGCAGATGATGTGTTATTGAGTTGTACACTTGAAACCTGTATGGTTTTATTAATCAATATCACCCCAATAAATTCAATAAAAAAGAATATGTTTTGGATACCTATTCACTTGTGTATGTTTTCCTTTGTCTATGGTAAGAGAAAATACAATTTAGAAATGGTATCAGTTACATGATGATTCTTGTATGAATCATGATAAATAGGAGCTTGTAGCATCTTAATTTAATACATTGATGACATCATTTAACATAAGCTGAGTTCTCTCCTAGAGGATTTCTGTGAACAAATCTGTCCCCAATTCAGAAAAAAAACTTTTTATTTGACGAGATTTTCCTTTGTAATCAGATTCCTCTAGTAAGTCACACTTTAAGGGCCTGAACGGAATGCTTTGAAACATCATCTGTTCATTGATGTGACTTTGTGGATACCATGTCTGCCTGGTTTCTGTTTTATCACCTACACCTGGCAGGGTTAACTGAGTAAACACTGTGTTTTATGACTGGGCACATAAGTATAATATGTCCTACATCTGCACCCTACTTCTGAAACTAGACATTACTGTTACAGCATTTTATACGCACTCATCACAATGGAGAGAAGCCAAAGCACAAGGAAAGACAGCTTCTTGCCCAGGGTGTTGTTGAAAGTGGTTACATAAGTCCAGTCCAGAGCAGCAGTCACCTGCCCTGACTTGAAGACCACGTTAAGATAAATACTTAATTAGAAAGAAAACATCACAGAACAGACACACAGGTATGGAGGGAGACAGCCTGCTTCTAAGACACCTGGATCCTTGGTGGGAAATAGTGGTTCTGAGGAAGGTTTGGACAGAAAGTTTCAATTGACTTATGGGCCTTTGGAGTTGCATTTGGTCTAAAGGGGTTTTGGTAGATGAGTTTCGGGGCGTTGATAGGGAGGACACCTAGGACACTATTTTGGAGATTTATTTTGCTGCTGACAATATAGGCAAGTGTAAGAGCACAGGGAATTAGCTTCTGGGTCACAAAGAAGAATTGCAAATATTTGCTTGTATATGTGCATGTAGCCTTAATATATTTTAAATGAACTTTATGGACTTATTTTTAGGGGTTGATGGACAATGTTGTTTTGTAACTGGATTTCTATTTCAGTTTTTTTTTTTTTTACCTACAGGTTTATAAATGCCTTCAGACCTATAAAGCAATAATAACTGCTAACAATTATTGAATTTTCTAGTATAATTATTTCATTGTCAAGACCCATTTGGGCTATGAAAGGGAATAACCAATTTATCATTTTACAGAACTTAAGAAAATACTATACCTCATGGAACGAAAAAATCAATAATATGGCTGAACTTTTTCAACCTAATTAACTTCCAGATATACTCATTTTATGTTTACAGAGATAGTTCAATGAAAAACATCTTTACTTAGCATCAGTACTAAAATTTTCTCCTGACTATACCTGGCTTCTTTAAGAACTCTTGTCACTGTTTTACTGTTTTTTAGGTTTGATTTATTTGGTTAAAAATTAACATGTACTGAGGGCTTAGTGTATGCCAAGCACTCTTTTAAGTACTTTTAAATGCTTTATCTCATTTATTGCTCACACCAGCAAGAGGAGGATAGTGCTATTACTATCTCCATTTACAAATAAGGAAACAGGGAAAGAGAGGTAAATCACTTGTTCAAGTCACATAGTGGCTGATACTAACTCAGGGCTATAGCTGTGCAGCGTCGACACTCGTTAACTTTGTGCTATGGACATTCTCTCCTATTTTGTTTAAAGTAACTCACATCATGCCTAAGCTCTCAAAATCATTTTTGCCTGGATTGTATTATATTTCAGCAGCTAATGCTCACTCTATTTCTGTGTTATACACAGAAAGTTTATACAAAAATCAATCATATATGTCAGCATTTCTGGAGTCATTTATTCCCATTTCCTTTGGGCAGATATATGACATCCCTAGGAATGTTGAGACTTCACATCTGTGTAAAGGTAACACTAACAGGCCTCTAAAAGATATTTATGAACATCCAAGAGCACTTGGACATCAGGCTAGTAGCTTCTTCATATTCTACAGAAACAAATATGTGTAAAATATTTACATCTGTCTCATTTTCAAGTGTTGTTTTTCTTGTATCACAGATTTTCACTACAGAAAATGAGGAGATCTGAGAAGGCAATGTCCTATTTTGATGACTATAATTTGGTATTTCCTTAGCACATGTCCTAAAGAGAGGCCAGGTGAGGGGTTCCCTGCTGCCAGCCAATGGGAACCAAAGGGCATTTGACTCGTGAAATTGTCTGGGCATGAAAATGCACTTGCATTCTTACTAATTCTGAGGTCTTAAGTTCTATAAAATTTGGCACTTTCCGAATGTGAGCTAATCAATTTGCATGCAGAGTTGCTGCCAACTTCAAATACAAAGGTATGCAAGGCAGTGACTCCAGAAGGGTGACACCTCAACAGAATGCCATTTGGAGTTACCACTGCATCAAGCATGAGGTGTAGGTCAGCATGATGGGGCTCTGAGTTCCCAGAGTTGTGCGCACACTGCTGGAGGGCCAGGATGTTGTCATGTGGAAGCTGCATTCAGAACACTGGAGAGGGAGAGAATGACCCTTTTCAGGGCTCTGATTGCATTAGAGAGTTTCTGTTTATGCATGTCCTGAGAGAGACAGACAGATGATGGAAACTGGGTTTTTTTGGTCATAAAAACTACTAAGCTATATTTAAAAAAGTTTTGCCTTTTTTAATATTAATTTTAACTATACCACCTACTTATCCAACGAATACTTGGTTTTTCATTTATTGGGATGAATTAAAGTTTAGTTCTAAAAACATTTAAGTAAAAAAAGTCAATTTAATATAAAAATTTAGGCTAAAAGTACTACCAGTGATATATAGACATGGCAAAATCATAAGGGTATAACCCAAATTAAAATTAATAAAATTGATAAACACTAATGTGAAAATATGTAATGGTTCTAGGATCATATAGACCCTGCTGAATCTAGATTTTGCTTTTTATTAGCAGCATAACCTGAGGGATGTTAAGCTTTCTAAAATCAGTTATTTGTAAAATACCTACTCCCAAAGGCAGCTAGGCAATAAATGAAATAACGTACCTTAAAAAAACTCTGCATTATTCTTGGAAGGTAGTAGAAATGGAAGAAGTATCATTTTTGTCTTAGAGTGAAATTAAAGTCTCTTCTGTCTTTCCATGTGGTGTATAGGTGTGTGTGTGTGCGTGTGTGTGTGTGTTGTATTCTGTTGTATCATACTTTCTCAGCTTTCTGCCTTTCAGATAACTGTTTTACCTTTTTAAAGATAAGCCATTTTTCCATATTTCTGAGACAACAAAGGCCCAAACCAATTCCACCACTTAATACATTTCACCCACTTTAAATGGCAAGGGGAGCTGTTACTTCCAGTAGACAGACCCACAGACCCTAAGCTAGCTAAGTCTGCTTTTAGAAAATGTTACCTATCATTATGAAAATGTATTACTAAAAATGCAGCAAGAAAGAAAATATCAAACATGGAAATGGGATCCAGAATACTTATCTGGTTCTGTTGGATAAGAATTCTTATCACCTTTCCAAAGGCCTGAACTGTGATTTCCTCTCAAGCTACCTTAGAGCTTGTGGTTGTTCCATATTCAGAGCCACTGTAGAGACAGCCACGGTTTATGAAGGAAGATCCTGAGTGGAGTATGGCTGCTGGGAGCCTGGTCTGCACCTGTTTGAGGTTTAATGCAGGGGAGCAGCAGACTCAGTTCCTGGCTATTTGGGAGACAAAGGCTCACAAAGGAATTGGGTGAATTGAGAAGCCTCTTTGTAGCTTGAACACTACCTGGATAAACCTTTGTGCCATCCTAGGAAAATGCTTTTTTAAAAATTTAACTTCCAGAATATGGGAAAGAATTGTAAAAGGTCAGCACCATTTACACAGTTATTCTCTTTTCCACTGTGATTCTGTGAAGCTATGAATAAAATTGAAAATGTCAAGCCACTTTTTCCTTTCTTTCAGTTTCTGATTTAATGAAATGCTTTCCTACCTTCTGCCATTTCTCTGTCACAGATTATTAGATTCAGTGCAGTGAGCAGGTATGACATTATTTCCAACAGAAGTACTGTTGTTAATGACTTTCTTAGCTTGCTTGAATACAGAGTTCTTTTTTTATAGTTGTTCAAGTACATATTTCTTCCACTGATATTTATTAAATAAGGAGAGTCTTTTACTTATTTATTTCTTTTTATTTTGAGGAGCTTTTTAAGGCTAATCATATTTAATATTTTTAAAAGTAGCTAGAAAAATAACCACTAAAATATTATACTGGGTAATAAATCAACTATATTTGAAGGATTGAAAAATCCAAAACTTAAAAAAAATTGCTAGTAATTTGTCAGGACACTAAGTTCAATGCCCTCTGAAAAAGGCAATCAGGGGAGATCAATGTCTATAATTAAGTAACCATTCCCTGAAAACAGTGCTAACCTATCCAGTAAATACAATGTTGTAAAATCATCCTGCATTATTTTAATGTGTTAAAACACTTTAGATTAATGAATTGCCTGGTACATCTGAGAAACAGCTTTTATAGTGCCATATGGAATTTTGCTGTGCCCAACATTTTAGATTCAGAAAAAAACCTATATAACTAAAGTTTCTAGACTTTTTATAGATTCAATATTGCAAAAAATAGGAAGTATGACTAACACGAAAGTCTAGAAGGAAAATTATGATAATTTAAAAATAAATTTAGTATTCATATAATGTTTGTGCCCAAAAATTCAAGAACTAAATGAGTATTGTGTTAGGGCCCCAACACAACTAAACAGGATGAAGGCAATGGCATCTATGAGAATTCCTCAAACCTACCTCCTTTGGCTTTGTCCATGTGTCCTTTAGACATGTTCCTTGATGGCCCTTCCCTATTATCCCTCTTCCCCCTCCTCTCTGGTAACTGTCAGTTTGTTTTTTATTTCAATGTCTCTTGTTGTATTTTGCTTGCTTGTTTGTTTTGTTGATTACATTCCACCTACAGGTGAGATCATAAGGTATTTCTCTTTCACTGCCTGGCTTAGTTCACTTAGCATAATGCTTTCTAGTTTCATCCATGCTGTTGTGAAGGGCAGGAGCTCCTTCTTTCTTTCTGCTGTGTAGTATTCCATTATGTAAATGTACCATATTTTATTGATCCATTCATGTACTGATGAGCCCTTAGTTTGCTTCCAGCACTCGGCTATTGTAAATTGTGCTGTTATGAACATTGGGGTGCATAGGTTATTTTGAATTGGCGTTTCAGGATTCTTAAGGTTTAATCCCAGCAGTGGGATACACTGGTCTAAAGGCGGTTTCATTTTTAGCTTTCTGAGGAAATTCCATACTATTTTCCACAGAGGTTGCACTAGTTTGCATTCCCACCAACTGTATACTAGGGTTCCCTTTTCTTCACATCCCTGCCAGCACTCATTGTGTGTTAATTTGTTTATGATGGCCATTCTGACTGGTGTGAAGTGGTATCTCATCATGGTTTGAATTTGCATCTCTCTGATGGCTAGTGATGCTGAGCATCTTTTCATATGTTGCTGGGTCCTTTGTACATCCTCCTTGGAGAAATGCCTGGTTCATTTCCTTTGTCCATTTTTTAATTGGATTGTTTGTCTTCCCTGAGTGGAGTCGTGTGAGTTGCTTGTATATTTTGGAGATCAAACCCTTGTCTGAAAGTATCATTGGCAAATATGTTTTCCCATATGTTTGATTCTGTTTTAATTTTAATGCTATTTTCTTTAGCTGTGCAGAAGCTTTTTTATTTTGATGAGATCCTATTTGTTCATTCTTTCTTTTATGTCCCTTGATTTAGGGGACACATCAGTGAAAATATTGATATATGGAATATCTGAGATTTTCTTGCCTATATTCTCCTCTAGGGTTTTTATGGAGTAATGACCTATATTTAAGTCTTTTATCAACCTTGAATTTATTTTTGTGTATAGTGATCAAGTTTCATTTTGTTTTTTTGCATGTAGCTGTCCAGTTCTCCCAACACCATTTGTTGAACAGGCTATTTTTACTCAATTTTATGCTCCTGCTCACTTTGTCAAATATGAATTGACCATAGAGACTTGGATTTATTTCTGGGTTCTCTATTCTGTTCCATTGATTTCTGTGTCTGTTCTTATGACAGTACCATATTGCTTGGATTACAGTGGCCTTGTACTGTAATTTGATATTTGGTATTGTGACCCTCCTACTTTTCTCATCTTTCTCAAAATTGCTGGTGGTATTTGGGTTCATTCCATATAAATTTCTAAAATATTTGTTCTGTATCTGTGAAATATGTCATTGGTATTTTAATAGGGATTGCACTGAATCTGTAAATAGCTTTGGGTAATATGAACATTTTGATGATGTTAATTCTTCCGATCCATGAATAGAGTTTATGCTTCCATTTATTTGTGTCTTCCTTAATTTCTTCTTCAGTGTTGTATAGTTTTCTGAGTACAGGTCTTTTACCTTCCTGGTAAGGTTTATTCCTAGGTACTTTATTTTTCTTGTTATAGCTAATGGGATTCCCCCCCAGCTCCCCGATTTCTGATTTTGATCTTTCATTGTTGGTATATAAAAACACCTTTGATTTCTGAATGTTGACTTTGAACCCTGATGTTTTGACAAATTTGCTTCTTAGATTGAGTATTTTTTGGTGGCATCTATAGGGTTTTTTATGTACATCAAGCGTACAATTCTTTAATACATCATCTGTATGTCGTATTGTATGTTCACCACCATAAGTCAAGTCTCTCTGCATCACCATTTACCAATCCCCACCCCCCTTTCCCTGTGGTATTCACCATACTGTTGCTATATGTGTGTATCAGTTTTTTTTAAAAAATATTCTTATATACCCTTAATAAACTGTTTATTTAAAATATACATCATATCATCTTCTTCAGTGAATTCTTCATATTTTAATTGGCAAATTCAAATTTAAGTAATAGTGATGGAAGCAACCTAAGTGCCCATCAGTAAATGAGTGGACCAAAAAACTATGGTACATTTACACAATGGAATACAATGTAGCAGAGAGAAAGAAGGAGCTCCTACCCTTTGCGACAGCATGGATGGAACTGTAGAGCATTATGCTAAGTGAAATAAGCCAGGCAGTAAAAGACAAATACCATATAATTTCATTTTTAACTAGAACCTAATCAACAAAAGAAAAAAGCAAGCAAAATATAACCAGAGACATTGAAATTAAGAACAATCTGACTGTAACCAGAATGGAGGTAGGAGGGGATATTGAGGGGAAGGGTTTTTAGGAACAACTACCAAGGACACATGGACAAAACCAAGGGGCAGGGTAGAAGCAGGGGAGGGAGGTGGCGTTGGCTGGGGTGGGGCGGAGTGGTGGTGGGTAAATGTAGACAACTATAACTGAACAACAATAAAATAATTTAAAAAATAGTGAAGGGTGTTTAACAATGAAAAATCAAGTATGAATGAAATTAATACCTAGTCATTGTGTTATCTTTATGGAAGTTGTTCATATTGAAGGCTAGGTTTTAGAATGTAAGTCTTTAACTAGAATATAAGCTTCCATCTGAGAATGAAACACCTTCCAACCTAAACATAGGATTTTTCTTTTTTATTCAGAGCCTTTCACTACTGTTTAGAATACTATGCGGGCATAATAATAATTTAATAAGTATTTGTTGGCTGCCTGAATAAAACTGTCATAAATGAAAAAACAGCTAGAGAGGGAAGATGGTGGCTTTGTTGGAGGGAGTGTAATCCCCTTCTTCTATGCAGGGGAGAGAAACTCGAGGATCTGCAGAGGAACAGAGCAAGGGGCCTAGGATATTGCTATATTTATGAAAGCAGGACATCAAAAATTATAGCAGACATTGAAAAACCAGATGGTAAGGAGACTGCTTCAGGATAATAAGGACCCAGGGATCAGCATGAGGACCAGGGAGGTTGCAGATTCCAGGCCTGGTTCTCCCAGGTCTGCTTCAGGGCACCAGGGAGAGCGGAGTCACTGCTCCCTCCCTGGACAACAAGGATTGAGCAGCACCAGGAGAGGACTTGTTGCTTGAAGGGGAGTGAGACTGGAAGACAGTCACACAGGGGTTGGGAGCACCCACGCATAGCACTGGGAAGGGTGAGTGTCCCAGCCTGCTCGACCAGGGGTGGCCTGGCTGTGTGCCCGCGCCCACAACCTGGTGAGAGTGTGGTTCTGTGGAAGACCCAGACCCCACAGCCCTGAACAAGGAAAGGGCACGGGTGTTTGTGGGTTTCTGGAGCCTGTGGTGGTGAACTTGGTGGAGCACATGCCCCTTCAGGACTCCCAACTCTCATGCTGTGAACCTGGAAAGGACTCAGCACTTCCTGGGTTCCTGGAGCCCTCAGCAGGGAAGTTGGGGGAAGAGCACAATCCCTCACGGGAGCTTACACCCTGAATCCGGAAAAGGTTCGGGTGCTTCCCAAGAACACAGAGCCCACCGAGATGAAATCTGGGGGAAGTGCATGCCCCCTCGCAATCCCTGGAGCTTGCACCATGAACCTGGAAAAAATATGGACACTCTGCGGACCCTGGAGCCAGGGAGAACTTGGCAGTGAGCTCCGGAAAGTGTGCTTGGGAGTGCTCATAGCTGCACCCAGGGTCCTGTGGGAAGGCATTGGATCGCCTTTGGGGAAAGCGCTGGCCCTGGGGACAATATGGGAAAGACTGACTGAGTTCTGACTGGGAAGAGTGAAAAGCATTCTAAACGTCCCTCATCCTGCTGAAGCCAGCAAGACCAGAAAAACTGATTTGGCCAGTTAGAAACCAACAAGAGGTTCTTTGTTTTGTTTTTTTGTTTGTTTGTTTGGTTTTTTTTTTGGCTGTTGTTGTTTGATTGTTGGATTTTTCTTGTTTTTTAAGTGACTTTTTATTTTTTAATTCTTATTATTTTTATATCTCTCAATTCCTTATGTTTCTCTTCCTTTCATCCTAGTATTATTCCTTCCACTCCAAATTTATCTCTCCTGCATTCCAGCTTCTGCTCCCCCCCTTTTTTTAATCCTGCAAGTTACTGCAAATTTTTATTATCTTTTCCTCACTTTTCTGACATTTTTTATTTTGATAGTATTTTGGTATTCTTTTTCTTAATGTATAATTTTCTTTGCTTGGATGGTTATACTGTCATTTGATAGGTTCCCTCTGTTATCTCATTCACAGTGTGTTGATAATTTACTGTCCTTCATTTGTGTTCCATTAGTACACCACTCAAGGTTCTATACTCCTTATTATTGTTATCTAGATCTCTTAGATTCTGCCACATGATTGTTGCTTTAATATTAGTGTAAGTTACAATTGTAAATACTACACAACACTCCTCCCAGACCTCAGCCCACTTCGCAATTTCCTGAACTCTATTATTGTGGGCATTGTCTCTATTCTTTTACACACTACTCATATTTACTATTCTTTATTCCTATCCTACCTCAGAATCTGACATCCCACAGCCTCACAGCTTTCTAGATCCAACTAACAATCCTTTCTTCCCCAATAGGAGTCTTATCTTCTTTCCATCCTTTCTAAAATGTGGCTAGTGGCATGGGAGATCATGGTTAACACTATACATAGCCAAAGGATCTCCCATCTTTTCTCTACTCGCTGCTACTTTAAATATCATAGAATACTGTCTTCCTGTCTTACACCATTTTGCTTTACTCCTCCAAATGATCACAAAAAAAAAGTAGGGGGAAGCTGCGAACACCAGGATACACGAAGGAGACTGCGCCACTGAATCTCACAGGTATTCTACCACAGAAGTTCACACCATAATCACAGGGAACCAGAACAGATCAATTTAAGAAACAGAGGCTAACAAGAAGAGTCTCACGAACAATGAGAAGACAAAGAATAATCCCCAAATGAAGGGAAAGGAGGAAGCCTCAAAAAGAATGCTAAATAAAATAGAGGCAACTCAACTATCAGATATGGAGTTCAAAGCAATGGTTATCAGGAAGCCCTAAAAGCTCACAGTGAATTGCCAGAAATTACAGGAAAGCTACAATGATCTCACTGCAAACTATATCAACATGAAAAAGGAAATAGAAACTATCAACAAGGGTCAAGAGGAAATGAAGAATACAACTTCTGAACTGAAGAACACAGTAGAAGGAATGAAAAGCAGAATGGATGAAGTAGAAGACCAGATTAGTGAATTGGAGGATGAAGTAGAAAAAAAAACACCTAGAAAGAGCAAGAAAAGGAAAAAAGGCTCAGAAAGAATGAAGAGGGATTAAGACAAATGCAAGACAATATGGAATGTAATAATATCCGTATAATAGAAATACCAGAAGGAGAAGAAGAGCAAGGGATAGAAAACCTATTTGAAAAAAGCAATGATGGAAAACTTCCCTAATTTGAGGAGAGAAAAAGTCACACAAATCCAGGAAACACAGAGTCCCACTCAGGAGGAACCCAAAGAGGCCCACCTCAAGACACATCATAATTAAAATGGCAAAACTTCAAAACAAAGAGAGAATATTAAAGGCAGAAGGGAGAAACAGGAAGAAACATACAAGGGAGCCCCAATAAGGCTAACAGCTGACTTCTCAATGGAAACACTCCAAGCCAGAAGAGAATGGCAAGAAATATTCCAAGTAATGAGAACCAGAGGTCTGCAACCAAGGCTACTTCACCCAGCAAGGCTCTCAATCAAGATAGAAGGCCAAATAACAAGCTTCCCAGACAATAGAAATCTAGAAGAATATACCTCTACCAAACCAGCTCTGCAAGAGATGCTAAAGGGACTGCTTTAAGGAAAGGAAGGAAAAGAGAGAGACAGAGAGAGGAACACATGTATATAAATGGCAATGAATAAGCACCTATCAATAATAACCTTAAATGTAAATAAATTAAATGCTTCAATCAAAAGACATAGAATAGCTGAATGGATAAGAAAAAATGACCCACACATATGCTGCCTACAAGAGACCCATCTCAGGGTAAAATACCTGCACAGGCTGAAAGTGAAGGGCTGGAAACAAATTTTCCAAGCAAATGGACAGGGGAAAAAAAGCCGGGGTAGCAATACTCATATCAGACAAAATAGACTTCCAAAAAAGGGCCATAAAGAGAGACCCAGAAGGTCACTTCATAATACTCAAGGGAAGAATCCACCAAGAAGACATAAATATTGTAAATATATATGCATGCAACATAGGCGCACCCAAGTACATAAAGAAAATCTTAGAGGACTTCAAGAAAGATATTGACAGCAACACAATTATAGTGGGGGATTTTAATACCCCACTGTCAAAAATGGACAGATCTTCCAAACAAAATATCAACAAAGATATTGTGGCATTGAACAATACCCTAGATGAAGTGGACTTAACTGATATATACAGAGCCCTCCATCCCAAAGAAGCTAAATACACATCTTTTCAAATGTACACAGAACATTTTCAAAGATATACCACCTGATAGGACACAAAACAAGCTTCAACAACTTCAAGAAAATTGAAATCATGCCAAGCATTTTCTCGGATCACAAGGGACTGAAGCTAGAAATGAACCCCAAGGAAAAAAATTCAAAACACTCAAAATCACAGAGATTAAATAGCATGCTATTAAACAATGAATGGGTCAAGAATGAAATTAGTGAAGAAATCAAAAGGTATCTGGAAACAAATGGAAATGAACTCACAGTAACCCAAAACTTATGGAACACAGTGAATGCAGTCCTGGCAGGGAAGGTCATGGTGATACAGGCCTACCTAAAAAAGATAGAAATATTTGAAACAAATAACCTAACCCTGCACCTACAAGAACTCAAGGAACAACAAAAAAGACAGCCCAGAGCAAGGAGAAGGAAGGAAATAACAAAGATCAGAGCAGAATTAAAAGACAGAGACTAAAAGCACAATTCTAAGGATCAATGAATCCAAGAGCTGGTTCTTTGAAAAGATAGACAAAATTGACAAGCCTTTAAGCAGGCTCATCAGAAAAAAAGAGAGAAGACCCAAATAAACACAACCAGAAATGAAAGAGGAGAGATTGCAATTGATACCACAGAAATAAAAAGAATTATAAGAAATTACTAGTAAGAACTGTATGCCAAGAAATTTGAAAACCTAGGTGAAATGGACAAATTTCTAGAAAAATATAATCTTCCAAAACTCAATGAAAAAGCAGAAAGCCTGAACAGACGAATAACAGCAAAAGAAATTGAAGCAGTAATCAAAAAACTCCCAACACACAAAAGCCCTGGACCAGATGGTTTCACAGGAGAATTCTACAAAGCATTTAAGGAAGAGGTACCCCTATCCTTCACAGACTACTCCAAAAAAATCCAAAACGATGGAAGCCTCCCAAACTGTTTTTATGAGGCCAACATCATCCTAATTCCAAAACCAGATAAAGGCACAACAAAGAAAGAAAACTTCAGGCCAATATCACTGATGAACATTGACACTAAAATCCTCAACAAAATACTGGCAAACCGCATCCAACAATATAATAAAAAGATTATACACCATGACTAAGTGGGATTCATTCCAGGGATGCAAGGATGGTACAATATTTGCAAACCAATAAATGTAATACATCACATAAACAAAAGCAAAGACAAATAATACATGATCGTATCAACAGATGTGGAAAAAGCATTTGATAAGGTACAGCACCCATTTATGATAAAAACACTCAGCAAACTGGGAAGAGAGGGAGAATTCCTCAACATAATAAAGGCCATATATGAGAGACCTACAGCCAACATCATACTCAATGGGCAAAAATTAAAAGCTTTTCTACTAAGATCAGGAACAAGAAAAGGTTGTCTACTTTCACCACTTCTATTCAACATAGTATTGATAATTTTAGCCACAGCCATCAGACAAGAGAAGGAAATAAAAGGCATCCAGATTGGAAATGAGGAATCAAAACTGTCATTGTTTGCAGATGACATGATAGTGTACATAGAATATGCTATAGACCTGGGAAAAAAACTGATTGACCTAATAAATGAATTTGGCAAAACTGTGGGATACAAAGTCAATATCAAGAAATAAAAGGCATTTATGTACACCAACAATGAAACAGCAGAAGCAGAAATCAGGAAAAAAATCCCATTTGAAATAGCAAAAAGAAAAATAAAATACCTATGAATAAACCTAATGAAAGAGGTAAAAGATCTGTATTCAGAATACTACACAACACTGAGGAAAGAAATCAAGGAAGACAGAAGCAAATGGAAACACATACCGTGTTCATGGATTGGAAGAATTAATATCATCAAAATTTCCATACTACCCAAACAATTTACACATTCAGTGCAATACATATTAAAGTACCAATGGCTTCTTTTACAGACATAGAACAAACACTTCAAAAATTTATATGGAACCATAAATGACCCTGAATAGCTCCTGTAATTTTGAGAAAGAATAGTAAAGTAGGAGGGAGCACAATACCTGATACCAAACTGTATTACAAGGCCACTGTAATCAAAACAGCCTGGTACTGGCAAAAAACCAAGCACATGGACCAATGGAACAGAACAGAGAGCTCAGGAATAAACCCGAGTCTTTATGGTCAATTAATATTTGACAAAGGAGGCAGCAACATAAAATGGAGTAAAGATAGCCTCTTCAACAAATGGTGTTGGGAGAACTGGACACCTATGTGCAAAAAAATGAAACTCGAGCACCAACTTACACCATACACAAACATAAATTCAAGGTCGATAAAGGACTTAAATATAAACCGTGAAACCATTAAAGTCCTAGAGGAGAACATAGACAGGAAAATCTCAGGTATTTCATGCAGAAACTTTTTTACTAACATGTCCCCCAGAGCAAGGGACATAAAGGACAGAATAAAGAAATGGGACCTCATCAAAATAAAAAGCTTCTGCATGGCTAAAGAAAACAGTATCAAAATAAAAAGAGAACCAACTGTATGGGAAAACATATTTGTAAATGATACTTCAGACAAGGATTTAATCTCCAAAATATATATAGAACTTACACAACGCCACTCTAAGAAGACAAGCAACTCAATTAAAAAATGGGCAAAGGACTTGAACAAACACTTCTCCAAGGAAGGCATACAAAGGATCCAAAGACACATGAAATGATGTTCAATATCATTAGCAATCAGAGAGATGCAAATTAAAACCACAATGAGATACCACTTCACAACAGTCAGAATGGCCATCATAAACAACGCAACAAACAACAAGTGTTGGAGAGGTTGTGGAGAAAAGGGGACCCTAGTGCACTGTTGGTGGGACTGCAGTTTGGTACAACCACTATGGAAAACAGTATGGAACTTCCTCAGAAAACTAAAAATGGATCTGCCTTTTGACCCAGTAATTTTACTGCTGGGAGTATATCCTAAGAACCCTAAAACACCAATCCAAAAGAACCTATGCACCCCAATGTTCATAGCAGCACAATTTACAATAGCCAAGTGCTGGAAGCAACCTAGATGCCTATCAGTAAATGAATGGATCAAAAAACTATGGTACATTTACACAATGGAATTCTATGCAGCAGAAAGAAAGAAGGAGCTCATACACTTTGCAACAGCATGGATGGAGCTGGAAAGCATTATGCTAAGTGAACTAAGCCAGGTGGTAAAAGAGAAATACCATATGATTTCACCTTTAACAGGAACCTAAACAATAAAACAAAAAACATACAAAATATAGTCAAAGACAGTGAAATAGAGGACAGGCTGACAGTGACCAGAGGGGAGAGAAGAGGGAATTTCAGGGGAGAATGGGAAGGGTTTACAGGAACAAATTTAAAGGGCACATGAACAAAAACTAGGGGGAGGGTGGTAATGGCAGGGAAGTGGGGAGGGGTGGGTGGGTGGGCTGGAATGCAAGTAAAAGGGAGAAAACTGTACTTGAACAATGATTAAAATGAAATTTTTTTTAAAAAAGAAAAACACATATATAGGTTAAATTGTTACCATTGCACAAAACTCTTTAACATCATCAATACCCTCTATCCAATACCCTCTGTCCTTCTTGCCCTTTGGAATTTGAGAAAAATTTACAAGCAGAAAATTATGTTTTTGTCTCTTAGAATATAAGAAGAGTTTACTGATTTAATGTTGCTTGGCTAGACAATATCAGAACTAGGTTTGGGGTTCAACCACCTGCACAAAATAATGGTGTTCTAAAAAATCCGTATGTGTGGGCTATTTTAAAAGCCACATGTTGCAATATTAGTATCTAACATCTTCTTCAGCCTCATGGGAACAATGGCAGTTACCTCTTGGGCAGCCAGAATATGACAGCTATAACCCATAGAACTTATAATAAAATGGGTGTGTGTTTGATCAATTGGGAATCCTTCCTCATCAATAATCTGGTCTCAGATCAATGTGAGAGGATCAACACTGCAATGGTGAGGGTTGGGGGTAAGGAATGAGTGATATTCAAAGACTAAAATACAAAAATCTAGACTTTGTTAAGTCTGTGTATGTATGGTGAAATAAATGATAGACAAGTCCTTCTCTCTAAATAGGATAATTATGTTCCCTCTTACATCTTCTTGACCAGTTCATTTCTTTCTAGTTTTCCCATGAAAGTCATTCCCCAGCTGAAATCAATTGTAACTTTTCTCAGACATTTCAAATGGTTCCCTTAGCCTACAAAACCCTGTGCATCAGGTCAATGAAGATTATCTCAGAAGAGTATGTTGAGGTGTGAGATAACATTGCTAATAGAATGTGCTGGAATTTTAAGACAATGAACTTCACAAGGATATGTAAAAATAGCATAATGAAATAATTTAATTGTTTTCCTTACCAAGTTATTAAAATTTTCTACAACTGGCATTTCCACTAAAATTTATTTCTCGAGGAGAGAGATTAAGTTTTCCATTCACATAAATTTATAGTAGAGGTTTTTTATAAACATGGTCTTATTTAATCATCTTATAATAACCTGCAAAAACTTCCTTTAACATGTGTGGAAGTGAGCCTCTGAGACTCAGTGATTTGCTTTAAGGTCCTACAGCTATTAAAAGACTTGTCTATCTGAATCTAAAACCCATATAACTTTTCTTTGAACTGAATTGCTAAAGTTAAATAGTCACTTTGTAAAGTATTTATTTTATTGAATCTATTGGTTTGACATTGGTTAATTAAATTATATAGGTTTCAGGTATACAGCTCTATAATAGATCATCTGTATATTATATTATGTATTCACCACCTCAAGTCAAGACTCTTTCTATCAACATTTATCCACTTCTACCTCTCCCCAACATCATTTCCCTTTGGTAAATGCATTATTTTTTTCCTTTGCTTTTATCACGCAGGCCCCAACACCTTTACTGTCTAATAAACAAACTAACAAACAAAATAGAAACAGACTCATAGTTACAGAAAACATTTGCAATTTTAAGGGTAAATGAGAAGGCTCTTCTTCATGAAAAAAAAAAAGGCAGAGACCAATTTCCCCCTGCTCCTTTCCTTAAAGTGTCTCTTTGGGTCCTTCCTCTCACTTTTGATTTGCCAATGTTTATGGTGTAGAGAGAATAGGCCCAAGATCATGGGCCAAATAAATCTCTCTGACATATGATAATGTTGAATTTTACCTGTCCTCTGATCTTGAAAAAACAGTGAAGATTGAGGTTCACCCCTATTCCACCCCTTTTATTGTGGGAAATGGTGTAGGGTGAAGAACCATCCTTTCCCATATGGCTCAGGTAAGACTCACATAGTTAAACACAGATTTCCAAATTCCCATTCTTGGTCACATAATTGATTAGATTAATTGTTTTATCCCTGTTGATTAAAGAGAATAAAATGCTTATTCACCAATCTTTGGTTAAGCTTCTCTCTATCCAGGACCTTGCACCCCCCCACCCCTTGACCCATGTACAGCACTCTGGAAGGGCCCCTTCTGGAAAACAGGCTGGAACCAGAGTCAAACATGAGATGGTCTACTATCTAATATGGAATCAGTTCACCACACTTCTCCATGTCCAGTTCATTCTAGCCTTGTTTACACCTCTCTATATAATGAAGGCTTTCATTATATAGCTCAAAGGCTATATAAGTTCAAAGGCTTTTTGAGCCCAACTGTTGAGATGCTTATAGATCCTAATGTCAATGTTCTGAGTTGCAAGAGTCCCATCCTCCCTTGAAATAATCTTTTGACTAAAGCATCTTCTGACTAAGTCCCTATTTGTTTTTAATTCATCATATGCAACCACGTAGTTCTGAGATGTCTTAGGAATTGTGAAGAAGAATGTATCAGTTTTTTGTCTCTTGGGAAATAATTGTTCTACTTTGCTGTATAAAATGTGTGAGATTCTGTCCTAAAAACCAAGATGACTTTAAGTTATCCTCGGTGTGACTAAACATTAGACAAGTTTCTTCCTGACTATAGGCCTTCAACCTCCATTTTCTCAGACCCTGACTTTAGATAACTTGAAGTTGTAAATTGTTTCTCTGCCCCTTTTATAGGTAAATCTTCTCCCTGCTTTTTGCCAGTTTTACAACTCAGGTATTGCTTTCTTAAGGGCCTGGGAGCCATCCTTTTGAAATATGTTCATTGCAGCATTATTCATGGTGATCAAGACATTGAAACAACCAAAGTATCTTTCAATTGATGAATGGATAAAGAAAGTGTGATACATATATAGGGTGGGGCAAAAGTAGATTTATAGTTGTGAGTATATGAAACATAGAGTTTATTCTTGTATCATTATTTGTTATTGTATTATTTTTCACATAAAAAACTGAAAACCTACTTTTGCCCCATCCTCTTTACAATGAAATACTACTCAGCCATAAAAAAAAATGAAATACTGCCATTTGCTACAACAAGGATGGATCTGGAGAATGTTATGCTAAGCAAAATAAGTCAGACAGAAACAGTTAAGAAACACATGATTTCACTCATATGTGGGATATAAAACTCAAAGCAACAAATGAACAAATAAGACAAACAAACAGACAACTTATAATGTAACCAGAAGGAAGAGGGATGGGGGTAGTAAAGGGTAAATGGGTCAAATATATGTTGACAGAAAAATGGCCCAAGTGAAAAACAGTTCAAAACTCCAGAAAAATAACTAAACAAAATGGAGAGAAGCAATCTATCAGATGCAGAATTCAAAGCACTGGTTATAAGGGTGTTCAAGGAAATTAGTGAGAACCTCAAAAAAGATCCAATCAGAAATAAAGGATACACTAATTGAAATGAAGAACAATTTACAGGGAATCAACAGTAGAGTGAATGAAGCACAGAATCAAATCAATGATTTTAAAATAAGGAAGAAAAAACAACTAATCAAAACAGCAAGAAAAAAAAAGAATCCAAAGAAATGAGGATAGCATAAGGAGCCTCTAGGACAACTTCAAGCATACCAACATTTTCATTACAGGGTGCCAAAAAGAGAAGAGAAAGAACAAGAAATTTGGAATCTATTTGCAAAAAATAAGAAAGAAAAATTCCTTAATTTAGTGAAGGAAATAGACATGCAAATCCAGAAAGCACAGAGAGTCCCAAATAAAATGGACATAAACAGGTCTACATCAAGACATATCATAATTAAAATGCTAAAGATTACAGATAAAGAAAGAATCTTAAAAGCAGCAAGCAAAAAGCAGTTAGTTACCTACAGGGGAGTTCACATAATACTGTCAGCTGATTTTTCAAAAGAAACTTTGCAGGCGAGAAGGAATTGACAATAAATATTCAAAGTCATGAAAAGCAGGGACCTACAGCTAAGATTGCTCTACCCAGCAATTCAATTTAGAATTGAAGGGCAGATAAAGAGGTTCTCAGAGAAGAAAAAGCTAATTTATTTAGTGATGAAATTTATCATCACTAAACCATTATTATATGAAGTGTTAAAGGGATTTATGTAAGAAAAAAGATCAAAATTGTGAACAATAAAATGTATTTGTCAATAATTGAATCTAAAAAAACAAACTAAGCAAACAAGGAAAACTGAGACAGAATCATGGATATGGAGAGTGTTTTGATGATTGTGAGATAGGAGGGAATTCAGGGGAATGGATGGAGAGGTAAGGGGATTAAGAAATACAATTAGGTAGTTACAGAATATTCATGGGAATGTAACATACAGAATAGGAAATGGAGTAGTCAAAGAACTTATATCCATGGCACATGGACATGAACAAAAGTATGGAGATTACCTGAAGGAGTATGGGGTGCTGGGTGGAGTGGGGCAAAGGGGAAAAAATTGGGATAATTGTAACAGCATAATCAATATAATAAAATCAGTGTAGTCACTTTGATGCTATCTAATACACATGTAAATATGTGAATGTTTACTGAAATTACTGTATTTATATACAATATTTTATAGAATATTGTACTCTATTCTATTTTGTCAGGAAGGGCTTTTTGTTTTGGCAGAATTGCTTTATTTATCCAACAATTTTCATAACTAGACTTCTGAAATTTGACCTCATTAACACTTCAGATTTTTCTATTTACCTCTATCATTTCTAGGAAAGTAGCTCATTTTCCTTTTTTAAGTGTGTTTAAGGATTACTTTTGGGCTGCTTTATTTGCAAAGGACTTCAGAACATTTCTATTCTCTTCCTCTTTGTTTCTCTCTATATAGAAATTGTGGGGTTGTAGAAATATTTTATTTTGTTTGAATTTATACTCTATATTTTCTACCTTTTAACATCATTAGAGCACTTTGGAAATTGCATGGCAACCACAATACCTTTAACATTTCAAAAGCCCTTAGGTCTAGAGTCCATTTTCTAATGACTACATTGTTCTTCTGCCTGCATTTGGGGTCATAGGCTCTGCCATACATATATGGGCATTCTTTAATTCTGAATTTTCTAAGGTTTATTTTCTTATGAACATGTGACTTACAGCTTTCTCTAAACTGTTTGGGCTTAAAAACTGTGCCTCACAAGTGAGAGAGAGGCTTACTTTCTAGTTTGTTTTATAATTCAGTGTTCTAACTTTGCTAACTAAATTCAGATGACTTTAAATTTGCATTCGTATTACTCATGGGAGGTAATGATGTAAAACCAACTACACAACAGAGTCAATTCTGCTGTGTGGACTTGGATGTGCTGATATAAGCCTCCCCTTTCTTGTCAGTACCTCTAAGATGCAGGCTGCTGCTTGAGTGACCTGGTGAAGTTACAACAAAAGCTCTTTGCTTCTCTGCTTTGTATAAGAATCCTTTAAGTCACAGTGGGCATGCATACAAAAAGTAATATTTAGAACATGATCTGATTACAATACACAATAAAATGTGCTTAAAAATGAAGAGGGGGCTGAGCACATTTTCCTCTCTTTCTTTAACAAATATTCATTAACATGTGCTAAATACCATACTAAGGAAAAAAAACCAAATAAAATTAGCTCTGAGAAATTCATAAACCATTGAGAAGAAAGAAGGGAAATCACTAATTATAATAAAGCAAATTAAGTATGATGAAGTATGTACAGAGTATGGTCTAAAGAGAGAAGCAAACCCAAAATGACCAGGACAGGTTGGAGACCTTGTTCAGGGATGAATGGATGATGAGTGACAGTGGTATAAAGGACACAGGATGTATTGACCACTCAAACAAAATAGTGAGTGAAGAGAGTATTCAAGGAAGAAGAAAGAGTGTGTGCCTGCAGGTATAATACAGTGTTCAAAGCCCACCAGGTAATCAGTCTCCTTTATCCCCCATGCCTGACCATGTGCTGGAAACTGTGCTTTGCATGAGGTATCCCAAATCAAGAGGTCATCCAGCCTGTGGGAGGTTCTTAGTGTAGCTGGAGAGAGAGACATTTTTTTTCAAGTGTACAATTATAAAATACATCATCTGTATATGACATCATGCACCCAGCACCCAAACTCTAACCTCCTTCATTACTATATGTTTGACTCCTTTAATATTCTTCCCACCCCCTTTCCTTTTGGTAACCACCATACTGTTGTCTGTGTCAGTGCATTTGTTTGTTTACTTGTGGCTTTATGTTTTATATGGTTTTTGCGAGGTAGACATTTATAAAAAGTAGTAGCCATAAGGAAGTGAGTGTGCTCATAGGGGTTTGTGTGAGTTGTGACGATATCAGGGAGGTTTCTAGAAGGGTGTAGTATTAGTGATGGGTATTAAAACCAATGTGGATGCTCCCCAACATGAGAAAGAGAATGACATTGCAGGAAGATTAACCCCTGCCCATCACTCTCACACTCCAGGCAGCTCTGTTCATTTAAATGCAATGATACCATATTATCCTCTTTTTGCAAGTCTCCTTTTGCAAGCACACTGTTGAGATCATTCCATGCTGTTGCATGGCTCAGTGGTATGTGCCCTTTTACTGATGAGTAGTGTCTTTTGTATGAATAAAAACACACTGCATATCCCTTTCCCGACTGGTGAGCGGTTTCCAGTTTTTGATACCAAGAGTAAAGCTGCTAAAGCACTCTTATACAAACACTTTCTATACATATATTTTCATTTCTCTTGAAGACTCTGGAGTTGAACCACTGGCTCATCATGTCTGGTTTTATAAGACATTGCCAGACACTTCTGAGTGGTTGTAGCATTGCATCTGCCCACCAATAGTGTGGAGAGTTTCAGTGCTCCACATCTCTGCCACATTTGCTCCTATCATTCAACTTTGGCCATTCTGGAGGGTGTGGAGTATTACCTTATTGTATTTAAATTTCTATTTTCCTGAAGACTAATGATTTTGAGTGGTATTTCCTGTGCTCACTCTTTTGGTGAAGTATCCACCTGCACTTCTTCTTCATGGATCATGACCTCTATCTCCAGAGTTCTCAATCCTGGTTCTACACACAAAAAAAATCTTTGGACTTTTGCTTGGACCCCACACCCAAGGATTCTAATTTTATTGTTACAGCTCAAGACGCCCTTTTATGAAAAAGCACCTTGGTGATTCTCTGTGCATCTGGGTTTGAAAGCCCTGTTACTTTAGTCCACTGGTGGTTCTTAAACTTTAGTAGGATTCAGAATCACCAAGAAACACAGCGTCACCTGGGTGGCTTATTAAAACACAGATTGCTGAGATATATTCTCACAGTTTCTGATTCAGTGAGTCTGGGGTAGATCCTGAGACTTTGTTTTTTGTTATTTGTTTTTTTTTTCCTGAGAATTTGCATTTCCAAGAAGTTTCCACTGATGGGATGCTGCTGGTTCTGAGACCAAACCCTGACAACTAATGCTTCAGTTACACTAACCAGCCACTTTCTCAACAGATACCAAGTTCCTTCCAGCCTTCTTTACTGGAATGTTTTATTATCTGGTGGTGATGACATCTAACCCTTCGTTTTTCTCACACATGTTTCTTCATTCTTTAAGAACCAGCTCAAATGCCACAACCTTTGAGTAGTCTGTTCAGCTTCTGTCATTTCACCTCCCACACAGTGTTGTGATGTTTCATCTGATAATTGCACTTTTCACAGTTTTGTTAATAATATCTGTTTCTGTGTTCTGGTTTCAGCATTCCCTCTCCTGCTAAAGTTCTATAAAATCAGAAGCTTCTTGATCTTTGAGCCTTTAGAGGCTAAATATCTGGCACATTACCGAGTTCCCATTATTTTATTAAAATTATTTTTGGCTGTTGTTTTAATAAATGAATTGCTCAGTGACTGTAGAAAATGGGATACATAAGGCTTCTTACATGCTCAGATTCTTTAAAACCACAACTGACCATCTATTACTAAGTTGGCAGCTCATGTTACTAACATGAGCAAGAGAGCAAATCTATAGCAAAAGCTAAAATTAAAGCCATATATTATCACAGGCTACATTAGCATTATCTTTTTTATAAGTCATAAGAAGAAAACTTGAAAAGGAATTCTTTTGAATTGACTAAGTCAGCAAGTATAAAATGAAAAGAAAATTAACAGGATGAATATTACATTTGTTTCCTGAAGGATTGCTTATTAAATAGAAAGTGCTTCTTAACAAACTTGAACCTCTAGAGACTCTAAAGATACAAAATTCCATAAGAAGGTTATATTGCTGGAAATGTAATGCTTTATTGAAAGCTTCGTTTGCAAAATGAGGTGATGATAATCAGAATAAGGATAATAATGGCTGTAAAGTCTTTGTCCACATTGTGTCAGAGTATTTAGTGAAGTTCATTTAGTCCTTCCAAGATCCCTGGGAGGTGTGCATTTATTCCAGTTTCACAGGTGACAACACAGTCTGGAAGAAGTTAAAAATTTTGTTCAAGGCTAGTATTCTAAAGTATTTCTGTGGAGAGTTACCAGATATATTGCAGGAAGTCCAAGCTGAATTTGAGTTTCAGAGAGATTACACTTTCTTTTCTTAGCAGTATGTCTTGTAATATTTGGGACATGAATATGTTAAAAAGTAATCCTCATTGTGGTTTTAATTTGCATTTCTTTGATAATTAGTGATGTTGAGCATCTTTTCATATGTCTATTGGCCATCTGTATGCCCTCTTTGGAGAAGTGTCTATTCAGGTCCTTGTCCATTATTTAATTGAATTGTTTTTTTGGTGTTAAGTTTTATAAGTTATGATATTACTTCACACCAGTCAGAATGGCTATCATGCCTAAATCAACAAACAAGTAATGGTGAGGATGTAAAGAAAAGGGAACACTTTTGTACTGTTGGTGGTAATGCAAATTGGTGAAGACACTGTGGAAAGCAGCATAGAGATGTTTCAAAAAATATACTGTCATATACTATCATCTTCACCATATTTTCTTTCTGTCATTGTCTTCCTCCCAGTGTCATCATCACTTACATTCATGAACTAGTGGATTTTGATTCTAAGTGTGATAAAAGCACTGTAGGTTTTCAAGCAAGGGAGTAGTATTATTGTTGGATGCATATTTTATAAAGATTTTTTATACTTCTTGTGTGGAGAATGGATTGCATGACCGACATGAAAAGGGGGTTAGCTTTGGGCTGTGATTTGGAAATAGAATTAACAGGGAAGGTGGGGAGAAACAGAGGTAACCCTAGTCTTTTTTGGTGTTAATCACTGCATGGGTGATGATATTTTTACAAGAATGAGGAAGATGGGGGAGAGATAAGTTGGCTGGGAAAAATCAAGACTATTTCGGGCATGTTACATTTCAGATGTTTATTGGAGATCTGTGAGGAAATGGGCATTTAAATGCTTGAGTCTAGAATTCCAGGAAGAGATAAGAAATAGAAATCTATATTTAGGAATCTTTGGCCTACAGATAATATTTAATGCTCTGGTATTTGATGAGGTCACTTTGGAAAAGTATGCCAAAGGAGGAGGTGGCTCAGGACAAAGCCCTGGGCTGCTCCAGTCTAGAGGGAAAGTTTCTAGCAGAAGAAAGTGAGAATGAGCAACTTGTAACCAATTCTCAGCCAAATTCTGCAGTCAAATTAATTAAAGTAAGAACAGAGAGGTAACTATCGGAAATGGCAATATGGAGGCCTGAAGATACTTCAGTGAGAGCAGTCACAATGGAATGGCGACAACACAAGTCTGAAGAAAACAGATTGAAAAAAAAAACTATCCTGTGTGATTAAAATTCTGCTTAAGGAGAAGTTGAGAAACTTAGTCCTTCATTCATTCTAGTCCTGTTTCAACAGATTCCTATAATCAAAGAAATTATAAGAAAGGAACTTAAATCCTTCAGACTAATGCAGACTTTTGTAGAAATAAGGATGGTTCTTAAAAGCTCCCCTATTGGAAAAGTTTAAATGAAGGTACTGTGCAATTTAAACAGAATTGAAATGTGAAAATCAATGTTGGAGTGCAAGGGGAGACCCCCAAATCCCTGGTATTTATTTATAAAAATTGTGTATTTATTTTCACGTTTTAACTTCAGTCACCTTCAAAGTACTCCCCATTTGATGCAATACACTACTTAGACATTTTTTTCCACTGCTCAGAAGAGTTTTTAAACTCATCAATTTTGATGCCTTTTAGTGTTTCTGCTGTTTTTTTTTGTTTCACCTCTTCCACATTGGCAAAATGTTTCCTTTTGAAGATGTTTTTCATCTGGGAAAACAAAAGGTAGTTGTTTGGAGTGAGATCTGGTGAATAGGGAGGCTGGGGCATGGCAGTCATGTTTTGGTCAAAAACTGCTGAACACTCATTGTGGTGTGGGCAAGTATGCTCATAAATCACCCATTATAAAACAGGCAAATGTGTTGTCTTAAAAAAAATTAACTGGAGCTGAATGCATCCCCCCACAACATTGCCAGTTCGTACACTGATACATATGAGTTGTTAGAATGCTCACCTGACAGGGTAAGCCTGTACGACAAGGGACCTGCACTCCATAAGATAATTCCTTTTTCTGGGGGGATCCCTTTTGTAGAGTTATGCAAGTTAAACTACTAATAGGGTGGTTGTCATGACAAAGCAACAACTACTATGACAAAATTAGTAAGTGATAGTAGCTATCATAACAAACTAGGATCCGATATTACCTGGGATAAGTCAAGTTCAATGATTCTTTCATTGATATTTGAGAGTTGGCAGACACACATACACATATGCCTACCCTCTCATCATTATTGTTAGTCCCTTAGGAGAGAATGATTAATTTCATGGTTGATAAAATATGAGAACAAGCATCTTCATCAGCATATATTTACCAAGTCCCCAGTGTGTTATAGAGAAAAGGACATCTGGAAGTGAACACTATAATGATGACAACATTGGGAGAATAAAACATGTAAAGAATAAAGCTGCAGCTAATTCCCTGACACATAAGTACTGGTTATTCAGCCTCACAGGCATAGAAAATGTGACCTGGCCAGGTACCACGGGGTCAGGTTAATGAGCAGAGTACAGAAAGGACTGCTGGCCAGACAATGACCACAGACAGTCATTCACTGCAAATGATGCTGTTAGATGAGTCAAGGCACCAGGTAACTTCCTGTAAATGGTCATATTACCTAGATTTTACATCCATGTAAGTTCACATGTAATTGTACAAACACAAGATTCCTTTCATGATGGAGCATTTGGGGAATAAATCTTCTACTTGGAAGTTAAAGTATACCTAATCTCATATACAATATTCCTATTTTTTTCATTTGTCCCCTTGTATTTTAGGTTAGCAAAGATGTATTGAGCACTTATTATGTGCAAAGCACTGTACTGATTTCCTTAAATAAATTCATAGAAGAAAGAAATTAGCCCCAAATATTTAATCTTTCTTCTAAAATGAATAAGCTGCTGACATGCTTGTGCTACTCACAAAAGGTGTGGACACCAAATATTTTGTTCCTACCAGCTCATGACCCCCATCTTCATCGAAGTCCTCCTCTATCCCATCAGTCATCTCTTCTCCATCCATGTCTGGCCCTCCTTCAGCAGGCTCCTCTGTAGGATGATCTGCATTTTCTGACACACATTCATCTTGGATCAGCTCTATACTTTCTTCCAATTGCTTCTTCTGAGCTTCTGGTGGGGGGAAAAAGCAAATGACTACTACCTTGGGTTGCTCATGATCCATTTGGATAAATCATGAAAAAAAACCAAAACAGTCTATAAAAGAGTAAACTCTGCGTACTGTAAAGGATGTGAGAAAGATAAGGCCATATTATATTTCAGTCTAATTTATTCAGTCATGCATATTATTATATATCTATTTCACATGTATGCTTAATTATTTTTAATTGAATTAGAGAAAATGGGGGATCCAGCTGATACTAGTAGATAGAGAAGTAAAAATGTACAAAGATACATTGATCTTTCTAGCTATACAAGATGGGGGAAAAGGTTTAGCTTATTTTTGTGTGATTACTTATTAATTATTATATTATTTTACATGTGAACAACTGTAAACTTACTTTTGTCACACTGTGTATATAGTGCTTTCTAATAAGAATATTCTCTTTGAGGAGAAAATATACCAAAGAAAGAGAAGGGAGAGAAAAAAATCAGTTAAAGCACAGAACTTGTTCATTTGAGAAAAGAAGATGAGAAAGCTCAGTGACAAGTTCAAATCTATGTGAAAAGGACAAAATCTCATTGAAGAAAAAAATCATAAAGCCAAGTATGTTATTTTTCAGATAACATGTCTATGTGGGCAATCCTTTGAAATTTTAGTATAAATTCTGTTGGCAGATGTTGGTCACTGCAGTGGTTGAGAGTAAAATTCTGATATTAGCGGGCCTGGGTTCAACACTGAACCTCCTCCTTTTTCATCTTTGTAATGTTATGCAGTGAAATGTGAACCTTCCATGAGGCTGTTTTCTCATCCTTACAATTAGGAACTGCATAACTTTCAGGGTTAGAGTAGTAAATCAAAGTGCCTAGTACAGTGATTTGCAAACAATAAGTGCTCAAATATGTAAAGCAAAGAAAGTCATCTAAAGTGGTTATTAAAAAAATTAACCAAGATTTTTTTCTGAATCTAGAAAATTATCATCCAAATTACATAGGGAAATAGGAAGTTAATTTTAAAAAATGGTCTAATCTAGAGAAGATGACCCAGTACCTGGATTAAAAGAAAGGCAAATTAGGCAAAAGATATAAACCCCAAATATCCTAAGTTTAATTGCTATTGATCTTGAGCACATTATACTAAGTGAAGTAAGTCAGAAAGAGAAACACAAGTACTGGATATTACTTATATGTGGAATCTAAAAAGCCAAACTTGTAAAAACAGAGTAAAATGACCATTTCCAGAGGCCTGGGAGTGGGGGAGAAGACAGGACAGATGTTGTTTAAGCTTACAAATTTGCAATGAGTAGTAAATAAGTCCTAGAAACCTAATGCACAATATAGTAAATAAAGACAATATTGTATTACAGTCATCAAACTTGCTAAGAGACTGGAACTTAATTATTCCAACCACTAAAAAGAAAAAGAGCAAATGATAGATAGTAGGAGGGGGTGATTAGAAGTGGAGGATTTGAGCAAAAAAACTTAAATTTATACCATGTTATGTGTCAAATATATTTTAATAAAAACAAACAAACAAACAAACACAATCTCCCAGACAAAATTGCTAGGTTTCATTTATCTCATCTCCCTTCCACATATCATACTGCCCTCTACAATTTTAGACCTTTAACTTCTGCTGGTTGACCTATACACCCATGACCAGAACTCCCTGAGAAAAAGATGTGATGGACAGACTGGTTTGAGCACTGAAACCTTTGGAATCTTCTCCCATTAATCACATCTTTTGCTCTACCTTGTTACCTCTGCCATTGTTCATCCTTTGGACTGTACAATGGTTTGGATACTCTGGTTTGGCCCTCCACTCTCTTCTTCCTAAGAGTGTTTTTTGTACTTATTACCTGACCCCCTCATTTCTAGCCACTCTAGGTGATCATGCTGCTTGTTCAGATGCCCTGGATCTCAATTCCTAGGGTTGATATTTCAAGAAAGAGAGAGACGTGGAAGTTGGGGATCAGACAATTATTCCATGCAGTTGACCCTTGAACAATACGTGTTTGAAATGTGTAGGTCCACTTATAGGTAGATTTTAAAAATAAACACATACAATACTGTAAATGTACTTTATCTTTCTTATAATTTTATTAATAGCATTTTCTGTAGTTTATTCTATTGTAAGAATACTGTATATAATACATATAACATGCAAAATATATGTTAACCATTTGTGTTATAGGTAAGATTTCAATCAACAGTAGGTTATTACTATAGCTACAGTTTTTTTTTAATCCTCATGCAAGGATATATTTATTGATTTGAGAGAGAGAGAGAGAAACATTGATGTGAGAGAGAAATAGCAATTGGTTGACTCCTGCCTAGAGACCAAACCCACAATGTAGATATGTGTCCTGACCAGAGATGAAACCCACAACTTTTTGGTGAACCAGACAATGCTCCAACTAACTGAGTCACTCAGCCAGGACTATAGTTAAGTTTTTGATGAGTTAAAAGTTACATGTGGATTTTTGACTGCATGGGGGGTGGTTACTACCTCTACTCCCTTCATTGTTCAAGGGTCAACTGTAAATTGAAAACTGTTACAAACCTTACAACTCTTCCTAAAGACCAACTTTCTAAATTTTAGTTTATTGTGTTTTTTTGTCAATAACATAAATGGACTCTTGCTTAAAATTGATATTACATTGGAAATTCAGTTGGTATACATACTCATTTCTTCTCTAGTAGTTTCATAAATATTTTTCTGAGAACCATCATTTTTTGAAGTTGAAAGCAATGCTCCTTTTTTTTCCTTCTAGAATAATCTCTAGCCAAAGCAGTATAACAGATTTTCAGAGAACCTATTGGGACTAGACCTTAAAGATGCATAGGCCTCATTTAGTTTTCAGTATGAATTGTTTCAGTTATCTCTGGGGTTCAAGCTAACTTTGCTGATCTTGCAAGCTGGATTCACTCTCTCCTCCTTTGATCAATTGAAGCCCAGATCAAATGCTCTTATAACTGGTTCTATTGTTGTCTTTTGTTTGCTCATTAGTGTTGAAGTTTCCTTGAAACCTGAGCTATTGCCTTCAAAGGAGATGGTGTAGGTGTCGGTCTTTTGTGAAATGAAAACTACAAGTCAATTTTCAGACATATTTTGATGTGCTCTATAGCCTTCACTGAATGCTTTATAGAGAGACGGGATAATATAACATATTAGGGTATAGGGTTTGAGATAAATACGTTTGTTAATTATTAGCCCTGTTAGCTGTAGTTTTCTTCTCTAAAAGATGAGCATGAGAAATCCTTCAGAAAGTTGCGATATTCTCAAATGAAGAACAGAGGTGAATGTTTTTATACTATAAAGACCACATGAACATGTTATTATAAAGGCTCTAAATAGTTTTTGAGTTAAATCTATATTGATTACTTCTCAGGATAAATTGTGCATGTCAAAATAATTCATTACTATTAATCATCAAGAATCATATATTCTGGACTCCACTTCCCCCTACACATGGGAGAAAAACCTAGCCAATCTACGGAGGAACAGATCAAAGAGCCAACAGTACTCCAGCATATATGAAGACAGGAGACCAAAAATTGTAGGGGACATTGAAAAACCAGACAGGTAGGTGGGACCTGTGAACAACAGGATACCTGCTGGAAGAAGAAACCCACCAACAAAGGAATTACCAACAGAAAACAACAGAAGAAAGTGAAGGAGGGAGTGGAAGCCACACTAACCTCAATCCAGGATCTATCCGGAAATACAACTAGATGGAGGAGAAATTACCCAGAACAAACAACTGAACAAGAGCAAGAGAGAATCCTCAAAACCTTGTACACACAGAAGAACCAGCTTCACACAACCTACCCACATCAGCACAATGAAATTCAAGAGGTGGTAAACAGAGTGACCCTCAGTTAACCAGTTGATGGGAAGGACCCACCAAAGAAAGATCCAAAAACAATCAAAGCCCAAAGACAAACACAGAGCCAACATAAATGAAGGCCCAAGACCAGTGAGCTTGGGAGATCAAGGACATGGCACCACTGAATCTCACAGGTATTCTACCATACAAGTTCATGCTATAAACCCATGGAGTAAGAACAGATCAATTTAAGAAGGTGAGGCTAACAAGAAGAGTCTCACAAACAATGGGAAGACAAAGAAACAATCCCCAAATGAAAGGAGAGGAAGAAGCCTCAAAAGAATGCTAAATGAAATAGAGGCAACTCAACTATCAGATATGGAGTTCAAAGCAATGGTTATCAGGAGGCTCAATGAGTTCACAGTGAATTTCAGAAACTACAGGGAAGCTACAATGAACTAACTGCAAACTGTATCAACATGAGAAAGGAAATAGAAACTATCAACAAAGGCCAAGAGAAAAATTAAGAATACAATATCTGAACTGAAGAACACAGTAGAAAGAATCAAAAGTAGGATCCATAAGCAGAAGATTGGATCAGTGAGCTTGAGCACAAAGTAGAAAAAGCACCCAGAAAGAGCAAGAAAGGGAAAAAAGGCTCAGAAAGAATGAACAGTTGTTAAGGGAACTGCAGAACAACATGGAACATAATAACAGGGATACCAGAAGGAGAAGAAGAAGAGCAAGGGATAGAAAACCTATTTGAAAAAGCAATGATGGAAAACTTCCCTAATTTGATGAGAGAAAAAGTCACACAGACCTTGGAAACACAGAGAGTCCCACTAAAGAGGAACGCAAAGAGGCCCACTTCAAGACACATCATAATTAAAATGGCAAAATTCCAAGATAAAGAAAGAATCTTAAATGCAGCAAGGGAGAAAGTTAAAGGAACGTACAGAGGAGCCCAGATAAGGTTAGCAGCTGACTTCTCAATGGACATGCTCCAAGCCAGAAGGGAATGGCAAGGAATATTCCAAGTAATGAGAACCAGAGGACTGCAACCAAGGCTACTTTACCCAGCAAGGTTCTCAATCAACATAGAAAGCCAAATAAGGAGCTTCCCAGACAAAAGAAGTCTAGAAGAATACACCTCCATCAAACCAACTCTGTGAGAGATGCTAAAGGGACTGCTCTAAGGAAAGGAGGAAAAGAGAGAGAAAGAGAGGGACATAGGTATGAAAATGGCAAAAAATAAGTACCTATCAATAATAGCCTTAAACATAATTGGATTAAATGCTCCAATCAAAAGACATAGAATAACAGAATGGATAAGAAAGCATGACCCACACATATGCTGCCTACAAGAGACCCAACTCAGGAAAAAAAACCTACACAGACTGAAAGTGAAGGGCTGAAAACAAATTTTCCAAGCAAACACACAAGAAAAAACAAACAAACACCCGAGGTAGCAATACTCATATCATATAAAATAGACTTCCAAAAAAGGGCCATAAAAAGAGACCCAGAAGGTCACTTCATAATACACAAGGGAAGAATCCACCAAGAAGACATAAACATTGGAAATATATATGCATCTAATAGGAGAACCCAAATACATAAAGAAAATCTTAGAGGACTTCAAGAAAGATATTGCTAGCAACACAATTATACCAAAGGATTTTAACTCCCCACTGTCAAAAGTGGACAGATCCTCCAAGCAAAATATCAGGAAAAATATTGTGGAATTGAACAATGCCCTAGAGGAAATGGATTTAACTGATATATATAGAGTCTTTTATCCCAAAGAAGCTAAATACACATTCTTTTCAAATGAGGACACAAAACAAGCCTCAACAAATTCAGGAAAGTTGAAATCATATGAAGCAAAAATGAAAATCTCTGACCACAAGGGACTGAAACTAGAAAATAATCCTAAGGAAAAATTTCTAAAACACTCAAAATCATGGAGATTGAATAGCATGCTATTAAATAATGAATGGGTCAAGAATGAAATTAGGGAAGAAATCAAAAGTTTCTGGAAACAAACAAAAATGAACTCACAATAACCCAAAACTTATGGGAAACAGCAAAGGCAGTCCTGAGAGGGAACTTCATAGCAATACAGTTCTACTTAAAAAAGCTAGAAACATTTGAAACAAATAACGTAACCCTACACCTACAAGAACTCAAGGAACAACAACAAAGAAAGCCCAGAGCAAGGAGAAGGAAGGAAATAACAAAGATCAGAGCACAATTAAAAGACATAGAGACTAAAGGCACAATTCTAAGGATCAATGAACCCAGGAGCTGGTTCTTTGAAAAGATAAACAAAATTGACAAGCCTTTAAGCAGGCTCATCAAGAAAACAAGTGAGAGTACCCCAATAAACACAATCAGAAATGAAAGAGGAGAGATTGCAACTGACACCAAAAAATACAACGAATTGTAAGAAATTACTAGTAAGAACTGTATGCCAAGAAATTTGAAAACCTAGGTGAAATGGACAAATTTCTAGAAAAATATATCTTCTAAAACTCAATGAAGAGGAAGCAGAAAGTCATTAACAGCAGATGAAATTGAAGCAGTAATAAAAAAACTCCCAACACACAAAAGCCCTGGACCAGATGGTTTCACAGGAGAATTCTACAAAGCATTTAAGGAAGAGCTAACCCCTATCCTTCACAGACTACTCCAAAAAATCCAAAATGATGGAAGACTCTTAAACTCTTTTTATGAAGCCAGCATCACCTTAATCCCAAACCCATATAAAGACAAAACAAAGAAAGAAAACTTCAGGCCAATATCGCTGATGAACATTGACACTAAAATCCTCAACAAAATATTGGCAAACAACATCCAAGCATACATTAAAAAATCATACACCATGACCAAGTGGGATTCATCCCAGGGATGCAAGGATGGTACAATATTTGCAAATCAATAAATATAATACATCACATAAACAAAAGCAAAGACAAATATCACATGATCATATTAATAGATGTGGAAAAAGCATTTGATAAGGTACAGCACCCATTTATGATAAAAACACTCAGCAAACTGGGAATAGAGGGAGAATTCCTCAACATATAAAGGCCATATATGAGAGACCTACAGTCAACATCACATTCAATGGGAAAAATTAAAAGCTTTTCTACTAAGATCAGGAACAAGAAAAGGTTGTCTACTTTCACCACTTCTATTCAACATAGTATTGGAAATTTTAGCCACAGCCAACAGACAAGAGAAGGAAATAAAAGGCATCCAAATTGGAAAGGAGGAAACAAAACTGTCATTGTTTGCAGATGACATGATAGTGTACATAAAAAATCCTACAGATTCAGCCAAAAAACTGATTGACCTAATAAATGAATATGGCAAAACTGTGGGATACAAAGTTAATATCCAGAAATCAAAAGCATTTTTGTATATCAACAATGAAACATCAGAAGCAGAAATCAAGAAAAAAATCCCCTTTGATATAGCAGCAAGAAAAATAAAATACCTAGAAACAAACCTAACTAAGGAGGTAAAATACCTGTACTCAGAAAAGTACACCACACTGAAGAAATAAATCAAGGAAGACACAAATAAATGCAAACATATACTGTGTTCATGATCGCAAGAATTAACATCATGTAAATGTCCACACTACCCAAAGCAATGTACAGATTCAATGTAATACCTATTAGGTACCAATGGCATATTTCACAGACATAAAACAAATCCTTCAAAAATGTATATGGAACCATAAATGACCTTGAATAGCTGCTGCGATTTTGAGAAAGAAGAGCAATAGGAGGAGGGATCACAATACCTGGTTCCAAACTCTATTACAAGGCCACTGTTATCAAAACAGCCTGATACTGGCATAAAAACAGGCACATAGACCAATGGAACAGAACAGAGAACCCAGAAATAAACCCATGTCTGTACAGTCAATTAGTATTGGACAAAGTGGGCAGAAGCATAAAAAGGAATACAAATAGCATCTTCAACAAATGGTGTTGGGAGAACTGGACAGCTACATGCAAAAAAAAAAAAGAAACTTGAGCACCAACTTACACCATACACAAAAATAAATTCAAGGTGGATAAAAGATTTAAATATAAGTCAGGACACCATTAAAGTCCTAGAGGAGAACATGGGCAGGAAAAATCTCAGATATTTCACACGGCAATATTTTCACTGATATGTCCCCTAGAGTAAGGGACACAAAGAAAAGAATAAACAAATGGGATCTCATCAAAATAATAAGCTTCTGCATGGCTAAAGAAAACAGTATTAAAATAAAAATAGAACCAACTGTATGATAAAACATATTTGCCAATGATACCTCAGACAAGTGTCTAATCTCCAAAATATATAAAGAACTTACATGACTCCACTCTAAGAAGACAAGCAATCCAATTAAAAAATGGGCAAAGTGCTTGAACATAGAGAGGATCCAGAGACACATGAAAAGATGCTCAGTATTGCTAGCTATCAGAGAGATGCAAATTAAAACCACAATGAGATACCACTTCACACAGGTCAGAATGGCCATCATAAACTAAGCAACAAACAAGTGTTGGAGGGGATGTGGAGAAAAGGGAACCCTAGTGCATTGTTGGTGGGATTGCAGACTGGTACAACCACTATGGAAAACAGTATGAAATTTTCTCAGAAAACTAAAATTATATCTGCCTTTTGACCCAGCAACTCCACTGCGGGATTATATCCTAAGAACCCTGAAACACTAGTCCAAAAGAACCTATGCACCCCAATGCTCACAACAGCACAATTATCATAGGCAAGTGTTGGAAGCAACCTAGGTGCCCATCATTAAATGAGTGGATCAAAAAACTATGGTATATTTACCCAATGGAATTCTATGTAGCATAGAGAAAGAAGGAGCTCCTACCCTTTGCGACAGCATAGATGGAACTTGAAAGCATTATGCTAAGCCAAATAAGCCAGGCATTGAAAGACAAATACCATAGAATCTCACCTTTAAAAAGAACTTAATAAAAAAACAAACAAGCAAGCAAAATATGACCAAAGACACTGAAATAGAGAACAGGCTGACAGTGATCAGAGGGGACAGGGGAGGGAATTTCAGGGTAAAATGGAAAGGATTTACAGGAACAAGTGTAAAGGACACATGGACAATAAGAAGGGGGGGTAGAAATGGGAGAGAGGTGGGGAGGGCTGCAGGGTGGACTGGGATGGGGGTTAAAGTGAAAAAACTGCACTTGAACAGCAATTAAAATAAAATAAAATAAAAAATAATCATATATTCCAAAGACAACTTGGACTTTGAGGTAACCCCTTTATAGGGCACTGATCAGCATGGCATGGCAATGGCAATGTAGCCCAGTACTGACCCAGAAAACCAATCAATATGAGGTGGCACACAGGAGTCAGGTGAGCAGATCAGCTTTCCCATGGGGAATCAGGCCTGCATTGTGCCTAGGCTGCTATGAGATTTGCTGTTGCTAAAATTCCCTCACTATGAGCTAAGACTGCAGATGTTTAATGTATGTCTCTGAAGCAACTCCCTAAAGTCTGTGCTAAGACGTCCCAAGGACAAAATGTAACCAAATCAATCATTTTTATAGTTCCCTTGCATTTGTAACTTTTTTTCCTTTTTTATTATCTAAAAGTAGATAAGAACTAATCACTTTGTTATGTAAGAAGTAATCACTTAACTAAATCTAGAAATAATGAGAACCTTCTTTGATGTAACGTGACTGGAAACCAATAAAAGCCTGTCCAGGCAAGGGTCAACATGGCTCATAGGCACTCTCCCCTTGAGAGAGTGGCCTTGCTGTCCCTTTTTCTCCACAGGAATCGGTAGTCCATGTGAATTTGTGTACCACATGCACAACACGCCGACTCCAGAGTGCTGGAGTCTGCATCATCTGGCTCTAGGAACGGGGACCCAGAGGCTATGAGCTGTTGTTGTGGACAACACACCAACATGGTTGGAATGCACATCAGCCCAGGTAAGGGTCAATGACACCAGGTGATTTTCAGTAAGGTAGTAGGGTGTGTTGGATTTCAGAGGAAAAGCGTATTTTTCCAAGGTTGCTCTCTTTTGTGACTGCACTCTCTTTAGTAAGCAGAAGCCTTGCTCTCTCTCTCTGGCAATTGCTACACCCCGTGGGCATGGGTCAAGCATTTAAGAGCCACGAGGGCGCTTACTGAAACAAAGGCACTTGTGGGAGGAGGAGTTGGACGTGGACCAGGAAAGAACACTAGGTTTCCTGCCAACTGCAAGCAAAAGTCCATGCAACGAGAAGCACACTGTAAAAACACTCACAAGCGCATCCCTGCAGCACAATCCCTAATTAGGTTTTAAGCTTGGGAGAGAAAGCAATGCACTTTCCTTTCAATTAGCTTTTTTTCCTTACAAGCACCTCTGCACATTCTTTCTTTAAAAGCTGCTTCTTGTAGCCCTTTTGATTTTGCCTTTTCCCTCTGCCTGTTTGTAAACAGAAAAGCAGATAGATAGTAAATGACTGTTTTGGTTTCAACTGGATTCCGAAGATTGCTTTTAGAACTCAGTGATAGTTACAGGGTTATTTATGAGTGTTTCAGCTTCTTGCTGAAGCACTGAAGATCAGAGGCATTCCTCCCTCCACTTGAGCTCTCAGACATTCCTATGGTAGTAGGGGCCTTAAGGAGGTGTCTGAGGTCAATCCCCGAGAAGTAAAGGAGCCTCACAGGGAATCCCAATCATACTAATTTAACTCTTGGCTCATCCAGGGAATTGCGATATAAATGTTGGTCATCTACTGCTTTGAGACACTCCCTTGCAGTGTTTTACACTTGGGGGAGAACCTGAGACCCATAAGTGGGTTAGGGTACCCAAAATATTTGGCAGTCCTCCCTGAAGGTTTTTCACCAACAGCACATTTTTGACCCACCACACTATATCCTCCAACAGCTAGCTAGATAGAATTCAGCTTAAGCGATGGAGTTTGAAAGGATACAATTGAAAGTAAAAAGGAACCTCTTAATAACAAGAATGGGCTCTGGTTTATCTAAAGAGCAGGAAGTTTACCTGCATGCATTACACCAGCTTCTCCAGGGATCACGCTGTGCCATGAAAAAATGGCATCTCATTCTGCTTTTACAAACAATAAAGGGATATTACCCGGCTTTTCCTGATAAGAGAACCTTAGATATTGAGGTTTGGGAAAAGGCAGGCAACAAGCTAAAATCTTTACAGGACAGTGGTGCTTCAGTCAGAGCTCAAAACTTCTTAACTTGGGGACTATTCAGGACTACTCTCATGCCTATATGGGCTAAAAAACCAGAGTTAGTCATAGAAAAGGATAAGGAGTCTAGTTCAAAGGAAGAAGTGATATATAATGTAATAGGAGAACGGGCCACAGAAGTTCTGCCTACAGTCCCACTGAAGGACCTGCTGTATAGTCATTATTCTTTGTCCCAACTCTGGGAGCATTCCTCCTCACAGGGTGCATCGCCACCAAGAAAGCAAGAAAACTCACACAGATATCCTATCAGGTCTATGCAGCAGTGCCTTCGGCAGACAGTGGGGATTTAGATGACCTTTCGGCCTTCCCCATTATAATGAAGGGCTAAAGAAATGTCCATGAGCTCCTTCCCTTTTCTCTTTATAGGGACTTAAATAAAAGCATTAAAGAAAATGGGCTTCAGTTTCCTTTTACTAACTGGCTATTTCAAGCCATTACTGACAGTTATAAAATGGCCCCTTATGACTGGATTGCCCTCACTAGGACTGTTTTGACTCCTGCTCAATTTACTATCTGGCATTCAGAATACTCTCAAGGGGCCAGCACCCAAGAGGTTGAGAATGCACAAATGAATAATCCTGTCACCCTCCCTATGCTGCTTGGGTCTGGTGAGTTTGCTACCGCTGCGAATCAAGCCAGGCTTAACCTTCATGCTATGGTCAGAACACTCTGATTGCTCTCAGAGCCATGAAAGCCGTGCCTGATGCTCAGGCCAGGGAAACTTCTTCCTTCACCAATATCCATCAGGGTGCTATGGAGGCATATATTGACTTTATTGATTGCCTCCAAGAAGCTATTGAAAGACAAATAGATAATGACAGAGCAGCCAAAACTCTTTTGTGGCAGCTAGCTTATGAAAATGCTAATAAGAACTGCAGGGCCATCATAGGACCCCTGAGAACTACCACCAAAGACATCAGTGAATTTATCAAGGCTTGACAAGATGTTGGCACACAGCAGCATAAGGCCTTTCTCTTAGCTGCTGCAATTAAGGGAGATCCCAACTGTTATAATTGTGGAAAGCCTGGTCACCTACTCAAGGACTGTTTGTCCACACTAGGAGGGGGAAAAGGTAATTACAATCTTCCCCTAAAGAATTTTCCACACTGTGGCAAAGTCAAACATTGGGCAAATAAATGCTGCTCTAAATTTGACAAAAATGGCCAGCCCATTCAGGGAAACTTCCAGGGGGGCACCTGCTCCAGCACCCCCAACATCAATTGGAGCTTTCAGAACAGCAATCAATATCAGAGAATGCAGGGAAGTGCAGTTTCCAACCTTCATGCAGCCACCTGTGGAAGTGCAAGTCTGGACTTGGTCACCACCAATGAGCTCATCTTAAAGGAACAGGATCAAGTAATTGTAGCTCTCACTGGTGTCTGGGAACCTCTACCCCTGGGAACAGTTGGTCTAATTTTAGGGAGATCCAGTATTACTATGAAAGACATTTTTGTTCAGCCAGGAATCATTGACTCAGACTATCAAGGGGAAATTAAAATTATGCTTAAAGAATCTGGCTATCATATTATTCCTGCTCAAATGTGCATTGCCCAGATGCTCCTAACCCCCTACAAAGTCTCAAAGACTCAAAATACAGTGAGGAGGAATGAAGCTTTGGCAGTATAGACAATCAATCAGTTTTTTTGGACAGAATCAATTGAGTTAAATAAACCAATTTTACAAGTAAAAATAAAAGATAAAACTTTCCATGACCTCATAGATACAGGAACTGAGACCTCCGTTATCTCAAAACAATTTTGACCTCTTGAGTGGCCTTTAACAGACAGCGGAATGCCTGTCATAGGCATTGGGGGAGTCTCTCAACCACAAGTCAGCATATGGTCTCTTAGATGTTATGGGCCAGAAGCTCAGGTAGGGAGAATTCGACCATATATCTTGCCTATGCTCCTTAACATTTGGGTCTGGGATATCCTCAGTCAGTGGGGAATGCAAATCTCTCTTGCCACCTTTTCTCAAATAGCTACTGCTCATATAACTCCCCTGCCACTTACCTGGCTCTCCAAAACACCGGTATGGGTTGATCAATGGCCACTTAAAGGACAGCGACTTGAACAGACCTACTTCTTAGTTAAACAACAATTAGAAGCAGATCATATTGAACCCTTTAACAGCCCCTGGAATACTCCTATTTTTGTTGTACCAAAGAAATCTGGCGAATGGAGGCTTATTCATGATCTCAGAAAAATCAATGAATCCCTACAGTCCATGGGCCCCTTATAGCCAGGAGTCCCAAATCCAGCTTGTATTCCCAAAGACTAACAGCTTTTAACTATTGACCCAAAAGATTGTTTCTTTACGGTCCCTTTAGCAGAAAAGAATCGGGAGCATTTTGCATTTTTCCTCCCAGCCATTAATAACTCTCAGCCTTTATAGCAGCTTCAGTGGAAAGTTTTACCTCAGGGAATGCTTAACAGCCCAACTATCTGCCAGCATTTTGTTCATACAGCCATTCAGCCAGTAAGAGATCAGTTCCCTAATTCTATTATCTATCATTATATAGATGGCATTCTGATTGCAGCTCTCTCATAAAACATTCTCGCAAAAACTACCCCTTTCTTAAAAGCTCTGTGGCCTCTGCTGGACTAGTAATTGCTCCAGAAAAAATCCAAGATTCAGAGTCCTGGAAATATTTAGGCTATATTCTTTTTAATAGGACAATCCGGCCTCAAGTCCTTCAAATTAATCCATGTAAAGATTTAACTCTCAATCGCCTCCAACAACTCCTAGGAGCAATCAAGTGGGTGAGACCCAGCCTTGGAATACCTACCCAACAGCTAACTAATTTATTTAATGCCCTTAAGGGGGACCCTGATCTTGATTCCCCCAGAGAATTATCCCCTGAGGCTTTACAAGAATTGACTATAATAAATCAACATATCCGACACAGACAACTAACTAGAATTGATCCACAGTCTCCTGTTAGGCTTTTCTGCTTTTCAACCCCAGGTATTCCCACAGGCCTTATAGGACAATGGTCATCCAACTTAACTATGATAGAATGGCTTTTCTTGTCTCACCAGCCACAACGCACTATTACCACCTATGTAACTGCATTGTGCCATCTCATAATAAAAGGATGTGAGTGAGCACAGCAGTTATTTGGATATGATCTTGCCTTTATTCACATCCCCTTAACTCAGGTTTATTTACAACAGTTAACAGCTCAATCTTTAGAATTTCAGTGTGCCATAGCTGATTTTATAGGAGGACTGGAGATTAATCTACCCTCAGACAGACTGCTTCAAAACATCCCATCCCTTCAGATAAGGCTAGCAGAAAAAATCATCCCAATACCAATAACAGGAGCAAAGACTATATTTCTTGACAGGTCCGGAAAAACTGGACGGGCTGCTGTTGCCTGGAAAGAAGGCAATAGCTGGAAAAACTTTGTATCCTCAGGACATTCCTCTACTCAGACAGCGAGCTTTTCACTGCAATTGTGGCCCTGCGGCAATGGTGCCAGGAAGCTCTAAATATAGCCTGTGACCCAGGATATACCTTTTATACTAATCTGCATCTAGATCAAGCATTAATTAAAACTTCTATTGATTCTAATCTACTTAACTTATTTTTAACCCTAAAGTCTCTCCTTGATAAGTGAGAACACCCCCTCTTCATTACTCATATTTGATCTCACTCAGGCCTGCCTGGCCCCTTGGTGGATGGAAACAATAAGGCAGATGTCTTACTGTGTCCTTACTGCCTTTCAGCAGGCAGCAGCTTCTCACCACTTTTTTCATCAAAATAGCCAGGCACTCTGAAAGCAATTTAACATTCCTCGCTCCAAGCTAAGCAAATTATTAACGAATGCCCTGACTCTCAAGCCTTAACTAAGGCACCTCCATCTATAGGAGTTGACCCTTGAGGACTAAGTTCTCAAATGATTTGGCAAACAGATGTCACTCACTACTCTCCCTTTGGAAAACTCAAATACATTCATATTTCTATTGATACTTATTCCGGTGCCTTATACTTTACACTGTAAAGCATTCGCTTTAAGAGGAGAATCAGCAAAAAATATACAAGCCCATTGACTTGAAGCCTTTAGTCATTTAGGATGGCCTCAGCAAATTAAAACTGATAATGGCCCAGGATACCTTGCCTATTCTACTCAGGTTTTCCTTCAGTGTTGGAATATCCAGCATGAAACAGGAATACTTTACAATCCAATCAGTCAGGCAATTGTTGAACGGGCGCATCATACCTTTAAAAATCTACTTAAAAAACAAAAAAGGGGGAGTCAAGAGTCTACCCCCCAAATTTGATTATGTTAGCCATGTTCACCTATAATTTTTAAAAAATTGTGATGAATCACTCTGTACTCCAACTGAGAAGCATTTTCAGGGAAAAGAATCAAAACCACCTTACCCTTAAGTCTTATATAGAGATCCACTGGGAGATAGCTCTTGGAAGGGCCCTGTAGACCTCCTAACATGGGGAAGAGGGTATGTATGTGTTTCCATTCTTACAGGTCCTGTCTGGTTACCAGCTAAAAGAGTAAAGCCTATCATGAGTGGGATAGATGTGAAGCTCCACTACCTGGAGACAAGAACCAATCAACTTGCAGCCCAGGTGGCCCAGCGGACACTGAAAAACCAGAAGGAACACGAACACCCACGACGTCACACATGGGTGTGGGTCCACCAATGGAGGAGGATGGGGCCTGTCCCAATGACCGGGGTTGAGGCTCAGGCACCTCCTGTGGAGGGCAACAACTCCCCAATATCCCATAATGTTCCCTTTAAGCATGCCCCCACTTTGTGGGGGGACATTAAGGCTCTTAATGTTCGAGCTGAGGAAATTCTTACTGAAACAGGAGTAGAAACACCCCAGAAAACAGGTTTATTGCTTACCTAGTAGTGCTGTCAGCCAATCTGGTTAAAACTTTGCTTTTAATTGACATTCTACTTTGCTTAGGGGGGCAGGGCCTGGCTATGGAGGCTAATTCCTCTTGTATTTATTGGGCCCACATTATTGATACACCAGTATTTAAATTGCATACCTGGTGGAATGTTGAACCTCCCTTTTCCACTAATGATACTCAGTGGACAGGAGGAGTATGGATGCCTGCTGATGGCCCATTAGAAGAAAACAAACACTGGATACCAGTGCCAAACAATGCTGTTTGTGTTGATGAGTATTTACCAGTTTGTTTTTCTGTTCTTACTGACACTTTGTGCTTACCTATAAAAGAGCAGTTTTATGCTGCAAGCAAAGAGAAGTACAGTAATTACTATCAACTCTCCATGGTAACCACAGTGGGTCTGCATACCCAAAAGGAAGCTTATCATACTTTCAATCCCCTTCTGGTTCCTCCTTGCACCTTAGACACTAGCTGTAAAGACTCGGTCTTCTGGCCTTTACGCTAAGGACTGCATGCCACTATTGCTTATCTCTCCAAAAGTCCTTTTGTAGTGGAGAATTGGGGAGCTAACTGGAGAATATTAGCTAAGCCTGATAAAACAATAGTTCTGGCTCTACCTCTATTCGTACAAACTAATATGTAGTGGGAGGGGCCCAGCACCAGAGCACCTATTATCAGAATTGTTTCTCCTAACCACACTAGCCCGTGGCATTACAATTCTTGGAAAATGGGCTTGCCTTTTATTACTAGAATGCATCTGTATATAAGAATTGTATGTGACCCTAAAAGTGTCCAAAGATGTTTTTATCAAATTTACCCTCTGGAACAGAATTGGGTCACGGTTTGTACCTCTCACCCCTACTTGTTTTTAGCAACTCCAGGGACAGCTCAGATCTTTTATAATAAATCTGCAAAACTTTATTCTCTGCCTGTCCCTGCAGGTTCTGTATACGTCAGCTGCCTTACCTGTCTCAATGTTACTCTGTTAAACCTCACTAAAGTTTACATAGAACACAAACTCAAGAATGGGTACCATTTGATGTAACCAGAGAATGGGAAGATCCCAATGATATAATAGTATTTAACAATGCGCTGTCCTCCTTACAAGTTCAATGGTGTGTTGGCACCCTAATTGCATTCTTTGTCTCTGGTATAGTTGTTGCAGCTACTGCTGCCATGGCAACCGCTGCCCTCGTTGACTCAGTTTAAGCTGTTCATACTGTTGACGCTCTTGTTACCAATACTACCTTAGAAATGCTTCAACAGGCCCAGATTGATCAAGAGATCCTGACTAGCCTCTCTGCTGTTGAATCAGCATTCAACTGGATTGGCGAGCACCAGGATGCACTAATTACCTTCCAGCAGCTGACCTGTGATCCTGGATTCTCTAAGCTGTGCAACACTCCACTCCAGTGGAACTCCAGCCTGCACTCCTGGAGCAAAATTCAATATCACCTAAGGGGGTCTTTTTCTACCAATTTAAACAGACAAATTGATAAACTGCAGCTAGAGCTGCATCAACAGCTGCAAGATATTCAACGCTTGACTAAGCAAGAGGTTTTCCAAACCCCCAGTGACAATCTCTGTGACTTAATCCAAACTATTAGTTTGATGGACTTAACCTGAGAGTGTGGGCCCTTGGAGCTGCCAGTTGTTTATTGATTCTAATAATGCTCTGTATACTTTGCTGTATTTACAAATTATTTTCCCAGGATCGTATGAGAAACCAGCAAGTAGCAAGCTTTGTAGGCCTTGCTTCTGTAGCAGCCCTAACTAAAAACAAAGGGGGAATTATAGGGAACTGGTCAGCATGGCAATGGCTAATGTAGCCCAGTACTGACCTGGAAAACCAATCAATATGAGGCGGCACACAGGAGCCAGGTGTGCAGATCAGCTTTCCTATAGGGAATCAAGCCTGCTCTGTACCCAGGCTGCTATGAGACTTGTTTTTGCTAAAACTCCCTCACTATGAGCTAAGACTGCAGATGTTTAATGTATATCTCTGAAGCAACTCCCTAAAGTCTGTGCTAAGATGTCCCAAGGACAAAATGTAACCAAATCAATCATTTTTATAGTTCCCTTGCATTTGTAACTTTCTTCTCCTTTTTTGTTACCTGTAAGAAGTAATCACTTAACTAAATCTAGAAATAATGAGAACCTTCTTTGATGTAACGTGACTGGAAACCAACAAAAGCCTGTCCAGGCAAGGGTCAATGTGGCTCATAGGCACTCTCCCCTTGAGGGAGTGGCTGTGCTGTCCCTTTTTCTCCACAGGACTCGGTAGTCCATATGAATTTGTGTACCTCATCTACAACATGACTACAACAGACTCCGGAGGGCCAGAGTCTGAATCACCCCTTAATTTCTGTTTAGACAGATATAGTGTTTCCAGTTACTCTCTTTTTTGTATTAATATATAACCTATATGTAAATTTTCTGATAGCTTATTTCAAAAATGGTTGCATTTTAATGTGCTTCATTGCAACAAAAATCCTGTAATTCAGTCTCATTCACCCATTCATTAACTTGAAAGCTAAATGCATGGAAGACATTATCTGGATTGAGAAAAAAAGCTTTAATTAAAATGGCAATCAATTAGTAAAAGCTTAACAGAAACACAGTCAGCCTTTGCTTTAGTAACATGTGGATTCACAGACTTGTATCACTGCCTCAATGGGAAATGCTATATTACTGAGCAAATAAGTTCCATGAACAAAATCACACATGTTTATTAAACTGCTGGTTCAGCCTCATGGAGGGTTTGATCTGGTAATTATCTTGTTCAATAAAAAGAAAAAAGCAACTTTTTATTTTTTATGAATAATTATGTAACTTTACTTCCACTATAAATGAGGAATAGTTTTTGTTTATTCTTAACTTCACAAGCTCTTTATCTTAATATTTATCATAATATTTTATTATCATAATATTTTTCCTACTTTCACTTTGACTTTTTATTGTATGAGTGTGAATGTATTTTGTGTATGTGCACACATTTATGTCTCTACTGGTAAAGCTTTTTGGAGGGCAGAAACATGTTTATTTATCTTTACATTCCTGGTGGCTAACTCAGATTCTTACATGCAAATTAAATATTTGCTGAATATATTCATAAATTGTGAAACTAAAATATAAATGTCTGGGTGTCAAATTATTTTCATAGAGTTGAAGTGATTACTGAATCCAAAAGGAAGTTAAAAGAAACCTCCTTACAGTGTTCTATAGCACAGCTGCATACCACGAAATCGAAGTTAAATGTGGGATCTGAGAATGTTGTAGAAGAAAATCCTAAATTATGAATTTCAACAGAAAAAAAGGTTTGTTATGGTTGCAGGTTAGCAAGTGCATACAAAATGCTGACTGTGCAAAACTCACTACCTTTAGGCCTTGCAACATCTTGCAGGGTAGGTTTGTTTATTACCTTATGGATGGAGAAACTGAAGCATATATCCACCTAGTAAGGTGTCCATAGTTATACAGTTAATAAGTGTGAAAGTGGAAATTTCCACATAAGGTTTTTTGAGACATTGAAAATGTTTTGGCTTGCTTCTGTAATAAGACCATTTTAAAATCAAGAATGAATTAGTTGGTTGCATTAGGGGCACTTGTTAGAGCTGAACTATAATTGTCAAAATGGAAGATGTGAAAGTTATTAGTGCTCTGGCCAGGTAGCTCAGTTGGTTAGAGTATCATCCTGATACACCAAGGTTGTGGGTTTGATTCTTGGTCACAGCTGTGTAAACAAGTGGAACAACAAATTGATGTTTTTTTTTCTCTCTCTCCCTCCCTTCCACACTCTCTAAAAATCAACCCATCAATTAAAAAAAAAGAAAACAAAGTTATAGGTAGTACTCTATGTAATGGATAATGCCTCAGGCTCTAAAAAAGCCATAAAGAGTGAGAATGTGATCTTAAATTTCAGTCTTCATGGTGGACTTTTTTTTTCCTGCACCACTCATTTCTATTTCAAAAGCTACATATGATTTAGAAAACAAGTTAGAATTATTGGAATTTATGTTCAAAACATCTTTATAAAATTCAGTTTGCTGCATAGCTATTATCATTAATATAACTGAAAATTGGTTGATGGCAATTAAGTTTTTTGACATACTGGCTTAATTGCTAGCTAAATTGCACTTAGCAGATAGTTACAAGGAATGTTGATACAAAAAAAGTCACATTTATTCATTGAAACTAAGCTAGTATCCCAGAACCACTGGTTTTGCATACCAGTATCAACTATATTTTTAAAAATTCTACAACACCTGTATATAATCTGAATTTCACTCAATAATGCCATTTAGAAAGATGCCACTTATTATGGCTGGTTTGCTAGCAAGAACATAAATGAGCAGCAGGAAAGTTATATGGAGTAACATATCAATTACCTAAGCTCATTCTTGGAGAAAATGTTCTCCAACTTGTCCACACAGAATGCCTTGGATTGTTGAGGTCACCACAAATTCAATGTAAATTATTCAGAAAATTACTGAAATATTGCTTGAATTTAAAGGATTATGTATTAATTTTCCCCATTTTAATAACTTATACAAGTTGTGTATATGTTGTGCAGCTAGAAAATTTGGGACTAGATGCATGGTAGGATGTGAGCCTATTCTGTTTGGTTCCTAAGACCTCAGAAGTGTCTTCCAAGAGGAAGACAAATTAGGAAACAAAGGAACAATGAGCAGTGGAGACACCTGGTGATGCTTTGGGGGTGAAAATGTGCTAACTGACTTGTGGTGATGATTATACCACTTGATAGAATTACTAAGTCACTGAATTGTACTCTTGAAAGAGGCAAAATTTACACTGTGAGACACACCTCAATAAAGTTGTTGAAAAAAGGTGCAACAGAGCCAGCGAAAGTTGATGAGGGTTTTGAGTACTGGCAGTAACTTTGAGAAAAACAGAGAGCAGTGGAGTAAAGAGAAACCAAAGGTAAGATGTTGTAACATTGGCTATAGAAGAAATTGAAGTGTTGAGGTTGGCAGTTTGATTGGCAGGGTTTAAGTCATTCTGACGTGACAGAGGCAGGACACAGACAAGACTATATTTAGCTGAGAAAATGAGGAAAAAGCCCAATTTTGAAAGACTGTGATACAGTTACTCCCAAGGGCCTTAATGTTGCCCTCAGCCTGACTAAACTTATGGCAGTTTTCTTCCTGACTGTAGGTCCTGACAGCCTTTTTCTTCGAGCATTTACTTTAGAGAACTTGCCATTGTAAATTCTTTCTCTGCTCCTTTGAGATGTAAATCTTTTATAATTCAGACATGTTTTCTCAAGACTAAGAAACCATCTCTTTGAAATGAAACTATCAAGAAAGGGCACTGCCTCCAGTATCAGTGGGACAGTAGAAGCCTAACTTCCATGAGTCACTTAGCAAACACAAATGCCCTGGACCTGTTGACTAACCTCCTTACTGATACTTTTCTCCAATACTTTTCCATTAGCTTTCTCCAGTGTTTACAATTTCTCCTGCCTTTTCTATTAGTGGAGTGGAGTTCAAGTTCTATCCCTATCACAATAGCCTTGACCTCTATGCAAAAGTTTGGAATCGTCTTCCTTGCCACTTTTTAACAAGTCCAGTTCAATTTTTCTTTTATAGTTATCTGAGGAATAGCTATAGGAAGCTCTCCATAGCAGTTGGAAAAGTTTTGATCCAGTTATTAAAGACAAATAAATTTCTTCCCTGCCTCACCTGCAAATTTAGTTTCTTTGAAACATTTAATTTTTATAGTCCAATATTTCTGTGGGAGTTGCTATAAAAATAACACTCCTGTTCCTACCTGTGCTTCATTTTCAGGTCCTTAAATTCTTTCCACTCAGCTGATTTTTAAAATATATGCTTATATAATTCTATATAACATGTTTATATTGCTAATTCTTTTTTTTAAATTCTTACCCGAGGACATTTTTTTTCATTGCTATTTTAGAGACAGAGAAAGGGAGAGAGGAAGGAAGGAAAGAAACATGGATGTGAGAGAGAAACACCAATTTGCTGCCTTCCATATGCACCAGACCTGGATCGTACACACCTGGACTGGGGATCAGACCCACAACCTAGGTGTGTGCCCTGAATAGCAATTGACCCTGCAACCTTTTGGGTATGGGATGACACTCTAACCAACTGAGCCACACTGGCCAGGGCTATATTGCTACTTCTTGATCAGTTCTGTGCACTATTTGTTGACATTATACTTAGGAGGCTGAGGATTCAGTTCTCTGTCACACAGTCCCAACTTACTTGCCTTCTATTTTCCATTTCTGTTTTCTTCTATATTTTCTGAGAGAATTTCTCCAATTTATCTTCCAGTCCTGTGTTGAGTTATTTATTTGTTCCATCATATGTCAATTTCTGAAAAGCTCTTTACCTGCCTTCTGAACACTCAGTTTATGTTTCACGTACTTGTTTCATGAGTGTGATCTCTTCTCTTTTCCTCAGAGGGTATTAATCAATGGGTTTTATTTAAAAAAAATTTCCTGCACACTCTTGGTTTCTTCCAGTTTATTTGTTATTTATTGGTATTTGCTTTTTATGTTATGTCTCTTCTCCTGTCTGATGATTCTTGTCGGTGCATGGTTACAGTGGGTTATGAGAGTATTGACTAGCAGTGTTGTAAGCATGGGTGATCTGGTTGAGCATTTCCTTGGGTGGCACCCATGCCAGTATCTTTAAATCTTTTCTCTCAGGCTGCTCATATTCCCAATTAAGATCCCTTCTAGTGTATGCCCAGAATCTGACTCCTAAAGGGGAGAAAACACTTGGAATTTCTACAGTAATGGTCTAAAAGATATTTCCCCAGCCTTCTACTGGGTCAGGAACAGTTGGAAGGACAATACTAGAATCTGTTTCCTCAACAGACTTTCTGCCATTTTCTCTCTTTGTTCTTTTTTTTTTTTTTAAGATTTTATTTATTTATTTTTAGAGAGAGGGAAGGAAAGAGGGAGAGAAACATCAATGTGTGGTTATGTCTCACATGCCACCTACTGGGGACCTGGCCCTCAACCCAGGCATGAGCCCTGACTGGGAATCAACTCTTTTTTTTTTTTGCAGACTAGTGCTCAGTCCACTGAGCTTCACCAGCCAGGGCTTCTCTCTCAGTTCTTGAGGAATATGATGCCTTCAATGCTGAAATTTTGGGGAATTCAGTGACTAAGATGAGACATGTATTTTTCAGATATGCTAAGTCAGGTCCACTTCCCCATCTACTGTGTGGTTTCTTTAGCTTTGTGTCCATTCTCCTTAAAATGAGGGGTTTTCATTTTAAAAATCCCATCATAATTTGAATGCAGTTTCAGAAGGGAGCAGAACTCAATATATGTGATTAGTCCAACATCTCTAACCAGAAGCATCAACAATTGATCCAAACTGTAAATGGTAGTAAGGTATCAGAACAGAAACATAGTTGCATTATAGGCAGCAGCCAGGTCACACTGGAGTGGCATCTTCCCTCTTACAGCCACAATCTGTGGTCGGCAAATACAGAATGGCCAGAGAAGAGAGATGGTGGTGGTTCAAGATGCAAAACCCAATTACTGAGAAGCAACTGAAGGAATTACTGAGATTTACCTGGAGAAAAGATGTGGGCAAAATTTGAATGCAGCTAAGTTGGCAATCTGTGGGCCAATTAATTATATTGACTTTCTGTTCAAAGGTTGTGGAAAGGTAAGGATGTTATAGCTATTATTAAATATTTAATTGGTTGTTGCATTTACAACAGATTAGATATTAAGGTTGGTTTCCAGGGACATGAAAATGATAACTGAACCAAGTGAAATTAAATACCTTTGGCTCAGAAAAGAAAATCTACCACAGGTATTTGAGACACAGGTGTGACCATGCAAATGACATCAATGCATCCACTGGAGGCATAAAGATATTAGTGAACTGAAAAGTGTATACCATATATAAAGTGAGTAGCAGTATTGAAAGTCCAATGTTTCTAAAGAAATTATATATTTAAACATTTATTTATAATATTCCATTCTTGGACATTGATGTACTTGATGTCTGAGACATCAAGTACTTTGCGTCTGTATCAATTATGTATCTTTTACTAAGCATATGACAGGATGAATCTATCCAATAGGACTCTGGTAACCTCTCTAATGATTAGGTCTAACATTAATATTAACATTATCTATTATCATTGGAATTGTCCAAGAGAGATTGACTGGCCATATATTAGGCATACCCCTGAGCATAAAATAATGTCTAATCATCTTTTAATAGCAAATACTGTATGCCTAAAAGGTGATTTTTTTAAAAAATGTGGTAACCAATGGAATAATTAATTGTTTCCACTGTATAATACCCAGTCTTTAGTTTTCCTTTTCTCTCCTTTCACTCTTTTAGGTCATTTAACATCATTGTGTAAACCACAAAAATGTGGTAATTTACATGTGGTTCTTTTACAAAAAAAATCACCTAGCTACAATTACAGGGTAACCTGATGTTAAGTGTAATTTGTATTTGTTGTTTTCAATAAATAGTTACTACATTCCAAAGTTGTTATTTGAATTATCCAATGGAAAAAATAACAAAGGTATGGTGGATTCACACTAATTATAATTTAACAGTTGGGAATACATTTGACTCTATAACCCATTCCTCTAGCTTACACAAGAAGGCCTTGAGACCTCAAGAGAAGTCAAAGACTTGCTCAGTCCTGCCTAGGATGTGGTAGATGGTAGGGGGAGAGTTAGAAAGAAAGAGAAGACATGACATTTTTCTTGGTAAGTTTCCAATCCTGAAGGAAGAAACTGAATGCCATACTAATATCTATTAGAAGGAGTTTAAGGTGCAGAGAATCCAAAATATTGTAATTACACTTCTTTATAATTATTCCTGCTAACTTAGGAATTCGCATACAACAAAAAAGAAGAAAAGCTGGCACTCTGAAACTTGAACTCCAGGAAAGGTCTGTGTTGGGTGGCTTACCACCCAACCTCCTTCCTACAACTACTTCTATGCTGAAAACTTTCATCATTAAATGACTAAGAGTAAATTGGGAATGAGAGATAAATATAACAGTAATAATAAAAGTCAATGTTAGCTACCAAATAGTTAAATTGCAACCAAGTAAGCATGAAAATAAGTGCTCCTTAAATTTAATAGGTGGATACTGAGTCTTTTAAAGAATGTTATTATATTTCTCTCCAGCTTCCATAATGTAGGCTTGACTTTTTCATACAATCATGATTTCTTTTTATAAATAAATAAATATGTGTATATATATAAAATATATATTTTATATAATATATGTAAATATACCTGTCTATATATATAATGGTTATATACATATACACACATATACATATATGTATATATATATGTATATATATATATATATATATATATATATATATATATACGTGTGTGTGTGTGTGTGTGTGTATAAAATTGGTTATCTTAACTTCACAAGTATGAAATACTGTTCAGGACACAATTAAGAGAAAGGAATGACCCATTAAATAATTCCACTTTCTTCCTAACATGTGAAAGTAACAAGATGTTAGTATCACAGGACAAAGCTTTTCATTTTTAAAAAGTAACTGTTTCATGATCAGGAAAGTTTGAACATGTACAAAAATAAGGTGACAGCCTCTTGTGAAAAGGAAATGCAAGCTTTGAATTTTAGTGTTATGTTTACAGAACATTGCCCAAGAAGAGCTGTGGAAGGTATTATTCACTTCAGGAAAGCAGATGGTCTAATAAGATGGACTAAAGTATCATATTATCTCTTTGAGGTGATTTATATTTAAATGAGTTATCCACAATCCTTTAAACTGAAGTGGAAATTGCTTATCAATGTCATTTGCTGCAGGGGTTGTTTTACATAACAACAAATTTCACAGAAGTTTCTCAAAGGAAAATATTGATTTAAGGAACATCACAGGATATTTTGGCTCCAGAAATGCTTTAGATTACTGCCACAGACAACACGTGACAAACTTCCTAAAGCCTACATTTCTCTAGTAAGAAGTGTAGGCAGTGTATATTTGCTCAGTAGAAAATACATTTAAAGTAGAAAATTTTAATAAACATGACTATTTCTTTTCTTGTTCGTCATCCATATGAACTCAAAACAAGTCAGGGAGACTCTGCCACGTGCTGGGTAGACAACTGGCGGAAACATGGCAGGAAATGCTCATTTGCCTGGATATGTCTGTGTCACCACCAATCCCAGGTGTCTCCCACTGGAGCCTTTACCCAGTGTATGACTGTGAGACAGAACTTCCATAGGATGCCTTGTCATTTCTTACAGTGTGAGGCACAGTCACTGTGCTCATTTGAGTGAGCCTTGGGCAGTGGTGGGAGGCATTTGAACCCTAGTTTATTACTATCTCTCATAGGCCCCATGTGCCTCATCACTGAAGGTCTGCTTTGTCCTCAGCCCTCAACACAGTCAACAGAAGGCTGGTTCCTCTGTGTCATAGCTCAGGGCCCACATCCTAGCAGGTTCTCCCTAGGGAGGACTTCCCAGGTAGCCTCATGGTAGTGCAATCCTGGGACAAGGTCCTGGTAGCATCTGAGATTGACACTACAAATGGGAAAGGAGAGTGGGCTTACCCACAAGATCTGGGCTAGAGACCAGGTCTATCTTTAACTGGTTATGTGGTTGTGGTCATTAAGTGGTTTCTTCCTTGAGCTTTGTTTTCTCTTGGGAAAGTGAGGTGGCTAGAGTGCAGCAATGGCTTTCAAAACTGTATTATTTGTTTTTTAAGTGAAACTTTTTACAAATGAAGTTGTATGTTGAATCTGAGTAGATAAAACAGGTGGAGGTGACTCTACCCAGCTGGGAGCAAAGGCTGGACTGGAGGGACACAAGTTCATCTACCTCCTGTGCCCTCTAACCTCCTCTCATCTCTAAGAAGCCTCAGAGGATCTAAGGCTACACAGCAAAATGTCAGCCTGGGTACTGGGTCACCTCCAGGTTTATCCCAGTTCTCATATTCTGTGATTCTAAACAATATCTGTAGACACAGGAAAAGGGCATTAGAATTATATGAGAAGACAACTAGAAATTAAGGTCAGGGTTGATAATTCAGAGGAGACGTGATGTGGTAAAACATGTAATCAGTGACTTGGCTGGGAGTGGCCAGGGACACAGGGACACTGTGGGTGGTGAAATTCTAAACTGGGTCCTAAAATTTTTCAGGGTTGCAGTGATGGAAGTTGACCTTCATAATCATGGTTGTGAAACCTGTTAAATCTTGCTGCAGTTAATTTAATCACACAGAATTTTATTTGTAGCCTGATAGCATTAGTTCATTAATTTGCTTTATTTTCTTAAAGATTATTTGATATTGAGATATCAACTTCCAATTAAGATCCAACTATTACTTATTAACATCAACACACATTTTTACTTTTCCTTTTGTTAAAATATAAATTTTAAACAAATTTGGCACATGTTCTCTGAAAAATGAAAGACCATATCCCATTGTTGCAACCATAGCCTTATAAACTTTATGGTGGATCTGTATTAAAGTCTATTAAATCCTGCCAGTGCCTCTGGCTCTACATGTCTCTGTGATTGACAGTGTCTCTGGTTTCATTCTGACACATCTGTGGCCACACCCTGTTTACTTACCTGCCTCTGCCTTCTGCTGCTTTTCGATCTTCTCCAGACGCCCTAGCAAGGAGTCAATTTTAGTTTTGATCTGCGTTAACTCTTTCTTGATTGTCTGTAACTCATCTGATTTCACTGAAAAGGGGAAAAGGGACAGAAAGCAATAGAAATTCAAAGGTACCACACTCAGCATACATCTCCCAGTCACCCTGTGTTTTCTCCAGATGGTGTCAAACCTCAAATTGTACTTTTCACGTCTTATCAGATCCTCATTACCTTCAGCTTATTCTAGAATACCAGTAACTTGATTACAAATAGTGTTTCTCTGTGATATAAGCACCAAAGTTTATGCAGAGATAGAGGGATCTAGAAATATTTTTAAAAATATTTTATTTTTTTTAGAGAGAGGAGAAGGGAGGGTGAAAGAGAGGGAAAGAAATATCCATGTGTGAACATTGATGTGTGGTTGCCTCTCACGCTCCCTCAAATGGGGACCTGGCCCACAACGCAGGCATGTGCCCTGACTGGGAATCAAATTGGTGACCTTTCAGTTCACAGGCCAGTACTCAACCCACTGAGCAATACCAGCCAGGGTGGAATCTAGAAACATTTTATAAAATAACTTTGTTAATTCAGTTTTGGCCAATAGTTGAGTAATTAAAATAGACTCAGATTGAGGGAGGATTAAAGCATGACAGGTGTATTAGTGCTACTTTTAGAACCATGCTGTAATGTGTATTTTAGTAGTCAGTGATCTTTTTAAATCAGTTCTTTGATGATTGATTGAAGTCAAGATACCACATTTATCTTCTAAAGTGTGTTAGATGCTAGAGAAGTTTCTCCAGCTCACAGAACCCTTGCTATTTGACCTCTTAAAATCAAACAAAGATACAAAAAACAACATGGTAGTGGGTTATTCCTGTTTCTTTAATCCCTGATGCTAGAGGGAAAGAAAATTCACTGAAGTTCCCACTAATATTTTTGCAGTAATGGTTCCCATTCCAGGCTTTTGCTGTTTACTGTGATTTCAAAGATTAAAAAAAAATGAGACCAACAGAAGATTGACAATTTTTCATTTTGCCAAGTAAGAATGTAAAATAACAATCTTAGCAAACATTCTACTATCAACTATAATCATAAATAAAATTGTTTAGGAAAAGGACAATTTCATATTTACCAAACATTCCATTAAATGAAATATGTTAATGTTTATGAAAAATTTACTGCACCATCCTTGTTTTCTCACTTTGGTTAGAACCTTTGGAAATGTTGTTATAAACCCACAATAACTAGATCCTAAAGATCTTAAACTTGTCATTAAGGACCAGCTACACCTTCCCATGAGCACTTACTAGGTCGGTGGGATGTCTGTACCTCAGCAGAGAGCTATGCCCAAGGTCTGGGGCACAGATCTTGATGTCAGCAACTACACTTCTCTGTTACTTTTCCTTTCAATTTTATAAAAATCTCAGCTTGTATATTCCCCAGAAATTTTGGAAGAAAATAAGTGTTTAGCTTGATTCTTTAGTCTTCAGGAAATTTATTATAAATAACAAAAACTAAGTGCAATCTTTATTTGCTTGAAATAGAATTATTTGTCAACTAGGATACAACATAAAACATACATAATAAATTATGCATTAACATAAACTAATTTCTCAAGGAAGAACAGTTTTTGCAATATAAAAATAAAACATCCTTTTCTGTTATAAAATCACAAATTTTTCATAAAAAACAATTTTACTTGTAAAGTAGTTTACAAAATAAAAACTGCAAGAATCAGGGGCCCCATGGAGTGTTACTATTCTAGAAAACCCAACCTAAAGTAGAACATAGTTTAAAATAGAGAATTGCTCCTTAGATCAATTATTTCAGACATAAAAGTTCCATTGTTGAATTGTAGCTAAATTTGAAAAACATCATCTGTTAGAACTGAAAACTGATTCTTCTTTGAAGAATTATTTCCATTCCTTCTGATGAAAGAACATCATGTATTTTTACTTAAATCTATCAAATTTAACAGAAGATATTTTATCTTATGGCATTAGCTTTTAGTGCAGGAGAAATGAGGCTATGGTTGGAAAGTAACAGACTAGATTTCTTAGTAAGTGAAGCCACTCCTCAGCCCAGGACTAACTTTAGTTTATCTCCTTGAAAACATAAACAAATAAACTACAAATGTCCAGTTTTACAGAAACTACATTAAAAACCAATGAGAAATCTGGACTAACCAAGTAAGAACTTCTAAGTGTGCAGGCAGTTAAGGTTTCCTTTGTATAGACTCATGTCCACCACTATAGGAACACTTTTGATCAAAGCCCGATCATTATGAAGTTGAAGTCTAACTAGTTAATACTCTTTGAGCTTAGAGACAACAAGGATGTAACCACACAGGTTTTGTCTCTCTGTCCTGGCCCTTACCACGGCATGGTGAATTGATCTGCAGCCCTGTGTAGGTTGCCTGGTTCCTTTCTTGGAATGACTAGTAGCAAGTACTCAGATAGCCTGGAGGGTTCTGCTCTTGTGCCTGGATTCCAGAAAGGATCCCTAGGATGAGCCATCTCTGTGTCTATGTGCTTTTTCTCTAACTCTTCTCTGCCTTTTTTCTACTTTTTTTGACCCCTGTTAACAATTTCTCTATTGCTTGGTGGATGACAGTAATTCCCCACTGGTTTTTACCTACTCCATCAAAATTGACATACTTTGTGACACACTTCTGAGCTTAGAATTTTAAAAAATGTTTGCAAATTTGATTTCTGATATATTTTTTTAAAAGTCAGTTTAAAATTCAGATGAGTCTTAGGTCCAAAGCATCCCTGTCAAATTTTTTTTCTGATTTCTCATGCATTTTAATTGCACTGATCATTGGGTTTCTCCTTTCCATCTGCTGAGCCTCTTGTATGGGCCCTCAGATAATAAATACATGTGATAAGCCTTTCCTGCAGAAAATTCCAAACGTCCAAAATTTTATATGAAAAATACCAGAAACACTCACATGTGCACAAATCTCTCTAAACTAGTATTCACAGTCTACTCCAAAGGATATAATTCCAGGTATGTATTCTATTTTCTTTCATAGCAAACTCTTCACTTGAACAGAAAAGTTAGTGCTACCCAATGAGTTTGTGGAACCTGATAGATTCTACTACACATCTATGTCCCTAGGGGAATCACTTGTAACAGCTCAGATTTTGGTTCATCATCTACAAATTCCATTCTTGTTGTAAGAACTCAAGGAGATAATGCACATAAAGCAATTAGCACCCTGCCCACAACATTATCAGTGCCAATAAGTGGTAGAAGCAGAAGATATTTTTTCAATTATTATATTTATTTTTTATTTTTAATACATTTTATTGATTATGCTGTTACAGTTGTCTCATTGTTGTCTCCCCTTTATTCCCCTCCACCCTATACCTGTCTCCCATCATCATTCCCCACTTTAGTTCATGTCCATGGGTCATACATAGAAGTTCTTTGACTTCTCCATTTCCCACACTATTCTTAACCTCCCCATCTATTTTGTACCTACCATTTATGCTTCTTATTCCCTGTACCTTTTCCCTCCTCCCTCCCTCCCCCCTCCCCACCATTAACCCTCCATGTGATCTCTATTTCTGTGAATATATTCCTGTTTTAGTTGTTTGCTTAATTCATTTTTGTTTTGTTTTTGTTCTTTTAGGTTTGGTTGCTGATAGTTGTAAGTTTGTTGTCACTTTACTGTTCATAGTTTTGATCATCTTCTTTTTCTTATTTAAGTCCTTTTAACATTTCATATAATAAAGGCTTAGTGATGATGAACTCCTTTAACTTGACCTTATCTGGGAAGTACTTTATCTGCCCTTTCCATTCTAAATGATAGCTTTGCTGGATAAAGTCATCTTGGATGCAGGTCTTAGCCTTTTATGACTTCAAATATTTCTTCCCAACCCCTTCTGGCCTGCAAGGTTTCTTTTGAGAAATCAGCTGATAGTCTTATGGGAGCTCCTTTGTAGGTAAGTGTCTTCTTTTCTCTTGCTGCTTTTATGATTCTCTCTTTATCTTTAATCTTGGCTAATGTAATTATCATGTGCCTTGGTGTGTGCTTCCTTGGGTCCAACTTCTTTGGGACTCTCTGGGCTTCCTGGACTACCTGGAAGTCTATTAACTTTGCCAGATTGGGGAAATTCTCCTTCATTTTTTTCAATATCTAGCTTTTGCTTTTCTCCTTCTGGCACCCCTATGATTTAGATGTTGGAATGTTGAAAGTTGTCCTGGAAGTTCCTAAACCTCTCCTCATTTTTTTTTTTGAACTCTTGTTTCTTCATTCTGTTCTGGTTGAATGATTATTTCTTCTTTCCGCTCTAAATTGTTGATTTGGTCCCCATTTCCTTCCCTTCACTGTTGGTTCCCTTTATTTCACTTTTCATAGTCCTCACTTTTTCCTCTATTTTGTGACTATACTCAACCAATCCTGTTGAGCATCTTGATTACCAGTGTTTTGAACCCTGCCTCTGAAAATTTGGCCATCTCTTCCTCTCTTAGTTGTGTTTTTTTTTTTTCTGGAGCTTTTATCTGTTCTTTCATTTGGGCCATGTTTTTTGTCTTGGTGTGCCTATTACTTAGTATGGGGCAGAACCTTAGGTATTCCCCAGGGTGGTGTAACCCACTTTGCTGTGCTGTGGTGTGGCATGCATGTGGGGGAGGGGGTCTGAGAGGGAACAGTGCTGCTTGTTCAGCTTTCTGATAACTTTTAGTCACTTCCTCCACTACCCACAAGCAAATTGGGCCCTTATGATGCTGATTCCCCTGTGGGTAGGTTTGTGTACATTCTAGGACCCTGTGAGTTTCTCCAAAGAACTCTCCTGTGAGGATGGGAATTTCTCCTGCTGCCTCAACCCCCACCGGTTTTTTCAGTCAGAGGTTTTGAGGTTTTATTTCCCCAAGCTGGAACCCTGGGTTGTGCAGTCTGTTTTGCTCTCTGGTTGTTCCTCTGGGTTTGTCCACACACGAATTTGGGACTGCCCACTCCACCAGCTGCCACCTGGCCTCCAGTACTCCAGCCTGGTTGCTTGTCTCTGCCTCTCCTACTGGTTTGAATGAATGTTGCTTCTTTAACTCCTTGTTTGTTGGACTTCCATACAGTTAAATATTTGGCAGGTCTGGTTATTTTCTGTTTTTAATTTGTTGTTGTCCCTCTTTTAGTTGTGGGAGCAGGCAAAGTGTATTTACCTACACCTCCTTCTTGACCAGAAGTCTCCTGCTCCATTCTTAGTAGGACTTAGCTCAGCATCTTGAACACAGAAAAGGCTTAGCAAATATCACACAATCTGTAGGTATGTGTATATAGCTACAGTCACTACATGCCAATTTCAAGCAGACCAACAAAAGTGGTTAAAAGCTTTGTGTATGTGCTGGGCACTAAATTGGAGCTGACTATGTAATATGAAGTTAGATAAGCAAACAAAAAGTGCAGAAAGAAACTTAGTGTGGAAATACTTTTTTTCCATTTTCATAAGCACTATGACAAGAGTCAGAAAAGAACACCTGCTTTTGGCAAACACCATTTTGCATTTTTTCCCAATTCTACCTCAACTATTCAAAATCCATACTTCTGGTATTTAAAGACACATCACATTGACTAGAACACCTTTTTTAAAATGTACATCAAAATTAAATTAAATTAAATCTCGATAGCATTAGATATTGAGAGCAAGGAGTATTTCTCTTACTAAGAATAATACTGAATACTTTAATTGATTTGCTGTTGTACAATTGTTGTGTAACAGTCCCCTGATGTAGAGAAGTGGGGAGACTGGGCAATTAGAAATAATTATTAGATTATGAATTTTTCAATTTAAAAATTATGAGTGTGAGGATATGAGATACCATTTTACTTCTCAGTTGGCTCCCAGTCTTTTCCCCTTGCCTACTCCTCTATGGCTGTGGCCACAATGCTCACAAATCCTTTTCTGTGTCATATTTTTAGCATCCAGACTTTTGTTTCTGTGGTTTTTATTGGTCTGCTCCACTCTCTCATTCTTCCTAGTACATGCACTTTAATTCTTAAAGATGCAGCTCAAATGTTACCTCGGCTTTGAAGTCTCTCTCCATGCTTGGTCCTCTTCTTCACCATACTCCACCCCACCCATACTCCTTTCAGATGACACTTTGAATGACCATTTCTTTAAAGGTCTTTCTCTGACAGAGCTGACCACACCAGTCTTTTCTACATGCTGGGGTAGATAGTATAAAGTTACCATGTAGCTGATTCTACACAGTTGAGCTGCACTTGCTGGAAAAAAGCTCCTTAGGGAATATTTCCATAGTAATAAGGTATTTCTATTTGGTACAAAGGCTGAAGCTTGCCATTGGCATTTGTATGTGGAGATCAGGGATGTAAGTGTCCTGTAAAGCCAAGAATACTCTTACACAATGAAAAATTGCTATGGCCAATGGACCATTAGTGTTTCTATTGATAAACTTTGTCTTAAAACTGACCTCATGGCAAAGAATCCACAGACATTTGATATTTCTGCTTGAAATTAAGTTAATATTTCTATAGTAGAAAAAATGTTCCGTAAACCTAGAAGGCAATTCAACATTTAATTTTTCACAGCAAGAACCAAATTCAAGAACTTTTGTTGCTTTTGACAATAATCTGAAAGCATATAACACTGGTTGTGGATTACTTCTGAAACCATTTTCTTTTATTACTAAGACTCAGAAAGGGAATTCTTATTTATCTACTCACAGAACAGATAGATAAATGGGTAGATAAGTACATAACAATCTGTAAATCTATTTAATTTGCTATTTAGGTGATAGTAGCTAAGTCAAATTCTCAGTCACATTCTGAGAAAACTAATCTTTTGTCAGAGTTGCCAAACCATTGGTGCTTTCTTTCTCCCTGAACTACTTTTTGGACATTTTCATGTGAAAATGAAGTATTTCAGCAGTGATTCTGTCTTGGCATTTCTGATAGTACTGAAAGGTAAAGGGCAGTGTTCTACAGTAGACATAGCATATAGTATAAGAAGAAAGAGGTCCAGGTTGCAGTCTTAGATCTACCATTTACTAGCCATGTGACATCTCTGTGTTTACTTATCAATAAATTGGGATAACAGTGTTTGCCTTACATGTCTTAAAGGGTTGAGATGCAGAATAACCACAAAGTCCCTACAAGGGCCTCCCAAGCTGCACTGAATCTTGCCTCCTTCTATCTCTTTGCACTAATTATCAGTTACGGTTTCCTCCCTGGCTCTGCTGCACCCCACTGGCTCCTTTGCTGTTTCCTGACTATGCCAGTTTAACATGTTTGTTCATCATTCTCTCTGCCTAGAATGTTCTGCTATGATAGCTCCAGAGCACTCTCATACTGTGCACTTTCCTGAGGTCTCTGTTCACATATCAACAGGTCCAAGAGGTTGTCACAGTCTCTCCTATGATGTAGAGTTCTCCCAACTTTCTCTGTTGCTTTATTGTACTTTATTCTTGGACATAGTGATGATCTACCCTACATTATCTCATATCTTAATTTGTTTGCTTATTGTCTGTCTCTTCTTTGCTAGAATGTAATCTCAAAGAAGGCAGGATATTTTTCTTTCCTTTCCTTAGGAATAATATTCTAATAACAAGTTAGAATTTTTCCTGAATCAGTCTATGTAAAAATTTAGAAGTGTGTTTAGTTAGACATTTTGTGTCTTTTTAATAATGTAAAGTTATGTAAATATCATTTTATTTTTATGACATTAAATATGTTTTCAGGCACATAACTCTCAAAATAATTTTAGAATAGCATGACAAGATGCTTTTAAAATCTCCCCTATGTAGTTTGCCTATATTAATTATCTTAATGTATTTTCAAATACTCATACCTGCACTAATTTGGCATATTGTTTCTATGAAAAGTAACATGTATTTTATTCAGAAGTGAAATAATTTATTCACTGAAATTGGTATGTTCTATTTCAGTACTTTAATATATCACAAGCTAAGTTAGTAAACAGCTCATTATTTGCTCAGATAAAACAGTTTTTAAATTGGTCGTGAATTATCATCAGTCATATTTGTATCTATTTCCTCCCCTTCCCCATGTATTGTGATAGGAAGCAGATACCATTTCTTATCCATTTTATATTTTTCTAGTATTTTATACACAGCAGACATTTCATCATTGTTTGGTTATCTATTGAATATAGGCATCCATGAAATGATATTTATTTCCACCCTTCTTTAAAAGAAAATAAAGTAGATTACTTACATTTAGAGCCTGATGAAGAGGAACCGCTGATGGTAGATCTCGGTCCCCCTTTCATGGAAAAGACTCCTTTTCCCCGGCGTGTTGTTGTGACAGCTACCCTGGGGCGCTTCAGTGGGATGACCGCACGGGGAGGTGGAGGAACATGGCCATGGTAATCAAATAACCTGCACCAAACACAGATGTAATAAGATATGCTTATGCCTTAGTATTGTACCAAATATGGGAAATGATTAAGAGAATGGCCTTGTAGAAAATTTTAATAAATGTTTTGGTTATCGGTGTTCTTTAATATTTAGAAATGGGTATTGTTGAAAGATTAATTTTTCAAAAGAAATAAAAATATAGCCTATGCTTTGTGGACATTAGTATCTTACTCACCAATATGAGATCATTTGTCATGTACAAAAGGCCATATACACATCATGTGATTTATTTAGATTATACTGATCTTATATCAGCATAATTTGTTTTCTTGGTTTCTCCAATTTACCCTTCTTAGGAACAGAAATCTTCCATTTACATATCAGACACCTAGCAGCACACTAGTGTGTAAACAGGAAAAGATCATGGAAAATCAGGAACAAAGAAAAGTTTTTTCCAGTCAGAAAATAGCTTAGGAACTTCCATTCAGGATGGTGGCATATGTAAACACAGCTCATCTCCATGCACAACCACATCAGAATTGTAACTGAAATACAGAAGAACCATCACTCAGAACCATCACAGGTCAAGCTGAAAACTACAGAATTGAGGAAATCACATCCATCCAGAATGGGAGGAAGGAGGTGGAAACATGGAATGGGCAAGTCCTACATCTATGTGTGGTAGGTAAAAATTTAGGAGGGATATTTCGGCAGTGAAGAGTCCCGGCCACACACCAGGTCCCCTGGCCCAGGGCTCCAGTGCTAGGAAGATAAATCCACATACTTTCTGGCTGAAAAATCCAGTGAGGATTGTGTTGGTGAAGGAAAATGCTGGATTCTCACACAGTTGTTCTTAAAGAACATACAAACAGACCTGTTCCCTCTGAGTTCTAACATCAGGGTAGCAGCTTGCAAGGCACAGGTGGCATATGTGGAGGAACTGAAGTGTCTGGCATTGGGGTAAGAGCTGGGGAACATCTTTCTTCCAGACAGAGAGGTAGGCAGAGGCCCTTGTCCCTTTTCTGAGCCTTCCCCCCTGAGACATAGAGCCAGCATGGGGTACCATATTTGAGACTTGTAGAATAAGTAGAGTCAGTCTGGCTTCCTCACTCCAGTGTCTGGGTAGCTAAGGAAAAAAATGTTCCCATAGTCTTGGAGGGGCCTAATAACTAGTGTTCTCATAGCCTTGAGACTGGGTCCAATAAACTGTTCCTATAACATAAAGTGGGCTTGCATGCACAGAATTATGTTATGTTGTATAATTTCTGGCATCTTGCTGGCTTTATTCCCCTCTAGTACTTAGACAGGTAGGGACTCCCTGTTGGGGGCAATGATGATGAGAGACACACAAGGGGACAGGTGCCATGCTGGGGAGCAGGGGCCATGAGATGAAACATGCAGATAGACATGCAGCTTTCAGTGTGCATGGCTCACCCACCCGTGAATAAAGGCATATCAGACATCCCAACGGCTCTATGGATATTTTCCATCTGCATGAATACCAGGAACCTGCTTGGCCTTGGAGGGTCACAACACAAGATTCTATCAACCTGGCTAACACTCTTTGCCCTACCCTGAAGATCCCCTGAGACTCTGTCCCACCCAAATTATGAGCCTACTTAAATTGTTAACAGTGACTTTTCCATATGAATGACTGGTCTTGGCTTATGCTTCACACCTTCCCAAATCCTGTCAAACAAGCAGCAGCTGGTTTCAATGAGCCCTCAGTACCTGTACCTCTTGCTAAGCAGCCCCAACCTGGCATTAGCAGCAGCCAGCCTAGACTGACACCTTGACTTCTTTTGGGAACCTTCAAGCCCAGTATAATTAGCAGCCATCTCAGATTGTTTTAAAGCTCATATAGGGCAGCCCTAGGTAGAACACAAGTGGGAGTGGACCTTGGTCTGCACCACCTGGGAAAACCCAGAGCCTGGACACCCAGTGGACAGCTACATATCATGTCAGAGTACCACCACCATGCCCCTAAACAGCTGATTCTCCATGGAGGGCAGAGGTTTGTGGTCAGTGGTCATAGCAAGTCCTTGAACCTGACAGGCTTGGGTAAATCCATCCCATTGACCTTCCAACAATAATCAAGTCTCAACTATAAGAGGAGGGTGTACTCAGCCCATACAAAGGGTTCACCTCGAGTTCCCAGCTTCAGCTTGAGTGATAGGGGAGGCTGTGCTACTAGATCCTATAGGACACCTACTATATTAGGCCATGCTACCAAGATAGGGAGTCATAGCAACTCTACCTAATACATGGAAACAAACACAGGCAGGCTGCCAAAATCAGAAAACAAGGAAACATGGCCCAGATGAAAGAACAGAACAAAACTCCAGAAAAAGAACAAAACAAAATGAATAAAAGCAGTTTACCAGATGCAGAGCTCAAAACACTAGTTATAAGGATGCTCAAGGAACTTAGTGAGGACCTCAGCAGCATAAAAAAGATACAGTCAGAAACAAAGGATACACTAATTAAAATAAAGAACAATTTACAGGGAAATCAATAGTAGAGTGGGTAAAGCTGAGAATCAAATCAATGATTTCAAAATAAGGAAGCAAAAAAACAACTAATCAGAACAAGAAGAAGAAAAGAGAATCCCCACCAAATAATACCATAATGTAAGCAGCCTCTGGGACAACTTCAAGCATTCCAACATGCTCATCACAGTGGTGCCAGAAGAAGAAGAGAAAGAGCAAGAAATGGGAAATCTATTTGGAAAAAATAAGAAAGAAAAATTCCTTAATTTAGTGAAGGAAATAGACATTCAAGTCCAAGAAGCACAGAGAGTCCCAAACAAGATGGATGCAAAGAGGCCCTCACATATCACAGATATATATGAAACATATCATAATTAAAAGCCAAAGGTTAAAGAAAAAAAAAAGAGAATCTTAAAAGCACCAAGAGAAAAGAAGCTAGTTATCTACAGGGGAGTTCAAATAAGACTGTCAGCTGATTTCTCAAAAGAAACTTTGCTGGCCAGAAGGGGTTAGCAATAAATATTCAAAGTCATGAAAAATGAGGACCTACAGCCAAGAATGCTCTACATTAGCAAAGCTATCATTTAGAATTGAAGGGCAGAAAAAGAGCTTCCCAGACAAGAAAAAGCTAACGGAGTTCATCATCACTAAACCATTATTATAGGAAATGTTAAGGGGACTTATTTAAGAAAATGTAGATCAAAACCATGAACCATAAAATGGTAATAAATACATGTCTATCAACAATTGAATCTAAAAAACAAACTAAGGAAACAGGAAGAACAGAAACAGAATCATGGATACAGAGAACATTTTGGTTGTTGATAGATGGGAAAGGGTGTGGGAGAATGGCCAAAGAGGTGAGAGGACTAAGTATAAATAGGTAGTTAAAGAATAGCCATGGGGATGTAAAGTACAGAATAAGAAATGGAGTAGACAAAGAACTCATATGCATGACCTATGGACAGGAACAATTGTGTGGAGATTGCCTGAGGGAGTGAGCAGTACTGGTGGAGCAGAGCAAAGAGGGAAAAATTGGGAAAACTATAATAGCATAGTCAATAAAATATAATTAAACAAGAAAAATAGCTCAGAAGGAAAGAAAATGAGAAGATGAGCTTAAAGAAAATGGCTTTAAGAGATGAATCAATAAAATGTGTACCTCTCTATAGGCCCAGGGTGTCAAACTCATTTTCACCAGGGACCACATTAGCCCCATGGTTGTCTTCAAAGGGCCAAAATAATTTTAGGACCGTATAAATGTAACTAACTACTCCTTAACTGTTAAGGAGTTGAAAATACATTCGGCCCTTTGAAAGCAACTGAGAGGCTGATGTGGCTCCCAGTGAAAATGAGTTTGACACCCCTGCTCTAGGCATTTTTAAGAGAGGGAATGCTCTCCTGTAGTAAAAAGGGGACTGAGTTTGACTGGAATGATCTAGCATGAGACAAAACTGTTGACTGAAATACTTGTGGAAATATTCATCAGGAAATCTTTTTATTATTCTGACCACCTGTTACATGTGCTAATGGAGATTTAGAGATATTTGTATGGTTGGTTATTGAAAATTTTTCTAACAAGTAAGTATACCACTAAAACTCTTAGAAGATTTTGTTAAATGGTGAAAAATCATATGCACTGCAATTAAAACATTTCCATTAAATAATGAAAGGAATAAAAGTATGATATTTACTCACTTGTATAAATATGCAGTTCATAGATTCAAAAGCTTCTGATTATTTATATTGCATACACAAGTTTTTGCATGATTTAGCACATTTGAGAAGTATAAAAATTCAGAGGAAAAATAAAAGGATACATTTACTCATTTATTCAAAACTATATGTCCATGAAGCACATGTGTTATTATGTTATGCATTATACATAAAATAGTGTTATCACTTTAGGATGATGATTGTTATATATTTACTATAACACTGTTATGCAGGTTATATTCTCATAATTTCTTTAAAATGATCAATAGAAATAATCCAGTATAAATGTTAGAAATGAGAAAACTAAAATAGGAAGAGAAATTTTTTTTTAATTTAGCAACATACATTTTTAAATTTTTTTTAAGATTTATTTATTTATTTTTAGAGAGGGAAGGGAGGGAGAAAGAGAGAGAGAGAGAGAAACATCAATGTGTGGTTGTTGGGGGCCGTGGCCTGCAACCCAGGCATGTACCCTGACTGGGAATCAAACCTGTGACACTTTGGTTCATTGCCTGCGCTCAATCCACTGAGCTACGCCAGCCAGGGCTTAGGAAGAGAAATTTTAAGAGCATTTTATTATAAGTTCTTACATAAAATTACATATTTACACTTACAGATAAAAATGGAATAATTGTTTTTGGAGAATAAGATATAAAATACAATAACAATTGAGATAGGCAGATTTTCAAATATTCATTCAGTTGTGGGAAAAGAAGTAGCACATTTCTTTTCATTCAGTTGTGGGAAAAGAAGTAGCATAAACAACATTTAAAACAGAACTTAGTGTGGGGAATGTACACCACATGAAGGCTAAAATGTTCAAAAACATTTTGGAAACATACTATGGAAAAAACTAAAATATACCTAGAAAGGAAAAGACATGAAATGAGAGAATTCAAGGGAGGTGCCATCCACTGCCAATTAGCTAAAACCATTAAAGCCAAAGAACTGCTCTCCTTCTCATAAGTTTTCCTTCTCCAATGTCTATTTTAAAATAAAAACTGTAAAAACCTAAAAATACCCTTTTTCCCCTAATATTTACTGATAAAATAAATAATGGTTTACAATAAAGCCAAACATAATTTTTCCTTCTCCACGGTCTATTTTAAAATAAGAACTCTAAAGACGTCCTCTCAAGCATTAAATAAATAAATGTAGTTATATTTCAATAAAAGCAACCCTTGGAGGAAATTTGAGGATTTAAGTTGTTCTTTCTCATAAATATATCTACTTTTCATGTGCCCACTTCTTGTTTGGAATTTTGTTTGCTTTAATGATATTAGAAACATGTAGTTTTTATTATATAGCAAAAGTGAAAACTGGTGTATAATTTTAATATTGATTTACTTGATAAAATAAACATAACTTGTCTCTGGAAAAAATAAGGACATCAGCTATAAGAAATAGCTGTGTTTTGGACAAAGGCAACTTAAGTACTTGTTGACATAAAATGAATGAAAGTTTGATTTTTTTATTAAAAACTTGTTATTAGTTAATGTTAGCAATAATAAAGTGACATTTTAGGAAAAGTACATAAAAATAAAAACAACTCCCAGTCTCACACTGTGAAACAACTACTAGTATTCTCTAATCTTTTTTCCACAAGTATCCATATTTTTCACATAATTAAAAACATAATATATTTTAGTAATGTTTTACATGACTGAACATGTTTTACATGTTTTACATGACCACAGAAAACATTAGTCATGTTTTCTGGCTAATTCTCTTTGGCCTATACTAAAACATTCTCAAGCCTGCTCAATGGTCTTCCTAAGATTATTTTAATTGCTGTGATGCATTTTCTCAGGTAGATAAACCACATCCTAATAAATCATTGCCTGGTGGACTTTTAACCAAATGTTTATTTTTCACTGTCAGCTAATGCAATTTTAAAATTTAAGAAACAAATTTGAAAATGCAATACTTGCATATATTTTTGTCACTGAACACCAAATTTTTATTTTATATAAATAGTGAGCTTAAGAATTGACAATTACCTGTTTTTTTCTAAATTTCCTTCATGAAAAGAGTTCTTAATTTTTCTTATTTAAGAATCAAAGCTTATAGTCATTATGTGCTTAATGTCAATAAAAATATGTGGACTGGAGCAAGGGCTAAATAACTGGGCTGCCCAGAGTCAAAACCTGAAAACAGGTTCAGTGGCCATGTTCTCATTGGGGCCTTACAACACGTATGTAATGAATAACCAGGGGACCAAGGATGATCTTTCTCTGTGAGTTGATTCAACCTTGAACACTCCTCAGGACTGCATAACTTCTGAGATGTATGAGGCTTTTCTGGGAAAAGTCCAGCCATTATTAATATAACAAGAATAGTTTGCATGGCATCAATGTAACCTGGAAGCCAAGGAGAGTGGACTGGAATACATGTGCCTGCACAATGATGACTTCACTTTAGTAGTCAGTGGGGGCAGTAGACACTGTTGAGTGAGCATGTGTATTTTATGGACATTGCACTCAAAATGATTGAGATAGTAGAGCAACAAATCTGCATCAAATTTTGCATTAAGTCTGAACATTCCTTGGTGCAAACTATTCAGATGATTCAGAAGGCTTTTGAGGACAATGCAATGAGTGCAGTGCAAATAAAAATGTGGTATGATCATTTTAAATATGGTTGACAATCTATGGAAAGTGACCCATGTTCTGGAAGGCCTGCAACAAGCAGAACACCTGAAAACGTTGAATGTGTACAGGCTACAAACAACAAAAATCAATGACTTACAGTGCAAGAACTAGAAGCTGATCTGGGGATTCCCAAAACTACTGTGCTCAAGATTTTGACACAGAATCTTGTCATGAAATTTGTTGTAAAATTTGTTCTGTGGCTTCTGCTTCCACAGCAGAAGGGACATTGCACTGCAATGACTAATAACTTTTACCCATGAAAAAGATTTCCTCAAGCAGGCCATAACCAGAGATAAATGGTGAGTCTACAGCTATGATCTGGAAATGAAGGCTCAGTCATCCCAGTGGAGGTCACCTGGTTATCCATGATCAAAGAAGTCTTGGCAAACCCACAGCAAGATCATGACTGTGTTAACTGTGTTTTTTGTTTGGTGTTGTCCATCACGAGTATTTCCCTCCAAACCAAACAACTAATGAGTACTACCTCAGTGTTCTTCCTTGACTGAGAGATGCAGTATAATGAAAATGGCTACAGCTATGTGCAACTTGTGATTGGCAGCTTCATCATGACATGCCTGCTCACACGTCAGGTCTTGTGCAGAGATTTTTGGCAAAACATCAAATCACCCAGGTGACTCAGTCCCCTTACAGACCAGATTTGGTGCCCTGTGACCTCTCGCTTTTCCCAAAACTAAAATCACCTTTAAAAGAGAAGAGATTTCAGACCATCAATGAGATTGAGGAAAATACAATAGAGCAGCTGATGATGATTCCAACAAAGGATTTTGCAGAGTGTTTTGAACAGTGGAAGAGATGGTGGAAGAACTGTGTGAGGTCACATGGTGTCTACTTTGAAGAAGACTGAGGTGTCATTGTTCTATATACAATGTTTCTTGCATCTTCTTCAATAAAGGTCTCTTTTTCATAGTGTGTGGCTGGATACTTTCTGGACAGGCTTTGTGTGGTCTATAAAACCAAATTAAGATGCATATTTATTTTTAAGCAAGGATATATTTGAAATCCAGATAAATGATTTTTATAGCCTTTTAGTATATCTTCTTTCTCTACTCAAATTTCATAAATTCTCCTATAATTTCTACTGTGACTTCAAATAAGTTTTTGGTTACAACTGATCAGAAAACAATTTTTAAAGAATCACTTTGCTTTAGACTGGTAAATAAATAATTTATATTTGTTTTTTGTCTTTAAACTCTTTCAAGATTTTCACTGAGGTCTCCATTTCCCAGGTCTTTTGTGAATACTTCTTGAACTTGTATTTAAAGGCAAGCTTATCAAAATCTTGAATCATCATTCTTGCAATATTTTTACCTTAACATACCATTTATATTTTGTGAATTTTGCTATCTGCTATTGTTTGTATACAGCTTTGGGTAATTAAATAGTTAATATATTCAAATAGTGATAAAATAAATCTTTTATTTAAGCTTTATAATTCTGCAATGTAGTTATTGTTGAGCCATTTTGCCCATGAAGGAAACTTGCAAGAAAACTAGAATGTGACTTGCTCAAATTTAAGCCATCAATACATGCACACGTAGGCCTGCAACTCAGGTCTTTTGCCTCCAAATCATACCTTTTTTCAACTGTACTATACTGCTATTTCCAAATGTTTTCAGTGGAAGACCACTTTACCAGCTGGTAATTTAAATTTGCATAATGGCATAGTTCTTGCCTCTTGCTAATATGTTTTCCCAGTATTTATGAATGTAGACTGTGCTCTACAATCAGTGGTCTGAAATAACTGCAACCTGGAATTTTTTCATGAACCACAATTCTAGCAGCTTCTCTTCCATTAATGTATATGAGGTCGAAGGATTCTAGAGTTGAGCAATGCCCACTTGAATCATGGTCTAGCACCTCTGGTATTTCTTCTGTCTGTCTTAACAGTTCATTCATCCCTGGAATTTAAACTGCTTAGTGTTCTGCCTGATGTTATTGAATAAAGGCTGGTTTAAAAACTGCAAACATCTCAGAAATTGAAAACAATCCCTGGGGGGATTTATAATTTTGCAAACATCTCTTCTGTTGCTTTACTTAGAAGGATATAAATATTTATATTTATATTTTGTTTAATGACATGTAATGTCCTTCATTTAGAGCCATACTTGACCTTTTAGAAAAAAAATGTCAACAAATGCTGTAAATTACTGCTCAATGCTTTGTGTGATATAAAAAGATTCAAGTTTAGAATAACCACTCAAGTCTTATTTAATGATACTCTTCATCATTCCTGAAATTATGGATAGATATTGAAAGTTACTGCTGGGCCAGTATATCAAAACAACCACAGTGAGATGGAAATTTGTGTAAAGAAGTTTTCTAGATGTTTAAAACTACTGAAGGGTTGAAAATCCCCAAGTATGTATCAGAATCCCCAAATGGGGCAGAAATCAGATGACAGTACCATGTGGATGTAAGTTAGTTTCCAAGCTGCTATCTCTAAGCTTTAGTCATGTCTTTAGCCACAGCTGGGCTGGTACTCTGCAAACCATACCAATAAGGGACATAAAGGGACACAGCAAACTGGAACAGGAAGAGAGGATGTGTTGCTCCCTGACAGCTTCTTTTCTTTGCTTTGGTGTCCTGTTCTTGTCATCATCACTCTGGCCTTATTTCTTCACCCTGATAGCAATCATTCATTCCAGCAGCAGTGGCTGAGTCCAGTTTGTATGATTCTGCCCCACTGGTTGGCAGAAGAGTCTCTTCATGCCCCTGGAAGAGGCAGGAGTTCTCTTCTGGGCTCAGACATAGCAGGGTGCGCTGAGCAGAAGCCCCACTCAGCCCTAGCCTGAAAGTCCCTTTTTCCACATTAAGTTGTCAAAATCCCAACCTCTTTCTCCATTCTATGAGCCATAGAGGAGGTCAATGCTTCCTATTGTTGCTAACTCCATTGTATCACAGTTTCCTTTTTGTTTTTTCAGTCCCTTCATACCTAGCCAATCAGTTTTCACATACAATCATACCTGTGAAATGTAACAGTGTGATTTCTGTTTTCCTGACCCCAAACAAAGATGTTTCGAGTTAATGGAGATAGCTGAGACCTCTCTCTCTGCAGGTCAATTGAACTGAAGTGCTCTGGGAGCAGAAGGGGAAACTGAAAACTGATCCAGTGTGTTATAATGGACTGTTAGGGAAAGATGGCAGACCAGCCAGCTTGTTTCTCCATTCCTGGGACTTTGCTACTTGAACGTTAATATAAGAAATCCATTCACCACCATTGTCAATGGTTACTGATAACTGTCCTTAGTAGCTAACACTGATGAAGCTCTAAAAATATACCAGAAATAGCCCTGGCTGGCATAGCTCAGTGGATTGAGCGCGGGCTGGGAACCAAAGTGTCCCAGGTTCGATTCCCAGCCAGGTACATGTCCGGGTTGCAGGCTATAACCCCCAGAAACTGCACATTGATGTTTCTCTCTCTCTCTCTCTCTCTCTCTCTCTCTCTCTCTCTCTCTCTTTCTCTCTCTCTCTCTCCCCCTCCCTCCCTTCCCTCTCTAAAAATAAATAAATAAAATATTTTAAAAATCTTTAAAAAATAAAAAAATTAAAATATACCAGGCATAATGCTGATTGTTATACATATGTCACTTCATTTAATCCTTAACACAGTCTTATGAGGCAGGAATTAATTTCATACTCACTTCATGAGTGAGACAATAGGGTTAGTGTTATTAAATAACTTGTCCAAGTTTGAACAACCAATAAAAAAGAAAAAAAATAACCATATATATAAGCAGAGTATAACTGATGAGGAATCACTGTGGATAAAACTATTAGCACTGACTTTGTGAGCTATTTCTCTTGTCTGACCTCTTCACTTCTAGGAATCTGTGTTCACAGGGAATTCCTTACTCTACCCTGTATGGTAGGTACTTATGTCTTTCTCAGGCAAGTGCAAAAAAATGGAAGACAAACTAATGAGAGCACAGACTTCTCAGTCTGTTAGCAATGCAACCACACCAAACTTCTGCACACTTACATGCCAAACAGATTTTATTTAAGGCAAATAGGTTATTTAGAAATTGTTCAGAGTTAGCTATTTCTTTGTAGTAGAGAGTTATCTGAAAGCATCAGACTCTATAATTACTATATATCTATCTACTTATTTATCAAATGATACCAATTTATTTAATAATTTTATTGATCCCTTATTTATACACTGATGCAGCCACCGACCAGCAGTGACCATGGAACACTGTGGATGGCTCGTCGAAACACGAGAAAAACATACACAGAGATAACCAGGTCCTGAGGGGAAATAGGGATGGAGTGGCCACTCTCTCTAGTGGGGTGAGCCATGGCCACCCTCCCTAGGGGAGAGCGCCCCTAAGGAAGAGCACCTCGTTCTCCTGCCTGAGCAGGCTTTTATTCAGTTCCTTTACATCAGTATTCAGGTAAAGCTCATTACTCATTGCCAAGAAGTAAGGATGGAACAATAGGTAACAAGGAAGTCTGGGGGCCCATTTTGAGTCAGGATCAAAGAGCTGTAAAAAACTTTAAGGAACAAACTTACTTCTTCCTTGGACCCTTATCATTCAACTGAAAGCATTCTAAACAAAGCAGGTTTCACAGGATTTTACAAATTCTTTCTTAGGCCTGATCACCCGGGGAACCCGCCCTTTCCAGCACAGGGCTGTACCAACCTCTGTCATTGTTTTAGGCTTAGGTGGAACAACAGAAGTAAGGCAGCCAAGAGATTAGATTTTCTCGCAAGCAATGAGGACTCAGGCTTTGTCAAAGCCAAGGGGCGAGGGTCCATCACCCCCTTTTGCTGTAGCCCCCAAAGTCCTTCCTTGGGATCTTCCCACGTGATTGTGCCTGTCTTAGATCATTCCCCTTTTGGGGAATCTTACCTGTCATTGGCTAACTGACCAAGCATTGGGGGCCAGTTATAGATGAAGTAAAAGGAGCAGATATGGTATTCCTGCCAGGGAGATAAGCCTTTGTCTCCTTGCTGGCTTACGGTCCAAGGTCGTTTTCTCAGCCTTAGCCTTGGCGGGGGTTACAGCTTCTGATACCAGGCACGGCAGTTCCCAACAATACATGGTAAAAAAAATGAAGATCTTGTCTTCCTTTTAAAGATGATAGAACTAAAAACTTGACTACTTGTCCAAAACTTGGATCTCTTGCTATCTAAACTAAACTCCATTTAACTAGAAATTCTTTAAACGTGTAAGGAAGTCACATTAGAAAATACTTAAGACATTATAATGCTCAGTTTCATACTGACAGACTAAAAGACAATGTATATTGATTGAAAACTTCATTTACAGCAATTAGGACAGTGTTCTACAACTTGAAAAAAGCTATATTAGAAATGTCTTTAAAATTGTTAAACACTAAAATTTTCAAATAGTTTGAAGACTATCTAAATGTTATGTCTCCTTAATAGCAAATGAATTATTTTAACACTGTCAGAACTTCACATCATTTTTAGGGCAAGTTATTACAAGGTATTTAATATTTAAAATAATATAATATATTTTATAGAAATAATATAAATTATTTGAGAAAATAATTCTTTTTTAAAAAGATTTTATTTATTTATTTTTAGACAAAGGGGAAGGGAGAAAGAAAGGGGGGAAGAAACATCAATGTGTGGTTGCATTTCATGTGCTCCCAACTGGGGATCTGGCCTGCAACCCAATCTTGTGCCCTGGCTGGGTATTGAACCTGTGACCATTTGGTCCACAGGCCAGTGCTCAATCCACTGAGCCACACCAGCCAGGGCTTGAGAAAATAATTCTTAAAAATTCACATTTGGTCATGAAAGGATATTTAGTGAAGTAGACATGGTGGTCACAAAGGTGTTATTGTGAGTGTGGTTTCCACTTAGGTAAGGCTTCCTCCTGTTATTTAACTCCACTCTGTTGTTCATATTCATATAGGGGGTTATTGAATCTAAACTGATAGGTTGTGATTGCAGTTTTGTCACTCATTAACTGTGTGACTTTGGGAAAACCAGTCTGTTTAATATAAGAAGATGACTTAATAGCACAAACTGGGTTTCCATTGTGTGTTAGATTTCATGAAGGCACCTATGGATACAAAGATAAGTAAACCTGAATAAAATTTATAATTTAAGGCCTAAGAGGTATTTATGTCATTTTGGGGGCTCTAATGATCTATGTACAGTGAGTTCTTGCTTTGAATATTTCTGAATTTCAACCAATGGTTAATTAAATAACACCAGTCCCCCAAAAGCACAAATTAAATTTCAGTTTCCACAATATATGGTCTGTGAGAAATTTCAAAATGTCCAAACTTAGCTGCTAGGTTTTCAGTCCATAGATCATGATGCCTCCTGATCAGCCATCAGTCACATCACTTCTTTTAAAGGCTATCAGTGATGGGTTGCTGTCATCTCTCACTCAGGTCACATAGACAGGAGATGTTAGATTGTACTGTCTCCTGTCTCCTCATAACAAATGAATCAGGGGACATTTTACAAAAATGGATTATCAAAAGAGGGAACTAGTCAACAAAGATGAAAGTGCATCAAGAACTGAAGAGTATACCATTGGCAGTGAAATTAAAATATGTAATGGAATTATAGGACAAAAACCTAATATCAGGGTGGTTGACCTGCTTCCAGTTGAAACTCTAAATGTGGAGCTACAAAAATTTAGCAAAAGCAAACATATTGACATAAGTAGTAAAGTGGTTGTGATGTAATGAAAATTAAGAGAGATATCCCAGAAGAAGTGACAAAGGGAGAGAATTCCTCATTAAAGAACTGGGACACAGTTCTCAACACTGATAAATCCTCCAAGTTGATCCACTCTTAGGAGATGTACAACTCACCAGGCATGAAGCAGATGCTGGCTCCATACTGTAAGTTACACAAGAAGAAAACATTGCTCAAACTACTTTGGATAAGTATTTTTTACAAAAAAATAAAACACATTAACTCTTAATATTTTTAATGTTTTAAATAATAGTGTACTAAATAACTATTAGTTTTATACTTTTTCCCTACATAGTTATAACCTATAATAGGAGAGTTTTTAATGTTTTAACAAACATTTGTAAAGACCATGGAAAGTCTTATTTTTTTCCCCACTGATTATTAACATCACTTTGCATCATTTCTTTTTATGGTCCCACACTACTATGCATATCAAGTATATAGTATATTTTGCTGAATCTAACCAATGTAGCATTTTTGATGTGTTATGTGAAAACAGATGTATTTTAGAAGGTTGAAGTCATTGTCTAAGCTTAAAAAACTATCTTGAGGAATTCTAAGTCAACAAAGGACCTAGAAAATAATATTGGTTAATTAAATCTTTGAAATATTATCCAAACATCAGACACCAAATTATAGGCTTAAGCACCTCCAAATTCTTAAAAATCCAAGTTTTACTTTATTTTTTAATTATTTTGCTGTTCTATTATAGTTGTCTCAGTTTTTTACCCTTTGCCCAACCCACCCTTGACTCCCACAGTCAATCACCACCCTGTTGTCCATGTCCATGGGTTATTCATATATGTTCTTTGACTAGTCCCTTCCCCTTCTTTCCACCCTTATTCTCCTCCTCTCTCCCCTCTGGTCACTGTCAGTCTTTTCCCTCTTTCTATGCCTCTGGTTCTATTTTGCTCATTTGTTTTGTTCATTAGGTTCCTCTTATAGGTGAGATCATATGATATTTGTTTTTTACCATCTGGCTTATCTTACTTAGCATAATATTCTCCAGTTCCATCCATGTTGTCATGAAAGGTTAGGGGTTCCTTTCTTTCTACTGCATAGTATTCCATTGTGAAAATGTATGACACTTTGATCTAATCATTCATTGGTGGGTACTTAGGTTGTTTCCAGCACTTAGCACTTACCTCAGTGAATACAATGGAAAAAGGAAAATCTGTTTAAGTCATATTTTGGGGAACTTAGTATTTTCTTTTAATTTTTACTATAAAATGTCATTTTAAGTATATCAATGAAGAATATCTGTGAGTGAATGTACAAAACACTTAAAAGATAATTTAAATCAAAAGGAAACAAGGAGGAAAATTTACATACCGATTGTAGAAGTCATCTCTGTAGAATTCGTAGTCAAAGATGTAACCACTAAGGGGGAAACAAAGAATTAGTTGATATTTGTTTCAACCACATTGATTTTGGTGCTAATTTATGATGTTTTATCAATCAATTTAGGTCACTTAACGACTTATATTTCAATGTAATTATGTATCTGAAGAGTTTTACATGATGTTTCATTGGATAACATGCCACATCAAAGTACTGTCATGTATCTGATAATGTAGATACTGAAAATGGTTGGAATAGAAGATGAGAGCATGCAGCAAACTACATTTTTAAAATACCTGTAATTAGCCTTGGCTGGTGTGGCTCAGTGGGTTGAGTGCCAGACTATTAACCAAAAGTTCACCAATTAGATTCCCAGTCAGGGCACATAATTGGGCTGTGGGCCAGGTCCCCAGTAGGGAGTGCACGAAAGGCAACCACACATTCATGTTTCTCTGTCTCTCTTTCTCCCTCCTTTCCCCTCTCTCTAAAAGAACGAATAAATGAAATCTTTACAAAATACTTGCAATTAAAAAATTGAAACTTTTTTTTCTACACGAGATACAATATAGTTGTCCCTTCTTCCAAAGGTATGTACAATGAGGTTAAACAATGAACAAAATATATAGAAATAGCATAAATGAAAAAGTTTATTCACTCTAAGAATGGTAACTAAGAATGTGTTTCCTAAGAAAATTACCTTTTTTTTAAAGATTTTATTTATTTATTTTTAGAGAGGGAAGGGAGGGAGAGAGAGAGAGAGAGAGACATCAATGTGTGGTTACTGGGGGTTATGGCCTGCAACCCAGGCATGTACCCTGGCTGGGAATCGAACCTGGGACACTTTGGTTCCCAGCCCACGCTCACTCCACTGAGCTACACCTGCCAGGGCGAAAATTAGCTTTTTTAAAAAAAATTCTATAAACTATGATTTAATATTTTTCATAGAGAAAAATATGTTTAAAGCCACTTTGGCTGAATCTTACCAATAATAACAATATTATAGAGAATTTAAATAGCAAGTAATAAGTATATTTTAGTGATAAGTTTTTCATGACTAAACACCTTAAAGGACTATATAATACAAATTGCCCCCATGCACTAGTATAGTTGTGCGAGTTTATAAAGCACTTTCTATGCATTATTTCCTTTTAATTTTGTCCTCAAAACAATTCTGTTGGATACTGTAACTGGAAGAAACTAAAGCACAAAGGACCTCAGTGACTTATTCAAATATTTACTACTAGGAAGTGATCTAGCTAAGACTGGAGGAAAAAAATCTTTGAATTCACATATGGAGCTTTTTATGGGACTGTGTAACCATGTCCAAGGTGTTAGACATTTAGTCTCACTGTGAAGAGAATATCTGCTCTATGAGGAAGTGATTATTTTTTAGTGTTTAGTCATTTATTTTAATAGCCATAAATTTTACCATCTTAACCCTTTTTAGAAATATTTTATTTATTTATTTTTAGAGAGAGGGGAATGGAGGGAGGGAGGAAGAAAAACATCAATGTGTGGTTGCCTTTCATGTGCCCCCTAATAGGGACCTGACCCACAACCCAGGCATGTGCCCTGACTGGGAATCGAACCAGCAACCCTTTGCTTCTCAGTCTGGTGCTCAATCCACTGAGACACACCAGCCAGGGCTAACGCTTTTTAAGTATACAATTAAGTCTCATTAAGTACATTTACAATGTTGTGCGGGAAACACCTCTATCCACCTCCAGAATTTTTCATCATCCCAAACAGAAAACCTGTACCCCCTCTTTCCAGCCCCTGATAACCTCCATTCTACTTTATGTCTTTATGAATTTGCCTATTCTAGGTTCCTTAATAAGTGAAATCATACAGTGTATTTTTTGTCTGACTTATTTCAGTTATCACAATGTTTTCAAGGTTTATCCATATGATAGCACGTAACAGAATTTCATTTCTTGTTATGACTGAATAATATAACACTATATATATATATATACACACACATATATATACAGTGTTATATATACATATACATATATATGTATATATATGTATATAGGCATACACAACTTTTTGTCTAAAGTCATAGTACTTTTACTCATATTCATCACAACTAATCATCATTTTATCTTATGTTTGAGTATTTTCAAGAATATGTTCATGTAATAACTTGAAGTCTGTACCCTTGGACCAAGGTCTCCCCATCTTCCTCATCCCTGGGCACTACTGGCACCATTCCACTCTCTGTTTCTCAGATTATTTTTTCTGATTCCACATGTAAGTGAGATTGTAAAGTACTTGATTTTCTCTGTCTGACTTATTCACTTAGCATAATGCCCTCGAGGTCCATCCATGTTGTCACAAATGGCAGGAGGTTCTTCTTTTTCATGGCTGAATAATATTCCATCGTATATGTACCACATTTTTTATAGCCATTTGTCTGTTGACAGACACTTGAGAAGTGATAATTATGTTTTGTAATCTTTTTCTTCTGAAACCCTTTTTTCCCTATTATAACCTCAAACAGCACAGTCTAACAGCTAGACAAAACTATGACACACAAACCAATTAATGTTTTCCTAATGTGGATGACAGTGATAATTCATTCCACTCATGTTTTTTCAACCTTTAAGAAATATTTCAATAATTGAACAGCCTTCTGGTAACTTAAAAAATCACGAGAAAAAAAATAATCTGTTTTTATATTTCTTTGTGGCTACTTAAATTAACTTGCCCAATCTGCTTATACATTTTTTTTTTATCGTTACTGCTAAGGCATATTTACAGGAACAGGTGACAGCCAAGCCTCTAGAATTGTTTGACCTCCAAGCCCCATCATCTGCCATTATGAACTTATTTTACCTGTCAATTTAATAATGAAATGAAATGAAAAAACAGGCTTGTCTTTGTGATCACAACAAGCCTACTTTTGTCTTACTGGTTTGAATTTTGAGCAGACACACCAGGGATGTTGCTGGTTCAGGTCATAAGCTATAAAATCAGGTTGGGTTCTCAAGGAAATGAAGACATCTAAGGATATGGGTGAAGAGAGAACACCCTGGGGCATATCTGATGCCTGTTCCTTATACTTTGCTGGATATTTCTGCTGACCTCCTGAATTCATTTATTTGTCTTTGTGTTTTCCTCCTACAGATTGTATCTTTTTCACAAAAATCCCTCCTTTTTCTTTCTATGTAAATCTCTACTGAAAATTAGCTATCAAAAAATGGCATTTTCAGGAGTCACATTTAAATTTCTAAGGTATTTTATGTGTCTTAGAAATTTACTGTCAGAAAAAAAACTTGTCTTTCATATTTAAAAATATCCCCTTTTCCCTTTATAAGCCAAGAGTTGTTGCTGTTTTGCTTGGGGCTAATCTCTTTTGTTTTTTCAGGGAGAAACTTTGGCAAATTTCATTGCAGTAATTTTGTATGCCAGTCTGGTTATCAGTTTACTGAAAACAAAATGATAGTAAGTTAGATAGTTTAGGGCATTGTCCAGGAGATATCTAAGTCCAGTAAATATCAAAGTTTTTGTTGTTTTAGGGTAAGGTCAATAGCAAGGGTCAAGTATTTGACTTTCTGGAAAAGTGAAACAAAAGTTTTAAACATCTAACATAAATATTTTGTATTTTCATTCTTAAATCTGGTACACATTTATGACTTTTATTGTTCTTTTCAATATATCTTTATTCTGTTGCTCAGATTCCTTCAAAATTTAATGAGAAATCAGAATTGGTAAAGTAATTGTTAAGAGTCACACACACACAGGGACACACATAAATTTTCTTTTATTACTGAAGGTTAAATGAGACCTAGTAATTTTCCTGGAATTTCATCTAAACTTTTTCATTTATAGAAGAAATAATCACAACTCATTGGATTGTGCAATATATGAGACCAATTTTTTTCTAATCCCTTTGAATTCATAAACTAGCTTCATATGGGTAGACTAATACACAAAGTATTTCTTGTTATTTTCCATCACAAAATTTCATTAAAATATAATCTAAAGGTGATTCCATTTTTAGTTTCTTGAAGGAATTCCATATTGTTTTCCACAGAGGCTACCCCAGTCTGCATTCCCACCAACACTGTACTAGGGTTTCTTTTTCTCCACAACCCCACCAGCACTTACGTTTTGTTGATTTGTTTATGATGGCCATTCTGACCAGTGTGAAGTGGTATCTCATTGTGGTTTTAATTTGCACCTCTCTGATGGCTAGTGAGCTGAATATCCTTTCATATGTCTCTGGGCCTCGTATGTCCTTCTTGGAGAAGTGTTTGTTTGGGTCCTTTGCCCATTTTTTAATTGGATTGTTTGTTCTTAGCAGCACAATTTACAATAGTCAAGCACAGGAAGCAGCCTAGCTGGCCATTAGTAAATGAGTGGATCAATAAAATATGGTATATTTACACAATGGAATACTATGCAGCAGAAAGAAAGAAGGAGCTCTTACCCTTTGTGACAACACAAATGGAACTGGGAAGCATTATGCTAAGTGAAGTAAGCCACGTGATGAAAGGCAAATGCCATATGATCTCACCTTTAAGTAAAACCTAATTAACAAAACAAACTGGCAAGCAAAATATAGCCAGAGGCATTGAAATCAACAGTGATCTGACAGTAACCAGACAGGAAGGGAGAGGGAAATAACATGGGAAAGAAGGGAAAAGAACATAAATGAAGCTATATGAGGTACTCATAGATGGAGCCAAGGGGATGTGGGATTGAGGGTGTGAGGTGGGTGTGGGTAGGGCAGGGGAAAGTGGTGGTGGGAAAATGGAGACAATTGTATTTGAACATCTATAAAAAATTGAAAAAAATCTAAAGAATGTTAAACTGTTTAGGACAAGGAAGGAACACATTAATGATTTCCTAACAGATATTGTGCCAATAATGACTGTTACTGGAGTCTTCTTAATTACTACATTGAGCTCTCTAAAGTAAATTGAATAATCAATTATTGAGTACTTCCTGTAGGCACACTACTGGGAGTTGTTTATAATATTGGCAGAATATGGCTTCTAAATGTGAGGAAAGTCATCCAAACTATAAGGGATCAGACAAATACACATATTACCATAATTCAAAGCAGAATTTGATAAGTGCCAAAATACAAATAAAAACTACTAGGAGAGCTTATAGGATGTGGTTGGTCAGACACAAGGATCAAGCAAGGCTTCATGACAGTGATGGCATTTGAACTGGTCCTTTTGAATGTTTAACAGGTAGTCCTCCTAGATGACCAAGCATTAGCAGTAGAATAATGTGAAGCAAGCATGGTGAATGTAATTTAGGGAGTTCAATTTCTCTCTTTAGTATAGGTCTTCTTCACCATACCCATGGGAGAAATGAATGCAGATATGATGACATGGGCTAAATAACTGACTGTACATCCAGAGCATACTTCTCCATGGGTCAGGAAGTGTCCTCAGATGCACCTACACATTCTGCTTCTAACTTGTCATAAAATTTGGTGTAGGTTTCCAACTTTTAGAGTATACAAGGTATGTCCAGAAGGTATTGAGCCATATAACATGAAAAATAGAGACATTTATTGAAGAAGATATAAGAAATATTGTACATAAGAAAGTAGTGCTACAGTCCCCTTCAAAGTAGGCACCTTGGGATCTCACACAGTTCTCCCAATCTTCATCAGCTGCCCCAACATATTCTCCTGATCTCATTGACAATCTGAAATCTCTTCCTTTTCAAAAGTGATTTTAGTTGGAAAAGCCAGAAGTCATAGGGCACCAAATCTGGTCTCTGGGGAGGCTGAATCACCTGGGTGATTTGATTTCACAAAACATCTCTGCACGAGATGTGATGCATGAGCAGATGTGTTGTCATGATGAGGCTGCCAATCATTAGTTGTCCATAGCTGTGTCCCTCTTAATCATTGGAATAGTTTTTGCAGAGGCATGTTCAAGCTTAATGCAAAATTAGATGCAGATTCATTGCTCTACTCTCTCAGTCATTTTGAATGTGACAGCCACATAGTACACTCGCTCACTCAATGGTGTCTGTCACCCCCACTGACTAGTACAGTGAAGTCATCATTGTTCATGCATGTGCATTCCAGTCCACTCTCCTTGGCTGCCACATTACATCAATGTCCCCCAAACCATTCTCATTTTATTAACAATGGCTGGGCTTTTTTCAGACAGACTATGTATAAATTTGTTTGAGTATATATATAATTGAACAAATTTATAAACTTCACCAAAACGATACATAGAAAACAATCTGTCCATTTTCATTTGTATAAATAGTAAATTTACATTGGAGTCTGTGTATATGTGCAGTAGTTGCATAATCATACATAGATTTAAAATTAAAAAACAGTGAATTAAGTTGTTTAGTCTAAATCTCTTTGACAAAATACTTGATTTATTACCAAGGACCTTTGGATGAGGGAAGAGTCTAGCAGGAACCTAAAGGATTTGTAAAACTCCAGGCTGATTGTGAACCAGGACCTGACAAGTGACTGAGAAGTTCAAAAGATTAAAATAAGCCACACAGCCCATGTAAGAGTTCTGGTCTCTTACATGCTAGGAGTCAAGTTTACTGTCTCACACACCTAAAGGATGATTACTTTGATCCGAAGATATGTGAACAGTGAATTCTGGGAGCAAGGGAGAAAGAGAAGAAGAAAAATAATTCTTTTCTCTTCTGGATCAGTTAATACAGAGATTCTGATTTTGGAAGTATCACCCTATTCAGGGTGTTTGTTACCATTCTCTATGCTATGTTCTCTTAGGAATAACATTACATTTACACATGTAATTCCAAAACTGTGTTTAGTTTTCACTTCTGCCTTCTCGTCTAGAATGAATGAAAAGAAATAGATGTGTATATATACAATATAATCATCTTCAATTCATGATTACTTTATAAAGCTATCATGAGAATGAAAATTTATTTTTTGTAAACATCTTGACACATTTGATGAGAGAACTATAAATATGAAAATAGGTGAACCAAATATCCAGTTATTTTGAAGGCCTAGCCTAAAGATATATAGCTTGCTTGAACTGTGGCAGGAAAAGAAACTGCTCTCTGTAACACTTGCAAGTTTTGTCGAGACAAAAGCTGAGTAAAAGTTATTTTTAGGTAAGGATCTGGCTAGCAAGACGTTGCTATGTAACGTTATCTGAAGGTCACTAAACTAACCTTGCTCCTGCTTCTGAATGCTTGCTTTCAGCAGCTGGTTCCCCCTCCCTTTCTGCCTGTGTAACTGGTATATAAAAAGGAACCCTAACCCAGCCTTTTTGGCTCAGGATTTGTGAATTAACCCCCTCTTGAGCCCCACAAGTAATAAAGTTTGTGCTTCGTTATCTCTCTGAGTGTGGGTGGATTTTCCACAACATTTTGGTGCATTGGTCAGGAAATCCCTCACGCGAGCAGGTATTTTGCCTTCAGTGAAGGCGACCGGGGGAGTCAGCAGGGGAGCCCTGCCGCAGGGGAGGAGCACGTGCAGTGGTGATTCCAGGGTTCCTGGGGCAGAGACTCCCCGTGCGGTGTCCCTGACCGCTCTAAAACCCTGGTGGAGGGGAGAGACTAACCATGAACTGTTGGAGGCGCCAATCAGGAATCGGTTAGTGCCGGGACCAGACTCGAGTACTGGGGAGGGGGGGGTTGACCACCCCCCAACCAGAAAATTCAGGAGTCTGGGCCAAGACCCAGACCATCGGACTCCGACTGGAGGGAGAACTGAGTGACCTACTGTGTGTAAATGTATTTGTAACTCTATGGGCCGGCCAGGCTTACGGAGTCTGATTGGGCCCCCTACCTGCGGCGGGCTTGTGAAAGATCCCCTTTTCCTTTGTTTGTCTGCATCAGTTGGGAGAATTCATCATGGTTTGCAGGGGGTTTCTGGTCCAGTACTATTTTGCATGTATGTGGGTGCGCCGCCATTTTGGGTAAAATGGAGGACGAGCCATGTGAGTGCCCCCCCCAGGGTGGAGGTGCATGGTTGTCGTCATCTTGGATGATGGATCACGTGAGAGCCCCTCCATCTTGGAACTGAGCAAGGTGCCAGGCTAAGGGCTCTCTCTCCAGACTGCATCCATCTGGTTCTCTGTGTAACTGGTTCTGATATGAATGGCTCTGAAGGACATGTACTGAGGTTTAAGGAAAACATCTGGTCTGTAGGGTATTTGCAGGGTCTGAGCTTCAAAAAACTACAGAATGTCCCTGCAAATCTAGGGAATTTTAGTGAAAGGTACCTGCAGTGCCAGGGACTTTTGGCTGTCCTTCCCAGAGTGGGAAAGAAACCAGGATTAGAAGAATAATGGTTAAATCTGAATGAGTAAAATTATGTATAAAGAATGTAAAGTTTTAAACCTGGAGTAAAGGAAACCTCAACTAATTGTTTTCTGGTTTTGTGGGAAAACAGAAGGGTTGTTTCTGATCAAAAACCCTCTGTACATAAAATCTGTTTAAGGTTGCCTGTAACCGGTTGGGGAGGATGCCTTTGCCACTCGGGACCCAGGAAGGGTCATTTGGGGCTGATGAGTGCTTCAGCCAGAGGCAAAGCAGCATGTCTCTGCCAAAAGACCGGGCCTGAAGGAGCATGTCTCTGTGTGAGAGAATGCCCCTACCTGTGTACTGTTCTGGAAACTCTGTGTTTTGGGTTTTGCTCTCTATCTGCTGTGAAGAGAAAATAAAGGATTCCAGGGAAGGCTAAAACTTCACACTCTGTAAAAAAGTAAATTATATATATGTGTGTGTGTGTGTATATATATATATATATATATATATATATATATATATATATATATAGTAATATATTACTATATATTACTATATATAGTAATATAGTTCTCTATATATATTTACTTCTATATATATATAGAAGGTCTGTGGGAAACTGTAAAGATAAATAGAAAAGTTTTAGAAAGGAATTATGTGATGTTAATAATAAAAGGTATAAGGCATGGAAATACACTCTTGGTGGATATCAGAAAATGTATAAAAAAATAAAAGGGTTGTAAATGTTGCAAAAGTCTGTAGAAGTAAAGGTTTTAAGAAGACTGGTAAATATCAGAAGGGAAAAGATTTTCCTTCAGGCTTTGTATTTTTCTCCCTACCTGATCCCTCCAGAATTTGGCATTCTGAAGGAGTAAGTGAAAACAGACCAATAAGACCAGTAGTTAATAGTGGTTTTGTTAACCAAGACTTTGACTGAAACAGCACATCTGATGGAGGCATGTATGGGTTCTGGTCATCACCAGAAAGACCTGAGGAACTGGGATTGACTGGTGAAGCTAGTGTAAGCCCACGGAAAAAGCCTGGTACTTTGGTTGGTTGTGCAGTTCATGGCAGTCTTTCCAGGAAAGGAATGAAGGTTCCTTTCATGAAAGATGGCCAAAAAGGAACCTGTGGGCACAATGAAAACCTCAAGGATCTGAGTAAAACAACTGGTACAGGTGAAGCCAGATGGTGGATGTGTGGCTCTGCTTCTGTGCCCTGAGGGGCAGACCGAGAAGTCAATCTGCAGGTTCCCTGTGTAAGTTCCAGCAAAGCAGAATTAAAGATCATAAGTAATTCAGGCTGCTCTTGGTGTGTTTATGCAAATGAACAGTCAAAATAAAAAACAGAGCTCAAAGTAGTTCCTTTAATAACAGTGAGGGTGATCTTAAGGAGAAAAATTACGGTTCAAGGAAAATCACTGTGCTCAGTATTAAACATCAGAATAACGCAGCTAACTGTCTTAAAAGTTTGTTTTCATTTGAAGGTTAAAACTGGTTTTGTAATATCATCAAAATGTACAATTTACAGGTATAAAGGAACTGTCAAATTGCCATTGCTGAATGTCATTGCAGGAAAGACCTGGCAACTGAATGCCTTCCCAAAAGACAGTCTCACAGGCACAGAGACTGGTTTGGGGATTGTTGTGTAAATTAACCTGTGTGTTCTTCTGTTTTCATAGGACGTATGCCTATGACTTCATTACCTGAGTGATTGGTTGCAATATAGGCCTCACTTAAGGAGCCCATTTTTCATCATCCCCCCCTGGAGCTCAATGGTTTGGCTAAACTAACTGGTTGGGTTAGTAAGCAGTTTGGGCGATCTGTGGGCTTCAATTTAAAACTGATTTTCCCTTTTCTGTCTTAGTAGCTTGACAGGAAAGGTTTAGATATCTGAAAGGAGGGAAATCATAATATATTCCCTCAGCCTGAGTAAAGTATAATGGACCACAAAAGCTTTGGGTAAGTGTATCATGCCTTATACACCTTCCTTCAGATAAGCCATACATAAGCCTCTGCCTTTGTCATTTAATGGTTATGATTTAATTGTGCCTTCCAACTCTTTCCAAATCTGTCACCTCCAGAATATAACCAGGATGCCAACAGTCCAGTAATGCCAGCCTTTGGACACCGAGCCTGCAACTTCCTGGTAACAGCCAACTGACCAGGATTCTGTAAGGTCCTTCCCCTTACAGGAAGGACTCCCTCTGTGCTGCACCCCCTTTCAGGGCACCCCAGGCCCATGGGTAGGTAAAACAACGTCCATTTCCAGCCAGAAGCAGTTACAAGAAGATGAGACCTTCGTCCATTGTCCTTTAAAAGAATTTAAAGTGGGTATATATCTAAAATGAAAAATTGTTGCAAGGTTCAGCCAAGGGGGGGGTACCCCAAATGGGCATTTGGGACGGGGTCCAAAGCTCAAGGTGTCCAGGAAATTTTAGGATGTCTTCACCCCTTCCCCATAGGTGTAAGTTGGGGGAGGGACACACAGAGCAAAATATGTGGGGCTGTTTTGTGCAGCACCAGCTTTACAGTTGACCCATGGCATGGCCATTTAACATGCCTATACCCTTTGGCTGGTCACTTGGATATGCTAAATGGCTATGGCCATGCTCTGGGCCAGGAAGAAAAGGAAAGACTCCCCTGCCCAGGATGTGACTGGGAGTCAGGTCCCCCGAGTGGGGGCTTGAAAAAATTTGCTCCATAACCTGAGGCCACACCTGCCCAGACCCATGATAGCAGCCAGACAGGAGCAGGTACTGGCCTGTCCAGGATCTGTGGGCTGTCTACAAAGCAGCTGACAACTGCCACCCAGTGGTCCCGAACCCATACACCCTCCCGAGCCAGCTTTCCCCAACAGCAACATGGTTTACCTGCCTTAATCTGAAGGATGCCTTCTCCTCATTCCTGTGGCATCGTCCAGCCAACCCATTTTTGCCTTTGAATGAAAAGATCCGCAGACAGCGGTCAAGACTCAGTTGACCTGGACTAGACTGCCCCAGGGGTTTAAAAGCTCCCCAACCCTATTTGGGGAAGCCCTAGCAGGAAACCCCTCACTAAGGGGGGATGAACCTGATAATTCTGCAGTACATGGACCACCTCCTCCTGGTGGCCCCATCCCAGAAACAGTGCCAGGAGGGAACGCACACGTTGCTGAAGTACCCCCTACAGTCATCTGCACAGTCCTCTGTCATGGCCCTTCTCGTTGCTCTGTTGGGGTCGCCTGCCCCAGTGGCCTGCAAGCTCCCTTGGGGCTCTGGTAATGTCGCCAGGTGCAGAGCTCAGCAACCAGGCTTGCCGGGAGTACTCACAGTGTGATCAGGGGTGAGGACAGAAAATGGCAGAGTTGCCAACGCCCTCCAGAACCTTGTCTAATTTCTGAGGAAAATGCTCGTTCTCCTGAGGAAAAGCCAGCCTGCATTCTGTGGCTATGGCAGTCGGCCCTACTACCAGGCTTTGAAGGGTCCGGACATTAAGAAAAAGCCTTCCAAAGTATTAAGAGGTGCCTCAGTAATGGTCCTGCCCTCAGACTGTCAAAGCCGGGGCAGCCTTTTAATCTGTATACCCACAAGAGAGACAAGGTAGCCCTTGGGTCCTGGCCCAGCCTCTCAGACCATGGCAACACCTGGTGGCTCACCTGTCTAAGCAGTTGGACCATGCCGCCACCGGCTGGCCACCTCGTCTGAGGGCAGTCACTGCTGCCATAACCCTGTTGTAAGGGGCATAAGTGGCTGTCGAACCCCAGACTGACTCAATACCAGGGCATCCTCCAAGGAAACCCGAGGGTGCATGTTAAGACCATGAAACAAGTCAATCCAGCCACCTACTTACCGGCAGAACCTGGAGAGCTGGACCAAGACTGTCTTAGAGTAACCAAAGAGGTCCACGCCAGCTGGCCAGACCTCCAGGACCAGCCCCTGGCCCAACCTGATGTTGATGTCACCCACTACATGGATGGAAGCAGCTATATGGTTGAGGGGAAAAAAGTCTCTGAGTTTGCAGACCAGAAAACTGGACTGCCCTGGACAAACTTACTGCTGCAGGAGTCACCCTTTGGATCTACTACAGCCGGGCCAAGACAGCAGTAGATCCCGAAACCCCGAGGACTAGGCCTGTGCCAAAACCCATGCTAAGACGCTGGAGGACGCCAACCAGTAAAAAAAGATGCCAAGAAATAGACTGTTGTTCCACAGGGTATCTGACTTTAATTGGCACCTTCACAGGAGCATTGACAATTGGACTAGTGACTGTGGCCCCTGAGAAATGGAATCCCTGCAAAGCGGGTCACCCTAGAAATAGTTTGTCTATGTTTAATCTCTGTATTTGGGTTTATTGTATGCTTTGCTTAACAAATGCGGCCCCTGTCTCAGCTGCAGCCTGCAAATGTAATACCCCCAGGCATAGGATTGTGCTCAGTGGTAAAGTGGTCTCTTACTATCTCCCAGGGTCAGCTTTCAGCTCCTCCACTGACATGCCATCGGGTTGCATTCAGTCACAGCAATCCCTCTGCACTTGGGGAGGGAAGATATACCAGACTGGAGTAACATCCAGGACCATGAAGTACTAGACCCGGAGGTGTCAGGCATATAGAACCCTGCATCCTCTGGACATTAGTCCAACACCTAGGGCTACAGTGACTCATAGGGCAGCCACCCCAGTGCTAGCCCTCCAGTGGTAGCAACACCAGTATCAGCAGTTGTAACCCTCCCAAGGACCTCAGCCTTATAGCCAGGTATTAGTGATGCTAAAAGGGATAAAACACCTTATAGCATCAAAGGGGGAAATGTGGCAGGAAAAGAAACTGCTCTCTGTAACACTTGCAAGTTTTGTTGAGACAAAAGCTGAGTAAAAGTTATTTTTAGGTAAGGATCTGGCTAGCTAGACGTTGCTATGTAACGTTATCTGAAGGTCACTAAACTAACCTTGCTCCTGCTTCTGAATGCTTGCTTTCAGCAGCTGGTTCCCCCTCCCTTTCTGCCTGTGTAACTGGTATATAAAAAGGACCCCTAACCCAGCCTTTTTGGCTCAGGATTTGTGAATTAACCCCCTCTTGAGCCCCACAAGTAATAAAGTTTGTGCTTTGTTATCTCTCCAAGTGTGGGTGGATTTTCCACAACAGAACCAGTGAGGTTATTTCCCACCCTGAATTCCTGGTCTTAAGTATCTCCTCCTCTTCCACACACCATATAGGCTGCTAATGACTTAAAAACATTCTTTTACAAAGTGTCAAAATAAAGAACAACAACAGCTCTCCAACTACCTCACATGGCCTACAGGTAAGCTTCAAACTCTTCAAACTCCATTTGTCTCCAAAATGCAGCTGTTCCTTCCAACATTCTTTAACATTTTGTTTGATTACTCTAAACATTCAGGAGTTCCCAGCACCTACTTTGTCTGTGGCCCAAAGAAGCTCCTTGCTCTCAGAGAGAGGTCCTCCTCTCTCTACATAGCTTTTTTGTAACAGGGTGCAGCCAAGAGGGGGGCCTCAAATAGGGATTTGGAGTGGGGTCCAGAATTCAAGGTGTCCAGGGAATATTAGAAAGATATACAGGATGTTCTCCCCCCTACCCCTCCCCCCCCAGTGAGAGCTGGGGGAAGGGGCACATGGAGCAGGAACACACAGAGCTGTTTTGTACAGCAACAGCTTTGCAGCTAACCCCTGGCATGGTAATTTAACATATCTATAACCTTTAGCTGGTTTCATAGATATGTTAAATAGCTGAGGCCATGCCTTGAAGCCAGGAGGATGGGAGTGACTTCCACCCAAGATGTAACTGGGGGGCAGCTCCCCCTGGTTACAGCACCTGTGTGAGAGCTTGGAGAAGACTGGCTCCATGACATAGGGCCACACCTGCCAAGACTCATGATGGCAGCCCAGTAAACCTGGAATAATACAGGAATGCTGGCAGGTATAACTGATTGTAGGAGGAGTCAGAAATGGGTGTGCAGAGGAAGGTTGGCTCGGGGATTTAAACCCAGACTCAGCAGCCATGCAAGGAGAGAACCATGCAGTTTTGCCAGAGTGGGGACCCCTGCAGCTTTGATGGGGGAACCATGCAGCTTTGGCCAGAGTGGAGACCCCGCAGCTTTGGGGTGCTCCCTTTGGCCACATGGCTTAAGAAGTAGGAGAGACTTTGCCTGGAAGAGGGGTGCAAGGACTTTTATTGGTGTACCATGAGAAGGTGCCACATGGCTTTGGATTAACTGAAATCCTGGTAGGGACACAACTGATGGTGCCAGGAGCCTGGATCACAGACCTCTACTTTTCCTAAGATAGTGTACCCCAGTTTAGGGCAGAGGGAGAAGGAAGCACTGTGTGCATCTATGGGTATCCTAAAGGACTTTAATATTTTAACAAAGACATTGGGTCACTACTTTAAGTTATATAGCTTTAAATAAACATTTCCTTTCCTTTTCACAAATCTCTGGCATTGAGAGATGTCTCTCCTCTCGTGGCAGACAATGAAAACCTAGTGGGGGTACTTTCAGTAATAGTATATTGTACCCCCCTTGGATCTGTTTCTGTAATTTTTCATTAACTGGACTGGCTGCTCAAAAGAAAGTTTCCTATTAGAGGCTTTGCTCAGGGACTTTGCTCAACATGTATACCTGTCAATGTGTTGTGTTTTTTTTTTTTTTTGTGCTGAATATGCATCCATCCTTAAAGGCCTAACATCTTCCTCAATTAAAAAAATGTGTTGAGTTAGACTAAATTCCACCTATTATGCTATTGCTTATTTTTATTGTTTTATTTGTGTTATTATTTTTTAATTTTATTTATTTTTGGAGACTGGAAGGGAGGGAGAAAGAGAGGCAGAGAAACATCAATGTGTGTTTGCCTCTCATGCTCCCTCTAGGGGGGCCCTGACCTGCAACCCAGGCATGTGCCCTGACTGGGGAATCAAACTAGTGACCCTTTGGTTTGCAGGGTCACTAGTCAATCCACTGAGCCACACTGGCCAGGGCGTGTTTGTGTTATTATTTTTGTGTTTTTGTATTTGTATTGGACTCATGCTTGTCAGCTGTCTGCTGTTCCTATCACATAGCTATTCTATATAGATTTATTTCTGTTAGCCTTTTCTTTCACAAATTAATCTCTCTATTCCATTAATCATTCCTATCTTCCTTCTTTGAACTTAATCTAATTTGTCTGAGTTTTTCTTTCTTTCTCTTTCTTTCTTCTTCTTCTTCTTCTTCTTCTTCTTCTTCTTCTTCTTCTTCTTCTTCTTCTTCTTCTTCTTCTTCTCTCTTTCTCTCTCTCTCTCTCTCTCTCTCTCTCTCTCTCTCTTTCTCTCTCTCCCTCTCTCTCTCTCTCTCTCTCTCTCTTTCTCTTTCTCTCTCTCTCTTCTTTCTTTCCTTTCTTTCTTTCTTCACATTGAAGTTTACAGAGTAAAATATTCCAAAAGGACTCATGTCAAAATCTGGGAACAAATGATCCATCTCTTTGTGTTAACTGAACTTAGTCATAAATGTGCAGATCTCATTCTTATTGCTTCTCATGCACACTTCTAGCTGAACATATTATATATAATTGTCCATTTACACTCTACCTCACTAGATGGGGAAGTCTGAAAAGACAGGGTGTGTATAGTTACCCAGGAGACATTTTTTGATTTAAGTGTTACACGTTTGTGGAACTTTCTGCTATAACATTTACTATTATTATTACTTTTGTAAGAAAACAAAGTATCTACACTAGAATTTTCAAACACCTGAATATTACTATTAGAATTTTAGACCATTACAGCTGTCTCGTTGAGTTAGACCTTTCTTCCAGTAAATATCAATTTATTGCCTACCATCTCTCAACCCACTTTTCTTGTTGTTGTTCTTGCTTTGTGATAATGGGACTGGATCTTGTAACTCCAGTTAGCACTACTAGTGTCTGCCAGGGGGTGCTAGAGGGAACTGAAAGGCACAGAAAAGGATGGGCTTCTATTTTCCAGGTTCCACGTGCTTTTCTTCTTGTTCTTCCTGCATGGGGTCAGCACCATGTGGAGGACCCATTGATAGATGCTCACTGACACCCTAGCAGGAGGCTCCCTACTAATTAACCTCAGCCTGCCAATACCACAACAAACTCCCCCCAAACCCCCACCCCACCCCCACAGTAAGCTGCAGCCACACACCCTCTTTAGTGGGCTGTGACCCTTAGCCCAGGAAAGAGGCAAACACCCCTGGTTTATTCCTTCTTTGGTTCTCTCCCTCAGCCACAGAGACAGTAAGGGTTCCCTCATTTGCTTTTCTTTTCCTTTCCTTTCTTTTCTTTTCTCTGTCTTTCTTTTCTTTTTTAACCCTCACTTGAGGATATATTCATTGATTTTAGAGAGGAAGAGAGGAAGAGAGAGAGAAAGAGAAACATTGATATGAAAAAGAAACATTGTTTGCCTCCCATATGTGTACTGACTGGGGATTGAATTTACAATTTAGGGAATCAAACTCACAACCTTTTGGTGTACAGAATGACACTCCAGCCAACTGAGCCACCCAGTCAGGGCTGGTTCCCTACATTTTCAATTCTGATAGACTTCTGCTATCTCTCTTACCTTTTTTAAGTAGCTAACCATATTTTACTACTTAATAATTCCTCATACTAAATTCTCCTTTTAAAACAACTGATGTGGTGTCTGTCTGCAGTTTCCTGACTGGACCTTGAGTAACATAACCCAGTGTAAGAATTCTTATAGTCTACATATTTGTGCCCTGGCTGGTGTGGCTCAGTTGGTTGGAGCATTTTCTCATAACTGAAAGGTTATTGGTTCCATCCCCAGCTAGGGCATGTACAATCCTTAGTCCAGGTGTATATGGGAGACAATCAACCCATATTTCTCTCTCACATCAATGTTTTTCCCTCTCCCTCTCTCTCTCCCTTCTCTCTCTCTAAAAAGCAATGAAAAATGTTCTTGGGTAAGGATAATAATAATAATAACAACAATTATAATAATGTTAACAGTGAACACTTGCTCAATAGTTAGCATTTATCAATAACTGTTCAAGGTTCTTTACATATATCAAATTATTTAATTGTCTTAAAAATCCTGAGTTTGTATTAATATTATCTTGAGAGAACCAAGGCATCAACAGGACCTACTGAGGTCCAGAGCATAGCTCGTATCGTCTGCCTTACCAGATATTGACTTAAGAAATATTTAGGCATTTTTTGTCAATATTCACTACTAAGATTTCACTACCATAAAGCTAATGGAGATTAATTAACTTTAAAGAGGAGATTAATTATTATACCGGACTTTCACTTTTGAGGCATCCTTGGAAATATTTAGCTTAGTGTATTTCAGGAAAGTTTCAGACATGTTTTAAGCAACTGGAATACATGAAGATAAAGGAACTTAGAATGGCAAGCGGTTTCAAAGCAATGACCCTATAATGAAGATGGTTGGATTAAACAAGGATATTTGGTCTAGAGAAGAGAGGCTTTGGGAAGGAAGGCAGTCAATTGTACAGATATGCAAAAGGTTGGCTAGTGGAAAAAGCACTGAATTTGTTCACTGTGGCCCCAGATACAGAATGAGTATTAAAGAGCAGCAATGACAAGGAAAAATATTACTACTAAACAACCAAGACATAGAAGAATGCATTCATAATACCTTGAGCTGCTCAGTTTGGGGTAGAGATAAGAATCAGTAGAGAATCATTAGAGGCAAAACATCATGTGATCTAGCACAACCGTGGGTAACAGGCATGCATACCTCAAGAAGAGCCTTAAGATTATCTGCTATGGATGTCATAGAGCAGAGAATTAATACAATCAAATTACGAAGATCAAATTCCATTGTCAACATGGAAAATTGTGCTCTTCTCGTGCTTGGTTAGAAGTGGGTGACAAAGTCTGGCACCCTCTGTCTTTGGCACTAGTACCAGTCTTTTGACTCCTTTCAAATGGATACAGGATTCAAGAAGAAATCAAATGGAACTTTTATATTATCTAGGAAGAAATAAGAACACTTATTCTAAAACCTACGGGACACAATGAGAATCTGACTCAGAAAAATTAATAGTTTTACATACTTTAATTGTTAAAGAGGAAAAATAAAAAAGAAATGAACTCAGCCTTAATCTCATTTGAAAAAGAGCAACATCAGAAGTAAATCTCAGCCAGAGAGAGAAAATTAATATTGGGTTGAAGTCTGAACATCTATAAACATAATCTGGGACTGAAAGAAACAAAAGGAAAAAAATATGATTTTTTATCAGTAGTAGATTTTTATTTTTATGCTAAAGAGTCATTTGATGAAATTTGAGACATTCCTTATAGTATATTTTAGGTAAAAAAAAACAAACTTAAAACTAGTTAAACAAAATACATATGGTTCCAAAACAAGAAGAAATTATTGTCTAAACAAAAAATAGTAAAATTGTTTAAATTAAAATTAGGATGATAGCTTTGTTCACATTTATTATTCAAAATATCTTGAAGGTTTTGGCAATCTTAAATACTGTGTCTATGGCACACATGTCCTTGGTTTTTAAAACTTATTATTAAATTATTATTCTATAACCACAATTTTCTTTTTATTTTTTTGAAATATAAATTTTATTGATGTCTTTTAAAAATTATAACATGTTTGAAAGTTTTTTATTTAATTGAAAATTTTAAATGTAGTGCTATAGAATTGTTAATGTTATCTTAACATCATTTTAATATCTAAAATTTATGTAGTGCTGAACCCTTTTTCATTCCTTATAAGTTAATTGTACCTATTCTACATCAGCCTTGCTAGTGATCTATTAACTTTATTAGTCTTAAAAAACAACTCTAATTTGTTGATATTTTTTATAATTTCACTAATTTATAGTTTACTCTTTCCAATCTTTACATTTAGTTTGGGTTAATTAGCTTTTTTTAATACTTTGATTTTCATTGTTGTTCAAGTACAGTTTTCTGCTTTTCCCCCCACCCCTCCCCATCACCACAACCTTCCCCACCTCCCTCCGCTGTTTCTACCACCCTTGTTATTGTCCATGTGTCCTTCCTAGTTGTTCCTGTAAACCTTTTACCCTTTTCCCCCTTTACCCCCTACCCTCTCCTTTCTGGTTGCTATCAGCTTATTCCCAATTTCAATGTCTCTGGTTACCTTTTGCTTGCTTGTTTGTTTTGTTATGTTCCAGTTAAAGATGAGATCATATGGTATTTGTCCTACACCGCCTTGCTTGTTTCACTTAGCATAATGCTCTCCAGTTTCATCCATGTTGTGGCAAAGAGGTAGGAGCTCCTTCTTCCTTTATGCTGTGTAGAATTCCATTGTGTAAATGTACCACAGTCTTTTCATCTATTCATTTACTAATGCACACTTAGGTTGCTTCCAGCACTTGGCTATTGTAAATTGTGCTTCTATGAATATTGGAATGCATATCTTTTGGATTGGTGTTTCGGAGTTCTTAGGATATAATCCCTGCAGTGGAAGTGCCAGGTCAAAATGCAGTTCCATTTTTAGTTTTCTGAGAAAATTCCATATTGTTTTCCATAGTGGTTGCACAAACCTGCAATCCCACCAACAGTGCACTGGGGATTGCTTCTCTTTCAACAAGTGTTGGCACTTGTTGTTTGTTGATTTGTTTATGAAGGCCATTATGACCAGTGTGAAGTGGTATTTCAGTGTGGTTTTAATTTGCATCTCTCTGATAGCTAGTGATACTGAGCATCTTTTCAGTTGTCTCTGGACTCTCTTTATGTCCTCCTTCAAGAAGTGTCTGTTCAAGTACTTTGCACACTTTTTAATTTGGTTGCTTTTCTTCTTACAGTGGAATTGTGTGAGTTCTTTATATATTTTGGAAATCAAACTCTTGTCTGAAGGTATCATTGGCAAATATGTTTTTCCATACAGTTGGTTCTCTTTTCATTTTAATGCTGTTTTCTTTTTTTATAAGATTTTTTTTTTTTAGATTTTATTTATTTATATTTAGAGAGGGAAGGGAGGAAGAGAGAGGAACATCAATGTGTGGTTGCTGGGGGTCATGACCTGCAACCTAGGCATGTACCCTGGCTGGGAATCGAACCTGCGACACTTTGGTTCGCAGCCTGTGCTCAATCCACTGAGCTACGCCAGCCAGGGCTTAATGCTGTTTTCTTTAGCTATGCAAAAGCTTTTTATTTTGATGAGATCCCATTTGTTTATTCTTTCCTTTATATTCCTTGCTCTAGGGGACATATCAGTGAAAATATTGCTGCTTGGAATATCTGAGATTTTTCTGCCTATGTTCTCCTGAAGGACTTTAATGGTGTCATGGCGTATATTTAAATCTTGTATCCACCTTGAATTTATTTTCTGTATGGTGTAAGTTGGTGCTTGGGTTTTATTTTTTTGCATGTAATTGACTGGGTCTCCCAATACCATTTGTTGAAGAGGCTATTTTTACTCTATTTTATGCTCCTGCTCCCTTTGTCAAATATCAATTGACCATAGAAACTTGGGTTTATTTCTGAGCTCTCTGTTCTGTTCCATTGATCCATGAGTCTGTTCATATGCCAGTACCAGGCTGTTTTGATTACAGTGGCCTTGTAATACAGTTTGACATCAAGTATTATGATCCCTCCTACTTTGCTCTTCTTTCTCAAAATTGCAGCAGCTATTCGAGGTCATTTATGGTTCCATATAAATTTTTGAAGTGTTTGTTCTATGTCTGTGAAATATGCCATTGGTACTTTAATAGGTATTGCATTGAATCTGTAAATTGCTTTGGGTAGTATGGACATTTTATTATGTTAACTCTTCCAATCCATGAACATGGTATATGTTTCCATTTGTTTGTGTCTTTAAGATCATATTTATTTATTTTTAGAAAGAGAGGGAGGGAGGGAGAAAGAGAAGGAGAGAAATATCCACGTGTGGTTCCCTCTCACATGCCCTCTACTGGGGACCTGGCCTGCAACCCAGGCATGTGCCCTGACTGGGAATCAAACTGGCGACCCTTTGGTTCACAGGCCATTTGAGGCACACCAGCCAGGGCTGTTTGTGTCTTTCTTAATTTATTTCTTCTGTGTTGTGTAGTTTTCTGAGTACAAGTCTTTTACCTCCTTGGTTAGGTTTATTCCTAGGTATTTTATTTTTCTTGTTGCTAAATCAAATGGAATTTTTTTCTTCATCCTTTTCTGTTATTTCATTTTTGGTATACAAAAATTCCTTTGATTTCTGAATATTGACTTTGTATCCCATTGTTATGCCAAATTCATTTATTAGGGTGAGCATTTTTAGGAGGTCTGTAGGGTTTTCTATGTACACTATCATGTCATCTGCAAACAATGACAGTTTTGTTTCATCTTTTCCAATTTGAATGACTCTTATTTCTTTTTCTTGTCTGATTGCTGTGGCTAGGACTTCCAATACTATGTTGAATAGGAGTGGTGAAAGTGGACAGCCTTGTCTTGTTCCTGATCTTAGTGGGAAAGCTCTAAGTTTTTGTTTATTGAGTATTATAGTGGCTGTTCATTTGTCATATATGGCCTTTTTTATGTTGAGGAATGCTCCCTCTATTCCCACTTTGCTGAGTGTTTTTGTCATAAATGGTTGCTGTACCTTATAACATGCTTTCCCCCCACCTATTGATATGATCATGTGTTTTTCATCTTTCCTTTTGTTTATGTGAGGTATTACATTCACTGATATATGAATATTATACCACCCTTGCATCTCTGGGATAAATCCCACTTGGTCATGGTGTAGGATCTTTTTAACTATTGCTGGATGTGGTTTGCCAGTATTTGTTGAGGATTTTAGCGTCTATGTTCATCAGCAATATTGGCCTGAAGTTTTCTTTCTTTGTTGTGTCTCTTTCTGGTTTTAGGATTAGAATGATGCTGGCTTCATAAGAAGACCTTGGAAGTCTTCCATCTTGGATTTTTTTGAATAGTCTGTGAAGGATGGGGGTTATCTTGTCCTTAAATGCTTTATAGAATTCTCCTGTCAAACCATCCAGTCCAGGGCTTTTGTGTGGTTGAAGTTTTTTGATTATTGCTTCAATTTCATCTGCTGTTATTGGTCTGTTCAGGCTTTCTGCTTCTTCTATGACCACAATTTTCTAATGTTGAGAAGTTTGATGTTATCTTGTTAGATATTTGTCTTTGGGTGTGGCTTTAATTTCTGTATTTGAAGGTTTAAGATACTCATTTTAAAAAGTATTTATTGGCTTTTAGAGAGAGAAAGGAAGGAACGGAGAGGGAGAGAGGAAAAATGAGAGAAATATCTATTTGTTGTATATGTGCCCTGGCTGGGGATCAAACCCACAACTTTTATGTATGGGGATGAGGCTTTATCTAACTGAGCTACTCCACCAGAGTTTAAGGCCTTCTTATCCATATTAATTTATTTACCTTCATTTGAGTTCTGTTTTTTCTCACTGTGCTGAGTATTTCTCTATGTGAAAACTTCCATCTTTCAGTTTTAGGGAATTTCTCTCATTACTTATTTGATAATGTCCTGTGTTTTCTCTTTGTGAAAAAACTATTACTAGACACTGGCTTCCTGGAGTTAGTCTCTAATGGTTTTAAGTAATTTTACTTCTTTTCATGTCTTTGACAGTTTCATATTTTAAGTTCCTATTCCACACTTTTATTGAATTTTTCATGTATGCTATAATGTTTTTAGTATCTAAGAATTTTTCTTATTATCCATATATGTATTTTTAATAATATACTTGTCAGAGAAATATGACATTTTCCTATCTCCAGGGATATTATAGGTTTTTAGGGTTTTTGTTTAGTTTTATGCTTTCTATTTTTCTTTATTTGTGTGGAGTTATGATTTAATCTGAGGTTTCTTTCTTTCATGTCAGAGGATTTTCTCAAATAGCTGTCAGTTTTTGGTTGGTTGGTCATATTTCTGAGCAAGGCAGCAAATATTTGAGTGGAAACTCTATGTATGTGTGTATGTGTGCAGGCCTTGGTAACTATTGTGTCTCATTGGAGTGTGATGATGGGTTAGTGTCCTAGTGGTTTATTGAAATCTCTAGGTCTGGGATGCTCAGTTTTCTTACAGAGGGTAAACTGATATGTTTTAAATAAGGAAAGGACTCATTTTGGTTTAATGTTGAAAAATAATGGAAACTTTGGGTCTTCCTTATTTTTCTATAGTTCATTAAGATAGTGATAGATTTTTTTCTTAACTGTGGTACTAGAGGACAGGTTGGAATTGATGTGATTTTTGGTACCTAGCAAACATGTCACATATATTAACTTTCTTTCTAAAGGTGAAAATTATTGCAAAACAGAAGGGGTAGCAGAGGACCAGTAAAGAGGGCATAAGCTCCTTTTTGAAGACATCATTTTAAAAATGAAAGACAAGAAGTAAAAGGAGAAGGCAGGGGAGGGGAAGGAAGAACAGAAGGATGAAGTAGGAGAACTAGGAGGAAAGAGAGGAGGGGTGGGGAGAGTGGAGGAGAGACGGGATAAAGAAAGGTTGAAATGTCACCAGGGCTGTCTAGTCTCCCTTGATGTGGTCATTTTTTAGTTTTTCAGTTACGTCATCCAGTGTCTCTTCTAAGGTACCCTTTGGTGCAGGCCAGTGGAAGTTGCAGCTATCTTCAGAGTAGAAACCAAACCTGCCTGACCATGTTCCATCATGTGTTAATAGTCCCATGACTTTTGTTCATAACTTATCTCCCAAGAGCTATTAAGTAATAATGCCTTGTATTACAGAAAACAGCCTTTTAAAATTTGTCTTCCTTGACACAATACATAGAGTTACCAAACAATGCCTTGTGTAACAGATGACAACTTATTTGTTTTTATCCTCTTCATTAGATTCTAACGTCCTTGAAGGCAGTGACTTGGTCATGTCCAAGGCTTCTCAGTTTATTGTGGTGAAGGACCAGGATTTTATTTTTAAAATTTCCAGTCCAACTCAGACTGATAATTTCATAAAATACAAAATTGTACATGTAGACATCAGCAGTATCAAAATGCTATAAAGTTTCTCCTTTCTGCACTTCGGTAGCCACAAATGGTAAAATCTAGTTCACTGTTTTACTAGAGCTATGTGTTCATAGCTCTAGCCAGAGCTCTAGGCTCTGGCCTTTCCACCTTGATGTCATGCTTTGCCCTGGAGATGGGACCTGAACAGAATTCTGCACTGAATAAATCTCATACAAGAATAATTGATATTCTGAAATAAAGATAAAAATACTGAAAATGAAGTCTTGATTAGAAAGAAAGGGCATCACAGCATTCACTTCCTGTTTTCAACCCTTGGTTTGTTTGTTGAAGGTTTAAATGTTAAGCAATTAACTGTACCCCTAAAAAATAATGTGAATTGCAGAATTTTTCAAAAGATTAGATATTTAAGTTTAAATAATTTGGCACCACCCTTCACCTGTATTTATCAAAAATCAATGTCTAAACCCTTTACTAAACTCCTCAGCAGTGATAATTCAGTTTAGTGATCTTTATAATGTGGAAGGAAGCTCACCACTGAACTGTAGTACCAGCAAATAATTCCTGTCTGGTTTATAGCAGCCACTGTCTTTGTCATCACAGACTATTTTGCACACACATTCATGGTGCCCTTGTTCAAATAATGAATTGACATACTTCGTGAAACTGGACAACTGCTCATTGTACAAAGAGAAGAAGTGTTATCCAATTCTTGCCCACGAGCTCCAAACCAAATTCTGGACACTAAAGGAAGTTGGGGATGAATGCTTTAGTTCTTGGGGCAGCCCTCTGATCTGTGACTTGGCAGTTTCACATGGAATATAGAGCTCTTATACTGGCAGGGGCCTACTGACATGAATGTTGACAATCAAAGGCCCAGGATTAAGGAACACATTTTTTAAAGTAACTTCTCTAGGAAGTTTACTAAAAGCTTCACTTTTTAAAGGCTTTCAAAATTTGTGATATCCAATTGAGCTGTAACATACCCTTTACTGAAATATTGCTAGTGTGACATAATAATTTGATGAATATCTGGGAAAAATTTTTTCTCAAGTGTTTTATTTTTTGTTTTTCACTGAGGTGAAGGGGAAACTAGATTCGAGAGTTTCCTATCAAGGGTCTCCAAAATGACATGAATCAAACCTGTCATGTCATTTTGAAGCTGAACATGACCTTCAGGATCTAATGATGACTTCTGAATGTGACCCAGTAAAATTTTCACCAAAGAAACAATAAGATTTCTAAAACTGTGAAACATTTGGTGGCTGATTTTTTCCTTAATATCTGCCTTAGTTGGCATGCCGAAATATAGCTAGCTGCTCAATGTATTTTTTTCCCCTGATAAGCTCTTCAAGTGCAAGTGATGGGCTTTTGCTAATATTTGGCAGCTATCAGTGAAGTGAGTCTTCAAAACTTTTGCAAGCACTTTTATATACAAATTAGATATCTACAATGACTCTAAAAGCAGTAAATAACTTTTTGTGTACATAATTATTTTCCTGAGTAATTAAAGCCATTATTTAGACATTCATGATGATTGAAGTAAATACAGAACTCTTAAGAGTTCATAAAGTAGAAGAAAGATGGTGTCTGGGGTGTGGGATGCAGCTCAAGAGTCATGAAGGTTGTACCCCTCATATTTCTCCCTAGAGCCACTAACCCAAGTCTCTCCTCAGGCAATTCTAGTCAGCTCTGACCTCCCTCTGTAGGAGCCCAGGTATGAAAATGCAGATCTTACAAAGAATGCCAGATTCATGAAGTCAGTGAAAATGATGTTGGGGAGTCACTCCAATTATCAGCAAAGCCATTTGAATATGATGTGGAACAAAGAAAAGAGAAATCAATGAAGTGAGATTATTTGCCAGATCAATTTCAAAAAATGGAATAACTAGATCAAATTATGGCAAACATGGCCAAACTGCCTGTCCATCAGTAGGAGACTGGTCAAAAAAAATTCGGAATGTTCATATTAGAAAATATTATGCAACCATAAAAAACAATGAGGAGACATTTAACAGGCTGATATGGATACCTTCTGTCATATGCAGGTAAGCTCAACACCCACTGCATTCAGTGATATAGGGCTGGCATTATGCCCTCCTGGCCTCCTGACTCCCAGCCCTTCTTGTCTGAGATGTTCCTATTGTGTCTCTGAGCTGCTCCCCCTGTGTCTCTGGACTCCAGGAAAGACAGTATGGGGCTGAGTATTGGGAAGAAATGCCTCCTTTTTGTAGAGCTGGCTACAAAGGCATAGAGAGTTCCTGTTACAGCAAACATCACCTGGTTGTGAAATATTGTCCATAAACTGTATAGTCACAACATATTTATTGACTGCCACCAAGTACCATATTTACCTCCAGTAATCCTGAATTAAGCCCCTTGGTGTGAATGCTGAGGCCACCTCCCTAGGCTTGCCGACACCATTTACTCAGATATGGATCACTAACTGCAATGGTCTCCAAATCCTTTCCTTCATTTTTGACACCCATTCCCCAATCTCTCTTCCCAACTCTTTCTAAACATCAGTCAGATCATTGTGTCACTCTTCTGCTTAAACCCTTCATAGGCTGTTCATGGCAGAGTCTCAGGGATGCACCAAAAGACTCTGTGCTGGACTCAATAGAGAGACACTAGGAGAGAGAGATGGGGCTTGAAAAAGCAAAAGGTAACAATGTCAGCCCTTCCTCTACAGAGGCACATGCTGAAGATGACTTGGAGGTAGGAGACTGTCCCTATGGCAGCCTTGGGGCCATGAACTGAGGGTTGAGGGGCCATATTTGGGAAGGAGCCTGTGTCCCTAAGTCACCTCATCCAGAAATACTTAGTTTAATGGGATAAACTGGCTTCACACAAAAGCCATGAACTTGTAAGACTCGTGACTGGGTTCTTCTGAATCCTCATAATTGAATGGTCTCTTAGTTCACTTAGAGAGACCCTCCAGTCTTCTGTCACTACACGAACATTGACCAAACACAAGGACAGAGGATGGAGTCTTAGAGAAAGGCGATTCCTGACACCTTTATAGAGAAGATCAGCCTTCCCAGTGACAAAAGGAGCCTTGAAATAAGGAGAGTGAGCCTGATCCAAGGGTGAGGACTTACCACTCTGCTTCAACATGCTCACATGCAGAGGAAGGGGTGTGAAACAGCCACTGTGACTCTCTAGGTTTGCTGGACAGATCCATACAACCCCTAGCTGCAATCCACCCTGTCTACCCTTCAAAGGTATTGCATAGGTAATATCACTTCCTATGTGCACCATGAGCACAGCAGTTAGAAAACACTGTTTTCTAGGATCTGGATGGCCCCTCCTCCCCCAGTCCTAATAATGGTTTACTCCATTTGCTTAGCATTGGTTCATGTAAGCGATGGAACACTCTTCAGGGTTTTGTATGGTCATTTGTGGCCCAGAGGACAATGGCAATCAGAGGAAGAGCTCTGTTACCTGGGGAACTGGGGAAGGCTTGCTACTTGCTACCAATATCTCTGTACTGATCCTGGTGAAACTGTGAGATGTCCCACTGGTTGTGTCTGAAACTTTGAGACAAGACCCAGATATCTTGGGTATCCCTGGGAGATCCTGTTCTGTGTTACTCTGGTGGTTTTCATAATACAGAGTTGGTTAGAAGGTAGTCTAACCAGAATGAATTCCATGGAAAAGTCTGGAAAAAGACTGGACTGATAACACAAACCTACAAAGAAGCCCTCAAGACCTGTGGTGGTGGCCGGTTCTCCCAGGTTACAAACCCTGTGTTTGCTGGCACTGAATAAAAACCTGGACACATTGCCACTTGATGTGGAAGACTTCCTGGAGAAAAGCAAAAAAAAAAAAAATCACAACTGACTGATGATGGATCACTTTCAAGAAGGGATATAGTCACTGCCAGAGACATTAGAATCACACCAATCCCAAGCGACTAATGCAAAACACATCTTGAAAACACCTGAGAACAATGTTCAACACCTTCAGAAGAAAATCACAGGTGGCTTGAATGTACATATTCATTCATTCATTCTAGAGTCTAGAATTGCTCTTCTCCAAATGTGAAGAATGCAAGTGAAGGATGTAGGAGTGAATGCGTCTGAGTGCCCAAAGAAGAGGTGCAACAGCAACTGATTGAGAAAGAGAACCACTTCATTTCTCTGGCTGGAATCCAGCTGAAGGCTATCCAGAGGCCCCAGCTCCTGAAAGAAGGTCCTGTAGAGGCTGGCACCTTGGAAGCAGAGGAAAAGAGAGATACAGGAAGTGACCATCACCCCACCTCCCAATTGGAAACCAATGTGAAGACTATAATATTGGCTGCTAATTTAAAAGTGTACAAAACAATAAGATGGTGGTCAGATAGGTGGGAATCTACTTCCCACTGCGCACAGATAGAACATGTAGCCAATCTTCAGAGGAACAGAGTGAACAGCCAACAGTATCCCAGCATATATGAAGGTTGGAGGCCAAAATTGTAGAGGACATTGAAAAATCAGATGGTAAGGAGATTGGTTTGGGATGATAAAGTCCCTGGGACAAGCATGAGGACCAGGGCAGCTGTAGCCCCAAGTCTGGTGCCTACCAGGCTGGCCACAGGATTCTTGGAAGATAGCCAGGTCAACAGCTCCCTCCCTTGCCAAACAGAGAGGTTTGAGCAGCACCAGGATGGACCTGGATGCTTGAAGTTGCTGGGGGGGAATAAATATGAAGTGACAAACACACAGGGGCAGTGTGCACCTGCTGAGACTGTGGATGCTGGTTGGGTCATTACCAGAGAAATTAGGAAGCCAAGTGACACCTGGATAAAAGAGAAAGTTGGGTCATGATGGACCCTGACCCAGATAGTCTGTGGTCTGGTTGGAAAGTTGGGATGTGTGAGAGGCCAGGCACTTGATTGGAGCAGCAGGCTTGAACAGGAGGAATTTTGTTTTTATTTTTATATTTTTTTATTTTTTTTAAGATTTTATTTATTTATCTTTAAAGAGGGGAGGGAGAAAGAGAGAGAAAAACATCAATGTGTGGTTGCTGAGGGTCATGGCCTGCAACCCAGGCATGTACCCTGACTGGGAATCCAACCTGCAACACTTTGATTCGCAGCCCATGCTCAATCCACTGAGCTATGCCAGCCAGGGCTTAGGATTTTTTTTAAAGGTTCTCAGTTCTCAGTGGCTATTTAGGGAATTCTTTTACAGAGGAGTTCTCCCAGAGTGCCACCCAGACTCCCCTGGCTGCACCCCTGCCTGCTCCACAGCCTCGGAAGTGTCCTGCTTCTGCCCTCCCCTGGCCTCAGCAGTGGGGGTCCCACACCCAGGCCTGTGGCCCCAGTGGTGCAAGTCCCACCCAGCCATTGCCAAGGCTATGCCTCCCTACCCCCACCACAGTAGTAGAGGCCATGAACTCACAGCCAGAGCCCCAGAGGCATGTACCCTTATCTGCTGCAGCAGCTACTGTGGCATTCTCATCCTGAGGGGCCAGACTCGCTCCCTAAGAGGAAGATGAATGTGCCCCACACAGAAGAGAGCATCAAGGTTGAGGGAGTAAGCAGTGCCCAGAAAGCCTTAACTCAGTGGGGGGCTGAACTACCCTGAGGAAACTTTGAGAGTCCCTAGCACCTAGGACAGCAAAAAGCAAGAAGGTGGTATGTGAGTTGCCCCTAATTGGTGCACGTCTAGGACCACACAACTGGTCAACTGAAGAGATAGGCCTGGCGCAGAAGGGCACTGGGGGCCTGGCAGTGAACTGAGGAGCTGGGATGGAGGCTGGGCAACTGTGAAGAGTGCAGCTCAGACCTGGCCCCCCTCAGCACAAAACCACAGGGAAGGAGAAAAGCAAAACCCAATCCACCTTAGCCTACTGCAGCCAAGAAGATCAGCAGGACTTGCTTAGCTTGTTTAAACCCAGCAGGCTTCTTTATCTTTCTTTCTTTTTTCTTTCTCTCTCTTTTTTCCTCACAAGTGAGGCAATAAAACCTGGAGCTGTGAAAGGACCAGAGTCAGACTCAAAGAGGAGTCATCCCAGCAACTGAGAAATTGAGGCAAATTTCACTTTGCTATTCCAGAGAATTTGCAAGTATTATTATTTGCATTATTATTATTTCTCATTATTTTTACTTCTTTTATTTTATTAGTATATTTCATTTCTCTTCTTTCTGTTTAACTTTTTCCCATTTGTATGTTTAATTGAATTGTTTGACTGGTTTTCCTTCTCTTTTTCATAGTATAATTTTAATTTTCCTTTTTTTAGTTCACTTGTGTTCTAATAGCACACTACTCTAGGTTGTGTACTTCCAGTTCTTGTTATTCAGATCACAGAGATTCTTTCATATGATTGTTGCTCCATTACTATTGTAAATAACTGGTGTTCCATACAATTATAAATACAATGCATCATCCCTCCTGGGTTTCAGCTCATTTCACTGTTTTCTTTATTACTTTATTACTTTTGCGGTTAACTGTATTCTCTGGCACACTACACCTATTTTCTATCCCTTACTCTCACTATATCTCACAATCTGACCTCCCTTAAGCTCACAGTCTTCCGGGTCCAACTCACAATCTTTCCCATCCCAACAAGAGTCTTATCTTTTTTCCACCTTGTCAAAAAAGTGGGTAGTTGGATGATATCATGGTTAACATCATACTTATCCTAAGGATTTCCTATCTCTTCTCTACAGGTTGCTACCTTAAGTCCCATAGAATACATTCCTGTTGTCTTAATCTATTTTGCCTTCCCTCCCCAACTGATCACATAAAAAGTAAGTGGGAGTTGTGAACACCAGTGTACCTGCTGGAAGAGAGAACCCACCAGTAAAGGATGCACCAACAGATAATAACAGAAGAAAGTGAAAGAGTGAGTGGAAGCCACACTAACCTCCACCCAGGAGCAATCTGGAATTACAACTAAAAGGTGGAGAAATTACCCAGAAAAAACAACTGAACAATAGTGAGAGAGAAGCCTCAAAACTTTGGACAGACAGAAGAAAAAGCTTCAACACAAACTGTCCACACCTGAACAACAGAATACAAGACATTGTGGGTGGAGTGACCCTCAGTTAACCAACTGGAGGGAAGGACCCACCACAGAAAGACCCAATAACAATCAAAACCCAAGGACATACAGAGAGAAAACATAAATGACAGCCTAAGGCCAATGAACTCAGGAGATCAAGGAGACTGCACTACTGAATCTCACAGGTCCCCAACCACAGAAGTTCACATCGTAAACCCAGGGAGTCAGAACAGATCAATTTAAGAAGCAGAGGGTAACAAGAAGAGTCTCACAAACAATGGGAAAACAAAGAAACAATCCCCAAGTGAAAGGAAAGGAAGAAGCCTCAGGAAGAATGCTAAATGAAATAGAGGTAAGTCAACTATCAGATATGGAGCACAAAGCAATGGTTATAAGGAAGCTCAATGAGTTCACAGTGAATTACCAGAAACTACAGGGAAACTACAATGAACTCACTGCAACCTATATCAGCATGAAAAAGGAAATAGAAACTATAAATAAGGGCCAAGAGAAAATGAAGAATACAATTTCTGAACTGAAGAACACAGTAGAAGGAATCAAAAGCAGGATATGTCAAGCAGAAGGTTGGATCAGTGAGCTGGAGGACAAAGTAGAAAAAAACATCCAGAAAGAGCAAGAAAAGGAAAAGAGGCTCAGAAAGAATGAAGATGAATTAAGAGAAATGCAGGGCAATATGAAATGTAATAATATCCATATAATAGGGGTACCAGAAGAAGAGCAAGGGATAGAAAACCTGTTTGAAAAAGTAATCATGGAAAAATTCCCTAATTTGATGAGAGAAAAAAGCCACACATATCCAGGAAGTACAGAGAGTTCCAATCAAGAGAAACCCAAAGAGGCCCACTTCAAGACACATTATAATTTAACTGGCAAAATTCCAAGACAAAGAGAGAATCTTAAGGGCAGCAAGGGAGAAACAGGAAGTAACATGCAAGAGAGCTCCGATAAGACTAGCAGCTGACTTCTCAATGGAAACAATCCAAGCCAGAAGAGAATGGCAAGAAATATTCCAAGTAATGAAAAACAATGGCCTGCAACCAAGACTACTCTATCTAGCAAGGTTCTTAATTAAAATGGAAGGTGAAATAAAGAGTTTCCCAGACAAAAGAATCCTCAAAGAATACACCTCTTCCAAACCAGGTCTGCAAGAGATGTTAAAGGGTCTGCTTTAAGAAAAGAAAAAAAAATGAGTTAGAGAGAGAGGAACACAGGTGTGAAAAAAATGACAATGATTAAGTACCTATCAGTAATAACCTTAAACATAAATGGATTAAATGTTCCAACCAAAAGTCATAGAGTAGCTGAGTGGGTAAGAAATCATGACCCACACATATGCTGCCTACAAGAAACACACCTCAGGACAAAACACCTACACAGACTGAAAGTGAAAGGCTGAAAAAATATTCCAAGTAAACAGATAGGGGAAGGAAGCCAGGGCAGCAATACTCATATCAGACAACATAAACTTCAAAACAATGACCATAGAAAAAGACCCAAAGGATATTTCATAATACCCAAGGGGGAGGGGGAGGGGCAGGGGGTACATACAGACAACTATAATTGAACAATAATAAAGTAATTTTTTAAAAAAGGAAAAGAAATATTTATAGAGCTGCACACTGTCAGATGTTGTCTATAAATTCTTCACACACTTATATTCACTCTTCTGTGTGTGTATTCTACTTAATTCAAAGTGTGTGTGTGAAAAACATAAATGAAAGCATACAAAACAGAAAATATATCCATAAAACTCTGTGATAAAAATAAATGAATGACATGGTAGTGGGACAAAGGGACCATCTCCAAACAGAACAAGAATCTCTGGAGTCTGAAATTTTGAAGTATAACAGAGACCCAGAAACTCTGGTTGCAACTTCAGATGCAGCCAAAAATACACCAAAAGTACATGTAGCAGATTCTGAGATAATCAGTCAAAGGGCAAAGGCACTGCCTGGAAATTGAGAAGAGGTGTCACCAGGTGTATAGATACATGAAGTATTCCCATCAGAAGAAGCTCAAACTCTACTGGAAGATGGAAGAACTCATGGCAAAGGGATTGGAGAGAACCATCTTCTGTCAAAACAAGATTCTCTTCTATGAGGAAAGAGCTCAAGAAAAGTGGATGACACCTTGACTAGTGTGGCTCAGTGGACTGAGCATTGGCCTGAGATCCAGAGGATTGCTGGCTCAATTCCCAATTAGGGCACGTGCCTGGGTTGCGGACCAGGCTCCTGGTGGGAGGCATGCGAGAGGCAACCACACATGTTTCTCTCTTTCTCTTTTCACTCTCCCTTCCCCTCTCTCTAAAAATAAATAGATAAAATCTTTTAAAAAAGAGAGAGAAAGGTTGATGGCACCTGTCAGTCTAGAGACAGCTCAACAAGCTAAGAAAATGATCACATCAGAGAAATACTGGTTAATGTCCTGTTCAAGTCCATCCCTTTCCCAAATGGACATTTTGCATCTGATGTTACCCACACAGTCCATAGAGGTCCACAAGTACCACAGGATCCCCTGGGATACCACCCCTAGGAAGGAAGAAGATAATGTTGGGAGGGCTGAAGGATCAGGGTTCCCATGGAGGTTTAATGCATCTTTCAGAACCTCTGGACCCAAATATCCACCACCTTGGCAAGGCAGAGGCCTGCATCTTCTTTCTATAAAAGTATTTTGATTTTTTTCTCCATAATCTTACTTCTGTTATTCAATTGATGCTACCATGGCTCAATTTTAAGTTGAATAGGATTATAATGCTTAGGTAGTAGTCTTTCAAGTATAGATTTATGTAATATAATTTTTAGATTGCATTTTTTCATGTTATTGGACTGTCTAAAATTAAATAGTATAAGAATTATATTTTGATTTCAGTAAAATGTCTACTTTTATCAAAACCATCATTTAAGTTTGACATGGAGACTTTAAAGATTACAGAAAGATTACTTTCTGCATACTAAAACAATTAATAAATAAATAAGAATAGAACATAAATTGTCAGTATGCATGAAATTGCAGCTTTTTAGACAAGATCATGTACATTCAGGGTGGTATGGCTATAGGAAAATTGAAGCTTTTCAGGCAAAAGCTTCAGGCTTGACTCCATTCCAGAATGGCTACCAACATGCTATGTGTTGTTATGGAGGTTTCCCCACATCTCTGTGCCTCAGTTTTCCAGTATTAAGAGTTATAAGACTTATACTACCTGTTTTCTTTACATAAAAATCAGTCAAGAGTCATCAAACAACAGGAAATAAAGGCTAATCAATACTTTGAGCCCTCTAAGAAGAGTGCTGTTTTTATTGTCAGAAAAATATTTAGATAATCAAATATGACTCGATTGGAAAGTCAGTGTTAGGTACATTTTGTGAAGTTAAAATAAGGTGAAATTATTCTTTCCAAGTAAGCTTAATTTTCTTTCCTTTGAGGTGAATTGATTTCAAATAAAGAAATCAAAACACTTTATTTTGTAGACTAATTTCCAGTGAAGGATTGTTTTTAGAACAGCTTTTAAAAGTACATGACACCAAGATCTTAGTTAAAATTAAATCAACAGCACTCTCTTCATGCATTATTTCTACATATAACATATAAATAATCTAAGCCATCATTTCTATGTATATCATTCAATAAATATACCTTTCATCAGTCAGACTTCAGGTGTCAAGTCACCTGAAAAAACTCATGTTTCTTGAAAGCAAAGCTCATGTCACAAAGGAAACAGTGGTCCTAGTGTAAGTTAATACACCCATCAAATCTTCCATTGTTTTAGGTATGATTCCATAACACGTCACTTCAGAGTAGATACCATGAGTGAGACTCTACTTATGTCAAGTTTAGTTATTTATTTTCATACATAAAGATATCTATAAATTAAGACTTTCAGCTAAGATGGAGGCATACATAGATACACTGTGCCTCTTCACACAACCAAAAGAAGGACAACAACAAATTTAAAAACAAAAAACAACCAGAACTGACAGAAAATCAAACTGTATGGAACTATGACAACCAAGGAGTTAAAGAAGAAACATTCATCCAGACCAGTAGGAGGTGTGGAGATGGGCAACCAGGTGGAGAGGGCTTGTGGCAAGGCAGCAGCTGGTAGACCAGGCAAGGTGGTAGCTGGAGGAGAGGGAGGTCCCACATTTGAGTGCTAGTAAGCCAGGAGAAACAACTGGGGAGTGAGACAGACCACACAACCCAGGGTTCCAGTGTGGGGCAATAAAACCTCAAAACCTCTGACTGAAAAAGAAAACATGTGGGAGTTGAGGAGGTGGGAGAAACTCCCAGCTTCACAGGAGAGTTCACTGGAGGGACCCACAGAGTCCTAGAATGTACACAAAGCCACCCACCTGGGAATCAGCACCAGAAAGGCCCAATTTTCTTGTGGGTAGCAGGGAAAGTGACTGTAAACCAGCAGAGAGCTGAACAAGTGGCACTGTTCCCTCTTGGACCCCTCCCACACATATGGTGCCACAACACTGTGGCGTGTGTTGCCTTGACATGAGGATTACCTAAGGCTCTGCCCCTTGCTAGTAACAGGCATGTTGAGAAAAAAAACAATGGCCCAAATGAAAAAATAGATCAAAGTTCCAGAAAAAAATCCAATTCAGCAACAAAGAGATAGCCAACCTTTCAGATGCAGAGTTGAAAACACTGGTAATCAGGATGCTAAACAGAATTGGTTGAGTATGGTCACAAAATTCAGGAAAAAATGAAGGATATGAAAAGTGAAATAAAGGAAAATGTTCAGGGAACCAACAGGGATGGGAAGGAAACCAGGACTCAAATCAACAATTTGGACCAGGAGGAAGAAATAAACATTCAACTAGAACAGAATGAATAAACAAGAATTCAGAAAAATGAGGAGAGGCTTAGGGACCTCCAGGACAACGTTAAACATTACAACATCTGAATAATAGGGGTTCCAGAAGGAGAAAAGGAAGAGTAAGAAATTGAAAACTTGTTTTAACAAATAATGAAAGAGAACTTCCCCAATCTGGCAAAGGAAATAGACTTCCAGGTAGTCCAGGAAGCTCAGCGAGTCCCAAACAAGTTGCACCTAAAGAAGCACACACCAAAGCATATCATAATTAAGTTACCCAAAATTAAAGATAAGGAGATAATCTTAAAGCAGCAAGAGAAAGGGAGACACTTACCTACAAAGGAGTTCCCATAAGACTATCAGCTGATTTCTCAAAAGAAATCTTGCAGGCAAGATGGGGCTGGAAAGAAGTATTCAAAATCATGGAACGCAAGGACCTACATCCAAGATGACTCTATCCAGCAAAACTATCATTTACAATGGAAGGGAAGAAGAAATGCTTTCCAGATAAGGTCAAGTTAAAGGAGTTCATCATCACCAAGCCCTTATTATATAAAATGTTAAAGGGACTTACTTAAGAAAAAGAAGAAGATAAAAAATATGAACAGTAAACTCACAACAAACTCACAACTATCAACAATTGAACCAAAAACAAAACAAAACAAAATAAAACCAAACTCCAAAACAAAAACAAACTAAGCAAACAACTAGAGCAGGAGCAGAATCACAGAAACGAAGATCACATGGAGGGTTAGCAATGGGAAGGGAAGGGGATGAATGGGGGAAAATGTACAGGGAATAAGTAGCATAAATGGTAGGTAGAAAATAGAAAGGGAGAGGTTAAGAATAATATAGGAAATGTAGAATCCAAAGAACCTATATATACGACCCATGGACATGAACGAACTAAGTGGGGGGCGGGGAATGTGGGTGCGAAGGGGTGTGCAGGGCAGAGGGAAACAGAGAGGGGGAAATGGGATAACTATAATAGCATAATCAATAAAATATATTAAAAATAAAAATAAATTGGCAGTTACTTAAAAAAAGAAAAAAGATATCTATAAATTACTTTGGCTAATTTACAATCATGTGATATAAAGTGATCATAAATCCCCCAGAGTTTCTAAAGGACTTCTTATTAGACTTTTATTTAAAAAAATAATTAAGTAGTGAGATTTGCTATGGCTAAAATTTTAGGGGTGCAGCTAGGTTCTTTAGCCAATACTATTTAAGTTACAATTTTGACACCATTTTATCTTAAATACACATGGAGTCTGTATGCAACTGGGTTGAATTAATTTAATGACTAAGTAATGCCTCCCCCTCTCTCTCTATACACACATATATATATTGGAATATATGTGTATATATATGTATTATATCTCAAATGATAAATTACTTTTTAAATACCTTAATTTTTGATGATCAGAGATGCCATCCAAATTTGGGGGTGAGGTTGCTTGTGATATGTAATGATTTCAATTCTCCAAGTAAAAATGATATGGACTGTGACATTTGACTAAATTGTGACACTTTATTGCATGAACAAATGAAGTAGTATGGAAGTGCTGATGATACTATTTTAAAATATCATCAGCTATAAAATCTTGCACCACTGCTTTCTTTACATGCAGAACTTAGATAAATCTATTTAACAATGCTATGTATTTTCTTCCCTCTGAGTAAGATTCTTCCTACCTGCGATAATTGGCAATTACTTCCTTTCCTTGAGGAGAACATTTCACAGGAGAAATAAAAGTTGTTTCCATCACAGTCAGGTCCACTGTTTCCTAAGACATTTTTAAATTGGAAGGACTAAGGAAGGTTGTGTTTGATAGCTCTGCTGCACTTTATTATTGAGGAGCCATGATTTCTTGCTTCTGAGAAATGTGTCCTAGCACCCATGTATTCAAGACCCTACTGCCAAAATATACACATACATGATTGATTACCCAATTTATTGGTGATATTGTATATGCCATCAAGTGCAGTTTAAATGATCTTGACAAGTATAGAAGAGTATCACTGACAGGTGCAGCAATACACATCTGGCTTAAGATTTCACGTGTTTTTATAGCATTTGATGGAGTGGCAGGTTGATAAATTAAAATGACAATTGTAGCATCAGGCTTGAAAGCTTGACCACTTTAGATAACAGAAAATCTGTGCACTCGCCAGAGAAGCAGCCTGCAGGGCCTTGGAAAAATAACACAAGCACTGTTGCTGAAGGAATCATTAATTTTGTGATGGCACTGTCTAAGTCTAAAAAGTAAGAAAATAGGTTTTTAGAAGAAGAAAATGGCTTTGTCCTCTAATATTTGTTTCCCTGGAGACCTAGAGGAAATTGAAACCACACCATAAAAAATAGGCATTAAATTGGCCACTGGTGACTCCATAATGGCAGATGGGTGTGTTTAAAGCCTAGGGACAGTTTCTTGTTACCCTTCCCTTAGTTTTGAAACTACATCTGGATTTCAGCATGTCCTATGGTCACCATGATCCCACAAAGTTCAATTGAAAAACCTCTAAGACATCACCCCATCACTCACTAATTCTGATATTTTTAAAGAAAATATTTTATCAGGCATCTTATTTATTTTTTACAGATTTTATTTTTTGACAAGTGAAAACTGTATATATTTAAGATATACAATGTGATGCTTTTCTATACATACATATTGTGAAATGATTTCCACAATCAAGCTAATTAACCTATCCATCACCTCACATAGTTCATTTTTGGGGGGTGAGAACACTTAAGATTTACTTAAAAAAAACAAGTTTCAAGTATAAAATATGGTGCTATTAATGATAGTCACCATGCAGTAGGATAGTTACCAGAACTCAAAGTTTCAGTGTATAACTGAACTTCATCTTCCCAATTCCCCCACCTCCCTGGCAACTACTGTTTTACTCTCTGGTTCTGAGTTCAGCTATCTTAGCTTCCACATGTGAGTGAGATCATGCAGTATTTGTCTTTCTGTGTCTGGCATCTGACTTATTTCATTTACTATAACGTCCTCCAGGTTCACCCATTTTATGACAAATGGCAGGATTTCTTTCCTTTTAAAGGTTGAATAATATTCCATTATATAAAAATAGCAGTCATGCCCTCTGGTTTTGACTGAGTGGATAGGTCTCAGAGATCAGGAGATCAGGCTTTGCTGGGCCAGGATCAGCTCACTCACAGAGCCAGTGCCTCAAAAGAGTCAATATAATTATTGGTATTTGCATTCTGAATGTATTTTTGAATGCCTGTCAGCCAAGCTTGAAAACAAATATATTCTGAGCTATATCAATAGAATTTTTAAATTAGTCTGAATTATTTAAATTATTCTAATACAGATAAAAAGCCTGAAAAAGGTTTTTGCCCATGCAATAAATAATCATTCTCATAATAAAGCCACTTATACAAAAATTCATCCACTAAAAACTCATGTGAATCAAAGTTTCAGTTCTAAAATACAACCAACTCATATCAAAGTCTTCTCTTAGAAAGGTCAACTTCAGCTAAAGAGGTAAGAAGAAAGAATTTACATGTAGATTTTCTTTTAATGCCTTGAGTATATTTTTTAAGTGGCTCAGGGTTTACAATGTCGACAGCCACTTGTACTGGAAGAAGACTCAGGTACTGTCCCAACACGTACTTTTACACTGTGAATCTTGGATAACAAAAGAATAGGAACTTCCTTGTCCCTTCCCCGTATTGTTCATTAAGAGACTGTGAAAAGCTTTTTCAATGCAAAACTGGTTTCAAACTAAGATTTAGAGTCTTAACTGGAACAATTACTCCATTCTTGTTCACTTCTATAAATGCAAACTTGATGCCTGTTTTCACCCAGCTTACTTCCAAAATCTGAATCTATCTGATGCCACATAAGGGAAAGTGCTTGCCAGAAGAGTTATTATAATTGCTTTAACATGTAATGGTTGGAGGATGAGCAGAATATCAGCCACTTAATACTCATCTAGCATACAAGCCTACACTCTATGCTGAAATTCAAGGCTGTTCAGCTGGTACTTTTTACTGTTAGGTGAGATGGGAAAAAGCTTCCATTTTTAAATCTTTTCATTAAATTTATTTTATTTATATAAAAGTATTTATATTGTACATTTGTAATAAATAATATATGTAATACATATTAAAAATATATTTATAATAATTTAAAATATAAACCTATGCATGGCTGTAAGGGAATGATGGGGAGGATACAAAATGATGTAGACAGCGGTTTTCAGGCCTGACTGGTACCACAATTGCTAGCTATTCCAGAAAGACACTGCATGTATTGACACACCCTGAGAAACAGAATCAGACTGTAGGATGATCCTTTATAACTCATGCTGGACTAAAGTTTATATTTTATTTCTCCAATGACATTATTTTATTAATCACTGACTTGTGCATATAAAAGTCCTTTTATCAACATAGAGTTGAAGGTCGGAAATCTGAGATTTCCTTTCACATTTCCCTAACCTTTTCCATAAGCCAATATTTCCTTGCGTTTTAACTGTCTTTGACAAATTTGTTGATTGGTATATTCAGATTGAGTTTATGTTGTGACATTTAAAATGGTATTTCATAATTCCTATAGCACATTTACACACAGAGAAATTTTGCTCCCATATTTGCATTAGGAAGAGATGCACATCAAAATTTATCAATATTTCTTTTCATTCAAAGAATTTAAATAACAATTATTAGCATTAATTATTGAAATATGAAACAACATCTTTGTTTATCTTGATAGCTGGTTTCATGAACAAGTATTTTTTTCTCTGCTTTGTAAAAACTTCGTTTGGTTTCCACAAGTAACTCAAAGCATGGCCTGCAGAAGTATGGAATTTTATTCTCAGATTGACTTTTTAGAATATAACACAAGAATACACCTCTAGAACAGTAATAATAGGTAACATTTATGAATAATTCCTGTGTGTCAAGAACAGTGCTAAATACTTGATCTGAATTTTGTTATTAATCCCCATTTCAAAAGTAAGGACCAGAAGCTTGGGAGTTTAAGTAACTGCCTAAATTCATACAGCTAGTTTGTAAGGGTCAGAGCCTATGAGGGTGAAAGAAATTCCTAAAAGTACATGTTAACCAGTTTTTAAGACACTAGCAGGCAATGGACTGAAGTATGAAATATTTAGCACTGAGTTTTTCATTAATATATCTTTTTTATTCAACATAGGATTAAAATAATCTACAGGAGGTATGAAAAGTCCTGGAAGAACCCAGTATTATATATTCATATGCCCGCTAATATCATAGACTATATACACCATGCATTTATTCCCTTTGGCAAACAACTAAGTAAAAGTCACAACTTTGAATAATGGTTCTGGCTGTAGATTACCTATTTCCTGGTAGGATCCTGTGTGTCTTTTATGGTCATGATTACTCTGTTCTCCTACTGAAAAGGGTCATGAGAAAGATTCATAAATACTTTTGGACAATTTTATTTAAAATCATTTGCTTGGAGGGGAATGGAGAAATTTCTCTATGACATAAAAAGTCCAGTCAACAGAAATCTTTGGGTGTTTCGTCCCAATTTACTTTTGAGTCCTATCTATGTCCAATATCTCAATCATACCTCAGTCATACCTAGGTCATATCTAAGTCATATCATCATCTGTCAAGTCAGTTTTCCCATTTTGAGTACTTGCTAAGTTATAAATCATTCTTCTTTGGAGACTTTTTCCTCAGGGCTCTACTAGTGAGTTCTAAAACCTGATAAATTTAAAACAAAGATTACTGAGGGTGTGCAATAAAAAATGACTTCAGAGTATTTGGAGGATAAGGAATGCCTCTGAGAAACCATACTAGGTGAAGAATAAAAAGAAGCTATTTCAACCCCCTTGATTGGAGGGCAGGACATGCATGCATTCCAAATAAAAGATTTCCTCCATGGGTGGAACTGGAAAACATTATGCTAAGTGAAATAAGCCAGGCAGTAAAAGAGAAATGCCATATGATCTCACCTTTAAGTGGAAACTAATCAATAAAACAAACAAGCAAGCAAAATATAACCAGAGATATTGAAATAAAGAAGACTCTGACAGTAACCAGAGGGGAGGTGGGAGGCAATAACAGGAGGGAGGGGGAAAGGGTTTTCAGTAACAACTATAAAGGACACATGGACAAAACCAAGGTGGGGTGGAATGAGGGGAGGGAGGTGGGGATGGCTGGGATGGGGCAAGAGTGGTAAGGGGTGGAGACACACAAATGTACTTGAACAACAATAAAAAAAAAAGATTTCTTCAGGCTTAAAGATTTTTAACAATAGCATTGGATGACCAATGAAAGAAAGAAGCATGCTCTAACAATTTCTTTGGACCAGATCAACTTGACATGCCATTTTTCATGAACTCCAATAAATCACCTGCTCCATTTTTCCCCAGTATCCCAAACAATTATTTCAATTCCCGTGATTCAAATGGCTTCCTATGATGCTTTCTACAGAGTAGAAGGGGGCAGGGAACCATGTGCTCAATGAGTGACAGAAATATTCAAAGGCCACAAACAAAGTCATAAAAGAAAATTAATATGATAGTTTAAAAATCTAACTCCATCCACGTTTTTGGTTATTGAGCATGGGTACAGTGACTGCCTAGGTGTCATTTTTTTTTTTAAATAAAATACCACATAACTTCTTCAAAGTCAGACATCCCATCATTGTCCAACATTTTCTGAAACTTTGCAACATTGACCATAATGCTGAGCATGCAGAAGTCCTGTAAGTGGACATTTTAATGCAGTAAAAGGATTATTGGATAGAGCTGATAAAAAAAAAAAACTTTGCTCATTCTTAACTAGTTCTAAATGGCTGAAAATTGTACATGTGTTCTTGTCCACAATATATTATTATTAGATCATGTATTGTGACTTGGGATGATACCATCAGCTCTGTGTTCAGACAGGCCATCATTGTGAGTGGAATGGAGAAATAAAAGTGAAATGAGAAAAGAGAGAACAGATAGAGATTTGGGAGGTAGATTTAGAGAAAACAGGAAAAGAAATACTGAGTAGAAAACACTGAAATAAAACTGCAAAGATAAGTAAATGGATTAGGAAACAGTGAAGGTATAGTTCAGAGGAATTTTTAGAACCAACCTGAGCATATGTTTATATGATGAGAATACAGATAATTACTGTCAATGCTGTTGGTTGCATATTGATGATACACAATTTTTATACATTCACTAGCTGAATTTCTGAGGTCACAAAACAGGTCAGGATATATGTTACTTAAGTCTTTATAAAATGCAGATTACAAAGTTGCAGAAAGGTGGTGCATTTAATGGTATGTTATGGATCTGAATATGGGATTAAATGATTGAAATACCATATCAGTAAATCTTGTTAATTTGAATTAAAAATTGATTAAAGAATTGAGATTTAAAATATTTAGACATATACTCACCCAACAGATAAGAAAGACTCCTTTGACTCAAGTCTGTGAAAAAATATTTTTAAAATATTTTAATATAACAATATGCTATGTACTTAAAAATTGCTTTTGCATAAATCTGACAAAATTATTATACTTGTTGGTATTAAAATACACAATTTAGTACTAGTAAAAAGCTATCAATAATATATTAAGATCTAATCTAGACTAATTCAAATTCTAACTGGATTAATGGAGAGGGTAAAAAGAATGAGAGAAACTTAGTATAGAATGTGGCATTTGAAGGTTGCATTAGGATAATATTAGTCTAATTCTGATTTGCACCTTCAAAGAAGCAGCTCTTGGATTCATCGATCTTTTGTATCATTTTTAAAAACTACTTCCTTTATTTCTGTTCTGATCTTTATTATTTCCTTTCTTCTACTCACTTTGGGCTTTCTTTGTTATTCTTTTTCAAGTCTCTTTAAGTGTAAAGTTAGATTGTTTATTTGAGCTTTCTCTTGTTTTATTTCTTTATAGGTCTGTAATGCTTTGAATTTCCCTTTTAGCAGTGCTATCCCTGTGTCCCATAGGTTTGGGGTTGTTCTTTCATTTGTTTCAAGGTATTTTTTGATTTCTTCCTCAATCTCATTGTTGACCCATTAATTGTGCAATATGTTATTTAGCTTCTATGTCTTCATGTGTTTTTCAGTGTTCTTGTGAATGATTTCTAGTTTTATAGCACTATGTTCAGAGAAGATGCTTGATATAGTTTTAATCTTCTTAAATTGGTTGAGACTTGTTTTGTGTCCTAACACATGGTCCAACCTAGAAAACATTCCATGCGGACTTGAAAATTATGTATATTCTGCTACTTTGGGGTGAAATGCCCTGAAGATAACAATTAAATGCATTTGATCTAGTGTGTCATTTAAGGTCCCTGTCTCCTTGTTGATTTTCTGTCTGGGAGATTTATCCATTGAAGTCACTGAGGTTTTAAAATTCCTTACTATCACTGTATTTCTGTTGATCTCTACCTTTGTGTCCATCAAGATTTGCTTTACATATTTAGATGCTCCTATGTTGGGTCCACAAATTCTGAATTGTTCCTTTGATCATTATGTAGTGTCCTTCTTTGTCTCTTACTATAGCCTTCATTTTAAAGTCTATTTTGTTGAATAAAAGTATTGCTACCCAAGTCTTTTTCCCATTTGCATGAAATATCATCTATCTTAGTTGGGTTTCTGTGGATTTTATTTTCTATCCATTCAGCTACCCCATGTCTTTTGGTAGGAGCATTTAAGCCATTTACAGTTAAGGTGATTATTGATAGATATGCATTTATTGCCATTTTAATTTTTAACTATTTTCCTATGTTTCCTTCTTCTTCTTCTCCTTCTTCTTCGTTTTCTTAAAGCAGGGATGTCAAACTCATTTTCACAGGGGGCCATATCAGCCTCATGGTTGACTTCAAATGGCCAAAATAAGTTTAAGGTTGTATAAATGTAACTACTACTTAACTGTTAAGGAATTCAAATTACAGCTGGCCCTTTGAAGGCAACCGTGAGGCTAATGTGGCCCCCAGTGAAAATGAGTTTGACACCCCTGTCTTAATGCAACTTTTTTTAACATTTGTGGCAGCACTGGTTTGATGTTAACAAACTCCTTTAGCTTTTCTTGTCTGGGGAGGTCTATTTCTCCTTCAATTGTAAATGATAGCCTTGCTGGGTAAAGTAGCCTTGGTTGTAGGTCCCTGCTTTTTATCACCTTGAATATTTCATGCCAATCCCTTCTGGCCTGAAATGTTTTTGTTGAGAAATGAAATGACAGTCTAATTGGAGCTTCTTTGTAGGTAACTACCTAGTTTTCTCTTTCTACTTTTAGGATTCTCTCCTTGTTTTCAAGCTTTGTCAATTTATTTATGACGTGTCTTGGTGTAGGCCTCTTTGGGTCTGTCTTGTTTGGTACTCTCTGAGCTTCTTGGACTTGTGTGTCTTATTTCTTCACCAGATTAGGGAAGTTTTCAGTCATCATTTCTTCAAATAGGTTCTTGACCCCTTGCTTATTCTCTTCATCTGATATTCCCATGATGTGGATGTTGTTACACTTCATTTTCTCCCAGAGTTTTCTTAAGCTCTCCTCCTTTTTTTAGAATTATTTTTTCTTTTTGTTGCTCTGCTTGGATGTTTTTTTTCCCACTTTTTCTTCCAAATCACTGATTCCATCCTCTGCTTTAGATGTTGCATTCTTTATTTATGATTGCTTTTTAAATTGTTTCTGTATTTTTTCAGTATACTTACAGTCATTACTCAATTACATATCTGATGCATTGCTTGCCTCCATTTCATTTGGTTCTTCTTTTGGGGAAGTCTCTTATTCTTTCATTTGTGGCTGCTTCTTTGTCTTCCCATTTTGGCTGGTTCTTTGTACTTGCTTCTGTGTGTTAGGTATATCTGCAAAGACTCTAGTGTAATCCTATGACAGATGCTGCCTGTGACTGGCCCTGGGCAACCTGTTTGGAGCTATCAGCCATTCAAAACTTGTGGCTCCCTGTGCTGGGCCTGCATGTATGCAGAAAGAACCAAGCTGTGCACCAATACCACCTTTTACTAGCACCAGGCCTAGGGCAGGGTCAGGTAATGTCTCAGAGCTCCCAAGGATCCACCTTTGCTCTTAGACTTCATCACTAATCTAGTCTCCAGGTCTACTCAGCAGCTTGGCTGAAGGTCCACAAGGTGGGACCAGAGGAATATTTGTGGGCAGGGATATTGCTTCCCCTCAGACAGATGCCACTTAGAAGGGAGTTCTCTGTCTGAAAAAGATGACTTCTGCATTATGGGGAATGACTCAGCACAGAGATCCTAGGAGCTTTTTCTTCCATTCTCTCCCCAGAGCTACCAAAACCAGACTTTCCTCATGTATCTCTAGTCCACGCTACCCTCCCTATGGTGGAGGCTAGGGTTAAGTGGCTGCAAATGAGATTTTGTGCATTGGTCCTTCAGGGGGCTCTCTCTCTCTCTCTTTCTTCCTGGAAGGCTAAAACCCCTCTTCTTTTCACAGTTGGATATTATTAGTGTTCCTTTCCCAGTCCTGGTGCTGTAGGCTGGAGAACTGAGCTTGGGGTTTAGACCCCACATTTCTGAGGGGCACCCTGCCCAAAGCCACTAAAATATCCCTCTGACACTTTATCTGCCACCTGTAGGAGCCCAGCCAGTCCTCTCATACCTCTTCTGCACTCCCTACCACCTCGTAGTGGTGAAGTAGTTTCTTCCTTCTGTTCTTGGTTATAAGGCTTCTCTCCAGCTACTCTTTAGGTGGTTATTCAGGATGATTTTTCTATAATTTAGTTTGATTCCAGTTTGGTCCTGGAAGGAGATGAGTAACTTTCAATTACTTCTCCACCATCTTAACATCCTCCACACTCTCTATATTTGCTTATTTTCTGTTTTTTTACAGTGTTTTTTTTGTAGAAGTTTTTATATATCTATTTGTAATTATTGGAGTATTACAGTTCATAATGCAGTTGGCTACATATTAATTGAATAATTTATTTCCAGTAAGTCTTTCAGCAAGAAGATCTAAACATCATGACATTCACGGTCACTTAGTGGCAACGACACCACCCAGGGAAGGAGGAGTCAGGTCACAGATGAGGGTCTTCTTGCCTCCTTGTGTCCTAAGAACCAGGTATATTTTGTAGCTCTCATATATTAAGGGAGAATATAATTTTGAAGTCTCTGCTTGGTTGTGGCATCCTGAGCAAGCCACTTAATAAATATTCTAGGGCTTACTTTTCTCATTATAAAATAAGGTAGAATTGCATCCAGTGCATTTTCTTTTTTCCTAAATTAACTATATACCCTTTTAAAAGGTAAATCAATCAGAAAATTATTCACTTCTAAATATTTCCTAATTAATAGTTAAGGATACTGGTTGGTAGTTTATATATTGGCCACTTTATTTTAATGTTTCTTGTCATATGATTATAGGTTAAATGTAGGCAAATATTGAAGACATTTTTATCTAAATCCCGATGCTTAAGATTTTTAAAAAAGCCTTCATGCTTTAAAATATCTTGTTTACGTATATGTCACCACCCCTGTAGGGTAAGTGGAGGCAGTCTGGTTTCCTCACCCAGGTGTCTGTGTAGCTAAGGGAGGCAGTGTTACAATAGCTTTGGAGGCACCTGATAACTAGTGTTCTCATGGCTTTGAGACTGGGTCTGATAAACTGTTCCCATAACATGAAATGGGCTCATGTGGGCAGAATTATGTCATATTATGTAATGTTCTGGCATCTTGCCAGCTTTGTTACCCTCTAGTACTTAAAACAGGTAGAGACTCCTTGCTGGGGGCAATGATGATGAGAGACATGGAAAGGGACAGGTGCCACAATGGGTGCCATGCTGGGTGCCACACTGGAGAGCAAGAGTCATGACATGAGACATGTAGATAGACACGTAGCTTGCATCATGCATGGCTTGCTCACCTGTGAATAAAAGCATGCCAGACATCCCAACGGCTCCATGAATATTATTCTGTCTGCACAAATACCATGAACCCACCTGGCCATAAAGGGTGGTGACACAACCCCTCTTGACAGTTTCAATAACCAAATGATGATGCCAAAACTTATACTTGTCATATTAAAGCTCTCCACAAACCTCAAGTTTCCATGTTGTTCATTATTGCTTCTCTTACCAACCACTTTATTGCAGGAAATTTGACTACTTATTGTGTGAACAGATTTGGCTTAGCTTTGACTTCATGTCTTTAGCATTCCATTTCTATATAAGTACTGATTTTTTCCCCTTTCTTTCCCTATGTATGATCTATTTATCTTTTGAGTTTCTCTAGCACCTTCTTAAAGCCAATCTTGACACCTTTATCTTATGGGGATAATTCTGTCTGCATTTCTGTTACTTTTATTTCCATCACTATGACATATTCTCAAGACAAGAGTCCTGGATTAAAAGGTTAACTGAGAGTTCCATAAAAACTGATAAGAACACTAGCCATGCCTCTATGCTTAGACAAGAAGCTCCTGACAGTTTTGTGTTAAGCCTTCTAATAGGTCCAGGTTGGGGAGCTTGCTGGCACTCTGTGAGCTGAGCAGAAAGAAAAGATAATTATCCAGTGAAGACAAGCCCCAGGTGCTAGGGCTCACAAGAATTTTCAGTGGTGACATAGAACAGAAAATATTAGTGGGAAGCCACCACCAGGCCATTCTACCTCAATCTCATCCTCAGAAATGTGACAAGTGACCCACATTGAATCATGTTCTGCTTTGTAACCAACTGCTTATCTGTGATTCATTAATTTCCTTAGCCTTGAGAAGATTCAGAGATGTTTACATTTTTCTCACTATTATATAACAAACATCATAGCCAACTCAAGGGGCTATTGTGAAGAACATTAAATTATGTATTTAGAACAATCTGAAGGGTTCCTGGCACAGAGCTGGCCAGGTTGGCCACAACTGTACCAAAGTTGGGTCATAACTCTAAGAACTAAAAATGGCTGGAACATAGAAAAAACTCACTTTTGTCATTTTAGTCCTGAAAAGTGAAAAGAATAAGTAAAAGAAGAAAACTACTGGGAGGAACATCACTTTGGAGAAAATTGTTCATCAGTTTAAGCCTTAGAAACAGATAGTTACATTCCAATATATCCAGAGAGAACCTTTCTGAGTTTTTAATAAGGTACTTGTTTTGTGAAGAAAATAACTGATTTCATCTTTCCTAAGATTTACTTTTTATAGGAAATAGGTAATGAATTTAATAATACTTCATTCAGGATCTGCTAGCATTATGAGGAGAGTAACAAAAACAAACCATAGCCTTCCAAAACATAGGCACAGTAGAGAAATAAAATAGAATACAAAATTAAGATCAATATTTGGGGCTAAAGGATTTATAATATTATATATTTAACTCCAATGAAAAACTAAGCTGTATTTACTGAGAACCAGGCATTACTCAAAATGCTTTATAAACATTGATTTATTTAAGCATCATGATACTCTCTGAGGTGGATTTCATTGTACAGACGAGGACACTGATACCTAAAGATACTAAGTGTCTTGCTCAAGGCCACAGAGTTAAAAGCTGGTGGAGACAGGATTTGAATTTAGGTATTCTGGCCCCAAAGTTCATGAACTCATGTCTAAGAGGTGCATTGCATCTAGCCAATTTGTTTTGCTTGCTTTGTTTACAGGTTCTTGATTGCATTCCCATATGTCTTCGTCCATTCTTTTGTAATTCTACTGAGAGATATTTTTTCTTGATAACATTTTTCTTTAAATTTTAATTGTTGTTCAAGTAGAGTTTTCTGTCTTTTACTCCCATCACAGCCCAACCCCTCAGTGCTCCCCACCTCCCTCCCATTTCCATCCCCCCTAGTTTTTGTCCATGTATCCTTTATACTTCTTACTGTAAATACTTCCCCTTTTCCCCTGAAATTCCCTCCCCTCTCTGCTCTTGTCATTGCCAGCCTGATCTCTATTTCAATGTCTTTGGTTATATTTTCCTTGTTTGCTTGTTTTGTTGTTTAGGTTCCTGTTAAAGGTGAGATCATATGGTATTTGTCTTTCACCGCCTGGCTTATTTCACTCAGCATAACACTTTCCAATTACATCCATGTTGTTGCAAAGGGTAGGAGCTCCTTCTTCCTTTCTGATGCATAGAATTCCATTGTGTAAATGTACCATAGTTTTTTTTGATCCATTTATTTAATGATGGGCACCTAGATTGCTTCCACACTTGGCTATTGTAAATTCTGCTGCTATGAACATTGGGGTGCATAGGTTCTTTTAGATTGGTGTTTCAGGGTTTTTAGGATATAATCCTAGCAGTGGAATTGCTGGGTCAAAAGGCAGATCGATTTTTAGTTTTCTGAGAAAATTCCATACTGTTTTCCATAGTGGTTGTACCAGTCTGAAATCCCACCAACAGTGCACTAGGGTCCCCTTTTCTCCACAGTTGTTTGTTGCTTAGTTTATGATGGCCATTCTGACCAGTGTAAAGTGGTAACTCCTTGTAGTTTTAATTTGCATCTCTCTGATAGCTAGCAATACTGAGCACCTTTTCATGTGTCTCTGGATCCTCTGTATGTCCTCCTTGGAGAAGTGTCTCTTCAAGTCCTTTGCCCATTTTTTTCCATATAGTTGGTTCTATTTTTATTTTAATACTGCTTTTTTTTCAGCAGTACAGAAGTTTTTTTTTATTTTGATGAGATCCAATTTGTTTATTCTTTCCTTTATGTCCCTTGATTTATGGAACATATCAGTAAAAATGTTGCTGCATAAAATATCTGAAATTTTCCTGCCTATGTTCTCCTCTAGGACTTTAATGGTGTCACAGTTTATATTTAAATCTTTTATCCACCTTGAATTCATTTTTGTGTATGGTGTAAGTTGGTGCTCGAGTTTCTTTGTTTTTTGCACATAGGTGTCCAGTTCTCCCAATACCATTTGTTGAAGAGGCTATTTTTACCCCACTTTATGTTGCTGCCCCCTTTGTCCAATATTAATTGGCCATAGAGACTTGGGTTTATTTCTGGGCTCTCTGTTCTGTTCCACTGGTCCATGTGCCTGTTTTTATGCCAGTACCAGGCTATTTTGATTACAGTGGCCTTGTAATAGAGTTTGGAACCAGGTATTGTGATCCCTCCTACTTTGCTCTTCTTTCTCAAAATTGTAGCAGCTATTTGGGGTTGTTTAAGGTTCCATATGAATTTTGAAGTGTTTGTTCTATGTCTGTGAAATATGCCATTGGTAATTTAATAGGTATTGCATTGAATCTGTAAATTGCTTTGGGTAGTATAAACATTTTGATGATGTTAATTCTTCCTATCATGAACACAATGTATGTTTCTATTTGTTTGTGTCTTCCTTGATTCCTATCTTCAGTGTTGTGTAGTTTTCTGAATACAGGTCTTTTACCTCCCTGGTTAGGTTTATTCCTAGGTATTTTATTTTTCTTGTTGCTATATCAAAAGGGATATTTTTCTTGATTTCTGCTTCTGCTGTTTCATTGTTGGTTCACAAAAATGCCTTTAATTTCTAGATATTGTCTTTGCATCCTGCTGTTTTGCCCAATTCATTTATTAAGTTGAGCAGTTTTTTGGTGCAGTCTATAGGATTTTCTATGTACACTATCATGTCATCTGCAAACAATGACAGTTTTCTTTTCTCCTTTCTGATTTGTATGCCTTTTATTTCCTTTTCTTTTCTGATCACTGGGGCTAAAACTTCCAATGATATATTGAATAGAAGTGGTGAAAATAGACAACCTTATCTTGTCCCTGATATTAGTGGAAAAGATTTGTTTTCCCATTGAGTATGATGTGTTAGCTTTGGTCTCTCATACATGGTCTTTATTATGTTGAGGAATACTCCCTCTATCCCCACTTTTCTGAGTAGTATCATAAATGGATGCTGTACCTTACCAAATGCTTTTTCTGCATCTATTGATATGATCATGTGATTTTTGTCTTTCCTTTTGTTTATGTGATGTATTACATTTACTGATTTCTGAATATTGAACTATCCTTGCATCCCTGGAATGAATCCTACTTGGTCATGGTGTATGCACTTTTTAATGTATTGTTGGATGTGGTTTGCCAATATTTTGTTGAGGATTTTAGTGTCTATGTTCATCAGCACTATTGGCCTAAAAATTTCTTTTTTTTGTTGTGTCTTTTTTTTTGGTTTAAAGATTATTAATTTACTTATTTTTAGAGAGGGAAGGGAGGGAGAGAGAGAGAGAGAAAGAGAAACATCAATGTGTGGTTGCTGGGGGTTATGGCCTGCAACCCAGGCATGTACCCTGGCGGGGAATTGAACTTGTGACACTTTGGTTTGCAGCCCGTGCTGAGTCCACTCAGCTATGCCAGCCAGGGCTTTTTTGTTGTGTCTGTATCTGGTTTTGGGATTAAGGTGATGCTGGCTTCATAAAAAGAGTTTGAGAGTCTTCTATAATTTTGGAGTTTTTGCAGTAGTCTGTGAAGGATAGGGGTTAGTTCTTCCTTAAATGCTTTGTAGAATTCTCCTGTGAAACCATCTGGTCCAGGGCTTTTGTGTGTGGGAGTTTTTTGATTACTGCTTTAGTTTCATCTGCTGTTATTGGTCTGTTCAGGCTTTCTGCTTCTTCATTGAGTTTTGGAAGATTATATTTTTCTAGAAAGTTGTCCATATCACCTAGGTTTTCAAATTTCTTGGCATACAGTTCTTACTAGTAATTTCTTACATTTTTTTTGTATTTCTGTGGTGTTAGTTGTAATTCCTCCTCTTTCATTTCTGATTGTGTTTATTGGGGTACTCTCTTTATTTTTCTTGATGACCCTGCTTCAAGGCTTGTCAATTTTGTTGATCCTTTTAAAGAACCAGCTCCTGGATTCATTGATCCTTAGAATAGTGTTTTTAGTTTCTATGTCATTTAATTCTGCTCTGATCTTGGTTATTTTCCTCCTTCTACTTGCTCTGGGCTATCTGTGTTGTTATTCCTGGAGTTCTTGTAGACGTAGGGTTAGGTTGTTTGTTTGAAATGTTTCTATCTTTTTTAGGTAGGCCTGTATCACCATGAACTTTCCTATCAGGACTGCTTTCACTGTGTCCCCTAAGTTTAGGGTTGTTGTGAGTTCATTTTTTTTGTTTCCAGAAACTTTTTGATTTCTTCCCTAATTTCATGCTTCACCCATTCATTGTTTTATAGCATGGTATTCAATCTCCATGATTTGGGGTGTTTTGGATTTTTATCCTTGGGGATGGTTTCTAGTTTCAGTCCCTTGTGGTCCAAGAAAATGCTTGGTATGATTTCAATTTTCTTGAATTTGTTGAGGTTTGTTTTGTGTCCTATCATGTGGTCTATCTTTGAAAACGTTCCATGTGCATTTGAAAAGAATGTGTATTTACCTTCTTTGGGATGGAGGGCTCTATATATCTCAGTTAAGTACATTTGATCTAGGGTATTGTTCAATGCCATAATATCTTTGTTGATATTTTGATTGGAGGATCTGTACATTTTTGACAGTGGGGTGTTAAAATCCCTTGGTATAATTGTGTTGCTTTCAATATCTTTCTTGAAGTCCTCCTATATTTTATTTACATATTTGCATGCCCCTATATTGGGTGCATATATATTTTAATGTTTATGTCTTCTTGGTGGATTCTTCCCTTGAGTATTATGAAGTGGCCTTCTGGGTCTCTCTTTATGACCCATTTTTGGAAGTCAATTTTGTCTGATATGAGTATTTTTACCCCGGCTTTTTTTCCTGTCCATTTGCTTGAAAAATTTCTTTCCAGTCCTTCACTTTCATTCTGTATAGGTCTTTTTTCCTGAGGTGGGTTTCTTGTAGGCAGCATATGTGTGGGTCATGCTTTCTTATCTATTCTCCTATTCTATATCTTTTGACTGGAACATTTAATCCATTTATGTTTAAGGTTATTATTGATAGGTACTTATTTTTTTGCCATTTTTGAACCCGTGTTCCTCTCTGTCTCTCTCTTTTCCTTCCTTTCTTTATAACAATCCCTGTAACATCTCTTGCAGAGCTGGTTTGGTGGAGGTGTACTCTTTTAGACATCTTTTGTCTGGGAAGCTTCTTATTTGGCCTTCATTCTTGATGGAGAGCCTTGCTGGGTAAAGTAGCCTTGGTTGCAGACCTCTGGTTCTCATCACTTGGAATATTTCTTGCTATTCTTTTCTGGCTTGGAACATTTCCATTGAGAAGTCAGCTGCTAACCTTATCTGGGCTCCCTTGTATGTCACTTCCTGTTTCTCCCTTGCTGCCTTTAAGATTCTCTCTTTATCTTGGAATTTTGCCATTTAAATTATGATGTGTCTTGAGGTGGGCCTCTTTGCATTCCTCTTGATTGGGACTCTCTGTGTTTCCTGGATTTGTGTGGTTTTTTTCTCTTATCAAACTAGGAAAGTTTTCCATCATTGCTTCTTCAAATAAGTTTTCTATCAGTTGTGTTTCTTCACCTTCTGGTATCCCTATTATATGGATATTATTATGCTTCATATTGTCCAGCATTTCTCTTGATTCCTCTTGATTCTGAGCCTCTTTTCCCTTTCTTGCTCTTTCTGGGTGTTTTTTTTCTACTTTGTCCTGCAGCTCACTGATACAATCTACTTCATTGAGAGTGCTTCATTCCTCCTACTGTGTTCTTCAGTTCAGAAATTGCATTCTTCATTTCCTCTTGGTCCTTGTTGACAGTTTCTATTTCCTTTTTCATATTGATATAGTTTGCATTGAGTTCATTGTATCTTCCCTGTAGTTTCTGGTAGCTCATTGTGAGCTCATTGAGCTTCCTAATAACCACTGCTTTGAATTCCGTATCTGATAGTTGAGTTGCCTCTATTTCATTTAACATTCTTTCTGATGCCTCCTCCTTTCCTTTCATTTGGGGATTGTTTCTTTGTCTTCCCAGTTTTTGTGAAACTCTTCTTGTTAGCCTCAGATTCTTAAATTGATTTGTTCTGGCTCGCTGGGTTTATGGTGTTATCTTCAGTGGTAGAACACCTGTGAGATTCAGTTGTGCAGTCTCCTTGATCTCCCGAGCTCACTAGTCTTGGGCTTTCATTTATGTTGGCTTTGTGTTTGTCTTTGGGTTTTGATCGTTGTTGGGCCTTTCTTTGGTGGTTCCTTCCCATCCGGTGTTTAAATGAGGGTCACTCTGTCCACTACCTCTTGTACTTTGTTGTGCTGATGAGGGCAGGTTGTGTTAAAGCTGGTTCCTCTATGTGTCCAAAGTTTTGAGGATTCTCTCTTGCTCTTGTTCAGTTGTTTGTACTGGGTATTTTCTCCACTATTTAGTTGTATTTCCAGATAGGTCCTGTATTGAGGTTTGTGTGGTTTCTACTCCCTTCTTCACCTTCTTCTGTTGTTATCTGTTGGTGGTTCCTTTGTTGTTGGGTTTCCTCTTCCAGTGAGTATCTTGTTGTTCACCCCTTCCACCTATTCTGTTTGTGATCAGTTGGAGGGGGAAGGCAAAATCGTTTAAAGCAGCAAGTGAGTATTCTATGATGTTTACAGTAGCAGCCGGTAGAGAAGAGGTAGAAGATCCTTTGGCTATGTATAGTGTTAACCGTGATCTTCCATTCAACTAGCCACTTTTTAGAAAGGATGGAAAGAAGATAAGACTCTTTTGGGGGAGGGAAGGATCATGAGTCATATCTAGAAAGCAGTGAGTTTGTGGGAGGTCAGATTCTGAGGTAAGGTGAGAGTAAAGGATAGTAAATAGGTTTAGTGTGTGAGAAAATAGAGTTAACCACTACAGTAATAGAGTTCCGGGAACTGTGAAGTGGGCTAAGATCTGGGAGGGGTGTTGTGAAGTATTTACAATTGTATGGAACAGCTATTATTTATAATAATATTAGATCAACAATCATATCTATGATCATATCTTATTTAGAATCTATGTGATCTGGATAACAAGAATATGGAGTATAGGACCTTGAGTAGTGTGCTAAAGGAACACAAGGGACATGAAGGACAGTAAATTAGCAATACACTATGAAAGAGAGAACAGGAGAAACCTGTCTAATGATACAATATAACCCAGCCAAGCAAAGAAGACTATACAGAAAGAAGAGGAATACAAAAATATTATTAAAATAAAAGATGTGTGAATAATAAAAAAAACAGTAATACAAATATGCAATAACTTTCAGGTTCTCTGTAATAGCAAACTGAATTTTGTCTCACTGTCTCAACTGTTGGGATGCCCCCTCCCTCTTTGGGTTCAACTCTTGTCTTTTCACAGTTCCAGGGTTTTTCTGTCTCACTTGTGGATATTTAAAAAAAAAAGGAAGAAGAAGGGAGGAAGAAGAGATGAATTGGAAAGAAAGGAAGAAGGAATAAAAGAATAAAGAATGAAAGAGAAGAAAATGATATTGAAAGATAAAAGAATAATAAAAAAACAAAATAAATAAGAGATTACTTAAAAAACAACAACAGAAAAACAACCCTGTTGTTGGTTTCAAACTAGCAAAACTGGTGTTTCTGGTCTTTCTGGCTGCAGCAGGCTGAGGGGCAATTGGTATGGTTTTTCTCCCTTCCTGCTCTGCACTCAGCCAGTCTTGTGCCCACTCTCCCCAGAGCTAGCCTGATGCCTCTCTCCGAAGGAGGAGGAGTGGCTGTTACAGGAGTATTCCTGAAACAGTTTTTCTTTTTGAGAAATTCCTCCTACTCAAACCTGCCACTCCATACACCCCAATTCTCCAGCCAGACCAGTGACTATCGTGGTCAGTGCTCCTCACTGTGTGACTCTCAACTCTCCCAGGCCTGCGTCCACAGACTCTGAGGGTAATCACTGCCCCTGTGTGTTTGCCACTTTGTCCTTTTCCCCCTCTCTGCCACTTCAAGCAACCGGGTCTCCCCCAGTGCTGTTTAAACCTTGATTTGCCAAGAAGGGAGGGAGCAGTTGATCTAGCTCTCTCCCAAGGACTCTGTGGCAGGCCTGGGGGTGGATGCTAGGCCTCGGGCTACAGCTTCCCTGGTTCCCGTGCTGGTCCCTTGAACCTTATTGATCTGAAGTACTGTCCTTACTGTCTGGTTTCACAGTGTCCACTACAATTTTTGGTCTCTTATTTTCATATATGCTGGGGTACTGGTGGCTGTTTTCTCTGTTCCTCCATAGATCAGTTGGGTTTTTCTCCTGTGTGTAGGGGGAAGTGGAATCTGCTTCCTCTTACCCCATCACCACCTTCCCTTCTATTGAGAGATCTTATCTGATTTCAAATATTTCCAACATTCTGGATGTTTCCAAACTTCCATCTCTGGCATTACTCCATTTATGAAGCATGCCTACATATGACCCTCAACACATCCTGAAATAAATTCCTTGCTTACCTCCCTCATTGTTCTCTTTACCCCCTACTCAAAGGCATCATTAACCCTTCAGGTGACTAAGCGAGAAAGAGTAGAATGTTTCTCATTAACTCCTTGCCAATAACACTCACATACAGCAGACTCCCCTAGTTCCATTGTTTCCACTGCCAAAGTTCTTTTGGTCAACCTCTTAGTTCCTATCATTATAGTCCACATGCTCGTTATCTTTCATGTGGGCTGTTAGAGTCATCTCTCCAGTGACCTTCCTTCTGCAGTGTGCCCTCATAGCAGCTGCAGATATTATTAGTAGAACCATCCCTGAGATGGTGTCCAGGTTGTGACAGGACATAGCTGAACAGTAGCCATTCTTAGGTAGGATCTGACCAGCAGCCATTCCCAGACAGCAGCCTTTCCTAGACAAGCAATTATCTCAAGGTCGTACACTAACTTTTGTTTTCTGCTTGCTAACAGCAGCTGCCTTCCTCCTCCCCTTTCTGCCTGTATAACAAGCATATAAGGAAGCTCTAGCTTAGGCTGGGTGCCCAGAATTTGGAATTTATCTCCTCTGTGTCCACATGTGTGAATAAACTCCATTTCATAAACTCCCAGGCTGTCCGAGTCTTCTTTTCCGTAATATTTTGGTTCCCTGACCGGGAAGTGACTCACACAAGCAGGCTGCCTCTGGTGAAGGTGGCCTTGGGAAGGCTGGCAGGGCCCAGCAGTGATAAGGAGGCGTGTGCGCCCCTGTGATTTTGGGTCCTGAACATCCCGGGCTGCGCAGGCTCGGCCCCTGGACCACTCTTTGACCCAGGCTGGCAGGGTGCAAAACTGGTGGAATCTGGAAAGGTGTCAATCTGGTAAGTGCCCCCGGGACCAGGAGCCTGAAAACCAGGCCCACTCTTGGAGTGGAAGGAGGGACTGATCACCCCTCAGGCCGGAAGGCCCAGGCAGGGCTCCCACAGTTCAGACAGGTGGGAATGTAATAAACTTGGTGTGTTTGTGTGAATGGCTGTGTTTGTTGCCCCCCAGGTGGAAGCCTATGGAGCGTGAGTGAGCCCTAACCTGCCGTTCCTCCGTCTATCATACAGCATAATGGCTAGGAGTTTAACCTGAATTCTATATGGGCAGCCTTAGATAAGACAGACCCTAAGTGCCTGGAGAGGGGAGAGGCCAGGTGTGCAACCTGAGAGTCCTTTCCCTTGTCTGTCAGCGCCAATCGGGAGAATTCATGGGGGGGCGGGGTTCTGCCACAGTACTATTGCATGTATGTTGGAGATCGGACAGCAAACCTTGTGGGTATGCCACCATTTGGGGTAAAATGGAGAACAAGCCATGTGAGTACCCCACCATGGAGGGTGGAGGGTGCATGATTGTCACCATCTTGGATGATGGATCACGTGAGAGCCCCTCCATCTTGGAACTGGGCAAGGTGCCAGGCTAAGGGCTCTCTTCAGATTATAGGTTGTATGCTGCTGCTGTGTGGGCACTGCATCAGTCTGATTCTCTATGTAACTGGTTCTGATAAGAATGGCTCTGGTTCTGAAGGACATGAACTGAGGTACAAGGGTGAGCATCTGACATATAGGGTGTTTGCAGGGTCTGAGCTTCAGAAAGCTGCAGGATGTCCCTGCAAATCTAGGGAATTTTAGTGGAAGGTACCTGCAGTGCCAGGGACTTTTGGCTGCCAAATACTGAGTTTAAGTATAGTCCTTCCCAGAGTGGGAAAGGAACCAGGATTAAAAGAGAATGACGGTTAAATCTGAATGAGTAAAACTATGTATACAGAATGTAACAGTTTTAAACCTGGAGTAAAGGAAACCTCAACTATTTGTTTTCTGGTTTTGTGGGAAAAGAACAAATTTCTAACATTGGTGTTGTTTCTGATCAGAAACCCTCTGTACTTGAAGACATGTTTAAAGTCACCTGTAAGACCTAAGAAAGGTTCACTGTAACTGGTCAGGGAGAATGTCTTTGCCACTCAGGACCCAGGAAGGGTAATTAGGGGCTGATGAGTGCTTCAGCCAGAGGCAAAGGAGCATGTCTCTGCCAAAAGACCAGGCCTGAAGGAGCATGTCTCTGCAACACACTGATGGACACATTGGTACAAGAGAATGCCCCTACTTGTGTATTGTTTTGGAATTCCGTGTTTTGGATTTTGCTCTGTGTCTGCTCTAAAAGGGAAATTGAGGATTCCAGAGAAGGTTGAAACTTCACAGTCTGTAGGAAAGTAAATAAAAAATATAATATATATAAATGAAGAAAGTCTGTGGAAAACTGCAAAAATAAATAGAAAAGTAAAAGTTTTAGAAAGGAATTACATAGTATTAGTTAATAATAGAAGGTATAAGGCATGGAGATGCAATCTTGGTGGATATCAGAAGCTGTATGAAAGAAAGAATAGAGGGTTTGTGAGTGTTGCAGAATCTCTGGAAGTGAAGGTTTTGAGAAGCCTGGTGGATATCAGGAGGGAAAGGATTTTCTTTCATGCTTTGTATTTTTCTCCCTACCTGATCCTTCCAGAATTTGGCATTCTGAAAGAGTGAGTGAAGACATAAGGTTTCTTTGCATAAAACCAAAAAGACCAGTTGTTAACAGTGGTTTTGAATGGAATGTCATGCCTGAAGGAAGCATGTATGAGTTCTGATTGTCTGACCGTCTGACCAGAAAACCCTGAGGAACTGGGATTGACTTGGGAAGCTAGTGTAAGCCCACAAGAAAAGCCTGGTACATTGGTTAATTGGGCTGTTCATGGAAGTCTTTCCAGGGAAGGAATGAAGGTTGCTTTTGTGAAAGATGGCCAAAAAGGAACCTGTGGGCACAATGGAAGCCTCAAGGATCTGCGTGAAACAACTGGTACAGGTGAAGCCAGATGGCGGATGTGTAGCTCTGCTTCTGTGCCTTGAGGGGCGGACTGAGAAGTCAATCTAAAGGTTCCCTGTGTAAGTTCCAGCAAAGCAGACTTAAAGACCACTAGTGATCCAGGCTGCTCTTGGTGTGTTTATGCAAACGAACAGTCAAAATGAAAAGCGGAACTCAAAGTAGTCCCTTTAATAACAGTGAGGGTGATCTTAAGGAGAAAAAATATGGTTCAAGGAAAATCACAATGCTCAGTATTGGACATCAGAATGATGCAGCTACCTGTCTTTAAAGTGTCCTTTTGTTTGAAAGTTGAAACTGGTTTTGTAATATCACCAAAGATGTACAATTTACAGGTACAGAGGACCTGTCAAATTGCCATTGCTAAATGTCATTGCAGGAAGGACCTTGCAACTGAATGTCTTCCCCAAAGACAGTCTCACAGGCACAGAGACTGGTTTGGGGACTATTGTGTGAATTAACCTGTGTGTTCTTCTGTTTTCATAGGATGTATGCCTATGACTTCATTACCTGAGTGATTGGTTGCAATATAAGCCTCACTTAAGGAGCCCATTTTTCATCATCGCCCCTGAAACTCAATGGTTTGGCTGAACTAAGTGGTTGGGTTGGTGAGCGTTTTGCGCGATCTGTGGGCTTCACTTTACAACTGATTTTCCCTTTTCTGTCTTGATGGCTTGGACAGGATGGGTTCAGATATCTGAAAGGAGGGAAATCCTAATATATTCCCCTCAGTCTGAGTGAAGTATAATGGCCACAAGAGTTTTGGATAGGTGTAGCATGCCTTGTATATCTTCCTCCAGATAAGCCATTCTTTACTTAAGTTCCTGCCTTTGTCATTTAGTGGTTATGATTTAATTGTGCCTTCCTACTATTTCCAAATCTATCATCTCCAGAATATGACCAGGATGCCAATGGTCCAGTAATGCCAGTCTTTGGACACCAATCCTGCGAGTTTCTGGTGACAAGATTCTGTAAGGTCCTGCCCTTTATAGGAAGGACTCCCTCCGTACTGCATTGATGACCAGATTTCTGTAAGGCCCTGCCCTTTATAGGAAGGACTCCCTCCCTACTGCACTACCCCCCCTTCAGGGCACCCCTGACCTATGGGTAGGTAGGACAACGTCCATGTCCAGCTGGAAGTAGTTAAAGAAGAAGAGACCTTCATCCATTTTCCTTTAAAAGAATTTAAAGTGGGTGTATATCTGAAATGAGAGATTGTTATAGGGTGGAGCCAAGAGAGGGGACCCCAAATGGGCATTTAAAATGGGGTCCAGAACTCAAGGCATCCAAGAGATTTTAAGATGTCTTCACCCCTTCCCCGACAAGTGTGAGTTGGGGGAAAGGGACACACAGAGCAAGAACATGAAGGGCTGTTTTGTACAGCAACAGCTTTACAACTAATCCATGGCATAGTCATTTGACATACCTGTAGCCTTCAGCTGGTCACTTAGATATGCTGAATAGCTGTGGCCATGCTCTGGGCCAGGGAAATAAAAAAGACTCCCCCTGCCCAAGATGTGACTGGGAGGCAGGTTCCCCAAGTTACAGCACCTGCGTAGGAGCTCGGAGAAGACTGGCTCCATGACATGGGGCCACACCTGCCCAGACCCATGATGGCAGCCGGACAGGAGTGGGTACCGGCCCGTCCAGGATCTGCAGGCCATCAACCAAGCAACCGTCATCCTCCACTTGGTCGTCCGGAACCTGTATACCCTCCTGAGGCAGCTTCCCCCAACAGCAACATGGTTTACCTGCCTTGATCTGAAGGATGCCTTCTCCTGCATTCCTGTGGCACTTTCCGGCCAACCCATTTTTGCCTTTGAATGGAAAGATCCACACACAGCAGTCAAGACTCAGTTGACCTGGACTAGACTGCCCCAGGGGTTTAAAAACTCCCCAACCTTATTTGGGGAAGCCCTAGCAGGAGAACTGAAGCCCCTCACTAAGGGGGCCAGACCTGATGATTCTGCAGTACATGGATGACTTCCTTCTGGTGGCTCCATCCCAGGAACAGTGCTGGGAGGGAACACACACACTGCTGAAGTGCCTGGCTGAATTAAGGAAAGAACACCAGAAGCACATCCTGAACACACTTCTACTCTTCACGTCGAGTTGCAGAAGGCACGCGTTGTGTATCTGAAGTGCCCCCACAGCTGTTCATGCAGTCCTCTGTCATGGCCCTTCATGTTGCTCCATCGGGTTCACCTGCTCCAGCAGCCTGCAAGCTCCCTTGGTGTTCCAGCCGTGTCACCCAGTGCAGAGCTCAGCAACCAGGCTTGTCGGAAGTACTCACGGTGTGATCAGGGGTGCAGATGGAAAATGGCAGAGTTGCCAACACCCTCCAGAATCTCATCTGATTTCTGAGAAAAATGCTCGTTTTCCTGAGAAAAAGCCAGCCTGCACCCTGCTGCTGTGGAACTTGGCCCCTCTACCAGGTTTTGAAGGGTCTGGAAATTAACCCGCTGGAATGGGCAGAAAATGAAGAGAAAGCCTTACAAGATATCAAGGGGCACCTCAGTGATGTTCCTGCTCTTGGAGTGCCAGATCGGGGGTGGCCTTTTGATCTGTATACCCGCAAGAGAGACAAGGTAGCCCCTGGGTCCTGACCCAGCCTGTTGGACCATGGTAACACCTGGTGGCTTACCTGTCTAAGCAGTTGGACTATGTCACCTTGTCTGAAGCACTTGCCAAAGCACTTGCTAAATGTGTCCAAAAGATGATAATTTTGATCAAAGAGAAGCCCTTGTGATTCTTAGATGCTTTCTTTTACTGAACATTTTGCATATTAAAACATCTCACAATTCTATCAGTATCCTTAAAAATTCATTTATTGTTAAACATTAAAACAAGTAAAAGTCTTCCTTGTGTCATGGGGACAGACTATTCATAGATAACTGTAGATGGATTTTTTGTCATCCTGTGAAAATTAGAATCTGTCTTTGGACTCTCCTTTAATCATCTGAAGAGAAAAAAACAAAAGCAAAAGCAACCCAGTCTTCTACTGTAAGGAGCAAGGAACCTCTGAGAAGGACAAGTTTCCCTGGTGCTCATTGTGTGGAGCAGCAATGGCCATTATGGGCACTACATGCCCACCTGCCCAAGGAAGTCTGAGCATGATTCGGTGACCAAGAGTTCAGTTATAGAACAGTCCCTGGCTCGTAAAGTACAGCATGAGGAACAGAGTCAATAAAATCATAATAACTATGCATGGGGCCAGGTGGGTACTGGAAATACCAAAGGAACTCTCTGCAAAGTACACGATCGTCTAAAGTACAGCATATACTATGCTGTATATCTGAAACTAATACAGAATTTGAATGTAAACTAATTTAAAAAAAGATGCTTAGTTCAATGGCCATGATCAGGCACTCTGAGGGCATTCTTGTGGCAGATAGAGCCCTTTTCCAGGTGCAGCTACATACAATGGTACCGTGTTAAAATAGATATCCAAGGATTACCCCAACTGTAGCTTGTTATTGTATCCTGTCAACCACATTGAGATGTTTGTGGCAAGACAGAGCTCTAGGAGACCATGAGAGCAATCATTTCCTTAAAATCTTGTATGCTCTGAAGCTGAGAGGTCAAAAAGGTTTTAATTTTTGTGTCAGTTTCTAACTAATTGATGCTGGCTGCTGGGAGCAACATGTTGACAAGAATTTTAAAACCTACTCAGGCCCACAGGTGTAAGAGGGCTGTAATTAACCCATGTCTGCTTCACAGATAGGAAAGCAAAGGATAAGAATGTATATTTACCAACTCTGGGCTGATGGATGCTACAGAAAATCCCTCCAACTTACAAAGGGAATAGAGAGGGATAAAGTCTGCAGGAGAAGCTAGATTTCTAGGCATATGGTTCATCTGCCAATATGTGCAAATCATATTGTATACTTAATGCCTCATATAATAGTCAATATTAGGAATTTGACAAGCTAGACTAAACATTTTAGTACATTTAATACTCATAATCTCCCTATGATGTTGGTACCATTATTATCTCTATTTTTTAGATAGGAAACTGAGGCAGAGAAGGGTTGAGTAACTCTCCCGAAACCTTAAAGGTACAAAGTCATAAAGGAAGACAATGACCTGGGCAGTCTGATTAAGACCTTGGCTTCTTAATATTATAGTTTATTTAGAACATTTTTCTATATGATATTTGTTAGCCATTCAAAGAACATCAGAGTCACCTTGAAGGTAAGGATTTGTCCACAACAGATTCCATTTGCCTGGAGGAAAAGCAGCTGCTCCTCCATTTCCTGGGATGCATTTTTCCAAGGGCTTGTGTTGCTTAGCTGAAATGCCTGCTTCCAGCTCTCACCAGGCCCCCAGGAAAGTTCCATTTCCTGTCACCACTGTCTGAGCTCCTCACTCCCAGTGACAGGCTAAACAGGTGAATCTCCCTGAGATGTCAGAGAGAATCTTGGTGTGGTGCTAACCTGCATAATCACAAATCTCCCATGCTGGAAATGGACACTGAGGCATTCATCTCCCATGTACTCTTCTAACTTTCCCAGAAAATAAATTGCAGGTAGAGGAATGGATATGAAGGGAAGAGAAGGCCCTCCTGGCAAGAAAAAAACTAAGCACTGTCAGATTCCCCAGGAAGACTAGAAACTTAGTCCAACAGCCCAGGGGCATGGCTGTGGTAGGGGTGGCTAGGGCAGAGGACAAAGTCACCCTTGCTGTGCTGTGACTCCAGAAGTAACATCACCACCCCTCATGCTGGAAGGGGACTCACACAACTCTGTTCACCTTTCCATTCATATAAGAGAAATTATTTTTTTAAAAAAAGAACTTTCAAATTCAATTATTTGAACATTGGTGGATTTGCTTATCTCAGTTCCAGCCCTATGTGGTGAAAGGAAGTAAATTTATGACACACCAGCCAGTGGCTGTTCAGCTGTCTTTTACTTTTGTCTCAAGCTGTTCTTGGCTAATAGCTGGTAAATCCAGTGGACACCTGGCACCTGCCAAGAGCGCTGACAGAGGAAGATGGTCATTAGTGAGTCATCCCATTTCAGATTTCAATCCATAGTCCTGCTCTTTGCAGAATCCTGAGGTAATTTATTTTGTTCCTCTATCCCACTATAAGGCATCAGAGTCAATAAAATCCTATGTAGTCTTCTGATGGCCAGTGGTAATATGTTGTACAGTGTGAATGGTGCTAAATGACATAAAATACGTATTCATATGGCAGCCCTAGTAAATTGATATGACCAGTTGACTTTGGTCCTCACCTCCTTCACCCAATCCCTCCCACATCCACATCTTATACCAGTGTCCCACACTAACAACTGTTTAGGTTCCAGGTGTAACCACACTCTCCTCCACATTCTTTTTTTTTCATACTTTTTAAAAGTATATTTTAATGATTATGCGGACTTCCGGCAAGATGGATGCATAGGTGGACGCACTACACCTCCACGCACAACCAAGATCAGAACAACAACAATTTAGAGGCAGAATAACACCCAGAACTGATAGAGAATTTATTTGAATGGAAGTCGGACAGCCAAGAAGTTGAAGTAGACCTGTTCATCCAGACCAGTAGGAGGGGTGGACACAAGCACGGGTCCCAGTGGCGGAGTGCGGGGAGAGCTGGGCACCTAAGGCAACCAGGAGCAAGTAGGCCATCCGGGGCACGCAGCAGGTGGACCCTGAGTATGCAGGCGGTGACTGGCGGACCCAGTGAGGCTGCAGTTGTGGACCAGGGCAGCGCACGCAGCCCAGGATCCCAGGGAAGGTACTGGGATCCCAGGAGAGTGTGGCTGCTGCCATTGTTCCCTCCTGCCCCTGCCCCCACATACAATGTCACAATCTAGCGACTGGGGTGCCCAGCCCCAGTGAACAACTAAGGCTCCGCCCCTCACCATAAGAAGAGCAACCAGACTGAAAAAAAAGAGAGAGAGATCGCTCAAATAGAAGAACAAATCAGTGCCTCAGAACTCATCCTTTTGAGTGACCAAGAAATAGCTAACCTATCAGATACACAGTTCAAAACACTGGTGATCAGGAAGCTCACAGAATTGGTTGACTCTGGGCGCAAATTACATGAAAAAATGCAGGTCACCATAAAAGAGATGAAGGAAGATACACGGAGAACCAACAGTGATGGGAAGGAAACTGGGACTCAAAACAATAGAGTGGACCAGAAGGAAGAAAAAAAAAACAAACAGGAAATAATGAAGAAATAAGAATTCAAAAAAAAAAAAAAAAACAAGGAGAGGCTTAGGAACCTCCAGGACATCTTTAAATGTCCCAACATCCGAATTATAGGGGTACCAGCAGGGGAAGAGGAAAAGCAACAGATTGAGCACGTATTTGAACAAATAATAAAGGAGAACTTCCCCATTCTGGCAAAGGAAATAGACTTCCAGTAAATCCAGGAAGCTCAGTGAGCCCCAAAGAAGTTGGATCCAAGAAGAAACACACCAAGGCACATCATAATTACTTTAGCCAAGGTAAAAATGAAGGAGAGAATCCTAGAAGCAGCAAGAGATAAGGGGACAGTAAGCTACAAAGGAGTTCCCATCAGACTGTCAGCTGATTTCTCAAAAGGGACCTTACAGGCAAGAAGGGGCTGGAAAGAAAGATTCCAAGTCATGAAAGACAAGGACCTGTATCCCAGATTACTCTATCCAGCAAAGCTCTCATTTAGAATGGAAGGGCAGATAAAGTGCTTCTCAGATAAGGTCAAGTTAAAGGAGTTCATCATCACCAAGCCCTTATTTTATGAAATATTAAAGGGACTTATCTAAGAAAAGAAGATAAAGAAAAGACATGTACAGTAAAAGGACAGCAAACTCACAATTATTAACAATCACACCTAAAGCAAAACCAAAAGAAACTAAGCAAACAACTAGAACAGGAACAGAACCACAGAAATGGAGATCACATGGAGGATTAGCAACAGGGGAGTGGGAGGAGGAGAGAGGGGGAAAAGGTACAGAGAATAAGTAGTATAGATTGTAGGTTGAAAATAGATAGGGGGAGGGTAAGAATAGTATGGGAAATGTAGAAGCTCAAGAACTTATAAGTATGACACATGGACATGAACTAAAGGGGGGAATGTGGGTGGGAGAGGGTGTACAGGGTGGAGGAGAGTGAAGGGAGGAAAATGGGACAACTGTAATAGCATAATCAATAAAATATATTTAAAATGATTATGCTATTACAGTTTTTTCCCAATGTCTCCCCCTTTATCCCCCCTCCACCCTGCACCCCCAACCCTCCAGCATCCCCCACCTTAGTTCATGTCCATGGGTTCCACATATAAGTTCTTTGAGTTCTCTGTTTCCTATACCATTTTTTATCTCTCCCCATCTATTTTATGCCTACCAATTAGGTTACTTCTTCCCTGTACCTTTCCCTCCTATTCCTCCCTTCCTGCTCCCCACTGAAATCTATCCATGTGGTGCCCATTTCTTTGATTCGGTTTCTGTTCTAGTTGTTGGCTTAGTTTTTGTTTTCATTCTTTTTCTTTTAGACTGATTTGTTGATAGTTATGTTTGCTGTCATTTTATTGTTCATATTTTTTATTCTCTTTTTCTTAGGTAAGTCCCTTTAATATTTCATATAATAATGGCTTGGTGATGATGAACTCCTTTAACTTGACCTTATCTGGGAAACACTTTATCTGTCCTTCCATTTTAAATGAAAGCTTTGCTGGATAGAGTAATCTTGGATATAGGTCCTCGCCTTTCATGACTTCAAATACTTCTTTCCAGCCCTTTCTTTCCTGTTAGGTTAGTTTTGAGAAATCAGCTGATAGTCTTATGGGCACTCCGTTGTAGGTAACTATCTCCTTTCCTCTTGCATCTTTTAGGACTCTTTATTTATATTTAATCTTGGGTAACTTAATGATGATGTGCCTTGGTGTGTTCCTCTTTGGGTCCAACTTCTTTGGGACTCTCTGAGCTTCCTGGACTACCTGGAATTCTATTTCCTCCTCCAGATTGAGGAAGTTTTCCTTCATTATTTGTTCAAATAAATTTTCAATTTCTTGCCATTGTTCTTCTCCTTCTGGCACCCCTATAATTCGGATATTGGAACATTTCAGGTTGTCCCAGAGAATCCTCAGCCTCTCTACATTTTTTTGAATTCTTGTTTCTTGATTCTGTTTTGGTTGAATGTTTATTTTTTTCTTTTGATCCAAATAGTTGCTTTGAGTCCTGGTTTCCTTCCTGTCACTGTTGTTCCCTGAATATTTTGCTTTATTTCATTTTGGGTATCTTTCAATTGTTTTTTCATTTTTTGACCAAGTTCAATCAGTTCTGTGAGCATTTTGGTTACCAGGGCTTTAAATTATCCATCAGATAGGTTGGCTGTCTTCTCAACACTTATCTCTCTTTCTGAAACTTTGCTCTGTTTTTTCATTTGGGCCATATTTCTTTGTCTCAGTGCACCAGTCTGGTTGTTCTGGTTGACTCTTTCTTTAATTCCTTGGTTATCAGAGATTGATGCAGTTTGACTTTCTGGCACTTCTGGTTGTTTATTGATTTTAGATTGGTTGTTATCCTCCTTTTGGTTGTGTGAGGAAGCAAAGGGTTTCTACCTATGCTTCCATCTTGGGTGGAACACTCCTCCACATTCTTTTAGTGAAACACATAAAAACTAGTTAGCCTAAGATGTAGTTAATGTCTAATACAGGCTTGGAAACAACTCATTTTTGCATGTGTCTTGCTTAACTCTATGGCTGCCCCCTTCCTAGTGACACATATGACTAACAAATTAATCTCCCATCCAAGTTCCTATTTGGGTAACCTCAGCTCCTTTCAGATCCAGCGTCTTTTACCCACACCCAATGCCTTCACTCAGATCTTTGGAAAATTAAATCCTAGAACTAAAAGTCAAAATTTAATGACTTCAACTGCCACATGCTGACAAAATTGTATGATGCTGATCACCTACCTGGATTGCTCTTTATTACCACCTCCAGAGCATGCTGATAGCTCAACAAGACTGGTAAGGGGCTGCATGTTAGTGTCCTTCTACCCCTGTAGGTACAGGTGTCTCACAAAAGCATAGGTTTATAATTCTAGGAAACATTCCCTTCTGGGCTGCTCCCTAAGTTAGTTGTGAGGCATCAAGCATGAGCCATGACCCCAAACCTGATAGATACAATCTTGTCAAAGTCTCTAATCCTGAGAGTTAATTCACAATTTATAATACCAAGATAAATTGTTAGTTAATATGAACTTTGGAGACTGCTTGGCCAAATTAATTACTTCTTCCTGCAAACACGTTTGCCACTGGGTTTCATATTACTCACTTTAGCTACCTCTTTAGTTGTCTTCTGGCACTTTTGCCAGTTCTTGACTTCGAATACCAGCGTGTTCTACAACTCAGTCCTTGGATTTCTTCCCTTTCTCTTTTGAATTACTTCATTTGAGTTTGTTCTCCTCCAGTCTTCTGGCTGCAAGTACCAACCACATGCTGGTGACTCACAAATGAGCATATCCAGTCCTACCATCTCCCTGAACTCCAGGCTGTGTCAACTTTTATCTTGATATCTCCATTCAGCTATCTAACAGATATCCTGGCTTTAACATGTTTAAAAGCTGAACTCATTTCCACCTCCCACCTGGCCTGCCCCAACCTTTGCTGCAAGTACTACTCATCCCATGTAATTGCAACTTCATATATTCAGATGCTTGGTCTCCAAACCTTGGAGATACCTGTGGTGGACAGTCCAGCCATAATGAATTCTTTCCCCTCACTGATCCAGAGATGAAGTCCATTTGTCCTCATCTTGTACATGGACTAGACTTATAACTTGCCCTCAAATGTGATATTGTGGAACTTCCACCCTAGGTTTTTGGAGGGCAGGCAGCTGCTTCTTCCTTCTTTAACTCAGTCACTATGTAAAACTGATCACTCTGAGACCACTGTACTGTGAAGGCATTGAAACTAACCATGTGGAGATACCACACAGAGAGAGATGCTTGGCCCAGAGCTGTTCCAGGCATCCCTCACTGGGGCACTTGAGGTATCAACACGGAGACAGTGTTGGACACTTCACAGAGTAGAACTGCCCAACCAAACCCAGCCCAGGCTGCTGGACAGGACAAAGAGGAAGGTTCATTTTTAAGCCAGTAAATTTCATCAAGCAGTAGATAATATCCTTAACCCTGTTCTTTCTCCCACAGTCCACATCCAGTCTGTTAGCAAGTTTGTTGGCTCTATTTTCAAAACACATCCATGACATAACCACCAGTTTCTCCATAGCCACTACCTGAGTCACCATCACCTCCTGCCTGTTTTCCCCTGTTCCTCCCTGTTCTTTCCTAACCTATTCTTAACACAGAGCTCAAATGATCTCTAAAATGTATGTCCTGCCACAGTACTCTTTTGCTTAAAATCTTCCAAAGGCTTCCCATTTCACTCTAGTAAAAGCTGAAGTACTTTGTCCATAAGGTTTTACATGGTTTGACAGCCCCATTACATCTCTGCCATCACCTGCTCACTTCTTGTAGTTCCCCAGCTTTGCCTGACTCAGCTTCAGAAATACTGGCCTTCTGCTTTTTATTAAACATGTGGGTATGCTTCTACTTTAAGACCTTTGTGCCAATAGTCCCTCTTCCCAGAATGCTTTTCCACCAGGTAAAACCTTACCTGCCTGCTCATCACTTCCTTTAAGTCTTGGCTCAGTATCACCTTCTCAGCTTGGTCTTCACTGAGCACCCTATTCAAGATAGCAATACCCTCATCTTCCTAGTCCCTCTGCTTAACACCTCCCACATTCTCACAGATGCTTAAGTTAATTGTTTAGTTTTGTTTATTATCACTTACCTCACACTTGAAGGTCAGGAATTCTTATTCATTTTGTTAACTGGTATAGCCTCAGTGCCCAGAACAATGTCCAGTAGGTGCTTAATAATTGATAAATGACTAGTTACTGATTCTCTGTTATCTTCTCCTCTACCAGATCCAGAGAATCTAATACAGGCTGAGTGGTCAATCCCTGAGTCAGCATTGTTTATAGAGGCTTAAAGTTAAGTTATCTTTGTGGGCTTGAGATTGTGTAGTCCACTCAGAATTGCTGAGACAGAAATTCTTCTCTAAGTCACCAGCTCTTTCACAGACCCTCCAGGCTGACCTCAAGAGACCTTCATTTCTCTTTCTACTAATTTGTTGTTATTTTCTCTCTACCAATTTCTGTTGCCTCACCTTTACTAGGAGGTTCTTATGGTTGCCAACCCAAGATCTGTCATGCAGAGCAGTTGACCAGGTTGCCTGGCTTCCTTCCCAGCCCTTTTCACTCAAATTGAAGGCCTGGAGCTTTGTTTTGAATCTGGGTCTACAGCAAGGGACCTGGAACTCACCAACCAGCCCTATGATGACAACTCTTTCCAACTAGACTGAGTGCAGACTGTCTAATACCTGGTATCCACATTGTACCCCACCTACACATAGCACTACTTTCCTTGCTCTTTGTTTTTTTGGTATCACATTATAAATATAATTCCCTCTAAATATGATATTTGCAATATTGAGTTAAGATCATAAACAGTTAGAAAAATGAGGGAAGGACAATCTTCAGTATGGTTTTGTGAAAAATGTCACCCCAATAAATTCAATAAAAAAGACATAAGTATAAATAAACAAGACATTTTCAGAAGTGAAAAAAAGAAATTAGAAGTTATAATGCCACTGGAATTCTTCTATAATTCCCACTAAATTACCATGATGTCTTCAACATCAGTTGTGGACAATTTTAGTAAGAAAAGACTTGAAGTGCCTCTAACAGCTGCTCAGCAATCCAACTCAAAATACTATTTCACACATGACTTCTGTATTTCATGGTTCATCATCTATTTCCATTTCAAACTGAGCTATTGGTTGGTGTGTCACTTTCTTAAAAAGCACATTTTGATCCATTTACTGTCCTCAGACCCTCAGCATGGTTTGTTCTGCGGCCACAGATTATCACCGCTAAGAGTTGAGGACATAGCCCTGTTCTTCTTTCCCAGTTATGTGTATGCCCTGTCCATTATGCCATTTCAAAGCAGCAGTGGAAAAAAACTGAGCTTTTGATACAATGGAGGGCAGTTACTCTGGAGCAGGTGCCACTGTCATTACTGACTCACTAATCTATAATCAGATCTGCTATCACCCTATGTTCCTGATTACTTATTTTATTGCACAACTTAAGGGCTCATGAATTTTGACTTTTTAATTTTTGAAGATTAGATGATGTCAGTTGCTCCCCCTCCCCCTGCCCTGAGCTCCTGACCCTGCTGTGTGGTGACTGACAGTGACTGCTTCTCCACACAGGGCTGCTGGACCAGACAGACTCATGTTAATAAAGTTGCCCTTTCAGAAAATCAACTTTTCTAATAAACATGGTGACTAAAGGAGTGTAGCACTTAGATGAAGGGCTATATCTGTTGAGGTGGTTTGTACAGTAATGACAAAGGATCCTCATTGTTGCCCATATGAGTGCTTTTCTGGGATGTTTATTGGTTACAACAGGAAAAATCTAGCTTTTAAATCTCTCTCTCTTTTTTTTTTTATTTTGGTTATAGAATTCTCATTAAATAAAATGTTCACTAGTTATTGAAATTACAAAAATTATCATCCATATTCTCCATGTTCAAAGACAATGAGAGCTAATAGTTTGAGCTCTATTTTTTCTCAGTATGTTTGTTTCACTTATTAAATAATTTTGGTTTTCTGTTTATATAACATGTACTTTTATACAATTATATGTTGTTCATATATTTTTTCTTTTTTTGGTTACTCAAATTGTAAAACTTTCCCATGTCAGAATGAACACCTTATTTTAAATATTTCATCTAATAGAAGTGCCATACCCACTATTGTATGATATTTTGGTCAGGTTAGATTACTCAGTATTATAAATAAAACTGCAAAGAACATTTGGAGAATACTTTAAATATTTTTTTACATTTTTAAAATAGGATTTTTTAGATACATTTTCAAAAATGGAATTGCTTTTTGAAATGGAAAGATATGAATATTTTCAGATCTTAGATAAATTTGAAAGAAAAAAAAGGGGGTAGTCTCAATAAAGAAGCAGCTGTCCCTTACATTAGTCTCTGGATTGGAAAGCCAACAGCAGAATTCCAGAATGTCAGAAATGGGAATACACTAAGGAGTGGCTTAGCTCTACTCCTTTGTGTTATGAGAAAGCTGGGCTTAAAAGAGGTTTGTTGCTTAAAAGAAGTTTGTCAACTAGCTGGCTTCCATACTGTGGATGCAGGTTTCCTGATTTCTAATCCAGCTCACTGTGATGACCATTAATGTTTTCTGGGACTGAGTAGTTCTAACAGAGATTTTCCCAAAGAGAAGATGTTTCAAACAAATATTGAAGTGCAAATGTTGTAGCATCTAGTTTCACTCAAATAAGCCCCTTGTGCTTTTATTCAATTTCACAGACATCCATGAACTCCATGTCAACACTAGGGTTTGGAAGATCCCTTACACTCCCGAGTATTCTGATTTTTAACAATATCAACAAGGATAAATTATCAATCATGGTATCATTTCAGTAAAAAGAAATTTTGAAAGTTTTATAGAGTTAGTGAATTTCTTCCAAAAAACCCATTTTGAGTAGAAGCATTCATCATGTATGGCTGACATAAACTAGTGAGACTTGGCTGCTTCTTTTTCCTTCATCTATCTAGACTTTGAAGAGTGAGGCATTTTGCTTTCCTTTTAGTACTTATAACTAAATCAGAAAATTACAAAGAAAAGAAGTAGTTTAAATAATTTTTATTAAAATGTGTAATCTGTCTTCTAATCAATATATTTAAAGCCACCCCAAAATAACAAACTTATAAACCACTTTTTAATTTGCTCATAATTAAAACTTCATAAAGATCTTCTTAAAATCAGTCTTTTAGCTTATGATTGTGATCAGTATTTTCACACTTGAATTGACCCAGGAAATACAATTTTGTAAAGATAATAGAACTAGTACATTTTATAAAATAATGACTGTCTAGTTTCTCATTAATCCACTACATCCATCTATAGGACAGATATTCAATCCATCTTTTCTCCTCTCACATTTTGCATGGCTCAGACATTCTTCTACATCATGACACATTTCTTATTTCTGTAATTCCCAGTTGTTAGAAGAGAAGCAGTCAGCGTGACCATGAAGCGTCCTCGTGTGTGTGATAGTAACATGACAAGGGAGCCAGTGCTTAAGAGGAGCCATCAGTAAGATGGCTCAAAACCTCATGCTCTGGGAAGGAGCTTAATAAAAGGAATTTCTCATCACTCCTTAAATACCAGTCCTTGAAAAACCCAGTCTTTAAATACCACTTTGCTTTAAAAAATTTTCAGACAAAAACCTAAACACTTAAAACTTAATACTTTCTTAGAAGTAAGGGAAGAGATTTCCTCCTTCTCCTTTTTCTTTAGTTTAGAAAATTTGCATTGTGAAAACTTTATCCTCTCTTTGAAAAAATATAAATACTTTCAAAGATTAGATAGGCTTTCACGACCCAAGAATGTCTTTTCTTGAAAATCTAGAGGCCATCTCTGAGATGTGGGCATTGGGGAAGACAGAACCCCATTTCCCAGTCTCCATGGAAGAGCAGAGAGTGAGGCCTGGTTTTGGTGGACACCTGGCTTTAAGTTGCAAAATCACTACCTGTCCTAAAGATACAAAATGTTAACTTTCCTCTGGATAGAGCCATCTGCCAATTGGTTAAAACAGATGGTCACCCCAATTACCAGGTGAGTCTATGGTGAACTACATGTGGTAAAGAGTGCTGTCCAGTTCTCTAATTTTGAGGACTGGCTATTGTTTACCTTGAGAACATGTGTGGACTGGGTTATATTTGTTTTCCTATATCAAAGCATGAGACTTCTGATTTTTCTTTTTCTTTTTTTTTTTATTGTTGTTCAAGTACAGTTGTGTCCATTTTTACCCCACCACATCCCCTGCCCCACACAGCCCCTCCTCCTACCCTTGAACCTCCTTGCTTTGGCTTTGTTCATGTTTCCTTTATACATGTTCCTTAATGGACCTTACCTTTTTCCTCATTATCTCTCTCCTCCTTTCCCTCTGGTACTGTCTGTTTGTTCTTTATTTCAGTGTTTCTGGTTATATTTGCTTGCTAATATTTGACATTAAGGAATGGCACAATCCAGTCTCCTTTTACCACCACCACGTTCTTCTCATATTCAAGAAGGCATTCATGGATATTTGTGTATAAAAACATAATAGAAGACTGCAAATTGGTCATTCTTTAACCTAACAGGGAAGTACATGCAGCATGTCCACTTTAATGGGTATTGTGTAAGCATTTTTTCAAGCATTTTATTTTTGGGCTTTTTTTTTTACCTCACATAATTTTTGTATTATATTGTAGTTTTTAAAAATATTTTTATTGATTATGCTATTAGTTTTCCCAATTTCCGCCCTTTTATCCCCCTTCTACCCCGTACCTCCCAACCCTCCAGCATTTCCCCTGGTTCATGTCCATGTGTTGTACATATAAGTTCTTTGAGTCTTCTGTTTCCTATACCATTTTTTATCTCTCCCCCTTACTAATTATGCTTCTTCTTCCTTGTACCTCCCCCCCCCCCCGCATTTCTTCCCTCCCACTCCCCACTGAAATCCCTCCATGTGATGTCCATTTCTCTGATTCTGTTCCTTTTCTGGTTATTTGCTTAGTTTTTGTTTTCATTGTTTTTCTTTTCTTTTAGGCTCATTTGTTGATAATTTCAATTTGTTGTCATTTCACTGTTCATAGTTTTAATCATTCTCTTTTTCTTAGATAAGTCCCTTTAACATTTCCTATAATAAGGGTTTGGTGATGATGAACTCCTCTAACTTGACCTTATCTGGAAAGCACTTTATCTGTTCTTCCATTCTAAATGATAGCTTTGCTGGATAGTCATCTTGGATGTAGGTCTTAAGCCTTTCATGACTTCAAATACTTCTTTCCATCCCTTTCTTTCCTGTTAGGTTAGGTTTGAGAAATCAGCTGATAGCCTGTGGGCACTCCTTTGTAGGTAACTCTCTCCTTTCCTCTTGCTTCTTTAGGACTCTTTATTTATATTTAATCTTGGGTAACTTAATGATGATGTACCTTGGTGTGTTCCTCTCTTTGGGTCCAACTTCTTTGGGACTCTCTGATTTTCCTGGACTTACTAGAAGTCTATTTTCTTCTCCAGATTGGGGAAGTTTTCCTTCACTATTTGTTCAAATAAGTTTTCAATTTCTTGTTCTTCTCCTTTTGGCACCCCTAAAATTCAGATATTAGAATGTTTCAGGTTGTCCCAGAGATTTGTAAAACTCTCTTCACTTTTTTGAATTCTTGTTTCTTCATTTTGTTCTGTTTGGATGTTTATTTCTTCATTTTGTTCCAAATCATTGCTTTGAGTCCTGATTTCCTTCCTGTCACTGGTTCCCTGAATATTTTGCTTTATTTCATTTTGGGTATCTTTAATTTGTTTTATCATCTTTATACCAAGCTCAATTAGTTCTGTGAGCACTTTGATTGCCAAGGCTTTAAATTCTCCATCAGATAGGTTGGTTGTCACCTTATCACTTAGTTTCTTTTTGAGGTTTTGGTCTATTCTTTCATTTGGGCCATATTTCTTTGTCTTGAAGCAACTGATAAGTTGTAAGGGGCAGGGCCTTAGGTATTCATAAGGGCAGGGCAACCCTCTTTGTTGCACTGCTGCACTGCCTGTGGGGGAGGGGCCAGAGAAGGAACAATGCAGCTCACCTGCTGGGCTCTAGCATACTTTCCAAGGAACACTTGGACTCTTGGGTGAGACTGGGAGTTTCCCCCACTGCAGCAACCACCATAGTCCACAGTCAACTCTGAGTCTCAGTTTTGCCTTCAGCCAGCCCCACTCACCCAGTTTGCTGCCTTGCCACGGTTTTTCTGAGTTGGCCTGTGTGGTCTGCTGCCTTACCAGTCTGGTTGTTTTGCTTGATTTTTTCTTTAATTTCTTGGTTGTCAGTGTTCCATGCTGTTTGATTTTTCTGGTGCTTTTGGTTGTTTATTGATTTTAGATTGGTTGTTATCCTCCTTTTGGTTGTGTGAGGAAGCAAAGGGTTTCTACCTGCATCTCCATCTTGGCCAGAATTCTTTCTTCAAGCATGCCAAATTAAAAGGTTTATAAATTACATTTGTTTATGTGAAATGTGTCTTTTAAAAAATCTTCTTTAGGCAATTATAGGAACTGCTGATTTGTTTACTTGACTGTGTGAATTTTAGCAACATTATCATAGCCCAAGGCTCATTAAAAATAATTTCTTTAAGTATTTTATTATCAACCTTTGAATAATCATCAGAATGAGAGTAACTAAAACTTGTAGAACATCTGTAACAGATCCAGGCTCATTAAATATATCACCTTTCAGGAAACTTCTATTCTGTCTTTAGGTGCCAGGCATGTCTAACACTCTTTCCACCAAACACACTCATTTAAGACATTTGAATAATTAAAACTATCCAAAAAAGAGTAAGTGGGACCTTTTCTGCTTTAACAGTAGCTCATATTCTCTTGGGAAGTGTGAATTAAAGGGAACTAACTCACAGTTACTTAGATGTATAAATATTCAGCTTTAAGTGTTAGAAGTGGACTTTTGTTTTTTGTATTTTCTCTTGCAGATATCAACAATCACACTTTTCCATACCTGTAATTTGGTTGAAAATATTGGATAGGGAGCAAAAAAGAGACTGTGGTTGCTACACAGACCCTTCAACAACCTACTTTAAAATATTATATGCAACCTTGAGAAAGAATAACAAAGTTAGAGGTGTTATGCTACCTGATATCAACCTATACTACAAGGCTATGGTAACAAAAGCAGCATGTTGCTGGCATAAAAACAGACACATAGAGCAATGGAACAGAATTGCTCCAGGGAGCCCAGAAATAAACCCACACATATATAAGCAAATAGTCTATGACAAAGGAGGTATGTTTACAACCTACAATGAAGTAAAGATAATGCATTTAATAAACAGTGTTGGGATAGACAGATACAGAAAAAATGAAACTAGACCACTTTCTTACACCATATACAAGAATAAACTCAGAATAGATTAAAAACTTAAATATAAGACTTGAAGCCACAAAACTCCTGGAAGAAAATCCAGTACACACTTTGATATCACTCTTAGTAATATTTTTTTGATATATCTGCTTATGTAAGGGACACACAAAAATAAACAAATAGGACTACATCAAACTAAAAGTTTTGCACAACAAAGGAAACCATTAACAAAATGAAAAGACAACTTACCAAATGGAAGAACATATTTGCCAATGATACATCAAATAAGGGGTTAATATCCAGAATATACAAAAAACTCCAACAGTCTACTTTCAAATGACGTTCATGGGTGTGTCAATGCTAAGGCTTGTGTCCATTTCAGAAGGACAGGATTTAGTGCAGGGACAGGAGCAACATTTCCTTGATGTCCTCACACTCCATTTAAAACTAGAGTGTACCCCTGGATTGCTTTCTGAGTGGGCCCACCTGACCAGATAGGTGAAGTGAAGCTGTTACCAGTGCAAAGGGAGACATTGAAACAGAAAGCATGCAGCTTCTGAAAGTGAATGTGTATTATCCTTGATATTATAAAAGGAGATAGAAAGTACTTAAAGTAATCAACAAGTAATTGGTAAACATTTCTCAGCACGCAGAGCAAGTCAATGCAGCAGAGGTGTCCAGGAGACTTTTCTTCCATATTGATTTTTGCTACTTAGCATTAGCTGAAATCAGCTTCTATTACTTTCATTTCCATTCAAGGTTGTAGGGGAAATTTTGGGTCCCCTGAGGATTTCGTTTCCCATGATGTGACAGAATCACCAGGAAAGGTGATAAAAGACTTACAAAGGTCAAGTGTCAAATCACCAGAGTTTGCTGAACAGTTACCTTGCTTGGCCTGTGTTTTGAAAGTTTTTTAATCACTGAAGTTCCTACAACATAACCCCACTTATGGCTACTACCACCAATTGTGGTGACCTTAAAATGATGATACCATAGTTTATCTTGTGACAATCTTGATTTCCATGGTCACCTTTCTTGGGTGGGAAGGTTGCTATGAAAAGTATCTATAGAACATCATAGACCACATTTGGGAATGATACTGAGTAATATCCATGCAATGAGTGGGATAAAGTGCTATGTTTTCTATATCTTTCTGAGCTAGGATGGCTGCACTTAGGTGAATGAAAACCTGATCTTGCTCAGCTTTGATAAATTGTCAGCTTTTCTCAGAGATGAAAGGCCTGCCTCCTCTACAAGCAGAAGTGAAACCATCACATAATTCTTCTCATTCAGCAATGATTTAGCACTAATTAGAAGTTAGCATGCTGGTAAACTCACTTTCTGGGGGATCATCATTATTTTGGAACATCACAGACATAGTATGATGTACACAGCAAATTTGAAGCAGCCAGTTATTAAAAGTTACAATATTATTTCCAGAGAATGCTTTTACTGTTCACCATTAAGACAAGGTCCAATATTTATGGAATGTACACAAAGGACTAATTATCTTTCCTATACAAATGGCCTCTAATGAGAAACATTTTTATTTCAGTTGCTATATTCATGAATTGTTTGTCTTTATGAATTCATGTCCAAGACAGAAATCATTTCTTTTCCCTCAACCTCAACCCTACACTGCAGACTGCTGCTTATCACGTCTTTCTTATTTCTTTCATCAGAGCCATGTGATCATTCCCCCGGCTGCCTAAGCTGGAAACCTTGGATATGTCTGTGACTTTCACTCATCCTACACCCTATTTCTACTCACTCACCACATTCAAATGGCTCCTTGTTGCCTGTGGAATAAAAGCTGTATTGCTTTCATCTGATGTGCAGGCCTACAGGGATCCAGACGGGCTGGGTCACCATAACATTCCAGTTACTCATTCTTTGCAAGTGGTCTATCTTAGCTCCATCACAAGAGACTCTTCTTGATCTCTGTGCCTGGGCCCTGTGCATACTCTGTCTCATGTGTTCTCCCCTTTGTCTGCCGAGTGACTGCCTGCTTGTTCAGAAGCCAGCTCAAACGGTCTTCAGATTTCCCACTTGCTTCTCTGCTGGCAGAATCAGTACTGCTCTCATTTGTTTTCTTACAGCATGGAATGAATTTATGTTAATTAATGTACCTTATTTATAGGTACAACACCTGTCCATAAAGTATCCAGCCACACATTATTAAAAATAGGAACATTAATTAGAGAAGATACAAGAAACATTGTACAAAGGATGATGATGCTTCAGTCCTCTTCAAAGTAGGCACCTTGGAACTTCACATGGTTCTCTCACCATCTCTTCTACTGTTCAAAACACTCTGCAAAATCCTTTGTTGGAATCTCCATCAGCTGCCCCATTGTTATTTTCTTAAATCTCACCAATGGTCTGAAATCTCTTCTCTTTCAAAGGTGATTTTAGTTTTGGGAAAAGCCAGAAGTTACAGGGTGCCAAAGATGGACTGTAGGGGGCTGAATCACTTGGGTAGCCACACTTTGTTGATTGCAGCCCATACATGTTCAACATTCTCAGGTGTTTGGCTTGTTGCCTGACTTCCAGAATGTGGATCACTTTGAACAGATTCTTGACCATCTTTGAGGCATTTATGCCATAATTTTATCTGTGCTGCCCTCATTGCATTGTCCCTGAAAGCCTTCTGAATCATCTGAATAATTTCTTCAGAGGTCAAACTTAATGTAAAATTTGATGCAAATTCATTGTTCTACTTGCTCAGTCATTTTGAATGTGAGGGCCACACAGTACACATGCACACTCAATGGCATCTACCACCCCCATTGACTAGTACAGTGAAGCCATCATTGTTCACTCATATGCATTCCAGTCCACTCTTCTTGGCTGCCAGGTTACATCAATGTTCTATAAATCACTCTTGTTTTCTTAACAATGACTGGGCTTTTTCTGTAGAGACCTCATATACCTAATTCATGTATAAGACAAGAAATATTTTACAGTTGCACTATGTTTTAAAAACATTTTGTGTCTTCTCTGTATACCATGTTAGTTCAGCACATGGAAATTGCTTAGGACACCCTGTTGGGCTAAATCAAAAGCTTGATTACTAGAAGTAACAAGGCAAGTGATGTCTCAGTGGATATTTGATGTCAATATTGCTTTGTGGTTGATGATGGTAAGGAAATGGACATTAATAGGGAGGAAAGTCTGACGGCAAGCCATTTCCATCCCCAACTAAGCAAATGGATACAGAGGCATAAATCAGAGGTTTCCAATAACCATAAAATTAATTACTCTTATTTCATTATCTTCTCTCTTTGCCCTCTGCAACCTAGGCATTTTTTCTGTGCCAAGAAAATCAGCTACGACAGTGCTCAGACTAGAAGAAATACACAATAAATATGTCTTATATGAGTGAATGAATGAACAAATGACACCATTCCAGCCCTTTCACTTTATAGGTAAAGCAGACCCAAAGATGCAAAGAACAGGAAAGCAGAAAGCACCTCTCTTCAACTGCTAATGTGGCAGGAAAAGAAAACTCCAAAAGTTTCTTATGCTCTGTAACTGTAACACTTGCAAAATTTCACACAGGACTGTAGAAGCTGACAAGTCCTAACCAAAGCAACGGCCAGTTACTCAAGGTCATACACAGACTCCCATGATAAGCTCCTGTGCTCTTTAGCTTCTGCAAATTCCTCCTGCGTTTTCTCTTTGTCTCCCATATAAGGTAGCTGGACCTAACTTCCGCATTTGGCTTCTGTAACCTTGCTTCACCATGTAGGTAGGAAGCCCGGGACTATTTAAACCCCAGGAGAGTGAGGATCAGTGCTCAGAGGATTTGGATGTTAACCACCCCTTCTGGGCCCCCAGGTAATAAAGTTTGTGCTTCATTATCTCCCCGCGTGTGGGTAGATTTTCCACAACACTACCACCTTCTCATTCCCTACACTGAGTTTCACCCTACCAAGAAAATTATCCAGCTATTATGTTAGATAAAGAACTTGAAGCTCAAAGCTGTGCTCTGTGCTCAAACAAATAGGTGGTAACACATGTTCTTATGTGACATACAATGTAGTCATGGACAAAAATATAACTGATTAAGTGTTTTGGTTGGCAGAAATCTCTGCTTTTCATAACCGGTGCTGTTTAGATGATAGTAGGTGAGGCGATAGCTATAAGCTAGTAGCAAGATCACCAGACTTTAAGGCTGTCCACCAGAGTTCAGTTCCTGATCTTATTACCTGACTCCAGGTAAATCCTTTCTTTTCTCAGAAGCTTACTTTTCTCATCTGTAAAGCCAGGCACATAAGACCAACCTGGAGTTTGGTGGTGAACAGATAAATAATAACTATGAAAACACAGTTAGTTTACACAACAATGAGATATTGTTCTTATTAAGCTTATGTAAGGATGAGAAAGCATGAGTGAAAGGCTTTCTCAGAGGCACTCTCCCCTCTTTGTTCCTTTTGTTTCCAGTCGGCAATTTCAGTGCATCTCAGAATTTGTGTGCACAGATAAAAATAGCATTAATATGTATTTCCCCACTGTTGTGGTTTGTGTACAGTATGTCCGATTGAAATGAAGTTCTGGTTCTAATTCTTTTGAATTCACAATTCAACATAACAGTAATAGAGAAATAACAGTTACAAAGATATTTATTTCTTCTCATAAGCATCTATTCTCATAAGAAAATCAAATCACTCTAAGAACAGGGAAAATGGGAAAATTAACATCATTGCATGGATAGTGGTAACTCTGATAAGAAAGAAGTCCATTGATTTTTTTTAATAACTTAAATATTAACCTTTCAAATATTCTTCATTAGATGCAGTTTTGTGCATCTATTTATAAATGAACCTGATCAGAAAATAATTTCCATTTCTCAGCTGTATAAACATTTCCTTTGGTTGGTAACTTTACCTCCTACCTTTCATGGCAATACTGCCCTATGACCAATTATCAGCATTTGTTAATTCCTGTTGCTTTCCATTTTATGTTAAAAAATTAAGTTAAAATAAATAAATTTACACAAATAAAATAATAAAATCAATTAAGGTACATTTCCAAAATACCTTTTAAGATTTCTGATGGTCATTCATTAGAGAGCATTGGGGTATCAGGCATGAATAGAATCTCAGAAGTCACCTGGTTCTGACCCTTTTGTTTTATATAGTTTGGAAAATGAGGCTGTGAGTGGCTAAAAAAAAAAAGAAATGCTGGTTTTCAGAAAACAGGGTAAAGCTCCCAGCTGTCTTTTGAGCACATCATATTGTATCCGTTGTGATCACACATAATCAATTGTGACATGTATAACTCAATTCTCCTTTATCCAAATGATATCGGGAAAAAGGGGCCTTGTTCAACTTTTGCATTAGCTCATTGGATGTGGGCACTGATAGAGTGAAGATATGAATCTGGGAGAGGCCTGAATCAATTGGATTATAGGAGATTTTAATAGCCTGGGACAGTTGGCTACATTTAGCAGGGAATTTAGCAGAGAGAGATGCAAAGTCAGTACTTACAGCACAGAAACCAATGGAAAATGTACATTAAGTGGGGCACATGACTTAATAGTAGAACATGACTTTTTTAAAAATGGCTGTTTAAAAAAAAAGTGCCAAAAATTTATTTTTGTTTTCTTCCCCAAATTGACCAAATTTTATTTAATTTAAGAAAGGTACACCCAGAACAATAAAGCTGCTAAATATAGTGTAATCTATCCAGCAGGTATTGAGATTATAAGTCTGGGCACTGATAAATAGAAGGGGACAATAGTGGGGGAAACCAGAATGTTAAATTGACTCAAACCAATGAATATTAGGAAACATTAAAGGAATCAAAGCTATCTCTCTGGAAAAGTGAAATACTGTATTGTTTGGAGGAAATGAAAATGCAGGGAACATGTACTTTGTCACAAATGAGGCTGATGACCAGGTGGATAGAATTCAGGGTGTGGTATTGGAAAGCATGAGTCAATACTGGTGCCATCATTTCCCAGTGGTATGGCCAGGGGAATCTCTCAGACACTGCAGATCAGCTTCTTAATCTCTAAGATGAAAGTTGCAATATCTCCAATACAGCATTGCTGTGAACAACTTGTGTGAAACTACAGTACAGACATGTGATAGTCAACAAATGCTGACCTTTGTACTTGTCAGGTAGTCATGGGAGATTTGTATTAGATTTTATTAATAAAATATCTTGTAGAAGTTTAAGTGATGAGAAGTTTAGGCATCCAAGATCCTAGTCAATGCTGTGTGATATATTTGTGTTGACCACCAGAATTTTGTTGTACTTTATGCCAGTAAAGATTTTTCCTGTTTTGATTCCTTATGGGTTATATGTATTGCCTTTTAAAGTTGGTCAACATTTTCACTACTACATATTGAAACATAGTACTTACTGACTCACCTATAAAGTGCAGAAAGGGGCCTCTTGTTTCCAGGTTTTGGTCTGTAGGGTTTGGGTTCTCCTGCCATGTTGATATCTGGAAGCATAAAATTAAATATCATGGGTTAAGAATACATGAAACCATTTGATGAAAGTAAACCATGAAGTTTGATTTTTCTTCCTGCTATTTGTTAGTGCAAATGTTATATGTCATTTATTCATTCAACAAGTATTTATTGAGCGCCTACTCTAGGCCAGGCACTATTTGAGTTACATTATGTACTGAGCAGATTAGATCCACAGCATTGTAGAAGTAATCTTCTACAGGGGAAAATAGATTTGTAGGCAACAGACATAATAATTAAGAATAATGCATAACATATCAGAAGATTATAAGTAGTTAAAAAAAGAAAATATTGAACAAGGTAAGGGAATGAAGAATGCTAACTAAAAATGAAGAAGGACAGCAAGAGGGGAGAGAAGAGAGAAGGGAAATAGAGAAACACATATTTTGCTATAGGAACTAAAACTCTGACAAGTTCTCAGGCCAAAACAAGAAGCTTAAACACATGACAAAAGAGTATTTGCATACAATTGACCAGTATCAATCTTTAAAAAAATGTGTCAAACATAAGAAATTGGAAAGTTGAGTGACAAAAGTTGGAGAAATGACATAAACCACTCGATTTAATACAGTTAACATTTTCAAAGGATGATAAAAAGGAAAATCTAAAAGAGACAAACTTAAAGAAAAATTTGAAAGAAGTGAGGGACATTATTTTACAAGAAAAGAAAGAGAAGACTTCTATTTCTTGTGGAGTGGATTCAATATACTGTATTAAGGATGGTTGAGCTACCCATAGTAAAGACAACCAAAGTTTCTAGATAAAATACATTTCTTTTTGAAAAGCTACCAAGAAATATCCTTACAAACATTGAATGCTGTTCAAAGGCATAATTTCCCTTTGAGTATATGGACATTTATTCTAAAATATGCCAATTAATATGTTTTACACTGCTTTACTGGCCATCATCCAAAATCTGAGTGGACAGGGATGAGGGTGAAAGGGGTTGATTGTGGTCAAAGGACAAAGGACAGCAGGCAGGGAGCTCAGTTAATCAGTGAACATAAATTCTTGCTAAGGATGTGATGAAGGAGCATTTCCTTTATATTGAAATTTATGAAGACAGAATTTAATTGTGTCTTCAGAATGACCCAGTTTCTTTAGAAGACAAAGCTTAGGTCATCATATCTCAAGAGCTATTGGCCTTAAAGAGACCATAAAAACTAAGTAAATGGCCTCTTAACAGTACACTGTGTGGTTGGTGACAGAGAAACCACTGAGACTTTCTTCTTTGACTGTCCTGGTAGTCTGTAAATGACTCAGAGGTGAAGCAAGAAGAAAGACCAAAGTTCCATTTTTTTTCCAGTCTGATAAGATAAGGCAAGGGTGTCAAACTCATTTTCACCAGGGGCCACATCAGCCTTGTGGTTACCTTCAAAGGGCTGAAATAATTCTAGGACAGTATAAATGTAACTACCCCTTAACTGTTAAGGAGTTGAAATTACATTTGGCCCTTTGAAGGCAATCATGAGGCTGATGTGGCTCCTGGTAAAAATGAGTTTAACCTCCTGAGGTAGGGGCTTTGGAGCAGAATGTTAAGGTACAGAAGTTAAGATGTCATTTCTTAAATTCTTGAATTTTCAAACAGATTCATACCAAAATACTAATATTTAGAAATCTGATAGTATCCTCAAAAAAAGATGTGGGTTAAATCATCCTCCACAAATTCTTTTGAGATAGTCCACAAAATTCTAGTTGTATTCTTATGTGTTATACAGAAGCACCTCTGGAAGTATACCAAGCTGATGGATTCTAGTCTCTGAGTATTAGAATCATATTTTTGTAGAGAAGGTTGGCAAAACTGGGTAAGCACCATTAAAAGCAGTCTTTTGAAGAGTTTTTATTTGGGTTCATTTGTGTGGAGAAACTGCCCGGACCCCTTTCCAGGCACAAGGACAAAGCAGGGGAACTAAAGATTTGCCCATGTTCAGGTGATGACTGGATATAGCAGACTTCCACATGGAGGGAGGACAGGCATGTGACATTATGAATCTATGTATGGACCAACTTGGAAGCTTATAGAATGGAATATATCTATTTTGAGGTTCCAATATTTCAAGTTAACATGAAAAAAAAACATGGAAAAGATAAAATTTAATCCAAAATTATCCTTCTAATACTAAACTTCAGATTCAAACTTTTGAAAAATATTTTGTTGAGGGAGGTAGAAGAGGGTAAAAGGGAGATAAATTGTGATAGAAGGAGACTTGATCTAAGGGAATGAATACACAATATAATATACGGATGATATATTATACAATTGTATGCCTGAAAACTATATAATTTTATTAAGTAACATCACCCCAATAAATTGAGTAAAAAAGTAAAAAAAATATTCTGTTGGGCTACAAACTATATCTTTTCAGGGTGAATTGCTTAAAATATATTAAATGTTCTAAAAATTTTAATGAGTTTTCTTTTCTTCTTTAAACTAAATAAGCAATATCAATATACCATGGCAGAAATAACTAGAAAGTTATAGACTGGAAGAAATCAATAAACTGAACTTCTTAGGATTTGAGGTACGTGAAACACAGCAGAGGGGAGTCAGGTATTTTGAAGTGTCATCTTCAGGAATGACAGCCAACATGTGGAAATATGTTTACATGGCTAATTCTAGGTAACATACTACTAGAATTGATAGAGCATTTCATTGTTTTATGCTTTGACTCAGGAATATACCTCCAATTCTACACCCAAGCAAGTAAGACTCTCCTCTCTGCTCCCCCATTTCACTTATTCTATTGTTCCAACGGCACTGACTTGACTGTTCCTTTGACTTAGGATTTCTAAAGGGAAGTCATCATTTCACCCCACTTCTTATACCCTCAGTCTCCTGCCAAGTGTTGTTTGTCCAGCAGGTGCTCAATTGTTACAGAACAAACAAGGGGGGGCCTTGGGACGGTATATTATTACTGAAAGAAGCCCCCAGGTCCGTTACGTCCGCCGCCAGAGGAAAGACATCTCTCAATGCCAGAGATTCATGAAAAGGAAAGGAAATGTTTATTTAATGCTATACAGACTTAAAGTAGTGAACTAATGTCTTGACCCAAATCCCAAAGTCCCTTAAAACACCCACAAACACACACAGTCCTTCTTCCCCCCTTTGCCCAGTCCAGGGTACTGTATCTCAGGAAAGGAAATAGAAATCCATGGCTCAGGCAGTCCTCTGGTTATTCCCAGTTACCACTCTAACTCGACTGGGAGACCTCCCTGGGTTCTTGGCACCCTCAGCTGAGTCGCTGGGATCTCTGCTAAAGCCAGGTGGTGGTTCCCCCTTCTAAAGCTGCGGGGGCCCCTACTCTGGCAAAGGCACGTGGTCCTCTCTCCCAGGGCCATGGGAGTCCTCACTCAGCCAAAACCGAGTACTTCTCCCTCTGCACAATGGCTGCAACAGGGGGATGTCGCCACTCTGCCAAAGCTGAGTGGTGGTTCTCATCTAAAGCCTCATGGTGATTCTCTCTCACAGTGATGCGGGAGTCTCCACTCTGCTAAAGACAAGTGGTTCTCTCTCCTCAATAGCTGTGATCCTCTCTGCACTTCCACAGCCCCATGGTTCTCCCTCTCAATAGCTGCCGCCTTTGGGTTTAAATCCCCGTGCCAGTCTTCCTCTGCAGCCCCGTTTCCAACTCCTCCCACACTCGGCTTCACATGCCAGAACTTATATCCTTCCAGCTTTACTGGTTGCCATTGTGGGTCTGGGCAGGTGTGACCCCATGTCATGGAGCCAATCTTCTCTGAGCTCCCATGCAGGCACTGTTAACTCAGGCGACCTGCCCTCCAGTTACATCTTGGTGGGGTAGTTACTTCCATTCCCCTGGCTCAGAGCAAGGCCACAGCTATTTAACATATCTAAGCGACCAGCCAAAGGCTATAGATATGTTAAATGACCATGCTAGAGGTTAGCTACAAGGCTGTTGCTATGCAAATCAGCTCTGAAAGGCCCTGCTCCACTTGTCCCTTCCCCCAACCCACACCTGGGGAGTGGGAGTGAGGGCAGCTAAAACTCTCCTGGACACCTTGAGTTCTGGACCCCATTTTAAATGCCCATTTGGGGTCCCCCCTCTTGGCTGCACCCTGTAACACAATGAGTCTTTGAGTCAACTCAGACCAGCAGGTGTATCCTTGCATGGTTTGTTGTGAGGCTAGCCAGACATACTTGGTAAGCACTTTCCTAGTGTGGTATTTATCTGAACAATGTTTGAAAGATGCTGTTAGGTATGTTAACAAACAAATAAATTGTGATAAAACAAGTTGTTAAAAATGTCATAATATATCCTTTTCTCAGTTATTTATAATGGATATTAAAGCATAAGATTCTGGAAGAAGAACCATTCTGTTACCTTTCACTCAAATATTTTTATATATTTGTGAACACAGAGATATTTTGGGACAGCGCTCCTATTTAATATCCAGCCAAAAAGAATACCCTTGGAACCAGCCCTTGGAACACCAGTTTATGAGACACCTTGAAATATATAGAAAAATATTTAACATTTATTTCTTTGCCAAGTATTCAATCTGGAATATCCTCATTTAAAAAGTCAACTTAATCTTTTAAATCACCTATTATTTACACTGTTACAATAAATGAGCACTTGCTATCCACCTTTATCACTTGTGGTCTCTGCAGGCATCTGTCATGTCTAGAGAAATTTAACCTTGATATCAAAGTGAAGTCTATGTCATGGAATAATAAAGCATCCACATTACAAATATGATGTTTAGATGCACAAAAAAGTTAAAGGAAAAAATTTTCTAAAGGAATTAGTGAAAAGAAATATTATTTTTGGAATTTTTCTGTTTTGCTTGCTTCCCCAGGATCAAATAAATGTTTAAATAATTCAGCCATGGCATAGAGATTGCCAGAAAAAAAAGTCATTTAAAGTATTTTTATTCACATTTGGAAGATTTAGGGATTCATTCCTGTTCCATTGAATAAAAACTCAGGAGATTTTAACAGACTGTTAAACTTGACAAGTCTTAAAACCATATATTACACTAGTATAAGCACCACACCATTAAAATGTGGTTTTTAGTTATTATTAGTTTAGATCCTCACAACAATCCTGTGAAATAACCAGAGTGGGGATCATTATTCCCATATCATGTATAAAGATGTTTGAGAGACAGAGGAATTAAATGGCTCCCATAATGATGTCATTAGTTCATTTTATGACAACTGCCTATTGTTGAATTTGGTCCATTGCCAGGCACTGAACTAATGAGAGAGGGGAACTCTTCTCTGGGAGAGGACAGTCCAAGCATCAGCAACAACCAGGAAGCATAGCACCATCAGACTCAGTCTAGAACATTCTCCACTGTCTTGTGGCTCTTAACGAAATTTGGATATCACATTTTCTCTTCCACTCACACCTAGCCTCTCTGTGGAAAGCAGCATGTACAGTAATGTGCTCTGAGTTCCAGGAGTTCTGGCATCATGGGAGGCAGTATGATTGAAGGAATGCTATGGGAGATTTTCTGGCAGCAATGGGGAAATCCATCTGACTCTCAGCTGAGCTGCCTGAGATTTCTTGTCTAGGTAGGTTCACAACAGTATGGTTAGATAGGGCTGCCTGGAGGCGCTCTTACCCTAAGGAAAGAATGCACCAGACTTGCAAATGCAAGCTCAGCTCACCCGATGCTCTAAAAGGGGAACATTGCAAGCATTTTGAGCCTGAAGCTGAGTGAGAGTAGTGCCAATTTTGTACCAAAGCAAATGGCGTTCTAACCTTGTTGTTTTTCCCTTTGCAGAATCAAAGCTAGTTTTAACATCTGAAATATGTTCTTAATGGCATGTTAAAATATCCACTGTTATGAGACTGAAATTGTAGTCTCATTTTACTGGGCAGTCACTGAATTGTGACCATTTTAATGAACATTTGGACATAGTTTCATAAATTAGTTGTGACTCAGCACTACAGCAGGATGGCCTTGGTTATTAGATTGCTAATGTAAAGATCACTGGTTGGCCAGACTCCCATTTGTTACCAGAAAATGTGCTCACGGGCTCTGTGTGCAAGGACAGATAAAAGTGGAAACTTGAACTTCTAAATAATTACATGGTAAGCTGATCATTGCCTGTGATTGCTTTCTCCCCAATCAAAACTGAAGTAAAAAGAAGTGTGCATGTATCCATACTTAGCTGCCCTTTTAAAATTTATTGTCTTTTGACAACAATAAGGGTCCATTCCTAGTGTGTGAGTTGCTGGTTGTGAGTAGTACCATAGACTCACATCCATCAGCCAACTCTGAAAAAGCCTCAGCTCTATCTGTTGAGCTAGAGAGACCTGTTTCTTTTATTTTGTTGCTTTTATTTTTTTCCCATTAAATCTGCCACTAGCCAATTGTCAAAGTACCTTTGATTGGCCTTGAAATGTAATTGGCAATGAAACTGAATAAAACTCTGTGGCTTTGGTGCATGTTTGCTCAATGTCTATTTTAAAGTGAATTAACAAAGAGCATATGCACACTTTCCCACAAATACAAACCAAACATCAAATGGGAATAACTATCAAGTGTGATTAATTCCTAAAACTTTTCATTAGTATCACATTTTCCCCTATTCTTTGGTCTCTTATTTTATCTGGAATAGAGTTTTTGAAGAATGCTTTTCTACATTTCATGAACATCTCTCAATTCTTTAAAAAAGTTGAAGGACATGTTTTGTTGAAATAAAACCTCTAGGTCAGAAAATGGTGTTGGAGTAGGAAGGAGATTTAGCATCACTCTGCGCATGGGAGAGAATCCTGGCCGATCTATGGAGTGGAGAAGTAAGCAACCAACACACCTCAGCATATGTGAAAATAGGGGACCAAGGATTGTGGCGGAACCAAAACACCAGTTGGTGAGAGGAGTGCTGTAATGCAGTAGGGTCCCAGGGACCAGTGTGGGGCTGGGGGGCTGCAGCCCCAGGCCCAGCGCCCATTGCTGGGTGTGCCACAGTCCTTGGGAGAGAGCCGGGACAACTGCTCCCTCCCCAGCCAAACAGGGTCTGAGTGGCACTGAGAGGAACCCAGTTGCTAGCAAACACACAAGGGCTGTGACCACCCTCAGAGTCTGTGGACACCGGCGGGGCTGGGTCACACAACAGGCCCTGACTCCCACGGTCACCGGTCTGGCTGGAGAGTTAGGTTGTGGGAGAAGCTGGGCCACAGTATGGAGAGGCAGGCTTGAACAGGAGGAATTTCTCAAGAGGAAGGAGTGAAAAGACAGACACTGTTTGGGGAATTCTACTACAGCAATCTTGGCCTCCCTGCCACCCAGCCAGGCAGCCATCTGAGTTTGCACAGAGGGTTGTGCTTGTGTGGAGGACCTGCGCACCCCCATAGCACTGGGAAGGGTGAGGCCTTGGCTGAGGGAGCACACACTCGCTCACGGGAGTGCATCACAGCACCCCAGTCCACAGCAGTAACCCTGCAAAAAGACCTGATTCCCACACCCAGGGTGCAGGGCCCAGGAGCCACCATAGTTCCCCAGAGAGTGGGCACCGCTGACCCAGTGCTGATTCCGAAGGAAGAAAAGCCATACCAATCACCCTTCAGCCTGCTGCAGCAGGAGAGACCAGAAAAAACAGTTTGACCACTATGAAGCCAAGAGACTTTTTAATTTTATTCTATATTTTTAAAACAATTCTTAATTTTTTAAATTTTTTATTATTTTTTATTCTCTTTTAATTTCTTTCTCCTATCTTTCATGCTTTCTTGTTTTATTCCTTCCTCCTTTCTTTCCTCCAATTTTATCTCTTCTTTCTTCCTTTGTCTGCCTTTTTTATTTTTATTTTTTTAAATACCTACAAGTGAGACAAAAACCTGGATCTGTGCAAAGACCAGAGTTGAACCCAAAGAAGGGGAATCACAATAGCTGCGACAGTGAGACAAATTTCACTCTGCTATTAGAGAACCTGCAAGTTATTGCATATTTGTATTATTATTTTTCTATTACTCTTACATCTTTTTAAAATAGTATTTTTGTATTCCTCTTTTTTCTGTATAGTATGCTTTGCTAGGCTGGTATATTGTATCACTTGACAGGTTTCCCCTGATATCTCTTTTATAGTGTGTTGCTAATGTACTGTCCTTCACGTCACCAGTGTCCCATTAGCACACTACTCAGAGTTCTGTACTCCATATTCTTGTTATCTAGATCTCATAGATTCTGTCATATGATTGTTGCTCTAATATTATTGTAAATAATTGCTGTTCCATGCGGTTGTAAATACTTCACAATACCCCTCCCAGATCTTAGCCCACTTCAAAATTTCCTGCACTCTATTACTGTAGTGGTTAACTCTATTCTCTCACATACTACATCTATTTACTATCCTTTACTCTCACCTTACCTCAGAATCTGACCTCCCACAACCTCGCTGCTTTCTAGATCCAACTCACAATCCTTCCTTCCCCAACAAGAGTCTTATCTTCTTTCCGTCCTTTCTAAAAATCAGCTAGCTGGGTGGAAGATCACGGTTAATACTACACATAGCCAAAGGATTTCCCATCTCTTCTCTTCTGGCTGCTACTGTAAATATCATACAATACTCTCTTGCTGTCTTAAACCATTTTGCCTTCCCCCTCCAACGGGTCACAAAAAAGTGTAGGTGGAAGTGGTGAACACCAGGATACCCACCGGAAGAGGAAACCCAACAACAAAGGAACCACTAACAGATAACAACAGAAGAAGGTGAAGGAGGGAGTGGAAACCACATAAACCTCAATCAAGGACCTAGCTGGAAATACAACTAAACAGCAGAGACAGTACCCAGTACAAACAACTGAAGAAGAGCAAGAAAGAATCCTCAAAACCTTATACACACAGAAGAATCAGCTTCAACAAAATCTGCCCTCACCAAAAGAACAAAATACAAGAGGTGGTGGACAGAGTGACCCTCATTTAACAACCGGGTGAAAAGGAACCAACAAACAAAGATGCAACAACAATCAAAATCCAAAGACAAACACAGAGCCACCGTAAATGACAGCCCAAGACCAGTGAGCTTGGGAGATCAAGGAGACTGCACCACTGAAACTCACTGGTATTCTACCACAGAAGTTCACACCACAAACCCAGGGAGCCAGAACAAATCAATTTAAGAAGCTGAGGCCAACAAGAAGTGTCTCACAAACAATGGGAAGACAAAGAAACAATCCCCAAGTGAAAGGAAAGGAGGAAGCCTCAGAAAGAATGCTAAATGAAATAGAGGCAACTCAACTATCAGATATGGAGTTCAAAGCAATGGTTATCAGGGAGCTCAATGAGCTCACAATGAGCTACCAGAAACTACAGGGAAGATACAATGAGCTCAGTGCAAACTATATCAACATGAAAAAGGAAATAGAAATTATCAACAAGGGCCAAGAAGAAATGAAGAATACAATTTCTGAACTGAAGAACACAGTAGAAGGAATCAAAAGCAGGATTGATGAAGCAGAAGATCGGATCAGTGAGCTAGAGGACAAAGTAGAAGAAATCATCCAGAAGGGTCAACAAAAGGAGAAGAGGCTCAAAAGAATGAAGAGGGATTAAGAGAAATGCAAGACAATATGAAACATAATAATATCCGTATAATAGGGAGACCAGAAGGAGAAGAGAAAGAGCAAGGGGTAGATAACCTATTTGAAAAAAAATGATGGAAAACTTCCCTAATTTGATGAGAGAAAAAGTCACACAAATTCAGGAAGCACAGAGAGTTCCAATCAAGAGGAACCCAAAGAGGATCACTTCAAGACACATCATAATTAAAATGGCAAAATACCAAGACAAAGAGAGAATCTTAAAACCAGCAAGGGAGAAACAGGAGGTAACATACAAGAGAGCCCCAATAAGGTTGGTAGCTGACTTCTCCATGGGAACACTCCAAGCCAGAAGAGAATGGCAAGAAATATGCCAAGTAATGAGAACTAGAGGCCAGCAACCAAGGCTACTTTACCCAGCAAGGTTCTCAATCAAGATAGAAGGCCAAATAACAAGCTTCCCAGACAATAGAAATCTAGAAGAATACACCTCTACCAAACCAGCTGTGCAAGAGATGCTAAAGGGATGGCTTTAAGGAAAGGAAGGAAAAGAGAGAGAGAGAGAGAGAAACAAAGGTATGAAAATGGCAATGAATAACTACCTATCAGTAATAACCTTAAATGTAAATGGATTAAAGGCTCCAATCAAAAGACCTAGAATAGCTGAATGGATAAGAAAGTATAACCCACACATATGTTGCCTACAAGAGACCCACCTCAGGACAAAAGATATGCACAAGCTAAAAGTGGAGGTCTGGAAACAAATTTTCCAAGCAAATGGACAGGAAAAAAACAGCCAGGGTAGCAATACTCACATCAGACAAAATAGACTTTTTTGAAGTCTATTTTGAATAGACTTCAAAAAAGGGGCCATTTAAAGAGACCCAGAAGGTCACTTCATAATACTCAAGGGAAGAATACATCATGAAGACTTGAATATTGTAGATATATATGCACCCAACATAGGAGCACCCAAATACATAAAGAAAATCTAGGAGGACTTCAAGAAGGATATTGACAGCAACACAATTATAGTAGGGGATTTTAACACACCACTGTCTAAAATGGACAGATCTTCCAAACAAAATATCAACAAAGATATTGTGACACTGAACAATGTCCTAGAGGAAATGGACTTAACTGATACATATAGAGCCCTTCATCCCAACGAAGCTAAATACACATTCTTTTCAAACTCAAATGGAACATTTTCAAAGAAAGACCACATGATAGGACACAAAACAAGCCTCAACAAATTCAAAAACATTGAAATTATACCAAGCATTTTGTTTGACCACAAAAGACTGAAACTAGAAACAAACCCCAAGGGAAGAAACCCAAAACACTCAAAATCATGGAGATCGAATAGCATGCTATTAAATAATGAATGGGTCAAGAATGAAATAAAGGAAGAAATCAAAAAGTTTCTGGAAACAAACAAAAATGAACTCACAACAATCCCAAACCTATGGGACACAGCCAAGGCAGTCCTGAGAGGGAAGTTCATAGTGATACAGACCTACCTAAAAAAGATAGAAACATTTCAAACAAACAACCTAGCCTTATGCCTACAAGAACTCAAGGAACAACAACAAAGACAGAGCAAGCAGAAGGAAAAAAATAACCAAGATTAAAGCTTTGGGAATGGGAGAATGGAGCCATGACGAAAGTACGGTGGAAACCTCCAGAAGCAGGGAAAGACAAGGAAGTATCCTTCTAAGAATCTCCAGATAGAAACACAGCCCTGCTGACATCTTAGCTTTTGCACTGCAAGACCTGTGTTAGATTTCTGACCCACTGACCCGTAAGATACTAAATTCAAATGATTGTATTAGCCACTAAGTTTATGGTAATTTGTTCTAGCAACAAAAGAAAACTAATACAATGCTATGTCCTCTGCTTGGGTGTAGGATGGATTTAGTGACTCACTTCTAGTAAATAGAATGTGCAGAAATGAGATGACACTTTCTGGATTGGGTTATAAAAATACTGGATTTTTCATTTTGGGCAAATTCTCACTTTCCCTTGGATTTGCCTCTTACACTAAAGGATCCAAAGACATGTCATCAGGCACCCTGTGGACAGGCCGCATGGTGAGGAACTGAGCCCTCCCAGCAACCACATGGATGACTTGAAAGAATATCCTGATCCTCAAGCCCTTAAGTGATTGAAGCCCCACCTGTCACCCTAATGGTTTCCTTGCAAGAGACTCTAAGCCAGAACCAGCCAGGGAAGCAAGTAAGATACCCTGAGATTTTCAACCCACAGAAATTGTGAAATAATACATGTTGTTATTTGGGACTGTGAAGTTTTGGGATAACTTGTTGTGTAGCACCAGATAACTAGTACAATTCCTCTAAATTTTATTTAGCTACCAAAAAACCCCCAGAAATTAACCAGAAAAGAACAATAATTAGGAGAGTATTGCTTTAAATAAACTCTGATGTGAATACACATTCCATCAAAAGTTATGAGAAAATCTTCTAATATTTTACCATACCAATGCACACATATAAAAGCTGACACATCTATAAGTACAGTCAGATTTTTTTTCAAATTAAAAATGGAATTAAAACTTCAGTGTTGAGAATAAAGTTTCTCAAAACACACAACTTTACTCAGAGTACACTCATTTACTTTTACACATATTTTAATGGATCAGAGCTGTCAAAACTGCTGTGAATCAACAGAGGCAATTAACCTCTATTTTTCCTCTGTTCTTTTTTCTCTTATATTTTTGCTTTTCCTGTGAAGTCTTTACTTCATGGAACAAAGCATATCACAAACTGAGATAAATTAATGGGTTCCTTAATTTGTTATATAGAAATATTCTCTAGATTGTAATTTATAAAATTTAATGATTTTCATTTATATACATATCTGCATAACTACTAAATAACAAAATTAACCACTCACTTTATAATATTTTTATGTTAAATTTCAACTTGAGAATGATTATTAAATTAGAGTATCTTTTTCTCTTTCCTTTATCAGTGTAATTTGTCTCAGCTAACCAAATATGTGTACTAGCCACACTATAGTAGAGGACAAGTAGGCAGGTTCTCTTCCCACATTTTATTTAATTTTACTGACATTCAGATCACAGCTTCTTTTAAATTGAATTGTTAGTTAATCAAATCCATGCTCCTGCATCGCTAAAATATAATTCCCCAAATCCAGTTTAATGTTGACTTGTATATAAATCATCTCAATGGGCAAATATAGAAGAAACAAGCAAGTTACAGACTACGAATATTTTCCCCATGAAGTTGAATGAATTTCCTTTCCTAAATGTTGAAATAGGGAAAATTGTCTTTTTATAAATTAATGTCCATCATTATTTTCTCTGTGAAATCATAACTAGTTTTATCTTTTGAGACTAACTTCTAAGGAAATTTGCAGTGGATAGAGATTATGTATTTTTATTTTGTAATGGCCTCTTTTGTGATAGGGATATTTGCTATCACATATTATCAAAAGTATTTCTACAATCTACTTATATTCAACAACAACAGTTTAGATCCTTGTTTTTACATAGAGAATATGGAATTTTCCTTATCAAGAGCCAGTTTTCTCCTTAAATTTTCCTTCATTAGTGTGTAAATCCATATATCATTGTTACAGAACAGACCCGGGGAATGTGTGTATGACATACTATTACCGAAAGGATCCCCACTTTTTTCTCTGGGGGATCCTCCCCCATACTAGTTTTGCTTTGCCACCAGAGGAAAGACATCTCTCAATGCCAGAGACTAGTGAAAAGGAAAGGAATTATTATTTATTTAAAAGTTATACAGACTAAAGTTCTTTAGAATACTCACAAATGCACACAGTCCTTCCTTCTCCCTCTGCCCAGTCTCGGGTACCATATCTCAGGAAAGAAATAGAAGTCTATGATTCAGGCTCCCAGCACCATCCACATGGCAAAAAGGGTGCACTTCCAAAGCTGCGTGGTCCTGACTCTCACCCAAGCTGCATGGTCCTCACTCTGCCACAGCTGTGTGGTCCCAACAAGATGCCAAAACAGCGTGGTCCTCCTCTACTATGACTGGTGTGCCTCAGTTTAAGTCCCCATGCCAGTCTTCCTCTGCAGGCCCATTTCCAATTCCTCCCGCAATCAGTTACACCTGCCAGCATCCCTGTATTCTTCTAGCTTTTCTGGGCTGCCATAGTAAGTCTGGGCAAGTGTGGTCCCATGGAATGGAGCCAGTCTTCTTCAAGCTCTCACACAGATGCTGTGACCAGGCAGAGTTGCTTCCCAGTTACATCTTGGGTGGAAGTCACTTCCATCCCCCTGGCTCAAAGCATGGGCACAGCTATTTAACATATCTATGCAACCAGTTAAAGGTTATAGATATGTTAAATGACCATGCCAGGGGTTAGCCACAAAGCTGTTGCTATACAAAACAGCTGTGAATTGTGTGGCTTCATGTGTCCCATCCCCCAGCTCAGACTTGTGGGAGTGAGGACATCATTCATATATATATAATATTTCCTGGACACCTTGAGTTCTGGACCCCATTATAAATCCCTATTTGGGGTACCCCTATTGGCTGCACCCTGTTACATCATCATTACCTCATTAAGAGGGGAACAAGACATAGCACAATAGGAAATTTCAAATAAGAATAGTTCATATTCACTATCCCTTAAGTAAGAAATGGGGAAAGAAGAAAAATAATTTTTGTACATTTAAAAAAGAGAATAGTAATTGTGATTTAATTCACAGAGTAATCAAAATATGTTTCCATTTTGGTGAGGAAATCATGCCCATCTGCACATTAATTGCTTCTGCTGATGAAATGCTGGAACAGTCTTTTATAATGTCATTGCCTGGCACATGAAGTGTAGATAAATCATGACAAGAAAACCTCATCAGTAATATGAATATGAACATAAAACCATAATTAATTATGCACACTGCTCTTCTCATCAGTGTAGGTGATGGGGACTCAAAACTTAGAAAATTTTAGCTTAAGGTAAAAAGCTGTAAATCTAACAAGTAATCTGTATGTTAAGCTTTTGTTTCAGAAACTACGGATAAGGCCCATCCTGGCTCCTGGGAAAAGCAGTGTACCTCCTGGGGCACTAACTAGAGATTACCGCCTGGGGACATGTTGGAAGCACGTGGGCCTTTTGTGTGACATCCCCCCCCCCCCACCCCTTGGGAACAGCTAACTGCTGAAAACAGGAATGCTGCAGTTTTGCTCACCTAATCCTCCCTGAATTTCAAAGCCCACACTGTACCTTGTTTGTTCCCCCCCATCCCATTATAAAAGATCTGGCCAGGAAAGAGAAGGCAAGATGGTTTGTTAGGGTATGAACTGGTCATCTTCTCAGATCGCCAGCCATCTGAATAAAGCATCCATAAAAGATTGAATCGCTGTCATTGCTTATTGGATTTGATAGTGACAGGAAGCCTGAATGCCAGTGTCTTTTCCGGTTACACAGGCTCCAGGATCAACATGAAATGTTATATAAATTATGTTGTTAAAAGTTTGACTATTGGGAAGACTGGCATGTGTTATAGTGGCTTCTTAAAATACGCACATCAAGTGGCATTAGCCATCAATATTTATTCTTAGAAAAGTGACAATTCAAAAATGGCGAAGCAATTATTTTTCTATCATAAAAATGGTTCGTGACTAGTATTTAACTGTCATTTTGTAACAAGGTGCTGAGCTAGAAGGCTCATTGGGAACCTGGGAAATGGGCAGGACTTTAACCTTTGATGCAGCCAGAGTTGGTCCTCTGGTGGCTGTGCCTGCACAGAGCAGGAAGGAGTTTATCCTATGTTATAGAGCCAAGCCTGCCCAGACTAACAATGGAAGCAGAGAAAGGCAGAAGAAACCAGAGTACTGGCAGGTATAATACTTTGTGGGAGGAATTAGAAATGGGGTTATGGAGGAGGAGCAGGGTGAGGATTTAAACCCAAGCACAGGGTAGCTATGCTCTCTTAGCCATATGGAGGTCTCTGCCATGCAGCTTAGAAAGGAGCAGAATGGCAGGATGTGGTATCCATGCAGGGATCTTGGCCATGCTGTTTGAAAGGATGCAGAAGGACCCTCACCAGCTCACCACAAGGAGGGGCCATGTGGTTTTGGATTAAGAGCAGGGGCCTAACCAAGAATGGATGACTATGAGAAGCTGGAACATTAAAATGGGAATCTGCCTAGCTAAGCTACAGACTTCTGTTTCTTTTCTTGAGAGATGATACCTCTGACTGGCCTGGTTTGGCAAGGGGAGGCAGGACTGTGTGTGTGTGTGGCATTTAGTTTTAAGGGACTTGGGATCTTAAAACAGAATTCTGCCATGGTTCTGAACCTGTATAACTTTAAAATAAATAGCTCTTTTCCTTTTCATAAAACTCTGGCATTGGGAGTCATGTTTTATTTTATCGGCATCAGGCAATAGAACTCAATGGTTCTGTTTCAGTTTGAATGTATTAACATATGTTAGCTTCTATCTAAGGAAAGGAAAGGGACCACCATTGAGGGACTACATAGTTCACTTAAGTTGTCAGGGTGGTTTTGGAGGATGATCCCACAATCTATCACTTCATTTTGAGGGGTACCTATCAATAAATTTGTACTTCCCTACCTCAAACCTCTGTTATTTTGTGAATTCTATTTCTTTTCCTTTTTATTAGAATTTACTCATCTAAAAACATATCTGACATATTTCATCACTCCACACTTTAACTATCCCTATTGTTTTTTATAGAGTTGACCATTGTAGATGCCATTGGGGTAATAAAATTCATGGCATATTGGCCCAGGTAATGTAGTCCCTATGCTTTATAGGTATATTACTAATTGTAAACATTCATAAAAATGTTGGTTGCTTCTATTTGCTCATGGCAACAAAATATAACAAATATCCTGTAATCCCTTTTGGAAAAGCTCAGCTTAACTACAGCTCACATGATTTAAAACTCTGTCTTCAATAGTTTTAGCTTAATGACATTGTCAAATGTTAAGAACGTTTGGTAAGAGGTTTTTTTTTAAACAATGTACAATATATTACCTTTTTTATGATAGCTGTCAAGCCAGAAAACACTTGTAGTAAAGAGTAAATAAACTAAGTGCTTTAGAAATTTAGTCTATATATCATAGAACTAGAATCATCTTGGCTTTCTACTATGGCCACATAATTTCATTACCTTTGTAATAATATTTAAATATCTGTGCTTTAATATTACAAAACAACCTAAGATTGACTGATAACTTACTATTTCCCCAAAAGGAAGTTTCATACAGAAACAGTACTTACACACTAATTCAACCATGTTACAAAATCTACTAATTCTGTAAACACAACTCTTTGCCAGTTCTATCTAGAATATATTAAATGTTTTAATTAGACATGAAAGGCTAAAGCCCAGTTTATTTATGGTGACAGCAGACATGCTACACAATGATACAGTAAATATAAAATGGGGACTATTGAGATTTAAAGGACATGTTATACATTAGTGTCCTTGATGCCTTGAGAAGATGCTTCTGTTGACAGTATGTGATCCATGTGTATAGTTGATACAAAAAAGACTGATATGGGGTCAACAAGGATCTCCACAGCATGTCTACACAAAAAGATTGCTACTCAGTTTAGGAGACAGCATCTGTTTGTAGAAGATACAGCTGCTTCCTTATCTGATGAACCCCACCAGTATTTTATTCTGTTCCCACCCCTATTTCATAGTTTAATAGAAAACTTATGTGGCTTTGCCTGATTGCAACAGCTTTTTACACTTCAGGTCTACTCTCTTCCTATGTCACCTTGACAGTTGTACTTCAATGTTCCACAGTGCCTAAGCATCAATATATTCATAGTTGGTCTTAGGACAAGGCTTGGGTCAAATTCTAGCTCAGTACTTATTATATTGTAAAAGGAAAAATTACCTAACCTTATCCATCAAAAATTGTTTTACTTCATAATGCTGTGGGGAGGAATTAAATAAATCAATATGTGTAAAACACTTAGATCTTGGCATAGAATATACTCCATAGTTAACTGTTTTGGTTATTCTTATTTTTACTATGTCATCTACCCTTCCAGGTCTACTGGATGCAATCCAGCACTCCTTCCTTATTTCTCTATCTCCAATTCAAGAAAAGAGAAACTATTGGGATAGGTAGAGTTGCCTTTGGGGTATACACCTCTTATGAACCATTCTCTCCTTCCATCTTCATATTGAGAAAGGAGAGGCTGCTACCCAACTGGAGATATCAGAAAATTACTCATGAAGTGAGAGGATTTTGATGTAAAAGGAAGATTATATTCAGCTCCCCTCCTTGAATGATGACTTAACCACTTAACTTGTCTGATCTTCCTGGTGCTACCTGCAGAGTAGACAGGGAGCTGGGAGGATGGTCAAGTTGAGTGGGCCAAGAATTCATAATTTCAATCCAGAGTCTTATGGGCTCACCAACAAGCATGAGTTAGCCATGAAGAGTAGTGATATTGGTGGCCCTAGGATTGACTGAAATGTCTCAACATGGGGGCAAAAAGGTACACATATCAGAATATTTTGGAGTGATGCATTAACTAGGTATCAGACCAAAGACCCGGTCTCAACAAACACTGAACTCCTTGTCAAGAGAGCTATTTTAGGCCATCACTTATATTTATCATGATCACCTAAAATGGGCTAAAAAGCAGACCAATGTGTCTATAGTTCTTTTGTCTCCTCTCCTCCTCACATAAGCAAAGTAAATGCAGGGAAGAAAGAGGAGGCCTGAGAGCAGGTGGGCCATGCCTCACCCATTGGCTGGAATGACTAAGTGACCATCTTTAGCCATGAGCAGAAGCACAACATTCTAGGGGTAAAATAATGGTGAGAGAGAAAGTGCCTATGTCCCCACAAGTACCAAATCAGTCCTGACAGCTGCACTCAGACTTCCACGTGTGAAAGAATTTCTGTCTTGTTAAAATCACTGCAGGTTGCCCTGGCTGGTGTAGCTCAGTGGATTGAACATGGGTCTGTGAACCAAAGGTTCAGTTCCCATTCAGGACACATGCCTGGGTTGTGGGCTAGGTCCCCAGTTGGGGGCGCATGTGGGGCAACCACACATTGATGTTTCTCTACCTCTCTTTCTCCTTTCCTTCCCTTCTCTCTAAATAAATAAATAAATAAATAAAATCTTTAAAAAAAACACTTCCTGTTTTTATAGTTGCCTAATCTGTAGTATAACATCAATAAGTCATTTTAAAAAAGATCATTTTCTTTAACCAATTAACCAAAATTTGATTTTAATAATGTTAAATAAAAAGGTTTGTTTGTTTTTTTTTTACCATATTACAGATGTTATATAGATACCCAATGATACTAAGTCCTTTCTCTTACTAATTTGTGCCCTGTGATTTTTTTTGGCCTCATTAGTTGAAAATTCAGTTTAGCTTAATTGCCTGTGGACAATTTTTTTCCGACTTCTTAGTAAGGATTCTTTACCTACTCTGTTTGGATTTTTTGTTCCATCATGTAAGAACATTATATACATTAGTGACCTTCTTTAAGAGACAGAGCCTAATGGTTCCTCAGCACATAATAAGTGCTCAAAAGTGATTTGTGAAATAAGTGAATACATACCTGAAAAGGATAACAGATTCATAATTGTATTCAAGTAAAGTGATGTTGCCACAAGACTGGAGGGAAAGTGCTATGATCAATCCATTAGACAGAGACATCAGTTAAGACACTATTAAAATAATGTGGATGGAAGTGAAAAGGTTTTAACAGCTATAATGTCTGGGGTAAGGAACATTGAAAAAAGGTTATGATACTTACTTTCTTTCACTTCCCATGACCTGCTATCAAATAGTTCCTCTGCCTATATTTCAATCTCCATTTCACTGAACATATGGCACATAAACTTAGTTTAACTTTATCGTCCCCCTTAACTACCATATTTTGCTGTGTGTAATGCACACCATGTTTTTGGCCCATACTTTGAGGAAAAAATGTTTTAATTTTTTAATTCAATTATTTATTGATTGATTGACTGATACTTGTTTTTGTATTATAAAGGAATTTTAGCATTTATTTTTGAACATATTATGGTATGGAAATTTTATGTAACAAATAATTATAAAACACAAGAACAGATGTATTTTATTGCTTTCTAGAGTTACACTTTTAATGCATACAGGTAAATAAAATAATTAAAACTATTTATATAAAATAAGAATCACTACTACTCATATATAATGTGCATCTTTATTTTTCCCTCAAAAATTTGGGCAAAAAGTATTCATTATACATGGCAATATATGGTAGTTATTAGACAATGGGGAGGTTAATTCATTATGCAGGTCCAGTGTCAGAGCAGTGTTGATGCCATCACAGAGAATTCTCATTTCAGAAAGTAGCAAAAACAAAAATGATCCTGTTAATGGCAAAAAGGCAGATGTTTGGGAAGTTGAGGATTACTATGGGAAGTAGACAGGAATGAAGGACACAAAGGACAGAAGAGAAAACTGGGGAGAATACCTGCTCAATGATATTTTGCATTAAATCAAATTTGTATCAAAATACAATTAATAAGTTAAAAAGTGATGTCTTGTGTTAGTAACAGTATTTGGGAAATTTTGATCATGGTTACATAGTTTTCTATATTATCAAACAATTATTAATTAAACATTTGTACTCAAGCAGGAGCAGATTCCAGATTCTGAAGACAAGACTGAATACTAGCATAGTTGGTCTGTTTGAAGTGATCCATTCATTTAGAATGATAACAAGAGACAGAGAAGTTTTGCTGCAAGCTATACTTTTTTTTTTTTTTTTTGCTATAGTAGCCACTGGCTTCAAAAATGTTCAGGAAAATATATCACTTCCTTTGTTTTGTAAAGTAGATACAAGAATTTCAGATATAGGTCCATGGGGCAGGATTATAAGAGACCATCTTGTCCTTAAAGATTTTCCCAAAGATGAAAAACCAGACAAGAACTAGACTTCAAATTTTATCTGAGTTTCTCCTCTCCTTTCTTACACATCTTCCTTCCATATTATCCAAATATTATTTAAGCTCATACAATGGTGACTGAAAGCTGCATTTTTTTTTACAGTTGAGAAAACTGTGCTTACCATTCCATTCCAGACCTACCATTTCTACCTGCAAACATATGCTTCTTTTCATCAGTTGTCTGTTGAATCATGGCCAAGTGTTAGAAGAGAAAAATACTGTCACAAGAAATCAGAATCCTGCAGGAAGTAAGAAGATTAGATGAATCCCTTTCAGGGGTTTAGGATTTACCTGGAACTTAAGTGGGGTTATAAAACTATGCTTCCCTACTTCATCAACTAAAATCAGCTAACAAAATGAAGGTACAACAGGACAAAATGGTTCTTTAAGTTGTGAAACTTATTTTCTGCTAAATACATGGACTTTGTTTTTGACCTACCATTTAGAAACCAACTCTAAATTTCAGGATGTTTACATGTAATTTGGCTAGAACTTGAAATAATGTAGGGTCCAAGGTTTCTCTTTGGTCTCAGATATGTGATTATAAGATAAATAAATATATATATCATCATCTTGGATTCTGTCTACAATCAAAACTTTGTTCTCTTTGCCTAAGTATTTTTAAAATACTGAAAAGATTAAAAAATAAGTAGAGAAGTAACAAATGAAATCAAGCTATAACTACTATTTTTCTGTTAACTTTAAAGTATTTAGTGTTGTCTTTTTAATTTGTTATTTATTTGAAATGACTATATTTTAATAATGTTTATGGGAACTGCTTACAAAAAATTTGCATGCTAGGTTTATAAGTCTTCTCTTTCTGGTATTTAAAATATTAAGAGAATTAGTGTTACTAAAGTTATAGATCTAGTGTCAGTCATAAATATTCAAGAAAATATAATTAACTGTAAATGTGGTTAACTTTATAAGGAAGTTTAATCTCTTAAAAGATAATTAGTTTGAACATTAATCAAATAACATGTAATCATCTTATTTTAATATAATTACCAAGTGTATAAATTGAATTTAGAATATCTAAGATGAATGAAACTAAGTTATTCAGAAAATTAAGACTTGAATGTGTAACTTTAATAAAAAGAATACTAACTTAAATTAAATATTAAAAAAATCTACCAAAAACCCTCAAATTAGACATTAAAATCTTAAATAATAGCCTACTTTTAGGTTATTAAGTACATTTTGTAAATTGTTTAAATGACTTGCTGCTGAGTGTATGAGATTCAGGTATCTTCTGACAGATTTATAAATATTCCTTCAGGTTTATGCATTGAGTTCATTTTTTGCAGAGCTAGTTTGGGGAACCATTAGACCATGTTAATATTATTTCTTAAAAGGGACTAAATAGAATGTACTTTTCTAAGAACAACCTGTAAGAACAAGAGTGGTGTGTGGTGGTACAGTCAGATAAAACACAAAGGACTCAGGACCGTCCTCATGGATCAGCATTGGTCACTTCTCTTGACCAAATGCCATGCTTGGGCTATGACTGGATAAACAATTGCTATGTTCTTTCTGCAATAGAAAACTACTCTCAGCAAAATTGTTGGATTTGAATTAGAACTTTAGAAAGGTAATATTTTTCTCAGTGTGCTCAAAGCATCATTAACATTTCAAAGTTGTATATGTTTTCCAATGTTTATATATTTTTCCTTTCTGATAGAAAATTTTGTACCTATGCCAACCCAAAGAGAAGGTCATATACCTGTAACAGAACTAATATTTGTTGAAAACATTAATATTATAACTTAACATTTTCTTCTGAGTGATGCCCCTCATTCTATGAAAGATATCTACTGCTTTTGGAGAGGGTTCTCTTTGCTACTACAGGAGTGTAAAGAGAAAAACAGCCCACTTTCACATTTTGATATCCGTGGTAGGATTTTTGAAACTGTAGCCAGAAAATAATCTTGAACATCAGGTTTTGTTCAGGGATAAAAGGATTTCCTTTATTCCTTTACTCTTAGTAAATATTGAGACATACCTGCAGACTCATCCTCCCATAGCTGGAGTAGTTATTTTCCCATGAATCTGCCTTAATCATGAGGCTGGTTGCCAATGGAAGAGGAATAATAAGAGGAAAAGTTCATGCCAGGTAAGACAGAGAAAATAGTGGTTTATCCCCAGGAGGTATGGGAAGGAGGACACAGGAACAGAAGTAGGAGGTAGGTAGTGATATACACACATCATAGAGACAATAACTGGGTTGAAGGGAAAGACAAAATTTCAGGGTTTTGGCCAGTTTTGTTTGGGATTCTGGAAGGATAGCGCATGGAAGGCCATCCGTAGCCTAAGTGAGTTGCCTCACAACAGTGGAAGCCTCCGCAGAAAGTGGAAGCCTTATGAAGGCGACTGAAGAGTTGTAGAACAATGAAGGAGCCACTGGGCTTTGGGGAGTGAATTTCTGTCATAGCACTTGTGTCCCTGATGTCATTGTATTTGCCATGTGACACAATTGAACTACAGGGCTTCTGGAAAAATTGCATAACACTCAACTTTACCAGAGATCCATTAAAAAAAGATCCTAATAAAACTGATAGCACTATTTCACACATGAGAAACTTAAGAGATACATAAGCATTATAGTAAATGTGACACTGTCTTCAAAAAAGGCCTGACACTTATTTGTGGAAGGTGGCCTTTGAAGGGGGCAGCTTGTGAGGTACTATGAGGTGCTGAGGTGGGGTCAGAAATCATAGGAATGGTTGTGACATCAGATAAGGATGGACTGAGGTGGCTGCTGACTGAGAAAGTGATAGATATTTAAGGGGTGTGTTTGAGATGCGTGTGTGTGTTTGGGGGTGATGTGTGTGTTTGTGGTATATTTGTGTGTGTTTGCATGGGGTGGTATGTTTTCAGGGGTGGGCTATGTTTCTATTTGGCTCAGCTCTCCTGGGTGAGTTTCTATGTCCTCTAATATTCCTCTAAATGAACTCACTTGCGCAAACAGAAACATTCACACTACTATGCTTAATTCCTCTCACTCTATTATTTCCTGTGGAACAGAGCAGTTTTGCACCAGGAACCATGACTAAACTGCCTGTATCTCAATGGCCCTAATGCCACCCTCTGCCCTTGTACTAAGGTACTAAGACAGTACTAAGTACTTAGTACTTAGAGTACTAAGAGTATTAAGACAGTACTCTTCCAGGTCTCTGCTGCCTCACAGGAGGTGCCTCGTCCAATTTCAACATCAGCAAAATAGACGGCAATCCTGGACCACAGGTAGTGACACTCCTTTAAAAACCTTGAATGAACTTGATCTTATTGTGTGTGGTGTGAATTAACAATTCTCAAAGTGTGATTCATAACAACACTTGACTGAGCTGCATGTTTAGTGAGACTGCTGTACAATCTATGGAATCTGGTCTTCCCTACTGAGGTGAGTGGCTGGTGCTCTTAGTGTACTGGGCTAAGTTTACCTTTTTTTGGCTCCACAGCCTAGTTTCCTGCTTTGCTTGGCTGGGATCTACCATGACGAGAAAATGTCAGGCTCCATTCAGCAGCACTTGGTTTGTGTCTGGGTGTCACACAGTGGGGCTCACACTGTCCCCTGCTCTTGTCTAGTCAGAGTGGGACCAGGATCTGTGGGGTCAGGGCTGTCTTAGAGCTTGGAGCTCAGAATGATGGGTTGCATAATGAGCAGTAGCTAAGGAATTATCTACTGTTTCTTCCATCCTTCTCACAATTCTTCAGTATTCTTCAGTATCACTCTCATTTCCTTTTATTTTCACTTTTTATGTTGTGATAATATGTATGTAACCTAATATACTATATTAATCATTTCTAAGTGTGTAATTTAGTGGCATTAAGTACATTCACATTAATGTGCAATTATCCCCACCATCATCCCCAGAACTTTTTCCTCTTTCCAAATGGAACACCATACTCATTCAACACTAACTCTCCAGTCTCCAGCCCTCGGCCCTGAAAACCCTTATCCCACCATCTGTTTCTAAGAGTTTGAATACTTCGGTAGCTCTTATTAGTGGAATTATACATTTTTCTTGTTTATTTAACTGAGCATCATGTCTTCAAAGGTTCACTTATGTGGTTGCCTGGGTCAGAATTTTTTAGCACTGAGTAATATCACTCTGTCTGATTTTATTTTGATTAGGAACTAAAAAGTGCGTACTTATTTCTAGACATTTTATGTTGTGGTATTCTGGATTACAGCACTTGCATAAAGTGACCCAATACTCTAAGTTGTCTTAATAAGCTTGGGGATCTTCAGTTATGCTTCAAACTATTCTTCTGTAGCATGTCTAAGACAGTACTATTGGGGAATCTCCAACTATGAATGAAACTGGTGACCAAAACATTGGAACACTTTTCTTAGACCAATGTATCTTTAAATATTGAGCAGAAATCAACAATGTTTCCAAAGAGACACTTTTAGCTTAGTGAGGGGAAGAAATCAGCAAAAAAGCTGAAAAGATATTTCCTTTGGAGTATCTTTGATTTTTCTGATACAATGGTCAAATTCTGTTTCAAATGATGGAGGCAAGAAGAGAACTCAGCTGCAAATGACCTTTGAAGCAGAGGAAAGAACAGAGTAAAAACCATCTCTATTTAGTTTTATCCCATGTTGGGGAAATAGATCTTTAAGACATAGATCAAAGTATTTCTCCTTGAAAAATTTCTAAGTGCTAGAAGCAACTTATATGGCCATAAGTAAATGAGTGGATCAAAAAATTTGGTATTTACAGGATGGAATACTATGCAGCAGAAAGAAAGAAGAAACTCATGTTCTTTGTGATAGCATGGATAGATCTGAAGAGCATTATGCTAAGTGAAATAAGCCAGGTGGTGAAAGACAAATACCATATGATCTCACCTATAAGTGGAACCTAATCAACAAAACAAACAAGAAAGCAAAATATAACCAGAGATGTTGAAATAAAGAACAAACTGACAGTAACCAGAGGGAAGGTGGATGAGATAGTGGGAGAAAAGGGGAAGGGTCATCAAGGAACATGCATAAAGGACATATGGACAAAACCAAAGCAGGGAAGGATTGAGGATGGGAGGTGGGGATAGCTGGGGTTGGGGCAGTGATGGGGTGAAAATGGAGACAACTGCACTTGACCAACAAGAAAATTTTCTCTAATCCATATCTCTTCATATATATACATACATACATATATATATATATTTCATTTCCTTAGCATTTGTCAGGTTTTACTTATCTTATTTTACATGTTTCTATTTGCTCTCAATTTGTACTGATTTCTTTCATACTAAAATATGACCTCTTTAATTAAATTGGTTAACTAATAGCTGAGATAGTTCTCTTTTCAGTGATAATACAATGTGAAGCATTTGATAATTGATCATGAGCCAAGAAAAGCATTTGATAATTACTTAGGAACCAATAAAAGGAAAGCATAGCATTAAGAGCTGAATATTTTCAGCCAAGTGTAACAGCCCAATGAGCTTAATTCTCAGTGGGAACTACAGAAGAAGAAACATACAAATTTAAACTCTCAGAATAAAAATTGTGCCCTTTTAATGGACTTCTACTAAATTTTCAAATTTCAATTTTTTAATTTTATTTATTTTATACTTAATCTTTATTGTATTTTTTCCATTACCATTTACTCCCCTTATATCCCTCTCCCCCAGCAATCACCACATGGTTGTCCATGTTCATGAGTCCTCTTTTCTTTTTGTTTAATCCTTCCATTTCTTCATCTGCCTTCTCCCACTAGCTGTCATCTTGCTTTCCATGTATGTATCTGTTCGCATTTTCCTTGTTAGTTCAGTTTTTTCATTTAATTCACTTATAAGTGAAATCATATGGTATTTGTCTTTCTCTGACTAGCTTATTTCATTTAGCATAATGTTTTCCAGGTCCACCCATACTCTTGCAAGGGGTTGAATTTTCTTCCTCTTTTTTTTTCATAGATGAGTAGTACTCCATTGTTTAAAAGTCCCATAGTTGTTTTATCCACTCATCTACTGATGGATATTTGTGCTATTTCCATATCTTGGCAATTGTAAATAATGCTGCAGTGAACATAGGGGTGCTTATGTCCTTTCTAATTGGTGTTTTGGGTTCATTTGCATATATTTCCAGAAGTGGGATCTCTGGGTCAAAAAACAGATCAATTTTTAATTTTTTGAAGTTATCTCCATACTGCTTTCCACAGTGGCTGAACCAGTCTGCATTCCCACCAACAATGCAAAAGGGTTCTCCTTTCTCCACATCCTTGCCAGCACTTGTTGTTTGTTAATTTATTAATGATAGCCATTGTGATAGGTGTGAGGTATATCTCACTGAAATTTTTATTTGCATTTCTCTGATGATTAGAGACTTTGAGAACATTTTCATATGTCTTTTGGCTTTCTGTATGTCTTCTCTGGAGAAGTATCTATTCAGTTTTTTTGCCCATGTTTTATTTGTGTTATTTTCTTTGGTGTAGAGTTTTGCATATTCTTTATAAATTTTGGATATAGTCAACTATCATGTGTATCAGCAAATATATCCTTCCATTCCATGGGTTGTCTTTTTATTTTGTTGATGATTTCTTTTGCTATGCAAAAACTTTTTAGTTTGGTATAGTCCTGTTTGGTTATTTTTCCATTGTTTCCCTTGCTTGGGGAGATACATCGATGACATATTTCTACAAGCAATGTCAGAGATTTTGCTACCTACATTTTCTTCCATGATATTTATGATTTCAGGTCTAACACATAAGTCTTTTTTCCATTTTGAATTTATTCTTGTGCATGGTGTAAGAAGGTAGTATAATTTCATTTTTCTGCATGTTTGTGCAATTTTCTCAACATGGTTTATTGAATGAACTATCATTAGCCCTTTGTATGTGCTTATTTCCTCTGTCAAATATTAATTGACTATAAAGGTGTGGGTTTATTTCTGGGCTCTATATTCTGTTCCATTGATCTGTTCCAATGTGTATGTCTACTTTTATGCCAGTATGATGCCATTTTGATTACTATGACCTTACAGTATAGTCTGATATTAGGGTAGCATGATTCCTCCAACTTTATTCTTTCTCAGGATTGCCGTTGGTATGTGGGGCCTTTGGTGGTTCCATATAAATTTTTGAAATATTTGTTATACTTCTGTAAAATACCTCATTGGAATCTAGGTAGGAATTGCACTGAATCTACAGATTTCTTTAGGCAGCATGAACATTTTCATGATGTTGATTCTTCCTAACCTTGAACATAGTCCTTGAATAGCAAGAATTCTTCCTATTCTTTATTCTTCTGCTTCCACTTAGTTGTATATTCTTCTATTTCTTTCTTCAGTGTCTTATAATTTTCCAAGAACAGATCTTTTACATCCTTGGTTAGGCGTATACCTAGGTATTTTACTCTATTTTAGCAATTGTGAATGGGATTATTTTTAAAATTTTCCTGTTTATATTAGCATATAGAAATGCAACTGATTTCTAGATATTAATTTTGTATCCTGCTACTATGCTGAATTCATTTATCAGTTCTAATAGTTTCTTAGTGCAATCTTTGGGATTCTCTATGTAGAACATCATGTCATCTGCAAATAATGGCAGCTTTCCTACTTCCTTTCAATTTGGTTGCCTATCATTTCTTCTTCTTGTCTGATTGCTGGGGTTAGGACTTCCAGTGCTATGTTAACAAGAGAGGTGAAAGCAGACATCCCTGTCTTATTCCCAGTCTTAAGTGGAACACATCAAGTTTTTGCCCATTGAGTATGATGTTGGCAGTGGATTTGTCATATATGGTCTTTATTATCTTTAGGTATATTCCCTTTATTCCCAGTTTGCTGATAATTTTTATCATATAGGAACTTGATTTTACTAAATATATGGGTGCTGGAATTCATCAAATGCTTTTTGTGCATCTATTGATATGATCATGTAGTTTATATTCTTCATTGTGTTTATGTGGTTAATTATATTTATTGATTTGTGAATGTTGTACCAACCTTTCATTCCCAGGATAAATCCCACTTGATCATGATATATGATCTTTTTGAACATTGCTGTATTGAATTTGCTAATATTTTATTGAGAATTTAGTGCCTATCTTCATCAGGGACATTGGTCTATAATTTCCTTTCTTTGTAGTATATTTATCTGGTTTTGGATTTAGAATAATGCAGGCATTACAAAATGAGTTGGGAGCTTTCCCTGCTCCTGAATTATATGAAATAGTTTGAAAAGGAAAGGTGTTAGTTCTTCTAGGAATGTTTGGTAAAATTCATTTGTGAACCTTTCCGATCCAAGGCTTTGGTTTGTAGGGAGTATTTTTATTACTGCTTCAATTTTATTACATGTAATCTATTCATATTTTCTGATTTAGTTTAGTTTAAACTATATCTGGTTTAATTTAGGAAGGATGTATGTTTCTAGGAATGTGTCCATTTTGTCCAGGTTGTCCAGTTTGTTGGTGTGTAATTGTTCATAATATTTTCTTACAATGTTTTGTATTTCTTTGGCATCAGTTGCTATTTCTTCTCTTTCATTTCTATGTTTATTTATCTGTGTCCTTTATCTATTTTTCTTGATGAGCCTAGTTAACAGTTTGTCAATCTTGTTTATTTTTTTAAAGAACAAACTCTTGGATTCATTAATCTTTTGTATCATTTTTTATACTTTACTTTGTTAATTTCTGCTCTGATCTTTATCATTTCCTTCCTTCTATTCACTTAGGGATTTTTTCAGATTCCTTTAAGTGTGAACTTAAATTGTTTATTTAAGGATGTGTGCTCTCTCTCTCCTTCCCTCTCATTCTTTCTTCCTTCCTTTTCTTGATAAAGACCTCTAATGCTATGAATTTCCCTCTTAGGATTGCTTTCCTAGTGTCACACAGATTTTGGATTGTTGTCATCATTTTCATTTGTTACACAGTATCTTTTGATTTCTTTTTGATCTCATTGTTGACCCATACATTGTTTAATATAATGTTATTTAGCTTCCATGTCTTCATGTGTTTTTCAGAGGTCTTCTTGTGACTGATTTCTAGTTTCATAAATTGTGGTCAGAGAACATGCTTGATATGACTTCAGTCTTCTTAAATTAATTGAGACTTGTTTTGTGTCCTAAAGTGTTCTACTCTAGAAAACACTCCATGTGCACTAGAAAACTGTGTATATTCTGCTGCTTTGGGATGAAATGCTCTGAAGATATCAATTAAATCCATTTGATTTAGTGGGTCATTTAAGACCACTATCTCCATGAGATTTTCTGCCTGGAAGATTTATCCACTGAAGTCAATAGAGTGTTAAAATCCCCAACTATAACTATATTTTTATCTATCCCTTTATGTCCATCAAAATGTACTTCACATATGTAGATGCTCCTATATTGGGTACATAAATGTTTACTAGGGTTATATCCTCTTGTTTGATTGTTCCCTTTATTATTATGTAGTGTCCTTCTTTGTCTCTTACTATAGCCTTGGTTTTAAAGTCTATTTTGTTGGATATTAGTACTACTATCCCAGCCTTTTTTTCTTTTCTGTTTGTATGAAATACCTTTTTCCATCCCTTTACATTTAGTCTGTGTGTGTTTCGATTTGAGATGGGTTTCTTGTAGGCAGCATATATATGGGTCTTGTTTTCTTATCCATTCAACTACCCTATGTCTTTTGGTCAGAGCATGAAAGCCATTTACATTTAAGGTGATGATTTTTATTTATTTATTAAAAAATTTTTTTTTAAGATTTTATTTCTTTTTTAGAGAGGGAAGGGAGGGAGGGAGGGATGGAGAGAGAGAGAGAGAGAGAGAGAGAGAGAGAGAGAGAGAGAGAGAGAGAGAGAGAAACATCAATGTGCGGTTGCTGGGGGTCATGGCCTGCAACCCAGGCATATACCCTGGCTGGGAATTGAACCTGGGACACTGTGGTTCCCAGCCCACGCTCAATCCACTGAGCTACACCAGCCAGGGCTTATTTTTTTTAATTTTATTTTAGTCATTGTTCAAGTACAGTTTTCTGTCTTTTATTCCCATCCCAGCCCACCCACCCATCCCTCCCCATCTCCTACCTATTTCCACCCCCCCTAGTTTGTGTATGTGTCCTTTATATTTGTTCCTGTAAACCTTCTCCTTTTTCACTGAAATTCCCCTAAAATTCCCTCTCTCTCCCCTCTGGTCACTGTCAGCCTGTACTCTATTTCAGTGTCTTTGGTTATATTTTGCTTGTTTGTTTGTTTTGTTGTTTAGGTTCCTGTTAAAGGTGATATCATATGGTATTTGTCTTTCACTATCTGGCTTATTTTGCTTAACATAATGTTTTCCAGTTATTTATTTATTTGTTTGTTTGTTTGTTTATATTCAAGTACAGTTGTGTCCATTTTCATTCCATCACACCACCAACCCAATCCATCTCTGCCTCTCACCATTGAACCTAAACCTTTTGGCTTTGTCCATGTGTCCTTTACATGTTCATTGATGGTCCTTCCCCTATTTTACCCCATTATCTCTCATGCCCCTACCCTCTTTTTAGTGTCAGTTTGTTCTTTATTTCAATGTCTCTAGTTATATTTTGCTTGATAATTTGTTTCCAGTTACAGGTGAGATCATATGTTATTCATCTATCAATGCCTGGCCTTTTTCACTTAGTATAATGTTCTTCAGTTCCATCCATGCTGTCGTGAAGAGTAGGAGCTCCTCCTTTCTGCTACATAGTATTCCACTGTGAAAATGTACATAGATTTTTTTATCCACTAATTTACTGATGGGCACTTAGGTTGCTTCTAACACTTGGCTATTGTAAATTATGCTGCTATGAAAATTGAGATGAATAGGATCTTTTGAATTGGTATTTCAGGATTCTTATGGTATGATTCAATCAGTGGTATAACTGGGTCAAAAGGAAATTCCATTTTTAGTTTTCTGGGAAATTCCATACTGTTTTCCACAGTGGCTGCACCATTTTGGATTCCCACCAATGCAGCACTAGGGTCCACTTTTCTACTTGCCAGCACTTGTTTGTTGATGGCCATTCTGACTGGTGTGAAGTGTTATCTCATTGTATTTTTAATTTGCATCACTCTGATGGCTAGTGATATTGAGCATCCTTTCATATACATCTGGGCCCACTGTATGTCTTCCTTGGAGAAGTGTCTGTTCAGGTCCTTTTCCCATTTTTAAATTGGGTTGTTTGTCTTCCTGGAGGGAGTTGTGTGAGTTCTTCATATGTTTTGGAGATCAAACTATGGTCCAAAGTATCATTTTCAAAAATACTTTTCTGTATGATTGCTTCTCTTTTCATTTTACCAGTGTTTTCTCTAGCCACGCAGCAACTTTCTATTTTGATGAGGTCCTATTTATATATTATTTCTTTTATATCCCTTCCTCTAAGGAACATATTAGTGAAAATATTGCTGTGTGCAATATTTGATATTTTCCTGACTATGTTCTTCTCTAGAACTTTTATTCTATCAGGACTTATATTTAAGTCTTTTATCCATCTTGTAATTTATTCTTGTGTATGATACAAGTTGCAGTCAAGTTTCATTTTTTTTTTTTGCATGTCACTGTCCAGATCTCCCACCAGCATTTGTTGAGGAAATTATTTTTACTCCATTTTATGCTTCTGCACTTTTTGTTGAATATTAATTGACCATAGAGACTTGGGTTTGTTTCTAGGCTCTCTGTTTTGAGCCATTGGTCTATATGTCTGTTTTTATGCCAGTATCAGACTGTTTTGATTAGTATGGCCTTGTAATATAGTTTAATATCAGGTATTGTGATCCCTCCTATTTTGCTTTTCTTTCTCAAAATTGCCGTGGCTGTTTTGGGTCCTTTATGTTTCCATATAAATTTTTGAAATGTTTGTTCTATATCTGTGAAATATGTCATTAGTGTTTTAATAAGGATTGGATTGAATCTATAAATTTCTTTGTGTAATATGGATATTTTGTTGATGTTAATTCTTCCAATCCATTAAAATGGTACAAGTTTTCATTGATTTGTGTCTTCCTTAATTTCTTTCTTCAGTGTTGTGTAGTTTTCTGAGTACAGGTCTTTTACCTCTTTGATAAGGTTTATTACTAAGTATTTTTTCTTGCTGTTATAGAAAATGGGATGTTTTTGCTGATTTCTCTTTCTGATATTTCATTGTTGGTATACAAAATGCCATCAGTTTCTGAATATTGACTATGTATCCTGCTGTATTGCCAAATTCATTCATTAGGTAGAGTACTTTTTTGGTGGAGTCTATAGGATTTTTTATGTACACAGTCATGTCATCTGTAAACAATAAGAGTTTTGCCTCCTCCTCTGCAATTTGGATGACTTTTATTTCTTTTTTACTTTTTTGTCAGACTGCTGTAAGTAGAAGTTCCAATACAATGATAAATAGAAGTGGTGAAAGCAGACATTCTTGTCTTGTCCTGAAATGGGAAAGGTTTCAGTTTTTGCCTATTGAGTGTGATGCTGGCTGTAGGTTTCTCTTACATGGCCTTTATTATGTTGAGATATGCTTCCCTTACTCCCACTTTGCTGAGTGTTTTTATCAGAAATGGGTTCTGTAACTTATGAAATGCTTTTTCTGCATCTATTGATATGATCATGTGATTTTTATTTTCCTTTTCTTTGTGTGATACATTATGTTTATTGATTTGTGAATATTGCACCATCCTTGCATCCCTGGGATGAATCCCACTTGATCATGGTGTGTGATCTTTTTAATATCTTGCTGGATGCAGTTTGTCAATATTTTGTTGAGGATTTCCATGTCTATGTTCATAAGTGATATTGGCCTGTAGTTTTCTTTCTTTGTTATGCCTTTATTTCTTTTTGGCATTAGGAAGACTCTGGCTTTATAAAAGGAGTTTTGGAGTCTTCTTCCTTCTTGGATTTTTTGGAATAGTCTGAGAAGGATAGGGGTTAGCTCTTCCTTAAATGCTTTGTAAAATTCTCCTGTGCGACCCTCTGGTTTTGGGCTTTTGTGTGCCAGGAATTTTTTGATTACTTCTTCAATTTTGTCAAGGGTTTCCTTTTGTTCAGGCTTTCTGCTTTTTCATCATTCAGTTTTGGGAGATTATATTTTTCTGGAAATGTATACATTTCACCCTGGTTTTGAAATTTATTGGGACATAATTGTTCATAATAATTTCTTATAATGCTTTGTATTTTTGTGGTACCAGTTGTAGTCTCTCCTGTTTCATTTCTGCTTTTGTTTATTTGGGTCCTTTCTCTTATTTTTTCTTAATGTGTTTGCCTAAAGGCTTCTTCATTTTGTTTTATTTTGAAAGAACCAGCTTTTGGATTTATTAACCTTTTGGATTATTCCTTTTGTCTGTATGTCATTTAATTCTATTTTGATCTTGGTTATTTCCTTCCGTCTACTCACTCTGGGCTTTGTTTGTTGTTGTTTTCTCCAGTTCTTGTTGATGTAGAGTTAGGTTGTTTATTCTAAATGTTTCTATTTTTTCTAGGTAGGCCTATATCACTATGAACTTTCCTTTCAGGACTGCCTTCACTGTTTCCTGTAAGTTTTGGACTTGTGAGTTCATTTTCATTTGTTTCCAGCAACTTATTGGTTTCTTCCTTGATCTCATTATGAATCCCTTTGTTGTTTAATAGTTTAATAGCATGCTATTTCATCTCCATGAATTTGAGTGATTTTGAGTTTTTTCTTTTAGGTCGGTTTCTTGTTTTAGGCCCTTGTGTTCCAAGAAAGGGCTTGATATGATTTCAGCTTTCTTGGATTTGTTGAGGCTTGTTTTGTGTCCTATCTTGTTGTCCATCTTTAAAAATATTTCAGGTGCATGTGAAAAGAATGTGTATTTTGCTTCTTTGTGATGAAAGGTTCTCTCTCTCTCTCTCTCTCTCCCTCTCTCCCTCTCTCTCTCTCTCTCTCTCTCTCTCTCTCTCTCTCTATATATATATATATATATATATATATATATATATATAACCTTTCATATATCATGAACTGTATATATATTATGCCCATTTAATCTAAGGCATTGTTCAATACCACAATATCTTTGTTGATATTTTGTTTGCAGGAGCTATCCATTTTTTATAGTAGGGGGTCAAATTCTGCTAGTATAAGTGTGTTGCTGTCTATATATCCCTTGAAGTCCTTCAAGATTTTCTTTATATTTGGGTGGTCTTATGTTGGGTACATATATATTTACAATGTTTATGTCTTCTTGATGGATTTTTCTCTTGAGTATTAGGAAGTGTCCTTCTGGGTCTCTTTTTATGGCTTTTGGTTTAAGTCTATTTTGTCTGCTACAAGTATTGGTACCCCAGCTTTTTTTATCCTGTCCATTTTCTGGAATATTTTTTTCTAACACTTCAATACGTCTTTTGTTCTGATATGTGTCTCTTTTAAGCAGCATGTGGGGGTCATATTTTCTTATCCATTCAGCCACCCTATGTCTTTTGATTGCAGCATTTAATCCATTAACATCTAAGGTTATTATTCTAGGTAGTTATTAATTTTTCCCCCTTTGTATGTGTGTTTCTCTCCATTTCACTTTTTTCCTTTGTCTTTTTATAGCAGTCCCTTTGGTATATCTTGCAGTACTGGTTTGGTGGAAGTATATTCTTTCAGTCTTCTTTTATTTGGGAAACTCCTTATTTGACTTTTCATTTTAATTTAGAGCTTTTCTAGATAGAGTAGTCTTGGTTGCACACATTTGCTTTTCATTTCTTAGGATATTTATTGCCGTTTCTTTCTGGCTTGTAGTGTTTATGTTGAGAACTCAGCAGCTAGTCTTATTGGAGCTCCTTTGTATGTTACTTCTTGTTTCTACTTTGTTGCTTTTAAGATTCTTTCTTTGCCTTTAGAACTTGGAATTTTAATTATGATGTGTAGGCCTCTTTGGGTTCATCTTGATTGGGACCCTCTGTGCTTCCAGAACTTGTGTGGTTTTTCCCCTCTCCAAGTTTGGAAAGTTTTCTGTCATTATTTTTTCAAACAGGGTTTCTATTCCTTGCTCCTTTTCTTCTCCTTCTGCTATTCCTATGAGTCAAATGTCAAATTCCTATGAGTTCCTATGTTGTTGTGTTTTATGTTATTTTGGAGATCCCTTAAGCTATGTTAATATTTTTTTAATCTTTTTCCATGCAGCTTCTCTACCTGGGTATTTCTTTCTATCTTGTCTTCCAGCTCACTAATTTGGTTCTCTCCTTCATTCAGTCTCCTTGTAATTCCTTCTAGTGTATTTTTTTATTTCACTAATTGTATCCTTCATTTCTTCCTGGTTGTATTTTATAGTATATATTTCCTTTCTCATATTGTTTTAGTTCTTAATTCTCTGTAGTTGTCTGTGAATTCCTTGAGCATCCTTATATATATCTGAATTGTGTGTATATATGTGTGTGTATATACACAATTCATTTATACATGCATATATATGTGTGTGTATATATATATATTTGAATTCTATATCTGATAGTTTGCTTGTCTCCATTTCATTTAGCTCTTTTAGTGAGGAGTCTTCCATTCTTTTCAATTAAAGATTCTTTCTTTGTCTCCCCATTTTAGTTGAGTATCTTTGTTTGTTTCTGTGATTCCCTATGCTCTGCTTTGCTAGCTGTCTTCACAGGGTGAACTTCTATGATAGGAGTTCTGTGAAACTCAGTGGTCTGCTCTCTTTGATTTTCTTGTGGATGCTCTAAGGTTGCCCTGTCTTCTGTTTGTGTGGGCTCTCTTGTTATACTTGGATTTTCCCTGCTGGTGGCTCCTTTGTTGGTGGGTTCTTTCCTCCAGTGGATTTACCATATTCACAACTCCCACCTTATGTTGTATGTGATCAGTGGTAGGGCAAAGGTGAAATGAATTAAGACAGTTGGACAGTATTTTATGGGATTTAAAGTACCGGCAAGTAGAAAACAGATGAAAAATCCTTTGGAGAAGTATAGCAATAACCATGATATTTCACTCAACTAGCCGCCTTTTATAACATGTGAAAAAGAGCTAAAACTCTTGTTAGAGGGGAAAAAGAATGTGATCTGATTTCAGAAAGTAGAGTGCTTATGTGAGGTTAGATGGTGAGACATAGTGAGAGTAAGAGCAAGAAACTAATAGCGTGTGAGAGAATTAAATTAACCACAACAGTAATAAAGCTCAGGCATATAGTGAAATGGACCAAGACCAGGGATGGGTGCTGTGTGGGAACTGGAACAATAATAATATGACAAAAAATACATGATCTGAATAAGAAGAATAAAAATTAGGACCATAGTGGCAGCAGCCCCAGGCCCAGGGCTTGTAAGGTCTGCCGCAGGGTTCTTGGGAGAGAGCCAGGTCAACCACTCCCTCCCCAGCCAAACAAGGTTTGAGCAGCACCAGGAGAGACCTGGTTGCTTGAAGTTGCAGGGAGGGGAATAAGGACGAAGTGGCAAACACATGGGGACTATGTGTGCCAACTGGGAAGAGTTGAGAATTGGGCCATGACAGGCTCTAACCCAGATAGTCCCCAGTCTGGTTGGAGAATTGGATTGTGTGAGAGGCCAGGTCTTTGTATGGAGCAGCAGGCTTGAGCAAGGGGAATTTTTCAAAAAGAAAACATTGAAAAAGAGACACTAGGGGGGATGTTTGTGGAATTCTCCTGCAGCAGGCAACTGGGCCTTCACCCCACCCAGCCATGTAGTGCTCCCATGGTGGCACAGAAGGTCCTGCACTAACACCTGAAATCCCCAGGGAGAGTGCGCAACTTGGAAGGCCCCACACCCACACACAAAGCCCTGGGGAGAGTGTGAACCACGGAAGTCCCTGCACATAAGCCAGCAGCACTGGGGACAGTGTGAACCTGAACTTATGGGACTGGCAGCTGATCATCCCTCCACACCTGCAGACCCTGGATGAAGTGCACCTGACCCTGCCACCCAGAGACAACTGTGCCCCCAACCACTGTGCATCCAACCCATGTGTCCCCAGGGAAACAGCACAGGAGGCACACACTGGCATCTGCAGTGGCAGCCATGGTGGCACTCCTGCCCTGCAGGGCCAACTGGCTCTCTAAGAGGAAAGTAGGGATCCCCCTGAAGAGGAGCACTGTGGGGCTCAGGGAGTCAGCAATCCCCAGAAAGCCTTAACACAGTGGGGGTGCTGAACTAGCCTGAAGGGGCACTGAGAGTCCCTAGCATCTAGGACAGCAAAGAGCATGAAGGAGGTGTGTGAATTACCTCTAGCTGATAGACCTCAAGGACAGCGCAACTGGTGGACTGAAGGCCTAGGCTTGGTGCAGAAGGGACATGGGACTCCTGCAGTGAACTGAGGAACTGGGCTGGAAGCTGGGCGAGTGTCACTCAGGCAGGGAGAAAAGCAAAACAAATTCCCCCTCAGCCTGCTGCAACCAAGAAGACCAGGAGAACTTGCTTGGCCAGTTTGAAGCCAGCAGGAGGATTTTTTTTTCTTCTAAAGTATCTTTTTTCTTTTAACTCCTTCTTTCCTTTCTTTCTTTCTTTCTTTCTTTCTTTCTTTCTTTCTTTCTTTCTTTCTTTCTTTCTTTTTTATTCCTTCTTCCTTTCTCCCCCTTTTTACCTCTTCTTCCTTCCTCCTCTTTTTGAAAAAAATTCCAACTGTGACAATAAAACCTAGAACTGTGATAAGAGCAGAGTTGGATGCAAACAGGGTTCATCCCAACAGCTGAGACAGTGAGACAAATTTCACTTTGTTACTCAAAAGAACATGCAAGTTATTGTATATTTGTATTATTATTTTTTCATTATTCTTACATCTTACATTTTATTAGTATTTTTGTATTTTTCTTCTTTCTGTTTAGTCTTCTTTGCTTGGTTTGTTAAATTGCATTGTTTGAATTATTTCCCTTGTTCTCTCTTTCACAATGTATTTTTAATTTCCCATCTTGTTGGGAACTTCCCTGCCTGGTCTCAGAAGCTGTAAGCTCCCCCCCAACCCCCACCCCATGGCTAAGGCTGAGTGAGCGACCTTCAGACTATAAGCCACTAAAGAGACAAAGTTTATCTCCCTGGCAGGGGTGCAACTTCTGCTCATTTTACTTCACCCTGCCTGGCCCGCAATGCTTGATCAGTTAGCCAATGATGGGTAAGATTCCCCAAGGGGGGAATGACCTAAGACAGGCACGATCACATGGAGGCCCCAGGGAAGGACTTGGGGGCTATAGCAAAAGGGGGTGATGGACCCTTGCCCCTCGGCTTTGACATAGACTGAGTCCTCATTCTGTCTGCAAGAAGTCTCCTAATCTCTTGGTTGCCTTACTTCCCATGCCTGACTTAAGCCTGAAACAATGCTGGAGGTGGGTGGGCTGTTTGCTGAAAAGGGCAGTTCCCCAGGGCAAATAAATTCAAGGTGGATAAAAAACTTAAAAATAAGTCGTGACACCATAAAAGTCCTAGATGAAAACATCATCAGAAAATCTCAGACATTCCACACAGGAACATCTTCAGTGATATGTCCCCTAAAGCAAGGGACATAAAGGAAAGCATTAACAAATGGGACTTCATCAAATTAAAATGCTTTGGCATGACTAAAGAAAACAGCATTGAAATGAAAAGAGAACCAACTATATGGGAAAACATATTTGTCAATGATACCACAGACAAGGGTTTGATCTCCAAAATATATAAAGAACTCACATGACTCCACTCTAAGAAGATAAGAAACCCAATTAAAAAATGGGCATAAGACTTGAACAGACACTTCTTCAAGGAGGACATACAGAGGGCCTAGAGACATATGAAAAGATGCTCAGCATCACTAGCTATCAGAGAGATGCAAATTAAAACCACAATGAGATACCACCTTACACTGGTCAGAATGGCCACCATAAACAAATCACAAGTGTTGGAGAGGATGTGGAGAAAAGGGAAGCCTTTTGCACTGTTGGTGGGAATGCAGACTGGTGCAGCTACTGTGGAAAACAGTATGGAATTTCCTCAGAAAACTAAAAATGGAATTTCCTTTTGACCCAGTAATTCCACTGCTGACATTATACCCTAGGAGCCCTGAAACTCCAATCCAAAAGAACCTATGCACCCCAATGTTCACAGTAGCACAAATTACAATAGCCAAGTGCTGGAAGCCACCTAAGTGCCCATCAGCAAATGAGTGGCTCAAAAATCTATGGTACATTTACACAATGGAATTCTATGCTGCAGAGAGAATGAAGGAGCTTATACCCTTTGCATGGGTGGAACTGAAGAGCATTATGCTAAGTGAAATAAGCCAGGTAGTGAGGGACAAATACCAAATGATATCATCTTTAACTGGAACTTACTCAACAAGAGAAAAAAGCAAACAAACTATGACCAGAGACATTGAAATCAAGAACAATCTAACAACAGCCAGAGGGGAAGGAAGAGGGAAAAGTGAGACGTGTTTTCAGGAACTACTATAAAGGACATATGGAGAAAACCAAGGGGGAGGGTTGAAGCAAGGGAAGGAGGTGGTTGTGGCTGGGGTAGGGGGGTGGGGAGAAAATGCAGACAACTGTAATCAAACAACAATAAAGTAATTTATGGAGAAAAAACTTAAAATACCAAGAGTAGTGTGTTAATGGAATACGAGTGATGTGAAAGAAATTAAAATGCAGTATGACAGGAAGAACAAAGAAAACCAGTCAAACAATGCAATCAAACAAAGAAAACTACATGGAAGGAAAAGAAATAAACAAAATAATAATAAAAATAATAACAAAAAGTTAAATATGAAAAGTAAAAAAATAAAATGCAAGTTCTGTAGGATAACAAAGTGAATTTTGTATCAGTTGTTGGCATTAATCTTTTAACCTCTCTCTGAATCTGTCTTTCACAGCTCCAGGTTATTATTTTACACTTGGAAGAAGAAAAAAAAAAGCTTCCTGTTAACTTTAAACCTACCAAGTGGGTTCTGCTAGTCTTCCTGGATGCTGTTGACAGAGGGGGACTGGGCTTCATTATTTTTTCCTTTCCTATGGTTCTGAGTTGGTGGCTGCATTTGAGCTACAATATTCACAAGTATCCAGTCTCCAGCCCAAGCCCTCACAGCATTGCGTGGCCCCACTGTCCATATGTGCCAGGCTGGCATCTTTAATCTACCTCATTATTCCATCCTTTTGATTAGTCCATGAGATGCACTGAATGGGAACAACTCACATCCCTCCTCCCTTTTTGCTGGCCCAGCAGAGGCACACCAGAGTTCCTTGTACTGTGCCTGAGAGCTTTTTTTCAGTGAATTCCCCTTGTTTGCAACATTCTGCTCTTTTCATACAGACCAACTCTCTGACCAGTCCCAAGACTATCTGGATCAGGGTCCATCGTGGCCCTACTCTTCTCCCATCTCCAAGCATCACTCAACTCCCCAATTTATCTGGTAGTCTCAGCTGGCAACCCCAGTCCCAGCCGGGCAATGCTGCCTCTGTGGGTCTCCCACTGCATCTTTACCACCCCCCCTCCATGACTTAAGGCATCCAGGTCACTCCTGGTGCAGGATGGGCTACCCTGTTCTGGGAGGGAAGGGAGCTGCAAAGTTAAAATCATGGATCCTGCTCTCTTCCAAAGCTCTTGCAACAACTGTGGTCCCTTGTGCCAGGCCCAGGGACCACAGCAGCCATAATCCTGAGGCATGTCCCAGGGACCTTCTTTGGCCTACACAATCTCCTTACTATCTGTTTTTTCTTTCTTTCTTTTTTGTTGTTGTTCAAGTACAGTTGTCTCCATTTTCCTTTCTCCACTCCTCCCCACCTTAGCCATCCCCACTTCCCATCTTTGATCCGACCCACCTTTGGCTTTGTCCATGGGTCCTTCACACATATTCCTTGACAACCCTTCCCCTTTTCCCCCCATTATCCTCTCCCACCTCCCCTCTGGTTACTGTCAGTTTGTTCTTTATTTCAGTGTCTCTGGTTATATTTTGCTTGTTTGTTCATTTAATGTCCTCTGCAATCATTGGCTTCCAAAGTTCATTTAAGCTGGGATTCCACTGACTGTGCACGCTGTTCTTCAGAAAGTCAGCTAGGTGTTTCAGTTCAGTGGATAGGCAAGTGGGTTCAGCTCCCATCTACCTCACTGACATCTCTAAGGTGTTTATTGATAGATATGTATTTTGTACCATTTTATTGTTAGAGTATTTTCCTCTGTGTTTTTTTTTCTTTCTCTTTTTCTTCTCCTTAGAGCAAGCCCTTTAACATTTGTTGCAGTACTGGTTTTGTGTTAAGAAACTCCTTTAGCTTTTTCTTGTCTGGGAAGCTCTTTATTTCTCCTTCAATTTTAAATGGTAGCCTCACTGGGTAAAGTAACCTTGGTTGTAGGTCCCTGGTTTTCATCACCTTGAATATTTCATGCCAGTTTCTTCTGGCTTGAAATGTTTCTGTTGAGAAATCAGGTAACAGTCTAATTGATGCTCCCTTGTAGGTAATTATCTTCTTTTCTCTTGTGGCTTTTATGATTCTCTCCTTATTTTTAAGCCTTGTAATTTTAATTATGATATGTCTCCATCTAGACCTGTTTAGGTCCAAATTGTTTGGGTCTCTCTGAGCTTACTATACTTCTGTGTCTTTATCCTTCATCAGATGAGGGAAGTTTTCAGTCATTATTTCTTGAAATAGGTCCTTGATCCCCTGCTTGTTCTCTTCTTGTTATTTAATTCCCATGATGCAGATGTTGTTGTTTCATGTTGTGCAAAATGTTTTTTAAGCACTCCTCCTTTTTTAAAACTTCTTTTTTCTTTCTGCTGCTGTGCCTGGGTGTTTTCTTGTACCTTGTCTCCCAAATCACTGACTCAATCATCTTCTTCATCTACCCTACTGTTTATTCTTTGAAGTGTATTATTTATCTCAGATATTTCATTCTTTATTTCTGAGCAGTCTTTTTATGGTTTCTATGTCTTTTTTCATGCTCTTGAGTATTCTTATAATCATTACTCTAAACTAACTGATAATTTGCTTGCCTCCATCTCATCCAACACTTCCTCTAGAGAATTCTGTTGTTGTTTCATTTGGTGTCTGTGTCTTTGTCTTCACATTTTGGCTGCTTTATTTGTTTCTATGCATTAGGTATATCTGCAAGACTCTGGTGAATACCTAAGTGAAACCCTGCCTGTGACTGGCCATGGACAATCTTTTTGGAGCTATCACTGATCCATAGCATCTGGCTTCCTCTGCTTGGCCTGGGCATATTTAGAAGGCATGAGGGTGCACATTAAGACTGGCTTTTACTACCACAAGGCCCAGGGACATGCCAGCTGAAATCTCAGAGCCACCAACAATCTGCCTCTGCCTGTAGGCCTTCTGTAGAGCTAATCAGTGAATGTCTTCCAGCTCTTCTCTTCAGCAGCAGGGCTTAAGAACCACAGTGTGTAGCAGAATAATTTCTGTAGGTATGGCTACTGCTTCCCCTCAGGCTAATAACACCTTTCTCTCCCTGAGAAAGGTGGCCCCTGTGGTATGGGGAATGACTCAGCACAGGAAATCTGGCAACTGTTCCTTCGGCTCTCTCCCTAGAGCCACCAGTCCTAGACTCTCTTCAAGTGTTTCTAGTCTACTCTGCCCTCCTTCTGCTGGAGCCCAGGGTAAGTGGCTGCAAATGGAATTTTATGCATTGGCCCTTTATGTCTATGTGTCTCCAATCTTCTCTCCCTGGCAGAAAGAAACCCTAATGCTTTTCACAACTGGATGTTACCATTTTCCGGTTTTTGTGCCATAGGCTTGGGAGCTCAGATTGGTGTTTAGACCCCACACTTCTCAGGGGCAACTCCCCAGCCACTGAAAACCCTTGCAGGACTTCAGGTGTTGCCCGTGGGATCCCAGCCATCCCTCTTTTGCTTCCTCTGCACTACCTACCAGTCATGCTGTGGTGATGCGGCTTCTTCTGTCTGTGGTTGTAAGACTTCTCTCCAGCTAGTGTTAAGTTGATTATTCAGAATGATTTTTCTATAATTTAGTTGTAATTCCAGATTGGCCCTGGGAGGAGGTTAGTGTAGCTTCCACTTACTCCTCTGCTATCTTGGGTTTCTTAACCTCTTTAAGACACAATTTCCTCATCTGTAAAATGAAAATTGCCTTTGTACAGAATCTGGCCACTAAGTACTCCATGAATTTAGTCTTATTTTAGTACTAATTTTAGGATCTCTCTGTCTTTCAAAATTTGGAGAAAAAAAATAATGAAATATTTATTTCAAAAATACTTTCATATTAGGAGTTGGTGAAGGGATATTTGATGTCTTTCATGAAGTAGATAACATGAAGAACAATAATTTCTCTAAACATTAGGTGAAAAAGCTTACAACTGTAGACACTAAAATACAATAAAATGGTTGAGTATTTTTTTAGAATACATAATGTTTTGAATCAACAATCATATTCAATTGTAAACTTCCTGAGAATGGACCTCTAAGTTTTCATTTGAGGGAATTATAGTTCCATGAAAACAGAAACAATTACCTAATAACATTCAGAGATGGTAGGTGATATGAAAATCTAAGCTATTCGTACACACTTTGCATGTTTACTCCATATTTCAATGGACCCATAAAGCTTTTTCAATCTCTTACTTTCTATAATACAGAAATATTACTAAAATTTCCACTGGTCTGTAATTGTGTCTTATACTGTCCATTTGCTTGCTTTAAGTAATTCCCCAAATTGTAATTTCTAAGTATAGATGATGGGCTTTTATGTTATCTTCTTATCATAAAAGATACAGTAGTTTGGCTACTGTATGAAACACCTTGTGCAGAGCTGGTTGTCAAGATACTTAACATATACTTTTTATGCTGATGTGGAATTCAGGCTTCTTTGGAAAGAACACTAACTCTTCCCAGTATATGAGTATATTTACTGCACTGAGAAAAAACAAATTGGAATAGGGTGCTAATTATTGTACTTACTTGTTCCCTATTCAATGAAAATGAACTGGTCTCAAATCTGCCTTCCATGTCTCTTACATTGCTAGGAATGTCTCTCTAGTTAGTGTTTCAGTATTGCAGTTTTGGGAGAGTATTTTAGGAAATAATGTTTCAATTTGTGCTATTTTGGGGCTGACTGATAAGCTCATCTCCAAGAAGCAAGGTCAGAAATAAAATTGCAACATCCTGAGTAACACCCCTGAATGCATATTTTCTCTTTCTGTATTTGGGTATTGAGCAAAGGAGCAAGCTTTTTACTCTTAGTTGAACAGCATCATCCTCTTTTTAAGGAAGGTTGATTCAAATTCAACCCAAAGCTTAAATAATGGCTGGAGAAAACCTCATTGTGTGAGGTCCTGATAAAAAGGGTATAATGTCAGTGTTCCAGTCAAGCACACCAGCTAAGAAAGGAAGTGGAACATTAAGGTATAACCAAGTTAGAGGTTAACTTGTTTAGATGAGCAGGTGCAGATGGGCTGAGGTTTACTTGGGAGATGGCACTTGGGAAACTCCTGTTGGGATAAAGGGTGACTGATACATAGTGCAACTGGGTTCTCTTTGATTTTAGGAGCCATGGATGGTAGGATTTGTATTAACAAATCCTATTAACAGGGATTTATAACAGGGGTAACAAATATATTAACAGGGATTTAAAAAGTTCTTCATGTATGAGTTGTGCTGGTTTTCAACTCAAGAAACTCCATTATGAGTTGGACAGGATCTCTCTCCTCTGTCCTTCATTAATTTAATTGTATGACCCCTTTGTGGCAGACACTGATACAGGTGAAGAACTTGCAACAATATCACAGGCAAAAGTACAAAGAATTCATTATCCAGGCTGCTGACATCCGGCTAATTTTGGAGGGTCATTGTTCCTCTTAGCAGTGAGGAGTGTCTGAGGTGTTGATGCACAGTCCATTAATATGACAAGTGAAACTTTGCTTTTGCCCTTTTGTGGCCAGTAAAAAGGTCACTGAACTTCCTGAAAAATGGGATGTGTTATATATACATATAAAATCTCACATTGTGTATTATATTGTTTTAAGCCATGACACATACAACAACATATTTACATTAGTCTTCTCTAAGCCCATGTGTTTTATTTAAAATTAACTATTTAATGTTAGCTCTTTCCATGTTTATTCCTGGGTACCTTGGTATAACTAGTACTATACTATAGTACTTCCAAACCATTCATGTTTTTACACTTATCTGTACCTTTAATATTAATGCTAATTAAACCGTCATACATCATTTCCCCTATTTCAAAGACAGCACTATTTGCAGGTAGGACAGCCAAGATACAGGGACTCTAATTGGATTATTCTAATCAGAATCATCAACATGTCTTTAGTGGCCGACAAGAGCAGAATATCACAAAACAGTAGAATGCATTTTGGCATTCCAGGACTAAGTATATTGCTTGTAAAATTCTATTATATACATGTAATGAATGGCATAAACCTTTTTGCTCTGGAATCTTGATATTTATATCCATAATACCCCAAATATAACTGTGTTATATTATACAATTTTAACAATAAAGAAAAGGTCAGTGAAAGACTTTTATGAGGTTATATCTTGAAAATGAAAGAAAAATTCATTGTCATAAATATATATTCTCTTAGGGTCAAACTAATAAAAACAGAAACTATAAGCAAATTTGTTCTTTTAGCCAATTATTATTTTTTAAAGATGAGTAACTTTTTCACTTTAAATTGGTTTGTCAGAGATTTAGGTTATGTGGTGATATTCACAATGGGAACAGAAAATGGAATTAACAATGAAACTGATTCCAGGATAGGCAGGGATACATTTGGCTCCCCACTGGCTGATTCAAAAAGACTATACAGAAATTGCATATTATACTTAGTATTTCATAAATCATGTAGTTCCTACAAAAAGGGTAAGACTTATTTGCAACAATGTCCTCAAATAAAATAATGGCATTTATTGTGAAATAAACAAATGAACAAACAAAAAACCACTTTGTATATATGTCAAAACTCATATTGATTTTGCAGCAACAGCTAACAGTGGTTTTGCCTTTTTAATCTGTTAGTGTCCTTTAAGTATTTATTCCAGAGGTGGGTGATACTTTATGTGCAGGCTCATCACTCACATCTCTTGCATGTGGCTGAATGTCCAGACCAGGGGTTTCTGTGCTGACTGCCATTTGTTAGCTGGTCACTGTGGCTGTGCACAGGACTAAAGGTTTTACAGCTAACCTGTAAAACCTTTAGAGGTTTTGTTAGATGATTTTCTCATCTAACAAAACCATCATATGATGAAAACCCTGTTGTCATTACTACTATACAGATGAGGAAACAGGCTAACAGTGTACAGAGGGATTCAAACTTTGGACCACTCAATTCCAAGGCCAGCACTTTAAAGCTCAGGTTAAATTTTAGGGTTTCTTTTTTTCTCTTGTAAACGCCGCTGTATCATTTTCCTACTTGCTGCATCTTTAAAACTGATTTCATCACTCTGTTTCCAGTTTTAAAACTAATATCACATTTTTTTCATGATATACCTTCACATAAAGCATTGTGGGATCAATTCAACATGATGTGGTACACAGATCAGGGATAAAACCACAGCTGTCAGAATAGAAGGGAATGCTACAGTTAGGCTAGGTGAAATTTCTTAATTTGATGACATGAGGAACTTTTTGGATGAGATAAGTGAATGAGAAAGTATATCCTATAAAGAAGATATGTGAATATTACTCAGCCATAAGAAAAGATAAACTGGCATCTGTGACAACATGGGTAGTTCTTGCAAGTATCATGCTATACAGGGAACTGTTACGCATGGCGTGGGAATGTAGCCCAGCTCCTACTCAGAAAAGCCAGTGGGAAGTGAGGTCTGGCACACAGAAGCCAGGCCCATGGATAGGTTTTCCTGTGGGGAATCAGGCCTGCATTGTACTTAGTTTACTATGAGGTTTGCTTTTGCTAAAACTCCCTCATCCTGAATTGAGGCAGCAAATGTTTTCTGCATGTCATTAACTTCCTAAAATCTGTGTTAAACTTCCCAAGTATGGAATGTAACGAGTTCAACCAGTTTTCTTCTTGGTCTGCGACATCCTTCTCTTTGAAGTAATTAGCAACATTCTTTCCTGTGTTATTTGTAAAAGGTAATCACCTACAGCAAACCTGTGCATAGTAAACGAGGACCATCCTCAATGTAATGTACCCAGAAAAGCAATGAAAGCCTGTCCAGGCAGGGGTCAGGGCCCTCTATCTCACTTAGAGAGTGGCCATACCATCTCTTTTCCTCCACAAGACTTCTCATTGCAGCCACACACAGACCCTGCTAGCCAGTGTCTGCATCAATGCTACGCAAAGTAAGTCAGACAGAGAAGGACAGGAACCATTTATTTCACTCATATGTGGGATACAAAACAGAAAGCAACAAACAAATAAAACAAACTCATAGACACAGACAGCAGAGTGGATGTTACCAGATGGGAAGGGGAATGGAGAGGTGAAAGAGTGTAAAGTGGAAATTTATCCCCTTTTATCCCCCCTTTATCTCCTTCCATCAACATTTAGGTGATGGAGGGAGAGGTGATGTGGGGTGGTGAACACACTACAATATACAGATGATGGATTGTAGAACTGTTTACTTGAAACTTTTATAATGATAATAAACAGTGTCACCCCAATAAATTCAGTTTTTTAATAAGTAACTCCTGAGGTCTGACACAAATAATATACAAATGCCAGGACCAAAGCTGAGTGCTTTGGTTTATTGCCCTAGATTTGCATTCTGAACCAAAGCTAGTGGTTCCTCTGAATTCTTCTCACAACATCTGTTTCCTTGATAACAGTAGCATCACTATATCAAAAAAATCACTTGGTAGTATGGTGGGCTAGTTTCCATTTTTATTGGTCATTCTGAGTTTTCCCTAAATTCATATCTTACTCTTGGCCCCAAAAGGACCAGCATAGAAAGTGTATTAATTTATCAAAATAAGCATTTAAAAATTATGATTATTAAATTAGACTTGTCAAGTACAGTACATCTTACCCTTTTTAGGCACTACTTAAACTTTAAAATATTTTATCTTTTAAATATATTTTATTGATTATGCTAATAGAGTTGTTCCAATTTTTCTCTTTTTGTCTCCCTCCACTTGGTAACCCTCATTCCCTTTAGCAATCTATCCTCTTAGTTCATGTTCATGGATCATACATATAAGTTCTTTGGCTACTGCATTTTTATGCTATTCTTAACATCCCCCTGTCTATTTTGTATCTACCAATTATGCTTCTTAATCCCTGCACCTTTTTCTCTATTTCTCCTTCCACTTCCCAACTGATAACCCTCCAAATGATCTCCATATCTATGATTCTGTTCTGCTTGTTTCATTAGTTTATTTAGATTTAGTTGTTGACAGGTGTGAATTTATTGCCATTTTAATGTTCACAGATTTTTATTGTTGTTCAGGTACAGTTGTCTCTATCCCCCTACCACTACCCCCTACCCCAGCCATATCCCCCTCCCACCCTCAATCCTGCCTACCTTTGGCTTTGTCCATGTATCATTTTACATGTTCCTTGACAATCCTTCCCCCAATCTCCCCAATCTCCCCTCTCACCTCCTCTCTGGTTACTATCAGTTTGTTCTCTATTTCAATGACTCTGGTTATATTTTACTTGATTGTTTTGTTGATTAGGTTCATAGTTTTGATCTTCTTCTTTTTCTTAAATAAGTCCTGTTAACATATCATGTAACAATGGCTTGCTGATAATGAACTCCTTTAGCTTTACCTTGTCTGGGAAGCACTTTATCGGTCTTTCCATTCTAAATGATAGCTTTGCTGGACAGCATAATCTAGGCTTTAGGTCTTGCTTTTCATCACTTTGAATACTTCTTGCCAGTCCCTTCTAGCCTGCAAGCACCTTTTTTTGAGAAATCAGCTGACAGTCTTATGGGAACTCCTTTGTAGGGAACTCTTGGTTTTTCTCTTGCTACTTTTAAGATCCTTTCTTTATCTTTAACTTTTGACATTTTAATTATGATGTGTCTTGGTGTGGTCCTTGTTGAGTCCATCTTGTTTGGGACTTTCTGTGCTTCCTGCACTTGTACACCCATTTCCTTCACCAAGTTAGGGAAGTTTTCTTTCATTATTTTTTCAAATAAGTTTTCAATTTTTTGCTCTTTATCTTCTTCTTATACCTGCATTATTTGAATGTTGGTATATTTGAAGTTGTCCCAGGGGCTCTTTAGCTTATCTTTATTTTTTTGGGTTTCTTTTTTATTCTTGCTGTTCTGATTGAATGTTTTTTCTCCCTAATGTTCCAAATCATTTATTTGATTCTGAGCTTCATCCACATCACTGTTGTTTCCTGTAAATTTTTCTTCACTTCACCTAGTGTAACCTTCATTTCTGCCAGGTCTTTTTTATGTTGTTGAAGTACCCAAGTGGTTCCTGAGCATCTTAATAACCAGTGTTTTGAACTTTGCATCTAATAGATTGCTTATCTCCATTTTTGTTTAGTTCTTTTTATGGAGTTTTGTTCTATTCTTTCATTTGGGCCATATTCCTTTGTCTTCTCATTTTGGCAGCCTCTTTGTGTTTGTTTGTATGTATTAGGTAGAGCTGCTTTGACTCCCTGTCTTAGTAGTGTGACCTATTGTAGAAAAGCATACCAATAAATTGGATGAAGTGGATTCTTAGGTAGTCTCTAAAAAGGGTAACCCATGTCAACCAGGTTGATGGAGACTCCGATATGGTGTTGCTGCTCTGGGGCTCAGAAAGGGGACAATGGCTGCTTCCTGACCTCTGGTGTTTTTTTTTTTTTTCCAGGAGGAAGCTGTCCTTTGGTACTTTCCCTGATGCCAGACATCTCAGTTTCTTCCTGTATGCCACTGGTGCCCTTCCAGCTACAGATCTGGTGATGGAGACCAGAGGAAGTGAGTCTGCATAAGTCCTAAGTCCATTATGGGCCCTTTAAGAGGAGATGCTTGAGAATACCTGTTTCTTCTGCTGTCCCAATCCCCACTGGTTTTTATAGCTGGAAGTTATGCAGACTTACCTTCCTGGCACTGGAGCCCTGGGTTGGGGCCAAGATCCCTCACCCCTGAGGTATCCCTCCTGATTTTTACCCCCCACAAGTGGGTGTGGGACAACCCATTCTGTGTCTCCATGTCTCTACACCTTCACATCTCCTCCTCTCCTACCTGTATGAATAAGTGTGTCTGTTTTATTTATTTATTTTTGTTTTTTAGACATCCACACAGATAAATTTTCTGATGATTCTTGGTGACAATTGTTTTGTAGTTTAGTGGTAATTTTTGCTGTGGTTGTGCGAGGAGGCAAGCCATGTTTAGCTACACTTCAATCACAAATCTGCTTTTGTGTTTCATTCTGTACCCTCCTTCCTACATCCAAGGACCACAGTCTTCCTGTACTTCAAGCTCTAATACTGAGGCAAAATAATCTTATTCTATCAAGACTGTGAGGGGAACTTCCAGCCAAGATGGAGGCATAGGTAGATACACTTTGCCTCCTTGCACAACCAAGATAGGGACAACAATAATTTAGAAACAGAATAACAACCAGAATGACAGAAAATTGATCTGAATGGAAGTTGGACAATCAAGAAGTTAAAATAGACACATTCATCCAGATAGGTAGGAGGGGCAGAGCCAGACAACCAGCTTGGGTCGAGGCACAGAGAGCAGGGAGTGTTGGGACTGGGTGAGTAAGGTATCCGGGGCACACAAGACCACAGCGGGTAGACCCTGAGCATGCAAGTGGAAGCTGGCACACTCCAGCTGAGGGGTGGCAAATGGCAGGCCCTTGTGAAGCAAGGCATTGCATGCAACCCAGGATCACAGTGCTGGGAAATAGAGCCTTGGGGCACTGATTGAAAACACCTGTGGGGGTTGAGGTGCAGGAAGATACTCCCAGCCTCACAGGAGAGATTCTTGGAAAGTCCCACAGCATGCACAAGCCCACCCACATGAAAATTGGCACCAGAGGGGCCTAGTTTGCTCAGGGGAAGCAGTGGAAGAGACTTAGGTCCTACAGCAAGTGGAGCAAGTGCCATGGTTCCCTCTCAGATCCCGCCCCCACATACAATGTCACAACCCAGCAACTGGGGTGCCCCACTCTGGTGAACACCTAAGGCTCTGCCCCTCATATGTAACAGGCATGACCAGACCAAAGGCGGGGGGGACTGGTTCAAACAGAATTGAAAGGTCTGCAACCAGTACTTTTAAGCAATCAAGAGATGGCCAACCTATCAGATGCAGAGTTCAAAGCAATGGTGATCAGGATGCTCATAGAATTGGTTGATTTTTGTCGCAAATTAGATGAAAAAATGAAGGCTACACTAAGTGAAATGAAGAAAAATGCACAGGGAACCAATGGTGATGGAATGAAAGCTGGGTCTCACATTAATAGAGTGGACCAGAAGGAAGAAAAATACATACAACCAGAAAAGAATGAAGAAATAAGAATTCAAAAAATGAGGAGAGGCTTAGGAATCTCCAGGACATCTTTAAATGATCCAACATCCGAATTATAGAGGTACCAGAAGGAGAAGAAGAACAACAAGTGGAAAAGTTATTTGGACAAATAATAAAGGAGACCTTCCCCATTCTGGCAAAGGAAATAGACTTCCAGGAAGTCCAGGAAGCTCAGAGAGTCCCAAAGAAGTTGGACCCAAGAAGGAGCACACCAAGGCACATCATAATTACATTAGCCAAGGTAAAAATGAAGGAGAGAATCCTAGAAGCAGCAAGAGATAAGGAGACAGTCACCTACAAAGGAGTTCCCATCAGACTATCAGCTGATTTCTCAAAAGAGACCTTTCAGGCAAGAAGGGGCTGGAAAGAAGTATTCCAAGTCATGAAATGCAAGCACCTACATCCAAGATTGCTCTATCCAGCAAAGCTTTCATTTAGAATGGAAGGGCAGATAAAGTGCTTCTCAGATAAGGTCAAGTTAAAGGAGTTCATCATCACCAAGCCCTTATTTTTATGAAATGTTAAAGGGTCTTATCTAAGAAAAAGAAGATAAAAAACATGTATAGTAAAAGGACAGCAAACTCACAATTATTAACAACCGCACCTAAAACAAAAACGAAAAGAAACTAAGCAAACAACTAGAACAGGAAAAGAACCACAGAAATGGAGATCACATAGACGGTTAGCAACAGAGGAGTGGGAGGAGGAGAGAGGGGGGAAAAGGTATGGAGAATAAGAAGCATGGATAGTAGGTAGAACATAGACAGGGGGAGGGCAAGAATAGTATGGGAAATGTAGAAGCTAAAGAACTCATGACACATGGACATGAACTAAAGGGGAAGAATGTGGGTGGGAGGGTGTGTGCAAGGTGGAGGGGAATGAAGGGGGGAAATGGGGCAACTGTAATAACATAATCATTAAAATATATTTAAAAAATAAAAAATAGAATAAAATAAAACAACAACAACAGCAACAACAACAAAGACTGTGAAGTAATTTCCTGCACCAGTTTATATTGTGTTTGTGTAAACTTCTTGAGGATGGACACCATCTTATGTATTTAGCGCCCTTACAAGGACAAGCAAAATGCATTTCTCATTCAATAAATGTTTGCTAAACATATGAATGAATTTAATGCTTTTATCATGTAAAAGCTGAGAGGATTTTGGATTGGAACTATAAAAAGTACCTGGGGAAAATCTGATAAGAGGAGAAAAAATATAAAACATTTTTGAAATTGGCTATTTTAGACCATGAATAAGAAAGTAGGTTATTTTTTAAAATATTTTTTTTTCAGAGAGAGGAGAAGGGAGGGAGAAAGAGAAGGAGAGAAACATCAATGTGAGAGAGAAACATAAATTGGTTGCCTTTTGCTTGTCCCCAACTGGAGACCTGGCCTGCAACCCAGACATGTATCCTGAAAGAGAATCAAACCGGCAACCTTTTGTTTTGCTGGCTGGTGTTCATTCAACTGAGCCACACCAGCCAGGGTGAAAGTAGATTCTTCATACACCTATTTTTTGGGTATTTTATATATAGTACACATTCTGTTTTCAAATGTGGATTTAAGCCAATTTCTGTTTTGTACATCTTGTTGGTTAATATGGTTTAGAGCTATTTTTCTCTTTCAAAAGTCTAAATAGACCTCTAATGATGTTACATTAGTGATTATCCATGAGTTATAGTCCACAAAAGCAAATAAACTGCTAAGCAGTAACTAAACACCTCTTTTGAACTTCCTTTATTTTTTCAACCATTATCGGTAGGAAAGACATTACAAAGGACTGAAATTCCAAACATACAGTTACATAAGTGTAATCTTAAATCAATTATGGTACCCGTGAGAAGCTCATCTAACTATGCAGTTATTGAAAATGATGGTTGCTTAAGGATTTGTTGATTGTATACATTTAAGTTGTTCTAAGACCATTTCACATATCTGAGTTTACTTTTATAGTAAATATTTTAGTTGTCTTAAAATTGTTGTGAGTTGTTAATATTTTATTGTTCTATATCCTATGAAAATATAAACCTATGTGCTTGTGAAGCATAATTATTTCCATAATCCTCATTTTATATTTAAAGGAGATTGAAGACTTCAAGCTATGATTGCTTAATATTAATAAATGGGTTTGCTATTCCTATATGCATCCAGGATAAAAACATAAAATATATTCATGCAGGTTGTTTAAAGCTAGATTAAGCTTTTCATCATTCCAATGTTTATGAGCAGAGTACATAAAAATTTGTATTATTCATTATGTTTCACATAGCTGGGTTTGGCAACTTTATTATCTCTCAAAGTAATTCATATTTCTAAATTAAGGACTCATAGATATATTTTACATAGTATTAACAACCAACTAGAACATGGTGAATACAAAAATTATTAAATAAATGGAAATCATGATTTTTAAAGGAACATTCTTTCATGTGTGAACAGATACATTATCCTCTACTAAAGATATTACAAACATGGCTTTGCTTAATGCGTGCACCAAACTAATTAATGTATTTTAGTAGCTCATTCCAATCTTGTCAAAATTCTTGTTTAATACTCTCCTTTCTCCTTGGTGAACTGACTAGATTGATTGGATTTATAGTTCAAAAAAAATTAACTACCATTATCACATCACATTTCTACAGTAATGGGAAGAGAAACAAGTGTGGCCTAGGTCCATTCTTGATTGGTTTCTGTCATGACAATGTGTCTTCATATATTAATTAATGACCTTGGTATTATATTATATATAGAAGGAAAATAAAACACAACTGTGCTTAAGCCACCTCCTGAAAGATGAAAATTAGATTTTTTTTTTTGACAAAACATAGTTTAATAACATTGCTACTCAGATGATTAAAGAATGGTAGTGGTTTCAGTAGATCTTAGGCAGTGGAAAAATCATAGAGTATTATAATTATACATAATATATAATTATATGTATAAGAATATATAATAATATTATAATTTATATAATTATATAAATATATAGAATTACATAGAATCATGTAAAAGAAATTTATAGAATGATAAATCATAAACTATTACAATATTCTTATATATTCTTATACATATAACTACATAGTATAATATATATAATTATAATAGTATATGATTTTCCCACAACCTAAGATCTACTAAAACCACTACCATTCTTTAAATCTATAAATCATAGAATCTTTAATTATATAAATCATAGAATATTATAAATATATATAATTAAAGTACATATAACCATTTTAAGTGCCATAAAATCTAGAACATGATAAACAACAGGTTGATTGTTCATTAAGAAAAAAATGAATGAAACTATGCTTCATAATTAATAGGTGATTTCAAGATAAAATATTCTTAAATCTCACAATATCTTTCCAATTATGAAAATAGCATTGAAGTGTTCCATTGGGGAAGATTAATTAAGCATTATAAAATATACAGAGTTCAACTTAGAGTTTAATTATACACTATTGATTTGAAAGTCATCTGGTGAACTTCCAAGCACAAATTCCAGGGAAGTAGGAGACTTGTGAAACTATTTAATGTACATAGTGTAGGGGGAAATGAAGAAATAGAATCCAAAGGAATAATTGAGAATTTTGGTTGTTACATTGATAAAATATGGAGGAGGAGGGGTTTTTTTGTTTGTTTATTTTTGGCTTGGCTTTAAAAAAATTTGCCAAGGGACAGAGATGAGAACAAAACAAATTTCTTGAGAATTCCCCAGAAAACCTTGAGGCTTTGAGTGAACAGAGATCTAGGAGATGGACCTAAAATGTATGTCAAAGGTGCTACTTTTTCAGTTTTCCGGCAATTGGAGCAGTAAGTCAAGTGACTTGGACATTTTTCCTAGAAAACACATAAGTGTATAACTAACTGAATACCTTTAACACATGTGCTTAGCACTCTAAAGAGGTGAACAAGTGATGATGAATTATTTCTAATTAAGATATGAAAACTACGTTTTATATGGTCACTGAAAGATAATGTGAACTTTTTAAAATGATGTACTTGCAATACTCATTAGATTGCCAACCCACAGAAGAGTGTAGGTTTAAACCTTTGTAGCCATGTGCATTTTTAGACATTACCAAAAATATTGTGGGACAATTTTATTAGAAAGATAAGTATATGTGTTAATACATCCATATTACTGAAATGAATCAAGATAAGTTTAAAAATATAATAAGAATAGAAGATAAACAACTAAGGCCACAGACTCAAGAATATTAGTGAATTTATTAATTTACTCACTCATCAAAGGCTCATTGAGTGCCTACCATGGAGCCAGGAACAGAGCCAGGTAAGGCAATACAATAATGTAATGTTAATTTTCATAGTTTACCAGAGAGATCTATGAAAAGAAAGAAATAGGATTCACAGTATGGTACACACTTTAATAGAGATGACAGACAATGAAAAAGAATATAGGAAAGAGTGGTGTGGGGAGGGTGAGTAGAGACAAAGAGGCTGAAAACAGGAAGATAGAATATTGGAAAAGAAAATGAACTACTTGAAATTTGATATTAATTATTAAAATATAAGAATAGTGTCATGTGTATTTCTATTAAACCTTAGATTTTTCATAACAACATTATCATTATTATTTAAAAATGAAACAGTGCAGAATAAACTCTTAGTCCCCCAAAGAAGGGGGTGGGCAGGCACATTGATCAGTATCCACTTCTGATGGGCATGAAATAAACCCTGCCCTTCTCTACCAAATGTGGAAGTTAACCTACATAGTTCTGCAGTGTTTTTGCTTGACTCCACATCATTATTAGGTTACATTTATTAAAACATGAGCATAGAATCAAGTGGAAGTCCTAACCATTCTGTCCAACTGAATCTAAGTTTATTAAACACTGTGATTAAGTGTGATGCATGTGATAACTTTATGCCCAAACTCGAAATAAATCCATAGTTCATGGTTTACAATGTTAGTAGGAGTGTAAGACACATGCTTAATAAAAAAAATATGCCATGGTACACTGTTGTCCCAGCTAGATAAAATAAAAAAATTTCCTGTGAGTTCTACTGAAATCAGTCCCTGAACCCATTTGAATGAAACAAACCTTACATTCTCTCCTGGTTAAGAAAGTAATATTTCTTAGTATATGTGCTGCAGAAACACATCTCACAGAAATTTAATCACATTCAGCTGCCTCTGGGAAGGGCAACATACTTTACTAGTTCAGTGTCCTTTAAAGTTACTAAAATTTAATGTATGCCTGCTAAAATGAAAAGATGAAAAAGGAAAATTGAAACTAACTTTTCATCCCTCTGTGAAGCAAGCTATTTTGAAATTACAGATATTTTATATTCTACAAAATTCCAAGTGTATAAACCTGACACTTGATCAAAAAGAAAGCTAAGCTGGCTGAATTTTGCCACTCTAACAAATTAAAATGAAAACCAATAATAGTTTATTCAAACATAGGTGTGTTCTTTTTTGTATCTAAAGGTGACACAGACAATATGACACAAATTATATGTAACATATAATACATATATTTACTTAGAACAGCAATATATTCACTTTGAGACACTGAAGTTATGGTGACAGAATACTGGCCCTAGTCTGGTCTGTCTTCCCTCTTTCATTAGCTGCTATCTAAGAACCAGGTCCTTCTTTGAAAGACAAGCTGGTCATGGTGACTACAGTGGTCCCTGATCCAGAATGAGAGTAAACCTCTCATGCCCCACAGAGTTCACACCTGTGACCTTGGATGCATTAGCTTGGTGCTCCAACCAATTCAGGAAAGAAGTCTGAAATAAATGTACCAAGCATATGATATTTTGCTTTTAATTCTTTATTAAATTCTTTATTGCTCCTCTAAGAGTTTTAACTTTTTTCAATTACCAAGTCTAGGAGGTAAAATGACTCCATAAAAATTCTTGAAAAGTTCCATTATACTAAGAAAAGAAAAGTGTTGCATGGGGATCCTTTCCATTTCTCTGCACTAGTCTAACAGTTTTCATTTTATTCTAAGCTTTTATGTCAGAAACTTGCCAATATGAAAAAAAAGTTTGTACTATATCCATTCAGGTCAATTTAATGTATGGTATTTATTATTGGCACAGATTGTACATACATTTTTGGAACAGTGAAAGCTCATGAGACAGCTGTCACCTGCAATGATTTTAAATGCTTTGGAAATGAAGTCACTTCTAGCTATCATTTAAGAATTTCCAGTTGATACTAATACTAGGTAGCAAGAATAAAGAAAAGAAGAATGAAAGAAGAGAATAGAAATTAGGCAGTGAAGCTACTTTATATGACCATTCTAATTATATCCCAAAATTTAAAAGTGGCATAATGAATTAGTGACACAGATTTATTATATATGTCATGAAGTCTTAATTTTCATAGATTCAACCAGTATGTCCTGCACTTGGTTCAAGTTACTCCTTCTAATCTATGTCTTTGTGATGTTGAGGTCTGAAAAAAATCAATCACTGAGTTCCCATTGAGATTAATAGCTACAAATCTGCAGAGAAACAAACAATTTATTCCTCTGATACAAAATTTATTTAAGGAATAATGAAAGCTAGCAACAAAGCAGTCCTGGATGGGAGAGACACTGATCATGTAGAGAGGCAAGCTTTCGTTCTGAATGTGTTATCAGCCATAAGTTTTCAGTTCTTAAAACATAATACACAGCATCTAGAAGCTTTAAAGTAACTAGAAACCAGCCTGGTTGCTCAATGATTATTGCAACAAGAATCTTTTGGAGAAAGCCATGCTATGCATCACATGTTCCTAAGTGTACCTTAAATTTTTGTTAAAGACTGTTCAATCACTCAGCACACAGTATAAGTATTTTAAAAGTATTTTTAATACTTCTTATGAAATAAGGAAAATAGAGGTATTATTAGACAATATAATCATAAAAGCTGAGAACAAAAAGACCTTAGCAGATGAACATCATCTTTGGAGATTTATGAATATAAAAAGGCTAAAGATATTTTTTCAATAGACTATGCCATATGTTTATTTGGGGCAAGTGGCTGAAATTTCTAGTTGCTGAGAAATGTTCATAAGTAATTATTATTCCTTTCAACCCTCGGCAACTGTGGATCAAGGACATCCTAGTACCAGACCACACTGGGGACACACAGGGGGATCTGTCTTCTGGGGGTGTAACCAAATAACTGAATGCATTATAGTTCACATACAAGACACTCATGGGGTACAAAGGAATATATAGAAAGATAAACTCTACTAACCACTAGGAGCTTAGAGAAATCAACTTTCTCTAAGTTGAGGTGATTATCTTAGCTGGCACCTGAGGGATGAGAAACAGGAGTGTCCAACCTGTGGCCCATGGGCCCCATGCAGCCCAGGATGGCTGTGAATGTGGCCTAACATAAAATCATAAATTTACTTAAAACATTATGAGATTTTCTGTGTGTGATTATGTGACACAATATACTTAATGTGTGGCCTAAGATAACTCTTCTTTTTCCAGTGTGGTGCACAGAAGCCAAAAGGTTGGCACCCCCAAAAGCAACCTAAGAGGATAATGATGCAGAACAGAAAGAAAATTTAGCATCATACACTAAACTGGAATACAGAAAGTAGAATGGCAGCAAATGAATTTGCAAAGTAAGATAATACCCAACCAAGAAATGTCTTCTAAATCTTTTTAAAGTCATAAAATTAGTCAGTGTTTACTAATATGTTTTTTGTGCAATGATGGAAAATTTGTTCACTATGACAACTAATTAGATGGGTAAATAACATTAAGGCTTTCCATTAATACCAATGTAGGGATTGACCCAGAATAACTTAAAGGAATAACTAATAAAACTGTTACTCAATGACACAAGAGATGATGCTTACTTATTGACTGAGATTACCTCTAGACTTATTAGTTTATCAGGATATTTGGCAGTTAAATTTTGTTTAAATTAGGATAGGTAATGGAGATAAAGTATACTGCCATCCAAGAAATGCAACAAAATTTTAACAAGTAATAACCTGACTGAAAGGTCCTACTATTTTACATATTTGGATGGAAGATAATAAAATACCCAAAACATAACAATCAAAAGAATTCTATTTCTTATTTCTATTTGTCATGTTAGTCATGACAAATAAAGATAGGGGAGAAGTTTATAATTTTCTTTAAGTCATGCCCTTATGTGTAATAGTCATAAACACTCCCTAATGACTGAAAGGCACATATGACTTCATAAAGAGTATGTCTAACTTACTGCCACATAAATATATCAGTGGTAGGTATCTGTGATAAAGCTATACTGATCTTAAGTACCTGAAGAGCTACAACAATGTACAAAAAAAAACTTCACTAGACAGTCTCCAAAGCTAAGAACAGCTGAAAATTCTATTTCCAGTCCAGTCTATGCCATTGATTGGGGTATTAGTCTCAGAGATGAATGGGACAGTCATCGTTGCCTCATGCCTTATGCATTTTCAGATGGAATGATCCTGGTCCCAGATGAAGTTACATTGACCTGATGTAATTACACTGAATGACAATATTTAGAATATGTTCTTGAAAACAGTACAAATATTACAAACAGTACAAACAGTACAAAAACAACAAATATTTTATCTAATATTTGTATCTAATTAACATGAGTAAATATTTGTAATTAATATGAGTAATATTTGTATGTAGGTTAACATGAGTAAAATTAATAATGCAAGCAACTTACTGAGAATTTCAATCTCCAAGCCACTTGCTCCTTTAACCCCCAATAAACAAGGCAAGACTTACTTCCTCGTGCTTAAAGTATATGGTAAATTACTACAACTGTTGATTTAATTCTTGTCAGTAGTAATTGAGGAGAAATGGTATTACTAATGATTAGTAGCCTCCCTAAACAACTAAAATTTGAGATAATTGTTTCCATAAGACAAAACCAACTTAGAGTGACATTAACCTGATAGACAAATGTTTTTTGATATAAGAGAACTGGTTAACTTCACATGGCTACAGTTTTTATGGGCCTATTCCCATAGACCCAAAAGAAAGTCTTAGAAACAAACATCTATGATCTGCATGACACATTTTCTTTTTTTCTTCTATTCATACTTATGTTTATATTTTATATTGTTTTTCAAGTATAGTTGTCTCAATTTTCCCCTCACCACTCTCCCTCACCCCACCCATCCCCATCTCCCACCTCAATCCTACCTGTTTGGTTTTGTCCATGGGTCCTTTATATATGTTCCTTGATGACCCTTTCCCTTTTTTTCCTATTATCCTCTTCCTGTCCCCACCTCTGGTTACTGTCAGTTTGTTCTTTAGTTCAATGTCTCTGGTTATGTTTTGCTTGCTTGTTTGTTTTGTTGATTAGGTTCCACTTATAGGTAAGACCATATGATATTTGTCTTTCACTGCCTGGTTTATTTCACTTAGCATAATGCTCTCAAGATCCATCCATGCTGTTGCAATGGGTAGGAGCTCCTTCTTTCTTTCTGCTATGTAGTATTCCATTATGTAAATGTACCATAGTTTTTTTATCAACTAATTTACTGATGGGCACTTAGGTTGCTTTCAACACTTGGCTATTATAAATTGTGCTGCTATGAACATTGGGCTGCATAGGTCTTTTGAATTGGTGTTTCAGGATTGTAAGGGTATAATCCTAGCAGCGGAATTGCTGGATCAAAAGGCAGTTCCATTTTTAGTTTTCTGAGGAAATTCCATACTGTTTCCCACAGTGGCTGCATCGGTCTGCATTCCCACCGATTGTACTAGGGTTCCCTTTTCTCCACAACCTCACCAACACTTGTTTGTTGATTTGGTTATGATGGCCATTCTGACCAGTGTAAGGTGATATCTCACTGTGGTTTTAGGGATCATTTCTATATTTTGTTGTATGATACTACTTTTATATCTTATTTCTGTGATTGATTATTTACTTCTTTCTTAAATATCCAAGTAACAAAGAATATATAGGGTTTGGCACAAATAATACCCCTCTTTACTACAAAATCCTTATTACAAAATCATAAGCATATAATTCTATAACATAACAATATCACACTCAAGCACACCATATCAGATTACCACTTACAAAATTCAAGTGACCATTTTTCTCTTACCTTAACAAAGCCAAAACAGAAAAAAAAGTAAATAAATTTTTCATGCCTCAATTAAAAATAAATGTTTTCTGATTTTGTGTAAGTGAATTATTTGATTATAAACTATCCCCTCATTAATTACTGACACTATTAATTAGCCAGAACTAGATGTTCCAGGTATCCTGTGTGCATTTACAAGCATCATATAAGTTTGATATATGATTTTATGTTGCATTTAATGATCATTTAAAATAAAATAACAAAAATGTTACATTCTGAATGTGTAGGGTAAAGGATAAGTTATGACTATGTGCTGTACATTCAAAAACAAATTTGCATTGAAGGATTCTGTTCAAATATGGAAGGAAAAGAAAAGGTAGAAAGTAAACATCCATAGCAGAGGACTTCAAAGTCAAGATTCCCATCGCCTGTGGAGCCTATTAAGAATACAGATACTAGCAATTTGAAGAACAATGTGTGTTTGTTTAAGGAAATATTGAATACATCCAGCTGTTCTTCTAAGGCTGTTTCAAGTTTACTAGAGGTCAAAAAATCATATAATATAAAGTCTACTTATAACACTGTCCAATGATAAGCAGCCTAAGGCATGAAACATTTAAAAAATATGTGCCGCACTCTCTATAAGGAAGTTAAAGAAACAGATGTGGATTTTATCTTTATTTTCAACACAAATGAAGTTCTAGAGATAACATAATGTCAATGATAAGATATTATTAAGACCTTGAGCTAACATTAATGCATATATAACATAGCTCTATATAACTGAAGATGTCAGAAATTCCATTGTCAGAATGAGAGTACAATTCAGAAAACAATGCCAAAAAAGTCAATAGCTATGACAGGAAAATGAATCAGTTTATGCCATACAATTTAGCTGTTAAAGACCAAGAAGGGGATCACAACTCACTATGATCTATTAAATCACCACAGAGCACTTTGCTCTTTGAAGTTCTGGAAACTTTCTTTTTACATAAAGATAGCATATTAGTCAAATGTATTCATAGGTGAATGTTTCATTTGCATACATGTGTGTAAAACTTTTCCTCAGGATTTTTTTCTGTTTTTATATGATTCAGAGAATAGGGTGAAACAATATATTATACAAACAATATATTTTGACTTTTAAGATTAATTTTTAGAGTATATTTTATTGATTATGCTATTAGAGTTGTCCCAATTTTTTCCTCCCCTTTATCCCCCTTCCACCCTGTACCCCTCCCAACCTCCAGCATTCCCTCCACTTAGTTCATGTCCATGGGTTGTACATATAAGTTCTTTGGCTTCTCTATTTCCTATACTATACTTAACCTACCTCTGTCTATTTTATGCCTATCATATATATTTCTTATTTCCTGTACCTTTCCCCACATTCTCCTCTAACACTCCCATTGATAACCCTCCGTATGCTCTCCATTTCTGTGATTTTGTTCCTAATCTAGTTGTTTGCTTAGTTTTTGATTTTTAAGTTAAGTTGTTGATAGTCATGAGTTTATTGTCATTTTATTGTTGATAGTTTTGATCTTCTTCTATTTCTTAGATAAATCCCTTAAAGTTAAAGGAGTTCATCATAACCAAACCCTTATAATAAAGTTAATTTCTTAGTTTCCTCAAGGAACATATAAGTTTATTATCTCAGCAAGGCAAATATATATATATATATATATATATATATATATATATATATATATATATATATACACACACACACACACATATACACATATATATGTATTTAATCTAATTTTGTCTACATATATTTATTCTAATCACATAATATATGTCTATATATATTTAATCTAATCATATATGTATATATATTTAATCTAATTTTGTATTCAATTTCCTAGAAATTAGATAAAAATTATAAATAACATTTTGAAATTGCAATAAAATTAAAAGTGACATAAATAACTAATTACTTTTATATGTTTGATTATTGCTCTGTTACATAAATTAAATTAGTCATGTATAACAAAGTACTTAAAACAGTACTTGATAGTAGGTTTCAAGAAATATCAAATGGCCCTGGCTGGCATAGCTCAGTGGATTGAGCTTGGGGTGTGAACCAAAGTGTCATAGGTTCAATTCCCAGTCAGGGCATTCCCAGTCAGGGCACATGCCTGGGTTGCAGGCCACAGCTCCCAGCAACCACACATTGATGTTTCTCTCTCTGTCTCTCACTCCCTTCCCTCTCTAAAGATAACTAAATAAAATCTTTAAAAAAAAAGAAATATAATATGTTATTTTTATCATTTTTGTTTTCCTATTAATTCATTTACAGGTGTCCCACTTGCATTTGGATGAAACCAAAGTTCAAATTAAAAAAAATTATGTAAAATTAGAATTGAAATTCTTTTCTTTTTTTGCATGTTTTTTATTGTTGAAATACACGTGTCTCCATTTCCCTACCACTATTTTCCCTGCCTCACCCACCCCCACTCCCACCATATATCCTTCTCCACTTTGGCTTTGTCCTTGGCTCCTTTATACCTGTTCCTGAATGACATCTCTCCTTCATTCCCCCATTATCAGCCTCACCCCTCCCCTCTGGTTACTGTCAGGTTGTTCTTTATTTCAATGTCTCTGGTTATATTTTGCTTGCTTGTTTGTTTTGTTGATTAGGTTCCACTTATAGGTGAGATTATATGACATTTGTCATTCACTACCTGGATTATTTCAGTTAGCATGATGCTTTCCAGTTTCATCCATGCTGTTGGGAAGGGTAGGAGCTACTTCTTTCTTTCTGATACATAGTTTTCCATTGTGTAATTATACTGTAATTTTTTTATTCACTCATTCACTGATGGGTGCTTAGGTTGCTTTCAACACTTGGCTATTGTAAATTGTTCTACTATGAACATTAGGGTTCATGGGTTCCTTTGAATTGGTGTTTCAGCATTCTTAGGGTATCCCAGCAGTGGAAATGTTGGGTCAAAAGGCAGTTCTATTTTTAGTTTTCTGAGGATATTCCATACTGTTTTCCACAGTAGCTGCACCCATCTGCATTCCCACCAACAGTGCAATAGGGTTCCCTTTTCTCTGCATCCTCTCCAACACTTGTTTGTGATTTGTTTATGGTGGCCATTCTGACCAGTGTAAGGTGGTATCTCATCGTGGTTTTAATTTGCATCTCTTCCATGGCTAGTGATGCTGAGGCTTCTTTCATATGTGTCCAGGCCACCTGTATGTCCTCCTTGAAGAAGTATTTGTTCAGGTCATATGCCTTTTTTTTTTTTTTAACTGGATTGTTTGTCTTCCTGGAGTGGAGTTGTGTGAGTTCTTTTATATATTTTGGAGGGCAAATACTTGCCTGAGGTATCAAGCAAATATGTTTTTTCCATACAGTTGGTTCCCTTTTCATTTTGCTGATTTTTTTAGCCTTACAGAAGCTTTTTAATTTGAGAAATTCCATTTGTTTATTCTTTATGCCCCTTGCTCTAGGGGACATATATGTGAAAATATTGCTGCATGGGATATCTTAGATTTCCTGCCTATGTTCTCTTCTATGACTTTTATAGTGTTGAGGCTTATATTAAAGTCTTTTATCCATCTTGAGTTTATTTTTGTGTATGGTGTAAGTCGGTGGTTGAGTTCCAATTTTTTTTTTTTTGCCCAGATATCCCAACACCATTTGTTAAGAGGCTATTTTTACTCCATTTTATGCTTCTGCCCCTTTGTCAAATATTAATTGACCATAGCAACATGCATTTATTTCTCACCCTCCCTTCTGTTCCATTCATCTATGTATTTGTTTTTATGCCAGTACCTGACTGTTTTGATTACAGTGTCCTTGTAATACAGTTTGATGTCAGGTATTGTGATCCTTCCTACTTTGTTCTTCTTTCTCAAAACTGCTTCAGGTATTTGGGGTCATTTATGTTTTCATATAAGTTGCTGAAATTTTTGTTCTATATCTGTGAAATATGTCATTGGTATTTTAATAGGGATTGAGTTGAATCTATAGATTGTTTGGGTAGTATGGACATTTTGATGATGTTAATTCTTCCAATCCATGAACATGGTATATGCTTTCATTATTTGTGTCTTCCTTAATTTCTTTGTTCAGTATTGTGTAGTTTTCTGAGTATGGGTCTTTTGCCTCCTTGGTAAAGTTTATTCCTAGGTACTTCATTTTTCTTGTTAGTATAGCAAATGGGATTTCCCCCCTGATTTCTGTTTCTGATATTTCATTGCTGGTGTAAAAAATACCTTTGATTTCTTAATATTGACTTTGTATCCTACTGCTTTGCCAGATCCACTTATTAGGTAAAATACTTTTTGGTGGAGTCAATAGGGTTTTCTATGTGCACTATAATGTCATCTACAAACAATTACAGGATTATTTTTCCTCCTTTCTGATTTAGATGCCTTTTATTTCTTTTTCTTGTCTAGGTCACTGTGGGTAGAAGTTCCAATACAATATTGAATAGAAGTAGTAAAAGAGGATATCCTTGTCTTTTTCCTGATCTTAGTGGGAAAGCTTTTAGTTTTTGTCCATTGAGTAAGATAATGAGGGTAGGTTTTTCCTATGTAGTCTTTATCATGTTGAGGAATGCTCCCTCTACCCCCACTTTGCTGAATGTTTTTTATCATAAATGGGTACATTATCAAATGCTTTTTCTGTATCTATTGATATGCTCATGTGTTGGGAACTGCCCTGCCTGGTATCAAAAGCTGTAACCCCACCAAGGCTAAGGCTGAGGGAGTGGCCTTGGACCATAAGCCAGCAAGGAGACAAAAGCTTATCTCCCTGGCAGGAGCGTTGCTTCTGCTGCTTCATTCATAACTGAACCCCAAAGCTTGGTCAGTTAGCCAATGATGGGTAAGATTCCCCAAGGGGGTAACGACCTAAGACAGGCATGATCACGTGAGAGGCTCCCAAGAAAGGAATTTGGGGGCTACAGCAAAAGGGGGTGATGGACCCTCGCTCCTCGTAGCCTGAGTCCTCATCTTCTGGGAGAAAATCTCCTTATCTCTTGGTTGCCTTAGTTCCCTTGCTCCACCTAAGCCTGAAATAATGACAGGGTGGTGCAGCTCTGTGCTGGAAAGGGCGGGTTCCCCGGTGAGGTGATCAGGCCTAAGAAAGAACATGTAAATTCCTGTGAAACCTTCTTTGTTTAGAATGCTCTCAGCTGAATGAGAAGGGTCCAGGGAGGAAGTTAGTTTGTTCCTTAAAGTCTTACAGCTCTTTGACCCTGACTCAAAATAGGCCCTCAGACTTCCTTGTTATCTATTGTTTGATCCTTACTTCCTAGCAATGAGCAATGAGTAATGAGCTTTTACCTGAATTCTTATTCAAACGAAACCAATAAAAAGCCTCTCCGGAGGGGAAATGGCATGCTCTCCCCACCAGGGAGGGTGGCCAAGCAGTGCACTCCCCTCATGAGGAGTGGCCATGGTGCTCCTATTTCCCCACAGGACCTGGTTGTCTCTGTATGTGTTTCTCGGGTGTTGAACATCTGCAGCCGCGATGGATACTGCTGGCCAGTATCTTCCACACTTGTGGTCCAAGGAAATACTTGATATGATTTAAATTTTCTTAAATTTGTTGATGCTTGTTTTTGACCTACCATGTGCATTTGAAAATAATGTGTATTGTATTTCTTTGAGATGAAAGGTTCTGTATATATCAGATAGGTCCATTTGATCTAATGGGTTGTTCACTTGCACAATATCCTTGTTGATATTTTGTTTGGGAGATCTATCATTGCTGACAGTAGGGTGTTAAAATCCCCTAGTATAAGTGTACTACTCTATATTGTTCTTGAAGTCCTCCAAGATTTCCCTTGTGCTTTTGAGTGCTCCTATGTTGGGTGAATATCTGTTTACAATATATATGTATTCTTGATGGATTCTTCTCTTGAGTATTATGAAGTGTCTTTCAATGTCATTTTTTATGGCTTTTGTCTTGAAGTTTATTTTGTCTGATATAAATGTTGCTATCTTGGCTTTTTTGTCCCTGTCAATTTGCTTGGAGTAAATTTTTACCAATCTTCCACTTTCAGTCTGTGTAGTTTTTTGTTCTGAGATGGGCTCTTATATGGAACATATGTGCAGGTCATGTTTTCTTATCCATTCAGCTATTCTATGTACTTTGATTGGAGAATTTAATTCATTTACATTTCAGGCCATTATTGATAGGTACTTAGAATTCAAATTTTTATAATAACCATTTAAGTTTGGTGTAAGATAAACAATTTCTAACATTTTGATGCTATTAAAGACTAGTTAGATAGGTCACTTGCAAAGGAAAAGTCATCTAATTAGGCCCTGGCTGGCGTAGATCAGTGGATTGAGCGTGGGCTGTGAACCAAAGTGTTGCAGGTTCAATTCCCAGACAGGGTACATGCCTGGGTTGCAGGCCATGACCCCCATCAACCTCACATTGATGTTTCTCTTTCTCTCTCTCTGTCTCCTTCACTTCCCTCTCTAAAAATAAATAAATAAAATCTTAAAAAAAAAGAAAAGTCATCTAATTAATCTAAGTGGATAAGCCTCAGTACATACTTTCTATTCCTTTGAAGTAGATTTAACCTTACACACCCAAAAGAACAGCAGCGAATACATATCCTTACCTATGTTCTTTTAGTGCACCGACTACTCACCCTTAGTTTAACTATAAATGCCCTTGACTTTGTTTAGTGTGAAATGAAATGAAAACTCATATATTGATAGTGGAAGTATAAAATAAAATATGCTATAGATAATGCCACATTTTAGCATCATTGTCAAGAGCTTTGAAGCTTAATAATGTTCAATAAACAGTTAAATTAATAAAAGATTTATATAAGGCCTTGAGTTTTAATGCCAACTAGTGTTCATGTGATGACTTTTCATTTAGGTAAATCCCTTTTTTTGGCTGAGTTTTGTGATAGCTTGTATTTATATTTAATGATATGAAACTACTAATTTTCACTTACAAAAATGATAATTTAATGTAGCTTAACCAAATAGATAGACTGTTCAAAAACATAATTACACCAGACCAAGGCTTTTAAGAAAGTTGCTTTCTAAGCTTCTCAAGGCAGGTTATGTTAGACTCCATAAAGACTCCTTCAGATGTTTCCCCTCTCTATCACAGTGTTTGAATGGCCATCTTGTCTTATCAGCATGTAAAAATCTCTGCACATGTGTCAGGATTTAAAAAATATACATTGATATCTACTTCAACACCAATCTTATTCTGCTAAGAGTTTAGTTGCTTCACATGTATCATGTGTTCTCAAAAAATGCAAACCCCTAACATTTTTAACTGTAACATTCTTTGAGAAGTAGATGCCTTTATGTAGAGAACATTAATCTGAACAACTTGGGTAGGAGGGGCAGGGTCAACACCAAGGTTTCTGTGTAGGTCTAGATAAATGTGCATCGCAGATTCTCAGAAGAGAAAAACTAAACAAGCAGTTGGTGGATGAGAGCCTAATTCAAAGGAAATATACAAATGGTCACCTTCTACAAAAGTGAACTTTGACTATTGGGATCATGGTGAAATAGGAAAATACATGGAAGAATAAGGGTGAGAGTGAGAACAAGCGAGAGAGAGAATATAAAAGTATTCTTTCAGAGCACCCAGTCACAAGCTGGAACCTGTAAAAGCAGAGGACATGATACAGAAGGAGAGGCAGACTGGTATGTATCAGGGGTTTCATCAACCAGTATAGGAGACGGCTTCATGTGGCATGGGCCCAGCTCCCACACAGAGATGCACAGGACCCACAGCTATGGATAGGTTCTTCCGTAGGGAATCAGGCCTGCACTGTACCTAGACTGCTATGAGACTTCCTTTTGCTAAAACTCTCTCACCCTGAATTGAGGCAACAAACATTTACTGCAAAGTAACTTCCTAAAATACATGCTAAACCTTCCAAGGACAAGTGTAACCAATTCAAGCACTTTTTCCTTTTCATTTGCAAATATCCATCTTCTGTGATGTGATTAGCAGCATCCTCTCCTTTGTTTTCTGTAAAAGGTATCCACCTAAAGTGAACCTGTGCATAGTTAATGAGGACCTTCATGTAATGTGCCCAGAAAGACAATACAAGCTCATCAGATCAAGGGCCAAAGCTTTTGGCTCCTTTTGAGAGCGAAGCCATCTACCCATTTTCTCCACAGGGTTCGGTATTCTGTGTGAATTTCTTTTGTCTCAGCTACAGCACCATGTACCCCACGAGTAGGGGTGCGCAACAAGCCAACCTTTGTACATCTCTGCTTCCAAACTTCAACTATGGTTCCATCAAGCATGCTTAACCAGACCATCCTGATTCTATCTGTGCAGACTTGAGTCCATGGAGTAAAGTACAACATTATAAGTTCTCAGTCTATACCAATTATAGATTTCATATAAGGAATTTGAGGGAAGAAAGCTTGAAGAAATTTCAGATGTCAGACCATAGTTTTCAACAAACATTAATAATTTAAAAATCAAGGATTGAATTTAATAGAGTCCTCTAGAGAACTTTACCTGTTAAACCTCAAATCATTTGTTTAGTGTAAATTTTAAAAAAGTATTTTTAACCTAGATCATATGGCTCTTTAACTAGTTTTGTAATTAAATAATATCAACATTTGAGATGTGATCTAATTAGGGAATAAAGAGTGATGTTTACTTTCATCTGCACAATTACATGTGTTATCAACATAAATATTTGTTTTGAATGATAATCCATTTTTATATTAGTTACCCTATTTTTATTAATTTCAAAAAATGCTTCAATTAAGATTTATATAAAGTGGAACGTAGTAATAAAGATGTATGTGGCAATCAAGGCAGCCCATATTCCAACAATTCCAGAACATCAAACCAATTATCCAGCTTGACCACTAACACATCAATTCTGTACCAATTAGGAGTTTCTTCCTGCCGATGCTTTAAGAAAACATACAACAACTCCATCAAATTATGAATTTATTTGTTTTTCATAGCAAGATTTTTAGTAAGAGAGAGGGTTAATATATCAAGAATATACAAATATTGATAAAAAGATAAATCAGAAAATATTCTTGTTCAGATAATATTTTCTGGGTCTGGATGACCATAGTTCAATTCTCCTTCAATTAATATCAGACGCTTTAACTAGTATAAAGTGTATTTGTTTTAAAACTTCATTTTTATTATTTTCATTTTAATAAAACTATTTCATAGTCATTTAGAAGAACCTAATCAACAAAACAAACAAACGAGCAAAATAGAATCAGAGACATGGAAATAAAGAACAAACTTGCAGTAACCAGAGGGGAGAAGGCAGTGGGATAATGGGGGTAAGAAGCAGAAGGGTCAAGACAAGGAATATTGTATAAAGGACCCATGGACAAAGACAACAGTGGAGAGGATTGAAAGTGGAAGGTGGGTGGGTGGGTAAGACAGGGGAGAGTAATATGGGGGGTGGGGAATGAGGACAACTGTAACTGAACAACAATACATTTTAAAAAAGTTAATAGATACATATTATGTCTGGATTTGGTTACAAATAAATGTATTATTCCATTTAATTCTATGTCTTACTCTACCCATCCAATGGCCTGGTGGTTTATGATGTCATATCTTTTCAGTAACTCTGTGTGTTGACTCCTCAGTTGTCCTCCAATATCCCAAGAACCCCAGGGACTTTGCCCATACTGTTTATGCCTGGACCTATTTAGGAAGAAGCATAACTCACTACTTCATTTTTTGTGAGTGTCTGATCAAATGTCACCTTAATCACAGAGCCTTTTTCTATTTATCTTATAGAAAAGAGCAGCTCCCCACTCTACCTTCCCAAGTTGTCTTTCCCTCTAGCTTGCTTTGTTTTTCTCCATAGTACTTAGCATCACATGGAATATTATACATTTACTCATATTTACATTTCACTTTCCTTCCCCCAATAGAACTTTGGTTTGTACATTGCTACAGTCATAGCATAAGAGCAGTGTCTGGAAAGTAATATAATAGGTGATCAATAACTATTTCTTTAAGTGACTAAACTTCATTAAACAGATATGGATTTTTATGGCCAAACCATTGGACTATGCTCTGAGGACACTTCAAACAAGAATAAAATAGAGTGAAGAGGAGAATCAACACATAAATTTCAATGTACAAGAGAGAATCATAGAAAGTATAAGAAAATTATAATTATCTGAAAAGAGAGAAGAAAAAGAGAAAATTGACTTGGAAATGGGAGAGACCTTTAAGAAGGATGTGGCTTTTGAGTGAAACGATTTCTCTTCATGAAGATGTCGATGAGTTTGTCCTTTAACAAGAGATGTGTGAGCAAAACCAGGAACAATTGCATAGTCTGATAAAGCCTAGAACTAGGGGACATCAGGGAGGCAGTATGCAGTGAGTGATGATGATGCAAATGTCTGTGTGATAATGTCATGCTTGCATTTGATTTTCCAGTTCAGTGAATCTTAATATTTGGGAATACAAGAACAACTTCTTTAAACATTTAAACATAATTATATCTAATGTGATGTATTATTTTAAATAAAATATAAAATATATGACATACTTTTACAAATTTAGTACCACCTTTTAAATATATTTGATTAAACATATCACTTTAGAAGCAACATCAGTCTATGTCTATATATGTGTGTGATACATATGGGTATATATACATGTAAGTATATTTTTCACCATTATACAGGCAATGAATAATGTTTTTATGGATTCTAGGACCTTCTGCAGTAAGTCCATGGCCACATGCATGTGAGAACATGGGCCTAGAGCCCCAGTCTAGGCAATGAAAACCATACAATGTCTTTGAGGAAAAGACTCATATAATGAAAACTAGGTTGTGGAAATGCTGACCATTAGAGATGAAGACACTTTAGAAAACATCTGTACATTGTCCACTGAAGTTATGGAGGAAAATATTGCAACCATCAGAGATAACAGGCATTGGCCACAATTACAGGGAGAGACCAATGATTGGTATTCAGGTTCCTGAAGTGATCTCATCAAGTATTCCCATAATAAAATGGATAAGGTCACCTAAAAGTATCATTAGCAATCAGAAAGCAATATCTGCTGCTATTTAGTAAAATAAGATAAAATATTACACACCTAGAATTAGAGGTACACTGTTCACTGTGGTATGGGGATTGCAGCATTTTCAAAAATCTGTATCTATATCCTACTCTAATGCTTCTCTAAGTATATATTTAAAAAACATACTCATTTTTAAGAGTTTATCCCTATGTATTTTTTAACTTTTTAAATTGTTGTTCAAGTAGTTGTCTCCATTTTCCCTTTACCTCCCCACAATCCCAGACATCCCCACTTCCTACACTTGATAATACCCCCCTTTGGTTTTGTCCATGTGTCTTTTATAGTTGTTCCTGAAAACTTTTCCTCCTTTTCCTCCCATTATCCCCTCACACCTCCCCTCTGGTTAATGTCAGTTTGTTAAAAAAAAACAGATATTTTCTCAAGGTCATCTGGAATTTCATCAAGTGAAGTTACAGGTATACCTTGTTTTATACATGACATGAGTTTTTGAAAGTGTAAATACAAACTGCACATTTTAATAAATAGAATTATGTAATATATGTGAAAAATTCCATACTTAAACTTTTAAAGAAAGTTATACAAATGATGACTCCACCTCAATCTAATTTGTAAAAACAGGTTTCCATATATTAAAGTTTCTTAAAGTGATTTCTACCTATTTGGCTATGGTAAAAACAATGTCTGGCATAAGCAAATATTTTTTAATGCCCACCCTCTCCACCCTGTTCTGTATTTAATCGACAGTCATTATGCAGTTACACACCAGAAAGGTCTGCCATCTGAATGAACATGGAAGCTGTTTCATTTTCCATAGCAATTGCTCCAATCTCCCCTTTCCTGTTCCTCCTCAGAGAATTATAAATAACCAACCTCAATAGGAGGAATGGATTTCAAAGTCCCTCATGAATTTTCAGAGGCTTCGTGCAGTTTATATTTTAAAATATCTTTTATAAGAGTATTTGTTCTGCCCCCCTTTAAACCTCTGGCAGAGCCCCAGGCACCTTTGCTACTCTCTTGTCAGGTTCTCTCAAAGAAAGTTGTATTATTTTTACTAGACATTATCATATTAAATCTTTATAGAATGAGAATATTGAAAAGTTTATTTATATACTTTTTCAATTTTAAAGAAATCATAAGAATACTTTCTTTCCCATATTACATTGAAATTTTAAATGTACAATTATTGCTGTAATTGGATTAAAATTGCCTCTAGAATAGTTTGTGCCTTTACATGAGCAAACACACATAAAATATATGATTTAAAATGGAGATGCTCTGGATTTAGTGAGGGGATAATTCAAATATGTTATATATCCACTGGATAGTAAACAGTTGCATTACATTCTACTTTTGCAAATATTGTTAGTGTAAGATAGACATTTATTTAAGGTTTCCATTTGTTTTTGTTGCTAAGCATTCTTTATAATTTAATTTTATTACATTTCTATTGTCCAATATTTTATATGCTCAGAATATAGAACAGTTAATGCAGTATAATACAGTTATCTGATACAGTTAAACATAAGTAACACATTGGATTTTTTAAAAAAACTAAACCATTTAGTACACCCTCCTGTGTTCTAGCTGTATAATTATGTATCTTCTGACTTGCATCATGTAATCATCATTTCTTCCTGCTGCTTAATCTCAGATTTTAGTAAGCATACTTTAGGGAGAGAGACAGCACAGTTTTTCTGTTACTCTGTGATTTTCCATGTGCATTAAAGTGATGATTATCCATATGGAAAAAATGAGGGAGTGTATAAGTCATGGGAGAAAAGGGGCATTACTTAGATTCATTCTTATAGAAGGAAATCACAAGGAAATAGTCAGCAATAGCCTTGTTTGTTTTGCACCAATCATTTTGTAAGAAAAAGTAGCTGTTATCATACATTTTTCCTCAAACACAAGAAAGAAAAGGAATAAGGCATTGAAATCCAACTGGCAGTCCTAGCCCTCAGAGCACTCTGTGGCACATAAAACTTCTTTCAACAAGAGAAATATTGGTATTCAGGTTGTAGGTGACAATGGATGAAAGAATACATTGTCACACTAAAATAATACTGGGTTTCTATTGTTGTTTGGCCTTGATAGAGTAATTGCTGCTGATGGTCTTTCTATGTTTTAAATATATGATAACACCTAAAGACTTCAGGTTGAATACAAAGAATGTCAACTTTGACAATGGGACAAGTTGTAGTTACCTAAGACAAGCAGACACAGTCAGTGCAGGACCACTGAGCTCAATAGGCAACATTTACTTTAGACACCACAGAAGATTAAGTGATAAAAAGCCAGGCTTGTTAGAGAGATGTGTTGGAGAGTTTTTCCTAACATGCACAGTGCTTTACCATAAAACTATTATTATAAAACTCTGATTTTCAGGTAAATCTGAATGCCTGCCAGTCCCATAAGCATCTTTGTTCTGGACTTTCAGCCAGAATAACTGTGATACTTCTGTCAGAATCAGCCCCTTTAGGGTAGATCACAGCTGACTCCTTTTAACCTTTTGAAATAGTGCCTGTTGTGAATTATGGTACAAATATGCCCTGGACCAAAAAGTTTGACAATGAATAATATCCTGTTAAATATTCAGCCTATTGTTCATAATGAACAGTCTCCCACCATTCTGGAGTTTTTTGTTTCCTCTGAGAGTTATAACTGAAATTGGATGAATAAATAGAAGTTTTAGGCTCACTTCCCAAACCTTTCAATAGACTTCTAGGATACAAAATCTATCACTCCTATAAAAGCTGAGATAGGCGGGGGTAGCGGGAGAGAAAGAAAGGGAGAAAGAGAGAACTACTTAGTGATCATGCCTGAATAAAGGTTGCAGACCTGGATTGAAATTGCATTTGAACAGTTTCTCTGTTGATTTTGTTACCCTTTCCAAGGGTTTCCATAGTAACAAGTGAATTCTCCCTTCTCTTGCCCAGCATCTTTCCAGCATGTAACAGGGATGAAGATAAAAGCTAGTGTGATAAAAACTACAATATCTTTTCTACTCCTAGGAAATATCTGAAGAAGTCATGGTTAGTCTCCTAACAAATCAAGTATGTTTCTCCCACCACTGTCTCATGAAAAAGTTGGGTCAGAATTTACTTACATCTCTGATGTCTGCGTTTGCTTCTGTACATGGTCATTCTGAAAAAAATCCGACTTTATAAGGAATAATTGCTTTGCCCACACAGACAAAGAGCTGGGTTGGGCTCGTGCTTTGCAGTATGACTGTTGCTCACTGACAGGAGGCACCAGGGATCACACAGTGAAAGCCAGGGTAATACCATTCTCATAAAATTACGGGGGTGATGCCACTGCCTGTCATCACTATATATAACACAAATCTTCTGGAGGAAAATGGCATTTCCTTCACCCAACTGATATAAGTGAGATTCTCTAACAAAATCTGCACCATTCAAGTGCTATGCTTGAAGCAATGTTATATTGAGACCAAATTCATATATTTAACAAGAACATGAAAATGGGAAAAATCCAAATCTGAAATCAAAATGCCCTTGTTTGATATTTACAGATATTACAAACTATCCTTTGGGTTCCTATGTCTTGCAGCCACTCTAGAATATTTCAGTTTTTGTTTTATTTTGAAAATCTGCTCAATTCTTTCCATCTCTGAGCTCCAACTGCTTTGCATGTTTACTTATCAAAGCAATTATCACTTTTAGGTTTTTTTAACTTTTTAAATTGCTGTTCAAATACAGTTTTCTCCATTCTCCCCCCGCTACCATTCCCCCAACCCCAGTCATCCCCACTTCCCACCCTTGATCCTACCCACTATTGGTTTTCTCCATGTGTTTTTTAGGGATCTTCCTGAAAACCCTTCACCCTTCTCTTCTCATTATCTCCTCTCACCACCCCTATGGTTATTGTCAGTTTGTTCCTAATTTCAATACCCCTGGTTATATTTGGCTTGCTTGTTTGTTTTGTTCAGTGGGTTCCATTTAGAGGTGAGATCATTTGGTACTTGTCTTTCACCACCTAGTTTATTTCACTTAGCATAATGCTTTCCAGTTCCATCCATGCTGTTGCAAAGGATACAAGCTCCTTTTTTCTTTATGCTGGATAGTATTATCTCTTTATCTAGATTGACTGCTTCTCAGGCAAAGCAGGAATGACATATTTTCATGATACCCCAGGCCTGTCTGGGTGGGATGCATAGTGTGGTGTCAAGCTCAGGGAGTGCCTAGTGTGTGCTGGGCACTTTACCCCCTCCTGGGGGAGGCTCATCTGCAGCCACTGCCTCACTGGAGTCCTCAGAACTCTATTTTCCCAGTATTTGGATCACCTCTATTGGACTGTATAGAAGTTCTGTCTTTGTGTCTTGTCCTCTCCACTCGAAGAGTGATACATACCACTCATATACTCCAAAAGTGCATGATTTCAAATCTCCTTTATGGGCAATTATGGTGTCTGAAACACAGTTCTTAGTTAAAATGCAGAAGGACTTATACTAAAACTTCCTGATTATGCATGAATTTTCATCTTGTAGCTAAACACAAAAGACATATTTGATGGCCAACATTGCTTTCTGGTGAAACAAACTCAGTCATTAAATTGATAATAGGAGAAATTATCTCCACAACCCTTCTTACTAGAATTTTTTTCAGTGTCAAGAATATTTTTATGCTTAAGTAATCGCTATATTTCATGATCACATATATTAAGAATAGTTCAACAAGTTTTTGGCAGGATTTCCATCTAATTTCATTGACTGGGGATGAATGAGCCACACTGTTTAGTAATAGTGGGCCTTACCACTGTGCTTGTATCTTACTCTAAGTCATTGTCAGTATCCGTATTTATCCACATACAATGTAAAGCATGACAAGAATTTTCCTTGCAATTTCTCTACTACTGAGATTAAAATACTTCAATAAATCAAATAAGTAGTACTTTTATAATTAACACATAATATACCTCACATTCCACAAGCCCCTCCCTGCTTCATTTTTTTTCCACAGTGCTTTATAATCACCTGAAATAGTCTGTATTCACTTGGCTTTTCTTTGTTTGCCTCTGCCTATCAAAACACAAAATTTCTGAGAATTGGGGTATCTTTTCCTCAGAGATGTCTGTCCAAGGTCAGATATCTGCAGGCACAAAGGAGGCTCTCAGTAAATATTTTCCTGAATAAATGACTTTTTACAAACAAGATTTTTTTGCAAAGTAGAATTTTTAAAAATTAATATTTATTGTATTTTTCCATTACTATTTAGTCCTCTTATACCCTTTTCCCCTAGCAGTCACCACACTGTTGTCCATGTCCATGAGTCCTTTTCCTTTTTGCTCAATCCCTGCATCCCCACCCATTCCACTAACTAGCTGTCATCTCCTCTCCATCTATGAGTCTGTCTGTTTTGCTTGTTAGTTTAGTTTGTTCATTAGATTCCACATATGAGTGAAATAATATGGTGTTTGTCTTTCTCTGACTGGTTTATTTTACATAGCCTAATGTTCCCTAGATCCACCCATGCCATCACAAAAGGTAAAATTTTCTTCTTTTTTCAGCCAAATAGAATTCCATTGTGTAAATATCCCATAGTTATTTCATCCACTCACTTACTGATGGACACTTAGGCTGCTTCCATACCCTGGCAAATGTACATAATGCTGCAATGAACATAAGGGTGTTTATGTTCTTTTGAATTAATGTTTTGGGTTCCTTCGGATATATTCCCAGAAGTGGGATTGTTGGATCAAAAAGTGGATCCAATTTTAATTTTTGAAGCACCAGTCTGCATTTCCACCAACAGTGCAGAAGGGTTCCCTTTTCTTTACAACCTTACCAGCAGGTTGTTGTTGATTTATTGAAGATAGCCATTCTGACAGGTATGAGACGATATCTCATTGTCGTTTTAATTTGCATTTCTCTGATGATTAGTGACTTTGAGCGTCTTTCTATATGTCTATTGGCCATCCATATGTCTTCTTTGGAGAAGTGTCTATTCAAGTCCTTTGCCCATTTTTTAATTGGGTTGTTTGTTTTTGGGGGGTTTAGTTTTATAAGTACTTTATAAATTTTGGATATTAACCCCTTATCAGATATATCAGAGAATATGTTCTCCCAGAGTGTGGGTTGTCTTTTTATTTTTTGGTGTTTTCCTTTGTTGTTCAAAAACATTTTAGTTTGATAAAGTCCCATTTGTTTATTTTTTCCTTGGTTTCCCTTGCCTGGGCTGATATATCCAGTAACAAGTTTCTATGAGCAATTTTGCTGCAAGATTTTGCTACAAGATTTTGCTGCCTATGTTTTGTTCTAGGATTTTTAAGGTTTTGGGTCTAACATTTAAGTTCTTGATTCACTTTGAATTTATTCTTGTGTGGGGGGTAAGAAGGTGGTCTAGTTTCATTTTTCTGCATGTATCTGTCCAATTTTTCCAACACCATTTATTGAATAAACTGTAGTTAGCCCATTGTATGTACTTGCTTCCTCTGTCAAACATTAATTTGACTATAAAGGTGTGGGTTTATTTCTGAGCTGTCTATTCTGTTTCATTGATCTATGTGTTTGTTTTTATGCCATTGCAATGGTGTTTTAATTACTATGGTCTTGTAGTATAGTTTGAAATTAGATAATGTGATTCCTCCAACTTTGTTCTTCTTTCTCAGGATCACTGTTGCTCCTCGGGGTGTTTTGTGGTACCATTTAAGTTATTGAAATATTTGTTATACTTCTGTGAAATATGTATTGGAATCTCAATGGGAATTGCATTGAATGTATAGAATGCTTTGGTAATATGGACATTTTAATGATGTTAATTCTCCCTATCCATGAACAGGGTATGAGTGCTTCCCTGTACTTGTAGCTTCTTTGGTTCTTTCTTCAGTGTCATAATTTTCCAAGTATAGTTCTTTTGCATCTTGGTTAGGTTTATTCCTAGGTATTTTATTCTTTTTGAAGTAATGTGGATGGGATTGTTTTCTTAATTTCTCTTTCTGTTAGTTTGTCATGGCATATAAAGTGCAAGAGATTTATGAATATTAATTTTGTATCCTGCTACTCTGCTGGATTCATTTATCACTTCTAGTAGTTTCTTGGTAGAATTTTTGGGGTTCTCTATATACAATACAATGTCATCTGGAAATAAAAATAGTTTTACTTCTTCCTTTCCAATTTGGATATCTTTATTTCTTCTTATCTGATTGCTATAGTTAGGACTTCCAGTACTATGTTGAATAAGGAAGGTGAAAGCATATATCCTTGTCTTGTTCCTGACCTTAAGGGAAAACTTATAGTTGGTACACCTTGAGCATGATGCTGGCACTGTGTTTATCATATATGGCCTCTATTATGTTTATTTACGTTCCCTCTGTTCCCACTTTGCTGACAATCTTGATCATAAGTAGGTGCTGGATTGTATCAAAAGCTTTTTCTGCATCTATTGATATGATCATGTGGTTTTTATCTTTCATTTTGTTTATGTCATGAATCTCATGTATTGATTTGCAAATGTTGCACCTACCTTTCATTCCCAGAATAAATCCCACTTCATCATGATGTATTGTCTTTTTGGTGCATTTCTTTATTCAGTTTGCTAATATTTTGTTGAGGATTTTAGCATCTTTGCTCATCAGCAATATTGGCCTATTATTTTCTTTCTTTGTAGAATGTTTATCAGGTTTTGGAATTAGGATGAAGCTGGCCTCATAAAATTAATTTGGGAAACTTCCCTCCTCTTGAATTTTATGAAATAGTTTGAGAAAGATAGACTCTAGTTCTTGGAATGTTTGTTAAAATTCACCTGTGAAGGCATCTGGTCAAGGGCTTTTGTTTGTTGGGAGTTTTTTTATTACTGCTTCAATTTCACTAGGTATAATCTGTCTATTCAGATTTTCTGATTCTTCTTGATTTATTTTGGAAGTCTGTATGTTTCTAGGAAAGTATCTATTTTGTCCAGGTTGTCCAGTTTGTTGGCATATAGTTGTTCATAATATTTTCTTACATTCCTTTGTATTTCTTTGGGGTCAGTTGATATTTCTCCTATTTCATTTGTGCTTTTATTTATTTGTGTCTTTTATCTTTTTTTTGATGAGTCTGGTTAAAGGTTTGCCAATTTTGTTTATCTTTTCAAAGAACAAGCTCTTGCATTCTTTTGCTTTTTGTATCAGTTTTTAGACTCTATGTTGTTTATTTCTGCTCTGATCTTGATTATTTCTTTCCTTTTACTCACTTTGGGCTTTGTTAGTTGTTTGTTTTCAAGTTCTTTTAAGTGTGAAGTTAGATTGTTTATTTGAACCTTTTCTTGTTGTTGTTTTTTTTTTTTTTGGATAGGCCTATTAATGCTATGAATTTCCTTCTTAAAATGATTTTACCAGTGTCCCACAGATTTTGGATTGTTGTGTCTTCATTTTCATTTGTTTCAAGGTATCTTTTTATTTCTTCCTCAATCTTGTTGTTGATCCATTTATAATTTAATAACATGTTATTTAGCTCCCATGTCTTCATGTGTTTTTCAGTGATCTTCTTATGATTCATTTCTAGTTTCATAGCATTGTGGTCAGAGATGCTTGATATGATTTCAATTTTCTTAAATTTATTGAGACTTGTTCTGTGTCACAACATGTGGTCTACCTATCCTAGAAAATGTTCTACATGTACTTGAAAAATATGTATATTCTTCTGCTTTGGGTTGAAATGCACTGAAGATATCAATAAAATCCATTTGCTCTAGTGTGTCATTTATGCCTGGAAGATCTATCCATTGAAGTCAATGGGGTGTTAAAATACCCAGCTATGACTGTGTTGCTGTCTATCTCTCCTTTTATGTCCATCAAGATTTGCTTTACATATTTAGGTGCACTTAGGCTGGGTGTATAAATATTTATTTAATTTATTGGGTGGGCATATAAATATTTACCAGGGTTATGGCCTCTTGTTGAATTGTTTCCTTTACCATAATGTAGTATCCTTCTTTGTCTTTATTATAGCTTAATTTTAAAGTTTATTTTGTTAGATATAAGTACTGCTACCCCAGCTGTTTTAATTTTCCATTTGCATGAAATATCTTTTTCCATCCCTTTACTTTTAGTCTGTGTATATTTTAATATAAGATGGGCCTCTTAGAGGCAGCAAACATATGAGTCTCATTTTCTTATCCATTCAGCTACCCTCTGTCTTTTGGTTGGAGCACTTAAGAGCTTGGAGCACATTTACTTTTAAGATGATTATTGATAGATAGGTATGTAGTGCCATTTTATTGTTAGACTATTTTCCTCTGTTTTTTTTTTCTTTTTCTTTTAAATATTTTATTTATTTTTTTTTTAGAGAGGGAAGGGAGGGGGAGAGAGAGAGAGAGAGAGAGAGAGAGAGAGAGAAACATCAATGTATGGTTGCTGGGGGTTATGGCCTGCAAACCAGGAATGTACCCTGGCTGGGAATCGAACCTGGGACACTTTGGTTCCCAGCCCGCGCTCAATCCACTGAGCTACACCAGCCAAGGCTCTTTTTCCTTCTTAAAGCAAGCCCTTTATCCTATGTTGCAGTAGTTGTTTGCTGTTAGCAAACTCCTTTAGCTTTTTCTTGCCTTAAAAGCTCCTGATTTTTTCTTCAATTTTAAATGATAACCTCACTGGGTAAATTAGCCTTGGTTGCAGGTCCTTGTTTTTATCACATTGAATATTTCATGCCACTCCCTTCTGGCCTGAAATATCTGTTGAGTAATCACATGGTGGTCTAATTGATGCTCCCTTGTAGGTAATTGCCTGCTTTTGTGTGTTTTAGTATTCTCTCCTTGTCTTTAAGCTTTGACATTTTAATTATGATATGTCTAGGTATAGGCCTGTTTGTGTCTAAGTTGTTAAGGACTCTCTGAGCTTCCAGGACTTGTGTGACATTTTCCTCTAACAGATTAGGGGTGTTTCTCATTTCTTCAAAGAAGTCCTTGATCCCTTGCTCACTCTTTTCTCCTTTTCATATTTCCATGATGGTATTCCCATGATGTTGTTACATTTCATGTTATCCAAATGTTAAGCTCTCTTAATTTTTTAAGTTCTTTTTACTTTTTGCTGCTCTTCCATTGTGTTTTTATACCATGTTTTCCAAAATACTTACTCTGTCCTCTGCTTCACCTAGCCTACTGTTTATTCCTTCCAGTGTATTGTTTACCTCAGATTTGCATTCTTTATTTCTGAACAGTCTTTTTTTATGGTTTCTATGTCTTTTTTTATGTTGATGAGTATCTGTATAATCACTACTGTAAACTATCTGATAAATTGCTTGCCTTCATTTCATCTAGTACTTCTAGAGATTTCTCTTATTTTTTCATTTGGGGCCTGTTTCTTTGCCTCTCATTTTGGCTGCTTCTTTGTATTTTCTGCCTTAAATCCTAAATAAATCAGCTGCTTAAAAATGATTTTCTGTTAATCTACTCAAGCTGTGACCAGCAGTTCAGTTTAAGCACCACAGGCTCAGGCAGAATAATTCCTGTGATCAGGGCTACTGCTTCCCCTCAGGGTGATGGCTGTTGGAGTGGAGTGCTTGGCCTGAGAAAGATGGCTTCTGCAGTATGGGTGATGACTCAGCATAGGGTTCTTCATAGCTGTTTTTTTCAGTTCTCTCCCCAAAGACAAAAACTCAGAATATCCTCAGCATCTCTGGTCCACTCTGCCTTCCCTCTGCAGGAGCCCAGGGTAAGTGGCTGTAAATGATATTTTTTGTGTTGGCCCTTTAAGAGTCCCTCTGCATCTTCCAGTAATTTCCCCCTCATAGACAGACACCCTGTTGCTTTTCACAGCTGGATGTTATCTGGGTTCCTTTCCAGCTCTTCTGGAAAGTCCAGCAGAAAAGTAATCTAGCTGGAAAGTAGGCTGGGGAGTCCAGCTTGGGGTTTAGACCTCAAACTTCTAAGGGGGAACGTCTTGACCCCTGAAATATCCCTTCAGGACTTTAGCTGCCACCCCTGGAAGCACAGCCAGCACTCTTGTATCTCCTCCATGCTCCCTGCCAGTCATGTTGTGCCAAAGTGGTTTCTTCCAACTGTCCATGGTCATAAAGCTTCTCTCCAGCTGGTGTCCAGTTGGTTATTCAGGATGATTTTTCTATAATTAAGTAGTAATTCCAGATTTGTCTTAGGAGGAGGTCCATGTAGCTTCCACTTACTCCTCTACCATCTTGGATCACAAAGAAACATTTAAATTATAAAGACAATACACACAGTTTATTTTTCAGTGATTTCAGATAATGGTCAAATTCACACTCATTGACAGAAGTTGTTTTCTTACTTAAACCAAATACCTGTTATTTTCTTTCTATCTTTAGGTCCTAGGGTTAATTTGAGTGAGTTCACTGGTTTGAATATTGTATATATTCACAGATATAAAGGTGTATTTTAAATTTACTGAACCAAAGTCACAACCAGTAAGCAAAATCTCCTTAATAAGTTACCTTTGTCATAAACTAATAAACCAAAACCTAAAACTATTACTCATTAAGTGCTGAAAGCCATCCTATTATGGATGGATGAATGATTATCATCATCCTTATTTTAGTATTATTGTCCTCATTTTATATTTACATCAAGTGAGGATGAGAGATGAAAGCTTCTGACAAAAGTCTCACAGGAAGCAAGAGAACACACCATGCTTGAAAATGCTGACCCCTCTCCAGAGCCAGCATGGCATGACATTCCACAGGAGGTTGAAGGGCCTCAGGATGCACAAGGGACAAGTCTTCTAAGGGTTTTGTGGGAGCGGGGTGGACATTCAAGTTTAGAACTATAGCAAACCTCTTGGAACCACAGAACTCCATGCAGCTCTGCAGCAGGGGGGACATATCACCTAACCTGCCTCTTCTCATACCCTGATCCTTGTCCTTTACTCCAAATAAAACATGAAAATTATATTTAAAGACTACCCTAGAGTATCAAATATTAGCCCATTCACAGTTATCAAATTCTTTTCTGATTTAAAAATTATAATCTTGCTCCTGGCTGGGTGGTTCAGTTGGTTGGAGCATCCAAAAAGTTGTGGGTTCAATCCCTGGTCAGGATGTATATGGGAGGCAACCAATCAATGTTTCTCACTCTCATCCCCCTTTCTCTAAAAGTCAATAAAAACATATGCAGGTGAGAGTTAAAAATTATAACCTGTGTTGCTTTTGATCATTTTAAAAGAATTATATCAAACATAGAACATAGACTGTATAGAAATATTTAACTTGAACCATGTGATATTTACATTTTAGAAACATAATGAAACAATAGAGAATTAAAACTGAACAGGTATAAAGAAGGTATGTTGCCCTCATTCCTCATTTCTTGATGTCTGAAATCCAACACACAGCTCTTAACACATTTGCTGGATGAGACTGCAAATCCGTTAGGGGCAGGATCTCAAGCAATCAATTTGAACCAGGCACTCTACCAGAGGCTCAAGTGTAAGGGGTCCCAAGAGTTATCTCAGAGATTTTCCCTCTGAACACATTACCCCTGAAATTATGTCCTTAAGTGATACAGGTGATATCTGAACTTTTCTTTGGGCAGTTTTTCTCAGGTTGGACAGAACATGACCCAAATTAACCTTTCTCTAATGTCATTCTCTGATGATGAATGAACAGAGTGAACTTCCTCTTCCTGTCAGGCCAGCTGTCCCTGTGGTCACTCTGCCTTTTTTCCTCTCAGATACAAATTCTGTCTTTACTGAAACAACTCCTTGCTAGTACAACACCTATAAATTCCTGACAAAAATTCTTTCCTCTGGTATTTTCAGGGATAACAACCAAATACTTTTAAACCCTAGTATAATCACCAATACATCTCTTTGATAACTAAAAATATATCTATAATTTTTTGCATGTTTATGTTTAGCTGCTGTTTTGTCAAATGCCTCTGGAACTGCACCCACATTTATTTGCCAAAGTCAAGTGCTCTCCTGTTAGTGGGCAATATAAAAATAGTTATTTATTAAAATATTCAATGGCTGTCATATTAACATACTAAATCAAAATTGAAATGTAAGGTATTTTATTTTAAAAGGTAAACATTTTCTTGCCATTTCATCCAGTACTTCAGTTTATTAGTATACTTATGATTGTTCTTTTTTAAATCTGAGGAAACAAAAATTTCTAATGTTTGGTCCAAGTCTTCATTTGTAATACTGGTTCAAATTAGAGAAAGAAGCATCATTCTGGACTTTTCCCCCATAGTTGGTTCATTAAATGTTTTTATGTATCTCCAAAAGACTTTTCTAATTTTTTTGTAAATCATAGTAGGCTCATATTAATCATTATTCATTTCTTTTGACTTTCTCTAGTGCTCTGGCCTCAAAGAAGTCTTTGAAATCATTATTTTTTGATGGAACTGGAGAGCATTATGTTAAGTGAAATAAGCCAGGTGGTGAGAGACAAATACCATATGATCTCACCTATTAGTGTAACCTAATCAATAAAACAAACAAGCACGCAAAATATAACCTGAGACATGGAAATAAAGAACAAACTGACAGTAACCAGAGGGGAGGGAGAAGGGGGATAATGGGGGAAAGAAAGGGAAAGGTTGTCAAGGAACATGTATAAAGGACCCATGGACAAAGCCAAAGGGGAGTAGGATTGAGGGTAGGAGAAGGGGGTGTGTGGGGTGGGGGAGTGTGGTGGGGGGAAATGGAGACAATTGTACTTGAACAATAAAAAAGGAACTGCAAAAAAGAGAAATCATTAGTTTTGAAATATTTAATACTTACAAATATTCAACATAGTTGAAATGTTTCTCCACTATAACTCAATTTATAATGGATTGCATTTCACTGAGCTGATGGTCATTGTTTTGGGGTATTCTCCATTTTCCTGCTTCCCTTTCTTTGTACAGTTTCTTTTCCATTTTATCTTACTTTTATATTTCCTTTATATCTTACTTTTATATTTCCTTCCCTTTATAACTTTGATTATTCAGACTTAGTTTTATCTTCTTGACAATATTATTTTCACATTCATATCTGGATAAATTTGCATGTGTTAAGGGAGTGACCTTATATCTTTTTTTAATCACATCCATTGCCTGGGTCTATTTTATTTTATTTTATTTTATTTTATTAAATTCATTGGGGTGACATTGGTTCATAAGGTCATATTATAGGTTCAAGTATACATTTCTATGATACATACACTTTATATCACATTGTGTTCTCACCACTCAAAGTCAAATCTTCTTCCATCACCATATATTAGGTCCACTCCACACCTGACCTGCACTCTTTTCCTTTTGGTAACCACCATGCTGTTGTCTGTCTGTGTCTGTGAGTTTCAGTTTTGTATCCCGCATATAAGTGAACTCATATGATTCTTAGCTTTTCCTGACTGATGTATTTTGCTTTGCACAATATTCTCAAGATTCATCCATGTTGTCACACATTACAGTATTTCATGCTTTCTTATGACTGTGTTATACTCCATTGTATATATGTACCATATCTTCTTTATCCAATCCTCTATTAAAAGAAATTTGTTTGTCTCCATGTCTTGACCACTGTGAATAATGTCACAATGAATATTGGGGTGCATATATCTTTGTGAATAAGTGTTTTTAATTTTGTGTGGTAGATACCCAGAAGAAGGATTGCTAGGTCATATGGTAACTCTATTCTTAAATTTTTGAGGAGCCACTATACTGTTTTTCATAGTAGTTGTACCAGTCTACATTTATAGCAGCAGTGAATGAGAGTTCCTTTTTCTCTGTAACCTCTCCAACACTTGTCATTACTTGTCTTGTTGATAATGGTCATTCTGTTACAGGGTGAAGCCAAGAGGGGAGCGCTGAATAGGGATTTGGAATGGGGCCCAGAACTCAGGGTGTCCAGGAAATATTAGAAACACATGTAAGATGTCTTCACCCCTTTCCCCTTCAGGTGTGGGTTGGGGGAAGGGATAGATGGAGCAGAGCCATTGAGAGCTGTTTTGCATAGCAGCAGCCTTGAAGCTAACCACTGATGTGGTCATTTAACATATCTATAACCTTTAACTGGTTGCATAGATATGTTAAATAGCTGTGGCCAGGCTCTGAGCCAGGGGGGATGGAAATAACTTCCCCCCAAGATGAAACTGGGAGACAACTCCCCTGAGTTACAGTGCCTGCATGAGAGCTTGGAGATGATTGGCTCCATGAAATGGGGCCATGCCTGCCCAAACTCACTATGGCAACCCAGTAAAGCTGGAAGGATAAGAGAGTGCTGGCAAGTGTAGCCGATTGTGGGAGGAGTCGGAAATGGGGCTGTAGAGGAAGATTGGCTCGGGGATTTAAACGGAGATGCAGCAACCATTGAAGGGAGAACCATGCGGTTTTGGCAGAGTGGAGAATCCCACAGCCATTATGCCAAGAGGACCATGCAGATGTAGACATGTAAGAGAACCATGCAGTGTTCCCAGAGTGGGGACCCCCACAACTTTAGTAGGGGGAACCACCACCTAGCTTTAGCAGAGATCCCGGTGACACAGCTGATGGTGCCAGGAACCAAGGGAGGCCTACCAGCAGAGCATGGATTACTGGGAAGAACTGGGGGCTGCATGAGCCATGGACTTCTATTTCTTTTGCAGAGTAACAGTACCCCAGACTGGGCATAGGGGGAAGGAAGGACTATGTGTGTTTGTGGGTGTTTTAAGGGACTTCGGGATTTTGATGAAGACATTAGGTCGCTATTTTAAGTCTGTACAGCATTAAATAAACATTTCCTTTCCTTTTCACAAATCTCTGGCATTGAGAGATGTCTTTCCTATAAGGTGGTGGACATAACGAACCTGGGGGTATCCTTTTGGTAATAGTATATCACCTTTGGCCCCCCAACCCCTTGTGTTCTGTAACAATTCTAACGGGTGTGATGTGGTATTTCACTGTAATTTTGATTTGCATTATCCTAATAAGTGAAGTTAAACATTTTTAATATATCTATTGGCCACTTGGATATGTTTTTAGGAGAGGTGGCTGTTAAGGTCCTCTGTCCATTTTTTAATTAGATTGCTTGTTTGGTTTTGAGTTGTATGACTTCTTTATATATTTTGGATATTGACCCTTTATTGAAGCTGTTGTTTGCAAATATCTCCCATTCTGTTAGTTGCCTTTTTTTTTGTCAGTTTGTTTTATGTGCAGAAGCTTTGCAGTTTAATAAAGTGTCATTTATTAATTTCTGCCTTTACTTCCTTTGCCTTTGGGGTCAAATTGTTCTCTATCAAAGTCTATAAGTTTATCACCTATGTTTTCTTCTATGTACTTTATTGTTTCAGTACTTTATGTACTTTAGTCTTTAGTACTTTAGACTTTCAGTCCTCTATGTACTTTATTGTATCTTATGTTTAGGTCTTTGATCCATTTTGAATTAATTTTGTTTCAAGGGAACAAACTAACCTAGTCTCATTTTTTTGCATGTGACTTTTCAGTTCTCTCAGCACCATTCCTTGAAGATTTCTTTTCTCCATTGTGTGTTTTTTTACTCCTTTTCAAAAATTATTTACCTATATACCTGTGGCTTTATTTCTGGGCTCTCAATTCTGTTCTACTGATCTATGTATCTGTTTTCTTGCCAACACCATGCTGTTTTGATTATCATAATTTTGTAGTATTATTTGAAGATAGCGTTACACCTCTAGCTATGTTCTTTTTTCTCAGGTTTGCTTTGCCTATTTGGGGTCTTTTGTGGTTCTATACAAATCTAACATTTATTGTTCTATTTCTTTAGAAAATGCCTTTGGGATTTTGATAGAGTTTTTATTAAATTTGTATACTGCTTTGGGTAATATGACCATTTAAATTATGTTGATTCTTCCAATCCATGTCATTTTGTCTTTTTAAATCTCTTTTAATAATGCTTTGTAGTTTTCAGTATATATATCCTTCATATCCTTTGTTGAGTTTATTCCTAGACATTTTATTCTTTTGTTTGAAATTCCAAAAAGGATTTTTTAATCATTTCCCTTTCTGAAGTTTCATTGTTAGCATTTAGGAAAACAGTGAAATTTTATACATTGATTTTGGGCCCTGCAACTTTACTGTATTTGTTTATTGTTTTTACTACTCCTATAGTTTTTTGGTGGTCTTTAGGATTTTCTATATACAGAATACTGTCATCTGCAAGAAGGTGACACTTTTACTTCTTTCCCAGTTTGGATGCCCTTTATGTCTTTCTCTTGTGGAATTGCTCTGTCTAGGACTTCCAGAACTATATTAAATAAGAGAGGTGAGAGTGGGCACACTTGTCTTGTTCCTGATGTTAGAGGAAAAGCTTTCAGTTTTTCACCATTGAGTTTAAATTTGGAGATGGTTTGAGGCAATGCTTCCTAATGCATTTTATGAGGTTAACATAACCCTCATACCAAAGGCTGACAAGAATAACATTAGAAAAGAAAACTATAGACCAATATCTCTGATGAACATGGATGCAAAAACCCTAGACAAAATACTAGCAAACCAAATACAACAATACATTACAAAATAATGCCTGATGGTCAAGTGGAGTTTATTTAAAGGGGACAAGGATAGTTCCACATATGCTAATCTATCAATGTAATGCACCACATTAACTAAACAAAGAATAAAGATCATATAAAAATTATAAAACATATAATATTTAAAATAGACAAAGCCAATGCTTAGATGTGTGATTCTTCATAGACTTTTAAAACATACTACCTAAATATAAATTTCTATTTATGGATCACATTCAGCATATTTTGGTTTCTAATGATTCTATCATAATTGTTATTCTAAAATTTCTAATAATCTCCAACATAAAATAGCTTAATATGTATTAATTTTGTTCATTTCAGCCTGTCTACAGAGAAGAATCTACAGTAGTCCTGTTCTCCTAATTCCTTTTCTGTTCATATTTAATTATAATTATCACATTGATGAGCTACTTCAGCCTGCTGAGTTGAATAGACTAAGTTTTAAGGTATAATTTAGCATTGCATAGCCAAGGGAATTTCATCCTGCTCCCATCCTCATTTTTGTGTGTATTTGTCTCTGCTAATGGACTTGAGACCACTTGGATAGTCTCTGACCTCTCATATGTGTTCAAGGACAACTATTTGAATAAACTCTGCACTGGTCATCACTAGCATAGAAGTATGTGAACAGGAAACATGTAAATGAAATTCACGATTCTCTTACTGTTAAAAAAACATTTTTAGATGTTTATCTAAATGACTTTGGATATAGAAACAGGAGCTATGAGTGGAAGAGAGTCTCAATTTTATTTCCCAAACTGTCTCCTTTAGTTGGGTGAACACTGTATCTTGTGTTATCTTTAAATCACACCTTGAAAAGCTTTAGAAAGCCCACTTGGGCTGCACAATAAATATTTAAATGAGTTGTTAGTGGGCTCACAAAATATGAACACAAATGTAGCATGTGAGAAAGTGGTTATTCAATTTTAGGAAGCTTTTGTTTCCAACTTCTAAGACTATCAAATGAAATGTTTGTAGGAAAATAATATAACAGAAAATGATCTGAAATACCAGCTTTTAACTACCTGACCTTGATTCAATGAGAAAAAATTCTGTGTTTTGCTTTTACTATATTCTGACGGGGGTCAGTGGATGGTATGTGTTTCCAGTAATATAAATACCTAGGTTCCTACCTGGATCAGATTAACCTGACTCATTATAAAATTTAGGATTCTACCTATGATTACTCATTGAAGTTAAGTTAATTTAACATTTTTCATATATCCAACACATACACTTTGTGCATTCACATTATGCATTTAGATTATGTAATCACATGACTTTTATTTTAGTGGGGAATACAGGCATTAACGGAAAGACAACATGACAAAATGTAACCAAAAATAAGTGCTCTGAAAGTATATGCATGGTTCTGAGAAAATAACATTGTACTAAAAAAACACCCCTTTACTCAAGAGTTGGGCCCTCTTCCCTGAGGCTATGTGACTGAGTGTTGTGGAGGATTGCTGAAAGAATAGAATCATGGGTAACCAGAAAGTATTTGTGACAGAGTTACTGAGATCTGTGGGAAGCTTACAGAAATATGTTCGTGTCTAAATGGATGATGGTACACAATTGGTATTCAAGAAATCATGTTGATAGATGTTATTCTTAGGTTGTTTGTTACCAATTTTAATCATACTCCAAACAATTGCTCATTACATAAATTAAGAAAAAGAGAGTTAATAGAATTCTATGCCTCATTACTCTACTCCACAAATACTTGTTGAGTGCATACTTGTACCAGATGCAAGGAGGCAGAGGAAGATAGGCAGTTGTGGTCTAATCTTGAAATTTTATTTACTAATAGATGCTATGTGAATTCAAAAGTTTTAAAAAATGTTTTGATGAAAATAGCAGTTAAAATATCTGTCCATAGCAGGGAGGATAGATGTATCCAGTATTCTGTTACACATGCTAGTTATAGTTTTGAAAAATGGCAGTGAGTGATGTTAGAAAGTGAGGTAATACTCCAGTAAAAACCTGACAAGACCTCATTCCATTGATATCATTGGACAAGACATCCTGAGAAATTTCACTGGAAGCAAAATGAAGTATATCAGGCTTGGAGGACATCATAGAAATGCAAGCCAAGATCAATCTGAAATTAACTTGTAGGTAGTACTGCAATTCATCTGGAAGTTTCAGAGTAGAATCAGGTGGATCCATTTTCTCACTTTTCCAAGCTTCTAGAAGCTGCTAACATTTTCCAACTTATGCCTTCTTCCTCATCTACAATGTGCAGTGGGTTTCATTGTCGTATGTCCATCTCCTTGCCTCAATCTCCTGTCCCTCCTGCCTCAATCTTATAAGAACATTGTAATTATGTGGTCCATGCAGATAATTCAGGAAAAGCTTCCCACATCCCCAAAATCTTCAATCTAACCACACACGCAAAGTCTCTTTTGCCATTTATGTTCAGATATTTACAGGTACCAGGGGTTAGGACATGGATGTCTCAAGGGTAACATTGTTCTGTCTATCACATTGAGGGAGTGATATACCACATTCAAGTTTTCCACTGCTCCTTCACCCATAACTTGTCCCATTGTTACTAATTTACCAACACATCTCTCTTATGTAGGTTGCTCCTCTCCATTACTATTACCACCACCCTTCCCCATGCAAATCTATCCACTAGTAATGTAGAGGGCTCTCAGCTCCATTGTTTCAATTGGTCAAGACAGTTTCACATTGTTTCCAGAATGTTCTTTCTAATACCCTCACATCTAAGTACCTTGTTTAAGTGGCCTCCAAATAGCTAGATAATAACATTTAAAATTCTTAGCCTGACATTCATGATCTTCCATAATCTTGTCTTAACCATCTTACCTTTCCACATTGTCCACCCTATTAGCATAGGCAAGGCACAGAGACTTAGGATGTTCCATGAACCTAATTGTCTTTTAATAATATTTCTTCAGCAGTAGAATTGCCAGGTCAAAAGGCAGTTCCATTTTTAGTTTTCTGAGGAAACTCCACACTGTTTTCCACAGTGGCTGTAGCAGTCTGCAATCCCACCAACAGTGTACTAGGGTTCCCTTTTCTCCACAACCTCTCCAGCACTTGTTGTTTGTTAATTTGTTTACGATAGCCATTCTGACCAGTGTGAGATGGTATCTCATTGTGGTTTTAATCTGCATCTCTCTGATGGCTAGTTATGTTGAACATCCTTTCATGTTTCTGGGCCCTCTATATATCCTCCTTGGAGAAATGTCTGTTCAGGTTCTTTGCCCATTTTTTAAATGGGGAAATCAAAGAATCATTGTACCCCAATGTTCATAGCAGCACAATTTACAATAGCGAAATGTTGGAAGAATCCTAAGTGCCTATCAGTAAATGAGTGGATCAAAAATCCATGGTACATTTACACAGTGTAATACTATGTGGCAGAAAAAAAGAAGGAGCTCCTACTCTTTGCAACAGCATGGATGGAACTGAAGAGCATTATGCTAAGTGAAATAAGCCAGGTGGTGAAAGACAAATACCATATAATCTAACCTATAAGTGGAACTTAACCAACAAAACAAGCAAGCAAGCAAAATATAACCAGAGACTTTGAAATAAAGAACAAACTGACAGTAACCACAGGGTAGCGGGGAGAGGGATAATGGAGGAAAATAGGAGAAGGGTCATCAAGGAATATGTATAAAGGACACATGGACAAAGCCAAAGGGAATAGGGTCGTGGGTAGGAGGCAGGGATGGGTGGGGCAGAAGGGAGTGCTGGGAGGAAAATGGAGACAACTGTACTTGAACAACAATAGAAAATATTTCATTATGGTGTTTATTTTGGAAAGGTGTTTTATTCAATATTATTCAACTCAAACAAAACATCTGTCTTAACTCTTCAATACTCTCATTTTGTAATCTCCCTCTTTTATACCTACGTAACAATTTATTTATAATATTGACCACAATATACAGTAACAAACTATAGTGTGTTTTTTGTAACTAAATGTAAATATTTATGTCTGCCTTTCCCACCATATTATAGGGTCTTTGAGGATAGAGAAGCACGGGGAAATAAAACCTCAAATCACTGATTGAAAACACCTATGTGGGTTGAGGTGCTAGGAGAAACTCCAAGCCTCACAGGAGAGTTCATTGGAAAGACCCCCAGAGTCCTAGAATGTACACAAACCCACTCACATGGGAATCAGCACCAGAAGGGCCCAATTTGCCTGTGGGACATGGAGGAAGTGACTGAAATCTGGCAGAGAGCAGAACAAGTGCCATTGATCCCTCTCAGACCCCTTCCCCACATATAGCGTCACAACCCAGCGATGTGGGTTACCCTGCCTGAGTGAGTACCTAAGGCTCTGCCCATCATTACATAACAGTCACATCAAGACAGAAAAAAAAGGCCCAAATGAAAGAACAGATCAAATCTCCAGAAAAAATACAACTAAGCGATGAAGAGATAGTCAACCTATCAGATGCACAGTTCAAAACACTGGTAGTCAGGATGCTCACAGAACTGGCTGAATTTCTTCACAAATTAGATGAAAAAATGAAGGCTATGCTAAGTTAAATAAAGGAAAATGTACAGGGAGCCAATAGTGATGGGAAGGAAATTGGAACTCAAATCAATGGTGTGGACCAGAAAAAGAAAGAAACATCGAACCTGAAAAGAATGAAGAAACAAGAATTCAAAAAATAAAAAATGAGGAGAAGCTCAGGAACCTCCAGGACAATTTTTTAAACATTCCAACATCTGAATTATAGGGATACCAGAAGGAGAAGAGGAAGAGCAACAAGTGGAAAAGTTATTTGAGCAAACAGTAAAGGGGAACTTCTCCAATCTGGCAAAGGAAATAGACTTCCAGGTCGTCCAGGAAGCTCAGAGTGTCCCAAAGAAGTTGGACCTAAGGAGGAACACACAAAGGCACATCATAATTACATTACCCAAGATTAAAATGAAGGAGAGAATCCTAGAAGCAGCAAGGGATAAGGAGACAATAACCTACAAAGGAGTTCCCATCAGACTGTCAGCTGATTTCTCAAAAGAGACCTTACAGGCAAGATGGGGCTGGAAAGAAGTATTCCAAATCATGAAAGGCAAGGACCTACCTCCAAGATTGCTCTATCCAGCAAAGCTTTCATTTAGAATGGAAGGGAAGAAGAAATGCTTTCCAGATAAGGTCAAGGTAAAGGAGTTCATCATCACCAAACCCTTATTATATGAAATGTTCAAGGGAATTATCTACGAAAAAAATATAAAAACATGTACAGTAAAGTGACAGTAACCTCACAATTATTAACAACCACACCTAAAACAAAAACAGAAACAAACTAAGCAAACATCTAGAACAGGAACAGAAACACAGAAAAGATCACATGGAGGGTTATCAACAGGGGAGCGGGATGGGGAGAGAAGAGGAAAAGATACAGAGAATAAGTAGCATAGATGGTAGGTAGAAAATAGAAATGGGGAGGGTAAGAATAGTATGGGAAATGTAGAAGCCAAATAATTTATAAGTATGGCACAAGGATATGAACTAAAGGGGGGGAATGTAGGTGGGATGGTGTGTGCAGGGTGGAGAGCGGGAAAACGGGACAACTGTAATAACAATCAATACAATATATTAAAAATCATGTTAATAAAGTTTTTATTACTTCTGCAGTGTCTGTGACATCCAATGTAATAATGGATATGAGTAGACATTTTCTCTCTCTTGATTTAGGGCAAAAAGTTTCAATAATTTACCATTAAGTATGACTTTGATGTTGTATGAATATAGTTGATTTTTAGGGACTCCTTCTTATAGTAAAGATATTCCCTTCTATGTTTAAGAGTTGGTAACATGATCAAATCTTGAATTTTGTTATATAGTTTTCTACATTTATGGATTCCTACTTTTTTGCTTAGTTTTTCTAAAATGTTTTGGTTGATTTTTCAATGTTGCACCAGACCATCATTTCTAGAAGAAATCCAATGTGATCCTGATACATCATCCTTTTTATGGTTCTCTGCACTTGATTTGCTAATATTTCTTTATTTAGATGTCTGCATCTATGCACATGACAGAGCTTAGACATTGCTTTCCTACTGCACTGGTATTAGCATCCCTGCTATGCCTGTGCTTTCTTTCTGTGTACCACCCTCCCGGCTTTTTCCCCAGGAGAGTTAGAGCCGCCCATTCTGTGGTTTTCACAGCACTTGGGCTTTCATCCCTCTGTGATAGTCCTCCCATCTCCCCACTAGTCTTTGGGGGACCAAAACTGCCAGCATCTGTAGTTCAGGAGGTGTGCTCCTAAGCTTCCTTAAATTAAATGGAGCTGAGCTCAATTCCTTAGGGATATAATAAGATAATAATTTAGAGGTCTTACTCTTCACTTTTGAGTCTTATTATAGCCTTTCTTAATTCACTCTCACTTCAACTACTTAAGAATGAATATAAACTGTTCTCATGAAAATGCAGAATTTAATTTTCCTCCAGCAAAGAGATTCAGAAAGCCAAAACATAATCTATACTTTCAGCTAGCCAGAGATGGTTAGACTGCCCCAGACTAGATCTTAAGAGAGCTCTGTTGAAAGAAATAAATCTCCTTGAAATCAGAATACAATACTTTATCTGTGACAGAAACCACAGTCGCTTTGGCTTTCCTTCAGGGGCAACAGCTCATCACAGAACATTTATCATTTTCAGATCTTTTATAAAGTTATCCTGACAAGGAATATAAAATGTCTGCACTCCAATAACACTAAAGAAAGTAATTTCAACTTTGAGATTTAATAAACACCAGCCATGTGGAAATTCTCCACACAGTGCTTTTCCCATGTTGTTAAAAATGTCCTAACTATAAAATGCTTACAGATGCTGGACAGCTTTCCCTTTAACATCCAAGATCATTTTTAAAAGGATAAGAATTCTGGCAATCACACTATTTTAAAGCAGTTATGTCTTTTTTTTCTCACCAGAAGATTTAACTTTATCTTCCTTCACTGCACTGATAAATTCATAAAAATATATGAAATAACAGATGCTATCTCTAAAAACTGAGTCTTTTACCATCCGCATTTCATATAATTTTCTTGTATTTGTTTTAGTCATTTGATATTCAGCTGTAAAACTTTAACACTGATTCCATCTTCTCCTTTATAAAATATATATTATTGTTCTTTTACATTAGTAATTTCTGGTTTACTTTATTTGCATCTTATTCTTGGACACATATTTGACTTTTTTTGTACCTTTCAAGGTCTCTGCCACATAAATTCTATACAATGCAATATGTCATATTATTGGAAACATGAAGGTAAGCTTTATCTAGCATTGTTTTATTTCACAAACATTCATTCTAAAGCTAGAGGGAAAACATATGAGGAATAGAGAAGTAGCTAGGTTAATCAATGGCTTTTGGAGGGAAAGCCTGGATAAATGAATGAATGGAATACTTAGAATTCTCATTTATCCATTTTAATCCTTTTTCTTTGCTGTATCCTGATAAAGAGTAGTAAGATTAACTGATAAGAACTTAATATCTTTCTCATATTGTTCCCATATGTAAAGTACCCAAAATGAGCAAAGTGAGATATGTGAAATAAGCAACAGGACAGGTGGCAGAATGAAATGGAGAACCAAATGTCTACACAATAGCCCTTGGAGGATAAAAATTGTCTTAGGGATTTCTGTAAACCAAGTGTCCTTGATTTTTTAATGATGGCGATTTTGGCAGGTGTGAGGTGATATCTCATTTTGGTTTTAACTTGCATCTCTCTAATGGCTAGAGTTGCTGAGCGTCTTTTCATATGTCTATGGGCTATGTCCTCCTTGAAGAACAAGTTCTGGAGAGGATGTGGAGAAAAGGGAGCCCTAGGTGCACTGTTGGTGGGAATGCAGACTGGTGAAGCCACCATGGAAAACAGTATGGAATTTCCTAAAGAAACTAAAAATGGAACTGCCTTTTGACTCAGTGATTCCACTGCTGGTAATATACCTGAAGAATCCCAAAACACAAATTCAAAAAAAATTTTTGCACCCCCACATTTATAGCAGCACTATTTACTATAGCCAAGATTTGGAAACAACCTAAATGCCCATTATTAGATTAGTGGATTAAAAAAAAAAACCCTGTACATCCTCACAATGGAATACTATGCAGCAGAAAGAAAGAAGGAATTCTTACCTTTTGCCACACCATGGATAGAACTGAAGACTATTATGCTAAGTGAAATAAGCCAGTTGGTGAAAGACAAATACCATATGATCTCATTTTAAGAAGACTCTAATGAACAAAACAAAGAAAAAGTAGAACCAGAAGCATAGAATCTTTGAACAGACTGATAGCTATAATAGAGGAGGAGGGAGGCAGGGACTGATTGAAATAAGGTGAAGGAACTAGTCAAAGAACATATATGAAGGACCCATGAACATGGACAATAGTGTGAAGATTGACTATGAAAGTGAGGGGTGGGCTGGGTGGAGAGGGGCAAAGGTAGAAAATTGGGACAACTGTAATAGCATAAACAATAAAATATTTAAAAAACAAGTGTCTTTGAGATGTAGCTAGAGAATTAATGAATAAGCAGAACAATAACATAGTACACAATTTTTTAGAAAATAAAAGGAAGCATCTAGAATACTGCTGTAGAATACATCATAGACCCTACAGGACACAATGTATGACATGGAGTTTGAAAAGGCACAGTGGTTTTGCTGACCATGCAATACATGTTTTCATTATCACAGTACTTTGTATCTCTGGTGACTGCTCCATCCATTAAAGATATTGTCACTATGAAGTTATGGAAGACTTAGATTACAATGTCCTCAAAGGATTACACTCTAAAAAATTTTGATTATCCATGTGAAACAAAAAGACCATGTCTATCAGGAAATCAATGAACACAGTCATTTGAGTAAATAAAATAATACTGATTTACATTAAAGTATTTTTCACATTAGGGTGCATTCATCAGAACAGTACTGAGTACATACCCACCATACTCAGCACAGAAGGTTGCACTAGAAATAGTAATGTATGAATTGAAATAAAATAGAATAACAGTCCCAAAGATCATATTGTGACAGACATTTAATAAATGGTTGTTAATTGATTTAATACATTCATGTAATATAAGAACAAGTTATTAACTTGTAATAGAGTAAGTTAAATTAAACCCCCAAGAGCAATATTTCTTTGGTAAAATTGAAAATTCTAACATTAATTTTGGCCTTCAGTTTGTATTATTCCAGAATATGGATAAAATGAATACAGATTACCTATTAACTGGAATTCTTAAAGTTACCATTTTAGTCATTTCCAATATATGAATGTTGTTGCTTATTTTTGGACCTGGTAGGACTGTTTCTAATATTTTACATCCAGGCACACCAATTTAGTTGTTAGGAATAAAGGCATTTGCAATGTTGCACTGGTGAATTACACAAAAATAAAAGGAAAATAATTTACTCCAAATTATGAAAAATGAAGAATAAAATGTTGGAAAAAGGGACAAATTAGGGCAACTACTAAGAAAAAATAATTTTCAGAAAAGAAAAACTATAATTAATTAACAGGGAGAATCACACATAGAACAACTGGACAAACATTATATTCTCTTCATGCCTAGTTCCCTTCCTCTTCTCTGCCAGTACATGCTTCAAAACTTGGTCATGTCCTACCTTTGTGACACTTTTTCTAACTGCTCTGGGCATGATTATACTCTGTTCTGCTATGTTGCTTGCTTTGAAACTGTGAATTTGTTCCAATGTGATTAATATAAGTGACCAGTCTGAGAATGCTTATGTGTGATTTCCCTCATTAGAAACATTAGGTGAACACAAACAAGGGCACCTACTGAGCTGGAGGCAGGTGGGAAAACACCACTCATCTGCAAAACCCAGACATGCTCCCTCAGTTCCTGTGTTCAGCTCCCCATCTCTTCTCTCCCTCCCAATCAGTCACCACTCACAACTACAATCCTTCTAACTCCAGGAGCAAATTGAAGATGTATGATAATAATTCCCTGTTGCATTATTTATATATCCCCTAACTATATACATATATATAATGTATATTAATACATAAAATACAGTACATATTAATTATATATAATATGTAAATCATATATAATGTACACATCACATATAATTATATATTATATACATTATATATCATGAACAGGATATACAATATAATGTATATTATATACATTATATATAATTATGTTTTATACATTATATAATGCATATTATATACTAATATACATATATTATGTATAAATAAATGCCTGGTGACTCCTGGAAAGCTTTAGATATCCATCTCAATTTCTGTTTCTTCATTTTTTTTTTGTTCTTTTAACAGGCCTGTCCCTATGGGTGGTGTCTAAGAAATAGAAATGCCTTGGTTTTGTGTTGATTGAGCTGACAGCAGCAATCAGTTTTATGCAAAGTAGGCCCATATAGGGGCTCCTGATTGGTGGCTGATGGCCTCTCCCATTGGCTTTGGCCAGACCATACACTTAACATGGTTTTACATGTTTCTGTGCAATTATAAAATTCATTTATAAAAGCAGTAAAGCTATCTATCTTTGAAACTGTATATTTTGTAAATAAAGATATTGCTCCTTTTAGGCTCCTTTTAGGCTTCAGATGTTTGTGTTCTGTGCTAAAGGACAATACTACCATTCTTATTTTTCATTAGGTTCTTATCACCTTTTAAAAAAATGTCATTAATGAAATTTTTGAATGCTGTGCTCCAAACTCTGAATTTCTCATTAGTGCTATGTTTGTTTGTTTTTTCTTATTGCACATTTTTGCACAGTGCAGTGATTTGGAGAAAGTATATGCTGTGTTTCAGCGGCACTGACTGCACTTCATTCCTGACTTTCTCTGTGATTCAGGAGGACTGAGCATGTTGGGTTGTATTTGTGTACTTGTTTTATCCACAAGGATATGCATACACCCTGTGTGGGAAAGAAACATGCAGCACCACTATGGGTAGAGGTGCAAGGAAGGTCAGTGGGGGAGGGCTGGGTAAAGTTCAGAGAACAAACCAGGACCAAGACCAGTGCAGCAGTCTCTTTTAGTAGCCTGCAGTTGATGAATGCAATGAAGATGGGGGAAAAAATGGATTGCTTTTTCTCTCTCAGTTCCCATCAATTAACCACCAAAACCCATTGATTTTACCTTGTAGCTCCTATTTGTTCTTTCTATGAACCTTATCAGCTCCAGTTCAAGGCTTCATTATTACTACCCTTTATTATGACAGTGGCTTTTTTCTCTCCTGTTATGAAGTTGTATGTTAAACCCCTAACCCCAAATGCTATGATATTTGAAGACAAGGCCTTTGGGAGATGGTTAAGATTGGATGAGCTCACAGTGTGGGGCCCCATGATAGGATTAGGTTCCTTATAAGAAGAGACACAGGTCCTAGCTGGTATAGCTCAGTGGATTGAGTGCGGGCCTGTGAACCAAAGGGTTGTCGATTGGATTTCCAGTCTAGGACACATGCCTGGGTTGCAGGCCAGGTCCCCTGTAGGGGATACGTGAGAAGCAACCACACATTGATGTTTCTCTCCCTTTATTTCTCCTTCCCTTTCCCACTTTCTAAAAATAAATAAATAAAATCTTTAAAAAAAGAAGAGATACCACATAGATTTTTCTCCCTGGTCTCAAGAACAAAGAAGAGGTCATGTGAGCACATGGTGGTTGTCTGAAAGTCAAGCAAAGAGGCTAGTAAATGAACCTGCCATGCCAGTACCTTGATCTTGGATTTCCCAGCCTTCAGAGCTGTGACAAAATAAATGTCTGCTGTTGAAGGTTCTTTAGCTATGTTAATTTGTTTTGGCAGCCTTAGCAATCACATCCCCACAAATACACACTCTACTCTGACACAAGCAGAAGATATATGTATGAACAATGCAGAAACTTTGAAGTTTTGATTAGCTTCCCAAACCTATATGATAAAGTTTAAATACCTTAACATGTCATCCCAGTTCTCTCACAATTTTAACTTTACATATCTTTTTAACCTTAGTTTTGCCAGTCCCAATGCTCCCAATGCCAAATTCTTCATAGTTTCTTAAACGCATATATTTTCCCATCAATAAATTTGTTTACACAGTTGCTTAGATTACATTGTCATTTCTCTTCATGTTAGGTGCAGATCTTCTAAAGTTATCCTTTAATACATAGCTCAGTCCTAAACTTCTCCAGAAAGCTTTGCCTCAGACAATTCTATGATTTTATAATTCCCATTGCATATCTTTATATGGCCTTGGACACATCTTTCAATATTAGAAATTCTCTGAGGTCAGTGATCAACTCTCTTTTCCTCATTCCTTCTGTACTACATGGTGGGTAGTCAATAAGTATTTATTATAAATGTACCCCACATGGGGACTTGGCACAAGTATCAAGTTCTCAATAAATGACAGTGGTTACTATTACTTCTTATATGTGCTAATGCTAGTTCAGGAAATGTGAAAAATAAGAAAAGAGATTCAAGAAAGAAGCACTTGTTCAAGTCGATTCAAATATTATTTCTGACTTTTTGTGTTCTTCCTTTAAATTCTTTATTACACATGTGTTGTTGGTTATATTAAAAAGTGCCACCTGCCATGCAGACTAGGAGGCCTTTGTGTGGGAGGCAATTCATATACTGACAATGTGGCCATGGTAATCAGGAGTTGTCCTTCTTCATAGAGACAATGTTTAAAAAAAGGAAAGTAAAGATGCTCTTGTGTAATTTACAAGAATTTGAAATTTGAAATTTGGTAGAATTTGAAATTTGGAACTAATTATGTTCTTTCTGATCATCTGGTAATTTGAGAAAAAAGTAGTATCACTTGACTTCAAACTGAAGCACATATTCTGAAAAATCTATGGTTCTGGAAGTTCTAGTTGTTCAACCTCCCCCAAATGAAGAAAAAAAAGAGGCTTTATTGTCTGCTTGTGCTGTCTGTGCTTATTTCTTCCAAAATTCTATCTGAAGTGGGTAAAGTGAAGGCAGTTTAGGTCAATATTTGAGACTATAAGCACATTGAAGGTACATTGAAAAAAGTCACCTCATGTGGATGAAGCCAGGCAAGCTATTGCTCTGAGAAGTTTTCCTTCAAAACAGATTTGAAAAAGTAGCTGAAGTAATTGCATCTTTTATTGAACAAAATATCAATAAATACTACTGACTGTAAGGGTTTTCCATTTAGAAAATATCTTTATTCATTTCTATTTCCAGATTTATCACCAGTTTAAATCATTAGATAGAATATGTTGTAGGCACACTTCTCAGATTCAAAAAGCCTCTGAAAAACATTTTGTTGTGATCATTAAGGAATAGGTAAATTACTTATTTTTGATATTACAAAATACTGTTTCTTCATAGGTAATCTATTCTTATTCCTACATACCATACTTTTATTTTCACTTAAGGTAATAGGTAGTACTTTGAAAAGTTTTAAATGCTTATCATTTTCAACCTATATTTAGTACTGTCTAAAAATAACTGAACCACATTATTTATAATGCACTTACAATGCAACAATTTGTAACCCTTTGTTAGTCTACTTAATAAAATTTTATTTTATCCAGGACACCTGACAGCTAGAGAAAAGCAAATTAAGCTTTTGAGTCTTAACTCAAATGGCTTCATCAACATGAATTTTTTTGCTTGTTTATTCTTCTACTTCCTCACTTGTTCCTCCAGGTGCAAGAGTCCATCAAACTTAACCATGTATATGTAATTAAGTCTGTGCAACTGAAATCTTAATTCATAATTTAGTTTTGGAAATATTCTGCAACTTTAGGGTGGTAATTTTGTTAGTTATAAAACAAATTTCATATTAATATTTGGGGAATTAGGCAATTCTATTCAATTTCCCCATATCATTATTTAAGGAGTATTTTGTAAGACTCTATTAAGACAAATTACTTTAAAAAATATTAGTGGAAAAACAATATAATTAGTAAATTGATTATATTTGAATATACTTTTAAATCTGTTTTTTAAAAAATTATTTTTGTTCAGCTACAGTTGTCCCACCTGTTTTCCCCTTGCTCACCCTAAACCCCATCTCCCCTAACTCCCACAGCCAATAACCCCCACATGAGTCCTCTACTCATATTCCTTGACTTTCTCCTTCTCCTTCTTTCCCCCATTGTGGGGGACCAATTTGTGTGGTTTCGGAGACTGTAGCCCTGCGTGAATCAGGCCTTGCCTATAAGTCTCGACCAGAAAGGTGGGAAGGCTGGTGGCAGGCATAACCCGATACTAACACAGCTAGTTCCCATGGGAAATCAGGCCTGAAGATTACATAGTATCCTTTGAAACTTGCTATAGCTCTACTGGTGTAAGCCAGATGTTGAAATTCAAAGCATAAGGAGTGAACTCCTTAACTTAGGAAATACACCTTAACAACCATCTGGCACCAGCAAGTCTAACCAACCCTGACCTGAGGCCGATCTCTGTGTCTCTTCAATTATCTTCAATAGATAATATCAGTTTTTTTATAACTATAGCCTTTGGACATTGATTGATGAGCTATGCATATATGCTGTATATCTCTACACATACTGATTCCAATAAAAGCCTTTTTGGAGAAGCACTTGGGTGTCGGGAACCACCCTGCCCGGTATCAGAAGCTGTAACCCCCGCCTAGGCTAAGGCTAAGGGAATGCCCTTGGAACCGTAAGCCAGCAAGGAGACAAAAGCTTATCTCCCTGGCAGGAGCGCTGCTTCTGCTGCTTTATTCATAACTGAACCCCAAAAAGCTTGGTCAGTTAGCCAAAGACAGGTAAGATTCCTTAAGGGGGGAATGACCTAAGACAGCCACGATCACATGAGAGGCCCCCAAAGGAAGGACTTTGGAGGCTACAGCAAAAGGGGGTGATGGACCCTCGCTCCTCGGCTTTGACATAGCCTAAGGTCTCTTTGGCTGGGAGAAAATCTCCTTATCTCTTGGTTGCCTTAGTTCCCTTGCTCCACCTAAGCCTGAAACAATGACAGGATGGTGTAGCTCTGTGCTGAAAAGGGTGGATTCCCGGGGTGATCAAGCCTAAGAAAGAACATGTAAATTACTGTGAAACCTGCTTTGTTTAGAATGTTCTCAGTTGAATGAGAAGAGTCCAAGGAGGAAGTTAGTTTGTTCCTCAAAGTCTTACAGTTCTTTGACCCTGACTCAAAATAGACCTGCAGAGTTCCTTGTTATCTATTGTTCCTTACTTCCCCCTAATGAGTACTGTACTTTACCTGAATTATTATGCAAAATGAGCCCAATAAAAGCAGGTTTGGACGGTAAATTGGCACGCTCCCCACTAGAGGGGGTGGCCATTCTGTCCCTACTTCTCCACAGAAACTAGTCTGTCTCTGTGCATGTTTTTTCTCATGTTTTGACGAGCCATCTGCAGCATTCTGTGATCACTGCTTGCTGGTGACCCACACATCACTTGGGGCATTCTCCACTAGAGGGAATCCCCATCCCCTTTCCTGCCAGAACGACAATTGTTTCCAGGACAACTTATTCTCATCCATGGCAGCTGGGAGAGCTCTGTGAGCTGGAGTACCCCACACACTGTTACATCCCTCCCTCATTCCCCTATTGTTACTGTTATTATTTTTTTATTTCTAAGTCCCTGGTTCTACTTCACTGATTTCCTTATTTTGTTGATTATGTTGCACTTTGGTGAGATCATATGGTATTTGTTTTTCACCACCTGGCTTATTTCACTTAGCATAATGCTCTTCAGTTCCTTCCATGCTGTTGCGAAGGGTGGGAGCTCATTCTTTCTTTCTGCTGTGTCGTGTTCCATTGTGTGAATGTCTCACAGTATTTTTGTCCACTCATTTACTGATGGGCACTTAGACTGTTTCTGTCACTTGCTTTGTAAATAATGCTGCTATGAACATTGGGGTGCATAGCTTCTTTTGCATTGCTGTTTCAGGATTCCTAAGGTGTAATCCCACAACTGGAATCACTGAGTCAAAAGGAAGTTCCATCTTTAGATTTCTGAGGAAATTCCATAATGTTTTCCACAGTGGCTGCACCAGTCTGCATCCCCAACAGTGTACTAGGGTTCCCTTTTCTTCACATCCTCACCAGCACTTGTCATTTGTTGATTTGTTAATGATGGCCACTTTCACCAGTGTGAAGGGGTATCACATTGTAGTTTTAATATGCAACTCTTCAATGGCTAGTGGTGTTCAGCATTTTTTTTCATTTTTTCATGGGTTGTCTTGGAGAAGTGTCTGCTCAGATCCTTTGCCCACTTTTTAATTGGATTGCATACATATTTTCTTTAAAAATAAATCCCTTAATGTTATCACTAAAACACCAAAATTAATAAAAATCACACAATTACAAATAAAATAGTTAAAAAAGCATACCTAAGAACTTTCATGGAAAATGCAAATTAATTTTCAGTTGAAATATTTATTTGCTAAGCTCTCAGAATAACATTTTACTTAAATATTTCAGAACTAGCAGTACAATAAATCTTATCTGTTATGGGTTTGACATTTTAAAAGGCCTTCATTTTAAATATTTAACTAAGCATGTTTATGTATTGAGAACTCAAAGGTGAGAGAGACAAGATGGCAGAGGAGTGAATGAAAGCCACATTAACTTCCTCACAGGACCAATCTGGATTTACACTTAAATTGTGGAGAAATCATCCAGAACAAATAACTGAACAATAGCAAGAGAGAAGCCTTATAATCTTGGACAGACAGAAAAATCATCTTTGGCACTGACAGGTAAGGAGTGTGGTGGAGACTTGAGAGGGCTGGCTGGGAACCCACAGGCAGCAGCACTGAAGGGATAATTAAGCAACTGGTTGGATTCCCCTGAGAAGTGTGGGGTATAAACCCTAACTGGGATCCCCAGCTTAGAGGACTAGAGTCCAAAAAGTACACGGATAACAACAGGTGGCAAAAAGCTGCACAGTTGCTCTCTGCCAGAGATGGAAAGCTGGAAACTCAAAGAGCCATTTAAAGGACCAACACACAGATTTTCATTTGCAGCTACTTACCCATGGTTCTGTCAAAGGTTGGGGCAGAGTGTGCTAGAGACACCCAAGGAGAGACTGGGGATGAAAACTTTGGGGAGAGAACTGAGAGAGTAGCCACCAGGATCTTGGTGCTGAGTCATCCTCCATATGGCAGCAGCTATCCTGCTCAGGCAGACCACTCTCTTCTGAGCAGCAGCAGCATGAGAATAAACAATAATCCCAGTACCAGCAAGGATTCTGCCCCACCCTATGGGGCTTAAACCTGACTTTTGAGTGAATAGTGACTAGATTAACAACTGAAGGAGATAGCCACAGACAGTAGATACCTGTCAGTCTTGGAGAAGGCTATATAAGGTCAGAGGTGATCAACATCTTATATCACAAGGAAAGAAAAACAGTGGTAAATACTAGAGCCTACCTACATGAAATCCACTGTCTTGTCCATGATTAGTGATATTCTTTTCCTCCATACCTTTTTAATATTTTCTCATCCATCAAGCTTGTGCATATTAAGTCGCTAGATTTTATACTGTAGTTTATTTCTCGCCTTTCTTATAATAGTCTTACCCTCTTTATACCCACATTAATACTGGCCCATTTGCTGTTTATAGTGGAATTACAAGAGGGAGCTATTTTTTCAGATGTGGGTCTGTTCCCTGGGCTTTGTCCTTTTTTGTTCTTGCAGTACCTGTAGAAGAGCATACAAGATGTGGTGAGTGCAGTGAACCAGCTGGCAGGAAAATTCCCCCCAAAAAACTCAACAACAATCAAAACCCAGTTACATCAAGAAAGCCAACATAAATGGCCTAAAGGGCATCTCATGGGCAACATGTTCTGGAGATCAAGGAGAGTGCACTACTGAATCTCACAGGCCTCCTACCATAGAAGTTCACACCACAAACTAAGGGATACAGAACAGATCAATTTAAGAAGCAGAGGCAAACAAGAAGGGTCTCACAAATATGAGAAAGAAAAGAAACAACCCCTAATCCTAAGGAAAGGAGAAATCCTCAGAAACAATACTAAATGAAATAGAGGCAAGTCAACTGTCAGATATTAAGTTCAAAACAATGATTATAAGGCAGTTCAGTAAGCTCACTGAAAACTACCCAAAACTACAGGGATCTACAAGGAACTTACTGTGAATTACACTAGCATGAACAAGGACATAGAAACTACCAACAAGATCCAAGAGAAAATAAGGATACAATTTCTGAATCTCAGAACACATTAGAAGGAATCAAAATCAGGCTTGATGAAGCAGAGGATCAAATCAGTGAGGTGGAGGACAAGGTAGAAAAAAACTCCCCAAAAGAGAAAGAAAAGAAAAAAAAATGACTCCAAAAGAATGAAGAGGGGTTAAGGGAAATGCAGGACAACATGACACATAATAATGTCCATATAATGGGAATACCAGCAGGAGAAGAAGAGAAGCAAGGGATAGAAAACCTGTATGAAAAAGTAATGTTGGAAAACTTCCTTAATTTGATGAGGGAAAAAGTCATACAAATCCAGGAAGCAGAGAAGGTCCCAATTAAGAGAAAACCAAAGACACCTATGCCAAGATATACTATAATTAAAGTGGGAAAATTCCAAGGCAAAGAAAGAATCTTAAAGGCAGCAAGGAAGAAAAAGGAAGTAACATACAAGGATACCCTGATAAGGCTAGCAACTGACTTCTAAACAGAAACACTACAAGCCAGAAGGGAATGTCAAGAAATGTTCCAAGTAATGAAAAACAAAGGCATACAACAAAGACTACTCTATCCAAGAGGATCTCAATTAAAATGGAAAGTCAAATAAAGAATTTCCCAGACAAAAGAAAGCTGAAAGAATATAGGTCCACCAAACCAGCCTGCAAAATATGCTAAAGGGATTGCTTTAAGAAAAGGAAGAAAAAAAAATGAGAGAAAGTGGAATACAAATATGAACGAAGTAAAATGGCAATGAATAAGTACCTATCAATAACAACCTTAAATGTAAATGTATTAAATATTGCAATCAAAAGTCACAAGTTAGCCAAATGAATAAGAAAGCGTGACCTACACATATGCTGCCTACAAGCGACCCTGCTCAGAACAAAACACCTTCACAAACTGATAGTGAAGAGCTGGAAAAAAATATTTCCAGCGAATGCACAGAAAAAAAGCTGAAGTAGCAATACTTATATCATACAAAATAGATTTCAAAACAAAGGTCATAAAAAGATACCCAGAAGTTCATAATACTCAAGGGAAGAATATATCAAGAAAGCATAAACATTATAAATTCATATGCACCCAATATAGGAGCACCCAAATACATAAGGAAAATTTTGGAAGACTCCTAGAAAGGTATAGACAGAAAAACACTTACAATAAGATATTTTGACACATCACTGTCAAAAATGGATAGATCTTCCAAATAAAATATCAACAAGGATATTGTGGTATTAATGCTGTAGATCAAGCGGACTTAAAGATATATAGATATATATCTATAGAAGCAAGCAAAATACACATTAATGCACATGGAACATTTTCAAAGATAGACCATATAATAGGACACAAAACAAGCCTCAACAAATTTGAGAAAACTGCAATTATATCAAGAATTTCTCAGACCACAAAGGCTTGAAAATAGAAAACAGCCACAAGGAAAAATGCAAAAACACTCAAACTCATGGAGATTGAATAGTATGCTATTAAACAATGAATGGGTTAATGATGAGATCAAGGAAGAAATCAAAAAGTTTCTGGCAACAAATTAAAATGAACTCACAACAGTACAAAACTTATGGGACACAGCAAAGGCAGTCCCAAGAGGAAGTTCATAGTGATACAGGCCTACCTAAAAAAGATAGAAACATTTCAAATAAACAACCTAACCCTACATCTATAAGAAATGGAGAAACACTAACAACAAAGCCAAGAATGAGTAGAAAGAAGGAAATAACCAAGATCAAAGCCAAATTAAAGGATAAAGAGACTAAAAGAACATTTCTAAGGATCAATAAATCCAGGAGTTGGTTCTTTGAAAAAATAAACAAAATTGATAAGCCTTTAAGCTGACTTGTTGGGGACTGCCCTACCTGGTCTCAGGAAGTTGTAACCCCCTGTGACTTAAGCTGAGTGAAAGACCTCCAGACCAGGAGCCACTAAGGAGACAAAACTTATTTCCCTGGCATGAACACTGCCTGTTCTAATGCCTGGCTCCCTTTGCATGATCAACAGTCAATGATGGGTAACAATTCTCTAAGAAAGAGAATGAATCTAAGACAGATGCAATCATGTGGGAATGCCTTAGGGGAAGAGACACAGGGCTGTGGATATGAAGGGGTAATGGACATCAACCCCTGCCCCTTCGGCTTTGTCAAAGCCTGAATCCTTGTTCTTAGATGTGAGAAATCCAAATCCCCTGGCTTCCTTTGTCTCTGTTAACTCAGACCTGCGGAAATGGCAGGGGTGGTGCAGTCCAGACCAGAAACGGTGGACCCCCAGGGTAATCAGGCCTGGAACATAGAATATGGAAGATCCTGTGAGATCTGTTTGCTGGAGAATGTCATTACATTAGAATTTGAAGGCACAGACAGGAAACCAAAACTAGCTCTTTAAGCAATATGTTAAAACTCCAATCTGCCCAGAATCACAGCAGGGGTTCTGTCTGCACCTTTGTAAGTCACCTACTTCTTTTGATCTTTTCTGCCAGACTGTGAATCCACAAACTAAGTCTGTATTCTCAATAAAAATCTGCTTGGGAATGGAGACTTGGCGCTCCCCACTAGAGAGAGTGGCACCTCCATTCCTATTTCCCCACAGGACCTGGATGTCTCTGTGTATGTTTTTCTCGTGTTTTCGACGAGCGTCTGCAGCAGAGATGGATACTGCTGGCTGGTCCACCACACTGACTCATTAAGAAAAAAAGAGAAAGGACCCAAATAAACAAAATAAAAAATGAAAGAGGAGAGATTACAGCTGATAGCACAGAAATACAAATGATTGTAAAAAAAAAAAACTACGAATACCTATATGTTAAGAAATTGGAAAACCTGTGTGAAAGGACAAATTTCTAGAAAAATATAATCTTCCAGAACTGAATGGAGTAGAAGCAGAAAGCTTGAACAGGCTGATAACAGTTGGTAAATGGAAGCAGTACTAAAAAACAAACAAACAAACAAAAACACACACAAAAAAACTCCTGGCACACAAATGCCCTGTATTGTATGGTTAAATGAGAATTTTACAAAACATATAAGGAAGAGCTAGCCCCCCTCCTTTAGAGACTATTACAAAAATCCACAACAGAGGAGTATCCCAAACTTTTTTTTTTATGAAGCCTGCATTATCCTACTCCAAAAACAAGATAAAGACACAAGAAAAGAGAAAATTACAGGTCAATACTGATGATGAATATAGATGCTAAATTCTTAAAAAAATTGGCAAACCGCATCCAGCAATACATTAAAAAGATCATAGACCATGACCAAGTGAGATACATCACAGGGATGTAAGGATGGTACAATATTCACAAATCAATAAATGTGAAACCTCACATAAGCAAAAGGAAAGATAAAAATCACACAATCATATCAATACATGTGAAAAATCATTTGATAAGTTACAGCACCCATTTATGATAAAAACACTCAGAAAAGTGGGAGTAGAGAGAGTATATCTTAACATGATATAAAGGCCATATAAGAGAAACCCACAGCCAGCATCATACTCAATGGGCAAAAACTAAAAACTTTCCTACTATGAGTAGTAACAAGACAAGGATGTCTGCTTTCACCACTTCTATTTAACATAGTATTGGAAGTCCTAGCCACAGTGATAAGAGAAGAAAAAGAAATAAAAGACATCCAAATTGGCAAAGATGAAGTAAAACTCATTGTTTACAGATGACATGATAGTTTACATAGAAAATCCTATAGACTATACCAAAAAACTATTCAATCTAATTAATGAATTTGGAAAAACAGCAGGGTACAAAGTCAATATTCAGAAATCAAAGGCATTTTTATACACCAACAATGAAATATTAGAAGCAGAATTCAGGAAAAAAGTCTCATTTGCTATAGCAACAAGACATTAAGTACCTGGGAATAATCCCAACCAAGGAGGTAAAAGACCTGTACTCAGAAAACTACTCAACACTGAAGAAAGAAATTAAGAAAGACATAAGCAAATGGAAGCATATACCATGTTCATGGACTGGATGAATTAACATCATCTAAATGTCCATACCACCTAAAGTAACTGATAGATTCAATGAAATCCCTATTAAAATATCAATGACATATTTCACAGACATAGAACAAACATTTCAAAATTTATATGGAACCATAAAGGATCCTGAATAGTCTCAGCAATTTTGAGAAAGAAGAACAAAGTAGGAGGGAACACAATACCTGACATCAAACTATACTACAAGGCTACTGTAATCAAAACTGTCTGGTACTGGCATAAAAAATGACATGTAGATCAATGTAGCAGAATAGAGAGCCCAGAAATAAGCCAAAGTCTCTATCATCAATTAATATTTGACAAAGGGAGGCAAAGCATAAAATGGAATCAAAGTAGCCTCTTCAACAAATGCTGTTGGGAGATCTGGACAGCTGAATGCAAAAAATGAAACTCAACCACCAATTTAAACCATACACAAAAATAAACTCAAGGTGGATAAAAATCTTAAAAATAAGTCATGATACCATAAAACTCCTAGAGGAGAATGTAGACGGGAAAATCTCAGATATTCCATGCAGCAATATTTTCATCAATATGTCCCCAAAAGCAAGAGACATAATGGAAAAAATAAACAAATGGGATTTCATCAAAATAAAATGCTTCTGTATGACTAAAGAAAACCACAGCAAAATGAAAAGGAAACCAACCATATGGGAAAATGTATTTGCAAATGAAACCGCTGATAATGTTTTGATTTCCAAAATATATACAAAGGACTTGTACGATTCCATTCCAGGAAGACATATAACCCATATAAAAAGTGAACAAAGAACCTGAACAGACACTTATTCAAGGAGGACATGCATAGGGTGTAGGGACATATGAAAGGATGCTCAGCAGCTCTAGCTATCAGAGAGATGCAAACTAAAACCACAATGAGATACCACTTCACACCAGTCAGAATGACCATCATGAACAAATCAACAAACAAGTGCTGGAGAGGTTGTGATGAAAAGGGAACCCTACTTCACTGCTGGTGGGAATGCATACTGCTGCAGCCATTGTGGAAAACAGTATGGAATATCAGAAAACTAAAAATGGAACTGCCCTTTGACCTGGCAATTCCAGTGCTGGGATTATACCCTAAAAATCCTGAAACACCAATTTAAAAGAACTTATGCTCCCAATGTTCATAGCAACATAATTTACAGTAGCCATTTGCTGGAAATAACCTAATTGCCCATCATTAAAGGAATGCATCAAAAAACTATGGTACATTTACACAATGGAACACTACACAGCAGAAAGAAAGAAAGAGCTCCTACCCTTTGTGACAACATAGTTGGATTTGCAGGGCATTATGCTAAGTTTAATAAGCCAGGTGGTAAAAAGCAAATACTATATGACGTCTCCTGTAAACAAAAAAGCAATCAAAATATAAACAGAGTGACTGATATAAAGAACAAACTGACAGTAACCAGAGGGTTGGTGGGATGAGATCATGGTGGGAGATAGGGAAGGGTCAACAAGGAACATGTATAAAAGGCACATGGACAAAGCCAAAGGGGGTAGGATGAAAGGTGAAAGTTGGGGATGCCTGTGGTTGGGAGGCAGTGGTAGGGGAAAAAGAGAGACAACTGTACTGTAACAACATAAAAAGAGAGAGTGAAAGAAATTTTAAAAAGTGAAAAGAAAAAAGTTCTGAAGTCCACTTAAAATTAGATAGTACTGAATTCCATGTATTCCTTTTTTTTCTAAAGCATTAGTATATACCTTGTTATCAAATTTTAAGTAAAAATAAGTGAGACTAAACCTAAGAAACAATTTCAGTCAAACTGTGTTTACTCTGAAGACAATCTTCTGTGATCTTGAACTTCTCTTGTTTTCTTTTTCTTTTTTTAAATGCATTTTATTGATTATGCTATTACAGTTGTCCCATTTCCCCCTTCTCTCCCCTCCACCCTGTACCCCCTCTCCCACCCACGTTCCCCACCCTTTAGTTCATGTCCATGTGTCATTCTTATGAGTTCTTTAGCTTCCACATTTCCCATACTATTCTTGCCCTCCCCCTATCTATTAGCAACCTACATTCTATGCTACTTATTCTCTATACCTTTCCCCCCTCTCTCCTCCTCCCACTCCCCTGCTGCTAGCCCTCCATGTGCCCTCCATTTCTGTGGTTCTGTTCCTGTTCTAGTTGTTTACTTAGTTTCTTTTGGTTTTGCTTTAGGTGTGGTTGTTAATAATTGTGAGTTTGCTGTCCTTTTACTATACATGTCTTTTTCTTTATCTTCTTTTCTTAGATAAGTCCCTTTAGCATTTCATAAAATAAGGGCTTGGTGATGATGAACTCCTTTAACTTGACCTTATCTGAAAAGCACTTTATCTTCCCTTCCATTCTAAATGAGAGCTTTGCTGGATAGAGCAATCTGGGATGTAGGTCCTCTTTCATGACTTGGAATATTTCTTTCCAGCCCCTTCTTGCCTGTAAGGTATCTTTTGAGAAATCAGCTGACAGTCTGATGGGAACTCCTTTGTAGGTTACTGTCCCCTTATCCCTTGCTGCTTCTAGAATTCTCTCCTTCGTTTTTACCTTGGCTAATGTAATTATGATGTTCCTTGGTGTGTTTCTTCTTGGGTTCAACTTCTTTGGGGCTCTCTGAGCTTCTTGGATTTCTTGGAAGATTGTTCCCTTTGCCAGATTGGGGAAGTTCTCCTTTATTATTTGTTCAAGTACGTGCTCCATCTGTTGCTTTTCTCCTTCCTGTTCTGGTACCCCTATAACTCGGATGTTGGAACGTTTAAAGGTGTCCTGGATGCTCTTAAGCTTTTCCTCAATTTTTTGAATTCTTATTTCATCATGCTTTCGTGCTTGGTTAATTCTATCTTCCTTCTGGTCCACTGTATTGTTTTGAGACTCAGATTCCTTCCTTTCACTATTAGCTCTCCTCCGCGTATCTTCCTGCATCTCTTTTATGGTAACCTGCATCCTTTCATCTAAATTGCGCCCAAAATCAACCAATTCCGTGAGCTTTCTGAACACCAGTGTTTTGAACTGCGCATCTGATAGATTGGCTAATTCTTGGTCACTCAAAAGGATGAGTCCTGGGGGACTGATCTGTTCTGTTACGAGAACTTCTCTTGTTTTCTGATAAATAAGAATGAACCACACACTACAGGCAGAAGTGTGTGGTCATTTAATTTATATTAATAGAGTATCCAGTACATGCAAAAAAAAAAAAAGAATGCTAAGGATAAAAGGTACATTTTCTTATCCACTAGGATTATTCAGTCTTGATGAGATAATGGTAATAAAAACAATCTTTATCATACTTATCCTGTGCAATCATCTGATGGTACAGCCCAGCCCTGACAGAAGTGGGGAGGCTGGAGGGAACCACAAAGTGGTATTTGGATGGATTATGAAAACTGTGGTCAGAATAAAGAGCAGTGTGCAGGGACCAGGAAACCTGCATAGGACAGAAGAGCTTAGCTTTCTGTAGACCTCAGTTTCATCACCTGAATAATGAGAAATTTAAACTGTCCAAAATCTAAGATCTCTTCTCATTCTAAAAATTCTGTAAAGCAAGATCTGTGCAAATTTCCTCAAGAGTATTAGATGAACACAGTCCTAGAAACAAGAACTTCTTGGCGAGAATAAATTATTAAAATACTAATGTTTTTGTAATCATCTCTTTAAGAAAGATCAGATTCCTGATGTTTCCTTCCCAGGGCCCCTTCTAACTGGTTTACAAGCATTTTATTCAAAATAAGTTGAACGCCAGTCAGGAAGAGTTATGGATAATTTTTTAAATTAGAAAAATAGAAAAACAATTCAAAAGACTCTTGAAGTCCTTTAAGTGTCTTTTCAGGAGAAAAAGTCAGAACTGATCCCAGGGAGAAATCCATAATTACAATCTTAATTGCTGTGGGAAGTCAGGGTGAAAGAGAAGATGGCGTCATTATTTTTCATCAATGGAAAATAGTTAGAGGAGATGCCAGAAAGTGAAAAAACTACACCCTGCTGTGGAGGCACAATCTCTCAAATGCCAAATAAGCTAGAATCAGCACCACATGCCTGGGGGTGTTTTCAGACTAAATAAAGAAGATGAATATAACCAGAGCCTGAAAGGACTAAGAATAAGGTTTAGTGCACTCTTTTAGTTTGTGACCTGCTCTATTTACAGATATGCATTAAGAAATAAAGTATTTAACTTTAGTATCTGGTGGAAAATAAATGAAGTTATGTTTATTTAATAAACACATTTAAAAAATAATTTGTCAGTTACTAATCTATGGTATGGAGCAAAGTTAAACACATCTACTGCACTGATAATGGGAGCACAGTCTTTACTTAAGGCCTGGACAGTACAGGTGACCTGCTATACCATCCTGGGCAGGTATTATTAATTACTGACATTTCCTTTGGGCAGAGTTGATCAGAAACATGCTCAAAAGCACAAGTGTTTGAAATGGAAAATTCCAAAAAGGTCCTGTCAAAGCAGAGACTATGCATGGTCTACTAGGATATCAACATTTAACAAAGTAGGCAAATATCATGATACCTTTTATTTAAAATATAAAGTCAAAATATGGCCATTTTATTTTATAATTATTTTCCTGTTTGTTTTTTTTCTTCTTCATCTTCTTAAAGCAAACCCTTTAACATTTGTGGCAGCACTGGTTTGGTGTTAACAAAGTTCTTTAGGTTTTTCTTGTCTGGGAAGCTCTTTATTTATCCTTCAATTTTAAATGACAGCCTCATTGGGTAAAGTAGCCTCGGTTATAGGTCTTTGCTTTTTATCACTTTGTATATTTCACACCATTCCTGGCCTGAAATGTTTTTGTGGAGAAATGAGATGACAAAATTGGAGCTCCATCATAGGTAAATAACTACTATTCTCTTGCAGCTTTTAGAATTCTCTCCTTGTCTTTAAGCTTTGCCATTCTAATTATGATGGGTCTCAGTGTAGGCCTTGTTGGGTCCAACTTGTTTGGAACTCTCTGAGCTTCCTGGACTTGTGTAACTCATTCCTTCACAAGATCAGGGAAGTTTTGGAACATTATTTCTCAAATGTTTTCTCTATCCTTTGCTCACTCTCTTCTCCTTTTGGTATTGCTATGATGTTGTTACATTTCATGTTGTCCAAAATGTTTTTTAAGCTCTCCTCATTTTTTTTTTCTTTCTACTGCTCTCCTTGGGTGTTTTATTCTACCTTCTTCCAAATTGCTGACTCTGTCTTCTGCTTCATCTAACCTACTGTTTATTTCTTCCAGTGTATTATTTATTTCTGATATTGCATTTGTTTGTTTCTGACTGGTTCTTTTGTGTGGTTTATATATCTTTTTTCATGCTGTTGAGTATCATTATAATTATTATTCTAATCTCTATATCTGATAGATTGCTTGTTTCCATTTCATTTAGTTATTCTTTGTAGAATTCTTTTGTTCTTCCACTTGGGATCTGTTTCTATGTGTTCATATTCTGGCTGGTACTTTGTATTTGTTTCTGTGTATTCTGGTTTTCTGCAAAGACTCTGCTGCTGACCTATGGCAGACACTGCCTGCAACTGGCCCTGGGCAACCTGTTTGGAGCTATCAGTGATCCACAGCTTGTTACTCTTTCTGCTATGTATATGTGTGCAGAATGAACAAGGCTATGTAGCAAGTCTGGCCTTTACCAGCACCAGGCTGGAAAAATAGTCAACTGAAGTCTCAGAGCTCCCAGAGATGTGCCTTTGTTGTTAGGCTTAATCTCTAAATAGTGTCCAACTGTACTTAATAGCCTGGATGAAACTCCACTGGTGGGGCAAGAGTAACTCATGTGGTGGGACTAAAGCTTTTACTCAGGCTGATGCAACTTTGAAGGGAGTGCTCTGCCCAAGAAAGATAACCTTTGCAGTTTGGGGAATTGACTCAGCACAGGGTTCCTGGTAACTGATCCTTCAGTTCTCTCCCAGAGCCACCAATCCCAGACTCTCCTCATGTGTCTCTAGTCTACTCTGCCTTCCCTCTGCCAGAGCCCAGAGTAAGTGCCTGCAAACAAAATATTGTTCATTGTCCTTTAAGAGACGCTCTTTATTTCTAGCTGTGTCTCCCTAATGGGCAGAAACTCTGATGTCTTTTACAGCCAAGTGTTATTTAAGTTATTTTCCAGGTCTGGTGCTCTAGGCTAGGGAGCTTAGCTTGGGGTTTAGACTCCACACTTCTCAGTAGGAATCCCCTGACCCCTGAAATATCCCTCTAGCACTTCAGCTGCTGCTCTTGGGAGCCCAGCCAGCTTTCTCATGCCTCTGTACTTCCTACCATTCTTATTGTGGTAAAGTGGTTTCTTCTGTATGTCCTTGGTGATAAGGCTTTTCTCCAGCTACTGTTCTATTAGTGATTCAGGAGGATTTTTCTTTAATGTAGTTGTAATACCAGTTTGGTTCTGGGATGAGGTTAGTGTGGCTTCCACCTACTACTCTGCCATCTTGGTTCTCTGTTGCCTATTTTTAATTGGGTTGCTTATTTTTTCTATTGATGTTTTATAAAAAATATATTTCTAATTATAACCCTTGTCAGATATATAATTTGAAAACATTTTCCCCAATTCTGCAGATTGACTCTTTGTTGATTATTTCCTTTCCTGTGCAAAAGGTTTCTAGTTTGATGGAGTCCCACTTGTCTATGCTTGAGGTTGTTGCCTTGCTTTTGGTGTCATACCCAGGGAGTAATTGCCAAGACCAATGTCAAGAAGCTTCTCTTTGTTTCTTCTAGGGGCTTTATAGTTTTAGGTCTTAAGTTTAAGTCTTTGATTGATTTAGAGTTCATTTTTGTGTAAGGTAGAAGATAAGGGTCCAAATTAATGCTTTTGCAGGTAGGTACCCAGTTTTCCTATTTGTTGAAGAGACTGATTGTGTGTTCTCTTGCACCCTTGTTGAAAATGAGTTGACTATATATGTGTGGATTCAATTTTGGGCTCTCTATTCTGAACCATTGGTCCATATGTCTGTCTTGCAACCAGTTCAAAACCCTTAAAGGCAACTAAGAAAATAATTTCATTTATAATGTTTCAAAAAGATAAAATACATAGGAATAAACTTGTGAAAGAGTGAAAGCATTGTACACTGAAAACTACAAAACATTTATGAAAGAAAGACACAGAAAAATGGAAAGATATCCCATGTTCATGCAATGAAAGACTTAATATTGTTAAAATGTTCATATTTCCCAAAACAATTCACAGATTAAATGCAATGCTTATTAACATTTTTATGGGATTTTTTACAGAAATACAAAATACAATTCTAGAATTCATTTGGAACCCCAAAGGATCCCAAAGTGCTAAAACAGTCTAGAGAAAGAAGAATCAAGCTGAAGGCATCACACTTCTTAATTTCAAAGTATATAATGAAGCTACAGTAATTAAAACAGTCATTTTTAGCTCTTGATAATACAAACATTTACATATTTTAATCTTCTAATACTATCTGAAGCTCCTTGTTTATTAAAAAATGTAATCTAATGTGCAGGGTTTTTTTTCTGCATTGTAGGATTTAATTCCTTGCAAATGCAAATGAGTTTACTAAATATTTATTGTTCCCTGTTAATATTTGCATTTCTGTTCCCCTTTGCAGACTGACATCACAATCATGACCCCTTGCTTCCTAGTTTAGTAAAGAAACTGGAGCAAGAAAACATTGTCTCCCCAACACCAGTTCTTATACTTCTTAATGTGAAGTTGAGCTTTATTGAGGAAAAACATGGACATAAAATGGATATTGTATCATTCATCTTTTCCACTTTTAATGAAGTTCAGTGGATCCTTGAATGAGGTCATTCCTTTCCATATATTTTCATTATAATGTTGAGTCAGAAGTGAAGAAAACTGAGAAAGACTGATCTGAAATGTCGCAAAAAAACTGAGAACACCATGTCAGAGGAAGAAAGTAACCTTATGCACATTGATGGGAGACTCTGAGATTAAAAAACTAAAAAATGTCCATTACTCTGTCAGTCTGGCTACTGTTGGTGAATTCAACAAGACTTCTTTCTGGACAGTGATGAGGTAGACCTTAGGTGACAGTGACATCAAGAATGCAGGTATAACCACTGAGGCTTCCTCCAAATAATGCATCACACAGAGATTTTACCTAGCAGAGAAATACCAGGGTCCAGATTCTGAGCAGACAACTGGGAAGTCTTGTGGTCTAGAGATGACATCTTTCCAAAGGGACTGCCTGCTTAGTCAGAACAAATAGGATTCTTTGAACTGGGGATTGGAATGATGAATTTTCATATTTTAGAAGTCCTTGTTAGGTTATTCAATCCAGTCCCCAAAAGATAAGAATCATGATCTATTGCAGCAATAATTTAAAAGAATTCTAACATATTTAGGTTATGAATAAAGAACAAGGGTTCTCTGGGGATGGTATAAACATACGAGCTGAAGGGAAGTAATGCTACTAATTTTCAGTTTGTTCCGAATATGTTAAGACTTTAAATTTTCCCTGGAGTAAGGATTTTATGCATCCTCAGCTTCACATGAAATAAAGCTTGGGATACTGCAAAAAAATAAGGTGCTTCACCAAACAGATGTCATCATTATTACTTATATAACCCATTACTCATCAAAATGCAAAGCCTCATATTCTCTGGTAAATACATTAAAACATCGAAGAAACATACATCAGTAAATGTCACTTGATATATTTGTGTACAATTACTCAACTATTTTAAATTCTAAATTCAAAACTTGATTTAAACAAAGTTTGTATTAAATCAATCACTAGAAACAACATTCTGTTCTCTATCAGTTATATATTTGTGCTTTCTTGGTGTCTCTTTTCAGAATTTTGAAAAACAATGCTTCTAAATTAATTAATAATTTTCAGCAATGTCAAATTTCATCAGAAATAATATGCTGCTGTTTGTGAATATTCACTGAATTAATTTTCATTATCTTTGTTAATTGGAACCTAATTTTTTCAGAAGAATATTCAGATAGATTAAATATCTTTATTTACAGCTAGTCTACCTGGACAGATTTTCTTGAAACTCAGAACCTGGGAAGGTGGAACAAGTGAGCCCTCGTGTGGTCAGAAAGTAATAATACAACAGCAGTAGAGCAAGTGAGCCAATTTTCTATGTTCTTAGGATATTTCAGAATTTTACTGACAAATCCTTCAAAGAGTAAAGTGAGGAAGAATTAACACAATGCAGCTGCCTGGTGGCCTGTCCTGGAATTCCTCCATGCTCTATATGTCAATAGTCTCATCATTAAGTCAGTTTCTGCCCTCCTGTGTGCTCTAACCTAGTGAACAAAAATGTTTCAAAGATCATTTGCAATTCATAATTCTGTGTTGCCACCCTCTCCTTAAACCCCCTGAGAATTTTTTCCCATACACTTTCCCAAAAGGACAGCAACCAAAGTTGGTAACAATCTCAATATTAAGAGAATATAAATTGACTTTTGCTCACTGTTGATGACTTACCTCTAGGCTACAAGAGACCTCAGTGGTAAAATGTTAATAAAAATACTAATTTGGGGGGCTTCCAGCCAAGATGGAGGTATAGGTGGATGCACCGTACCTCTACCCACAATCAAGTTGGAACAACAACAATTTAGAGGCAGAATAACACCCAGCACTGATAGAAAATTTATCTGAATGGAAGTCAGACAGCCAAGAAGTTGAAATAGACCCATTCATCAAGACCAGAAGGAGGGGCAGAGACAAGCAGCCAGGCACTGGTCACGGCACGGGAGAGCAGAGATAGTTGGGCACATAAGGCAACTGGGAGCGTGTAAGGCATCTGGGGCACGCAAGATCACAGCGAGTGGACCCTGAGTATGCAAGCAGCAGCTGGCAGACCCAGTGAGGTGGCAATTGTGGAGCAGGGCAGAGCACACAACCCAAGATCCCAGGGAAGGGACTGAGGTCCCACGGAGAACGGAACTACCGCCATGGTTCCCTCTTCACTCCGCCCCCACATACAACATTATAGTCTAGCAACTGGGGTGCCCTGCCCTGGAGAACACCTAAGGCTCTGCCCCTCACCATAACAGGAGTGACCAGACCAAAAAAAAAAAGAGGGAGAGATGGCTTAAACAGAAGAACAAATCAGTGCCCCAGAACTCATCCTTTTGAGCGACCAAGAGATAGCTAACCTATCAGATGCACAGTTCAAAACACTGGTGATCAGGAAGCTCACAGAATTGGTTGATTTTTGGTCGCAAATTAGATGAAAAAATGCAGGTTACCATAAAAGAAATGAAGGAAAATGCACAGGGAACCAATAGTGATGGGAAGAAAACTGGGACTCAAAACTATAGAGTGGACCAGAAGGAAGAAAGAAACAACCAAACAGGAAAGAATGAAGAATAAGAATTAAAAAAAATGAGGAGAAGTTTAGGAACCTCCAGGATATCTTAAAACATTCCAACATCTGAATTATAGGGGTACCAGAAGGGGAAGAGGTAGAGCAATAGATTTAAAATGTGTTTGAACAAATAATAAAGGAGAATTTCTCCATTCTGGCAAAGGAAATAGACTTCCAGGAAGTCCAGGAAGCTCAGAGAGTCCCAAAGAAGTTGGACCCAAGAAGGAATACACCAAGGCACGTCGTAATTACATTAGCCAAGGTAAAAATGAAGGAGAGAATTCTAGAAGCAGCAGGAGATAAGGGGACAGTAACCTACAAAGGAGTTCCCATCAGACTGTCAGCTGATTTCTCAAAAGAGACCTTACAGGCAAGAAGGGGCTGGAAAGAAGTGTTCCAAGTCATGAAAGACAAGGACCTATATCCCAGATTACTCTATCCAGCAAAGCTTTCATTTAAAATGGAAGGGCAGATAAAGTGCTTCTCAGATAAGATCAAGTTAAAGGAGTTCATCATCACCAAGCCCTTATTTTATGAAATGTTAAAAGGACTTATCTAAGAAAAGAAGATAAAAAAGAACATGTATAGTAAAAGGACAGCAAACTCACAATTATTAACAACCACACCTAAAGTAAAAACAAAAGAAACTAAGCAAACAACTAGAACAGGAACAGAAGCACATAAATGGAGATCATATGGGGTTTGGCAACAGGGGAGTGGGAGGAGGAGAGAGGGGGAAAAGGTACAGAGAATAAGTAGCATAGATTGTAGTTTGAAAATAGACACGGGGAGGGTAAGAATAATATGAGAAATGTAGAAGCTGAAGAACTTACAAGTATGACACATGGACATGAACTAAAGCGGGGGGAAGTGGGAGGGAGAGGATGTACAGTGTGGAGGGGAGTGAAGGGGGGAAATGGGACAACTGTAATAGCATAATCAATAAACTATATTAAAACAATAAAAAACAAAAAAACAAACAAACAAAATACCAATTTTGGGAGTCATCAATGTCACAAACACATTTACCCTCACCACTAAACTTCCCAGTAATTTGACTCATTAATTCTGTTCCCACTGAAGGTTTTTTAAACAATGAAACAGAAGAACAAATTGAGCTTCACACATAGCCAAGTGATGGACCTGAGCTGATATTTGATGATGGAGTAAAACTAACAAAGATTCTCTATTTGGGGTGGCATCTAAATTTCAGTGAGATCCATAATTTTAATCCTATGTTTGTAAGAACTGTGCATGTTATAATCATAGCTGACTCTGAGTTAATCATTAGCTTCTTAAATTTTTAAGCATATGTGAGGTGTCCAATTCTTTGCACTGCTATATAGAAAAAGAGACATCCAATTAACTTTGAAATGACTGTCTCAAAAGATATAGAGTTTAATTCTTACTTTTATAAAAGACTTCACATCTTACGATGATAAATCAATCTATTAATAGTTTTTAAAAATACAGTTAACATGAGATAAATACCTCAAATCTTACAATTTGAAACAAGGGTATGCCTATTCAAACTGAAAGTATTTCTGCTGCTTTCAATTCCATTAATTCTTTCATGGACTGTCTGTGACCCTGGGGATGTGATGTTGGAAGAGTCCACACACAACACCGAGGCTCCGACATTTCCGGTGGGACAGTGAGGCTGTCAGACAGGGTTCAGTTTATGGCCTTTAAAGAGATTTGTCTAGACTAATGACACAAATACCCACAAGAGACTGCTGAGCACGTAACCTGACACCATGGACACATTAATCCCAAAGACATTTTTCTCCCCATGTTTCCAAGAAATGATAGCACACTGTGTAAAATCCTGCTCAGAGTTCAATGGCCCCAATTAAGTTCTAAAATGTTTCAATGTCTGGAACACAGTCAGACCAAATAAATAACTGTTTGTGTATGGGACTGAATTGTGAACATACACACACAAAATACTCTGGGGTTTATTTGACATCAGCCATGAAGCAAACACCTTTATATTCTTCCCCACTGATTCTCCCCAGGTTGGATCCTCTTTCCACCCCAGCCAATCCTCACTGCTTTCTGGCTTCAAACACACCTTTCTTCCCCCTCCTGCACCAAACAGCTCCATATTCGCTCACTGCTCTGTCTGCCTTCAATTGTCTCCCCACAATAGCCAGTGATTCTATCACTAATTCAAGAATATCAACTTGTTTCTTTCTGTAGCAGAAAGAAAGAAGGAGCTCCTACCCTTTGCAACAGCTTGGATGGATCTGGAGAGCAATATGCTAAGTGAAATAATTCAGGTGGTGAAAGATAAATACCATATGATCTCACCTATAAGTGGAACCTAATCAACAAAACAAACAAGCAAGCAAAATATAACCAGAGACATTGAACGTAAGAACAAACTGACAGTAACCAGAGGGGAGGTGAGAGGGGATAATGGGAGAGGGAAAAGTTGTGAAGGAACATGTAAAAAGGACACATGGAAAAAGCCAAAGGGGGTAGTGCCAAGGGTGGGAAGCGGGGATGACTGGTGGGTGGGGAGTGATGAGGGGGAGGAATGGAGACAATTGTACTTGAACGACAACAAAAACAACAACAAAAGAATGTCAACTTGCTGTGGCCTCTCCTAGTTAATGTGATGCCTCTGCAATTTTCACTCAGACATTTAAATGAAAGTACTCATATTATTAATAATAATTATGTAGCTATAATCTCATAAGTGACATGCACTCTGACTAGAGCAGCCTTTGCAAAGGTTCACAGTAAAGAAATTTCACAGAGGAAGGACTGGAAAATCATGGCTAAATCAGAAGTGCGAGAATTCAGGAGTCCACCTAGGGCTGACACTGCATGTATTAGTATTGTTAATAGTAACTTCTTGGCGGCGGACTGGAATTGAGACCCACCCTGTCTTTGCATTCTTGGGGTCATTGCTACCTGCAGCCAAAATCAATACATCAAAGGCTGATGTCATTAGACAAATGTTTTAGCAATGAAATTGTTTTTACAAAGCTCCTGTATGTTATGAAAGTTCTAGATTCATGATCTAGTCATGTTATCATAGAATATATTGATTTAGAACTGTAGTAGATTATTTAAGCTGATGAGTCAAACTTGACTTAACTCTATAACACTTTTGTTGAGAGTTTAGGCAGTTGTCATTCTTTTCTGCAATAAGGTAGTATACAAATTCATGGCAAGATTGACTGCTTATCATGTGTAAAGTTTCACACTATGACACTGTCTGGCTTTCTCTTACCTTTTTCTCCTTTTATTTTTCTTTGAGTGTTTTTAACATGATAGCAGGAAAGAGGGCTCCTTAATGCTGATGGAGTTGGGAAATAAGAACTAATAAGAGGGATAGAATCCATAACAGTTCTTTGAGGCAACTTAACTTAGGCAAAATTAACTAAGTTTTGTAAAGGAATAGAGTAAAAGAGTAATTATACATTTTAGAAAAATAGATATAAAATTTTACAAAGTATGTTAATGTGGAACTTTATGAGATGGTTCTACTTAAAAGGAAATGTGCTTATGCTTACTTGTGAAATATTTCTAAGACCCCTATTATACATCAGGGACTGTGAAAAAGACTAGAAATATAACAGCAAATAAGAAAATATAATCTTCTGCTTCCACAACAGATTTTATAAGAATTTTTTATACTCTCACCTAAAGATATGTTTATTGGTTTTAGAGAGAGAGGATGGGAAAGAGAGAAACATTGATGTGAGAAAGAAACATTGATTGGTTTCTTCCCATACACACCCCAACCAGGGATCAAACTCACCTTTTGGTGTACAGGTTGACACTCCATCCAACTGAGCCACCCAGACAAGGCTGATGTTTTTTGCTGCCATTGTTTAAGGGCAGATGTCAGGGAGATGTGTTTTTATTGAGGTTGGGAAACACCATGTGTGACATCCACGCCACACCCTCCTTGGAGCTAAAATATGTCAATGTCCCTGGTAGCTCTATTATTAATTTTTTGAGAAACCAACGTGCTAATTTCCATAGTGGCTGTGCCAGTCTACATTCCCACCAGCAGAGAATGAGGGTTACATTTTCTCTGTAACCTCTCCAACACATGTCATTCACTACCTGCCGTGTTGATAATAGCCTTTCTAATAGGAGTGAGGTGGTATCTCATTGTAGTTTTGATTTGCATTTTCTTAATAGCTAGTGAAGTTGAACATCTTTTCACATATCTGTTTGCAATTTGTATGTCTTCCTGGGAGAAATGTCTGTTCAGATATGAGTGTCTACCTGAAAAATTTGAAAACATTTATTCTTAAAGTTATATATATGTACCCCTACATTCATTGCAGCATTATTTGTGGTAACCAAGACATGGGAGCAACCAAAGTGTCCTTCAGTGGAGAATTGGATGAAGAACATGTTGTACATACATTCAGTGGGATATTAGCCATAAGAAAAGATGAAATACTGTTATTTGTAACACCATTGATGGACCTTGAAAATATCATGCTAAGGAAATAAATGAGTCAGAAAAAGCTAAGAGTCATATGATTTCATTCACATGTGGGATATAAAACTGAAAGCAATGAATGAACAAACAAGAAAAACAAAAAAAACTCATGGACACAGACAACAGATGGTGGTTATCAGAAGGAAGGTGGTAGAAGGGTAGCAGCAGGTAAAGTCGGTCAAATATATGGTGATAGAAGATGATTTGACTCTTGGTGGTGGGCACTCCAATGAAACATAAAGATCATGTATCACAACATAGTACATTTGAAACCTATGTAATCTTTTTAAACAGTGTCACCGCAATACACTTAAATTAAAAATAAATAAAATATGTAAATGTTTCAAAAGAAGAAAAGGGAAGAAGGAAAGAGGGAAGAAACATGTGACCATGATCTCAGCTCTTTCATTTGTAAGCATACTTGGATTTCTCAGCATCAGCAGAAACTAAATGACACTTAAGGTCCCCCCCAGACTCGAACATCTAATAATGTATAAACTATTTCTCAGGTAACTTTAGCAACTTCTCCTGGGGGAAGGTCAACGGGCCCAGCCAAGACTCTACCTGGCAAGTTTTGTTAGACAAAAAGCAAGGACCATCCCCTCCAACTTTGTGTCTTCAGATTATGTAAAGTAGCCTCAAGCCAGGAAAGACCCATACTGAGTGGTAGCCTTTGTGAGTTTGTTCTTAATTTTAGCACCAAATTTGAGAGTAGAGAGAATCACTTTTTCTCTGTCCCTGTAAGATTAATTCTGACACTGGCATTAAAACATACACTGAGAATAATACTAATATTAATAACAACAGCAACAGCTAAGACAAACTGAGTCCCTACTATAAGCTGGACATAAAGATAGTGCTTCAACTTTATTACCTTTGAAAAGTAATTTTAACAAACAATAATGTTAATATTGAGTCTATATGGTAGGTACTATTAATGGTCACTTTTACAGACAAAAGTACTGAGGCTTAATGACTAATTGGGGACAAAAGCTCATAAATTGTTCACCTTTAACTTGAAAGGGAGGGCCCTAGCAGGGAAGTTGGCACAGCAGGCATATGAACTTGAGCTTAGTATAACCATTGCTCTTACATTATGACTTCACTACTACCTTTTGCTCTTTTGAAAATATTACTAAGATGTTCAAGGGCTGAAAACTTGCTTTGCCAAATATGCTATCAAATACATCACTGCTTTGTTTTAATAAATAATGTTTGCCTAAGGCTAGTCATATATAAAAATGAGTTTCTTCTTTCCTTTTTAGTATGGTGGATCCCTCTTTCATTTGGAGAGAGGTTGTAAGCAATTTTCCAGTGTTTTTCAATAGGACATGAGTTTTCTCTGGAAACAAAACCTGTCCAGACAAGCTTCTACCGAACACACTTGAGTGCAGGAAACTGTTCTCCATCCAGGAAAAAGCCACTCAAATATCTAGGGGCGCAGCCCTGTAAATCTTATTTTAATAGTATTTTCATCTGTAATTCTGTTACATAATATAGTTAAACAATCATTGCTCTAAGAAGGGTCTGTAGCCATTAAATGCAGTTTCATGAGAGTGAACAGTTGGGAAAAAAATCCAAGCAAATGGACAGGAAAAAAAGCTGGGGTAGCAATACTTATATCTGACAAAATAGACTACAAAACAAAGGACATAAAAAGAGACACAAAAGGACTCTTCATAATACTCAAGGGGAGAATTCACGAAGAAGACATGAATATTGTAAACATATATGCACCTAACATAAGAGCACCCAAATATAAAAGGAAAATCTTGGAGGACTTTAAGAAAATTATAGACAGAAACACACTTATACTAGGGGATTTTAATGCCCTACAGTTAAAAATGGATAGATCTTCCAAACAAAATACCAACAAGGATATTAAGCATGAACAATGCCCTAGATCAAATGGACTTAACTGATATATATAGAACCTTTCACACCAAAGAAGCAAAATACACATTCTTTTCAAATGCACATGGAACATTTTAAAAAAATATACTACGTGATAGGACAGCAAACAAGCCTCAAAATTTCAGGAAAATTGAAAATAATATCAAGCATCTCTTCAGACCACAAGGTCCTGAATCTAAAAACCAACCTCAAGGTAAAAATTCAAAAACACTCAAACTCATAGAGATTGAATAGCATACTATTGAACAATGAATGGGTCAATAATGAGATCAAGGAAGAAATAAAAAAGTTTCTGGCAATAAATGAAAATGAACTCACAACAGTCCAAAACTTATAGGACACAGTGAAGGCAGTCCTGAGAGGGAAGTTTATAGTGATACAGGCCTACCTAAAAAAGATAGAAACATTTCAAACATGAACTGGAGGAACAACAACAAAGAAAGCCCAGACTAGGTAGAATGAAGGAAATAACCAAGATCAGAGCAGAATTAAATGACATAGAGACTAAAGGCACAATTCTAAGGATCAAGGAATCCAGGAGCTGGTTCTCTGAAAAGATAAATGAAATGAACAAGTCTTTAAGCAGAGTAATGAAGAAAAAAAGAGAGAAGAACCAAATAAGCACAATCAGAAATGAAAGAGGAGAGATTACAACTGATATCACAGAAATACAAAGGACTGTAAGAAAATTACTACAATGAACTATATGCCAAGAAATTTGAAAACCTATGTGAAATGGACACATTTCTAAAAGAACATAATCTTCCAAAATTGAATGAAGAAGAAGCAGAAAGCTTGAACAGGCTGATAACAACTGGAGAAATTGAAGCAATAATCAAAAACTTCCATCACACAAAAACCCTGGAGTGTACAGTTTCATGGGAGAATTTTACAAAATATTTAAGGAAGAGCAAGCACATATACTTCTCATCAATTCTAAAAAATCCAATAAGAGGGAAGACTCCCAAACTCTTTTTATGAAGCCAGCATCATCCTAATCCCCAAACCAGACAAAGACACAACAAAGAAAGAAAACTACAGGCCAATATTGCTGATGAACATAGATGCTAAAATCCTCAACAAAATATTGGCAAACTAGATCCAGCAATACAGTGAAAAGATAGTACACCATTATCAAGTGGGATTCATCCCAGGGATGCAAAGATGGTACAATATTCATAAATCAATAAATGTAACACTTCACATAAACAAAAGGAAAGACAAAAATAATATGATCATATCAATAGATGTGGAAAAGGCATTTGATAAGGTACAGTACCCGTTTATGATAAAAGTGCTCAGCAGAGTGGGAGTAGAGAGAGCATACCTCAATACAACAAAGGCCATATATGAAAAACCTACAGCCAATATCATACTCAATGGACAAAAACTAAAAACTTTGCCACTAAGATAAGGAACAAGTCAAAGTATGTCTGCTGTCACCACTTCTATTCAACATAGTATTGAAAGTCCTATACTCAGCAATCAGACAAGAAGAAATATAAAGCACCCAAATTGGAAAGGAGGAAGTAAAACTGTCATTGTTTGCAGATGCCATAATAGTGTACATAGATAACTCTATGGACTCCACCAAAAAACTACTCAACCTAATAAATGAATTTGGCAAAATAATGGGATACAAAATCAATATTCAGAAATTGAAGGCATTTTTGTATACCAACAATTAAATATCAGAAACAGAAACCAGGAAATATGCCCCATTTGCTATAGCAACAAGACAAATAAAGTATCCAGGAATAAACCTTACCAAGGAGATAAAAGACCTCTACTCAGAAAACTACACAACACTGAAGACAGAAACTAAGGTAGAAACAAACAAATGGAAGTGAGTACCATGTTCATGGATTGGAAGAAATAACATCATCAAAATGGCCATACTACTCAAAGTGATTTATAGATTCAATGCAATTCCTATTAAAGTACCAATGTCATGTTTCACAGATATAGAACAAATATTTTAAAAATTTATATAGAACCATAAATGACCCTGAATAGCTGCAACAATTTTGAAAAAGAAGAGCCAAATACGAGGGATCACAATACCTGATACCAAAATATATTACAAGACCACCGTAATCAAAACAGCCTTGTACTTGCATAGGAACAGACACATAGACCAATGGAACAGATTAGAAAGCCCATACATAAACCTAAGTCTCTATGGTTAATTAATATTCAACATAGGGGGCAGAAGCATAAAATTGAGCAAATATAGCCTATTCAACAATTGATGTTGGGAGAGCTTGTCAGCTACATGTAAAAAATAAATAAATAAATAAAGCTCAATCACCAACTTACACCACACACAGAAATAAATTAAGGTGGATAAAAGACTGAAATATAAGTTGCGATACCATAAAAGTCCTAGAGGCAAGAAATCTCAGATATTCCATACCACAGTATTTTCACCAATATATACCCTAGAGTAAGATACATAAAAGAAAGAATAAACAAATGGGATCTCATCAAAATAAAAAGCTTCTGTATGGCTAAAAAAAAACAGCATTAAAATGAAAAGAGAACTAATCATATGGGGAAACATATTTGCTAATGATCTCCAAAATATATAAACAACTCACATGACTCCACTCCAGGAAGACAAACAGCCCACTTAAAAAAATGTGCATAGTACTTGAATAGACACTTCTCTGAAAAGGACATACAGAGGGCCCAGATATATATGAAAAGATGTTCAGCATCATGAGCCACCAAAGAGATGAAAATTAAAACCACAATGAGATGACACTGGTCAGAATTGCCATAATAAACAAATCAAAAAACAAGTGTCGGAGAGAATGTGGAGAAAAGGGAACCCTAGTGCAATGTTGGTGAGATTTCAGACTGGTACAACCACTGGGGAAAACAGTATGGAATTTCCTCAGAAAACTAAAAATGGAACTGCCTTTTACACAGTAATTCCACTGCTGGGATTACACCCCAAGAAACCTGAAACATCAATCCAAAAGAACATACACACTGCAATGTTTATAGCAGCAGATTTACAATACCCAAGTGCTACAGGCAACCTAAGTGCCCATCAGTAAATGAATAGATCAAAGGACAGTGGTACATTTACACAACAGAATACTATGTAGCAGAAAGAAATAAGGAGCTCCTACCCTATGCAACAGCATGGATGGAACTTGAAAACATTATGGTAAGTGAAATAAGCCAAGTGAAGAAAGACAAATACCATATGATCTCACCTATAAGTGGAGCATAATTAACAAAGCAGACAAACAAGCAAAATATAACCAGAGACATTGGTTATATTTGGTTATAACAAACTGACAGTAACCAGAGGGGAGGTGGAAGGGGATAATGGGTGGGGGGAAAGCTTGTCAAGGAGCAGGTATAAAGGACACATGGACAAAACCAAAGGGGTGTAGGATCAAGGGTGGGAAGTGGGGAGGGCTGTGGTGGGGGGAAGTGGTGGAAGGAAAATTGAGACAACTATACTTGAACAACAATTTTAAAAAGTTAAAAAATAAAAATGAGCTAAAGACCTGAACAGATACTTCTCCAAGGAGGACATACAGAGGGTCCAGGGACATATGAAAGGATGCTCACCATCACTATCCACTAGAGAGATGCAAATTAAAGCCACAATGAGATGCCACTTCACACTGGTCAGAATGGCCATCATAAACAAATCAACAAACAATAAGTGCTGGCAAACTTGTGGAGAAAAAGGAACCCTGGTACATTGTTGGTGGGGATGCAGACTTGTTCAGCCAGTGTGGAAAACAATATGGAATTTCCTTAAAAAACTAAAAACAGAGTTGCCTTTTGACCCAGCACCTTACCTAGGTGCCCATCAATAAATGAGTGGATCAAAAACTGTGGTACATTTACATAATGGAATACTACACAGTGGAAAGAAAGAAGGAGCTCCCACCCTGTGTGACATTATGGATGGAACTGGAGAGCATTATGATACGTAAGCCAGGCAGTGAAATACAAATACCATATGGTTTCACCTGTAAGTGGAACCTAATTAACAAACAAGTAAGCAAAATATAGTCAGAGACATTGAAATTAAGAACAAACTGAAAGTAACCAGAGGGGTGGGGGAAGGAAATAACGTGGGAAGGAATGGAAAGGGTGATAAATGAACATGTATAAAGGACCCATGGACAAGCCAAATGGGGCTAGGATTGGGGGTAGGAGATGGGGGTTGGTGGGTGAGGGAACATGGTGGTGAGAAAATGGAGACAACTGTATTTGAACATTAATAAAAATATCAAAAAAGTTGATTATCATAACTTTTTTTCCTTCTGGACAATTTATATATTTGTATACAATTAGTAATCAATAAATAATAAGTATCCTTCCAAAAATATAAATGCTGTTTCAGTGATTCAGAAGTAATAACTGACAATCTGGAAAGATATATGTATAATGCTTTTTTGGATTGCACTAGCCAGTAGCTCAGTTATACTCCTATCTCGTAATTATTTTCCCAGGGTTATAAAATGTAATTATATAATTTATTTATTGGGACCAATTACCAATTTTCTACAATGAACTGGTGTCTACTCCATTACTCAGTGACCTCAGATAACTTACTTAACCTCTCTGTGTCTATATTTTGTCATCTTAAATGGGAATAATGGTAGCACAAGGACTCAATAAGGTACCAAGTAAGAGTCAGTGGCTTAATCACAATATTCTGTTATTATGATTTTCATCCTTAAAGGTCAGAAAAATATCACATGAGTTTTCTGCCAAAACATTTAGGATCAAAGATTTCTTGAAATATACAATACACAGCAGAAATATCATGGATGTGCTGTATCCAAATAAGACTTTACTGTGCCAAAATTGACTTTTTTAATGGATTTGTTTTTAGTTCTTATAAAAATAGAGGCTTCAGGGTGTCTGACATAATTCTGTAAGACAAGCATAATTCTGCTCATTTTAAATCTTTTATATTGAAATTCTGTGTTTGCTCAGTTATTTTATATTTCCCAGCATTTTAGTAATGTTATTATCTAATGCTACTCACAAGACCCTAGCCTTTTCAAGAGCCTTTCACTCCATGAACTTGGATCATAGCAAACACACTTTGGAAACACCTTTAAAGGGAAGAGTGCACACACTTCATTTTTCACTATAAATTTTACTACTATAACTACGTTGTATTTAGTGGAAAATGCAAGCAATCTGCATGCAGTGACAGTTTTCTTCTTTGTACAGTGTCACTGTGGAGTCACAAATGTCCATTTTAAAGGGACATAGTCCATGTTGCTCCAAGTGAATTGAATGCAAATTGCCTGACTCTGTCCCTTGTTTGTTTAGAGGATTTTAAGTGATTTTTGTAATTTCTCCCTTTACACCAAATCACATGAAGCAATACTCCCAAGTAGCACAAAGTATACATTTTCCAAAAGTTTTTATATTGTAATAAGACTAAAATTAGATATCTCAAGTAAAAGAATCATAGTCTCTCAAAAAGGAATCCTGATGCCTATTAATCTTTAGATTCCCTGTATGTCCCCCTTCTGAACTATAGTGATAGGCTGAATCTATATTCTTTCTCACAGCTGCTAATCAGCTTTCTTCAATTCATTAGTGGTCTTGTTCTGGCTCATGGGTAAGTTCCATGCAGACTATTAACAAAGCATGCAAACAGGAGATGTCAGCACAGGAACTGTGCTTGTCTCTGTGACTCTGATGTTTGCCATTCTGGTAACTGATGCTGCTAGGTGTTGATGACTTAGGTGACCACAGACAACTCATGGGCCACTCTTTTACCGTTTATATAACAAGTAGCATTTTATAAGTTTCACAAATTACACCAGAGCCAGAAACAATAAGAAAATAATACATTTGACTACTTGAAATGAACAGAAACACAATCCCACATATGGCTTCCTTCACCCCTAGAATGAATGTGGATGAGAGGCTCCAGGCCTTTAGAGCTGGCTTAGGACTTCCTGAGAGGGAATATGTGGGTCCTGAGAATGGGCATTGTGGTTTAGAACACTGCTGTTCACTTTCAGCCTACTATTTCTTATTGGAACTTGAGGCAATAGCTATAAAAAATTAAGAGTAAGAGCTTGGAAACAGGAAGAAGGAAGATGGCATCAGAGTAGGAGGGAGCAGATTTGGCTTCTCCCTGCACATGGGAGAAAATCCTGAAAATCCTGGCAGATCTACGGAGTGGAGGAGCAAGCAACCAACATACCTCAGCATATGTGAAAATAGGGGACCAAGGATTGTGGCAGAACCGAAAAGCCAGATGGTGAGAGGAGTGCTGCGATATGGTAGGGTCCCAGGGACCAGTGAAGGGTTGGGGGGCTGCAGCCCCAGGCCCAGTGCCTGCTGCTGTGTTTGCCACAGAGTCCTTGGGAGAGAGCTGGGACAACTGCTCCCTTCCCACCCTAACAGGGTCTGAGTGGCACTGGGAGGAACCCAGTTGCTAGCAAACACAAAAGGGCTGTGAGCACCCTCAGAGTCTATGGACACCAGCGGGGTTGGGTCATGCAACAGGCCCTGACCCCCATGGTCACCAGTCTAGCTGGAGAGTTAGGTTGCAGGAGAAGCCAGGCCACAGTATAGAGAGGCAGGCTTGAATAGGAGGAATTTCTCAAGAGGAAGGAGTGAAAAGACAGCCACTGTTTGGGGAATTCTCCTACAGCAATCACCAGCCTCCCTGCAACCTAGCCAGGGAGTGATCCAGAGTTTGCACAGAGGGTTGTGCTTGTGTGAAGGACCTGCACACCCCCATAGTGCTGGGAAGGGTGAGGCAGTCTGGCAGAGGGAGCGGTGCAGGAGTGCATCCCCACACCCCAGTCCACAGCAGTAACCATGCAGAAAGACCTGATTCCTACACCCAGGGCTCAGGGCTCAGGAGCCACGATATCTCCCTAGACACTGAATGCCACTGACCAAGTGCAGATCCCAAAGGAAGAAAAGCCATACCAATCACCCCTCAGTCTGCCACAAATGGCAAGATCAGAAAAACCAGTTTGGCCACTATGAAACCAAGAGACTTTTTAATTTTATTCTACTTTTTTAACAATTCTTAATTTTTTAATTTCTATTATTTTTATTCTCTTTTAATTTCTTTCTCTTCTCTTTCCTGCTTTCCTGTTTTATTCCTTCATCTTTTCTTTCCTCCAATTTCATCTCTTCTTCCTTCCTTTGTCTGCCTTTTTTATTTTATTTTTTTAAATACCTACAAGTGAGACAAAATCCTGGATCTGCGAAAAAACCAAAGTTGAACCCAAAGAAAAAGCATCACAACAGCTGCGACAGTGAGACAAATTTCACTCTGCTATTACAGAGAACATGCAAGTTATTGAATTTAGTATTATTATTCCATTATTCTTACATATTTTTTAAAATAGCATTTGTGTATTCCTCTTTTTTCTGTATAGTATGCTTTGCTAGGCTGGTTATATTATATCATCTGACAGGTTTCCCCTGATACTTATTTCTTCCTGTATTGCTAATCCTTCAACTCACCTGTGTCCCATTAGCACACTAGTCAAGGTTCTATACTCCATATTCTTGTTATCCAGATCTCATAGATTCTGTCATATGTCTGTTGCTCGAATACTACTGTAAATAATTGCTGTTCCATGCAATTGTAAATACTTCAAAACACCCCTCCCAGATCTTAGCCCACTTCAGAGTTTCCTGAACTCTAATACTGTAGTGGTTAACTCTATTTTCTCACACACTACACCTATTTACTATCCTTTACTCTCACCTTACCACAAAATCTGACCTCCCAAAACCTCACTGCTTTCTAGATCCAACTCACAATCCTTCCTTCTACAACAAGAATCTTATCTTCTTTCCATCCTTCTAAAAATCAGCTAGCTGGGTGGAAGATCATGGTTAATACTATACATAGGCAAAGGATCTCCTATCTCTTCCCTACTTGCTGCTACAGTAAATATCATAGAATACTCTCTTACTGTGTTAAACCATTTTGCCTTCCACCTCCAACTGATCACAAAAAAGAGTAGGTGGGAGTGGTGAACGCTGGGATACCCATTGGAAGAGGAAAGCCAACAACAAAGGAACCACCAACAGATAACAAAAGAAGGTGAAGGAGGGAGTAGAAATCACACAAACCTCAATACAGGACCTATTTGGAAATACAACTAAACAGTAGAGACAGTACCCAGTACAAACAACTGAACAAGAGCAAGAGAGAACCCTCAAAACCTTAAACACACAAAAGTACCAGCTTCAACACAACCTGCCCTCACCAACACAACAAAATACAAAAGGTGGTGGACAGAGCAACCCTCATTTAACCAGCTGGTGGGAAGGAACCACCAAAGAAAGACCCAACAACAATCAAAACCCAAAGACAAACACAGAGCCAATTTAAATCACAGCCTAAGACCAGTGAGCTTGGGAGATCAAGGAAACTGCACCACTGAAACTCACTGGTATTCTACCACAGAAGTTCACACCACAAACCCAGGGAACCAGAACAAAACAATTTAAGAAGCTGAGGATAACAAGAAGAGTCTCACAAACAATGGGAGGACAAAGAAACAATCCCCAAATGAAAGGAAAGGAGGAAGCCTCAGAAAGAATGCTAAATGAAATAGAGGCAATTTGACTATCAGATATAGAGTTTAACGCAACGGTTATCAGGAAGCTCAATGAGCTCACAGTGAGCTACCAGAAACTACAGGGAAGCTACAATGAACTAATTGCACACTGTATCAACATAAAAAAGGAGACAGAAACTCTCAACAAGGGCCAACAGGAAATGAAGAATACAATTTCTGAACTGAAGAACACAGAAGAAGGAATGAAAAGCAGGATTGATGAAGTAGAAGATCGATCAGCGAGCTAGAGGACAAAATAGAAGAAATCACCCAGAAGGAGCAACAAAGGGAAAAGAGGCTCAAAAATAATGAAGAGGGATTAAGAGAAATGCAAGACAATATGAAACATAATAATATCCATATAATAGGGATACCAGAAGGTGAAGAAGAAAAGCAAGGGATAGAAAACTTATTTGAAAAAGTAATGATGGAAAACATCCCTAATTTGATGAGAGAAAAAGTCACACAAATCCAGAAAACACACAGAGTTCCAATCAAGAGTAACCCAAAGAGGGTCACTTCAAGACATATTATAATTAAAATGGAAAAATACCAAGACAAAGAGAGAATCTTAAAAGCAGCAAGGGAGAAACAGGAAGTAACATACAAGAGAACCCCAATAAGTTTAGCAGCTGACTTCTCAATGGAAACACTCCAAGCCAGAGGAGAATGGCAAGAAATATTCCAAGTAATGAGAACCAGAGGCCTGCAACCAAGGCTACTTTACCCAGCAAGGCTCTCAATCAAGATAGAAGGCCAATTAATGAGCTTTCCAGTCAAAAGAAGTCTAAAAGAATACACCTCCACCAAACCAGCACTGCAAGAGAAGCTAAAGGGCCTGCTATAAGGAAAACAAGAAAGAGAGAGAGAGAGAGAGAGAGAGAGAGAGAGAGAGAGAGAGAGAGAGAGAGAGAGAGAGAGGAACACAGGTACAAAAATGTCAAAGGAATAAGTACCTATCAGTAATAACCTTAAATGTAAATGGATTAAATGCTCCAATCAAAAGACATAGAATAGCTGAAAAGATAAGAAAGCATGATCCACATGTATGTTGCCTATAAGAGACCCATGTCAGGACAAAAGACCTACACAGACTGAAAGTGAAGGGCTGGAAAGAAATTTTCCAAGCAAATGGACAGGGAAAAAAACTGGGATAGCAATATTCATATCAACAAAATAGACTTCAAAAAAAGGGCCATAAAAAGAGACCCAGAAGGTCACTTCATAATACTCAAGGGAAAAACCCACCAAGAAGAATTAAACATTGTAAATATGCACTCAACATAGGTGTACCCAAATACATAAAGAAAATCTTAGAGGACTTCAAGAAAGATATTGACAGCAACACAATTTTAGTAGGGGATTTTAACACCCCACCATCAAAAATGGACAGATCTTCCAAACAAAATATCAACAAAGATATTGTGGCATTGAACAATGTCCTAGAGGAAATGGACTTAACATACATACAGAGCCCTTCATCCCAAAGAAGCTAAATACACATTCTTTTCAAATGCACATGGAACATTTTCAAAGAGAGACCACATGATAGGACACAAAGCAAGCCTCAACAAATTCAAGAAAATTGAAATTATACCAAGCATTTTCTCTGACCACAAAGGACTGAAACTAGAAACCAACCCCAAGGGAAGAAACCCGAAACACTCAAATTTATGAAGATTGAACAGCATGCTATTAAATAATGAATGGGTCAAGAATGAAGTAAAGGAAGAAATCAAAAAGTTTCTGGAAACAAATAAAAATGAAGTCACAACAACCCAAAACTTATGGGACACAGCCAAGGCACTCCTGAGAGGGAAGTTTATAGTGATACAGGCCTACCTAAAAAAGATAGAAACATTTGAAACAAACAACCTAATGCTACATCTACAAGAACTTGAGTAACAACAACAAAGACATCCCAGAGCAAGCAGAAGGAAGAAAATAACCAAGATCAGAGCAGAATTAAATGACATAGAGACTAAAAGTACAATTCTAAGGATCAAGGAATCCAGGAGCTGGTTCTTTGAAAAGACAAACAAAATTGACAAGCCTTTAAGCAGGCTCATCAAGAAAAAAAGGGAAAGGATCCAAATAAGCACAATCAGTATTGAAAGAGGAGAGATTACAACTGACACCACAGAAATACAAGGGATTGTAAGAAATTACTATGAAGAACTATATGCCAGGAAATTTGAAAACCGAGGTGATATGGATAAATTTCTAGAAAAATATAATCTTCCAGAACTCAATAAAAAAGAAGCAGAAAGCCTGGACATACCAACAACAGCAGATGAAATTGAAGCAGTAATCAAAAAGCTTCCGATACACAAAAGCCCTGGACCAGATGGTTTCACAGGAGAATTCTACAAAGCATTTAAGGAAGAGATAACCCTTATCCTTCATAGACTATTCCAAAAACAAAAAACAAAAAACAAAAAAAAAAAAACCAAAATGATGTAAGACTCCCAAACGTTTTTATGAAGCCAGCATCATCCTGATCCCAAAACCAGAATAAGACACAACGAAGAAAGAAAACTTCAGACCAAAATCGCTGATGAACATAGATGCTAAAATCCTCAACAAAATGTTGGCAAACTGCATCCAATAATACATTAAAAAGATCATACACCATGACCAAATGGGGTTTATCCCAGGGATGCAAAGATGGTTCAATATTCACAAATCAGTAAATGTAATACATCACATACAAAAGCAAATACAAAGATCACATGATTATATCAATAGACGCAGAAAAAGCATTTGATAAGGTATAGGACCCATTTATGATAAAAAACACTCTGCAAAGTGAGAATAGAGGGAGCATTCCTCAACATAATAAAGGCCATATATGAGAGACCTACAGCCAACATCATACTCAACGCATAAAAACTAAAATCTTTGCCACTAAGATCAGGAACAAGACAAGGTTGTCCACTTTCACCACTTCTATTCAATATAGTATTGGAAGTTTTAGCCACAGCAATCAGACAAGAAAAGGAAATAAAAGGCATCCAAATCAGAAAGGAGGAAACAAAACTGTCATTGTTTGCAGATGACATGATAGTGCACATAGAAAATCCTATAGACTCCACCAAGAAACTGGTTGACTTAATAAATGAATTGGGAAAAACTGCAGGATATAAAGTCAATATCCAGAAATCAAAGGCATTTTTGTGTACCAACAATGAAACATCAGAAGCAGAAATCAAGAAAAAAAATCTCATTTGATATAGCCACAAGAAAAATAAAATACCTGGGAATAAATCTAACCAGGTAAGTTAAAGACCTGTATGCAGAAAACTATACAACACTGAAGAAAGAAATGAAGGAAGACATAAATAAATGGGAACATATACCATGTTCATGGATTGGAAGAATTAACATCATCAAAATGTCCACACTACCCAAAGCAATTTACACATTCAATGCAATACCTATTAAAGTACCAATGGCATGTTTCACAGACATAGAACAAACATTTCAAAAATATATATGGAACCAGAAACAACCCCAAATAGCTGCTGCAATTTTTAGAAAGATGAGCAAAATAGAAGGGATCACAATACCTCATACCAAACTGTATTACAAGGCCACTGTAATCAAAACAGCCTGGTACTGGCATAAAAACAGGCACATGGAACAAATGAAACAGAACAGAGAGCTCAGGAATAAGCCCAACTCTCTATGGCCAATTAATATTTGACAAAGGGGGCAGCAACATAAAATGGAATAAGAACAGTCTCTTCGACAAATGGAGTTGGGAGAACTGGACAGCTACGTGCAAAAAAATGAATCTTGAGCACCAGCTTACACCATACACAAAATAAATTCAATGTGGAAAAAAGACTTAAATATAAGCCATGCCACTATTAAAGTCCTAGAGGAGAACATAGGCAGGAAAATCTCATATATTTCACACAGAAACTTTTTTACTGATGCGTCCCCCAGAGCAAGGGACATAAAGGAAAGAATAAACAAATGGGATCTCATCAAAATAAAAAGCTTCTGCACAGCTAAAGAAAACAGTATTAAAATAAAAAGTGAACCATATGAGGTATCATATGAGAAAACATACTTGCCAATGATACCTCAGACAAGGGTTTAATCTCCAAAATACATAAAGAACTTACCCGACTCCATTCTAAGACAAGCAACCCAATTAAAAAATGAGCATAGGACTTGAACAGACACTTCTCCAAGGAGGACATACAGAGGATCCAGAGACACATGAAAAGATGCTCAATATCACTAGCTATCAGACAGATGCAAATTAAAACCACAGTAAGACACCACTTTACACCACTCAGAATGACCATCATAAACAAAGCAACAAACAACAAGTGTTGGAGAGGTTGTGGAGAAAAGGGAACCCTAGTGCACTGTTGGTGGGATTTCAGACTGGTACAACCACTGTGGAAAACAGTATGGAATTTCCTCAGAAAACTAAAAATGGAACTGCCTTTTGACCCAGCAATTCCACTGCTGGGATTATATCCTAAGAACCCTGAAACACCAATCTAAAAGAACCTATGCACCCCAGTGTTCATAATAGCACAATTTACAATAGCCAAATGCTTTAAGCAACCTAAGTCCCCATCAGTAAATGAATGGATCAAAAAACTATGGTATGTTTATGATGGAATACTCTGCAGCAGAAAGAAAGAAGGAGCTCCTACATTTTGCAACAGCATGGATGGAACTGGAAAGCATTATGCTAAGCAAAATAAGCCAGGTGGTGAAAGACAAATACCATATGATTTCACCTTTAAAAGGAACATAAAGAACAAAATGAAGAAACAAGAAAAATATAACCAAAGACACTGAAATAGAGGACAGGCTGACAGTGAACAGAGAAGAGAGAAGAGGGAATTTCAGGGGAGAATGGGAAGGGTTTACAGGAACAAGTATAAAGGGCACATAGATAAAAACTAGGGGCGGGTGGAAATGGGCGGGAGGTGGGAAGGGCTTGGTTGGTGGGTTGGGATGGGAGTAAAAGATAGAAAATTGTACTGCAACAACAATTAAACAATTAAAATTTTAAAAAAAATGAAAAAGAGCTTAGAAAATCATAGCCACTTGACCAAATAATTTTATGCCTTCAGAAGCTAAGAATAAAACATTAAAAATTTACAATTTATATTTTTAAAAATGAATTTTATCTTCCTAGAAGTTTTTTTTTAATTGTATTTTATCAATGTTTTGACTGTCAACTGAGTGGGAAATGAAGACTGGTCCTTCACCTTAATCCTAGAGAGTCTGAGAAACATCTGTTGAGAAGTCAGATGCAGGTTCCAAGTACCCACACACTCTGGATCTACAGGTTCCTCACCAGGTGAGGAGAAAAATAGCTTGTTGTCCAAGGAAGGTAAATCAGCTGCCCTCACTGACTGAGTGGTCTGCTTCCTACAGTTCCCCAATGGCTGTGAGCAGAGCTTACACCACCGTGGGGATTCTGCCCAGCTATGAGTTTAGGGATGTTAGGACACTTTTGAAAAAATTGTTGGATATCTGTCCTGATTGCACATTTTATTTTTTAAGTATATTTTATTGATTCTATTACAGTTGTCCCATTTTTTTCTCCTCTTTATCCCCCTCCACCTGGCAGCCCCATTCCCTCTAGCATTCCCCACCCCCTTAGTTAATGTCCATGGATTGTACAAATAAGTTCCTTGGCTTTTCCATTTCCGACACTATTCTTAACCTTCTCCGGTCTATTTTGTACCTACTAGTTATGCTTCTTATTCCCTGTTCCTTTTCCCACCTTCCCATCGCTACTGATAACCCTACATGTGATCTCCATTCTGTGATTCTGTTCCCATTCTAGTTGTTTGCTTAGTCTGTTTTTTTTTTTTTTTAGGTTCAGCTGTTGATAGTCATGAGTTTGTTCTCATTTTACCGTTCATAATTGTTATCTTCTTTTTCTTAGATAAGTCCCTTTTACATTTCATATAATAAGGGCTTGGTGATGAAGAACTCCTTTAACTTGACCTTATCTGGAAAGCACTTTATCTGCCCTTCCATTCTAAATGATAGCTTTGCTGGATAGAGTAATCTTGGATGTAGGTTCTTGCCTTTCATGACTTTGAATACTTCTTTCCAGCCCCTTCTTGCCTGCATGTTTTCTTTTGAGAAACAAGCTGATAGTCTTATGGGCACTTCTTTGTAGGTAACTCTCTTTTTTCCTCTTGCTGCTTTTATGATTATCTCTTTATCTTAAACCTTTGGAAATTTCATTATGATGTATCTTGGTGTGGCCCTTTTAAAGGAAAATATGCTTGCTGAAATAACTTTTGTTAACCACATAATTTCTTACCAAGTGCACGTGCCTGAATTGGCCTCATCTATAACTATACAAAGGAAAAAAGGTCTCAAAATACAGGTATTACTATGATGTCCTCAAAACACTGGTTCTGAATCGAATAAGCACCCCAGCATCACATAGCAGTTAACATTCCATGATGTGGTATCTCCAAGCCATACACCCAACAGCTTCAGAACAACACTGTTATCTTATTTTTGCTATTGACTGATGGTTTGCAATTTCTCTAACAGTCTACCTTTTAACATTTCTCTAGTTTGATTACAAATTATGCAATTATACATATTTTCATGCTTTCTATGGGTTTTATATTTATGTGTATGCATGTATATGCATATAAAACATTTCCTTAAAATTGGCTTGTCACTAGTGTTTCAATCTTTAGCATAAATAACTCACATTTTTTACATTTACTGAATTTTACTAATGTACTGAGTCAGTCATTAACTAAATATATGTTTAAATTAAATATTTAAATAGAAGTTAAATAGCCTTAGGAGGTCTGTTTTTCTTTAAACATAAAATATGTTTTGTTTAAAAAACCTGAATGTAGATATATTTTTCAGAATCTTTGATAAATTTGGAAGGAGCAGGACTTGCTGAAGCTGTGAAAAATTAGAAAATAGTATCACACAAAGGTTTCAAAGTTATGCATCAAGAATAAAGGTAAGATTATTAGTTTCTCTTAATATGCTGAAAAATATATTCTAAATTATACCCTTCTCAACTTTTATAATTAATTATATTATTAGAGGACCTCTTCTAATAATATAGAGGTTTTTGAAGGCCATTCAGATGTACTGTATCTGTCAACTTTTATTCTCATAATAAAACTGGCTAAGACAGGTGGAGCAAACATTTACAATTCTATATTTCAGAAATTTAAGAAAAATTGTCAGCCAGGGACCTCCCAGACAGGGAACTGCCCTAGGGAGCCACCAACACCTCCCCCAGGACTGCTGACCTGACCAGTGTTCTTTCTCAACTTCTGCAAAGTTTCCTTCTTCCTGACTTATCATTTTGCTAAATCACTGTTGTTGTTTTTGTCTTAACCTAGAACCTGAAATGTATTTCTCAGATTCAAAAATCTATCAGGAGTCCTGAATTTGTATTTAATTACTGTCCAGCCAAATTTGCTTTTGGATGTTTGTAAAGTTAGTGTCAAATTACTGCCATTTATATCTATACTCCGGCCTGAGAGGCTCTGAAGGGAAATTAAGCAACTGGTCTATGAAAATGTAAGACTCATGCTTCTATCCCATAGTTTATTGCTTTCTAGGAGGAAAGAGAGGTAAGAGAAGAGAAGCAGAAGAGGAGGAAAAAGAAAAAATGGGAGAGACATAGGAAAGCATAAAAAGGAGTCAGAAATGCTGTTTTAGTTTTACTGAATTAAAAATTGAGTCATTATAGAACAACTAAAATATAGCAGTTGTGTGTATGACAATTCTGACTCTTTATCTTTAATTACACACACACACACACACACACACACACACACACACATACACACACATAGCTCATCCAGATGAAGAGCGCTCTTTTCCCAATCTACAAAAAATTTTCCCTGATATAAAATACTGATAAGTTAGGGGTAGAATTATAATTCCATTCTGTGATTTCAAATCTTCCCGCTACCTTGCGCTGAGTTTTTCTACCTTAGTCATATGTACATACACTATATTGTCCTTTAGTGACTAATTTTTTTTATACCCTTCTTGCAAAAAATTATGCATTATCACAGGACAACACCCTCTTGGCTGTAAAAAAACAGGCCATATATGGGTCTCTGGCTATGTACCATCAGGTTGAATAGACATTTAGAAGTATATACCACCCATATATGATTATATGACTTCAATGCAAAGACCCCCAAATTTTGTAGAGAAACACTAAAAATACACTGGTACCCTCAAAGGAGAGTTCAAATAAACAACACTCAACTAAATTATTCAGGACTTTGTTATTTTCTGCATACAGAGCATGATACCAGGCTCTAAATATGTTCTTGTGCTTTTTAAGTTAAAACAACATAAATATATCCCCAGTTTTTTCACTTTCAAGAGTTTAGACACATATGCAAACAAACACTAAATTTATGGATATTCTCAAGAGCAAAGTGTCTAGTATGTGTGGCATGTTCCTGCTTAAATGATTCAGGGTGTTTGTTTTTGCTGGTGGTGATATATTCTATTTCCTATGTAAAGTTCTGAATCAAACCACTGTACTAGGGGTCACTTTGGGAAAAATGGGGAGAGCAGGCAGCAGCATTTTGAACAGGGAGGTGTCTGACACCTGTGAGAGTGAGGCAGCCTCACGTGGGGAGAGCTGTCCTGCCACGGAGAGCAGAGGTTACCTGGGTTAACCTGGGTACAAAACCCACTGTGATGTCCACAGCATGTACTGAGGATTTGTAAGATAGAGGCTAGATCGGCACAATAAAGTGGGCTTATGCAGGGAGCACCTGCCCACTAAGGAACCTGCAAGTGCTCTTCCTAGCAAGTTTGTCTCTGGCAGGCTTAACTTGGCATTGGGGACATTTCAGCAGAAGGATTGATATCAGCTGACCACAGGCACCCTAGTTCAACTTTTCAAATGAGGTCAGAATCCAGGGTTGGGCTCCTGCCCAGTGGGGGATGGTCAGAAGGCAAGAGTTCATGCTGCCTGTGCCAACCGCATAACGGGGAGAATAAGAGAGATAGTGTACCTGGGTGTTCACAAGGGATGTGCCAGTACAACAGACTCTAGATTTGGAGCAAAAGGATTAGAAATGCATCCCAGGTACAGAATGATACTGCAGCTGATGATGTGGACCCTGACTACCCTAATGGGGATCATCTGTACAAACTAACAGGGTTGACCCTGTGGATGGAGAACATTTGTGGCAGGTGGGAGGCTCTGCAGAAGGTAGAAGCTGGTACTGGCCAGCAATGGGCAGTGAGGAGGGGGTCTCAATGGAAGAAACTGCAAACAGGTGTTAAAAGAATGAAATTGGGGTTTATCGTGGTGGTTGCAGCATCTGCTACCAGGGGTTGCCAGAAGGATTAAATATTAGTTTCAATGGGTTGCTTAGAATAGTGCCTCTTCCTACAATAGTTAATTAGCCACATTAATGTTCTTAAATAAATGCAGTCAGAGGAATGACAATTTATTAAATGAGAACACAGGTTTGCACTAAGATAGAAACCCAAGTCCAAGCTGATTTGTTTTATAATAATCTACCTTTTCAAGGATGATGGGAAACTGGATTTTAGGAAGGTGATTGAACAAGAATTATGTAGTGGAGTTGGAACAAAAAGTCCCATGATAACTTGGAAAATACCAAATGACCACAAGGTGGCACCCCAGTGCTTTGCAAAGGTTTCCCCGCTTGCCTTCATACAAGTTGTCTTTGCTGTTCCTCCATCACCTGTAATAAGAAAAAGCTATAAAGCATTCTTCACCCCCAAAAGGGAACAACAAACCTGACAGTTAAGTTTCTCTTGGTAACGAATCCTGAATATGATACACCCATGGATTTCTAATTGATGTGAGGCTAAGGTAGGGAACAAGAATAGTTGGATAATAGCCCTATAAAATGTGCTACAATTTCAAAGACAATGCTCTCTAGAAGGGTGTGTACTGAATCTCTGCACTGGCAATATATTTGGAGAAATACAGCAAATGATTGGCAGAAATTCAAATCAGAAGTACGAGGCTTTCTTGTGTGGAAGCAGAGTAGTCCCTGCTGGAGAAGCAGTTCTGAGAGACAGTGTCTATGACCTGAGGGGGAGGGGCACAGACAGTCTCCAATGCCTCATACATCAAGTCACATGTGCACAGAGGGCAGTCCCAATGAGCTCACTGCATTGTTAACACCTGCCCTTCATTGGGCAGCAAAGGCTTCAAATAACGTGGCTGAGATAAACAAAGATGCAGCCAATATGGAAATTCTGTGCTGATGGACAAAAAGCTTCACATGGCTTAGTTTATTTTTTCAGCTTTCACGGTTTAGGAGCAACCCAAAATAAAACATTAGAGTAAGGACATGAACATTCACTGTTTATTGTTAGAAATTTGACTGGATTAGTTTAATGCTGCTCTGTTGGGAGAAGGGCACTCTATAAAAGGAGGAAAATAACCACATGATTTCCAGGTGGTCATGCAGGATGAAGAACTAGGTATTGTCTTTGTCACTGACATCATTGGCTCCATAAACATATTGAGTTCCCGGTTCTGCTCTTATAAAAAGTAGGCCAAGGAATAGACAATGCCAAGTAGGGAGGCATGATATTACAAAAAAAAAAAAGCTGAGAAAGAGGGACTAGAGCAGGGAAGATGAGTTTCCCTTAATGTGGACTCAGGAAAAACATTTCACCAGAGGTGACATTTTAGCACAGGCCTGAATGAGGTGACAGTGAGATACACAGATAACAGCTTTAATCAAATGATAACAATAAGAAACATATATGTAGCTCACAGTTAAATGCCCTGTTTGTAGGAGATAAGGTTATTTAGTATGAAGTCTAGTTTTCACAATGAGAGGTCATTTGCTTGTGGCCAGCCATGGGGGTGTCATACCTCTGCCCTTTCTCTCCCTCTGGCCAGTTGGGTGGTGCTTCCTTTGGCTCACTTGCTCCCTGGGCTCTGGAGTGTGGAGAAGGACAGCCTCACCCCATAGACGCATGTGATCCACTTGAAGTCATACCCACAGCAAGTCCTTCCTTCCTCTCCCCCTTGTCTCAGATTCTTCTAATATTTTCTCAATATACAGTACTGAAAGTACAATGTCCACATTTTTCATTCATTCATCCATTTACCCAACAGGCATTCATTAGGTTCTAATTCTACCCTAGGTTCTCTGCTAGACATCTTTGATTTAAAGATGAACAGTGTGGAGGCTCCTCAAAAAATTAAGAATAGAGTTACCATATGACCCAGAAACACTTATTCTGGGTATCTACCTTCAACATTTGGAAATATTTATTTGCAAAGATATATCTATGCTTATGTTCATTGCAGCACTTTTCACGGTGGCCAAGACATGTATACAACTGAAATGTCCCTCAATAGATGATTGAATAAAGAAGATATGGTACATATATACAATGGAATATTACTCTGCCATAAGATGAAATACTGCCATTTGCTACAACATGGATATATCTTGAGAAAATCATGCTAACTGAAATAAGTCAGACATAAAAAATTAAAAGCTGTATGATTTCATTCACACATGGGATATAAAACTGAAAGCAACAAATGAACAAACAAGAAAAACAAACACACAAAAACTCATAAACACAGATAACTACATGGTGGTTACCAGAGGGAAGAGGTGGGAGGCTGTAAAGGGTAAAGGGGGTCAAATATATGGTGACAGAAGATTTGACTTTATTTGGTAAACACAATGCAATATACAGATCATGGATCATTGAGTTATACACTTGAAACTACAGAATTTTATTAACCAATGTCACCTCAATAGGTCCCATGATAAGTATACAAAGAGGGTAGTCTAATGGGGGAGACAAAAAAATAATTACACTGGAATATGTTAGTTACTATTCCAGTTGTTCACAACATGATGTGAGCAGATAGGAAAGGGGTACCTAAGGAATTTGAAATGGCCTCTGCAGGATCCTCCCCTGTAAAATTGGTAACCTGTTATATTAAACTGAGATCGTATAGATCTCAGTTTAGTGTACTTTAGTGTACTTTAGTGTAGTAGTAATATAGAGCACTAAGATGTAAGTGATATCAATATTCACAGGATTCTATTGGGAGACATCAAATGCATTTATGTTATTCTCTGAATACATCTGAGCCCTGCTGTGTCAAGTGTGGAAACTTCTTGAAGGAAGAAACCACTCTAAGATTTTCTATAACTTTGCTTTATCCATTATACAAATTCAGAAAATATTTTTGGAATCTTTTGTTAAGTTTAATCAAGTTCCTGATGATAGCACAGCACCATGGTGGCAACACCCCAGGATGCCAATTGTTGAATGGAAACACATAAAAAATGACCTCTAATACCTTCCAGACACAAAGGCATATTTCAACTGGCCTTGTTTGACGTTTATTTCTAATATCATGTAGGCAATTAGCTCAGAATGGCAGAATCACCTGTGTCCCAACCATGAGGTCTGCAGTCAAAACAAACATGAACTATGAAAGTAAGTTTTCCAACTCCCTCTCCTTCCTTTCAGTCATACCCATACCAGCTTGGCACAAGTTTCCTCTGAGGATGGGCTGTGCATAGAATGCCAGGGGCCACCAATTCTGACTGTGCATTGGAAAGGAAAGCAAGTGTCAGCAATGAGGATCCTCCTAGGAAAACATTTGCCTCAAATACCAACCTCTCTTTTCCTACTAACAGATTTTTCCACACAGAGTGCAAAGGCCACAGTATATGTTTGCAGGCCAATAGCAGAGATGGGATAGTCACAAGATAAATGACTAGATTATGCAGAGAAAGAGTCAAGCAGAAACCAAACATGTAGGAAAGAACTCACCATCAGTCTGTGACATGCCTGTGCATAATGGAGCCAAATACTTCAGCTCAGCCCCCAGAGAGGCATTATTATTTTACGTAGTTAAAAAAAGATTGCATTGGGTGAACTGAGGATGAGTCCTACTTAGGGGAAAGAATGTAACTAAAGATTGCAGTAGCTGTTTTGTCTTTAAAAAAGCAAAATAATAAAGCTAATATTTGATCAAAAGAATAAGAGCAAGTTTACAAATGAAGAATTTCAGGAATAAATGAGTCAAATAGTGATGAAAACATTGTAGCAACCCATGAGTGAACATATTTAGGATATTATCCATCAACTTAGCAGAGATTGGTAATGTAAAGATTAGAGTGAAAACAGAAAGCAACCCCATCCTCAAATGAGATCAGGCCATGAAAATTAATGGGGTTTAAGGAGGTAATGACAAAGGAAAAATATTTCTATATATCCTGCTAAACTTTGGACCTATTTCTCATATCACTTTGCAACAATGAAAACAGAGTGTGTGTTTAGAGCAATTAATATGAAGGAGAAGCATTTTTTTTCATATCTGAAACAAAGTTTTCTTTTTTAAGAAGCATACTTTCACATGTAATTGGAAATCTACTTTTCTGGAGAGGGTAAGAGAAAAAATAATGATTAAAACACTTAAAACATGCCATCATAAAAGATAAGGGTTCCTTTTTTGTATACTACTGTGTAGTATTCCATTGTGTAAATGTGCCACAGATTTTTCATCCACTTCCCTACTGATGGGCAGGCACTTAGGCTATTTCCTAATCTTGGCTATTGTAAAAAATGCTGCTATGAACATAAGGATGTATATATTTTTTCATATTGTTTTTTTGAGATTCTTAGGAGACTATTATGCCAAGTGAAATAAGCCAGTGAGTGAAAGACAAATACCATATGATCTCACTTATATGAGTACTCTAATGAACAAAATAAACTAATAAACAGAATAGAAACAGAAGCATATACACATGAAACAGATTGACAGCTGTCGGAAGGAAGGGGCAGGGAACTGGATGAGAGAGGGTGAAAGGATTAGCCAAAGAATATATATGCAAGATCTGTGGGCAGGGACAAAGATATGTGTTATAGAAAGATCAAGTAAGTCATAGATTGGCCTGTAAAGAAAGAATTAAGAAAGTGAAGAAAAGGAAAGTGTAGGATTATGAAGGAGAAGGGTAAGAAGGAATAACGGAAAAAGATAGACACCATATTCATGTATGGCATGGAAAGAAAGAACATTAGAGTAAATAACTAAAGAAGGGAAGTGGATGTGGAAAAGAAATAAGAGGAATAATAAGCATCTAAGTCTTTTTGAAACACTGCAAATTCTAGACCTAGGAACTACCAGGTTCTGAGAACAATAGAGTAATTAACTCCCTGCTCAAACTCATTGCAGCTTGCAGAAACAGCAGGGACACAGCAGTGTCTTTCCAAGCAGACACTTATTGGGTGCTCCATAGGTCCCTCCACTCACTGGGGAATCAGCAAAGAATGTTAGAGCTCATTGGCTCGAGGCTTTCAGCCTCAAGTCCACAAGAAATCAAGAATGATAATGGCCCAGGATATATTGCATAAGACACTCCAGCTTTCTTAGAAAAATGAGGAATTCGGCAAAAAACAGGTATCCCCTATAATTCTACAGGTCAAGCAATTGTTGAAAGGGCTAATCAGACCTTTAAAACATTATTAAACAAAAAAAGTGGCGGGAGTCAGGAAACATCCCCCAGGAATTTAACCATGCTAGCAATATATACATACAATTTTTTGAATTGTGATGATAATATGAAGTCACCCATAGACAAACACTTTCTGCAAAACAGTCCTGCAGGCCCATACTTTTTGGTCTTATACAAAGATCTGTTAGGGGAAGAAAGATGGGAAGGCCCAGTTGAACTATTAACTTGGGGAAGAGGGTACGCTTGTGTTTACTCTCCATAAGGACCTTTGGAGATGTTGGCAAAGAGGGTGAAGCCATATCATAGAAAAGCCTTCTCTGGTCTTGACCCACCTCTGTTCCATTGGACTCCCCTGATCCAGACTTCCCTAAACTGCATGTCACACTTTGAAGTGGAATTCCAGTCAACATTCATCATCGCCTATAGGGTGTGTTCTCTACCAGTCTCAAGGGACAGATTGATCAGCTCAGCGACATCAAACACCTCACTGAATAGAAGATGTTTCAGACCCTCCATGATAATCTACAATGGCTGAACCCTAAGAACTGGTTTGATGGGCAGAATTTATGAGTTTGGGTCATGGCAGCCCTTGGGTGCTTCCTTGTCTTTCTCTTTATCTGTGCTTTACGTTGTATATGGATGTAGTTTTCTCAAGATTGCATTCAGGAATAGCAAATAGTAGGTTTCACAGGCTTAGCAATTACAATTGCATTCACAAACAAAAAAAGGAGGAGATGTTGGGAGCTGCCTTGCCTAGTTTCAGAAGCTGTAACCCCCCATTGCTAAGGCTGAGTAAGAGACCTTGGGACCATAAGCCACTAAGGTGAAAAAGCTTATCTTCTTGGCAGGGGTGCTGTCTCTGTCCCCTTTTACTTTATCCTGCTTGGCTTCAGGTGGATGACTGGTTAGCCAATGGTGGGTAAGATTCCTCCAGGGAGGGACGACCTAAGACAGGTGTGGTCATGAAGTGGCCCTCAGAGAAGGACTTGGCGGTTTTAGAAAAAGGGGGTGATGGACCCTGGCCCCTTGGATTTGACATAGCCTGAGTCCTCATTCTGTCTGTAAGAAGTCTGCTAATCTCTTGGCTGCCTTACTTCCCCTGCCTGACTTAAGCCTGAAACAATGCTGGAAGACTGTGCAGTCCTGGGCAGGAATGGGTGGTTTCCCAGGGCAATCAGGCCTAAGAAAGAGTGCATAAAATCCTGTGAAACCTGCTTTGCTAAAAATGTCCTCAATTTTCTGATAAGGGTCCAAGCATAAAATGAGTTTGTTTCCCAAAGTTTTATGGCCCTTTAGCTAACTGATCCTGACTCAGAATAAGCCCTCATAGTTCTTTGAATGTTAAACTATTGTTTGATCATTACTGTCTGACAATGATGAATTAGGACCTTCCTTGAGGTAATGCTCCCAGAAAAGCAATAAAAGCCTGTCCAGGCAAGTGTCAGGGAACTCTCTCACTCAGAGAGTGGTCATGCCACCCCTTTTTCTACATAGAACTTCTGCAGTCTGTGTGAATTTATTGATAGCATCCACAACACCTTGGACGCCACTGGTCAGAGTGCACATCAGGTATGGGGATTGCCTGGAATGGGGTTGGGTGGAGGTGGGCAAAGGGGGAAAAAGTGGGGACAATTGAAATAGCATAAACAATAAAATACAATAAAAATGCTTAAAGAAATCATTGGATTTCTTTCCTAGTTAATTATCAAAGGAAGTAATTCTTTTTTATGTTTCATAATTAAGAGTTCATATATATCATTTTAGATTTTTAAATGACATTTAACTGATATTTAAATTGTGATGTATTTACTGTGATTATTTTAGTAATTACTATGGGACAAAGCTGGTTATTTTGAAATACAATTTTTTTTAGGTTTTATTTATTTATTTTCAGAGAGGGAAGGGAGGGAGAAAGAGAGAGAGAAACATCAATGTGCAGTTGCTGGAGGTCATGGCCTGCAACCCAGGCATGTACCCTGACTGGGAATCAAACCTGCAACACTTTGGTTCACAGCCCATGCTCAATCCACTGAGCTATGTCAGCCAGGGCGTAAAATACAATTTTTTGATTTACAAAATAAATTTAAGGTAACACCAAGAACTTTAATGCTACCACACTAAATCTTTTCTCCTAGAAAAGATTATGCATATAAATTATTTCAACTACATGAGGTTTCCCTCCTCTATTTATAATCATAAAACATTTAAGAAAATTTTAATGGACAGTGATACCTGATAAGTGATAATGGCAAACTGATTTGTTTAAATATTTATTGTGTCATTCAGGCCTATGATAAAAATTAATTTGCATATAAGTAATTTGGCTTGTATTTATATGTTTCTTGCTGCAATGTCCTCAAACTGAAAACTATCTTATCTGTAATATTTTATCAAAATTAAATGTTTGTATATAATTTATGTTACATTTTTGTTATAGAATATTTTAAAAAATTATATATGAAGTCATCTTTTAAACCTAGTTTTGTTACTTTATTTGTCAGAGATCTTAACTTATTCAACAAAGACTGAGCCAATATTAAGTGTGAGACATGGTGATACTGAGTACACTAAGGCCAGGTAGCTTAGCTGGTTAGAAGGTTGTTCTGTTACGCTAAGGTTGTGGGTTCTATTCCCAGTCTGGACACATACAAAAATCAACCAATGAATGCATAAATAAGTGGAACAACAGATTGATGTTTTTCTCTCTCTCAAATCAATTTTTAAAAAATAAATAATAAATAAAGACCAGATAATAGGCTTGAAATCCAGAGCTTGGTACTTAGATCTGCAGAAATCAATGTTTATAAAATAGTGTGGTGTGTGGACAACAGTTGTTAGAGAGAACACATCCTTGTGCAGGGAGGTCTAGAGAGAGTTCCTAAAGGAGATGACCTCAGTTTTCCTTCTAATGGGATGGGAAAAATTTCACTCAGCAAAAAGAGAAAAGTATGGCATTTAAGGGACATAACAAGGATGGTGTTCCCAGTTAGCAGAAGGCAATGTCACCAAGAACACTGAGGCAGAGAGACATAGAGTTCAGGAAGCAGAGGTCTACATGTCATGCTCAGGAGCTGGGGTGATCTTGCAGGTGATGGAAGATGATCAAAAGTTTTTGAGCAGAGGAATGATGTGTTATCTCTATGCTTTAGAGCAGGGGAGGGCAAACTTTTATACAAAGGGCCGGATAGTAAATATTTTAGATCCCATGTATCCCCTGGTTTCTGCTGCAAATGCTCATGTCCACTGTTAAAGCACAAAGATACTCACAGACAATAAGCAAGCAAAGGATGGTGGCTTGTTCCAGTAAAACTATTTATTACCCTGGCCAGGTGGCTCAGTTGGTTAAACTGTTGTTCTGTACACCAAAAGGTTGAGGGTTCAATTTTCAGTCAGGGTGCATACCTGGGTTGAATATTCAATCCCTGGTTGGGGTGTGTATGGGAGGCAGCCTTTCAATGTTTCTCTCTCACACTGATGTTTCTCTCTCTCTCCACTCTCTAATGTCAATGAACATATCCTTAGGTGAGAATTAAAAAAAAAAAACTTTATTCATTGATAGTGAAATCTGAACTTCATATTGTTTTCATGGGTCACAAAATATTACTCTTCTTTGAGTTTTTCAAAGCCATTTGAAAATGTGAAATTCATTTTTTCCCATGGGTTCTACAAAAGTAGACAGAAGGTCAGATTTGGTTTCCAAGTGGTAGTTTTCTCACCTGGTTTAGATACATCACTCTGGCCAGATCTGTGGAGTGTGGATTTGCATGAGATGAGACTGGGGTCATGGTGATTTATCAAGAAGCATTTTCAGGCACTTGGTATAAGAATTACATGAGTCTGAATGAGGTTATTGGTAGTAGAGGTTAAACAGAAGGCAAAAAATAATAAAATAAAATAAAATAAAATAAAAACCCAAGAATGTTTGGGCAATAAGTCCGTCGAATTTGGTGATTAAGAGATAAACAAAGGAGGAATTGCAAAAAATATATAGGTTTCTGGAGTGAACTAGGTAGATGGTAGTATCACCAAATAAAAGTGATAATTAGAAGAAGCCACTTCAGGGCTAAAAATGAGAGAATTCTGAAACCTATAGGGACCTGGATATCAAGCTTATTCCACTGGACTAACCACACTCTTGTTTTACTTGAGAAAGCTTTGATTTTAAATTTACAAATGCACTTCACTATCTTGGACAATCTGCATTATTTCAAAATTTTATTTCAGAGAAACTAGCTCTTAAAATGGTTCATTTTTCCTATTGAAGCTTATACTCATTTTATCAAATCTGTAGCCTCTTGTTTTCTATCTTTTTATTTACTTTACATTATATTATTTCAGCTTTCATCCTGCTTCTTTAAGTGATAGAAAGAACCTACCAATCTCTCCCTTTCTGCTCTTTGATCCATAAGAGTTTTGCAATTGCTTGACACAAATCAAATCCCAGGGCAGAGTGGAGGAAGGAAGCTAGGGCAACTGCAAAGCAAAGAAAATCACTGGAAGAAAAAAATGCTGTAAACCCAGAATTCCTTTCTTCTGTACTCCCCAAATGTATGATTCGGGATTATGCAAGGGAGATTGGACCAGTAAATATTTACCTGTAGTTACCAGTGAGCAGCTTGGAGAGAAACTACAGACATAACCATAAGGAACTTATTTCTGCTTCTGGAATTTGGTCAGGTTGGCTTCACTGTGACCCTTGCTCTGACAAGTCAGTTTCTCCACAAGAGGATCAGAAAACAACAAAGCTATTAAGGTCAATGAGTGTAGTGTTGCTTAAATTAACTAGAAGCAGAGCTTAAAACATATGGTGTTCTTTGCTGGGCCAGACTCTTAACTTTGGAAAACATGTAGTTTCAGCCCAGGTTCTCCTGAGAATTTAGAACCAAGTGTCAGAGGGCCATCCATAATGAGACTGTCAGGAGACGAGAGGCATGCTTTCAAATCATTGTGTCACCAAAACAAACAAGCAAACAAACAAACAAAACCCAACTTCTGAAAGAGCAAAATATGGGTCAACAAAATATAGTAAGTGATGTGACTACAAAGCCACATTAACTGCCAACAACAGGACAAAGGGCAATTGTATTCCACAGTGATTGCACAGACCTGTTTAAGGTGACAGCACATTTGTGTTGAACCCAAATATCCTGAGTTGTCCTTGAATTTTACACTGAGGCAAAGTAAAGAGAATTGTGACTTAGGTGTCACAACTACATAGCTGATTTTGTTGGTCCATTCCATTGTAAACTAATAGGATACCTAAGAATTCTTAGCTGAGCAAACTCTCATGTCAGTCCAAGGAACATGTGTGATGTTTATGTAATGTAATTATTAGGAGGAAAGAGTGGGTGTTTTGGGAAGAATTTCTGAGTTTTCCCAACCCTGCTCTTGGAAGGGTTACCTGTGCTAAAGATCTCTGCTCAGTTTTCATGAAAATTGTTATTTTCTATTTTGGAGATATGCCTAAAACATTGGACTCATAGTTTAATTCCTCCTTGTTCTTATGTGTTGGACACCCAAAAACATCTGAATTTTTTTCAGGTAACTTAGCCTTTATTTATATATTTTTAATGTTATTAAATTTATTGATGACACTGGTCAATAAGATTATATAGGTTTTAAATGTACACTTCTATGATACATCATCTGTATATCCTGTTGTGTGTTCATTTAAAATCAAGTATTCTTTTTTCACCACATATTTGACCCCCTTTAACCTTTAATACTTCCCCCACTTTACTTCCCTCTGGTAACCACCATCTTGTTGTCTGTGTCCATGAGTTTTTGTTTGCTTGTTTATTTGATTGAAGTGTTTTTTGATAGATAAAGAAAATGTGGTACCTTCATTCAATGGAATACTACTCAGTCTTAAGAAAAGATGAAATAGTGCCATTTGTAACAGCATGGATGGATCTTATCCAACATCATATCCACAATATGATCTCACCATATGTGGGATATAAAACTGAAAGCAACAAATGAACAAACAAGATAAGCAAAGAAACAAAAATCTGATTTTATCTTACTCTCTGTAATTTCACACAGAGGAAAAAAGTGCTGGGGCCAGAATGTGGGATTTTCTATGGCCTTTGATAGTTAGGTTTTGTATTTTATTGTCACTACTTATAGAGGGACTCTGTTTTAGACAGAGTTACACACATATAACATTCATCTCCGTGAAAGCACATCATTCACACTTTAAAGGGTTAGTGGAGATTAAGACATTTAACCAAACAGAAATCATTTTTGAGTGCTGTTGACAAGATTTAAATCTGGATATACAGGGCTCCAAATCTGCATTCTAGCTACTCCATCAAGTGTCAGTCAAATCAGTTTTCCAGTAAGTATTATAGTCCAGTTAATTCTGAGCACAAAACTACAGATCAGGTAAATCACATGCAAAGAGTGCCCTTCTCCTAATGCCTAAAGAGACAAGACATACAGTTAATTGCATGTTCCAGATATTTTAAACTGTTCATAAACATGTTCCAAAAATTTATTAACTAGAGATGTCTTGATTTGGTGGAAAAAATAATCATTGGGGAATTAGCGTTTTTACCAGTGTTTTTCTTTCCTTTTTTTTAGAGTTATCAGTATGCATTGTGTCCTAGAAGCTTTCCAATGGCAACAACTTCCTACTTACAGCTCTGTGAGTTACCCAGCTCATGTATTTAAATGTGTACATTGTTAATTTTGTTTGTATCTGGGGAGGTTATGTACACAGTTAGTTTTAATTCCCATACCCTAGCTTGTCCATGATATAAAATGTAACCAGAGGGGATCTCTCTCTCTCTCTCTTCTCCCCCTCCCCTTCTTTCTCTGTCTCTGTCTCCATCCCCCAGAGCAACCGTGTTCTAATAAAACTCAAGGTTAATAAAAGTATTACATGAAGACCAATTTTCTTTTTTTTTATAGTTTCTTTTTTTTTTAAAGATTTTATTTATTTATTTTTAGAGAGGGAAGGGAGGGAGAGAGAGAGAAACATCAATGTGCGGTTGCTGGGGGTTATGGCCTGCAACCCAGGCATGTACCCTGGCTGGGAATCGAACCTGGGACACTTTGGTTCCCAGCCCGCGCTCCATCCACAGAGCTACGCCAGCCAGGGCTGAAGACCGATTTTCTAAACAGAGATGGTTCATTCATATTGAAATATTAACTTGATAGATATCTTGAGTTTAAATGTCATTTAATGAAATAAATCAGTTTTATTTGAAGATTTAGATCTAGGATCAATAGTTTGGAATCACTTAAGTTAAAAAAAATCTCAGGGATGTGAACATGAAAATGTCTCCTTGCTTATATTAGCTAAAAGCATATTTGGTTTTAACTATAGTAACGATCATGGCAGGCAGGAGAAATAATGTTTTGTGCTATAACAGAAAATTTATTCTCTATGAAAATAGTCAGGGTGATTGTTGTTTGCACATTTTTAAGAAAAAGTAGAATGCTTCATGCATTTACTACTCAATGTTTTTTCTATTCCTCACCTGAAGATACGCTTATTGATTTTAGAAAGAAGGGAAAAGAGAGAGAGAGGGAGAGGGAGAGAGAAATTAAGAAAGAGACATCATGTGATTGACTCCTATACATTAACTGACTAGAGATTGAACCTGCAACTTAGGTATGTGCCCTCAGCAGGAATTTAACCCAGAACATTATGGTGTACCACCCAACCAACTGAGCCACCAGGCAAGGACTTTCCTCAATATTATTAATACAAAATATAAATATTCTGAATATTGAAATTTTAACAAATTATGTTCATTTTTATGTATATATGGATTTCAAGATATTCTGTTTATAGAATAAATTCCTAAAAATCTTTCTAATTAGGATCAAAGAGAATAACTTTTTTGTCTTATGATGGATAATTTAATAATTTAGATTTTTAGTATATCACTAGATGAAACATGATTATATTGGTGAAAATATCCTTTGTCTAATTTATTGTACATTGCACTGTGATACTTACCATCCATGACTGGAAGTTATTGAGAGTAACAATTTCAGAGATATTTTTGCTTTATAGGTTTTGGGTTGATTGACAGATGATACTGAAAGGCTGGGAAATTAGAAGCCTAATATACAAACTGAATAAGGACTGGGGCTTATATATGGATATAAAGGAAGTTAAGAAGAAAATGTTGAGATCTGTAAGAAATTATAATGGTGTATGGTGTAAATTGGTGGTCTAGTTTCATTTTTTTTGTATGTATGAATCCAGTTTTCCCAACACCATTATTTAAAAAGGCTACTTATACTCCATTGTATCCTGGTGCTTCGTCATATATTAATTGACCATAGAGACATGGGTTTATTTCTGGGCTATCTATTATGTTCCATTGATATATGTGTATGTTTTATGCCAGTAGCAGACTGTTTTGATTACATTGGCCTTGTAATACAGCTTTATATCATGTATTGTAATCCCTCCTATTTATTCTTCCTTCTCATAATTGCTGTGGCCACTCAGGGTCTTTTTGGTTCCATATAAGTTTTTGAAGTATTTGTTCTAGATCTCTGAAGTATGCCATGGGTACCTAATAGGAAATGCATTGAATCTATAGATTGCTTTGGGTAGTATGGACATTTTGATGATGTTAATACTTCCAATCTCTGAATAGGGTATATGCTTCCATTTATTTGCAACAAACTCAGTTTCTTTCTTCAGTGTCTTGTAGTTTTCTGAGTACAAGTCCTTTAGCTCCTAGATTAAATTTATTCCTAGGTACTTCAGTTTTTTGTTGCTAGAGTAGGGGGAATTTTTATCTTAGTCTCTTTTTTTCTTTTAATTGTTGTTCAACTACAGTTTTCTGCCTTTTACTCCCATACCAGCTCACCCCACAGCCCTCCCCACCTCCTTCCCATTTCCACCCTCCCTTGTTTTTGTCCATGTGTCCTTTATACTTGTTCCTGAAAAACCTTCCCCTTTTCCCTCTATAAATCCCACCCCTATCCCTTCTGGTCACTGTCAGCCTGTTCTCAATTTCAGGGTCTTTGGTTATATTTTGCATATTTGTTTGTTTTGTTGATTAGGTTCCTGTTAAAGGTGAGATCATATGGTATTTGTCTTTCACCACCTGGCTTATTTTGCTTAGCAAAATGCTTTCCAGTTCCATCCATGCTGTTGCAAAATGTAGGAGCTCCTTCTTTCTTTCTGCTGCAGAGTATTCCATCATAAATATACCACAGTTTTTTGATCCATTCATTTACTGATGGGGACTTAGGTTGCTTAAAGCATTTGGCTATTGTAAATTGTGCTGTTATGAACACTGGGGTGCATAGGTTCTTTTAGATTGGTGTTTCAGGGTTCTTAGGATATAATCCCAGCAGTGGAATTGCTGGGTCAAAAGGCAGTTCCATTTTTAGTTTTCTGAGGAAATTCCATACTGTTTTCCACAGTGGTTATACCAGTCTGAAATCCCACCAACAGTGCACTAGGGTTCCCTTTTCTCCACAGCCTCTCTAACACTTGCTGTTTGTTGCTTTGTTTATGATGGCCATTCAGACTGGTGTAAAGTGGTGTCTTACTGTGGTTTTAATTTGCATCTGTCTGATAGCTAGTGATATTGAGCATCTTTTCATGTGTCTCTGGATCCTCTGTATGTCCTCCTTGGAGAAGTGTCTGTTCAAGTTCTTTGCCCATTTTTTAATTGGGTTGCTTGTCTTCTTAGAGTGGAGTCATGTAAGTTCCTTACATGTTTTGGAGATTAAACCCTTGTCTGAGGTATCGTTGTCAAATATGTTTTCCCATATGGTCAGTTCTCTTTTTATTTCAATACTGTTTTCTTTAGCCATACAGAAGCTTTTTATTTTGATGAGATCCCGTTTGTTTATTATTTTCTTTGTGCCCCTTACTCTAGGGGACATATCAGTGAACAAGTTGCTGCATAAAATATCTGAGATTTTCCTGCCTATGCTCTCCTCTAGGACTTTAATGGTGTCATGACTTATATTTAAATATTTTATCCACCTTGAATTTATTTTTGTGTACAGTGAAAGTTGGTGGTCCAGTTCCATTTTTTTGCATGTAGCTGTCCAGATGTCCTAATACCATTTGTTGAAGAGGCTATTTTTATTCCATTTTATGTTGATGCCCTCTTTGTCAAATATTAATTCACTGTAGAGACTCAGGTTTGTTTCTGGGCTCTCTGTTCTGTTCCATTGGTTTGTGTACCTTTTTTGAAGCTAGTACCAAGCTGTTTTGATTACAGTGGCCTTGTAATACAGTTTGGTATGAGGTATTGTGATCCCTCCTACTTTGTTCATCTTTCTCAAAATTACAGCAGCCATTTGGGGTCGTTTATGGTTCCATATAAATTTTTGAAATGTTTGTTCTATGTCTGTGAAATATGCCATTGGTACTTTAATAGGTATTGCACTGAATGTGTAAATTGCTTTGGGTAGTATGGACATTTTGATGATAATTCTTCCAATCCATGAACATGGTGTATGTTTCCATTTGTTTGTGTCTTCCTTCATTTCTTTCTTCAGTGTTGTATAGTTTTCTGTGTACAAGTTTTTTACTTCCCTGGTTACATTTATTCCTAGGTATTTTATTTTTCTTGTAGCTATATCAAATGGGATTTTTTTTCTTGATTTCTGCTTCTGCTGTTTCATTGTTAGTGCACAAAAATGCCTTTCATTTATGGATATTGACTTTGTATCCTGCTGTTTTGCCAAATTCATTTATTAGGTCAAGCAATTTTTTTGGTGGAGTCATTAGGATTTTCTATGTACACTATCTTGCCATCTGTAAACAATGAAAGTTTTGTTTTCCTCCTTTCTGATTTGGATGTCTTTCATTTCCTTTCCTGTCTGATCACTGTGGCTAAAACTTCCAATACATTGTTGAATAGAAGTGGTGAATGTAGACAACCTTGTCTTGTTCCTGATCTTAATGAAAAGATTTTAGTTTTTGACCATTGAGTATGATGTTGGCTGTAGGTTCCTCATATGTGGCCTTTATTATGTTGAGGAATGCTCCTTCTATTCCCACTTTGCTAAGTGTCTTTGTCATAAATAAATGCTATGCATTATCAAATACTGTTTCCATATGATCTATTCATCTATTCATATGATCATGTGACTTTTGTCTTTGTTTTTATGTGATGTATTACATTTACTGATTTGTGACTATTGTACCATCGTTGCATTCCTGGGATAAATCCCTCTTGGTGATGGTGTATGATCTTTTTAATGTATTGTTGGATGCGTTTGCCAATATTTTGTTGAGGATTTTAGCATCTATGTTCATCAGTGATTTTGGCCTGAAGTTTTCTTTCTTTGTTGTGTCTTAATCTGGTTTTGGGATCAGGATGATGCTGGCTTCATAAAAAGAGTTTGGGAGTCTTACATAATTTTGGGTTTTGTTTTTTTTTTTTTTTTGAATAATCTATGAAGGATATGGGTTATCTCTTCCTTAAATGCTTTGTAGAATTCTCCTGTGAAATCATCTGGTCAGGGCTTTTGTGTGTCGAAGCTTTTTGATTACTGCTTCAATTTCATCTGCTGTTGTTGGTATGTCCAGGCTTTCTGCTTCTTTTTTATTGAGTTTTGGGAAATTATATTTTTCTAAAAATTTGTCCATTTTACCTAGGTTTTCAAATTTGTTGACATACAATTCTTCTTGGTAATTTCTTACAATCTTTTGTATTTCTGTGGTGTCAGTTGTAATCTCTCCTCTTTCATTTCTGATTGTATTTATTGGGGTCCTCTCTCTTTTTTTCTTTATGAGCCTGCTTAAAGGCTTGTTGCTTTTATTTATCTTTTCAAAGAACCAGCTTCTGGATTAATTGATCCTTAGAATTGTGCTTTTAGTATCTATGTTATTTAATTCTTCTCCAATTTTGGTTATTTCCTTCTACCTGCTCTGGGGTGTCTTTGCTGTTGTTCCTAAAGTTTTCATAGGTGTACAATTAGGTTGTTTGTTTGAAATGATTCTATTTCTTTTTGGTAGGTCTGTATCATTATTAACTTCCCCCTCAGGACTGCCTCCACTGTGTCCCATAAGTTTTGTTTTTCTGTGACTTCATTTTTATTTGTTTCCAGGAACTTTTTTATTTCATCCCTAATTTCATTCTTGACCCATTCATTGTTTAATAGCATGCTATTCAATCTCCATGATTTTGAGTGTTTTGGGGTTTTTTTCCTTGGAGTTGGTTTCTAGTTTCAGTACTTTGTGGTCAGAGAAAATGCTTGATTTCAATTTTATTGAATTTATTGAAGCTTGTTTTCTGTCCTGTCATGTAGTCTATTTTGAAAATGTTCCATGTGCATTTGAAAAGAATGTGTATTTAGCTTCTTTGGGATGAAGGGCTCTCTATATATCAGTTAAGTCTATTTCATTTAGGGCATTGTTTAATGCCACAATATCTTTGTTGATATTTTGTTTGGAAGATATGTCCATTTTTGACGGCGGGGTGTTAAAATCCCCTATTATAATTGTGTTGCTGTCAATATCTTTCTTAAAGTCCTCTAAGGTTTTCTTTATGTATTTGGATCCTCCTAATTTGGATGCATATTTACAATGTTTATGTCTCCTTGGTGAATTCTTCCCTTAAGTATTATGAAGTGACCTTCTGGGTCTCTCTTCATGGCCCTTTTTTTTTGAAGTCTATTTTGAATGATATGAGTATTGCTATCCCAGCTTTTTTTCCTTGTCCATTTGCTTGGAAAACATTTTTCTAGCCCTTCATTTTCAGTCTGTGTAGATCTTTTGTCCTGAGGTATGTCTCTTGCAGGCAACATATGTGTGGGTCATGCTTTCTTATCCATTCAGCTATTCTATGTCTTTTGTTTGGAGCATTTAATCCATTTATGTTTATGGTTATTTTTTGCAACTGTGTTCCTCTCTCTCTCTCTCTCTTCTCCTTCCTTTCCTTAAAGAAGTCCCTTTAGCATCTCTTGCAGAGCTGGTTTGGTGGAGGTGTATTCTTTTAGACTTCTTTTGACTGGGAAGGTCCTTAATTGGCCTTCTATCTTGATTGAGAGCCTTTCTGGGTAAAGTAGACTTGGTTGCAGGCCTCTGGTTCTCATTACTTGGAGTATTTCTTGCCATTCTCTTCTTGCTTGCAGCGTTTCCATTCAGATGTCAGCCTCTAACCTCATCTGGGCTCCCTTGTATGTTGTTTTTTTTTTCCTCCTGTGCTGCCTTTAAGATTCTTTCTTTGTCTTGAAATTTTGCCATTTAAATTATGATGTATCTTCACCTGGGTTTCTTTGGGTTCCTCTTGATTGGGACTCTGTGTTTCCTTTATTTGTGTGACTTTTTCTCTCATCAAATTAGGGAAGTTTTCCATCACTACTTTTTCAAACACATTTTCTATCCTTTGCTCTTCTTCTTCTCCCCCTTTTGTTATCCCTATTATACCGATTCATTACATTTCATATTGTCCTGCATTTATCTTAATCCTTTTTCATTCTTTCTGAGCCTCTTTTCCTTTTGTTGCTCTTTCTGGGTGTTTTTTTCTACTTTGTCCTTCAGCTCACTGATCTGATCTTCTGCTTGATTGATCCTGCTTTTGATTCTTTCTACTGTGTTCTTCTGTTCAGAAATTGTATTCTTCCTCTTGGCTTTTGTTGATAGTTTCTGTTTCCTTTTTCATGTTGATATAGTTTTCAGTGAGTTTATTGTAGTTTCCCTGTAGTTTCTGGTAATTCACTGTGAGCTCATTGAGCTTCCTGATAATCATTGCTTTGAACTCAACATCTGATCATTGAGTTGCCTCTATTTCATTTAGCATTCTTTTTGATGCTTCCTACTTTCCTTTCATTTGAGGATTGTTTCTTTGTCTTCCCATTGTTTGTGAGACTCTTCTTGTTATCCTCAGCTTCTTAAATTTATCTGTTCTTACCCCTGGGTTTATGGTGTTATCTTCTATGGTAGAATACCTATGAGATTCAGTGGTGCAGTCTCCTTGATTTCCCTAGCTCACTGGTCTTGGGCTGTCATTTAAGTTGGCTCTGTGTTTGTCTTTGGGTTTTGATTGTTGCTGGGCCTTTCTTTTGTGGGTTCTTCCCACCAGCTGGTTACCTGAGGGTTACTCTGTCCACCACCTCTTGTATTTTGTTTTGCTGATGTGGGAAGGTTGTGTTGAGGCTGGTTCTTCCATATGTACATGGTTTTGAGGATTCTCTCTTGCTCTTGTTCGGTTGTTTGTTCTGGGTAATTTTCCACTATTTAGTTGTATTTCCAGATAGATACTGGATTGAGGTTAGTATGGCTTCTACTCTTTCCTTCACCTTCTGTTGTTATCTGTTGGTTTCTTTTTTGTTGGGTTTCCTCTTTCAGTGGGTATCCTGGTGTTCACTGCTTCCACCTACACTTGTTTTGATCTTTGGAGGGGGAAGGGAAAATGGTTTAAGACAGCAAGAGTGTATTCTATGATATTTATAGCAACAGGTGGTAGAGAAGGGTTAGGAGATCATTTGGCTATGTATAGTGTTAACCATGATATTCCACCCAACTAGCCACTTTTTAGAAATGGTGGAGGGGAGATAAGACTCTTGTTGGGGTGGGAAGGATTGTGAGTTGGATCTAGAAAGCAGTGAAGTTGTGGTAGGTCAGATTTTGAGGTAAGGTGAGGGTAAAAGATAGTAAATATGCATAGTGTGTAAGAGAATAGAGTTAACCACTACAGTAATAGAGTTCAGAAAATTGTGAAGTGGGCTACGATCTGGGAGGGGGGTGTCATGTAGTATTTACAATTGTATGGAACAGCTATTATTTATAATAATAATGGAGCATCAATCATATGACAGAATCTGTGTGATCTGGATAAAAAGAATGGGGAGTATAGGACCTTGAGTAGTGTGTTAGTGGAACACAAAAGAAATGATGGACAGTAAATTAGCAATACACCCTGAAAGAGAGAACAGGGGAAACCTGTCAAGCAATACAGTTTAACCAGCCAAGCAAAGAAGACTAAACAGAAAGAAGAGGAATACAAAAATACTATTAAAATAAAAAGTATGCAATAACTTGCAGGATCTCTGTAATAGCAAAGTGGAATTTGTCTCACTGTCTCAGCTGTTAGGATGACCCCTCTTTGGGTCCAACTCTGGTCTTTTCACAGTTCCACATTTTTTTTTGTCTCACTTGTGGGAATTAACAGAAAAAGAAGGAGGAGGGAAGAAGAGATAAAATTGGAAATAAAGGAAGAAGGCATAAAACAAGAAAGAAGGAAAGAGAGGAAAGGAGTTGAAAGATAAAAAATAGTAAGAATGAAAAATAAAGAATTACCTGAAAAAAAATCCTCTTGCTGGTTTCAAACTGGCCAAACCAGTTTGCTGATATTGCTGGCTGTAGCAGCCTGAGGAGTGATTGGTTTGGCTTTTCTCCCTTCCTGATCCACACTCAGTCAGCCTCCAGTCCAATCCCCAACAGCCTATGTTCTACCAGATTCCACAGGTTTGGGCACACACTCTCCCCAGGGCTAGCCAGTGCCTCTCCCTGGGTCTTTGGGTGTGGGATCCAGGCCTTCCTCAGCGTACACTCTCCCTGGGTTTATGGGTGTGGGCTCAGGGCCTTCTGCAGAGTGCACTCTCCCTGGGCTGCCCATGTGCGCACTTGTCCAGGCCGCTTCAGGTCCCTCAGGTTCGGTAAGCACTCTTCCCAGGGCTATGGGGGTGCGCAGGACCCTCTGCACCACCTCAAGTGTGCTGCCCAGCTGGGTGGAGAGGAGACTGGAATGGCTGCTGCAGGAGAACTCCCCAAACAGTCTCTTCTTTCACTTTTTCTTTTTGAGAAATTCCTCCTACTCAAGCCTGCTGCTCCATACAACTGTCTGGCCTCTCACAGTGCCCAATTCTCCAAACAGACCAGGGAGTATCCATTTTAGGGCCCATCCTGGCCCAACTTTCAACTCTCCCCAGCCAGCGTCCACAGATTCTATGGGTGCTCACAGCCCCTGTGTGTTTGCCACTTAGTCCTTATTGCCCTCTCTGCGACTTTAAGGAACCAGGTCTCTCCTGGTGCTGCTCAAATCTTGTTTGGCCAGGGAGGGATCCTTTGACTCAGCTCTCTCCCAAGTACCCTGTGGCAGACCTGGCAGGCACCAGGTCTGGGGCTGCAGCCACCCTGGTCCCGGGGACCTTATTGTCCTGAAGCACTCTCCTTACAATCTTGTTGTTCAATGCCCGCTACAGTTTTTGGTCTCCTATCTTCATATATGCTGGGGTACTTTTGGCTGTTTGCTCTGTTCCTCCATAGATCGGCTAGGTTTTTCTCCCATGTGTAGGGGAAAGTGGAATCCACTCCCTCCTACCTTGTTGCCATCTTCAGTTGCCTGTCTTAGGTTCTCTTTATGATAGTTTATTGTTGGTACAGAGAAATGCCATCGATTTCTGAATATTGACTTTGTATCTCATTACTTTGTTCCAAAATAAAAATTGATGAAAGACTGAAAGACTGAAACATGTCATGATACCATAAAAGTCCTAGTGGAAAAAATAGGCAGTAAAATTTCAGATATCTCACATAGCAATATTTTTTGCTAAAATATCCCCTAGGACAAGGGAAATAAAAGAAAAAAAATAAACAACTGAGACTACGTCAAATTTAAAAGTTTCTGCATGGCTAAAGAAAACATCAGTAAAACAGAAAGGGAACTGACTGTATAAGAGGACATACTTGCCAATAGTACATCAGACAAGGGTTTAATCTCCCAAATATACAAAGAATTTATATCACTCAACACCAGGAAGACAAAGAATCCAATAAAAAATGGGAAAAGGACCTGAATGAATACTTCTCCAAGGAGGACATACAGATCACCCACAGATATATGAAAAAAGTGCTCAATGTTACTAGCCAACAGAGAAGTGAAAATTAAAACCACAGTGAGATACCACTTCACACTGACCAAAATGGCTGTCATTATTAAATCAACAAACAAGTGCTGGTGAGGATGTGGACAAAAGGGAACACTAGTGCACAGCTGGTAGGAATGCAGACTGGTTTATCCACTATGTAAAACAGTATGGAATTTCCTCAGAAAAATAAAAATGGATCTGCCTTTTGACCCAGCAATTCCACTGCTGGGACTATATCCGAAGAGCCCTGCAACACCAATACAAAATAACCAATGTACCTCAATGTTCATAGCAGCATGATTTACAATAGCCAAGTGCTGGAAGCAACCTAAGTGCCCATCAGTAAATGAATAGATCAAAAAACTATGGTACATTTACACAATGGAATACTATGCAGCAGAAAGAAAGAAGAAAGCATTCCTGTCCTTTGCAACACCATGGATGGAACTGGAAACTATTATGCTAAGTGAAATAAACGAGGTGGTGAAAGACAAAATCATATAATCTCACTTATAAGATGAATCTGATGAACAAAATAAACTAATGAACAAAACAGAACCAGAGACATGGAAACAGGGAACAGACTGACGACTGCCAGAGGAAAGGGGAGAAGGAAAATGGTGCAAAGAAAGGGAAGGGATTAGTCAAAGAACATGCGTGAATGACCTGTGGATGTAGACAACAGTGTTGAGATGGACTGGGGATGCAGCGAGTAGGCAGAACAGTGGGGAGAAAAAGGAGAAAAATTATGACAACTGTAATAGAATAAAATATACATAAAAAAGAAATTATAATTGGAGTTGGTATAATAAGAGCTAAAAAACATTAAAATGGACAAAAATTGTACAGTGACTGAGAAAGTGAGCCACAGAAACATGGAAGATGAATATGAACAGCATAGAGTGGTGCACATATGGGTGCAGTCAATCTAGGAAAAGGTAGTGAGGACAGAACTGTACTCACAACTATGAAGGAAGATGCTCATTGTGCAAAGGAAAAGTTACATCTGAAACCAAAGAAATACATGCAGCATTTCCTTATAAGCCTAAGGTAAAGGTGAAAAATCTAACCTGGTGTCCATTTGACATGAATCAGCTTGGTGACAGAAAATACAATCTATAAAACTAGACATGATGAGTGTAAATCAGAGATTCACACTGGATACATCAAACCACAAATGCCTGAAATGTGTGAAACTTACTTTCTAACATGTCTATGACTTCTGCTCTGAGAAGACACATGGCTACATGTTATTCAGTATACTAAATGTCCACATCCTGTTTCATATAGTCCTCTATCTAGGAGTAAATGCAAAAAGTATGTAACTTCACTGGAGAAAAGCCAATTGATAAGCTGCCAGGAATCTTTTCAACAGCTCTACCCAAATAAAGTTCATGGTATTTAGTGTCAGCCAGATTTTGCTTTTCAGGACTCAACTGAAGATTGAAGATTGAAGATGCATTAGGAAATTTATCATTTGATAGAACAGAAGCCAAGAATCCTTAAGACAGAACACAGATAATATCAAACAGCCAAAAACTTGAATTTCAGAAACTATGAACAAAAAATAGAAGTTATGAGTGAGCCAAATTCATGATGTAGTGATCTGATATTGGAGAGTGCAAATTAGACAAGAGCTATAGAAAGAGAAAAATTTATTTGGACTTCTACCTTACACTATGTACAAAAGTAACTCAACATGGATCAAATATCAAAATGTAAGAGCTAAAACTATTAAAATCTTAGAGAAAAACAGATGTAAATCTTTTTGATCTTGAATCAGGCAATATGTTCTCAGATATGATACAATGTACAAGCAACCAAAGAAAAATAGAAAAATTTGACTTCATCAAAATTAAAATTTTTGTGTTTTAAAGGACACCACTGAGAAAGTAAAACGTCAACCCACAGAATGTGGGAAAAAGTTAAATCATATATCTGATAAAAGTAAGCATTTCCAAAAAGAATAGGTGAATGGTCAATAAGTGCATTAAAAGATGCCCAACGTAATTATCTAGCCAGAAGAAAAATGCAAATTAAAATAACAATGAAATACCACTTCATTCTGCTAGCATAGCTATAATCACAGACAGTAATAAGTGTTGACATGGATGAGAAGAATTGGAACACATACATTGTTGATAGGAATGTAACAAAGAGGCACTTTAGAACACAGTCTGGTAGTTTCTCCAAAAATTAGGCATAAAGTTACTATTAAAGTCAGCAAACCTATTCCTAAGTGTATACCTAAGAGCAATGAAAAAATGTGAACACAAAAATTTGTACACCCATGTGTATAATTACATTATCCATAACAGCCAAATAGTAGAAAAACCCAAATTTATATCAACTGATGAATGCACAAATAAAATGAGGTATATCTACATGCTACCTGATGGATGAAACCTGAAAATATTATGCTAAGGGAAATAAGTCAGTCACCAAGACCACGAGTTATATGATTTCATTTATATAGAATGTCCACAGATAAAAAGTAGAATAGTTATTGTCTAGGAAGAAGGCTGCTAAAAATATGGGCTCTCTCTCTGGGTAATGAGAATGTTCCAAAATTAATTATGGTGATAATTGCACAACCCAATGGATATACTAAAAAATAATTGGCTTGTATTCTTTATATGGATGAACTACATGATATGTAATTATATCCCAATAGGCTATCATCATCATAAAAAAACAAAAGGCTGGATTATATCAATTTCTTAATGACTTTTAAGTGTTTTCAATATAGCAAGATTTTTTTTCCTGTTTTCTTGAATTCTGGCTTTGTAACAAACACCTATCCAAGACATTCTCTCTTGTTGCAATGCAAGAATCACCCTTGTTGCCACAATTATTTGTTTGTCTCTAGTATATGAATCTAAAACATGTTTGGAATCCAGAAGTTTTGCATGAAAATGTCTGTAATTTCACAGTATACACTGTCTCAGTGTCTTACAAGTTTATAGCATTATGCAGAAAAAGCTATAATACAAATTAAAGGGAAAATCTCAAAATCTAAAGAGGAGAAGCCATTCTTCCTTTGGGTGTCAGCAGTAAGTGTCCAACAGAAAGCTTCTACAGGCTTCACTGGGGCAGGAATTGGTTAAAGTGGGGATTCTATTATTATTATATAATTTTAAAATTACATAATTTTTTCATGAGTTTTCTTTTTTAAATCATTTTTATTGTTATTCCATTACAGTTGTCCTAATTTTCCCCCTTTACCCTCCTCTACCCATCCCACCCCCACTCCCATGCTTAATTCCCATACTGTTGTCCATGTCCATAGGGTCATTCATACCTGTTTTTTGTCTAGTCTCTTCCTCTTATCTCTACCATTATTCCCCTCTCCCTTCCCCTCTGGTCACTTTCAGTCTGTTCCATGTTTCCATGCTTGTAGTTCTATTTTGTTTGTTAGTTTATTTTGTTCATTAGATTCCTCTTAATTAACAAAACAAACAAGTAAGCAAAATATAACCAGATACATTGAAATAAAGAACAAACTGACAGTGACCAGAGGGGATGGAGGAGGGAGATAACAGGGAAAGAAGCGGAAAGGTAGTCAAGGAACATGTGTAAAGGACTCATGGACAAAGCCAAAGTGGGGAAGGATTGAATATGGGAGGCGGGGGTGGGTGGGGAGGAGGACAGTGCTGGAAGGGAAATGGAGACAACTGTACTTGAACAACAATTTTTTAAAAAGAAGATTCCTCTTACACATAAGATCCTGTGGTATTTGTCTTTCACTGACTGGCTTACTTCACTTAGCATAACATTCTCCACAAGTCTTTATGGTCATTTAATATCTGACAAAGGGGACATGAGCATACAACAGAGTAAAGATAGCATCTTCAATAAATGGTGTTAGGAGAAATGTAGTGGTACATGCAAAAAAAATGAAACTAGACCACCAATTTATATGATACACCAGAATAAACTCAAATGGATAAAAGATTTAAATATAAGTCATGACAATATGAAAGTCCTAGAGGCAAACATAGACAGGACAATTTCAGATATCCCACATAACATTATTTTTGCCAATATATCTCCTAGGCCAAGTGAAATAAAGGAAAAAATTAACAGGACTACATCAAAGTAAAAAGTTTCTGCATGTCTAAACAAGTCATCATCAAAATGGAAAAGGAAAAAAATTACATAATTTTTAAAGTTACATTAGCCTTGGTTAAAGTGAAGATTTCATTATTATTATGTAATTTCAAAATTTTACTTGTTAAGAAAGAATCAATCTATCAATACATATTATAAGCATCTCTCTGGACTTCTTTATTAACAAATTAAATTTTGATTAAATAGCTTAAGAAACTAGCCTGAGTTTCAATATTCATATTGTCAATAGCATCTTATACTAAAATGTTGAGTATCTAGACCACAAGTACAAAGATGTTTCTGTTTTTTTTAAAGTTAATTTTAAAAGTTTTTTTATGTGTGTTTAAAATGATGTTATGCCCAACTGTTTTCTTAATATAAAGTAAATATACCAACACACATGGAGAAAAGACCCTGAAACACTCAACAGTGGTTTTTAGTATAGTTAACTATGATTTTCAAGAAATATCTGTCTTTGGTTTTCTGGTACTGGAACTGAAAACTCTAACTCAGCTTTCTAGTTGTGCCTATTAGGGCTTGAAGTGTGTCCTCCAAACACATATCTGTGATATGAAAAAATGTGCTGAGGTCAAACCCCTAGTACCTGGGAATGTAACCTTATTTGGATATAGGGCCTTTGAACACGTAATGAGGTTAATGTGAGGTCCATAGAATGAGTCCTAATCTGATATGACTGGTGATCTTGTAATAAAAGACAGACAGAGGCAGGAGAATTCCATGATAAAAGAATGCCAAGGACTGCTGCTGTCACCAGAAGCTCAGAAGGATCCAACCCTGTTCACACCTCAATTGCAGACTTCTAACTTCCCAGAACAGTGAGAAGATAAAAATTTTGTTTGTTTGAAGCCACCCAGTTTGTGGTACTTAGTTATAGCAGCCCTAGGAATCTAATCGAATGCCCAAAGGTGACATATTTGACATGTATAATAAATCTACTGTGGCCTCAACTTTCTTTCAAGGACCTTATTTCACCTCAGGAGTCCTGAGATTTATAGTTAGACCATTCTTTAAAACTATGATATTGAAGATATCACAGGAAAAGGTCTATTATATAATGGTGTTTTATGTGAGCATTTTCAAAGTAAAAAACTTTCAAAATATCAAACATTTGCTCAGTAAATGCTTTCTCTGTCATGAGTATACAGATAATTTCAGATGCAGAGATAAATTTTTAATTATATGGCATGGCAAAGAATACATATTTTTAGAAGCAGATGTATTCTGTAATCTTATACTGGTAACAATCAGCCAATTCTGAAAAGAGCAAAAACATTTCTTTCCCTTGGGAATAATATAGGGGAAGATTATTTGAAAAGCTGAATCTTTGGAAATAATAATTCATAGATCATAAATTTAAAGTATTCTATCCTGTTCATTATCCATTGGGCTGGACACAGGTCATACAGGACTGGGGAAGGGACCCTTATTGTGACACAACCAAGAGATGGCCATTGTTGGTTGAACGAGGTAATCCACAGTTTAACAAAAAAGTCAAAGGCAAAGATAACAGACTGAAATACAAACTGATGACTGTTCTAATAAAACTGTTTGCAAAATATTGTGACCTTACTGAGGACCTTTAAACTAACTGTGACTGTGGAATTTCAGGAGAGAATCACATAAGAAGGGACACTTTATGAATTTCTTGGAGAAGGAAGGTACATTCCCCACAACATGGAAGAAATGAAGCAGACTAGCTTATTTATAGTGTAGCACTAAGTTGCAGAGATAGAAGTTACTTGGGGGTCTTTTGATTATAGCTAAGAAAAAAAAGTGTTTGATGCCGTTCAGATGAGTCTTAGAGGTCCCAACTTCAGTTGGAAGACCACACGGAAGATCCTTTGGAGAAGCCAACCCAACTTTTTTATGAGCAAAAGTACACAAGATGAATAGAAATATTTTAAATAGACACTAAGATATTAATATATGAGATAATAATATGACTTTAAATTTTTAAATCAATACAGAAAATCAATGTCCAATTTTATCTTGTTCATCACACATTTTGTCAGTGGAATGGATGGATGATGGCATATCATGTGTTCTCCTGTTAAATAAATGACTAAGACATTGTCCTCTCATTCTTTATAATCTCAGAAAGCAAGAGGGATAGATCAGATATATTAGCAAGCCCCAAATTTATAAACATGTTGGGACACAAGAGAAAATGCCATCTGGACTTCTGCAGAGTACAGTGGTCCTGAAGCCATTTACTACTTATATGCATATGTATGAATCTCCTCCACTGAAAAAAATCTGTACTTACGACCTCAAAAAATAGATGTACATTTTATGAAAATAGGTAATTATTGAGTCATATGCTTCCTATTTAAATTCTAAATTTCCTCTCTCGTGATTTTTTTCATTAAAGATACTAGAGACACCACTGAGTACCATTTTTCATGCCAAAAGGAGGGTCTCTAAACTACTTTAAGTGTTAAATATAGTATCAAATAATGTCTAGACTTTAAGAGACAATTAAGTTCACAGTGTAAATGTTTGGTCAATGGCCTTTAACCATGTGGGGCTCTTTTTGCATATCAAGAGCTGTTCTTAAAAAAAAACATGGTCTGTATCTGAGCTTGAATTCTGTTAGAAACTGTGGTTCCTGTCATACCCTAACCCTCATTCTTTATAGTCATAATCTCAGTGGAATCCAGGTTGTGGAATCTGTCTCTGTCACTGTCACTGTCTCTGTATTCTCTCTCTTTGTCTCTGTCTCGCTGGTCTTTATCAAGGGTCTAGTTATTAAATGGGAATGAGAGCCAGGAGAGTAGCAAGACTGTGCATGAAAAGTTTGCACTTACCTTGGTATCGGGTCTCTGTCATGAGGGTATGGTATACATTCATGATCATACATCTGTGTTCTAGTCCTCAGGCTCCACATACTCAGTGGCTTTTTAAAAATTGCATTAGAAAGATGGCAAAAGTGAGCAGAATCATAGGCAATACCAAATGAGGAGCTCCAGGTAAAAATCCAGAGCAGAATTTGCACATAAAATCAGTCTAGAAAGGCCTTAGAGATCATATAATCTAACCTTATTTTTAGAGTTAAATAAATTAAAACCTATAGAAGCTGAAATCATACAATTTAATATGCTCAAATGTCTGTGCTCCATCCTTTGCCTATAAGGTCTCCTTTGATATGTATGACCCTAATATGGTTGGTAACTTCACTATCAAACAGAATGATTAAAAAGTACAAAGCAGTCACAAAGATATAAATTACAGCATAGGAAATAATATTATAATAACTGTGTATGGTGCCAGGTGGGCATTGGGCTTATCAGGGGTAACACTTAGTAAATTATATAGATTTTAACTACTATGCTTTATACCTGAAATAATATAAAATAATACTGAAGGTAAACTGTAACTGAAAAATAAATAAACCAGAGAAAATGGGATTAAATTGGAGTGACTAATTAATTTGCCATAGGTCACACAAAGAATTACGGGTAGAGTTGGGGTTGCATAACTGCCTTTTCTCCAATGCTTGTGCTCAGAACCATGGCATTTTACTGCAGGGATAGGGGACAGTTTATAGGTCTGGGACCTCATTCTGGTCTTTAAACACTTCATTTGTTTCTTTGGAAATTAATAAAATATTCATTTAATTATATTTATTTGAAAGCAAAAGGATAAGCTCCAAACAAGTGCATTTGAAATTTCACTGTAAGGAGATGCTGTTTAAAGCAGTCATGTGTGATAATAGATAGAGTCTGATGCTGAGTTCTCTGTGTAGTTCTGGAGTTCACTGATGCAGCCCATTCCCCCAGGAACATGCCTCAGTGACTTCCAAACAGCCTGTAGGCCAAACATGTTTCTATTAACATTATAATAAGCAATGTTTGCTATTAGGGGACTATATTTATCCTTGGGTGAAAATGAGAGAACTGTGAAGGCAGAAATGACAAATGTAATAGAAGAATATGACATTCGCTTCTTTTTATGATTGTTGGAAATGTTTACAAAAGTTGTAATTTTTATTGTTTGTGGTCAGAAATCTGCACAATTCAACCTGAGTTATGGGGTATTTCCTGTGTTCCAGGTAATATTGTGGGAGAATATATGTCATAATCACCTCCTTGATTTTGGTATGTATTAATTACCCTTGTTCAATAGCATTTAAAAGCCCACATTCAATTAAGTACTCTATAAATAGCATTTGATACTAATGATGACAACAAATTCAGTGAGATTAAAATTAGTAATTAATTATAGCAAAAAGTTCTATAGCATTCAAGGTAATTTAGACTATATATTTCAGATATTCTAAATAGATCTGTATCAACTTACAAACCTCCTATCTACAGAGGGAAAAAAAGGGAAGGAACCAAAATGGTTATTTTGATTAGAGTAAATCAAAATACTTGGTTATTTCTGAATAGAGTAAAAACTGTTATTTTCTTTAAAGAAACTTGCTATCTATAAAACTTTTAAAGCAAAACATAATGTTTCATCCCTGAATATTTCCATTATAATATCTACCACATATTTTTATGGCTTTTAAATAGAATTGCTGCTGGTCTCTGGGATATGGAAACCAACCAATTTATAATAATGTTTCTCGAAGACTTGACTTTTTGAAAATTACATTTTATAGGTCAATTTTTAAAAAGTCTTCCATCCAGGTTTGATCACCTTCTCCCAAAATGCACTGGCTAGCTGCTCACCAGTGTGGTTAGTAAAATAAGATGAACAAAGGTAGAAAAGTAACAATTTAACAACAAGAAGAAAGAAATGATTGTAAAATTAAAATTAGAGGTGCTCTACAATAGATAAAATCCACTGATCTTATCAGAGTCAGTAGATAGCTGCTGTCTGTACACCATGCAAATTTTTTATCTAGAAGGAATTCATAATCTTGAGGTCATTTCTAAAACTCTGGATCTACAAATGTCACTTTCCATGTGCTTTCATTTTTCCCATCACTGTCACACATCAAAATCTGGCACAAACACTGGCCTCTTTCACTCACAATGTAGAAGTGTGTTATAAGTGATACTGTCAGGAGAAGATTCTCTGTGGGTCTCTTGTGTTTCTGTATGTCTTGTGAGAGGAACTAGCTAAATTTTATTTGAATTATCTTTGCAAAGATATTTATATAGCAACAGCCTATGAAGATGGAGATAATTTCTCCCTTTGAAGCAGACAAAAACATGGTTACTACCCATTATAAAATATTTGAAGTTTCCTATGCAAAGGTCAGGTTCCTGTCCTATAATACAGTCCACCGAGCATGTGTACACCATCTCACCTGCATTATCTCCTGAGATCTGGGGCAGGGGCACAGACTCATATCTGTTGATGCTCACCCTGTTAGCTGTATTTTGAGTAATCAAGTTCTTTGTCTCTAACTCAGGAATCTTGGCTCTTTTGGCAACATTTATGAGGCTGTGATATTCATTGATTCAAGAATCTTGTATGCTCAGGTTAGGTGGGCTAATCTGTCAGCATGCAAGTTAAGTAAAACCTCATATTCTTCAGAGTTACTGAAAATTATCTCTCATAAAAATGTTATTTTAATAGTATAGTAACTATTTCTCTCACATGTCATTCATTAAAGTACTATTATATCCATATATTGATTTTATAATATACTCCAATTGTTTTGGTGCATGTCTCTGTTTAAGGCTTCTAGGCCTCCTGAAGGAGAGAAGAATGTAAGTAAAATGCAGTTGCTAATCTTATGAAATTTTCTATTTAGGAAAAAATCTAGCAAGAAACTGAACATGTACATACATATGTAAAATTAATAAGACAAGATAAATGTTAATGAGAGAGATGATGGGTTATGTAAGTGAAAAAACACAATCCAGGAATCTTAAAATTAGAAGGGACCCTAGAAGTAACGTCATCATTTCTTTCAGATTTGATTGCACAAATGCCTTTTATATAATCAGCTTTCCTGACATAGTTTATCATCATTGGTTGGAAATAGCCAAGGATACTAGTGAGAAAGCACTCACCATCTTGCAAAGCAGTCATTTTTATATTTGATGGTTCTGGTAGTAAACATGTTATTTCTTGAATTAAAATGCGTCTAAAAGGAAATTCTATAGTTTTGCTTCCCTAAAGCTCTAATTCTTTTTCCACATGAGCTTCCTTCACATGTTCAACATTCTCATTTTAAACTGGGCTCCTATTCAGACCTTCACTTGTCAGCATGTGTCTCCTTGAGCCACATTTGCATCAAAGATCATTTAAGCCCAATGCCCAAGTTTTCATTTCCCTAGTTAAATTTTGTCTTACTGGTTTCACCCCTGAAGTCCAGCCTGTTGAAATAATTTTGAATCTTGATTCTGTTTCATGGTGATGGAAGGTTACAACATAATTTTATGATCACAAGAAATTACTGAATGAGTTTTATGTGTTGAACCAATCATTTATCCACAGCTTAATGTTTGTTACCAACCAAAGATTAGCAAGGACCAGAAAAAAATTGAAGTATGAAACCTCTGTTCACCATTGAGTGGATCATGTGATATTCTCACTTGCTATTTTTAGGAGGATGACAAATTAACTATTTGACCTTTCTCTAAAGAAATAGGACAACCATATGGTCTGAAGTGTTCAGAACAGGTATTAAACCACACAGGGTTAAGTGTTATTACTGATAATATGTGGCCATTGGAGCTAAAGAGCTTTCATATATCTTCACTTCTATAAATAATTGGATCCTCTCATTAGAACAAAATCAATTTATCATGTTCAATATACAGATAATATGATGATTGATGTCTTTGCAACCAGCTATATGGTATAGAAACATTATATATAACTTTTTAATAATTTTGCAAAACAAAGTATCTGAGTTTAGTTCATATTCATGTGTTTCTTTTACCTTTTAACATTCTTATTGTTCTCCTAAAATTTGACACGGATGGTTAAGTTTAGTTGCCATTAGCTTTGTGGTCCTGACATTACTAGATATGATGAGCTGCATATGAGTAATATAATAACTGGGCTTTTAGCTATGAATTTGGATAATAAAATACAAGACTAGCTATTTAAAAATATTCTCCTGATATATAAGCTGATGTTCTAAAATACATATTCTTACAGTACATTATGTTCATTAATGTTTCACAAGCTAATATATATATATATGTATATATATGATAATAAATTATTCACCTGTATGTGAAACATATGCTACTTCTAAGTTTGTGGTGTAATTAACCACATCTGAAGTTAGTAAATTTGTGTTATTTTGGTTAATTAATATAATAATTTGATAATAAAACACAAATTTAAAACAAGGAAATTAAACCTAATATCTCTCACTGGCATATTGGACAGGCTGAATCTAACAGTACATGATTAGCAAAAGACTTATTTTCCACAAATCCATACATTTCCTCTGGCCTTTGGGGAACTTGTTAGACCCCCTGGAAGTCTTTCCACGGACTTTAGACCTTCATGGCTGGTGGCTGTCAATCATTAGAACAAGTGTCATATCAGGGGGTGAGGAGGCCCAAAAACAAAAACAAAAGCCACCATTAGTTACTAATAACTGTAATCCTAAATAGTCAAAAATTCACATTTGCATTCAGTTAAAGGTCCTTCTTCCCTTTCATCTTTGTCCTGAACCTTGGGTCTGTACCACAAGTGGGGAAGAGTGTGGTTTAATCATTAGCTCCCCTGTGCCTCTGTCTCTGAATTTTTCAGGGTCCATGCCAGCAGGAGGGGCAGATGTGAAGTTTTTCTGTAGTCCCTCTTGGCTAATACTGGCTGATTGTCATGCCTTTCATGACCACTAATCTACAAACACTGGTTTTTGTGGGCACATTTGTGGTTTACATAACACTCTACCTCTGCTCAGCATTGCACATTCCCCTCATGTGGTTAGGTCTCCCTAATGCTCGTTTTGCCCTAGCCACCATCCCAGGGGTGCACCACATGCTTCCTTCTCCTTAGCAGGTAGCCTTTATACTCTGGCTGTCCTGATGATCACTGGGATCCACTGGCCCACTGCAAACTCACACATGCAACATATTCTGGAAATGCAGAAACACACACCTCTTTTTTTACCCTGTCTTTTTTTTCCACGTAACTGCCCACAGCTTGGAAAAGCTGAGGTGTGAGAATCAGGTACTAGTCTCTGTGTCCCTAGTAACCTATTTAATTTAGTAACCTAGATAAAGATCTTTTGAGAAATCTCTTGCTGAGTGTCCCTCCAATGCATGTGTTAGTACTGCATATTTCTATAGCTCTGTACCTCATCAGTCGAGGAGACTGAAGCCACTTGGACCTCTGTGAAAACCTTGATGTTTGAATGTGGATCAAACATCCACATTCAATGTGGCTGAGAGGAGGGAGCAGGAATCTCCTCCTGTGTGTGTGCATGTGTGTAGTGTGGGTGAGGAATAGGAGAAGTACACATATGAAATGACATAACATTCTTCATGAGTCTGACAACTTCACTTTCACAGTTTTGTAACACCATCCTGCTGAATTTCTGGCCTCGTCTTATGTGTACTGAAGGAGAGTTAAAAACTGCTGTCATCTTGTATTCAGTTATTAGGAAATTGCTAGCCATTCTTAGTAGACTGTGGGCTAGTTATAATCTGTTATTTTCAGTTTTGGATTTTCAGCAACATTCTGAGACATCCAGAAAGTCCCATTCAGCTGGTCCTTATGTTTTATATAAATACTTAATTTAAAATTTCAGTTAGTACCTATAGCACATTACACATATTATAGTACTTTGACTATAAAGTCTTTTTTTGGATTTCAATCATAAAATAGCAACTCAGGTTGGAAATGCTGCATACTATAATGGTTCTTAGGGAGGTGAAAACTTCTAAAAATGGATACTGAAAAAATACTTATTTAATTTTATTCACACAATTCAATATTTTTTTTTCTACATAAACTAGTATTACATGTCTTACGGAACTAGTATCTCTGGAACACAATTTGTGGAAGAGACACTTAAAAATAACATTTAAAAAGTAATGTAAAGCATTCTGAAGTTCCATGGGATTGTTCTGAAGAGAGAACTGACTGTGGGACACAGTCTGTTACCAATGCCTGAAGAAGTCAGTGACTTTCTGGGACATACATTCTTGCTATTGCACTTCAAAGAAGCTTGCAACCTCAAGTAAATCCAGGAATTAACAGAAAATCAAGTACTCTAATATTTAGCTGAAAATGCTATATTTCAGTTTTGCCATTGTAATGAGTAGGGAAAAGGTCCCTTTTTTATTGTTTCTTTATTTCATAGCCCTATGTTCTGTGGATAGAACAAATAAACAGCAAATAAAAACAAATCTGCAGTTAACAGGGCTATATCCATGATTTTTTCTTCTCCATCATTGAGTACTACTACTTGAAGTATGAGCTGTTGTGTGTAATGATACGTTCAGTAAGAATCCATTTTTCAGCCTCGGACAGCTGAGACACCAATGTTGCTCTTTAATGCAGATGAAGTGAACAAAAGTGAGTCCTATAATTTTCTTATAGTGATGTGGGGATCATAAAAACACATTATGTGGCACTGTAACAATACTAAGTCACAGTATAAGAAAAGTACAGAATATTATCAGGTCAGGAATTTTTCTTTTAAATAAGAAGAATGAGATTTACCTCTAGCCTCAGTACCATACAGAAACCTCCAAGGGACTTTTTTTTTTAAAGAAAACACTATGTAGTGTGATCTTCCAGCTTAACTTTACCATATTAGCTTGAGACTAAGCATTTAATCTTCTCTGGATAACAACTATTAGTAATTCACATTATAGGTTCATTATTCATCCATTAATACATCAATGAGAGCAGGCTTCTAATTGTCTAATTAGTTAGAACTTAAGGCTTTATTTAGGGTGTCATTAGGAGATAGAAAAAATTCAGACCTTAGGCATGATATTGACCTGGGTTCAAACCTCTCCTGTGTGACCTTGGGCAAAGTAATCACAAATTTCACTAAGCTGTAGAGTTCTTATATAAAAACGGAAAACAAATACACCCTCAGGTTCTCTGATGCTTAAATACAAAGTAGTTCTCAACAGGGTCAGTCACCTTTTGGAATCAGGAAAGCATCTTAAACAGCAAATTTCCTAAAGAATTCCTCCACACCTTTCTCCTTACCACACCTGAGAGCGTGTTTCAGCCTTTGGCACCATGGACAGCAAAGCTTCTGCTCTTCCACATGCACATCATCCAATGTACAACTTGGAGACATGAACTCTTTCTTCTTTCTCCTTTGTCTCCAATACACAACAGAGTATTCAGTTAACTTAGCATATATATTAATGTATAAATAAAAGGCATTTCTGAATAACTCAAGTGTCAGTGCAAACCATATTTAGATGTATTTTTCTTACTTTAATGATTATATTAAATTAAATTATATTCAAATGAAGCATAATATGTATATCTAATAACTATTTTCTATTATTATGTGGATGTGAAAAACAACAATTTTGAATATATATACACACATATATACATATGTGTATGCTTATACATATAATATATACACATATGTACAAAGTATATACACATTAACTGTATCCCCTCATTAATGAAACTTAGGTCTAGTTACCTCCTTCTGGAAATAATCAATGCTTATTATTATCACTACTATTTCTTTTAAAGATTTTATTTATTTATTTTTAGAGAGGGAAGGGAGGGAGATAGAGAGAGAGAAACATCAATGTGTGGTTGCTGGGGGTCATGGCCTGCAACCTAGGCATGTACCCTGACTGGGAATCCAACCTGCGACACTTTGGTTCGCAGCCCACGCTCAAGCCACTGAGCTACGTCAGCCAGGGTCACTACTATTAATCAATAACATTAACTAATAATGTTGACAATATCCATTAATTAATATTTACTGGGCTCATGCAGTGACTTTAGAATACACATGACACCAAAATAGACTTTTCTCAGAGGGCTTTTATTTCAAATTAGATAGACAGATCAGTCACAAACACAGAGACTGAAGGTTAACATATTCATGGAAGAATGAATGACATCATGACATATACATCAATACCTGATAACTTAAGAGTAAAGTGAGAGATTCTAAATTGCTAACAACTATGGGATACTACTCAGTGGTAAAAGAGAAAAAATATATATCCTCTGCAAAACATGGATAGGCCTGGAGATCACTACACTAAGTGAAATAAGCCTGTCAGAGAAAGACAAATAACCAAATTATTTCACTCATATGTGGAATCTAAGGAGCAAACAGAACTAAAAAGCAAAATAGAGACAGACTCATGGATAGAGAGCAGGATGACAGCTATGTGGGGGACTTTAGGGGTTAGAGGGATCAAACAAAAAAGTAAAAGACTCATGGACATTGACAAGAGTGTGAAAATTGCAGGAGGGGAGGAGGATATAAGGAGGCTAAATGGCAACAGAAAAATACAATAAAAATAAGTTAAAATGTGAATTGCTCAATGAAATTTCATCACCATTATCAAAACTACTCTTAACAACCACACAGACTCAAGCTCCCATTCTGAGGGAATGTGGACCAGAATGTCTCAAGTCAAGGAAGGACCAGATACACCAATCATTGGAGAGCCAGTGATGCTGAAACAGGGTTAATTCATTCTAGACTGAGTAACATGGCACAGAACAGAGGTGCTCTATGGAAAGCCGTTCATAGAAAGTTTTCACAGGAAGTAAAAAGCCATTTGTGTAGCAGTTTCTTCATGATCCTAAAACAACATGAGGAGATGGAAAAAGATGTGTTTTAGTGGATCTATTATCTCTATGTTATTGTTATTGTCTCTTTTTTTAAACTCATGGATATTAAACTTTAGTCAATTTTCTTTGCTTCTGCACATCTCAGAGGATTATAAAATGATATTATTTTATGGAAAAAGAAGCTTGAAAGAAAATACACTAAAAGCTTCATAACTTTTAAAAAGAATAACAAATAATCAACATTATTCAATCCCTATCAAATATATTTAACTCCTAAATATTTATTAAACATTAAATCATTGAGGATATTAAAAGGAGGTATAAAACTATGTGAATGTGACACATTTATTTTAATAAATTCATCTGTGTTCTTTATCTGTTCTGATATCACCTAGATTTTTTCCAAATTAAAATATATTTTAATTTATGTTTTCCAGTTTCATCAGATACATGGGTAAGCTAAGCTTTGCAATCAGGTTATACATAGGCTCTAAACTTTTCTGGCTGAATAACTTAACTATTTAAAAGCTTTTGTTTTCTTGGCTCTTCAAAAATAACCTATATCACCTTTTGTTGCTAAGATTGAATAATGCAAAGTATTTTAGCTTCTATGTAATGGCTGGCATATATTATGCCATCAAAAATGCTAGGTTTTGCTCTGGCTGGGTGGCTCAGTTTATTGGAGCATTGTGCCATATGCCAAAAGTTGCAGGTTTCATCCCTGGTCAGGGAACATACCTAGGTTGTGGATTTGATCCCAGATCAGGTCATGTACAGGAGGCAACGTATCAATGGTTCTCTCTCACATTCTTTCTCTCTCCCTCTCTCTCAAATTAATAAACATACCCTTGGGTATGGATAAAAAAATGTTAGGGTTTTTTAAAATAAGTTTTTTAATTGTGTAGGGATATTTCTTTATTCTTCCACATATATAATACAATTATAGACTACTGTAAGATCTAAAAGTAGACAGATGCAGCTTTCATCAATTAATTTTATTACTCATATTAAGGAATTTAAGAATTAATTTGGAAAACCTTCAAACTCAACCCTCTGCAGCCACTTTCAGCCTAACCAGCCACAATTCTGACATTGGTAGGGTCACATTTAAACTAAAGGGGAAGGGGAAGGGTCATCAAGGACATGTATACAGTACCCATGGACAAAGCCAACAGGGGGTAGGATTGAGTGTGAGAGGTGGGGGTGGGAAGGCCAGGGGAGTGTGGTAGAGAGAAAATGGGAACAACTGTTGTTAAACAACAATAAGAAAAGAAACAAATATAAATCTAAAAAACAAAAAGTAAACTGAAGTGTAAATAGTCTATATAATGTTACTTTATTTTATGGAAAGAGCATTGTTATTTATCAGAAGATCAAAAAATGTTGGATCAGTTTTTACCAGAATAATAGAACATAGGGACAAGGAAGCCAAAGAACAAATCAGTATCATTGATCTCTCTTATTGAGGCAGCTCACTGTCTCTTATAATGTGGAGAGATGGAGTTAGGAAATAAGTTAAGAATATCATCAACAATTTAGAAATTAAAAAAAAAAACAACCTTTAGTGTTTCATAGTATCCCAAACTATATGTAGTCTTTTTAATCTATAAAACTGTATTTAATATTGGTCATTACAATGAGATACAAATTTGTAGCATATTTTATGAAATCAAAGACATTTGCAGGTTCTGGATCATACCAATGGCTATATACCAAACTACCCTGAAGGGGCTAGAGCATACTCAAAATCAGCCAGTGGACTAACAGGTAAAGGAGGACTGGGGCACATTTTCTGTTACATTGTGGGGAAAGGAAAGAGCACCAGGCTGAGAGACCATTTGCAACATGGTATGACTCACTATTCAGAAAATAAAAGTAACATTCAAACAAAAGTCCAGGTTACATTCACTGTAACAGAAATTATCATTACATTTAGAATACTCCTCAGTATTTATTGGTAAAATTAAGCCATTTTGAATTTTGATAGCCATCGCTGGAGTATGAAGTTATGATTAAAACATATATGAACACCAAAACCATTGGCACTTTCTTAGCAACTTAGAAAGAATTCAGAGAAACTAAAATTTATAGACCAGGAAATCACAAGGAAACTTTGTATGGAACTCTTTTTTCTCAATATTTTATACTAAGGTAAAAATTAGTCATGTACAAAGATACCCAGTTATCCTAATTTCACTTAATTATAAATGTTTTAAATAGAGGTAAAATGAATATTAATATTAATCTAGAAATTTACTTGATTAGTCTTTAGACTATTTTAAGAACACAAATGATCTTATATAATAAAATATATAATTAATCTGCTTCAGAATTGTCCTGTCTCTATGGATTGAAAGAAAAAAACTAACACTTCCCCTATTTTTTTTTAATTTTAAACATTTTATTATTTTAAATTTAGGTAAAATACACATAATAGAAAATTTACCACCCTAACCATTTTTTCTTTTTTTAAAATCCTCACTCAAAGACATGCTTATTAATTTAATTTTATTTTTTATTAAAAGTCCTTTGTGAAATAATCCATGGAGAAATTTGTTGGAGTTATGAACAAATATTTATAAAATACTTGACTGAAGATGTATCAGCAATATCATAAGCATTTTATACAGATATTACATTTAATACTACTAATATCCTATAAAATGGACTATTATTATCTTCATTTTTTACAAAAGGGAAACAGAGACTTACAGAATTCAAGTGATTTAAGGGACAATGTGTCACAAATGCTGCAGCTAGAATGCAAAGATTTATTAACATGATGACCATTGTGGAGCATCCACAGTATGCCAAGCCTTTGTGGATACCTACTATGTTACAGTTAATGCAGTCCTCACAACTCTTCACATTAATGTGTACAATTATATCAGACTTGGGGTATCCAGAAATGAAATCTCTAATGTCCAATCAACTCTGCAGCTACAGCAGATACAGACTGAGAAGCACTCACAGGTTACACGTAATGTGGATATGGCAAAGATAAGTATTCAGAAAAAAAATTATATGGTGTTTTTCAAACATTTTCTCTAGTCATTTCACACTCAAGTGGAGAGATGAGGTCTACATCACCTCCATTTGCATTTGGATTGACCTTAATGACTTACCTGTAACCAACAGAAAGGAGTGAAAATGACATCTGTAGGACTTCTAAGGCTGAGTCCCATAAAACAATGAAACTTGGATCTTATCTGCTGGCACACCTGCCTTCAGAGCCCTGAGTCCCTTGAGAAAAGCCGAAGTACCCAGGTGCCAAGCTGTGAGGAGCCATGCCACGTGGTGAGAACATATGCAGCAGCTATGGTTGGTGGCTCTCATCTGAGTTCTCCCTGGTTAGGCACCAGACTTGTGACTGAACCAAGATTCTAGATGACTCCAGCTGTCCAGTCTCCAATTCAAGGCCCCAGAAATTGCATATTAGAGACTCCTACTCTTCCCTTTTGAATACTGACCATGGGATCTGAGTATAATGAATTGGTTGTCTTATCCTGACAAAATCTGGGGTAATTTTGTTATATAAATGGAACACATTCAATAATTTTAACAATATTCATAATGATAAGATATGTCTGAAATATACCTCCAATAGTGCCCAACTGCAGCTGAATTAGAATATTACCAAAAAGTATCTGAAAATACTGTCTAGTACAGGGGTGTAAAACTCATTTTCAACAGAGGCCACATGAGCCTTGTGGTTGCCTTCAAAGGGCTGAAATAACTTTAGGACTGTATAAATGTAACTACTCCTTAACTGTTAAGGAGTTGAAATTGCATTCTGCCCTTTGAAGGCAACCGTGAGCCTGATATGGTCCCCAGTGAAAATGAGCTTGACACTCCTGGTCTAGTATATAATATAGACTTTAAATACACATCTGCCATTAATTAACATGTCACATAGGGATTTCAAGCACACAGTAACTGAATGAGTGGAATGAAGGTAAATGATCCAAAGCTGTGCAGCTACCTGTGGCTGTTGATGAGATATGGAACTGTGCTAACTATAAAATATTGCACTAGCACTGGAAAGCTAGCATTTTTCAGATTGAAACTACTTTTTAAAAAAAATCTCAGTAGTAATTTTATTTGTTTAACCATCCAAATAATATTTTGAATATTAATCAATAATTTTTATATTGATTATATGTCTAAATGGTAATATTTTGGGTAGTGGTTTAACTAGAATATGTTACAAAGTAATCTCACCTGTTTCTTTTTACTTATTTTTGTTAAATTTGACTCCTAGAAAACAGAATATTTAATTGTAGTTCATATGGTATATTTATGATATGACTAAACTAAACTATTATTATTTCTTAAAAATTATTAGCTGCTTTCTAATGAAAGAAAATGAGACAGGACTTAATTAATAATTCTCATCTTGACACAATTTTCTCCAAATCTAAAAAGCAAGAAGCCTGATTTTAGTTTATTCAATAATTTCTGTTATCCAAGTCTCTGACATATAAACTTTAATTGCTAATCATTCCAAAATGAGAGGAAAATAGGACTTGGTATTAGAAAGACACACAGTAAAGCTAATGGTGTCACAGTAGATGCTGATTTTATTAAAGTAAGGATGCACCATTTACTATTTCATTGTGTTATTTAAAATTCTGGTTATTTTAAATTATTTTCTTTATTTCAAACCAAAAACCATGCATCAAACATTTTCAAATATTTTCTTTATTTTTTCAGTAACTTTAAATTTATTTTCTCTTCTCTCTGACCTCTTATCAATGTAACTTATTTCCATCTTACTAGATTTTCATACCTCTTAAAGAAAAGAGATAAAAATGTAATAAATAAAATCATCTTTAAACAAAGTCTCAATATCTTGGGAACTGTTTTTTAAAAAGGAAATTTATACAAACATTTTAAAAGTAAGGAGATTTGAAGTTTTATTTTAGAAAAATCATGGAAGTTTTTCTTTTGAATGTTGAAATAATTGTACAAACATAAATGAGTCTTTTCTACTCCAGTCTAAACTCACAACAGTAACTGCAGGCAACTTTCTTTTCTGCTGTTAACGTTGCTCTGCACTATGTGTGCCCTCTGTCACTGTCACTCTCAGTTCTAAACTCCACTCCATTGCAGGCTGCCAGAGACCTGACACCAGCTTCATCCTAAACCCTGACATTTAGCCTTTCCTCCTCTGCTTCAATCCATCAACCATTTGAACTTTGTGAATGTACCTTGCAAAATAAGTGGATAGTTTCAGCCTGACTAAGCATTGTGATATGGACTGTGTCCTTCTCCAGGAAGTGTGTGATTGTGCCACCTGCAGATGCTGGCCTGCCCATCATGCACTCTCCTCAGAAGGACCTGAAAACTGTCAGATAACACCTGTGGGGAAACACCTGTCAGCTTCTATGTATAGTCAGAAGTTCAGTGAATAAGTAGATAGTCTAAGTGGAAGAATTATGAATGGAGAAGTAGGTAAGCAGCAGTCACTAGGATCTGGAACTGTGTAGAATACTGCCTAAGGTTGAGAGCTTCTCTCACAAAGTCCACTGTATTTAGGTACAGGCAGGTGAGTGTTTTTGTGAAGAGGCTGGATATTATTATTACCTCTACTGTGCTTTTATGGTCATGGCCACTTTGCTATGTGTCAGGTATAGATTAAGCAATATATATACATTCATTTAAGTTTACAGAAATGCTATAAGGTAGATACTGTGCTTCTCTTTATTTTGCAAATAAAATAAACTAAGGCAGAGAGCAGTGTGTCAAGGCCACACAGTGAGCAAACATGAGATCAAGTTTAATCTGTCCACCACTGGAGGCTGTACTCCTACCCTTAGGTCACACTACTTTGGGGATTGGTGGCATTTATGTCAACCTGAAGAGCAAATATATTGCCTGGAAGCATTCAGTTTGTTCACTGAAAACAAATGTATCTGCCATCCAATTCAGTGACTAATTTGTCCACAATCATAAGGAAAATAAAAGTTGGCACAATTATTTTAAATTCCACCCATGTGTTCTCATGCTATGTGAAATTACATATAATATCTCAATTGTGAAACTGAGTTTTAGTTTTAGTAATCAAAACAATTAGTTTAAAAAGTTCTTTCTATGTTTATGACTTCCTCATAATATCCCTGACTACTAAAGCTCAGTGTCTGTTTTATTTATATGTCTAAAGGAAAGGAGAAGCTAATACAAATTTCTCATGAATATAAGAAAAAGTTGTTCACTTTCACAGCCTACAATAGAGAGATTTAAGGAGTCTTTTTTTCCCCAACCCAACAAGTAAATGACTGATGGGAAAAAGAAAATGTTGGCTCCTTATAGTCACTCATTTCATGGTCAAATCTATGCCTCTGACACTGTACTTCTCATACTAACTGTTGGATAAACAATTAAAAATAATCTTCTTTTTATATAATTAAGGAAAAGTATGATAGAAGCATCATGTGTTTCACACCCACTGTTTGCATCTGTGAAGGCTGTAGGTGATCCAAGCTGGGGCTGCTTCCTGACACTTGTCTTAACTCCTGGATATGCAGTGAGGGAATCATTTCCCATCTGATAGACCCAAATCATAAAAGAAGGTTATGTTCATGTCTGTGTTCAGCTGGCATGTATGTAGTCAGTGGTATACCTGAGCATTAAGCATGAGCTCTTGTGGCCTTCAGCAGGACAAGCCCCAAAGAATGATGCTTTATTGACTGAATTGTCCTTCTGCATTTTGGAGGGAGAATACCTTCCATGCTGCACTAGACAATTATCGACCAGCAATTACTGATGCCTACAAATGTAAGCTAAGTTGTTTCCTGGAATAATTTATTCTTAACCCAAACTAAAGCATAAATAAGGATACCCCTTCTAGGATTCTACAGAAGGAAGTCTTTCAAATGATCTTTAGTTACATTTTTAAATATGAGCTCTCACTATTTTGTATAAAGGCACATACAAAAAAACTATGGAATATTATGGAAAATGATGGAATACTGTGCAGCAGAAAGAAAGAAGCTCCTACCCTTTGCCACAGCATGGATGGAGCTAGAGAGCATTATGCTAAGTGAAATAAACCAAGAAGTGAAAGACAAATACCATATCATCTCACCTATAAGTGGAACCTAATCAACAACAACAAAAAAAAAGCAAGCAAAATATAGTTACAAACATTGAAATTAAGAACTAACTGACAGTAACCAGAGGGGAGGTGGGAGAAGATAATGGGGGTTTGGGTTGTCAAGGAACATGTATGAAGGACACATGGACAAAGCCAAAGAGGGGTAGGATGGAGGGTGGGTAGTGGGGATGGCTGGGGTGGGAGTAGTTGTTAGGGAGAAAACGGAGACAACTGTGCTTGAACAATAATAAAAAATATTTTAAAAATTAGAAATAAAACCAATGTGGTTTGGAAAGAAAAGAAAATAAATAAAGTAAATATATATAGAAAAAGGCATATATTTCAAGCATGCTACTTTATGTTTATATTTGATTATAAAAACAATAGAGACATTTTTAGTTTTAACTTATAAATAAGAAACAGACATGCATGAAATTTTAATGGGAGATTAACTGGAAGATTCAGAGGCACTGAAATAAAGAAAAAAACTTTTAACTTCCACTACTGAATATCAATGTAATGCTTTTATTTTAATCCAGCGCATTTTTTCCCCTTTTAAATTTGCAAATCTGAGCTTTCTGTATTATCAGGGGTGTGAAGCAAAAGCAAAACCTTGTTGTGATTATTGTGGCGCTGGGTGAAAGTACCCAGGATTTTCTGCATTCAAGGATCTTTTACCTTACATGTCACATAAAGCACGGTGGTTCCATTGTGGACACAATAATAATAATGGTATGAAAATCCTTAATTAAGTTTCGGTCTTATGACAGACAAAGGAAGACATATCCAAATACTTGGCTTTGTTGACACTTTTTAAAATGTATTTATTTTTTGAGAAACAGGAAGGGGGAATAAAGAGAGGGAGAGAAACATCGATGTGCAAGAGATATATCCATCGGGTGCCTCTCCCACGCCCCCATCAGGGGACCCGACCACAGTTCTGGCATGTGCCCTGACTGGGAATCAAACACATTACCTTTCAGTTTGCAGGCCAGAGCTCAATCCACTGAGCCACACTAGCCAAGTCTGTTGATGGTTTTAAGCAAGAAAGTAAAGCATTATTTACTCCAATTTTCAGCCAAGACAATTACTGAAAATCACCTCACCCCATTGCCATAATGGAACTGATGAACAACATACATGAAACACACAGGTTCAGACACTGAACAGTAGACAACATAGCATCAAGAACACAGAAAAGAAAATGATAGATTCCTATGATACATCACAGTTATATATCAGGGGGCATATTCCAGATCACTGAGCAGGGGAGGTGGGACAAAGGTGCAGCTGAGCAGAGTAGGTAGGCTTGTCGAGTCCATGAGGTATAGACACATTTGGGAAATTGAGGCAGCTTGGATACCCTAGGCAAAGGAGTGAAGGACATGTAGCTATGAGGATAAAGAGGCCCAAAATCTGCATGGGGTGTCCCTAAAGGTGCTGACCACTCTAATAGGTGTGGCGTGGCATCTCATTATACTTTGCATTTCCCTGATAACATATGACATCTCTTCACATCCTTTTTAAATTTTTGTTCTATTATAATTGTCCCAGTGTTCACCCATTGCCCTTCCCTGTCCCACCCACCTCCTGCTCCCACAGTCAATCCCACCTTGTTATCCATTTCTGTGGGTCATTTATACCTGTTCCTTGACTAGCACTTTCCTCTTCTTTTGCCCCTTATTCCTCTCTCCTCACCCCTCTGGTCACTGTCAGTCTGTTCCTTGTTTTCATGCCTACAGTTCCATTTTGCTCATTTGTTTGTTTTGTTCACTAGGTTCTTTTCATAGGAGAGATGATATGGTATTCGTCTTTTGCCACCTGACTTATTTCATTTAGCATAATGTTCTCCAGGTCTATCAATGCTGTGGTGAAGGGTAGAAGCTCCTTCCTTCTCTCTGCTGCATAGTCCATTGTGTAAATGTACCATGGTTTTTGATCCATTTTTTTACTGGTGGGAATTTAGTCTGTTTCTAGCACTTGGCTATTGTAAACAATGCTGCTATGAACATTGGGGTGCATAGGTTCTTTTGAATTGGTGTTTCAGGATTCTTAGGTTATAATACCAGCAGAAGGATGCTGTATAAAAGGCAGTTCTATTTTTTTAAGGAAATTCTGTATTATTTACCACAGTGGATACACCAGTCTGCATTCTCACCAACAGTGTACTAGGGTCCCTTTTTTTCCCATCCTCTCCAGCATTTGCTGTTTGTTGATTTACTAATGATAGCCATTCTGACTAGTGTGAGGTGGTACTTCATTGTGGTTTTAATTTGCATCTCTTTGACAGCTAGTGATGTTGAGCATCCTTTCATATACTTGTGGGCCCTCTGTTTGTCCTCCTTGGAGAAATGTCTGTTGAGGTCCTTTTCCCATTTTCTAATTGTATTGTTTGTCTTCCTGATGTTGAGTTGTATGCATTCTTTATATATTTTGGAGATCAAACCCTTGTCTGAGGTATCATTGGCAAATATGTTTTCCCATATAATTGGTTCCCTTTCCATTTTGCTGATGTTTCCTTTAGTCATGCAGAAGCTTTTAAATTTAATATAGTCCCATTGGTTCTTTTCCTTTGCCCTAGAGCACAGGTGGCAAACACAAGGCCTGTAGATCAAATCCAGCCCTTCAACTGTTTTATTTGGCCTGACACCTCATTTCTACCTGCCAGCAGCACCAAGCTCTCTCTCAACTGTTAAGGAGTAGTTACATTTTTTTTTTTAACATGGAGGGAAGTTTCATGTTTATTTTTATTTTTAAACATTTTTATTGTTGTTTAAGTATAGTTTTCTGCTTTTTCTTCATTCCTCCCCATTGCCCTAGGCCTCCCCTCCTCCTTCCCCTGTTTCCACCCCTCCTTGTTATTGTCCATGTGTCCTTTATAATAGTTCCTGCAAACTCTTCACCTTTTCCCCGTATAATCCCCTCCCCACTCCCCTCTGGTCACTGTCAGCCTGTTCTCAGTTTCAGTGTCTTTGGTTATATTTTGCTTGCTTGTTCATTTGTTGATTAGGTTCCTGTTAAAGGTGATGTCATATGGTATTTGTCTTTCATCACCTGGCTTACTTCACTTAGCATAATGCTTTCCAGCTCCATCCATTCTGTAGCAAAGGGGAGGAACTCCTTCTTTCTGTAGCAAAGGGGAGGAACTCCTTCTGCTGCATAGAATTCCATTGTGTAAAGGTACCATAGTTTTTTGATCCTTTCATTTACTGATAGGCACTTAGGTTGCTTCCAGCACTTGGCTATTGTAAATTGTGCTGCTATGAACATTAGGGCACAGATATAGAACAAACACTTCAACAATTTATAGGAACCATAAAGGATCCTGGATAGCTACAGCAGTTTTGAGAAGAACAAAGTAGTAGGGATCACAATACCTGATATAAAACTGTGTTACAAGGCCACCCTAATCAAAACAGCCTGGTACTGGCATGGAAACAGACACATAGGCCAATGGAACAGGATAGAGAGCCCAGAAATAAACCCAAGTCTCTACGGTCAATTAATATAGGGGTAGTTACATTTACACAGTGCTAAAATTACATTTGGCCCTTTGAAGGCAACTGTGAGGCTAATGTGGTTCCCGGTAAAAATGAGATTGGCACCTCTGCATTAGAAGATATATGGGCAAAATTTTGCTGCATGGGATATCTGCAATTTACTACCTATGTTTTGCTCTTGGACTTTTATGGTGTCATGGCTTATGTTTAAATCTTTTGTGTATTTTGAGTTTATTCTGACACATGGTAATAAGTTGGTCTAGTTTCATTATTTTCATGTACCATTTTAGTTCTCCAAATACTGTTTGTTGAAGATGCTATTTTTACTCCATTTTATGCTTCTATTTCCATTGTCAAATATTAATTGACCATAGAGACATGGGTTTATTTCTTGGCTCTCTATTCTGTTCCATTGTTCTGTGTTTGTCCTTATGCCAGTACTAAGGTGATTTGATTACAGTAGCCTTATAATAATATAGTTTGAACCAGGTATTGTGATCCTTCCTACTTTGTTTTTCTTTCTCAAGATTGCTGAGGTTATTCAGGGTCATTTTTTGTTCCATATAAGATCTTGAGATATTTGTTATAAATCTATGAAATGTGTCATTGGTATTTTAATAGGGATTGTGTTGAATCTATAGATTGCTTTGGGTAGTATGGGCATTTAATGTTAATTCTTCCAATCCATGAACATGGTATATGCTTCCATTTATTTGTATCCTCTTTAATTTATTTCTTCAGTGTTCTGTAGTTGTACGAGTATAGGTTTTTACCTCCTTGGTTAAAATTTATCCCTAGTTACTTTATTGTTCTTGTTGCTATATTGAATAAGATTGTTTTCCCTAATTTCTGTTTCTGATATTTCATTGTTGGTATACAAAATGACTTCAATTTTTTATTTTGACTTTTTATCTCAGAGTTTTGCCACTTTCACTTGTTAAGTCAAGTAGTTTTTTGGTGAAGCCTGTAGGGTTTTCTATGTACACTATGATGTCCCGTGCAAATAATGAGAATTTTCTCTTTGAAATTTGGATGCTTTTATTTATTTGTTTGTTTATTTATTTTACTGTTGTTCAGTTACAGTTGTCTGCATTTTCCCTCCACCTCTCCCCCCAACTCCAGCCAAACCCATTTCCCTCTCTTGCTTCTACCCTCCCCCTTGGTTTTGTCCATGTGTCCTTTATAGTAGTTCCTAAAAAACATTCTCCCATTGTCCCCTCCCCCTCCCCTTTGGCTATTATTATATTGTACTTAATTTCAGTGTCTCTGGTTATATTTTGTTTGCTTTTTTCTTTTGTTGATTATGTTCCAGTTAAAGGTGAAATCATATGGTATTTGTCCCTCACCACTTGGTTTATTGCTTTTTCTTTCTTTTTCTTGTCTGATCATTGTGACTAGAACTTCCAATATTATGCTGAATAAAAGTGGTGAAAGTGGACACCCTTGTCTTGTTCCTGATCTTCAGGGGAACACTTTTATTTAACAGCATGTTATATATCTCCATGAATTAGAATTTTTTGAGTTTTTTCATTGAGGTTGGTTTCTAGTTTCAGGCCCTTATGATCTGAGAAGATACTTGATATAGTTTCAACTTTCTTGAATTTTTTTAGGCTTGTTTTGTGTCCTACCATGTAGTCTATCTTTAAACATGTCCCATGTGCATTTGAAAAGAATGTATATTTTGCTTTTTAGGGTTGAAAGGTTCTGTATATATCAATTAAGTCGATCTGATCTAGAATATTTTTCAGTGCTACAATATCCTTGTTGATTCTTTGTTTGGAAGATCTATCCAATGTTGACAATGGAGTGTTAAAATCCCCTACTATGAGTGTGCTGCTGTCAATATCCTTCTTGGAGTCCTCCAAGATTTTTCTTATATATTTGGGGGCTCCTATGTTGTGTGAATATATGTTTACAAGGGTTATATCTTCTTAATGGATTATTCCCTTAAATATTATGCAATGTCCTCCTTTGTCTCTTTTTATGGCCTTTCTTTTGAAATCTATTTTTTCTGATGTAAGCAATGCTACCCCAGCTTCTTTTTTCATGTTCTTTTGCTTGGATTATTTTTTCCATCCCTTCACTTTCAATCTTTGTAGACTTTTATTCTGAGATGAGTCTTTTATAGACATCATATGTGTGTCATGTTTTCTTATCCTTTAAGGTATCTTATGTCTTTAGATTGGAGCATTGAATCCATGTACATTTAAGGTTATTATTGATAGGTACTTATTCATTTTCATTTTTACTTTGTACCTGTATTCATCACTCTTTCTGTTTCTTCTTCTTAAAGCAGTCCCTTTAGCACATGTTGCATTTTTGGTTTGGTGGAGATGTATTTATTTAGCCTTTTATTTATTTACTTTTTTGAAAAATTATATTGCCTTACATTTATAATGAGGGACTTGCTTAGTATAGTAGTATTTGTTGTACGCCTTTGCTTTTCATTACTTGGAATATTTTTTTGCCATTCCCTTCTGTCTTGTTATGTTTCTGTTGAGTAGTCTGCTGACAGTCCTTGTATGTTACTAGCTGTTTCTCACTATCTGCCTTAAAGATTCTCTCTTTGTCTTTAAAATTTGCCATTTCAATTATGATGTGTCTTAGAGTGGGCTTCTTTGGGTTCATCTTGATTGAGACTTTCTGTGCTTCCTGAACTTGTACGACTTTTTCTCTTGGCAAGTTCGGGACGTTTTCTGTCACTTTTTCAGACATGTTATCTCTGCATTACTCATATTTTTCTTCTTCTGGTATGCGTATGATATGTATATGATTCTGTTTCATGTTGTCCTGTAGCTCCCTTAACCCTCTTTGTTGTTTTTGAGTTTTTTGTTTTGTTTTGTTTTATTTCTCTGGGAATTTTTTTTTTTCTACCTTGTCCTCCAGTTCACTGATTCAATGCTCTGCTTCATCCAACCTACTTTTAATTACTTCTATTGTTTTATTCACTGCAGATATTGTATTCTTCATTTCCTCCTGGCTCTTATTTATATGTCCTTTTTCATGCTGGTATAGTATGCATTAAGTTCCTTGTAGCTTCTCTGGGGATCTTTGTAGTTCTCATTGAACTTTCTTTTAACCAATATTTTGAACTCAGTGTCTGAGAGTTTGCTTGCCTCTATTTCATTTAGCACTCTTTCTGGGGAGTCCTGTTTTCTTTTTGATTAGGGTTTTTTTTTTCGATTAGGGGTTGTTTCTTTGTCTCCTCATTTTAGGTGACTGTTCTTATTTATTCCTTCTTAGATTGATCTGCTTTGATGCCCTGTCTTTTTGGTATGAATTTTTGTGGGAAGAGACATGTGGAATTCAGTGGTGCAGTATCTTTGATCTCCTGAACTTGATGCTCTTGGGATACCCTTTATATCATTTACGTGGGCTCTCTGCTTGTAATTGGGTTTTGGTTGGTTTGGTCATTTTTCAGTGTGTCTTTCCTTCTGGCTGGTTGACTGTAGGTCATTCTGGCCACCATGACTTGTATGCTGTTGTGCAGGTGGTGCCAGAACAAAACCAAACAGCCCAAGCAACAAACCCACATCTACAAAAATTGCCCCCACCCACAATCTTAATATCAACAACAAATGAGCCAATATTAATAAAGGTGTAAAGAGTTTAAGACTATTGTAAGAAAGGAAAAATTAATATGAGATGACTACTGAAAGAAAAATGATTTTGAGAGGATAGAGGGAGAAGCAATAATAAGAGTAAGGAATAGAGACAATGTGAAGAAAGAAAGTAAAGTTTACATTGTAAATAAAAAAGGGAGGGAAGAAAGAAGAATAGAGTAAGAAAAGGAAAGCATATAGTATTAGGTTAAACAGAAATTAATAAGATATATAGCAAGAGAGAGAAAAAACAGGAACCAAATTGGAGAAAAAAAAATACACCACAGTCCTATCAAAAACAAATGAGCAAAGATTAATACAGTTGGAATAAAAGTAAGAGGGAAAAAAGAAAGAAACATAAAGGCTTAAGAGATGTCTAGATGAAAGAGAAGTGATTTTGAGAGGCTCCTGGTGGCTGCTCCCTCAGTTCTCTCCAAAGCCACTATCCCCAGACTCTTCTCAAGCATCTCTATTCTCCTCTGTCACCCTTTTGCCAGAGCCCAGGGTAAGTGGTTGAAAATGAAACTTATGTGTTGGTCCTTTAAGAAGCTCTCTCTATGTCTAGCCACCTGTCCCTGGCAGACAGGAACCCCACCACTTTTCACAGCTGAATGCTATTTGGTTTCTTTTCTGGCTCTGGTGCTGTCGTCTGGGAAGCCCAGCTTGGGATTTAGATCCTACAGTTCTCAGTGGGAACCCATTTGGCCACTGAAAATTTCCTCCAGCACTTCAGCTGTTGCCTGCAGGAACCCAGCCAGCTCTCTTGCATCTCCTCTGCACTCCCTACTAGTCACATTGTGGTGAAGTGGTTTCTTCTGTTTGTGTCCTTATAAGGCTCCTCTCCACCTATTGTTCAGTTGTTTATTCCAAATGATTTCTCTACAATTTAGTTGTTATTTCAGATTAATCCTGAGAGGAAGTTAGTGTAGCTTCTACTTACTCCCCCAACTATCTTGGGTCCCCCTCTTCATATTCTTATCTGCCACCTCTACACCTTCTCGAGAAAAGTTGCTGTTAAGGTCTTTGACCATTTCTTAATCGGGTTGTTTTGGCACAAATTTTTAAATAGATGTTCTATGTAGGCTCAAGATTTAAAGGAAAACATAAATATAACCAAGAGGAAATGTCAGGTATATAAAAAACTAAGCTAAACTTCTATAGATTAAAATGACAATGTCAGAAATGAAGAACTCAATAGGTGGGATTAATAGTTTATTTGAATTATACTTAAAAAGTAGACAGAAATATCAAATATCCAAACTGACTTACAAATAAAATAAATAGAAAAAATCAAGTACTTTAGGAACTTGCTAAAAATATCAGAATGTTTAACATAAATTATTGGGGTCCAACTAAGAGGGGGGAATTAAGAATATATTTGAAAAATACTCCAAATTTAATAAAATCAATAAACTTAAAGATCCAAAATCTGTTAAAACCCTAAGCTGAATAAACCAGCTTGGGAAAGGAGCAGTTTAAAAGAAATATTACCCAGTGTGAGATACACAGGTGAACTGATTGAAAAAGAAGTTACTTCCTTTTTGTGCAAGAGGAACAATGTTTCTCAGTTCTTTCTTACAGAATTTCTACTACTTTGAGTTTTGAGTGATCCCATGAAAAGGTTATGTGTTAAGTATTGGTCCTGATTTGTTCCAGAATTTCTGTTTTATGCCTTTTGTGCTGATATAATTATTGAAGAGAGATCCCACTCTCTCTCAACTGAGCCTCAGTTTAGAGGCTAAATTTTATGATCCATCTAAGTCAAATGTGAAGGTGTGCCAATATTTAAGCAGAGAATACTGGTGTATGACAATGGGTAAATTCAGATGCATCAGAATCTTCTGGAAAGCCTATTAAAATATATCTGTCCCCAATTCCCTCCCTGACCTAGTAAGTCTGGGGAAGGCATTCGACCTTTAAAAATGTAAGTTATTTGATACAACCCAAATTTAAGAACCACTAATATGTATATTCCAAAAAAAAAGAAAGAAAAACTTAAAACAAAAATAACCCTTAGGCTAGTGATATGAACTACTATAATGTTGGGAACCACCCTGCCTGGTTTCAGGGCTGTAAGCCCCCCATGGCCAAGGCTGAGTGAGTGTCCTTCAGACCAAAAGCCACTAAGGAGACAAAGCTTATCTCCCTGGCAGGAGCACTGCTTCTGCTTCTTTTTTTATAACTGGCCCCAATGCATGATGAGTTAGCCAAAGACGGGTAAGATTCCCCAAGGGGGGAATGACCTAAGACAGGCATAATCACATGGAGGACCCAGGGAAGCCCTTGGGGGGCTGTGGAGAAAGGGACCCTCGTTCCTCAGCTTTGTCAAAGCCTGAGTCCTCATTTTGCCTGTGAAAAGTCTCCTATCTTTTGGCTGTCTTACTTCCCCTGCCTGACTTAATCCTAAAACAATGACAGAGGGTGGTGCAGCCCTATACTAGAAAGGGCAGGTTTCCCAGGTGATCAGACCTGAGAAAGAATACATAAACTCTTGTGAAACCTGCTTTGATAAGAATGCTCTTAATTAAATGATAAAGGTCTGGGCAGGAAATGAGTTTATCTCCCAAAGTTTTGTAGCCTGTTAGCTAACAGACCCTGACTCAGCATAGAACCTCAGAGTTCTTTGTATGTTATCTATTGTTTGATCCTTACTGCCTGACAATGACTAATGAATTTTACCTGTATTCCTGGGCAAATTAAAAGCCAATAAAGACCCTGTGAAAGAAGGATTGGGGTACTCTCCTTTAAGAGAGTGGCCAGGCTGCTCCAAGGCATCCTCCACTTGAGAGGGTAGCCATGCTGTCCCTTTTCCTCCACACAGGACTCGATAGTCTGTGTGAATGTCTCATGTCTCATTCATGATGCCGTGGACACTGCGGGCCCGTGTCTGCATCACTTTAAGGTGTAATTTTATCCACATTCAATAGAAATGAGGAATGAGAAGTTGTTCTAGGAGTTGGGAGAAGTTCAAAAAGAAAGTGTAAATAAGAAAATTATAATCAAATATATGGGCACAGTCATTTTGAAAAGCCTAATATAATCACAGACTTTAGAGTATGTTAGTTGTAGAAGATAGTGTTAATTCTCTTATTTTGGAGGGTTAAGGACACTGAAGCCCAATATTTCAAATATTTAAATAACTTATCCAAAAATAATGACTGGTTTCAGGAAAAATATATGTCTATTTTATCTAAATCTTTTTTTTTAAATACTATTATTACCCAATAACTTTTGGATTATCTACTCTCAAGACTGTTTGATTCCGGTCCTTCATTAACTTGGATAATGGAACAATAAATGTCAGAAACCAGTGAAAACATCATGGGCATGATGCCTCAGTTGCACTATTTTTGAATAGGCATCCAGGGGTTCAACATGCATTTGTCATATTTAAATAAAATGATTAAGGAAAGCAAACATGCCTACTGTATATAGTAAGTATAATGTGAATTAAACAAAACACAAGTGGCTATAGCTTATATAAAGAAGAAAAAAGAAATCTTAGGGTTTGCCACAGGATTCTAAGTTCTCAGGCATAAAGATTAAATTCGGTTTCTAATTCAGGAACAGATCCACTGTTTTGATTGTTTGTTCATAGTTCCAATGCCTGCTCTATCTACCACTCATTCATAGTGTGGATTGATTTGGGTATTTGTCATTTTTTGGTGTCCAATATAGCAAAATATTCACAGGATATAGTTTTAAAATTTTCTTGTTGCAGAAGAACTTCCTGTTAAAAAGGCAAAGAATAAAGGTATAGCATGAGAAGACACAGAATGTTCTATGCATTTCAGTGTAACCATTCTTTCTTCTAAAAACATCCAAGTGGCTTATAGTCAGTCTAATGGTCCCTTTGAAAAAATACACACTGAGATTTTCCATTATGGATAGGTGCCAGTAGCCAAATGGCTGAACTTCTGCTTGACCTGATTCAAATGAATTGGTTTTATGTTAAATGTACTAAGGCACAAGGCAATTAATTCTTTTCACCTTCAGTTACTGAGGGAAAGATGGGGTAAGGAAAAAGAAAAAGAGATCAAACCATTTTGAGGTGTTCTATTTGGTCTATATCAATTATTTTGTTGAATCTTAATAATCCTCTGAGGTGGGTGATACTACTCACACTTTACAGATGAGGATGTTGAAGCAGCTATTAAAGTTGATGTAAATTGTCCACAATTCACAGCATAAGTAAACAGTCAAGTTAAACTCTGTAGTGAATATTATAAGTATAAACCCAGTCACTATACCAGGCTGGAAATAAAGGCCCCTCAACTGCAGCTTAATGACAGTTCAGAGGTTAACTTGTCCCTAGAAAGAGTTCTGTTTCAGCTACTCCTTAAAATACATAACCAGTTATAATATCTACATGGTTCACGTAAAAAGAGCTTGAAATATCTTCTTTTGCAAAGCCCTTTACATTCCATACTTTCCTGGATTTGCTCAGTTTGACCTCATTTATACCGTGTGCACTGCATGACAGATGACAACTGCCCTCAACCAGCCTCTGGCTAAGGGAATCAGGCAACAATCAGTTCAAATTCCAAAGCTTCCACCACACAAACCTTTAATGTCTAAGGGTTAGATGTTCAATTTCTACCAAGGCCCCTTTGCAGACTAGAAGCTGTTTCTCCAAAGAAGGTAATTATCTGCAAAAGAAGGCATCAACATGAACCAAAACCTAGATGTCTGCTCACCAGAGGCTCCACAAAGCAATCTTCTTTGCCATGGACAGTTCAGTTCTATTTCAAGATCTGCTGGATCATTAAGGCTTTGTGGTAGGGAAGCTCAGACTGAAGCCAGAACTGCTGCAGATGCCCCTCTTTTTCTAGTCCCCACTCAGTCTAGCAGACTGATGGGTCATTTTGTAAATGGGTTGAAATTACACACTCAAATGCAATACTTGTGATAGGTCCACAGCCTTTTGCAGAAGAGCTGGAGGGAGATTTACAGTGAGGATTTTCACCCAGGGTGCAAGGTACTCTCTCAAGGGGCCTTGACCTCCTGCTAAATCAAGGAACTTTGATCTGTGATTGACAGAGGCGTGGAAAGGGAGTGAGAAGCCATCACTCATCATTGTGGAGACTGGAGCCAGGTTTATGGCTATGAGACCTAGAACTTTTTCAGTTAAATAGATCAGGTCATACTTGAGTAGTCTCCTCATATGTTTTGCTCCCAGGGACACCATGATCAATTGCTATCTCCAAAGATCTCCACGGGCTAAGGTGTGATTGCCTGTCTGTTATACCTTTCTTTGCCAATTAAATGCTGTCACAAGCTTCTGCTACCCTGGGTTCCTATAATTCCAGTTGAAATCAGGGAACACATTTTAATGGTAGTGTGGTAGGCTGTATAATGCCTCCCTTCCTCTCTGCAATGATGTCCTTACCCTAATTTCAGGAACCTGTGCTACATTATATTACATGGCAAAATGGACATTGCACATCTGGTTGAGGGTTTGAGATAGAGAAATTATACTGGATTATCTGGGTGCATCCAATACAATCACCTGTATTCTTTTAAGAGAAAGATTGGAGGTCACAGAAAGAAGATGCCATACTGGCTTTGAGTATGGAGAAAGAAGTTGGCATCTTTTTTCAAGATATTCTACCCAGATAAGGCTATCATAGGGGATTTCATCAGAAGGCTAATCTCAGATATTGGAGGGGAAGCTACTTCCAAAGGGATGGGAAAAGGGATGGGAGGGTCAAAGTGATTTGTCAGCTCAAGATTGTCTGTTTCCTCTGTGTCCAATAACAGATGTACCCATTCCAAAATCCAGAGTCCTGTTCTTCACCAATAAAGGCCCTAACTTTCACATAAGACTATGAATCCAACTAGTTTTGTAATACATCAACCCACACATTGACATTTGTGTTTGATTTTCAGCAATATCAACCCTGCAGTCACCGGAAGTGAGAACTGAGTTTCGGGTTATTATGGAAGTTCTCAGATTCTCAGATAGTGATTGAATTAGAGAGTTAATGGGCCTGAACTTGTCATTTTCTCAAGGGCATGCAGGGAAGAATCCAACCCACATCAGTCTTGTAGTCATTCTCACTGTCCTACTGGCCAAATGCAGCTACCACCTGGGCATCCAAGGTACCTACTTCAGTGTGCACTTTATTACAATCAATGGTAGGAATTCATTTCCACATTAATTTCACAAATATTTGTGGAGATTTTTTATTTACTAGTTCTTTCTCTAGGAGTTGCTGAGCAGTCTAAAAACTCCTGAACCACGTATTGAATGCTATCTTCAGGAAAAAAAATTAGAACAGATAAGTAAACAGATCTTTTTTCAACATTTTGTAATCTCTCATCATGTATACAGTATGTAAAATTTATGTAACTTTTTTATGTACAGCATTATCTTAATCATAGGAAGTCTCACTAGAAACTACCAAGAGTTTAGAAAGATTAAATGATACTAAAATAAATATTTCCTGTTTTGATACTAGAAATGGTCTACAAGTTAAATGCTACAGAAATTGAAAATCTTAATTTTGATAAGGCATTTTGTGAATTTTCCTGTGCTAGCCAAATAGGCCACATTAAAAATGTTTGGCTACATAAACATTTACTTTGTCAGAATTGTAAGTCTTGAAATTCTGCAATCAAGCAGTATTCATTAATTAAGCTATTTTGTCACCATCTACATATATAATTTATGTAGTTCTGGAGAGATTTTTTGGATATAATTTAATATTTTCGCATTTATTAGTCACCAGAAGATAGTGGTTCAAGTCTGAGAGAAGCTGCTAATATATTGGAAAATGGAATAGAATGTTAACAGAATTTTATAAGGCAACATTATAAAACAAAGATATCAAAATGAATGTCAGCAGTTAGAAACAGAAGTATAAGTACAAAACATTCTTTTTATATCTAGATAAGTGATGTGTATAAACACAGCATGAAAGGACACTGCCTAAATAGTATTTTGTATGAATGAAACTTTCATATTTTATTATTGAAAAGTCATTACATGGTAAAACAGAAAAAGCATTGCTCGATAAATACCCATTAAACTTGGGTTGAATTAATAGAAATATGAAATGTAGCTTGAAAGAGTTTGGCCTCTTGGAAACCTTCCTTTCTAGTGTTCTGTCAATAATTGAAAAAAAATTCTATACATTTAAAATTCTACTGTTTACAAAAGTTACCAACAATTTGAGGAGAATCAAGGCCAAAACAATCAGGAAAATAATTAAAGGTCCAGAAATTATTCATGGGAAGAATGTTGAAGAGACAAGGGGTGTTTAGAGGAGAGAAAATATGACTTTCATAGCATGATGGTTGTAGTCTTGAAGTATCTGAATAAATATTTTATGGACAAAATGTTAGGCTTCTTTAACAATGCCAATGGCAAGGACAATAAGCATTACAAAGCTTCAGATTTAAGCTAGTCTGAATAATAGTCATGCTTGAAAGTGTTCAAGAAAAGTGAAATTTCCATTTGTAACAGGTGTCATACAAGTATGTTTTTGCACTGAGTATGAGGTTGGGCTGGTGCTGCCTAAGATATTGCTGAGATTCACTATTCTGAGTACATAAAACCACCTACTTAAAGCAGGTTTCTATCAAAGGTCCAGTGAGAAAGGAAAAGATATTTAGCTCATATTTTTGAACAACTTTTTTCATCACTTATATTGATGTTAAGGCTAGAACTGATAGAACAAACATGGTTAAAAGAATAAAATCTGAGAAAGGAAGGACAGCTATTGGATAATACACAGTCACTTGAGAGCAGTTTATGTAAAGACATTTTTTTTCTTTTTGCATTGTCCATATCCTCAATTTTTCCAGTGACATTTTTAAATACATGTTCACACAAATGTAAAAAATCTAGAAACTCCTGAATTCATGGTGGAATCTGTTTATATTGTTAAAATCATGACCCTCAAATATCAAAATAAAAAAACAAACAAAAACAGCATTTGGCAAAAATCTATAATAAAGCATATCTCTAAAATATAATATACAGAATCTTGTTATTAAAATAAGCAACAAATTCATAATAGCATAAGCTAAAAAGTGAAATAACAGAGAGGCATCCCTTTAAAATGAGGGTCCTATAAACAGCCTCTGGGACGGCTTCAAGAAGTACAACATTCACATCATAGGGGTGCTAGAAAGAGGAAAGAGCAAGAAACAGGAAATCTATTTGAAAAAAATGATGAAAGAAAAGTTCCCTAATTTGATGAAGGAAACAGACATGCAAGTCCAGTAAGCTCAGAAAGTCCCAAACAAGTTGGACCCAGAGAGGATCACACCAAGATACATCATAATTAAAATGTCAAGGGTTAAAGATAAAGAGAGAACCTTACAAGCAGCAAAAAGTAGGGAGTTACCTACAAAGGATTTCCCATACAAATGTCAGTTGATTTCTTAAAAGAAACTTTTCAGGCAAGAAGAGGCTGTCAAGAAGTATTCAAAGTAATGAAAAGCAAGGACCTACAACAAGATTATCCAGCAAAACTATCATCAAAATTAGAAGGACAGATGGAGTGCTTCTCAGACAAGCTAAAGCTAAAGGAATTCATCATCACCAAGCCATATTACATGAAATGTTAAAGGGACTTATTTAAGAAAAAGAAGATACAAACTATGAATATTAAAATAAAATGACAACAAACTCACAACTCTCAAAAACTGAATCTAAAAAATAAAAACAAAAACAAACTAAGCAAACAACCAGAACAGGAACAGAAACACAGAAATGTAGATCACATGGAGGGTTATTAGCTGGGAGGGTGAAGGGGAAAAATGGGGAAATGGTGCAGGGATCAAGAAGCATATGGTAGGAACAAAATAGCCAGGGGGTGTTACGAATAGTATAGGAAAGGGAGAAGCCAAAGAACTTACATGCATGACTCATGGACATACACAAAGGAGAAGGTAATTACTGGAAGGAAGTTGGGTACTGAGCAGAGATGGGCAAAGGGAAAAAAATTGGGACAATTGTAACAGCATAATCAATGAAATAACTTAAAAAAACATTATTTTTAGCAACAGTTTAAAAGGAGAAAAGGTTTATTTCCAGGGAAGCAATCTCCTGCTCATACAAACAACTCTGAAAAAAATCTAAGTTTACCACAGCAGAGTGATGGCTGGGAATTAAGGGAAAAAAATGTTGCCCAATTTAATCACTCAGCTTTTGTTTACATGAAAGTTTTTAAATCTGTCCTCAACTACTGGTGTTTCTAAGTTGAAACACAGTTTCCCCTGAGGTTGCCTGAGACCTGAAGTTATATTTGCACATTAAATTGCCCCAAGAATTAGAGTAAATATAGAAAGATTACATCTCTTTATATGCTAACAACTGTTTTCAAGATAACAAAGAACAAATAATAACTTGTAATCATATAATTATTTTACATTTCTAAGATCAACTTCCACAAGATTATACCTGTATTTTATATTTTCAGGGACTTGACTTTCTTAATATGTAATTATGTGGAGTTGCTGGATGCAATGAGGATTATGGGAACTGTGGAGTAAGGAGAATATTTTCATTTTTTATAAACCATACCCCATCCCTGTCCCAAAGATTTCCATATGGTTGTATTATTTGTGGCAAATTTAGAACAATTCACCATTCTTGGGCTTTCTTCAACAAAGACGTCTCTTTCTGTTCCTCTTTTTGAACATATACATCTTCTGGGGCAGATTTAGCCAGGATTTAAGACATGACATCATATTGACACACTCCTGCTGGCAAAATGTCCTCTGCTTCTGGTTACAGGGCCTCTGTGAAAGTGACAGAGCAAGTGGAAGCAGCAGATTCTGAAGTGAGGATGCAGACTGACTCAGACATCCAGGACTGTTCATATTTAAATCATTCACATTTTATAGATGAGAAACTGAGGTTTAGATAATATACACTCACATCCCATTGGCATGCATACACTTTATTTCCTGAACTTGGCCCAGTTAAATATTGGAAGATTTACATTCAGAAGATTAACAACCACATAGAATAACAGGCTACCATTGGAAGAAAAGAATCATGAACTTCAGATGTGTATTCTAAGATTCCAACTATAAATATCAACAATGGCATTTAATTTTTCTGGTAACTTTCACTTCTAAAAAAAGAACTTTGCCTAGCTGTAGGCCTAACTGTATTTTTGCTAATGTTTTCCTCTATAAAAATCATTACCTTGAGACATTCCTTAGGTATTCATATTTAGCTAGCTCTAACTAGTTACTATACTTAAAATTTTAGATTAACTGCTATTCATTAACTTTGGTATTTTTGATAAGAGGTTTTCATAGTACTTTTTGGTATCATGACCATTAATTAATTAATTTTTACATCTTTTAAATGGAAAATATGCATAACATTAAGTTTATAATTTTAACCATTTTTGGGTGTACATTTCTCTGGCAGTTAGTACATTCACATTGTTCTGCACAAATGATTTTCACCATTTAACTTCAGAACTTTTTTATCTTCTCCAACTGAAATTCTGTACTAACTTCTCATTAAATATTAACTTTGTATTCTCCTATCCCCACCCCTCGCCCTTCCAGGCCCTGGCAACCACCATTACAGTTTGTTTCTATAAATTTGACTATTATATCATGGCCATTTATTGAAGAAAAATGTGATAAGCATCAATCCTAAGTATTGCTATTGTTGAGTCCTGGCTTAAGAAAGATTAGATTTTCAGAGATTGGTATTAATTGACACAATGCCTGATCTATTGTACATATTAAAGACTTGTTAAAGAAAAAAATCTTCTGGAAAATATAATAAAACTTCTAAGACTTTGGAGTTCCCTAATTGCACTCAATCCAAAAGTTGATTCCTTTGCTGCATGGGCATAAAATCTAGCAGAAAAGAGACAATATCCTTTTGATAACTAGAGGAACCCAGGAAAAGAGAAGAGCTAACTGGTCAAGCCAAGAGCACTGAATATAAAAGTTATCAGACTGACTTGAAACCCTTTCCTAGAACATCCTCCCAAACAGATAATCAGGGTGTCGGGTTGCCTTCCTGTGAAGCCCTTCCCACCTCCATTGCATCTGTGCCCATCTTATCCTTTCTTCTTGACTTTGAAATTTGACCTCCAGTCCCAGTTACCATCAACACAATCATTAACCTAATCTGTATTACCTTGAGCCAACATTTTTATGCATGCAGAGGAGGTGAGTCTGTCTGAAGAGAATATTCTAACAAAGAGAATCATTAGGTGTTAGGGTAAGAAAAGCATTGCCACACATACAGATACAGAAATGAACAAATGAATGAATGATGGTGGCTTCTTACATAAGAACATCATTGCTATGATGTTCTTGCTATGATGTTCACCCTTGCTATGGTGTCTCCACTGTTGTGTTACTCCTTCATAAGCTGGTAGGTGCCGTAGAATTCGCCAATGACACCAGAGAGTTTCTAAATTTTGTTGCTGGTATTATTATTATTTGTCATGTTGTTATTTAGTATTCATTTCAACAACTTTTGGTAACTTCTTTTTTTGAGAAACTGTCTCTTCCATTGTTCTTAGCTCAGGGAGAGCTTCATTTGAAATGTGGTGCCATTGTCTAGTCAACAGGTAGATGGGAAACTGATGCTTGGCATTTGGACACTCTTTCCTTATAATCTGAATCATACATGAAAGTGACAATTGAAAATGTGCCCCAGTGACTCTAACAAGTAGTCATACCTTTTAGACCCAAGAGTCACTCTGGGTTTATTGTTTTTCATGTATGTTCCTCAAATATTTTTATGGGTGCTATAAGGTCTCATATAGCTTTTCAGTAAATTCTGTTTGCTTACATTAGCAAGAGATACTGCTTTTGCATGATTGGAGTTCAGAACTGTGTCGCATGGTGCCTCTACAGCTCCCTTGGAACTTGTCACTGAACTCTCAATATCTCCTAGCAGCTTCCTCTCCCTCATGCCTTCCTTTCATAACTGACCTGTGATACCTCCCTGTTCTGTCCTGATTTTATCTATTGTAAATACTTGACTACAGCCTGGTCACATCCTGATATGTAACTTTTCTTCACCTGAGCCTCTTATATTCTGAAATAAGTTATCACTGTCATTAAAAGTATTTTTATTTTTATGCCAGCTCTTTGCCTTGTTACTCTCTACTTGGTTATCATATATTAATTTTCCCATTTTATCATACCATTTTTAATATTCCCATGACTAACCAAAGTAATAAATAGTCTAACTTAATAAGTTAAAGTCACAATCACTTCTATAAAAAATGAGTCAGCATGAAATGCAAATTTAATTCCATTAGAAATTAGTATTTTTTGAACTAGAAGATGGATTATAGCAAAGGCTATAGCATAAAGACCTCAAATTTACAAAATGAATGACTAAAAACTTCTCATTTCTTCTGTTTGAGATTACCCTGAGATGTATTTTATGGCTGCATAGTAGGTTAAACAAAATTCCTGTTTGCTTATACAAAATTTCCACTCTAACTTATGTAAGTGCAATTATTTCCCACATGTCTTCACACTGTGCTTTCATAGCATCAAAATAATTCTTACAGAAAATACTTATAAATGTGATATAGAAGCACTTCATTCATCAAATTGCTAACATAAAGAAAAAAAACTATTTTACCATCTTTTTCCCAAATAAATAGAAAATATTGCTCAGTAATTTAAACAAAAATATTTCATGAAGAACCAACCACACAAATGAATAAAACATGCTATTGTTGGCCTCTGACAATGAGCATTCAATTATTTTTTGAGAAATGAAATATGATGACAATTACTAATGTATTAATGTTTCATGTGATTTCATTATATTATTATTTTATACTCCTGTGTGTTCCTTCAGTCTTGAAACAGAGCAGAGCAGAGCAGAGCAGAGAGCAAAGGCTAGTGACTTTCTCCAGAAGAAGGAAAATGGTGTGTTTCAGATGTTGCAGAGGTCAAAGCATCATACCAAGGACAAAACTCAGAAGGTGACGAAAGCAAGTACAGAGGACAATCCTTACTGAAATCTACAGCACTTGTTGAAAATTCCAACCATTTTGCCTAATTATCTCCACAGGATAACTTTCATCTTCAATGACAGAAATTTTAAATTCAAATTTACACACACACACACACACACATACACACGCCCCCCCCCCCAAAAAAAAAGAAGAAAAGAAAGCTGATAATTAGAAAACTGGGAAATAAAATCAACTACAGAAGTGTGTTCAGCTAACAGAAATAGCAACTATCATTCCAAAACAATTTTTTAAAATGATTCTTAAAGGTAACATAAGAAATGATATTATTTTCTATAATGAAAAACAATTGTATAAATGAAACAACCAGGGCAGTTCACAATTGTGAGTTCTCACCTTTTAAATGTCAGTTTTGCAGAGTCCTTTTCACAAGGAAACATCCATCTCGAATGAATCATAAAGGCCAGTTGAAAAAGAGAAAGAAGGAGTTGACACATTTTTTTCCAGTAGAGAATAGTTTGGATCACTTGCATTTGAGGGGAACATGACCAGGGACACAGATGCTTTGGCTGGATCAATTTCAAGAAGAAATTTCTGTGCTAAAATTCCAGGATCCAATATTACTTTTAATAACAGTTTAAAGTGATCAGACTAAGAGCTGGGCTCATTTACTCACAAAATACTCAGACATTCCACTGAACAACCTGCATTAGTCCAGAGAGAAGAGGATGTTGCAAGGTATTGTCACTCACTGAGCTATGCAGGGGGTTGGGTTGTAGTTCAGAGCACCACAGAACATCTAACAGGTCCCAGCTCTACAGGAGATTGTCTGGAAAAATCAACCTGGGCTGATGTGTACAACAGCTGGATGCATGATAAACTCGGGGAGTCAGCAGTGAAGGATGGACTGAACCTGGGGCAAGAAATTCTTTCTTCAGCATGAGCAGGTATGCCCTCAAGAACATGTCAATGTTCTCAGAATCTGGCATCGAGACACATACCTTTTATTGCTGTTGTTACACTAAATTGAACGATAGCCTTTAAGGGATTCTAAATTTTATCAGTAGTGATTTCAGAATTTCAAACAAAAAACCTCATTTATCATTAGGTTAACTGTTATTAGATATCACAATTCACATAAAATTAAAACAGAGCACTGTCAAGAATGACTGCACCACCACCACTCACTGAACCCCCTTGAAGGAGAGTGGATTACGGGCTCAGGACTCCCAATCTTACTCTTTCAAAATGTTCATTTACTCAACTCAGACTCTCTGATCCTCAGAGTAGAGACAATTTGTAAAGTGAATCACTCAAGAATCTCAGCTGGAAATTCCATAGTTTTCTCTCTTTGTAAGTTTAAATATTATCTTTGAAAATATTTCTTGTAATGAGTAGAATTCTAAAAAGCAAAAGCAAGATAGAGGCATAGGTAAACATGGCTCACCTCCTCACACAACTACATTAAAATTACAACTAAACTATAGAATATTCATTACTCAGAACCATCAGATATCTAGTTGAATGAAAGTCTGACAACTACAAAAATTAAAGAAGAGATTACATCCATCCAGACTAGTAGGAGGGGCAGAGATGTGGAATGGGCTGCTTCCACACCCACAAGTGGTAGACAAAAATCAGAAGGAATACCTTAGGGGTGAGGAATCCCAGCCCCACACCAGGCCTCCCAGACCAGAGTTCCAGTGTCAGGAAGATAAGATCCCATAACTTATGGCTGTAAAAACCAGCAGGGACTGAGTTGGTGGAAGAAACTGCTGGATTCCCAAGAAGTTCCTCTTAAAGGGCCTACCCACAGACTTACTCAGACTTATTCCCTTTGAGATCCAGCACTGGGACAGCAGATTGAAAGGCACCAGTGGCATATGGGGAGCAACTGAAGTGTTGTGCATCAGGGTGATATCTGGGGGACAGCCTTTCTGTCAGACAGAACTGTGGGCAGAGGCTATTGTTCTTTTTTTGGAGCATTCCCCTCACACAGCCACAGAACTGGCAGGTGGGCACCATATCTGAGACTCCATCAATCTGGCTCACACTGTTTTCCATGTTCTGGTGATTCTTTGAGGCTCTGCCCCACCCAACTTACAGGCCCACCCAACCTGTTAACAGTGGCTTTTCAATATGAATGGATTGCTCTGGCTCAAGCTTCAGATCTTCCTAAATCTTCTCACACAAGCAACAGTCAGGCTCAGGTGAGCCCCTAGACTCCTTTCCTCTTGCTAAGCAGCCCCAGGCCCAGCCCTGGAAGCAGCTGACCTTGGTTCACAGACTGTCCTTGCTTAGGCACCTCCAAGCCCACTACAATTAGCAGCCCTCTCCAAATCACTTTGTAGCTTATGACAAGTGGCCCCAGAGAGAACACAGGCAGTGGCTGATCTTGGCCTGCACCACCCCAGAAACCTCAGAGGCATGTGCACCCACAGGATAGCTACAGACCACATTGGAGCACCACTACTCAATCCCCTCCATGAGTGACATGCTTAAGGGGTGAACTCAGCAGGCTCCATAGTCCTGCTGAAGTAAGTTCTGCTCTGTGGAGTGGGCACCTACACACCTGATACTCCACAGAGGGTGGAGTCTGGTGGTCAGTGTTCACAGCCAGTCCATGCAGCTGACTGGCCTGGGTAAATCTCTCATTGAACTGTCACAGGAATCAAGGCTCAAATACAAGAGAAGGGTGTACTCAGCCCAAACAGAAGAAGCACTTCAAGTACCCACTTGCATAATAGGGGAGGCTGTGCCACTTGACCTTATAGGACATCTACTATATTAGGTCATGCTATCAAGACAGGGAGTCATAGCCACTTTAGCTAATACATAGAAACAAACACAGGGAGGCTGTCAAAATGAGGAGACAAAGAAACATGGCCCAGATGAAAGAACAGATCAAAACTCCAGAAAAAGAACTAAACAAAATGGACATAAGCAATCTATCAGAGACAGAGTTCAAAACACTGGTTGTAAGGAGGATAAGGAACTTAGTGAGGACCTCAGTAACATAAAAAAGACCTAGTCAGAAATGCAGGATGCACTCATTATAATATTAGAGTAATTTACAGGGAATCAACAGTAGAGTGAATGAAGCAGAGAATTATATCAATGATATGGAACATAAGGAAGCAAAAAACAACTAACCAGAACACCAAGAAGAAAGAATCCAAAAAAAGAGGACAGGGTAAGGAGCCTCTGGGAAAACTTCAAACATTCCACCTTTATATCATAAAGGTGACAGAAGGGGAAGAGAAAGAGGAAGAAACTGGAAACCTCTTTTTAAAAATAATGAAAGATCAGGAAGATGGCAACAAGGTAGGTGGGAGCAGAACCCACTTGTTCATGCACCCAACTGAGACACCTAGCCAATCTTCTGAAGAAAAGAGTGAACAGTCAATGGTATCCCAGCTTATATGAAGTCTGGAAGCCAAAGACTACATGCAGAGGACATTGAAAAACAGACAGTAAGGGGATTGCATAGGGAAGAAAAGGTCCCTGGGTTCTGCACCAGGACCACAGAAGCTGCAGTCCACAGTCTGGCAGTAGGGATGGCAGCTGCCACAGGAGCTTTGGAGGACAGCCAGATCAGCTATTGTAACTCTGCAGTTCCCTCCCCTCCCAGAGTTGGAAAGCCAGTCCCACACCAGGAGAGACCTAGATGCTTGAAGTCACTGGGGGAATAAAGATGCAGTAGGAGACACACAGAGGCGGTGTTCCCCCAGTGGGATTATGGAGGTTAACTGGGACAGTACCAGAGAAATTGGGGAACTGGGTGACACCTGGATATGTGAGAAGAGTTGGGCCATGATGGACCCTGACCCAGATAGTCTCGGGACTGGTCAGAGAATTGGGCTGTGTAAGAAGACTAGCACTTGTTAAGAGTGGCCAGCACAAACAAGGGGAATTTGCTAAAAAAAAAAAAAAGGCTCTAAGCTGCTGTTTAAGGAACTCTCATGTGCCTTGGCCAGGACAATGAAGAGGGAGGAGCAGGGGGATGGTTTGCTCCAAATCAGGGTACCTCATGGACTGCCCAAAGTGGGGCAGCAGGGGCTCAGAGAGGTAGCAGTCACCAGAGAGATTTAATTTAACAGGAGAACTAAACTGCCCTGAAAGGACTTTGTACGTGCACAGAGCCCAGAACAGCAAATAGAGAGGAAGGGTGCAAATTGCTCCTACTTAGTGTACCTCACAGACTAATCAAAAGGTGGCACAATGAGGTAGATTAAAGGTTCTGGCTTGTTGCATGTGGACAGTAGGGGACGTGCAGCTCTCTGAGGGCTTGAGCTGGAGGCTGTAAACCTCGCAATATTGTAGCCCAGAGGGATCCCCTAACACAGAACCACAGGAATTGGAAAAAACAGTGCCTTGTCCCCCTCTACCTACAGAATCCAGGAAGACCAGCAGGAACTACTTGGCCAGTTTGAAATCAGTAAGGGGCTTTTTTTTTTCTCTTCCAAATGTAAGATAGTAAGACCTAGAGCTGTGAAAGGATCAAAGACAGATCCAGAGAGAGATCAGGATGCTAATGACAAAAGCTAAGAAAAACTTCCCTTAGTTATCCTATAGAACTTATATTTTATTTTTTACTTTTTATATTTATTTTGATTTTTAGTTATTATTATTTTATTTCTCTTCCTCTGTGTAGTTTTCTTTGTTTTGTTTATTTGATTTCATTCTTTGACTAGTTTTCTTTGTTCTCCCTTTCATATTGCATTTTAATTTCTCTTCTTTCACTTCACTTATATGCCAATACTACATTACTCTTGGTCCTTTACTTTTTTATTATTTTTACTCAGATCATATATTTCTTGTTATACTATTGTTTTTCCCATTCCTACACAGCACTCTTTCTTGGTCTTGGTCTATTTCACTATCTTCCTGAGCTTTATTACTGTTGTGGTTCATTTCATTCTCTTGCACACTATGCCAGGGTTCTATTCCTTACTCTCAGTATATCTCACCATCTAACCTAGCATAAGTGCTTTGCTTTCTGAAGTCAGCTCAAATTCTTTTTCCCCTCAAACAAGAGTCTTATCTCTTTTTCACCTTTTAAAAAAAGTGGATAGTTGAGTGAAATATCACAGTTATTGCTGTACTTCTCCAAAGGATCTCTCATACGTTCTCTACTTGTTGATACTTCAAATCACATAGAATACTCTACTGCTGTCATAATCCACTATACTTTTGCCCTGTCCCAGATCACATACGTGATAAGGTGGGAGTTGTGAACACCAGGTCACATGCTAGAGGAGAGAACCCACCAACGAAGGAGCCACCAACAAGGGAAACCCAAGTAAAACAAGAGAGCCCACTCAAAGGAAAAAAAAGGCAATTCTAGAGCATCCAGATAAGGAGATCAGAGGTGACACGACTGAATCCCATAAAACTCCTACCATAGAATATTACTCTACACAAACAGCTAGAAAAGCAGGGCATCAAGAAGCACAGAAGCAAACAAAAAGTGTCATTAAATGAGGAGACAAAGAAATAACCCATAATCAAAAGGAATAGAAGACTCCCCAATAAAAGAGTTAATTGAAATGGAGGCAAGCAAACTATCAGATACAGAATTCAAAACAATGGTAATAAGGATGCTCAGGGAACTCACAGGCAATTACAAGATACTGAGTGGGAACGACAACAGTATGCAAAAGGAAATAGAAACTATAAACAACAAACAGGAAGAAATGAAAAATACAATTTCTGAAGTTAAAAATACACTAGAAGGAATTACAAACAGGCTGGATGAAGCAGAGGACTGAATTAGTGAGCTGGAAGACAGGGTAAAAAGAAATACCCAGGTACAGAAGCTACACACACACAAAAAGACTCACAAAATATGAAGACAACATGAAACAGAACAACATTCAAATCATAGGAATACCAGAAGGAGAAGAAAAGAAGCAAAGGATAGAAACCCTGTTTGGGAAAATAATGACAGAAAACTTTTTGAACTTGGAAAGGGAAAAAGTCACACAAGGTCATGAAAAACAGAGGGCCCCAATGAAGAAAACCCAAAAAGGTCAATCCAAGACACATCATAATTAAAATGCAAAGTATTAAAGACAAAGAGAGGATCTTAAAAGCAGCAAGGGAGAAGCAAGAAGTGACATACAAAGGGCTCCAATTAGACTAGCAGTTGATTTCTCAACAGAAACATTACAAGCCAGGAGAGAATGGCAAGAAATATTCCAAGCAATGATAAGCAAAGGTCTGCAACCAAGACTACTCTCAAACCAGTGAGGCTCTCAATTGCAATGGAAGGCAAAATAAGGTGTTTCCCAGACAAAAGAAAGCTGAAAGAATACATCTCCACCAAACTAGCACGACAAGATATGCTAAGGAAGGAAAAGAGTGAGAGAGACAGGAACACAGGTACAAAGGGGGAAAAATGAACAAATACCTATGGATAATAATTTTAAATGCAAATGGATTAAATGCTGCAATCAAAAGAAATAGGGTAGCTGAATGGATAAGAAAACATGAACTCCACATATGCTGCCTATAGGAGACTCACTTCAGAACAAAAGACATATACAGACTAAAAGTGAAGGGATGGAAAAAAATATTCCAAGCAAATAGACAAGGAAAGGACAGCTGAGGCAGTAATATATCAGACAAAATAGACTTCAAATCAAAAGCCATAAAAAGTCACTGAAGGCACTGAAGGACACTTCATAATACTCAATAGAAGAATCCATGAAGATGACATAAACATTGTAAACATATATGCGCCCAACATAGAATCACACAAATATAGAAGAAAATGTGGGAGGACATCAAAGGAGATATAGAAAGAAGCATACTTACACTAAAGGATTTCAACATTCCACTGTCAAAATAGATAGATTTTCTAAACAAAATATCAACACGAATATTGTAGCACTGAACAATGCAAATGAACTTAACAGATACATATATAGAACAGTTCATTCCCCCAAAGCAAAATGCACATTCTTTTCAAATGCATATGGAACATTTTCAAAGATAGACTCCGTAATGGGACATAAAACAAGCCTCAACATTCAAGAAAATTGAAATCATGTCAAGCATCTTCAGACTACAAGGGCCTGAAACTAGAAACCAACCTCAAGGAAAACACTCAAAAACACTCAGATTCATGGAGATTGAATAGCATGTTATTGAACAATGAATGGGTTGAGAATGAGATCAAGGAAGAAATCAAAAAGTTTCTGAAAAAAAAATGAAAATGACCACACAACAGACCAAAACTTATGGGACAAAGTGAAGGCAGTCTTGAGTGGGAAGTTCATAGAAATACAGGCCTACCTAAAAAATATAGAAACATTTAAAGTAAACAACCTAACCCTATATCTACAAGAACTAGAGGAACAACAACAAACAAAGCACAGAGCAAGTAGAAGGAAGGAAATAACCAAGAAGGAAGGGAATAACCAAGATAACCAAAATGATACAGAGAAAAAGAACAATAAAAGCATCAATAAATCTATGAGCTGGTTGTTTGAAAAGATTAACAAAATGCACAAGTTTTTAAGCAAACTCATCAGGAAAAAGGAAGAAAGAACCCAAATGAACAAAATAAAAAATGAAAGAGGAGATTAAAACTGATGCAACAGAAATACAAAGGGTTGTAAGAAATTATTATGAACAATATGCCAAGAAATCATATGCCCAGGGTGAAATGGGCAAATATGTAGAAAAATATAATTTCCCAAAATTGACTAAAGAAGAAGCAGAAAGCCTGAACAGTCTGATAACAGCTAGTTAAATTGAAGCAGTAATCAAAAACTCCTGGTACACTATAGCCCTAGACAAGATAGTTTCACAGGAGAATGTTACAAAATATATAAGGAAGGGCTAACCTCTATCCTTCTCAGGCTATTCCAAAAGATCCAAGAAAAGGAAAGATGTCCAAACCCTTTTTATGAAGGCACCATCATCCTAATTCCAAAACCAGACAGGTCACAACAAAAAAGAAAACTACAGTCCAATATCGCTGATGAACATAGGCCCCAAAAATCCTCAACAAAATATTTGCAAACTCCATCCAGCAATACATAAAAAAGATCATACATCATGCCCTGGCTGGTATGGCTCAATGGATTGGGTGCCAGCCTACAACACAAAGGGTTGCTGGTTCGTGTCCCAGTCAGGGTACATGCCTGGGTTGTGGGCCATGTCCCCAGTTGGGAGCATGCAAGAGGCAACCACACATTCATGTTTCTCTCCCTTTCTTTCCCCCTCCCTTCCCCTCTCTCTGGAAATAAATAAATAAAATCTTTAAAAAAAAGATCATATATCACGATCAAGTGGGATACATCCTAGGGATGAATGGGTGGTACAATACTCACAAATTAACAAATGTAATACACCACATAAACAAAGAAAAATTATAACAATTACATGATCATATCAATAGATTAAAAAAGGTCATTTGATAAGATATAGCACTCATTTATGATAAAAAGTCTCACCAAAGTAGGAGTAGGTGGTGTATGCCCCCACATAATAAAGGCCATATATGAGAATTCTATAGTCAATATCATATTCAATGGGCAAAAAATAGAACTTTACCACTAACATCAGGAACAACACAAGGATGATCACTTTCACCATTTCTATTCAACATAGTATTGTAAGTCCTAGCCACAATGATCAGACAAAAAAAAAAAGGCATCTAAATTGGAAAGGAGGAAGTAAAACTTCCACTGTTTGCAGAAGACATGATAGTGTACATAGAAAACCCTATAGACTCCACAAAAAAACTACTCAACTAATAAGTAAATTTGGCAAAACAGCAAGATTCAAAGTCAATATTCAGAAACTGAAGGCGTTTTTATACACCAACAATGAAATATCACATCAGAAATCAGGAAAAAAATCCCATTTTCTATGGCAACAAGAAAGATAAAGTACCTAGGAATAAGTCGAACTAAGGAGGTTAAGGTTAGGGTTGGGGTTGGGGGAAGTGGTGGGAGGAAAATGGAGACAACTGTACTTGAACAACAATATAAAAAGACTTTTGAAATAAAAAAAAGCAGCTAAACAGAGACAGAATCATGGAAATGGAGGGCATTTTGATGGTTGCCAAATGAGTGGGGCATTTGGGGAAATGGGTGAAGAACTGAGGGGATTAAGAAGTACATATTGGAAAAAAAGTATAAATTAGTAGTTTTAGAATAGCTATGGGGATGTCAAGTACATACAGGAAATGGAGTAGCCTAATAACTTATATGTATGACTCATGGACATGAACAAAGATGTCAGATTGCCTGAGGGAGTGGAGGGTGCTTCGTGGAAGGGGAGAGGAAACAAATTGGTATAATTGTAATAGCACATTCAATAAATTATAATTAAAAATAAAAAGCAAAAGCAAAATTCTTACAAAATTGCTTTGAATTAGATTATCTTCATTACACTATTAAAACATACAAACATGAAACTAGTTGTACAGTATACATGAAATTAAGTATAGACTCTTTACGCATATACAAAGAAATAAAACAGACATTAATTAAAATATAAAAGCATAATATTAATACATTCATGTTATCTATAGTAATTTAATGTGATGGATAGTTTTGTACCATGAAAATAAGTCAGCTTACAAAATGAACATATTACCTACCTGTGTGGTAATAGTTCTTTAGACTTCATCATCATTGTTGTCTTAATCCCCAGGGATACACCCCTAATGGCAGTATTGGATGTTTTTTTCTTGTGAAATTCTTGCAAATGTCTTCTCTCAAAAATGTGACTTGGTCTTTTAACTTTCACTTTACTCAAATGTGTCTATGAATCAGCATTTGTTTTCTCATTAGCCCAGGAAATCACATCTGTCACACCTGGAGCCAACTCTACAGTAAATGTAAACTTCTGCCAACTTCTGCACTGAAGTAGTGTGATAAACACTTTCAAAAGGTGGACCTTCCCACATATCATAACAGATATATTAAGTTGATCACAGAGTGTGCATAAGCTCAAAGAATATGCATGTGATGTAAAGTGATCAGTTATGTAAGGAAGTTGCAATTGTCCTTTTATTCCTCAGCTTCTGCCACTGCCTCTGCTGTCAGATTCCTGTCCTTTCTGCCCCTTCAGTGACACCCATGGCTCTGGGTCCACCCCAAGCCAGTCCAGTCCAATCGTGGAGAAAATTACTTTGATCAACACATGCGCAGTAAAGCACTGCCCACATCATCAGGAACCATGCTGGGATTATGCATAAAAACTTCCCACCTGGAGCACCTGATGCTGAAATAAAATTAATGACTCCTATTGTTACAGGGTGCAGCCAAGAGGGGGGACCCCGAATGGGCATTTGAAATGGGGTCCAGAACTTAAGGTGTCGAGGAGATTTTAAGAGTCTCCACCCGCCCCCCAGGGTGTGGGTTGGGGGAAGGGACAAATGGAGCAGGGCCATTGAGAGGTGTTTTGCATAGCAATGGCCTTGCAGCTACCCTCTGGTGTGGTCATTTAACATATCTATAGCCTTTGGCTGGTTGCGTGGATATGTTAAATAGCTGTGATCATCTCTGAGCCAGGGGAATGGAAGTAACTTCCCCACCAAGACGTGACTGGGGGCAGATCCCCCAAGCTACAGCACCTGCATCGGAGCTCAGAGAAGATTGGCTCCAGGACATGGGGCCACACCTGCCCAGACTCATGATGGCAGCCCAGTAAACCTGGAAGGATACAAGTTCTGGCATGTGAAGCCGAGTGTGGGAAGAGTCGGAAATGAGGCTGCAGAGGAAGATTGGCCACGGGGATTTAAAACCCAGACTTGGCAGCCATTAAGAGGGAGAACCACGCGGCTTTGGCAGAGTAGAGACTCCCGTGGCCCTGGGAGAGAGGACCACGTGCCTGTGACAGAGTGGAGACCCCCACAGCTTTAGAAGGGGAACCACCACCTGGTTTTACCAGAGATCCCGGCGACTCAGAAGAGAGTGCCGGGAACCTAGGGAGGTCTCCCAGTCCAGATGGAGTACTAACTGTGAAGAACCAGAGGACTGCCTGAGCCATGGACTTCTATTTCCTTTCCTAAGATACGGTACTCTGGACTGGGCAAAGGGGGAAGGAAGGACCGTGTCTGTTTGTGGGTGTTTTAAGGGACTTTAGGATTTTTGATGAAGACATTAAGTCACTACTTGAAGTCTGTATAGCATTAAATAAACATTTCCTTTCCTTTTCACGAATCTCTGGCATTGAGAGACGTCTTTCCTCTGGCGGTGGACATAACGGACCCGGGGCCTTCTTTCAATAATAGTATATTGTCTCAGGCCCCCCTTCTTGTCTGTTCTGTAACACTATCACCTGACATTCTGAGGATATCTGTTTCCATAGAAGCCCTTTCTTGCCATTAAGGAACTAAACTACATTGAAAAACAGTATTTGATGTCAAATAAGCATATTTTTCTAGAAAAACTTTCTGCTCTCCATATACATTAAAAAGAGAACTATGACAAGTTAGGTTTTTTACTGTAATTTGCTGGCAATGATCAATTTAGATATGAGACCCTGTCCTAGATGCTCTAAAATGAATTGTCATATTTCTCTAAATTATGTTGTATATTGCTGACTCCATAATATCAGGAGCTTTGAGATGTCTTTCTCATTCACATGCTATGTGCATGGCTATAGTTCTGCTGCCCTGTGGTGATTCAGGCTGTGGTCCCTATGGCCAGTACTCACATCTGTGTTGTTTGTGGTCTTCTCAGGTTCTGGCTGGGGGTGCCCTACCAGCACATGCCCTTGTCCTAAGTCAAGAACGGATGAAGCAACAGCAATTACAGGAGCATATTTCCACCTTCTCCTTGGCAGTAACAGTATCCTGTCCACTCATTGTATTAGTACAAACTAATTTAATCACAGCCTTGACCTCAGGGTTATAGACTGCCCTCAAGGAGTCATGGCCATGGTATGGAAGTCAAAACTTGAGCCTAAGGTTGCAAAAATGACCACTGTGAAATAATGTGTTTGGGATGTGACTGCACAATAAAGATAACTTTCCTGACTTTTATGAATCCCTTATGGAGTCTAGGAGCTCAGTCTCTGGAGTCATGCAGTCTGGAAAAAGACTGCATCTCAGACAAATGCTCTCTGCCTCAGTTTTCTCATCTGAAAGATAAACTAATAGTATTTGTCTTGCAGCTTTATTTTAAGTATTAAGTGAGGTTCTTAATGTAAAACTCTTGAATATATTTGCAGAAGCTTTAAGCAGTTTTATAAATTAATATGCTTACCATTGCCCTTCATCCATCATCTCTGCACATCACACCACTTTGCTTTAATGCTGGGAAGAGGAACCAATGTGCTATTTAAATAATCAGTTTTAATGCTACTTTGCATAAATCACTCTTGTCCTTAATCAAATAAAATGACCTTATTTTGTTTATCATTTGTCACATTGTTCCTGCAAATGTATATGTTATGAAAATGATTAATCTGGTAAGGAAGTGTAAAAAATGCCCTAAAACACCTGTTGTAGAGGCAAGCTCAGGTGAGCAGGTCATTTTAAGTTCTGATGGTCTACCTAATGTTAATTATTGTTTATGAGAGCAAATTATCCAAAAGAGTAAAAACATGCAATACCCTTGAACTGCTTTTTTCTAGAGCAAGCCTCTCCTTGTTATATTTATTTCACTCTCAACAGTCAGCTAGTGGTTTGACTGACTATTATGTCTATACTGTTGAGATATTTAAATGAAGAAAATGTTTTAGAAGCTATAATGATCCTCACATACTCAGGAGATTGTCTATATGGTGAGCATAAGACTGTTTCCAGAAGATAAGAAGCAAGATTTTAAAAGCTAAGATTATTTCCTAAACATTAAATGAAACATTAGAACATATTCTTAAATAAGATTTTCTAGCCAAAACCTTAGCATTACTTTTATTCATTCAAACAGAATTGTATACTTGAAACCTATATAATTTTATTAACCAATGTCACCCCAATAATTTTAATAAAAAAGAAAAACAAATGTTTATTGCTTAGGAAAATAGCTCCTAGAATGGAGTTGCACCAGTCATTGAAAAAGAAGGAAGAGATTTCTCTTATGAGTTTGTGGTATGGAACAACCTTGTGAGCCTACACAGGACCCATTCAACGTTCCTCAAGTGAGTGAGTGCACATAGGGACTACATGCCAACCATCAGGAATGTGCTGCTGTATCAGACAGAGATATGCCCCTATCATCATGTAAACTACTGTTTAGATGAGGAAGAAAACACTAATTATATAACTATAGGAGAGTGAACATGTCCAGAGTTCAGATCTAGAGACAAAACATAAGGGCACAAAGTTGTAGAGACTCAAATTATCTTTGAGAAATTCCTTAAGCAGGCCAAAAGCATAGGACTTACATTATGAAAGGTGATACAGTCACAGGGTGCAGCCAAGAGGGGGGACCCCAAATAGGCATTTGAAATGGGGTCCAGAACTTAAGATGTCCAGGAGATTTTAAGATGTCTTCACCCCCACCCCCCAGGTGTGGGTTGAAAAAGGGACAAATGGAGCAGGGCCATTGAGAGCTGTTTTGCACAGCAATGGCCTTGCAGCTAACTTCTGGTGTGGTCATTTAACATATCTAAAGCCTTTGGCTGGTCGCTTAGATATGTTAAATAGCTGTGGCCATGCTCAGAGCCAAGGGAATGGAAGGAACTACCCCACCAAGATGTGACTGGGGGGCAGGTTCCCCAAGTTAACAGCACCTGCACCTACGTGGGAGCTTGGAGAAGATTGGCTCCAGGACATGGGGCCACACCTGCCCAGACTCATGATGACAGCCCAGTAAAGCTGGAAGGATATGAGTTCTGGCATGTGTAGCTGATTGTAGGAGGAGTAGGAAATGGGGCTGCAGACGAAGATTGGCAAGGGGACTTTTAAGCCCAGACATGGCAGCCATTGGGGGGGAGAACCACGCGGCCTTGACAGAGTGGAGACTCCCGCAGCCCTGGGAGAGAGAATCACCATGCGGCTTTAGCAGAGAACCGCCACTTGGCTTTGGTAGAGTGGCGACCCCGCCTCCCTTGCAGCCATTGTGCAGGGGGAGAAGCACACAGTTTTGGCTGAGTGGGGACTCCCATGGCCCTGGGAGAGAGGACCACATGCCTTTGCCAGAGTGGGGACCCCCCACAGCTTTAGAAGGGGGAACCACCACCTGGTTTTAGCAGAGATCCTGGCGACTCAGCTGACAGTTCCAGGAACCCAGGGAGGTCTCCCAGTCGAGATGGAGTACTAACTGGGAATAACCAGAGGACTGCCTGAGCCATGGACTTCTATTTCCTTTCCTGAGATACGGTACTCTGGACTGAGCAAAGGGGGAAGTAAGAAAGGACTGTGTGTATTTGTGGGTGTTTTAAAGGACTTTAGGATTTTTGATAAAGACATTAGGTCACTACTTTAAGTTTCAATAGCATTAAATAAACATTCCCTTTCCTTTTCACGAATCTCTGGTATTGAAAGACGTCTTTCCTCTGGCGGCGGACATGATGATGGACCTGGGGACTTTTTTTAAATAATAGTATATCGTCCCAGGGCCCCCCCTTGTTTATTCTGTAACAATACTTTGCCATACTTTTATGTTTTGGAAGAAATAATTTATCAAAAATTCTATTTAGGCCTAAAGAATGGTTCCCACATTTAGCTTTCATATAAATGGATTGATCTAGGATTATTCATCCAGGGTATGAGGGACTGTTGTTTATGAAGACCTGTCTACAAAGCAGTTAGTGACATGGGAGTGAAAATGATTGAGGTCTGGTTTGTGACAAGAAAATGGAAAATGTTGTGGGCAAAAGGATTCTTGTGAGTCAGGAGAGCAAGATCCCCCCAAACTACCAGGTGGTAAAGAAAACTATATCTGAGAGGTCATAAGTGTTATTAGAATTACATATGTAGAATCTCTTTGGCATTTGATTGACACCAAAATTAATCAGAAAGAAAACTTGCTGGGAAGGTAGGAGGTGGTGGTGGCCAAGACATAGATTCATAGTCAGTAGCCTGGTCCAGCCAGGATTTTAGTTACTAATTAACAAGAATCATAGAACATAGTGTTCTTTTATGCATTATTTACATAGTATCAGCACAGTCAAGATTATTGATGTCAGAGTTTTGCGGGGGTGGGCTCTCTGAAGATGGAGGAATGAATGGAAGTCATACTAACCACCCAGGACCAATCTGGAATTAAAACTCAATTGTGGAGAAATCACCTGGAACAAACAACTGAGCAAGAGCCAGAGAGAAGCATATAACTTCGGACATACAGAACCAGCTTCAGCACAACCAATCTGGTAAGGAGTGCAGTGGAGACTCAAAAAGGCTGGCTGGATGCCCACAAGTGGCAGCACTGGTGAGATAATTAAGAGGCTGGTTGGATCCCCCTAAGAAGATTGGGGTCTAAACTCTAAGCTACAATTCCCAGCCTAGAACACCAAAGCCCAAAAAAGTACACAGATAATAGCCAGTGGAAAAAGCAGCAGGGTTGCTCTCTGCCAGAGACAGACAGTTGGACATGCAAGGGCTGTTTAAAGGGCCAACACACAAATTTTAATTTTCAGCCACTTACCCTGGGGTCAGGCAAAGGCAGGGGCAGCATGGACTAGAGATGGTTGAGGAAAGACTGGGTACAGAGGCTCTGGGGAGAGAACTGAGAAGGTAGCCACTGGGATCCCAGTGCTGAGTCATCCCTCACCCCAGATGCCAGCAGCCTTTGTGCTCAGGCAGACCACTCCCCTCTGAATGGCAGTAGCTTGAGGGGAAGCAATAGCCCTGACCCAAGAAGGGTGTCTGTCCTGGCCCTTTGGTGCTTAAGCCTGAGTACTGTGTTCTACTGACCAGATGAACAACCAAAGGAGACAGCCAGAGACACTAGATCACTGGCAAATGAGGGGCAGAGTAGACTAGAGAGACTTGAGGAAAGACTGGGAATGGAGGCTTTGGGGAGAGAACTGAGAAAGTAGCTGCTGGGATCTGGTGCAGAGCCAACCCCCATACACAGCAATCATCCTGCTCAGGAATACTACCCCCTCCAAGCAGCAGCTACCTAAGGGGAAACAATAGCTCCCACTGCAGAAAGGGTTCAGTCCCGCCCTATGGTGCTTAAGCCCTACTGCTGAATGCAGAGTGACCAGATTAACAATTCAAAGAGACAGCAGATCACTGGAAGTATCTAACAGGCTGCCTAAGGTCAGACGGGGTCAACATCTGACATCACCAGAAGCAGATTCAGAAAGAAAAAAAAAAACAGTGGTAAATACAGGAGACTACAGAGATGAAAGTCACTGTGGTCTCCTTCAAGATTTGTGATATTTCCTTTCCTGCATAGATTTATAACATTCATTTCCCATCCAGCGAATTTGTATAGAATAAGTCACTAGATTTTATACCATAGTGTATTTCAATCCCCATATTTTGCCTCTCCCTTCTCTTAGCCCATCTTACTTTCCTCTTTCCTTGTAATATTCTCATTTCAAATTTTGTTTTCTCTCTAGCTACAACTTGTTCCCCATTCCATTCCCATTCCATGCTCTTACTATTTCTCCCCTGTCCAAACACTCAAAATGAATTCTCTTGTCAAGGGTAATTTCACATTCTTTTGCCCATCTATTAAAATACCCGTGTTCTTTCTACACCTCTAACAAATTTGCTTGTTGGTTGTGTGTAGGGTAGTTGTTGCACTGTTTCTCAAGGTTATCTATAGAGCTTCACTAATTCTATATTTCAAATAACAAATTTTACTGGACCCCTCTTCTATTCTTTTTTTTTTTTACTCAAACATTAATTATGCCCTCTTAGCCTGTTTTTTCTTTTTTTCTTTTTTTGTCTTTTTTCTGTTTCTCTTCATCCTGACCTTTTATTATTCTTTGTTCTCCTGTTTTTCTTTTACACCCCAAATAATTTTTTCCTCACTTAGTCTAGTTTTTGTCATTCACTCTTAGTATTACCTCTCCTTCTATCATTACAAAATCATTTCCCATTCCTCTAAACATCTCTTAAACTTTTCTGTTTCTTCCCCCCACCCCCTTATTCCCATACCACTTATATTAATTTTAGCTCATTTGTTGTTGATAGTACTCTGGTGGATCTTTCTCTCCAATTTGGCTCCTACATTTCTATTAATTATTTAATATTTTTCCTTCCTTTTTCTTTTTCTCTATTGCTTTATTTTATTTTATACTATTTTAATTTCTGTTTAAATCTAATATTATATGCTTCCCTTCTCATACTCCATTCCACAGTTTTCATTCCCTTTCCTTATTAATGAGGTAAACTTTACTTTCTCTCCTTCCATTGCTTCAACTCACAACTCCCATTAGTGCTCCTCCTTCTACCCTCTCAAAATCATTTTCTTTCGATAGGTCATCTCATATCCACTCTTTTCTTATAATAATCTTGATCTTGTAACACCCTTATTAATACTGATTCATTTGCTATTGATAGTGGAATTGTTGGGGGGAAATATATTTAAGGGTGTGGGTTTGTTTCTTGGACTCGGTGGTTTTGTTCAGACAGCACCTGCACAACAGCACAGAAGACATGGTGGGTGAAGTGACCCTCAGGCAACCAGCAACAGGAAAAAGCCCACAAAAGAATGACTCAACAACAATCAAAACCCAATTACAACTGAAAAACCAGTATAAAGGCATAAGGGACATTCCAAGAACAACAAGTTCAGGTGATCAAGTGTAGGAGACTGTTCTGTGTGGCATGGGCCCAGCTCCCATGCAGAAATGTACAGGACCCACAACCACGGATAGGTTCTTTCATGGAGAATCAGGCCTGCAATGTACCTAGGCCACTTTGAGTCTTGCTCTTGTTAAAAAACTCCTCACCCTGAATTGAGGACATTTACTGCAAAGTCACTTCCCAAAATCCATGCTAAACCTCCCAAGGATGAGTGTAACTAGTTCAACCACTTTTGCCTTTTCATTTGCAAATATCTTTCTTCTGTGATGTGATTAGCAGCACTGGCTCCTTTGTTTTCTGTAAAAGGTAACCACCTAAAGTGAATTTGTGCATAGTAAATGAAGACAATCATGTAATGTGCCCAGAGACAGAAATAGGGGCCTGTCATGGCAGAGGCCATGGCTTTTGCTCCCCTTGAGAGAAAAGCTATGCTGTCCCTTTTCCTCCACTGGACTTGTCTGTGTGAATGTCTCATTTCATCCATAATGACTCGAACACTGTGATCCGGTGTCTGCATCAATCAAGGAGCCTGCACTACTGTATCTCACAGCCCTCACACCATAGAAGTTCACACCACAAAGTCAGAAGGTCAAAACAGATCAATTTAAGAAAAGGAGGCAAACAAGAAGAGTCCCAACAATAATGGGAAGAGACAAACCCCCATCTAAAGGAAAAGAGAAATCCTCAGAAAGAATGATAAATGAAATAGAGGCAAGTCAACTATCAGATATTGAGTTCAAAACAATGGTTATAAGGAAGCTCAATGAACTGAGTGAGAACTACCCAAAACTACACAAAATTACCAGGATCTTCCTGCAAACTATAGCAGCATAAAAAAGTACATAGAAACAATCAACAAGGGCCAAGAAGAAATGAAGAATTTCTGGAGCTACCCAAACAAAAGAAGCCTCAAAAAATAAACCTCCAAACCAGCATGGTTTGATCCCACCAAACCAGCATGGAAGGATATGCTAAAGGGACAGCTTTAAGAAGAGGAATAAAAACAGTGAGAGAGAATGGAACAAAGATACAGAGGGATTAAAATGGCAATGGATAAGTCCCTATTAATAATAACCTTAAACACAAATGGAATAGTGCTCCAATCAAAAGACATAGAATAGCTGAATGGATAAGAAAGCATGACCCATGCATATGTTACCTATAAGAGACCCACCTAAAAACAAAAAAACCTACACAGACTGAAAGTGAAGGGCTAGAAAAAAAATCTCTTGCAAACAGACAGGGGGAAAAAAAAGCCCAGATAGCAATACTTATGTCTGACAAAATAGACTTCAAAACAAAGGCCATAAAAAGAGACACAGAAGGACACTTCATAATACTCAAGGGAAGAATCAATCAAGAAGATATAAACATAATTAACATATATGCACCCAAAATAGCAGCACCCAAATACATTAGGAAATTTTTGGAGGATTTTAAGGAAGATATAGATAGCAACACACTTATACTAGGGGATTTTAACACTCCACTGTCAAAAATGGATAGATCTTCCAAACAAAATATCAACAGGGATATTGAGCATTGAACAATGACCTGGATCAAATGGAATTTACTGATATACATCAGTAAAGTATATATCCCAAAGTATATATACATAAAGTATATATACATTTTGTTTCATCCCAAAGAAACAAAATGTATATTATTTTCAAATGCACATGGAGCATTTTCAAAGGGAGACCACATGATAGAACACAACACCAACCTCAACAAATTCAAGAAAATTGAAATCATATCAAGCATCTTCTCAGACCACAAGGGCCTGAAACTAGAAACCAACTCCAAGGAAAAGACTCAAAAGCACTCTGACTCATGGAGATTGAATAGCATGGTATTAAACAATGAATGGGCTAAGAATGAGATCAAGGAAGAAATAAAAAAGTTTCTGAAAACAAATAAAAATTAACTCACAACAGTCCAAAACTTATGAGACACAGAGAAAGCAATACTGAGAGAGAAGTTCATAATGACACAGGCTTACCTAAAAGAGACAGAAACATTTCAAATAAACAACCTAACCCTACATCTACAAGAACTTGAGGAACAGCAATGAAGACAGCCCAGAGCAGGTAGAAGGAAGGAAATAATCAAGGTCAAAGCAAAATTAAACAATGTAGAAACTAATTTAAGAAACAAATTTAAGGATCAATAAATCCAGGAGCTGGTTCTTTGAAAAGATGAACAAAATGGGCGAACCTTTAAGCAGATTCACCAAAAAAAAAAAAAAAAAGACAGAGAGGACCCAAATAAACCCAATCAGAAACTAAAGTGGAGAAATTACAACTGACAGCAGAGAAAAACAAGGGATTGTAAGAAATTGCTATAAAGAACTATCTGCCAAGAAATTTGAAAACCTAGGTGAAATGGACATATTTCTAGAAAAATATAATCTTCCAAAACTGAATGAAGAAGTAGAAAGTGTGAACAGACCAATAACAGCTGATGAAATTGAAGCAGTAATCAAAAAATTCCCAGTACACAAAAGCCCTGTACCAGATCATTTCACAGGAGAATTTTACAAAATATTTAAGGAAGAGCTAACCCCTATCCTTCACAGACTTTTCCAAAAAATCCAAGGAGACAGAAGACTCCCAAACTCTTTTTATGAAGCTAGAATCATCCAAATCCCAAAACCATATAAAGGTACAACAAAGAAAGAAAACTATAGGCCAATATCGCTGATCATATGAATAGATGCAGAAAAAGCATTTGATAAGGTACAGCACCTATTTGTGATGAAAGCACTCAGCAAAGTGGGCATAAAGGGAGCATACCTCAGTATGATATAGGACATATACAAGAGGCCTACAGCCAATATCTTACTCAATAGGCAAAAACTCAAAGCTTTCCCACTAAGATCAAGAACAAGACAACGTTGTAGGCTTTCACCACTTCTATTCAACATAATCTTGGAAATTTTAGCCACAGCAATCAGACAAGAAGAAGAAACAAATGGCACCTAAATTGGAAAGGAGGAAGTAAAACTTTAATTGTTTGTAGATGACATGGTAGTGTACATAGAAAATACTATACACTCCACCTCCATCTAATAAGTGAATTTGGCAACACAGAAGTATACAAAGTCAATATTCAGAAATCAAAGGCATTTTTGTACACCAACAATGAAATATCAGAAACAGAAATTAGGGAAAAAATTCCTTTCGCTACAGCAACAAGAAAAAACAAAATACCTCAGAATAAAGCTAACCAAGGAGGTAGAAGACCCATACTCAGAAAACTACACAACACTGAATAAAAAAATTAAGGAAGACACCAATAAATGGAAGTATATACCATGTTCATGGACTGGAAGAATTAATATCATCAAAATGTCTATACTACCCAAAGCAATTTATAGATACAATGTAATCCTTATTAAAATACCAATGACATATTTCACAGATATAGAACACTTCAAAAATTTATATGACACCATAAAATGACCCTGAATAGCTGTAGCAATTTTGAGAGAGAACGATGTAGATGGGATCACCATACCTGACATCAAACTGTATTACAAGGCCATGGTTATCAAAACACTATGGTACTGGCATAAGAACAGAAACATAGATCAATAGAACAGAATAGAGAGCCCAGAAATAAACCCAAGTCTCTACGGTCAATTAATATTCCACAAAGGGAGCAGAAGCATAAAAATGGAATCGAAGCCTCTTCAAGAAATAGTGTTGAGAGATCTGGACAGCTACATGCAAAAAAAGGAAACTTGACAACCAACTTACACCATACACAAAAATAAACTCAAGATGGATAAAAGACTTAAATATAAATCATGATACCATAAAAGTCCTAAAGAAGAAGATAGGCAGGAAAATCTCAGATATTCAATGCTGCAGTATTTTCACCTGTATATCCCCTAGAGCAAGGGATATAAAGGAAAGAATAAACAAATGGGACTTCATCAAAACAAAAAGATGCATGGCTAAAAGAAACATTAGCAAAATGAAAAGGGAACCAGCTGTATGGGAAAACATATTGCCAATAATACCTGGGACAAGGGTTTGATCTCCAAAATACACAAAAAACACACATGACACCACACCAGAAAGGCAAACTATCCAATTAAAAAATGGGAAAATGACCAGAACAGACAGTTCTCCAAGGAGGACATGCGGAGGGTCCAGAAACATATGAAAGGATGTTCAGCATCACTAGCCATCAGAGAGATGCAGATTAAAACCACAGTGAGATACCACTTCACACTAGTGAGAATGGCCATCATAAACAAATCAACAAACGAAAAGTGTTGGACAGGATACGAAGAAAGAGGAACCCTAGTGCACTGTTGGTGGGAATGCAAAGTGGTGCAGCCTCTGTGGAAAACAGTATGGAATTTCCTCAAGAAACAAAAAATGGAATTGCCTTTTAAACCAGCAATTTCACTGCTAGTTTATACCTAAAAATTCTGAAACATGAATTCAAAAAAACCTATGCACCCCAATGTTCATAGCAGTACAATTTATAATAGTCAAATGCTAGAAGTAGCTTTGGTGCCCATCTGCAAATGAGTGGATCAAAAAACTGTGGTACATTTACAGGATGGAATACTATGCAGCATAAAGAAATAATGAGCTCCTACTCTTTGGGATAGTGTGGATAGCACTGGAGAGCATTATGCAAAGTGAGGTAAGCCAAGCAGTGAAAGACAAATACCATATGATCTCACCTGTTGGGAACTGCCCTGACTGGTATCAGAGGCTGAAACCCCCGCCTAGCTAAGGCTAAGGGAACGCCCTTGGAACTGTAAGCCAGCAAGGAGACAAAAGCTTATCTCCCTGGCAGGAATGCTGCTTCTGCTGCTTTATTCATAACTGAACCCCAAAAAGCTTGGTTGGTTAGCCAAAGACGGGTAAGATTCCCCACGGGGGAACGACCTAAGCCAGGCACGATCACTTTGGGAGGCCCCCCAAAAGAAGGACTTGGGGGGGGGGCTGCAGCAAAAGGGGGTGATGGACCCTCACTCCTCGGCTTTGACAAAGTCTGAGTTCTCAGCGTCCGGAAGAAAATCTCCTTATCTCTTGGTTGCCTTAGTTCCCTTGCTCCACCTAAGCCTGAAACAATGACAGGGTGGTGCAGCTCGGTACTGAGAAGTGCGGGTTTCCCGGGGTGATCTGGCCTAAGAAAGAATATGTAAATTACTGTGAAACCTTCTTTGTTTAGAATGCTCTCAGTTGAATGAGAAGGGTCTTAGGAGGAAGTTAGTTAGTTCCTCAGTCTTACAGCTCTTTGACCCCAACTCAATAGACCTGCAGAGTTCTTTGTTTTCTATAGTTCCTTACTTCCCCCTAATGAGTACTGTACTTTACCTGAATTATTATGCAAAATGAGCCCAATAAAAGCAGGTATGGACGGTAAATCAGCGCGCTCCCCACTAGGGGGGGTGGCCATTTCGTCCCTACTTCCCCACAGAAACTAGTTTGTCTCTGTGCATGTTGTTTTTTCTCGCGTGTTTATCGTCGAGCCATCCACAGCGTTCCGTGGTCACTGCTGGCCGGTGACCCACACGCAACACTCACCTATAAGTGGAGCCTAATTAACCAAACAAATTGGCAAGGAAAATATAGCCAGAGACTTTGAAACAAATTGAATTGACAACAAACTGACAGTAACCAGAGGTGGGTGGAGAGGAAAATAACTTGGGAAGAAGGGAAAGGGACATAAATGAACAAGAATTAGGGACCCATGGATGGAAGCAAGGGGTGGTGAGATTGAAGGTGGGAGGTGGGCTTCGGTAAAGTGGTGTTGGAAAATGGAGACAACTGTATTCAAAGATCAATAAAAGAGTAAAAAAAATAAATTAATCAATAAATAAACAATAGTGTCTGATGGAAAAAAAACTTGCAATGTTTTATATTTTTGTTTCTTTAGACTGTGTTTATTTGTAAATGGTCCTTGCAGAAGCAAAGACATTTGGTAACTGGATTTGTAAATTTTATACTCATGCATAATAGAACACTGGACAATGGTTAGCACAGTTCCTTGGCTGTTACTTTTTCTTCAAAAGATGTACACTTGCATTTGAGTGAACACAATCTGGCTGAAAAATAAAACACAATGAATTGCTAGAAATTCCAAACACTTGTTACATTTCTTATTTCTTCAATGTGTAATAGTATATTATGTTAAGATGAAAAAATACTGAGATGATTTCAACTAATGATAAAATATTGTTGCCTACAGACATGAATAAATGTCTTTCACCATGATTACTTAATTTTGGAAGGAATTTGTTATTATTAAACCCCTATTGCATCATGATAATGGAGTTTCTAAAAGAAGCATATTAAGTTTCAATTCAGTGTCATAATTAAAGGAATATGAGAACATAAAACTGTATTAAGAATGTGATTGTCACATTAATTATTTGATTTAAAGTTTTCTTAGAGGTTAATTTAATATTCTAAAGTATTCTAAAATAGTTATGAGTATAGAAAGTTGATTCATATTACAGCAAACATTTATACAATAGTTACTTTTTCAGTCACTGCCACTTTGTAGTGCTAAGTTAATAGTGTATAAATATCTACTAACAAGATACACATATAAAGAAGGAAATAGGAACAAAGGCCAAGAATATTCATTTTCTTAAAGGTCCACTGTCTCCTATAACTTTACTTTTGTTTATGACTCAATTTTTATGAAATTCTTATTCATTTTTTTCCAGGCACAGAGGCCAGGAAATGAATAATTTTCATGGCATTCTAAATACATCAAGGAGATGTTATGCTACTTTTTTAAAGAGTTTATTAAATAATTTAATAAACAATATTTGGGGTACACTTGTAAGGCTTAGTTTTGTCATTTTACTTCCAAATAATTTGAGGTGCAAAACTCAGTCCCCACAATGTGCTTCCCCTGAGGGGTAGTGTGAGGCTGAGGAGTGGTATCTGTAAGGAACCATATCCTCCACCTGCCAGTGGGGTTTCCTCTGCTCTTGGCAACAAGGACTGGCTTCTTTTCCTTATCAATTTATTGAACATTTGATTTATGTAAACTTGAAGTTGTTTAAAATTTGTATATTTAACATTTATTTTTTTTCAAATAATGGCATATAATTTCTTTTTTCCTCATGCAGCTCACTTATGTATGTATCTGTGTGTACCAGTGTGCATATATGTATATGTATCTGTATGTACCTGTGTGTATATGTAACTGTGTGTACTTGTGCATGTGTATGGACTTTCCTCTCTTCTGCCCTTTGACCTCACCTCCAACTAAACATATTTAACCACTTTATTTACTGACTACTTCTCCATTATCACTCTGTCTTATGTTGAGGATACTTTAATATCTTGCATATTTTAAAGGCTACTTCTTCTATATAAACATTTGATAAAAATATTTGAAATAGGACTCTGGTGAATTGGGCTGATACAACATAAGTTGTGGAGAAGGCAAGATCGTGGAGGAGTGAATGAAAGCCACACTAACCTCCTTCTAGGACAAATCTGGAATTACAACTAAATTGTGGACAAATAACACAGAACAAACAATGGAACAATATTGAGAGAGATGCCTTATAACCTTGGATGGACAAAATAATTAGTTTTAGCACAACCCATGTGGTAAGGAGTGCAGTGGAGACTCAAGAGGTCTGGCTGAGCAACCACAGGCAGCAGGGCTGGAGGGATATTTAAGTGGCCTGTTGGGTCCCCTTGAGAATAATGGGGTTGAAACCCTAAGCTGGGATCCCCAGACTACAGTATTAGACCCAAAAATATACAGATGGCAACCAGCAGTGAAATACAGCAGACTTGCTCCCTGCCAGAGATGGATGGCTTAAAGGGCAAAGAGCAATTTGAAGGGCCAACACACAAATTTTCATAGATAGCCACTTACCCAGAGCTCCAGAAAGGGTGAGGGCAGAGAAGGCTAAAGGTGCTTGAGAGACTGGGGACAGAGACAGAGGGTATATAACTGAGAGAGAAGCTGCTATGATCCTGGTGTTGAGTCATCAACCCTAGGTTAGTAACCATCCTGCTTAGGCAGACCATGCCTCTCCAAACTGCAGCACCTTGATAGAAAACAATAGCCCCAACCCCAGGAGGGATTCTGCCCCACACTATGGGGCTTAAGCCTCAATGCGGAGTGCAAAGTGACTAAACTAACAATTGAAAGAGACAGCTAATGACAGCAGATCACTGGAAGTATCTACCAGAATGCCTAAGGTCAGGCAAAGTCAACATCTGACACCACCAGAGGCAGATTCAGAAAGGAAAAACAATCATAAATATTAGAATCTACCTAAACAAAATCCACTGTGGTCTTCTCCATGATTAGCAATATTTTCTTTCCTGCATAGCTTTTTAGCATTCATTTCTTATCCAGCAAGGTTGTACATATTAAGTAACTAGAGTTTGTATTATAGCTTATTTGTATCCTTTCTTATGATAGTCTTAATGTTTTTACACCTTTATTAATACCAGTTCATTTACTGTTGATAGCGGAATTGTAGGGGGAAATATTTTTGTGTATGTGTGTTTGTTCCCTGGGCCTTCTGCTTTTGTTCTGGCAGAACCTGTATGACAGCATACAAGATTAGCAGGTGGGCTGACTCTCAGTCAACAAGCTAGAGGGAAAGACTCACCAAAGAAATCCCAACAACATTCAAAACCCAATTATATCCAGAGAGCCAACATAAATGGAACAAACAGCATCCCAATAAAGAAAGTTCAGGAGATCAAGGATACTACACTCTGAATCTCACAGGTCTTCTACCATAGAAGTTCACACCACAAACCCAGGGAGTCAAAACAGATCAATTTAAGAAGCAGAGGCTAACAAGTAGTCTTAATAACAATGGGAAGACAAAGAAACAAACCCCAAATGATAGGAAAGGAGGAAGCCTCAGAAAGAATGCTAAATGAAATGGAGCCAAGTCAACTATCAGATATTGAGTTCAAACAATGGTTATAAGGAAGCTCAATGAGCTCACTGAGAATTACCAAAAACTACAGGGAAACTATGAGGAGCTTACTGGAAACTATATCAACATGAAAAAGGAAAATAGAAACTGTCAAGAAGAGCCAATGGGAAATAAAGAATACAATTTCTGAATTGAAGGACACAGGAGGAACAATCAAAAGCAGGGTAGATGAAGCAGGGGATCTAATCAGTGAGCTGGAGGACAAGGTAGAAAAAAACATCCAGAAAGAGCAAGAAAAGCAAAAAAGACTCAAAAAGAATGAAGAGGGGTTAAGGGAACCACAGGATAACATGAAACATAATAATATCCATATAATAGGGATACCAAAAGGAGAAGAGCAAGGCATGGAAAGCCTGTTTAAAAAAATAATAATGGAAAACATCCCTAATTTGATAGGACAAAAAAGTCACACAAATTCAGGAAGCACAGAGGGTCCTAATCAAGAGGAACCCAAAGAGGGACATTCCAAGACACAATGAAAACAAAAAAATTCTGAGACAAAAAGAGAATCTTTTTTTTTTTTTTAAATGTTGTCAGATTCATAGTGCTCTCCACAGAGGCTGTACTTTTTTTTTAAAGATTTTTTATTTATTTATTTTTAGAGAGGGAAGGGAGGGAAAAAGAGAGAGAGAGACATCAATGTGCAGTTGCTTGGGGTCATGGCCTGCAACCCAGGCATGTACGCTGATTGGGAATCGAACCTGTGACATTTTGGTTCGCAGCCTATGCTCAATCCACTGAGCTATGCCAGCCAGGGCACAAAAAGAGAATTTTAAAGACCCAAGGATGAAACAGGAAGTACGGCTAACAGCTGACTTCTCAACAGAAACATTACAAGCCAGAAGGGAATGGCAAGAAATATTCCAATCAATGAAAAGCAAAGGCCTGCAACCAAGAATTCTCTATACAGCAAGGCTCTCAAATAAAATGGAAGTCGATAGAAGGAGCTTCCTGGACAAAGGAAAACTAAAAGAATATGTTTCCATGAAACCAGCATTGCAAGATATGCTAAAGAGACTGCTCTTAGAAAAGGAAGTAAAAGAATGAGAGGGAGAGGACACAGGTACGAAGGGAGTAAAATGGCAATGAATAAGTACCTATCAGTAATAACCTTAAATGTAAATGGATTAAATGCTCCAATCAAAAGATATAGAGTAGCTGAATGGATAAGAAAACCTCACACACACATTTGCTGCCTACCTGGGACTCACCTCAGAATTAAAGACCTACACAGACTGAAAATGAAGCATTTGAAAAAAATATTCCAAGCAACTGGACTGGAAAAAAAAGCCAGGGTAGCAATACTTATATCTGACGAAATAGACTTCAAAACAAAGGCCATAAAAAGAGACCCAGAAGTTCACTTCATAATACTCAAGGGAAGAAACCATCAGGAAGACATAAACATTGTAAAGATATATGCACCAAATACAGAAGCAAAATCTTGAAGGACTTTAAGGAAGATATAGACAGCAACACACTTATGCTGGGGGATTTTAACACCCCGCTGTCAAAAAAAGAATAGATCTTCCAAACAAAATGTCAACAAGGATACTGAAGCATTGAATGATGTTATAGATCAAATGGAGTTAACAGATATATATATAGAATCTTTCATCCCCCAAAAGCAAAATACGCATTCTTTTTGAAAGCACATGGGACATTTTCAAAGATAGACCACATGATAGGACATAAAACCAACCTCAACAAATTCAAGAAAATCAAAATTATATCAAGCATCTTCTGAGACAACAAAGGCCTGAAACTAGAAATCAACCTACAGGAAAAAACTCAAAAACATTCAAATCCCTGGACATTGAACAAGATGCTATTAAATGATGAATGGGTTAAGAATGAGAATCAGGAAGGAATAAAAAATTTTCTGGGAACAAGTGAAAATGAACTCACAACAGACCAGAACTTATGGGATACAGTGAAGGCAGTCCTGAGAAGAAGTTCATAGCAATACAGGCCTATCTAAAAAATATAAAAATACTTCAAATAAACAACTCAATCCCACATCTACAAGAACTGGAGGAACAATAACAAACAAAGCCCAGAGGGAGTGGAAGGAAAGAAATAACCAAGATCAGAGCAGAATTGAATGACATACAGACTAAAACAATACTCCACAGGATCAATAATTCCAGGAGTTAGTTCTTTGAATAAATAAAATTGACAAGCCTTTAAGCAGATTCATCAAGTAAAAAAGAGAAAGGACTCAAATAAGGAAAATCAAAGATGAAAGATGAGAGATTACAACTGATACCACAGAAATACAAAGTATTGTAAGAAATTACTACAAAGAACTATATGCCAAGATATTTAAAAACCTTGGTGAAATGGACAAATTTCTAGAAAAATATAATCTCCCAACACTGAATAAAGAAGAAGCAGAAAGACTGAACAGATTTATAACAGTTGAAAAAATCAAAGCAATAGTCAAAAAAATCTCCCAACACACAAAACCCCTGGACCAGATGGCTTCACAGGAGAACTTAAAAAACTTTTAAGGAAGAGTTAACCCCTTCACAGACTATTCCACAAAATCTAAGAAGAAGGAAGACTCTGAATCTCTTTTTATGAAACCAGCATCATTCTAATCCCAAAAACAGATAGACACAACAAAGAAAGAAAGCTACAGCCAATATTTCTGATGACATAGAGGCTAAAATTCTAAACAAAATGTTGGCAAACTGCATCCAGCAACACACTAACAAGATCATACACAGTGATCAAGTGGGATTTATCCCAGGGATGCAAGAATGGCACAGCTAACACAAATCAATAAATGTAATACAACATATAAAGAAAAAGATAGACAAAATTTACATGATCATGTCAACAGATGAGGAAAAAGCATTTGATAAGGTACAGCACCCATTTATGATAAAATCACTTAGCAAAGTGGGAATAGAGGGAGCATTCCTAAATATAATAAAGGCCATTTAAGAGAACCCTACAGCCAACATCATAGTCAATGGGCAAAAACTAAAATCTTTCCCACTAAGATCACAAACAAGATAAGGATGTTAGCTTTCACCACTTCTATTCAACATAATATTAGAAATCCTAGCCATAGCAATTAGACAAAAGAAAGAAATAATTGGCATCCAAACTGGAAAGGAGGAAGCAAAATGGTCATTTTTTTGTGGATAACATGTGAGTGTATATAGAAAATCCTATCGACTTCACCAAAAAATTACTCAGTCTAATAAATGAATTTGAAAAAGCAGCAGGGTTCAGAAATCAAAGGCATTTTTGTACACCAACAATGAAATATCAGAAAATTAAATCAGGAAAAAAAATCCGATTTTATATAGCAACAAGAAAAATAAAGTACCTAGCAATAAACCTAACCAAGGAGTTGTACTCAGAAAATACACAACACTGAAGAAAGAAATTAAGGAAGACACAAATAAATGGAAGCATGTAACATATTCATGGATTGGAAGAATTAACACCCTCAAAATGTCCATACTACCCAAAGCAAATATAGGTTCAATGCAATCACTATTAAAATACCAGTGCCACATTTCACAGATATGGAACAAATATTTCAAAAATTTATATACAACCATAAACAACCCCAAATAGCTGCAACAATATTGAGAATGAAGGATATAGTAGGAGGGATCACAATACCTGATATCAAATTATATTACAAAGGCACAGTAATCAAAAACAGTCAGGGACTGGCATAAGAACAGACACATGGATCAAAGGAACAGAGTAGAGAGCCTAGAAATAAACCCAAGTCTCTGTGGTCCATTAAAATTGGACAAAGGGGACAAAAGCATAATGTGGAATAAAAATAGCTTCTTTAACAAATGGTTTTGGGAGATCTGGAGAGCAACATGCAAAGAAAATGAAACTTGACCACCAACTTACACTATACACAAAAATAAACTCATGATGGATTAAAGACTTAAATATAAGTCTCGAAACTATAAAAGTCCTAGAAGAGAACATAGGCAGGAAAATCTCAGATTCTCCATGAAGCAATATTTTTCCAATACATCCCCAAGAGCAAGGGACATAAAGGAAAAAAATAAACAAATGGACTTCATCAAAATAAAAAGCTTCTGTAAGGCTAAAGAAAACATCAGCAAAATGAAAAGGGAACCAACTGTATAGGAAAGTATATTTGCCAATGATACCTTGGACAAGTGTTCTCCAAAATGTATAAAGAAGTCACACAACCCCACTCCAGTAAGACAAACAACCCGGTTAAAAAATGGGCAAAGATCCTGAATGGACACTTCTCCGGGGAGACATGCAGAGAATCCAGAGATATTTGAAGTATGCTCAGCATCACTATCCATCAGAGGGATGCAAATTAAAACCACACTGAGATACCACTTCACCGTGGTGAGAATGTCCTTCATAAACAAGTGAACATACCACAAGTGCTGGGGAGGTTGTGGAGAAAAGGAACCCTAGTGCATAGTTGGTGGAAATGCGGATTGGTGCAGCCACTATGGAAAACAGATAGAATTTCCTCAGAAAATTAGAAATGGAATTGCCTTTTGACCAAGCAGTTCCACTGTTGGGACTATACCCTAAAAATCCTGAAACATGAATTCAAAATAACCTATGCACCCCAATTTTCATAGCAGCAGAATTTATAATAGCTAAGTGTTGGAAGCAACATACATTCCCATGAGTAAGTGAGTGGATAAAAATTTTGCATATTTCCACGAAGGAATACTATGCAGCAGAAAGAAAGAATGAGCTCCCACCTTTTGAAACAGCTTGGATGGATCTGCAGAGCATTGTGCTAAGTGAAGTAAGTCAGGCAGTGAATGATAAATATCATATGATCTCACCTAAAAGTGGAACCTAATGGACAAAACAAAACAAACAAGCAATTACTGAAATTACTGACAGTAACCAGAGGGGAGGTGAGAGTGGATAATGGGAGTAAAAGGGGGAAGGATTCTCATGGAACATGTGTAAAGGACATGTGGACAAACACACATCTTACTGTAGCTTCCATGATAGGTAAAATATTTTATTTTTAAAGTTCTAAATTTAAGAATCATGGATGGGAGGTGGGGATGTCTGGGGTAGTGGTGTGGGCAAATGTGGTGACATCTGTACTTGTACAATAAAAATATTTTTAAAAATTGCAAGTTCCTATGACATGAAGCTGCAACAAGAAGTGGGGATATGAAGTAGATAGTGAATTTAATTGGATCCATGGTCAAAACAAGATTAAAAATCAGTACAGCAGGCTAGAACAATAGTCAAGATATGAAGACTGAGTTGTGTCAATAAAGGAGCCACAGATATCAAAGCAGATCACTTAGCTTATAAGTGGCACTACCCTCATCTGTAGGATTGGGCAGTTTGCTTTATCTTGTAAGAACAGCATTTGTAAATCGGGCCGGCTACACTGAGAGACAGGGGCACCAGGCTAATCACCAACAGTTGATTCACTTTATTTTTTAAAAGATTTTATTAATTTATTTTTAGAAAGAGGGGAAGGGAAGGAGAAAGAGAGGGAGAGAAACATCAATGTGTGGTTGTCTCTTGCACGCTCCTACTGGGGACCTGGCCAGCAACTCAGGCATGTGTCCTGACTGGGAATTGAACCAGTGACCCTTTGGTTTACAGGTCCATGCTCAGTCCATTGAGCTACATCAGCCAGGGCAACAATTGATTCACTTTATGCAGCTGTCACTCTGTCACCATTTTCCAAACAAACACATATCTTACTGTAGCTTCCATTATGGATAAAATATTTTTAAAGTTCTAAATTTAAGTGGAAGTATAACCATCTTCTGTGTTCTAGAATGTTTCTCAAATCCAGGTTGCTCAGATTTGGAATGATTTTTAAACTCATTTTGCTCACAATTTTTTTCCACTTTCCATATGCAATAACCATGCCATAAAACTTCCTCTCCTAAATATTTCCAACAATTACTTCTTCCCTTTACTCATATCTCTACTTTTGAGCTTGTCAAAATGTATTGAAATTGTACAGAATCTTGTCATTCTGTAGCCTTCAGAAAATTGTGAAGATTTGTAGAACCAGGGCAATCTTTTAATTCTCTTTGGGTTCAGCATTCAAAGCAGAGTTGAAAATAAAGAAATAATCAAATGATTTATTTTCATATTCACACAGTTGTATCTTGGTCCAGCCATGGAAGAAATGACATGGACTCATGTCAATATTTACTTAGCAATGTGTACCCTTCTAGGAGATAGGGACACAACCATGAACAAACAAGACATGGCTCTCTGTCCCCAACATGTCCTCACTACATTTATTTTTATTTTATATGTATTGGAGTTACATTGGTTAATAAAATTATATAGGTTTCAATTGTACAATTCTAAATACATCACGTGAATATTGCAGTGTGTATTCACCATCCAAAGTCAAATCTCCTACCATCACCACACATTTTACCTTCTATTCCCTTAACTACCTTCCCCCTACCTCCTTTCCTTCTGATAACAACCATACTGTTGTCTGTGTCTATGAGTTTTTATTTGTTTGTCTATCTTGTTTGTTCATTTGTTGTTTTCAGTTTCATATTCCACACATGAGTGAAATTATATCTTTTTGTCTTTTTCTGTCTGACTTATTTCAGTTAGTATAATATTTCCAAGATTCACCACTAATTCGAATATTTCATATTTTCATATGGCTGAGTAATATTCCCTTTTGTATATGTACCACACCTTCTTTACCCAGTAATTTATCATAGAACACTTGGTTGTTTCCATGTCTTGCTCACCATGAACAATGTTGCAATGAATATAGGGGTGTACACGTCTTTATGAATAAATGTTTCTATAATTATCTTTCCTTGTTCCCCAATCTTATCACTCACTGTTAATCCACTTTTCTTTCCTTACAGCTCTTTATTGCTCAAAATATTCCTCTTAACTAGAATCTGCTTAACCACCAACTCTACCAAGTCATTACATAATTAAATTTTTAAATTATATTTTGATTATGCTATTACAATCGTCCTGATTTCCCCCCCTTCTCCCTCCCTCCAACCAGCAATTTTTCCTCCTCATGCAATTTTTCCTCATGCAATTTTTCCCACCATTGTTCATGTCCATGGTTCATGTGTTTAAGTTCTTTGGCTATTCCACTTCCTTTACTGTACTTGACATCCCATAGCTATTCTGTAACTACAAGTTTGTACTTCTTAATCCTCTTACTTCTTCTCCCACTCCCTCACACACCCCTACCATTTGGCAACCATCAAAATGCTCTCTGTATCCATGATTCTGCCTCTGTTCTTCTTGTTGGCTTAGTTTGAGGTTTAGATTTAATTGTTGATGATTATTGTGGCCATTTTATTGTTCATAGTTTTGATATTCTTTTTCTTAAATAAGCCCCTTTAATATTTTATATAATGATACTTTGGTGATGATAAACTCCTTTAGGCTTGTCTGGGGAGCTCTTTATCTCCCCATCAATTATAAATGATATCTTAGCTGAGTAGAGCAATGTTGGTTGTAGGTCCCTGCTTTTCATGACTTTGAATAGTTCTTGCCAATCCCTTCTAGCCTGCAAAGTTTTTTTTTTTTTTTTCTTTTGAGAAATCAACTGAGAGTCTTATGGGAACTCCCCTGTAGGTAACTAATTGCTTTTCTCTTGCTGCTTTTAAGATTCTCTCTTTATCTTTAACCATTGGCATTTTAATTATGATGTGTCTTGGAGTGGGCCTCTTTGCACCCATCTTGTTTGGGATTCTCTGTGTTTCTTAGGCTTGTATGTCTATTTCCTTTACCAAATTGGGGAAGTTTTTTCCATTACTTTTTCAAGTAGATTTCCAATGCCTTGGTCTTTCTCTTTTCCTTCTGGCACCCCCATGATATGAATGTTAGACCTCTTAAAGTTGTCCCAAACACTGCTTATTTTTTGGATTCTTTTTTCTTATAGTTGTTCTGATGTTTTTTTTTGTGTGTGTTTTTTTGTTTGTTTGTTTGTTGTTTTGTTTTGTTTTTTTGCTTCCTCACATTCTATATCATTGATTTGACTCTTGGCTTCATACACTCTACTATTGTTTCCCTGTAAATTATTCTTTATTTTAATTAGTGTATTCTTCTTTTCTGACTGGATCTTTTTTTTTTTTTTATGTTGTTGGGGTCTCCACGAAGTTCCTTTGATCATCCATATAACCAGTATTTTTAACCCTGCCTCTGATAGATTGCTTATCTCCATTTCATTTAGCTCTTTTTCTAGATTTTTGATCTGTTCTTTCATTTGGGCCATATTTCTTTGTCTCCTCATTTTGGCAGCCTCCCTGTGTTTGTTTCTATGTGTTGGGTAGAACTGCTTTGACTCTGTGTTTGGTACTATTGCCTAATGCAATAGGTCTCCTATAGGGTCCTGTAGCATAGACTCTTGTTTCACTCAAGCTGTTTACTCAAGCTGAGCCCTTCATGTGGGTGAAGTGTACCCTCCTTTTGTAGTTAAACTTTGGTTGCTATTGGCAGATCAATGGGAGGGGTTTACCCAGGCCAGTTAGCTGCATGGGTTTGTTGTAACCACTTACCACCAACCTTCACCATCCATGGATAACCAGTTGTGAAGGGGAAGGATGGTGGTGCTCCTACTTGGTCTTTAGCTGTCCACTGGGTGTGCTGACCCTGGGCTTTCCTGGATGGTACAGGCCAAGGTCAACCCCAACTGTGTTTTTCCCAGGGTTACCTTGCCTGAGTTATAGAGCAATCTGAGATGGCTGCTACTTGTGCTGGACTTAGAAATTCCCAGGCAAAGCCAGGCTCTGAATCTAGGCTGGCTGCTACTATTGACAGGCTTGAGGCCAGCTGAGGTCAACTGTTGTGTGTTTGATAAGATTTAGGAAGTTGTGAAACATGAACCAAGACAAGTCGCTCATGAGTCATTATGGGCTTGGATGGGCCCATAACTTGGGTGGGGCTGAGTCTCTAGGGATCTCCAAGGCAGGTCAAGCATTATTAGCCAAGTTGATAGAGTCTCAGAAATGGCATCAGGTTGCTACCTCTGTGGTAGGAGGATTTAGAAAGTGGACAATGACCTCTGTTCACATTGATGCCAGACACTTCAATTTTCACTATGTCCCACTAGTACCTTTGAAGCTGCTACCTTGGTGTGGGAACTCAGAGGGAGTGAGTCTGAGTAGGTGAGTCAGTATGTGCTTTCATTAAGAGAAACTCCTTGGGTTTCCAGCATTCCTTCCACTGACTTAAACCCTGTTGGTTTTTGCAGCCAGAAGTTGTAGGAACTTATTTTCCTGGCACTGGAACCCTGGACTGAGGGGCCTGGTGTAGGGCTGGGACTCCTCGCTCCTGAGATATTCCTCTCAAATTTTTATCTACCACATATGGATGAGGGACCAGTCCATTCTGCATCTGTGCCCCTCTTACCAGTCTGGATGGATGTGGTTTCTTTAATTCCATGGTTGTCAGACTTTTATTCAACTTTATTTCTGATAATTCGAAGTGATGGTTATAATTTTGATGTGGTTTTGCAAAGAGGTGGGCCATGTCTGCCTATGTTGCCATCTTGACTGGAAATAGTCTGTTTAACTTTTTAACTCAAAAGTCACCTTTTAGAGAGTAAATCACTTACCAAATTTACCTGATCTCAACTTCCTCCCTAATTATACCATATTCATCCAGCACATATATATATATGAAACAATCTATTTATACTAAGGGTATAGAAAGTGTCTATACTATTTTCATCTTCAAACCAGAAAGCATTATGATGATGAATAAATCATTAAAAAATACAAACCTGTTAACTAAAAAATAAAACTTACATTGTAAAAAAATCCTGACATTTCTATTATAAATATTTTATTGCAAAATGCCTATTTTATGTACTATTTGCATTTGTCTTTAGTACAAATCTAAATTTCAACAGGGAAACAAAATAGGGAATTATATTAAATATAATAAATTTAGTTTTAATAAAATTCCTATGTTAATAAAGAACAGTCATTCAGTGGCAAACCTGGGGAAAATTGCCATATTCTAATTTCTAGGAATTTATCTCAAAGTATCCCAAGTAAAATCTGAAAGAATGTATCATAGGCTATTTACTGCAGCATTATTTGTAATAGGAAAAAACTAGGAAAACTCAAATGCCCATCTCAAAGGCTCTATTGAATAAAGTACATAGAGTACATAGAAAATCTACACAATAGAGTACTATGTAGCTATAAAAAATAACAATAATACCTCAGAGATTTGGAATTATTACCAGAATAAACTTTTAAGCATAAATAAAACATGGATACAAATATTTTTAGTATGTCATCATTTATCTAAAATGGAGAGTTTATAGATAGGTAGGTTAGATTTTAGATAAAATACAAGTAGATAAATCTAAATACATAGGTAAGTAAATAGCTATTTTTAACAAAATTATAAATGGAGGGCAGAGAGCATTGGCTCAAGGGGACAGAGATAGAAGCTAAACTACCTTGAATATATCTAGTTTTTAATTTGATTTGACATCATGTAAGTAAGGTACCCACTTATAAAACAAAGTAAGTGTAAGAAGAGAAAAGGGAAGGAGTTCCTTTTTTAAGGCTGATATACCACATCTTCTTTATCAACTTATCTGTCAATAGATATCCAGTTGTTTCCTTATCTTGCCTATTGTAAATAATGCTGCAATGAACATGGAGGTGTAAGTATCTTGGGATCCTGACTTCAATTCTTTTGAATAAATATATAGCTGGACTCTATGGTGGTTCTATTTTTAATTTTTTGAGGAACATCTATAGATTTTTTATAGTGACTGCACAATATTACATTGTTAACACTAGTGTACAAGGGTTTCAATTTCTCTACATCATCACCAACATTTTTTATCTTTTGCATTTTTGATAATAGTCATCTTAATAGGTGTGAGGTGATATCATCTCATTATGTTTTTTAACTGCATTTTCCTGAAGTAACTAGAGGGGAGAGGAGAGGGGGTAATAGGGAAAAGAAGAAGAAGAGTCATCAAGTATATAAATGACCCCTGGATAAAGACAATGGGGGGAAAGATTGAATGTAGGAGGTGGGGGTCGGTAGGGCAGGGTGGGGAAAAATGGGGACATTTGTATTTGAACAATAAAAAAAATAAAAGGTTAGTGATGTTGAACACTTTTTTGTTTACCTGGTGGTCATTTGAATGTTTTCTTAGGAGAAATGTCTATTGAATTCATGGGACCATTTTTAAATTAGGAATTATTATTATTATTATTATTATTATTATTATTATTATTATTATTAATTAGCTATTGAGTTGTAGGAGATTCATATGTGTTTTGTATAGTAACATCTTCTAGGTAGATGGTTTGCAAATATTTTCTCTGACCGTTTCCTTTGCTGTGCACATGATTTCTAGTTTGATGGAGATGGATCTTAAAGATTTTATAGTGAGTATAAGAAGCCAGAGACAGAAGGACAAACACTGCATGATTCCACTTATATGAAGTATCTAAAATAATGAGGCTCATGGAAGCAAAGAGTAGAATAATGATTGCCAGGGGCCAGGAGAAAAGAGGAATTGTTGCTCAATGAATATATAGTCTCTGTTATACAAAATGAATAAGTTCTAGAGATCTGCTGTACAACATAGTATCTATAGTTAGTAGTATTGTGCTGTACTATATAATGTGTTGAGAGAATAGATATCATTTTAAGTGTTCTTGCTACAAAAATAATAACTGTAACATAAACTAATAAATAAATTAAAACAACAGGGAACATAAGGACATTTTTGTAAGTGATGGATAATATCCTATCTTGGTCATGGTAACAATATCATTAATATGCCCAAACTCATGATGATGTATGTCTGTCAAAAAGATATTCAGTTGTGCAATATGAAAAATACAGACATTTATTGAAAGAGATATAAGAAATATTGATCTCAGGACAATGATGCCATTTCAAAGTAGGCACCTAGGGACCTCCCAAAGTTCTCCCAATTGCAATCAGCTGCCCTGCTGTATTTTCCTGAATCTTATCCATGGTCTGAAAGCTTTTTCCTTTCAAAGGTGATTTTAATTTTTGAGAAAAGCCAGAAGTCTCAGGGTGCCAAATCTGCGTTGTAAGGAGGCTGAGTCGTGTGGGCAATTTGATGTTTTTCCAAAAATCTCTGCATGAGATATAATGCATGAGTGGGTAGGTTGTTGTGATGTAGCTGTCAATAACCAGTTTCCCATAGCTATGGCCTTCTGAACCATCCTAATAGTTTCCATAAAGGAATCTTCAAGTTAATGAAAAATTTGATGCAGATTCGTTGCTTTACTTACTCAGTCATTTTGAATGAAATGTCTACACAATGCACATGTTCACTCAATAGCATCTATTGACCCCATTGACTAGTGCAGTGAAGTCATCACTGTTCATGAATGTGCATTCTTGTCCACTCTGTTTGGCTGCCAGTTTACAATGATGCTGTGCAAACTGTTCTCATTATGTCAACAATGGCTGGACTTTCTCCATACATACCTCATATAAATTAAATGTGTGCTATTTTATATAAATTATACCTCAATAAAGCTAAAAATGAAAATTAAATGCAATTCCTAATAATCAAATATTATAATTGTATGTCTACTTGGTGACAGAGAAGAACCACGCCAAGTGATTTTAAAGCATAATGATTTTGTTGTTCTTACCAGTTGAATATTCTTATGGAAAGAAAAAAGGGCTAAATAAAATATGTATCTATTATCAGAATATTAATGATGTTGCTGATGATGGTAATGATTTTCTGAGACTCTTATATGTATATGAGTATTATTGGATGATCAAATATATAAGGTGTAGCTAAGAAGAGAGATTTCTGGCAATGTTGAAGGGAAATGTAGATGTAACACTGAGGACGTTAAATTCCTGTAGTCCTAACTATTAATAGGAAATATCAAGGTAAACTGATATTTTGCATTTTGTGTGTGTGTATCTCTTAGCTCTGACTACTGAAGCAATTGAGAAACAATGAAAATTTCAGTAGCAATGAGCTTTCTTAACATCTGGAATGGATCTAAATAATATTTCCCACTAAGTGGTCCAGAGCTCTTTGGAGATTAGGCTGATTACCACTTTGAAGCAAAAAATTATGTTCCTGGAACATTCTATCATATCAGAAATAAGGCAAATATCAAAGACTACTAAAGTTGTGTCAAAATGACCTAGAAAACAATGTGGATTTGGTGCCACATAAAGTCAGGATAATCTGATTGGTAATTGACATTATAACTTCAAGGGATGGAAACATATCAACTATCATTATTCTTGAGCTAAAAAACTATCAACAATTTTTAAACACATTTTTAATCAGTAAAGTCTAGAAAACTATGTTATAAATATTAGTATAAATGGAAAGAGTCAATGCTATCCTCTTTTTTCTACAGAATAATAATTCAGGGTAACCAAGTACATGAAAGAAATACCCCTTTTAGAATAATTACAGCTAATTATAAAAAATATTATAGAAATATATTACCATACTCATTGGCTATTAGGAGAGAAAACCAGACATGTACTTTCTGATAGAAATGGATACAACCACACATGAAGAAATCTTTAAAAATTCTATCTAAATTTTATCAAGCCTCTAGATATCACTAACAATTTTCAAGGAATATAAGGAAGAGAGAGCATGTTCAATGGTACCACAGGGAATCAATCACTAAATAGCAGGACCTGTGAAACTTTATAGGACAAACGACCAGGTTCTTACAATAGATAAAATGTAGAGGATATGACGAATATATTAGGATATCCGTAAAAGAGATTTTAGGGATATATCAATGAATCTCAATCTTTGTATCATATTTAAATTGCAACTCAAAAAACTAATTTTAAATTAAAGTTTAAGAGAGGGATTTATGGAAAAGAGATTTACTACTAGATTGGTATTGAGGAATGGTAGCATTTATATTTGTTACAATCATTATATTATAGTTAAGCATTCTTTAAAATTCATATTTTATGTATTCAAAATGAAGTATTTGTACTTTAAATTATATATCAGGGATTTGCTTCACACCAATTCAGGGAGTAAAAAGGAAATGACTGAGTATAAAAAACACAATATGCTTGTTAAGTGCTAATTGCTAAAGATAAAATTACAATTAATGAGATAAAAACAAATATGAATCCAGTTCTTCATTGTGCCCTTCTCTTTATTTTTGTATATGGTTGGAAATCTCCAAAACATAAAGTTAATAAATGAAGCAAATTATGAGCAAAATTTAAATTCATGACATATCACAAAAGATGAGGAGGGATGAAAAAACAAAATATTTTATGCATATGGGGTATCAGGAAAGAATAATATAAATATAATATAAATATAAATAAATATATATATAAATAATATAAATATAATATAGTAGAAAGAATAATATACATTAAACTAATAAATCATGCATATCATTTGCAATCTCTAAAGTAATGGTACGGGATTAGTAAATGATTGTATAACTCATAAGCTAACAGAATGGAAAATACAAAACAAAAAAAGATAATCTTACAAAGGCAAAAAATAACATGAGATCCACAGACAAATTGAAAAACTAGCAAACTTGTAATATAAATTCAAATATATCATAATTAAATGTGAGTAAATTTTTATAAGTAAAACACAAAATCTGTGGTACTGTATTTTTTACTTTTTTATTGTTGTTCAAGTACATTTGTCTCCATTTTCACCCCACCCATCCCCATCTCCTACCCTTGAACCTACCTCTTATGTCTTTGTCCATGTGTCCTTTATACATGTTCCCTGATGGACCTTCCCCTATTTTCCCCCATTATCCCTTTCCCACTCCCCTCTGGTTACTGTCAGTTTGTTCTTTATTTCAATGTTTCTGGTTATATTTTGCTTGCTTGTTTGTTTTGTTTTTAGGTTTCACTTATAAGTGAGATCATATGGTATTTGTCTTATTATATTTTGTTTACAAGCATGCTTTAAATATTAAGACACATGATCACTAAAATTAAAATGGATGAAAAATGATATACCATAAAAACACTAATCAAAAGGAAGTGAGGTCAGCTATACTAAGTTCACCACTGTTTTTCCTTAAGACAAAAATAATTATTGGAAATAGAGACACATCATACTAATAAAAAGATGAACTCATTAAAAAGATACAATAATTTTAAATGTACCTTTGCCAAATATTAGTGCTTCATATGTAAGGAAAATATTAAAAGAACTAAAAAGATAGATGAATCCATAATCAAAATCACCTCTCTTAATAATTGATGGAAAAGAAGATGAAAATCAATAATTATAACAATAGATAAATTCAATTAGCAATTTTTTCCTGAGCAATGTATAAAGACATTTGCACAAAATAACAGCCAAATACACATACACATGCTGTTTATCACCTGCATATTGAACACATAAAAACCACCAAATAAAGAGCCATAAAAAAGTTCTCAGTGTATTTTAATTAACTTATTCTCTGGTTACAATGCAATAAAGCTAAAATCAATTAAAATGATAAATTCAGTAACAAACTTCAAAATAACCAATAGATCAAAGAAGAAATATTAGTGTGAGTTAGGAAATACTTAACTAATTTATTCTGAATGTATGAGGTGTTAGAGGTTGTGGGGTAAAACAAAAAGGTATTCAAAATCAAATAATTAAATGCATTTTCAGAAAACAAGAATAGCTGAAAATCAGTTATCTAAGTTTTCACCCATGAAGTTATAGAAAGAGTAGAAAACTAAACTAGAGTAAAAGAAAAAATAATAAAAATAAGATTACAATTAATGAGACAAAATCAAATATGCAATTGATAAAATATATGAAGCCATAATTTGAATAAATGACTAAACTCACTAAAGAAGAAATGTTTAAGCCAAAAATTACCAACATTAAGATTAGCAAATAGACATCACTTAAAGCTCCTAATGATAATAAATTATGGGAACACAATGAATAATTTTATATCCATACCTCAAAAAATATATATCAACTTAGCATATCTCTTGGAAAATTTCTCTCTCCAAACCTGGCACAAGAATAATTTTAGAAATCTGAATTGTCCTACCTCTGTTAAAACAACTAAGTTTGCATTAATGGTCTTTCCACAAAATACTATTGGTTCAAATGGACCATTTGTGAATTTTCCAAATTGTTATGAAAGAAATAACATAAATCATACACAAACTTCTGGAGAACAGGAAAAGAAGGAGTACTCCCTGGTTCATTTTATGAGGCCTGCATATCCTCAATAGCAAAATTGGTAAGGGCACAAAAAAAATTCCAAGCCCCAATCTCTAAATTCTATTATGAATATATATATATGTGTGTGTGTGTGTGTATGTATATATATGTATATGCACACACACACACACACATATAGACTATGCTGTATTTGATTCCAGAAGTGTGAAATTGATGTAACATTCAAAGATCAATGGTAGTTTTTCATATAAAAGAATAAAGAAAAATCAAATATTAATTTCTACAGGGGACTGTTCTGCATGGTGCGGGAAATGTAGCCCAGCTCCCAGCTGGAAAAGCCAGTGGGGAGTGAGGTCTGGTACACAAGACCCACACCCACGGATAGCTTCTCCCATGGGGAATCAGGCCTGCATTGTATCTAGACTGCTATGAGACTTGCTTTTGCTAAAACTCCCTCACCCTGAATTAAGGCAGCAAATATTTACTGTATATCTCTAAAGTAACTTCTTAAAGTCTATGCTAAACCTCCCAAGTATGGAGTGTAACCAGTTCAACCACTTTTCCCCTTGATCTGTAACACCCTTCTCTTAGAAGTAACTAGCAACATTCTTTCTTTTGTTATCTGTAAAAGGTAATCACCTACAGTGAACCTGTGCATAGTAAAAGAGGACCATCCTCAATGTAATGTACCCAGAAAAGCAATAAAAGCCTGTCCAGGCAGGGGTCAGGGGTCTCTCTCTCTCTCTTAGAGAGTAGCCAAGCTGTCCTTTTTTCTCCACAGGACTCTTTTAGTCCATATGAATTTGTCAATCACAGCCACAACACATGGACATTGTGGGCAGGAGTCCACATCAAATTTCCATATGTACAGTAAAAGTACTGAATAAAGTTCATTAAAAATAGCCAGCTCGAAATATAAAAAGAACTTGCTTAATATGATGGGGGCATTGACAAAAATAAAATCCTGTAGCAAATGATAACAGCAAAATGTTGACAGCTTCTTCATGTAATAAGAAAAACAAACCTGTGACCACCACAATTCTTCAGCACTATTCTACAGGTACTAGCCAATGTGATGCAAGAGAAAAAATGTATGCATATTGGAAGATAAAGAATAAAAGTGTCATTATTTGCAAGAGACTTCATTGTACACACTAAATATCCCTAAACCTCCAAAACACAAAACCAGAGTAAACTGTTAGAATCATTAAATAAATTAAGAAAATTGTGAGTATATTAATGAATATATTAGTCATGAACAAATATAAAATGAAATGTCCAGCCCTGGCTGGCATAGCTCAGTGGATTGAGTGCGGGCTGCAAACCAAAGTGTCACAGGTTTGATTCCCAGTCAGGGTGCATGCCTGGGTTGCAGGCCATGACCCCCAGCAACCGCACATTGATGTTTCTTTCTCTCTCTCTATCTCCCTCCCTTGCCTCTCTAAAAAATAAATTTAAAAAATTTTTTAAAAATCTCCCCTTTAAAAAAAAATGAAATGTCCAAGATGGTGCCATTTATACTATTATCAGTACTATTTATAATAGCTACAGCAATATGATAATATAAACATAAATTAATATTAAATAAAGTTCTATATATTCCATGTAAAATATGTGGTATATTATATACATATATATGTACATATGTATAATATATGTATATATGTGTATAATATATATGTGAACATATGTGTATATTAAGAGCACTATCAGCAAAGCTAACTACTAGACATATGGAGTTTTAGTAGTGGAGGATGACTTGGCATGGCTTGGCATTCTTGTGTCCCATTGTCTGTAGGGCATGGAAATCATTTGTTTTTCTATCTCTGTGGGAACTGCCCTCCTCCTCTTTGATGTCTCAGGTACCTCCCCATTTTCCTTGGTTCAGAATGGCATCTAAGTCCCAACTGCCTGACTGACTATTTGCCTTCATCTTAAGAAGCTTCTGTAAGTACAAAATTAAATTTTTTTTCTTCCTGCTAATCAGTCTTATGTTAATTTGATTATTAGATCAGCCAAGGAACCTGGAAGGATAGAGGGAAAATATTTCCACCCCAATAGTTTAAGTATATATAATATACCCCTTGCTCTATGTCCAAACTGACATTTCAAGGCAGAGAGGAAAGAATAATTTTCTGCAAAAATAGAGCTGATAGGATATTCAGATAAAATAAGCTAATTTATTGAATAAAATGCACCATGCAAAAACTTCAGTTTGATATGTTAAAATCTAAATGTTAACTGTAAAACGAACAAGCAAAGTGTCATTATTTGCAAGAGACTTCATATTTCACGACTTCATATTGCAAGAGACTTCATTTTTCAAGACTTCATATTGCAAGAGACTTTATATTTCCTTCCTAGAAGGAAATATAAAATGATGTCTTCATGACCACAGAGTAGGTAAAGATTTCTTTAACAGTACAGAAAAAGCACAAACCATAAGGAAAATTAGGGTTCCTGGGGGCCTTCAGCCTTGGTCTCCTTGCATAAAAATAAACCCAAGCCCAGGATGGATAAATTCTTGTACAGGATAAACACTTCCATAGGACTCCAAGTTTCTGACTTTATTTTTAGAAAGCATTGAGAACCATAAACAATAAGATTGATAGGATGCCTAATCTTTTCACTTCCCTTAGGTTTTTATAGCACTTCATATGTCCCAAGCAGCATTTCAAGAACTTTACCTACACTGATGCATTTAATCTTCACTACTTTATGAGGTGGTCTTTTATAATTATCTCCACTTTACAGATAAGGCAACAACACCGAGACCTTTAGTAACTTGCTTCAAATTATGTAGTGGTAAGTGGAAAGGCAGGATTCCAACATAGGAAGTCTGAATTCAGAGCCTATACTCTTAACCACCAACTTTCATAAACTTTTGATAAAAATTTCAATTTCTTTGTTTCCCACCAGAAGTCATCTATTTTATTGTGTTATTTTACTTTACATTAAGTTTAACTTCATTTTTATGAGGCTTTGTTTTTCTATGTGTCTTTACAGCGTAGCACATTTTGGCAAAAGTCTAACACAATTCCAAACATACCATGAAGTTCCTATTAATAAAGTTCCTATTATTACAGTATCCTGAAATTAGTTCACAAGTGAGTTTTGGACATTTTATTAACAGGATTAAAGGTAATGTGAGGTATTATATTTCATATAGTATTATGTCCAACTTTGTTCTAGGGAGTAAGAACAAGTTAGAACTAAAACAATTCTTATAAATGTTGCTCGGGAGTTTCCAGTGATGGTGAATAAATTGCTCATGGGCACACCTTCCTCCACTGCTTCTGCTAATTTAGGTTCAGCCACTGAATCCAATAACCAATTTTACAGACATAGAAAAAATCCCCTAGGCTTTCCATCACATATGGGGACATGCATCTCCTTGGCTGACAAAACATTAGTTCTATAATTCACTCTGGTATGGAAGCTTGCTAATAAGCATTTGTTTATAGCATATTAACTAGCTCTGTTTAATTACTGGAAACCCAAAATGTGTGCTGGGCTTTGCAGCCCATGGAGTCTTGTTTCTAATACTTTCTGAGAATAGTAGAAGATAAGGAAGAAGATGGAAAGCAATGAAGACTGCTTGAACTCCCAGATAGTATATATGTGCTTTGGAGAGTAGAATTAAAAGCAATTTACAGTAATTTTGAAAAATATTAGAAAGAAGTTCAAAGACTATTGTCTTCATGAAAACATGCTCTCTTTACTATTCAGTATGTCATAGGCTTCCTTATTTGTAAAACGGGATTAGTGAAATCCATTCTTTAGCTTCCATGGAAGATATTGGAAAGGCAACTTTTAAAATGTAACAGAGTATATCCTAAATCTCTTTGAGAAGTTTGATAGCTGAAAATATATAAAAAAAGCATTATGACTAAAATCAGCTGCTTAAAATGGCAACATATTCCTCCTGTCAACCACAGCAAACAGAAACTTATACTGAATACCATGTCCTAAGTATTGCACCAATTCTTTACTCCTCTGTCCATGTATACAATTCAAGACCCTTCACAACCCTGTAAATATATTTTGGAAACAAACATAATAGTCATCCAAACACAAAATTCTGTAGTTGATAACCACTTTGATTATCTATATAATCTAAAATATGTTGGAAAATGAGTTATTTTTTCTCATTTTCTTTTCACATTTTTTATTTTATTTTATTTTTTTAGATTTTATTTATTTATTTTTAGAGAGAGAAGGGAGGGAGAAAGAGAGAGAGAGAGAGAAACATCAATGTGTGGTTGCTGGGGGCTGTGGCCTGCAACCCAGGCATGTGCCCTGACTGGGAATCAAACCTGCGATGCTTTGGTTCACAGCCAGCACTCAATCCACTGAGCTATGTCAGCCAGGGCTTCTTTTCACATTTTTTTATTGTTGTTCAAGAACAGTTGTCTCCATTTCCCCCACACCACTCCACCCCACCCCAGCCATTCCCACATCCCCCCTTGATCCTACTCCCCTTTGATTTTGTCCATGTGTCCTTTATACTTGTTCCTGAAAATGCTCCCCCCTATTGTCTTCTCCCACCTCCCTTCTGGTTACTGTCAGTTTGTTCTTAATTTCAATGTCTCTGGTTATATTTTGCTTGCTTGTTTGTTTTGTTGATTAGGTACCATATGATCTCACCTATAAGTGGAACCTCACCCACTAATCATAAAATTGGTTGTTTAAAATATAGAGGTGCATTGCGCATTTCTTTAGTGCAGAAAGAAAGCTGGAATGGTAATAGTTTCAAAGGAAGAAAAATTCAATTATTTACTAATTCAAACTTCTTATTCTCCTTATAGCTAATGTTGAACCTAACTAAGGATTAACTTACAATTTATATCTTGGGAACTGGAAGCTTTGTCAAACTTGCAAGTTGAGGAAGTATGATGACAATATGTTCTCTAGACATTAAAGCAAAAGCTAAACTTTTTCCCTTATTTTTGTATTAGTATAAATTGTAATAGGTTTACATAATACTGCCTTGCTAAAAGTGTTTTTTTAATCACCTGCATCATTCTTGGGATTTTTAAATGATATTTTCATAGCTTAGAAGCCTCCACATGATTTGTGTACTTCTCAAGAGGTTCTGCAATAGACCACATAGTCCAAATTGATTATCGGTGCTCAGTATTGCAGCCCTGGCTCTCTGTCAATGTGTCCTTACCACACATGCAGATAATGCATCTCACTTGTACCCTAAAGGCATGCATACATGAGAATAATACAAACCAAAATGGATTGGGATGGATGAAGAAGAAGGACTAATGTATTTGTTAGAGAAAACTTCACCCAAGGATGCTGCAAGTTTTACTGTCTTTGCTTTAACAAGCTTTTAGTGGTATTGCTAAAAAAATACATATTTGAACATTATCCTGAGAGTCTGAGTAGTCTCAGAACTCAGTATTTTTTATTTAAAACTTTCACAAGGCTTTCTTTTCCTTCATAATTTTTAGTGTGACCTGAAATATCTGAATGGAAGGATTTAATGAAAAATATTAAAAAATGGACCTGTTTTATGACCCAGTGATTCCACTACTGGGAATATACCTTAAAAATCCTGAAACATTAGCCCTGGCTGGTGTAGCTCAGTGGATTGAGTGCAGGCTGCAAACCAAAGGGTCGTCGGTTTGATTCCCAGTCAGGGCACATGCCTAGGTTGCAGGCCGGGTCCCCAGTGGGGGCCACATAAGAGGCAACCACACATTGATGTTTCTCTCCCTCTCTTTCTCCCTCCCTTCTCCTGTCTCTAAAAATAAATAAATAAAACATAAAATAAAATAAAATAAGTTACAAAAAAGAATCCTGAAACATTAATTCAAAAGAATTTATGCACCCCTATATTCATAGCAGCACTATTTATAATACCTAAGTGTTGAAAACAGAGCAAGTGCCCATCAGAAGATAAGTGGATTAAAAAAGTGGTATGTTTATATAATGGAAAATTATGCAGCAAAAAGAAAGAAGGAACTCCTACCTTTTGTGACAACATGGATATAACTAGAGAATATTATGTTAAGTGAAATAAGCCAGTTGGTGTCATACAAATAATGTATGACATCATTTATAACTGTAATATAATGAACACAATAAACCAATGAGAAAAATAGAACCAGAGATATAGAAACATGGAACAGATTGATAGCTGTAGGAGGGGAGGAGGAAGGTGGGAATAGTGAAAGGAAGGGGAAGGAACTAGTCAAAGAAAACATATCAGTGATTCATGGGCATGAACAGAGAGGGGATTAACTGTGGGCTAGAGGAGAGGGTCCCATTTTTTTATACCTTTGCAAGTATTTTTTTGTTGATTTATTGATGACAGCCATTCTGAAAGGTGTGAAGTGATATCTCATTGTGATTTTAATTTGCATTTCTCTGATGATTAGTGATGTTTGCATCTCTTCATATGCCTATTGGCCATCTGTATGTCCTCTTTGGAGAAGTGTCTATTCTGATCCGTTGCCCATTTTTCATTGGGTTGTCTGTCTTCCTGGTGTTGAATTGTATAAGTCCTTTATATATTTTGGAAGTCAGCCTCTTATCAGATGTATCATTGGTAAATGAGTTCTCCCATTAAGTGGGTTGCCTTTTCATTTTGTCGACGGTTTCTTGTGCCATGCAAAAGCTTTTTAGTTTGATATGATCCCATTTTAAACATTATTTCCTCTATTTCCCTTGCCTGAGGAGATATGCCAGCAAAAATAATTGCTTCTTATGTGAGGAAGAAATACATTTCTTTTTTATTAACTACTGAAATGTCAGGTTTTATATCTGATACTGTGAATGGTTTACTTTAACTAATATACGATAACATATTTGTTACATGAGAAATACCAGGTAAGTTGACAGTTGGCTTCAAGTACAAATGCTATAGATAGTGAAGACTATGCATTCAAGTTCCCCTCTGGTCATTCTGGTTTAAACCTGATGTCATGGCATAATCATTAATAGCATCTCTTCTCACTCCCAGAAGTATCCTAGCTTGGATGATAAAGTGAACTGTCCTCTACTGATATATTGATATGAAAAGAATTGCTGGCAAGAATAAAAAGTAAAAATGATTAGGGTCATGTGGGGAACCAAGCCCCCAGGAAGGGGTCAAGAGTTAGGGTCCTGCATTGTGAGAATGATGCTTGGGCCTGTTCCTTGGCCTCGGGGGAGGTGACCTGACATCACCCCGGCCTTGTTTGTTATCGGATTGTGCCCAAGAGAAGGACGGGGAGGTGCTGGAGCCTTGAGGCGATGCGTCGTGTCCTTGGAGTTAATCTAAACCAGAATGTTTGTCATGTCTCGGGATGTTCTGTACGTGACCTGGAGGGTGTGTAAACTTTCTTGAACAAAGACTCTCTTCGTGTAGCAAGCATTCTATTTTTAGAACATCTCACTATATAATGACAAGAGTTTTCAATAAACTTGCCTTTTGCCACCAGAGCAACTGGTCGCTCTCTCTTTTCAGTCCGTCACTGCGCGTCTCGAACCCATTGCCTCGCTGGCCGCGGCAAGTGGCGCCCGAACAAGGGACCGGAACCAGAGGTCTTCGGGGGGACCACCAGAGTCCTGAGATTGACGACAGCAGAGCCTGACAGGACCGCTGCTACAGGGGGCCCAGTAAGTATACGAAAGAAAAAAGAAAAACGGAAGTAGCAGGGAGTAGACGAAGAGAGCTAATAAAAATGGGGGGTTTCACTTTCTACCGAGAGGGAACTCTTTGAGCAGGTATTATGTTCCCTATTGAGGGGACGGGGAATTTCCACGTCGAAAGGGCAAATCCATCACTTTGTAGATTTCATTCAGCAGATCTGCCCGTGGTTTCCGGAAGAAGGGACTATAAATATAGATACGTGGAAGAAAGTGGGGGAGCGCATCAAAGAGCATTATCAAACTAATGGTCCTGAGAAGACACCTGTAGATGCGTTCTCTCTTTGGTCTCTTGTTCGAGACTGCTTAAGGGGGGGATTCTGAGCTTGCCAAGTGGGAGCGCAGCACGCGGGGCAGTCTCCGTGCTGCTCGCTCGGCGGAGAATCTATATTCCCCACCACCTCCGCCCGACCGCACCCCCCTAAAATGGGAACCGCCCAAGTATGATCAGTCAGAAGTGAACTTATCGGAGAAATCGCGGGTTCCCGGTCCAGCAGAAGTTGATTGGGGGGGGGGACCTTGCTGACCAGACAGCATCGTATCACCCCCCCCTCAGGAGGTGTTCCTCGCCTCGGCTGAGGATAAGAAGCCGGCCGGCGAGGCGGATCCAACCCTGAAAGAATTATTGTCTGTGCTTAAAGAATTAAGGGATGAGCGAGTTCAAGAGGGCGTAAAACCGTTAAGAGGTAAACGGGTGGGGGTCCGCGCAGTCCGCCCGGAGGATTCAACCCGGCGGCGGGTCCGGCCGTGCCGGCGACCCGGCGGATCTTTCCCGCTTCCCCGTGCCTCCCGGTCCCTCCCCCGCCCTTCCCCTCCCCCGCCACCCGGCGGGTGCGTGGGGCCGGGCGGGCGGGGCCGGGGGTGGGGTCGCCGGGGGACCACCCCCCGGCCGGTGACCGGCCGCCGCAGGGCGCATTTCCGCCGCGGCGGCGGTGCGCCACGACCGGCTCCGGGACGGCTGGGAAGGCCGGCGGGGAAGGTGGCTCGGGGGGGCCCCATCTCGTTCCCCCCTCGCGGGGGGGGTCGGGCGGGGGCCCGCCCTCCCGAGTGTTACAGCCCCCCGGCAGCAGCGCTCGCCGCATCCCGGGGCCGAGGAAGCCGAGACCGTCGCCGCGCTCGGCCCTGGCAGTTAATTATCATTCCCACCTCGCTGACACCAACGGGCGTTCTCTACCAACAGGGTGTTTTGCAATGGCTTCATGGCTCTGCCACCCCGCGGAAAGCCCTTCTTTCCTATCCTACCCTGGTGGCAGAGCGCGTTCAGCAAGGCCGTAAATTATCTGTACAAGTCCTGGGTAGGGATCCTCCCACAATTATTATCCCCTATACTGCAGAGCAATATTCTTGGTTAATGAATTTTAATGACTCCTTTGCTCTTGCTTTTGAAGGGTTTGCAGGTGAAATAGCTCATCACCTCCCGCATGACAAGATTCTACAGTTCGCGCACGTTGCCTCTTTCATTTTTCCTAAGGTTGTCGTCAGTGACCCCATCGCAGGAGCCATTTCTCTCTTCACCGACGGCTCCTCTAATGGCAGAGCATCTTTAGTTACTCCTGATAAAACTTATGTATGGTCCACCTCCTTTTCATCTGCACAGGAAGTTGAGCTTTATGCAGTGTCCCGCGCGTTGGAGCTTTTTCAGCAGGCAATCAATCTTTACACTGACAGTCAATATATCGTTCGTGCCTTATCTGTCCTTGAAACAGTCCCTCTGATCCATACTCACAACCCTACTATTTTCCAATTATTCCTTACAATTCAATCCCTCCTTCAATCTCGTTCTTCCCCTTGTTTTGTCGGACATATTCGAGGTCACTCCCGACTCCCTGGTCCTCTTACGCAAGGTAATCATTTTGCTGATCTTCATACACAAGTCTATCTATCACAGGTACAGCAAGCTACGGATTCTCATGCCCTTCACCATCAGTCAGCCCGCTCGTTACGATATCAATTCCGCTTGACCAAGGATGCTGCACGACAGATTGTCAAGTCATGCTCTTCCTGTGCTCCCTTATCCCCTGTTCCTCATTTTGGCGTCAACCCTAGGGGCCTTCGCCCTAACGATCTCTGGCAAATGGATGTAACCCACCTTCCCTCCTTCGGAAAGCTTCAATATTTGCATGTTACGATTGACACCTGTTCTCATTTTTTATGCGCTACAGCTCTTCCCGGCGAAAATACCCGTAACGTTATTCTTCACCTCCTTTCCTGTTTTGCTATTTTAGGAACCCCTCGTGTACTGAAAACTGATAATGCTCCCGCCTATGCCAGCCGTACTTTTCACAATTTTTGTCTCTCTTTTCGAATTATTCACAAAACCGGTATCCCTTATAATCCACAGGGCCAAGGACTTGTTGAACGTGCCCATCTTACTTTGAAACACCAGCTTACTAAACTAAAAGGGGGGAGATGGTATGATCCTCGGTCCCCGAAGTTACTGTTAGCCCATTCTCTTTTCGTTTTAAATTTCCTCACTCTAGATACCGAGGGGCGCTCTGCAGCTGACCGTCATTGGAGCCCACGTATGAGTCAATACCCACAAGTTTATTGGAGAGATCCCATTGACGGGTCACGCCATGGCCCAGACCCAGTATTAGTATGGGGGAAGAGGGTATGTGTGTGTTTTTCCCACAGATGCTGAGACTCCTCGTTGGCTGCCTGAACGCTGTGTTCGTCATGCCCAGGAGCAAAATTCGCAAGCTGACGAGAAGGATGGAGAAGATGTCGCTGACGACACAGCCTCGGATCAGGAGGCCGGAGAAGAAGCTGCGCCGGCTGGCGCTGTTACTTAGCCTTATCTGGCTCTTGAGGCTGTCGGTGAGCGCGGAGGTGTATTGGGCTTTCGTCCCGAACCCCCCTGTCATGCACCCAGTCACTTGGGAAGACAACGAGTTCATTCCAGTTTATGTCAACAACACCCAGGTACTGGGCACCCCTTCCGTCGGACACGTGATACCAGTGAGTGCGATGGTCAATTATTCAGGCATATCTATGACGCAGCCGCTTTGCTTCTCCACCTCTCTGGCAAACTGTACTCTTATTCAGAGGTATGAGGACTGGGACAGTGACTTTAGTAATGGGACTCACTGGGGTGTTGATATGCTGTATTTGAAACGCAACAATACCTCCGCCACGATTGGCGTAGGAACTCCCCCCTGCTGACATTCCAACTTGCAGAAGTCGGACCCCATCGCCCAGCCAATGGGGACCGGCCTGGAGGATTTGCCATCTCAATCAAACAGTTTGCGACCAAGGGGTTTGTGACTGGAGTGACTTTCGCAACGGCTCGTTGCGGCCTCCAAAATCTTCTCTACGGAATTTGGACCAAAAACAATAGAACCTATCAGACTATGTTGTGGAAAGCTGTGGCCTCTCTTCAGTATATTACCATAGCAAAGAGAGCGGTCCAGTGGATGCACATAGGAGCCCAAGACGCCATCTCTTGGTCTGGAAATCAGAAGAATGTTTCTGTGATAGCTTGTGTACCCGACCCTTTCGCGTTCATTGCTGGAGACTTGCAGGTCTCTCATAATACTGTATATAACCTAACCTGTGATCAGTGCTATCTAACTAACTGCCTTAATCTATCTATGAATGTTAGTTCATTTGCTGTATTGAAACAACCTTCTTTTGCCTTTGTACCTGTTAACCTTTCCACCCCTTGGTATGAGGACCCTGGTTTTGCTATCATCCAAAAGGTTAATGACTTAATGTTGGCCCGCACAAAACGGTTCGTAGGAATGCTCATTACAGGAATATCTGCCTTAATTGCCCTTATAGCTACGGCCGCCACCGCCGCCATAGCACTAACAGAAGAGGTTCAGACCGCGGACTTCGTTAACGAGCTAGCTCGCAATGTGTCTGTTGCATTTCAGACCCAAGAGGAATGGGATCGAAAAAATAGAGCAGAAGTTGAATGCTCTGTACGATACCGTAAGGGTTGTCGGAGAGGAACTGAACTCTCTCGAGGTCCGCTCCTCTCTAAAATGTCACTTCCAATACTCACATATTTGTGTTACCCCGTTTCCTTACAATTCTTCTCGATTCCCTTGGGATAAGGTGCGGAATCACCTGACGGGAATCTGGCATAATTGTAACACTTCTTTGGACCTCGCCGCCTTGCACAAAGAGATACAGGATCTAGTCAATGCCCCCCCATTGGACGTCGACATTGCTCGAGATGCCGAAAAATTCTTTAACACTTTAGCTGGTTATTTTCCCTCCATTCACCAACTCTTGTACAATTGGCTAGGAACCGGAGTCGTTGTCCTTATCTTACTGCTTTGCCTTCCGTGCATTTTGCGATATCTACTTGGGCACATCCAAAATCTATACCTCGATTTAAAAAGACAAAGATTGGATTATAAAAGTCATGAGGCACCTATTGCCTTGTTTTAAACAAGAAAGGGGGAGATGTGGGGAACCAAGCCCCCAGGAAGGGGTCAAGAGTTAGGGTCCTGCATTGTGAGAATGATGCTTGGGCCTGTTCCTTGGCCTCGGGGGAGGTGACCTGACATCACCCCGGCCTTGTTTGTTATCGGATTGTGCCCAAGAGAAGGACGGGGAGGTGCTGGAGCCTTGAGGCGATGCGTCGTGTCCTTGGAGTTAATCTAAACCAGAATGTTTGTCATGTCTCGGGATGTTCTGTACGTGACCTGGAGGGGTGTGTAAACTTTCTTGAACAAAGACTCTCTTCGTGTAGCAAGCATTCTATTTTTAGAACATCTCACTATATAATGACAAGAGTTTTCAATAAACTTGCCTTTTGCCACCAGAGCAACTGGTCGCTCTCTCTTTTCAGTCCGTCACTGCGCGTCTCGAACCCATTGCCTCGCTGGCCGCGGCAGGGTCAGAATGTGTGAGTGTGATATCCTACACCACCATTTGTGTGATGTAACACAAGTTAATTTCTGAGCTTCAGTTCCTAGCAGCCAAATCACTTATTTCTTAGCATTGTGGGAATCAAAGAAGATAATCTCTGCCCTGAAAGAGCTTTGACAATGATGAAATTCTACTATTATCTAGTCATTAATAATAAAATTACAAAAGAATGCCATTTTAAGAAATGTAGAGGAAGTCTTCCATGATAAATATCTTTCTTTAAACCAATATATCATATACTACAACCTTTGAGTAAAATATAGATGTGTTAATATTTGATGCTTATTGAAGGCTGGATTATATTTAAAAAAAATTGGATCTGGCCTATTAGCTACCTCTGGGGTGCTGACTTCAGAAAGACTGAATACTTACTTGCCTCACAATGAGACCACAATGCTTTCTCTTTAGAGCTGTAGTTTCTCACTTTCCAGAGAACTTGATCCTGCCCCTCATCTTCCTCCTCCTTTTCTTCTCTTCCCTCTTCTCCTGCTCCCTCTCTGTCCTCATTTTATTGTGTTGGGAGGGGTGGTGAAGAGCCCTTTAGTTAGTTCCATCTATTCCACCAGCCATCAAACCCTTCTTTCTCCACACATGTACTGAGCTTTTATAATGGAAGCATCAACACTCTGCTATGTGCTAAGAAGATTATTATAAACAGGTTTAGTCAATGTTTTCAAGGAACTTAGCCTAGAGGAAGAAAGAATGAATACCAGTGACTGAACAGTAAATATAGAAATATATTTGAAAAGAAGATACATGCTAGAAAGGAAAGTAAAACATTCCACCTGGCTTAAGCTATCAAAGTAGGTTTCATTAAGTATTGACACTTGATCTGAGATCTAAAGAATGAATAGTCAAGTGAAGGAAGTGAAGAACTGGGGGAGGGAGGAGAGATGGTGTGGAACTTGGTAGGAAGAACATTTCACATAGTCAAACAGCACATGCAAAGGTCCTGGGGATGAAAATAAGTGACTTGTTTAGAGAATACATAAAATTCAACTTGGATAAAGACCAAGCAAGGCTGAAAGGGTGCTGATCTAAGAAAGCAGATGAGCAAGAAGCAAATCACACACAAAGTGTTGGTCACAGGAAGGTACTCAGTCCTTTTTCCTGAGAACAGAAATTGCTGAAAGTTTATCAGACAGTGACATGATTAGATTTGTATATTGAAAAGATCACTCTGGATGCAAAATGGTAACTAAGAATAAAAACACACTTGAAATCCATTACTCCTTGGTCATGCTTGATGTGTCACACAAGCATTGGTCTCTTCTTGTTTGACCTTACATAGCATTACTCACCAATACCTTCCTTTCTATCAGCACATTTCCATTAGTTCCTTCATGATCAGGATTAAGAATATCCACCAGATTTACTTATAAGTAACAGTCTGTATTCATCATGCTGTTCCTTTGAAGTTCTTCAGCATTTGTAAGATGTTTATAATGTAGTGAATTAACTTAATTCTCTATTTAATGCATTCCTTTTCTACGCTAGACTTTATTTAGAAACAACAGGGGCCTATATACAGGTTTTAGAGTTTCAAGGCCTAGGGCAGGCCACCCCCAATTATCCAATGGTGACACATTGATTACTTTGAATTCAAGTTACTTAATAAGCAGCTAGTGCAAGAAGGACACATTGACCCTCCCCTGTCCCCTTCAATGCAGGAATAAATCTCTCCTATTAAAGGCACCCTCCTTGGTGCAGGTTGCTGAGAGAGATACCTTTACCACTAGAGTTAAGGAAGAAAAGTCAAGAAACCCATATAAACAAATCTCTCTACTCCTGTACTAATTTACTCTCCTAAGCCCTCTTTTTGTTCAGATCCCTTACCAATGAGCACCCAAACCTAAGTTTTCTTGTCCTGTCCAACTTATTTTGACAAAATCTATCCTGTCAAAAACAAACGAACAGTTTCTTTGTTCAAAATTAAAAACTGTCTACTTCAGCACAATTTATAATAGCCAAGTGCTAGAAGCAACCTAAGTGCCTATCAGTAAACACATGGATCAAAAAACAATGTATTTACACAATGGAATACTATGCAGCAGAAAGAAAGAAGGAGTTCCTACCCTTTGCTGGATGGAGCTGGAGAGCATTATGCTAAGTGAAATAAGTTAGGCAGTGAAAGACAAATTCCATATGATCTCACCTATAAGTGGAACCTAATAACAAAACAAACGAGCAAGCAAAATATAACCAGAGTCATTGAAATTAAGAACAAACTGACAGTAACCAGATGGAGTGATAATGGGAGGGAAGGGAGAAGGGTTTTCAGGAATATCTATAAAGGACACATGGACAAAACTAAAGGGAGTAGGATCAAGGGTGGGAAGTGAGGATGGCTGTGGTGGGGGGAGTGATGGGGGCAAATGGAGACAACTATATTTGAACAACAATTTAAAAAGTTAAAGAATTAAAAACTGCCTGCTTCAATCATTCCTCTGACATTACTTATAATCTCCAGTGTGCACATATTAAATTGCTTTTTTCTTCTGTTAATATTATGTCAATTTTACTACTAGTCTAGCCATAAGAACTCAGGAAGGGTAGAGGAAGATTTCCTCCTTACACACAAGAATAAGGTCATTTTTATAGATAAGTCATTTTTTTAGTGTTGGCTTACTCCTACTATTAATAATAGATTTCTTCAGTTTGTAAACTATGTTTTTTGCAAGCATCATAACAGTGAAATAATCTAAAAATAGATATTACAAATGATTATTTAAAGCAGCTGTGTAATCAATTCAGTATAATCAGTAGAAATTAACACTGATCTAGACTTGGTCTCCAACCTCTGCAGTATATTTTATACAAAATCTTATTTTGTGTATGAACTCATATAAAAATTGTCAGTGATAAACATTAAAAAGTTTGCTTCACATTTCACATAATATGAGAAGAAAACATTCCAATGACTAGATTTAGATTAAAAACATAATAAACACTATTAATATAACAAAATTTGTAATCCAAATTCAATAAAATATTAAAAGGCTACATTAGTATTTCACGTTTTATTTTATTTTTTACATATTTTTTATTGTTGTTCAAGTACAGTTGTCTCCATTTTCTCCCCACCACTTTCCCCTTCCCCACCCCCACACCTTCCACCCTCAATCCTACCTCTCTTTGGCTTTGTCCATAGTTCCATTATACATGTTCCTTGATGACCCATCCCCTTCTTTCCCTCGTTATCTCTCCCCTCTCTGGTTACTATCAGTTTGTTCTTTTTTTCCCAACATCTCTGGTTCTATTTTGTTCACTTGTTTTGTTGATTAGGGTCCACTTACAGATGAGGTCATATGGTATTTGTGTTTTACCACCCGGCTTATTTCACTTATCATAATGTTCTCCAGTTCCAACCATGACCTGGCAATTCCACTGTTGGGATTATGCCCTAAGAATCCTGAAACACCCGTTTAAAAGAACCTACAGACTCCAATGTTAATAGCTGCACACTTTACAATAGCCAGACTCTGGAAGTAACCTAAGTGATCATCAGTAAATGAGTGGATCAGAGATGAGTGGATCAAAATTCCTTGTACATTTATACACAGAATACTATACAGCAGAAAGAAAGAAGGAGCTCCTACCATTCATGACAGCATGGATGGATGGAACTGGAAAGTATTTCACCTTTTTAAATTTAAATTTTATGAAATAACCAAGATAAATTTTATAAGGAGTTTCACATTATAGACATTGCGCTTTAATATTTTTTAATTTGAGAAGAACTTCACAGCTTGATTTTAACTTTTTAAAAATCCTGAAATAATGTGGGTCAAATGTAATCCATTGTTCTTTTCCAAAGAAAATTTAGGGATCTCCCTTACATATCAAAACCAGGAAGCCAGGGGTAGATCAATAAGTGGAGATATCCTTTATTCACTATTGTACAAAAGGAATGTGAGCATACAAAAACAGCTAAATTAATTTAAGGCCAAGTTTCCTTTTTTGTATAATATCCACAGGCATCATATTACATTTTAGATAAGTTTGTCAGGTAAAGCCTCTCTGGGGAAGTAGAGTGTGAGCACAGCCCACAATAAAGCAGGGAGCAAATAATTAGCAAAGACCTGTATTTTGCACAGAAGAAATGGAAAATCCAAAGCTGTGAGGTAGGAGCAATCTTGGAATGTGTGAGGAATAGTGAGGTCACCAATATTAACAGTAGTCAAGAAGGTAAAGAGAATTATCAGATGGAGTCAAGGATGTAGTGATGTAGTAGTAAGAGGCATGGTAGGAACAATATAGAAGATAAATCTTACTCTGGATGAGATGGAAAGGTATTGAAGGTTTAAGAGCAGGATCATGGCACAATCTCATTTATGTTTCTCAAGAACTCTGTGACAAGAGTGGAAAGAGGCAGACCAATTCGAGGGTTATATTGTAGTTCACCTGATATACCATGATGGCTTGTGTGAGATAGCTATTGTTCTGTAGAGATTTCAAAGGTGGCAAAGGTTGGGACATATTGAGGACAAGAAAGTTGATGATGAATGTTGGAGTGTTGGGGAAAGAGAAGAATCAGGTTTGACCCCCTAAGTTTTTGTTTGAAAAAGTGGATAGATAAAGGTCCTATTTATTATGTTGGAGAGCATGGGGGTGATGCAGGTTGAGGATGTAGGCATTCAAGAGTTTTTGCTGCATTTAAAGCTTAAATGCCTGTAGATATCCAAGAGATGGTGTTGTATGATCAGTTTGATACATGGATCTGGTCATAAATTATGGAATCACTGTGATATTCATTATCTTTTCCTCATGTAAAAGATGAAAAATTTTATCTATACATTAATTACAAATATATTCTTTTGAATATATTTTACTTCAGACTGTATTCTCCTTTCTTTGAAATAAACTGTATTACATCTTGGACATTGGGCATAATTCTGATAATTTTCCATGATTGAACAGGTATGGTGTACAAGATCCCTGAAAAGATAAGAAACATTGGTTATATTGCTTTTCCAGTTCTGAAAATTTACCTTCTTTTGCTATTTTCCTATCCATTCTCTCCAAAAAGTAGAAAAAAAAGATTATAAGGAAAATACATTAGCTCCCTAAATGTAAATAGTATAAGTATGGGAACTAAAAGGGACCTTATAATAAGTCTGACAAGTTCAGTGACTGAAAGTAAACTCACAGAGTGACCTTGTAATAAATCCCTCCTGGCTGGGCAGGTCATAGTGAGTAGTTATACCACAGGCCTATAACTTCCTTAATGAAAGGTTTTTGAGCAAGTCCTGTCCACTGTTTTTGTGCATCCACATTCACACATCTTTCAAATGCCAGAAGTAATCCTTTTTTTCAGACACCCTCAGAAGTGAACTACCCTGAAGGAAACACATAATCTTGTTAGCTATCCTATACCTTATTTTCTCCCACCTTCATGTAATCTTTCTTATTTCCCCTTATTCATTCCATATGTATTATAAAACCTCATAACTGTCATTCTCCAGCACATTTCAGATCTTGCTTCCCAGCAATATCATCAGTTTGGCTCCAATAAACTCTCAGAAAAATCCCTTACAGGTTGGCCATTATTGCATTAACAAGTATATTAAGTTTATATTTTTTCTTATTTATTTCATTTTATTATTTAATTTTTTCATAGCATAGTGCCTCCTGGAAGATAGACACCATTTCAAATCAAATCAAGTTAGATACAATGTCTGTTTTTCATCTGCTGCCTCTGTTACGATTGATGGAGGTAACAAGTATTATAAGCATACTTGACCTCGTTTCAAAACATATAAACAAAATAAGAAATGTATGTGTAAAAGCATATGAGAACAAAAAATATAATATTGTAAATTTAAAATATATGAGCACTGTAATTGTTTAAATAAGAGGTAGATACTATGATCCTACTGGCTCTTACATAGTAAAACTACATCCAATATGTGCGGAGATGGTAACAGCAGTGTGAAAGCCATGGCTGAATATCACTTACCAAGGGGCTGGCCTGCGATGATTCTGGCATTTTCTCCAGCGACTGCTGCCCTTGCATGCCGCTCACTCATGTATTGTACAAATGCGTAACCTTTGTGAACTGAGCATCCAACTATTTTCCCATACTTTGAAAAAATGGCTTCAATGTCAACTTTCTTGACAATGGCTGTGTTTAGATTGCCAATGAAAACACGGGAGTTGATGGACTTGGGGTCATTCTTATTGGTGACGTTGCTGGTCTGTGTTTTGCCAGTCATGGTAGGGTCACCTTGTTTTAATCCTAAAACAAATAAACAAACAAAAATGCTCAAAAAGTAAATAATTAGATGGAATGGACATCACTGGCAGTTTTGCAATATATAGTAGGTAAACTTCAATTATCTAAGTATGACTGATTTTCTTGAAAAGAAAATTTAGCAAGGTAAAAGGTGAATATTACATTGCAGAATGTGATAGAAAAATACTTATAACCACTTAGCATAGAAGTATAAGTAGATGAGTTCCTGATTTCTTCATCCACAATTAAGCCCTGAGTAATAACTAAACCTTTTATAATTTTTTAAGTCTCATTTTTTTAGAAGGAAGTTGTAGAATAAATCACCTTATTATATCAACAAAGGAAAACCCAACATGGCTAAGGCCAGATGATGAAATATATAAGTGACCTCCCTTTATTGTTAAGAACATGCATTTTTATCTCTTCATTTTCTTTAATGGGTAGACATATTGACTATTCATTCTCAGAACAATCCTGCTAGAAACTAACAATCCATTTCATTGAATGCTGTGGGAAAAAAAGGGTGGTAAAAAAAAATTCAATTATAAAACTTAACATAAGAAAAACATGACTCTGAAAATAAAGAAATTAAGCAGAATGAATTTTTTACATTCTTTTTAATTGAACCAGTATCACATGTCAGTTTCCCAAAACAAGCAGCCTATGCAGCTAATTTTTCATCAATAATCAGCAAATTAGTAAATTGGGAATCTGTGTTAAAGTTTCTATTCTCAACCTCATTTTTAATTCATTTAACTAATGGTTCCTATGTTGCCTAAAGACAGTTAATGTTTCAAAGACTACTTTGTGGGCTTGGAATAGTGTTTAATTGTGCTTAATTAAGTGGAATAGCTTTTATTTCTAAGCATTCTAGCACCTACAGGTTTAGTTTTAAAGATTTTAAAAATTCATTCATTCAACAATGTTTATTAAGCATCTATGTAACTTCCTGGTGTTGTCTTTTAAAGTGCCTATCAAGTTAAAATTTAATGAAACTAAATTTCTACAAAGACACAATCTCTGACATTGATAAGCATGGTTGAACATTAGCTAACTGATACATTTTATCATTGAAAAAATATTTTTATATGAAGGATCTCTTTTATAGCCCTAGAGTTATAAAAATAAAGTGTCTCTTAGTTAAAAAATAGTTTTAAATGACATTTCTAATTTGAGCAGTAATGTTTGGAAATCTTAAAGGCATGTAAACTGCATGTACTAATAAATTTACTATGCATTTAAACCAGCAACTTTTGAAATTAAGAGAGACAAAATGAGAGTGCTCATTATTACATGTTGGATGGTTAAATTTTTACTAAATATTAGACCCTCAACATTACATGTATCTTCTTATAAGGAAGGTGAACTTTGTAAGCATTTATTCACATAAAAATTAAGAGAATGACATCATTACAAACAAGGATTATATTGCTGCTTTGCTTTGTTTCAGCTTAGCTGCATTTTAGTGGTTGCTTTATGAATCATTCAAGGTATTCAGTATTAGGGTTGAAGGGATAAAAATGTGATAACTTTTTAAAATTTTTGCAATTTGAGTTATAGCATACTTCAAGACAAATGCCGAGAATCAACTGAAACAAGAAAAACCAAGATGTACATATGTATTTTAAACATTTAGCTTCTTCATATAATCCAGTGTACTTAATCACACAGAAGGAGAAAATTAAGCTAAAAGACCTATTTTTTTTTTTTTGGCTATGGAATAGATTGATGGTTACTTTCCTTACCCCTCCAGGCCAACATCAGTAATATTATCCACTGAAATAATATTTTCTTTTAGCTCTTATGTGATATTTTTTGATGTATTGTAGCATTATTTTCAAGAATAAACTATTTATGTGGCTGACATTTTATTTCCTGGGCAGGGGTTAGTTGGTTAAGAAGCAAATACAAACATTGTTAGATTAAGACAGACCCATGGTTACAGAATCCAGTGGTCTGTCTTTGACAGTGACCCTGTCTCATATTTAATATGAGGACACAAATGTACTCTGAATTCTCACTATAAACACCACCATAACCTCATTGACTCTGTCCTTTGACTCCACGGATAACTCTCATAACTTAACTCCAGAGTTATTATAGAATTCTACTTTATGACTCTTAATCTCCTTAAAATCTGTACATGTCTAACTTTTCACACAAAGTCTGACTTGCCAATTCCCATCAGTGTTTATAACCAAGAAAGATTTTTGTGGTAGTGTTGTCCATTACCATTTCAACACTGCAAAATCAAGACTCAGCTCACAGGATAATATTTAGCTTATGCTTCTCTGTTATATTAATTTTCAGTCTGTTGAAGGATGTTCACTGTCAGCCATGATGGACTAATGAGTTGAATGAACCCTCCTGATTCAAACAACTAGAAAACTAGGCTCATGTAGATATTAAACCATAGGCAGTGCAAATCCCAGGTGCTCAACAGACAAAAAGTAAAGGAAGGTTTAGTCTGGCCCCAGCTTTCTGTCTGGAAAGTGTTTTGAGTCACAGAGCTGGGGTGTATGTATATATATGTGTAATGGAAAGTAAGCAACTTTACTGAGTTGAGGTGACAGAGATCAGAGTTCAGGACATCTGAGAAGGCAGGGATTTGTGGGCATGTTCCCAGAGAGAAGAGAGCTATGCAGAATGTAACCAGATATTGTCTCAGGAGTCCCTCGAATATGTGCTGACTCACGATATATGTATGCAAGGTGAACTTCATGAGGTTAGTTAGAGTTATTGGAAAGCTGTGAGCTGATTGGCTCCCAATCCACAAAAGGCCAAGGATCATTCAAGTTTCCACCAGCAACAGTGTAGAATCTAAAACGATTTCTGCAGCACAATGTTAGACACTAAAGGACCAGGCCTTAGTAATAAGGAAAAAGAGTCCTTATGGCAAAAGATACTCTGGGACCCCAATGATAAATCTTAAAAACAAGTCTCAAGATGATCAAACTAGCCCACACACCTGAATGTCTACAGAGCACAGCACAATAATTCTTTAAAAAGTAGAACTCATTCAGCTATGTAAAATATAAAAACTTTACCGTCCAATAAAATACTCCTAGACACTCCAAGAATCAAAAAACTGAACCAAAACCAGGAGAGAAATAAATATATAAAAAAGAACCAGATGGAACACATAAATATGAAAACTATATTATCAAACATAAAAAATATACTTAATTAATATTGAAAGTGATAAGACTCTTCAGAAGAACTGGTATGTGAATGTGAAGCTATAAGAAGAGAATAAGTGCTGGCTGGTGTAGCTCAGTGGCAGAGTGATGGCCCGTCAATCAAAGGGTCACTGGTTCAATTCCCAGTCAGGGCACATGCCTGAGTTGCAGGCCAGGTCTTTGGTTGGTGATGCGAAAGGCAACCACACATTGATGTTTCTCTTCTTTTCTTTCTTCCTCCCTTCCCCTCTCTAAAAAATAAATAAATGAAATCTTTGGAGAGTACCCAAAATGTGTCATAAAGATAAAACACTAGGAAAAATAATAAAAGAGCATCAGTATAACCTACATGTATATGGAGTGCCAGAGGGACAAAAATATTTTTAAAATAATGACCAAAAATCTTCCACATTTGATGAAAATTATGAATCTAATAGATCCCAGAATATCACTGAACCCCAATCAGAATAAACATAAAGAAAAGCACAGGCAGAGAAATCATAATTGAATACTGAGAATCAATGATAAAGAGAAAAATCAGGGAACTCTCTGACATTGGAAAAATGCCTACATTATAAGAAAAAAATGGACAACAGTTCAGAAAAAGTTGCAACTACAAAACAAATGACAAGGGAAAAGACAATTATTTAGCAAAAATGAAACTAGCCTAGAACTTGTCTGTTTTTAAGTTAGAGGTTTGAGTGGAGCTAGGGTTAGATGTCTGTGAAGGTTGCTGTATAATAAAACATGCACTATAACCCATGGCTGCTCCACAGAAACTTCTGTAATTATGGAAACATTGTACATCTACACCATCCAAAAAGGAAGTCTATAACCCCATGTGACTTTGAGGACTTGGAATGTGATAGTGTAGTGTAGTTGATAGTGTGTTTGAAATTTTAATTTTACTTAATTAAATTAAAGGCAACATTTCCCTGGATTGCTCTACTCAAAAAGGTTAACAGGGCTCTGGTCCTTTAAAAATATAGTGTAAATATAAAATGGAGATAATTTGACTGTGCATATTTTAGGTCCTCAAATCTCACAAACAATAAATAATTTGGAATAAAAACAAAAATTTCAAGTAGCTGCCATGTAAGGAATTATTTACAGGTAGACTTTTTATTATGGAAATATTATACTGAAATGATGAATGCTGTGTAAAATTTTTTAAACATATGTTTTGAATAAATATAGCCTTTTTCTTTATGTTTGAGAGAGATTTTTACTCTTGAGTCTCAAAGGGATGTGATCTCAACTATAAGTGGAATCTAATCAACAAAATAAACCATTGAGCAAAATAGAACCAGAGACTTTGAAATAAAGAACAAACAGACAGTGATCAGAGGGGCAGGGAAAAGGAGACAACAGGGGAAATAAGGGGAAGGGTCATCAAGGAACCATAAGTGTCATAAAGGACCCATGAACAAAGACAATGGGGGGAGGATTGAATGTGAAAGGTGGGGTGGTTAGGGAAGAGGGGAGTAATGAGGGGGGCAATGGGGACAATTGTAATTGTATGACAATAATAAAAAATAAAAGCATTGTAGAAAGTAAAAATAATAAAACGAATACATTAATTATGAAATATAGGCAATGTTAAATTGAGCCCTAGAGAAGACATTTTGGGAGCAAAATTAATAGGACAGTATATTCCACCCTTCTAATTTAAGTGGTCATGATTTTCCAATCTAAACTTTAGATATCCTCAGACACTCATACTGAACAAAGAAGGAACAACAAAACAATATCAACAATGAGAAATACCAGGTATTCAAGAATGTCAACCAACAATATTCATACATACTACATTCAAGAATCTGGTAAAATATTAAAGGAATGAAAATGAATAAGAAAGAACAGATTGTACCCTAAATGTTAACACCTGAAGCCTGCAGCTAGTACTCATACAAATGCTACAATATAAGGTAAAATCTGGAAAATGCTACAAGGTATGAAGCATTGTAATTTCTGAAAAATAGAGAGATCATGTCCATTTGAGAAGATCAGATAAAAATTCTTAAAGTAGATGATACTTGAATTAATCATTAAAAAGGGTATTTTAAGAATTCAATTTGAATACAGTAAATGTCTATGTGCTCAAAAAGACAGTTGCTTTCCTATTTTTTTAACTCATCTACATGCTTCAATAATGTTTTTCATTAAACAAGTTGGTAAAAAAATTACTTAGATTTGTAATTAGAAAAAAGGGAAAACTGACCTGAAATAAATGAATGCTACTAAGTATATCTTCTTGGACAGAATAAACCAAAAGACAGCCAAAAAAGGGGTCTAAATTTATTCTTGAGAAAAACATCTATAATTTTTTTAGGTTCTTTTAAAAAATTACTTTAATTGTTGTTCAAGTACAGTTTTCTGTCTTTTACTCCCATCCCAGCCCATCCCCCAGCCCTCCTTACCTCCCTCCCATTTCCACCCCCCCAGTTTTTGTCCATATATACTTTATACTTGTTCCAACATCTATAATTTTAAAAGATAGAATTTATATCACCCAAAGCAGTTTCAGTTATTCAAGAATCTTCTGATGTCCATTTTTCATGGGAAATCACCAAGTGTATTTGGTACAAAATAAAGATCAATACTGTAGTTATGATGATGATTCAATTTTAAGCCCTAAACATCTTCTTGAAATACGATAAACTCAGCTTTTTAAAAGTAAAGATTTTAGGGGATAGGTACATATAAAGGGTAATACATACACATGCAGAAAGGAAAAAGTGTAATACCAACTGAGGACAATTACTATTAAAAATATCGTGTTTTCTTTGTCATTCTTTTTGTAGTACTTAGAAAAAAGTTCTTAAAATCTGCATACCAATTGCCACTACTTATTATCTGAACATCCATTTTATTGTTTTTAAATAATCTTATTGTATACAATAATGCATAGTAATAAAACAATACCATCATTTCCTCCCTTCTCTTGATTAGCATTTAGCTTGTTTCCAATTTTTTCAGATTGCAAAAATATCTCAGAAAAACATTTTAACAAACTTAGGAAGGATAAATTTCAAGTACTGAAATTCCTTTGTAAATAGGCTAGGAGAAACCTCTAGTTATCAATTCTCACCTATTTCCTAGAAAGGTCCAACATCCTTCTACTCCCACCAGGAGAGTGGGATATTTTTTAGCAAAGTCAAGCTGGTTGTGATGCCTGGCAGCTCTCCCCTAACGCTACATTCAGTATTTTCTGATATATCAGGTTGAACAGGAGAAATGGGCAAATCATAAATTTCATAAGAGAGGGAGTCTGCAATGAGGAATGGAATTTGTTTACAAGGTTAGTGAGGCCGGTGCCATAACAGAAACCGCATCATTTCCTTGTATTCAGAGAAAGATGAAATCTGTGTCTCTGGTTATATTTTGCTTGCTTGTTTGTTTTGTTAATTAGGTTCCACTTATAGGTGAGATCATATGGTATTTGTCTTTCAACACCTGGTTTTCTTCACTTAGCATAATGCTTTCCAGTTCTATCCATGTTGTTGCACTGGGTAGGAGCTCCTTCTTTCTTTTTGCTGAGTAGCATTCCATTGTGTAAATGTACCACAGTTTATTGATCCACTCATAATTTTAAATGAGTGGATCAGCACTTGGTATTGTAAATTGTGGTGGGGATGGGTAGGGTAGGGGAAAGTGGTGGTGGGAAAATGGAAACAACTGTATTTGAACATCAATAAAAAATTAAAAAAAAAGAGAAAGATGAAATCATGTTTTGGAGCTTCATAGGAATTATCTCCAAAGTCATTAGTACTTAAAAATGTAATAAAAATTATTCTAGTTTTCTTTGTTAAGTGCACACTTTGTTAAGTCTATAAATTCTATTTTAATATGTTGGGGTGTTACAAGAGTATGTGGCCAATGTTTATTAAAAATGTAATGGATGATTAAAAGAATTAAAAATGCTGCATATTAAAATTGTTTTTCCACAGTTCTATCTCAGAATCACAATCCAGTTACTGTAAATACAAATAACATTCAGAACAAAAGTGAAATTCTTACACATAAAGTTCTTGAAAATATATTAATTATATTCACATCAAATTATTCTTTATACTTTTCTTAAAACTATGCACCTCAGGCACTGTATATAGTGTTGTGGCAACAGCACTAAATAAGAACCTAAAAATGAAATTTCCATTTTCTTTTTTAACTAATTTGTGTATAAAAATGTAAAGATATATTGAAAGGGGGAATGGAGACAACCGTATGTGAACAACAATAAAATTAATCAATCAATCAATAAAAATGTAAATATATAAAATATTTTGCTTTTAATAAGGAACCACTGATAATAAAGGCAATATAGTAAATTTCAAAGAAAATTGATTACTATAAGAGATTTAAAAGTATCATTTAATAAGATGTAGAGAGTTTAGAAATCAAGCAAATGAAAGTATTGCATTCAGCAGCTTGAGGTAGAACATAAACATTGACTAAGACTATTTAAGCAACAGAAAAATAAAATTACTGTATAAAATTAAGAATATCATTCATTTGTGAAGCATATAATGCTAGCTAAAATATCTTGGTAGTAATTAGATTTTGATAGGACTATTAGTTACAAAGAAATAAGTATTTTTTTATCTGGAGATTGAGGTTAAGTCTTTGGAGAGAAAAAATAAATAAATATAAACATATAGATATAGACAATGTAATAACAACTGTAGTGACAAAAGTAATGATTTTGTATTGGCTATTTTAAATATAAAATTGGAAATCAATGAATATTGTTAACATATCAAACTTAAGAATTTGAAACATTAAACTTTATGTTAAACAAAATTATTTTGGAAAATCTAAATTAGAAATGTAATTTTGTAAATAAGAAGTAATGGTATGTGTTTAACTGTCTCTTGGGAAATGTTTCATGGGGGGCTGCATTGCCAACCACTATGTAGCAAAGGGCTATGGTCTACAAAAGACAATCACTCAAGTTCATGAGGGGTTGGACACATCCATGTGAAAATTGAGACCAATTTGGTAGATGCTGGCACAGTCCAAGCATCAAGATTAAAGTAAGGAAAAAATAATTAGCAAATTCTTTGTTCATGCATTAGTCAACTTGAGCTGTTATAACAAATACCCCAGACTGAGTGTCTTATACAGAAGTTATTTCTCAAAGTCCTGGAGATTGGAAGTCCATGATCAAGGTGCCACCTGATAGAGTTCCTGGGAAAACTTTCCTCCTGACTTGAAGATGGCCAGCTATAGATGAAGATTTATATTCTCATTGTGTCCTCACATGGTGGAGAGAGGCAGATCTCTGGCCTCTCTTCCTTTCTTATAGGGACACTTATCCCATCATGGGAGCCCTACCCTCATGACCTCAACTAAACTTAATTACTACTTCCTAGAGAACCCTCCCTCCAAATAACATCATATTGGGGGGGGCATGGTTAGGGCTTCAACACATAAACTTTGAGGGAACATAATTTAGCCCATAAAATCACATGGCCTATGTCATCCCATTTGTGTTTGGAGTTTTGGGAAATGGAACAAGCTTCCTCTGAGCCTTTAAACATTGTGACTAGTGGTATATCTATTCTATAAGGAAGCACATAATCATTGACTATTTCTCCAAGTACTAAATTCCATGTAAAAATACCATTTTTACAAATAAGAAATCAGTATCAACTTTAATTTTAAAATACAAATATTCCATGAGATAAATACATATGGTGGTAAAACTCAAAAATATTCACTTCATCCTGAAGTACACTCATATTTTCTAGAACATGAGCAAACTAGGAATGTGAAATTCATAAAAGCTTTTTCCTCTGCTAAATAGAGTCATTACAAGTTGCTCAAGATGCTGACTATAATTATGTTTCCAAAATAACTTTCTGCTGGTCAATATGACTTAGAAAAAGATTGTTTTGAGTTACATAGAGAAATCAAATCAACAATAAATAAACTCTTCCTGCTTGATTTGGGGAGACTGGTAAGTTAAAATTAGTGTTTACTTGTGTTATAAGGATCTTGGGAAATGGAACAATTAAGTCATATGCTTCTTCTGCATTGCTGGAGATGCTGTGATTGGTGCTCTGTCTCTACTCTCAGGGGTTGTGCACCAAGAACAGACACAATTTTGTGACACTGGTTATTTTTTGAACCTTTATTTAGCAGAGAACCATAGACAATGAGGCACCATTACCTTGGTCTGTGATTGGGCAGCTTATCCATGCAGAAATCAGCACCTTTTGGGAAAGATCCCTTCTGGGTTAGGATCAGGCAGTCAGAATAAAGTGGATTAAAAGCAATGAGTGCTACTCTACTCTTTGTCACATAATGCTTCTTATTGAATGCCAATTGTAAACATCACTGAAAGGGGCTCCATTTAGGGAATTTGAGTTTTAAAATACAGTCTATCAATTATTAAAACTAAAAAGCAGTTGTGCAACTTTATATCTAACAAGCAAGGAGCACTTATTATCTAACCCGCCATTAATTTAAGTGCATAGTAAATATTTATTTCCTTATAATAATAAGAGTGTTCGTCCTTTTCCTTTAATTTCCTCTGGGATGTGAAATATCTCCAGAAAGGTGCTCCAAATTACTTAAATAGGACAGCAATCCCAATAATGCCCAAGGGTTCTTCACTGAAAGAACTTTTCATGTTATGCTGAAGGGAATAGCCACAAACTGCTAAATCTTAGTCTGTAATTTCTATTAAGAGAGAGAATGTCAAGTAACACAGTATCTTGACAATGCCCAGAGATCATCCTGATAATTTTTCCTCAGAAACTGTAAGACCCATCAATTGACCAAGTCCAACTAGAGTTTTGCTGAAATACTATAAAATAGAGTAGAAACATAAAACTTTGTATTCATCTTTTCTGTGAGTCATAGAAAAATAATAGTATGAATGTTTCATGTTAATGACACTTAATAAGACTATGGAGAGTCAGCAAAGCATCATCATGTTTACTTCTAACTGGTACATTTATGAGGCCAGCAATAGAGAAAGGGGATTCTTTTCTTTTTTTTGCATTCACCAGAAACTCAGCTCTATCTTCCATATTCTCCTACTAAATAAGTTATCTATTTCCATTGTTAAACACTCAGGTCACTTAGATCTAAACTATAGGAGGTAAAGACTGCCGTGCCCATGGGAGAAATTCAATCACTCCAAGTTAAGGGTCCATTCTACTCTTGTTTTCTTTGTTCAAACTGTCAAATAGGACAGTTTCTTGAGGAGCTGAATTCAGACTACTAAGTAATTTCATGGAGGCCAGTAAACTCCCTGGAAAGATGAACACGTTTCCATCATTATCAACGTGACTTGAAGACTGGTCCTGGGTTCAAAGGTCTCATATCCTACAACCAAACGCCGGAAATGTGTGTAATCTAAAATATAAATTAATGCCCCATATTTTGGACAATGGTGAATTTATTTCCACACACTACAGTGTTCAGGGTTGTATTAAGTAGCAATAGAAAGGAAAGGTTCCTGTTAAAGGTGAGATTGTATGGTATTTGTCTTTTACTGCCTGGTTTATTTCACTCAGCATAATGCTTTCCAAACAACAAAACAAACAAGCAAGCAAAATACAACCAAAAACACTGAAATAGAGAGCAGGCTGACAATGATCAGAGGGGAGAGGGGAGGGAATTTCAGGGGAAAAGGGGAAGGGTTTACAGGAACAAGTGTAAAGGACACATGGACAAAAACTAGTGGGGTAGAAGTGGGAGGGAGGTGAGGAGGGCTGGGGGCACTGGGATGGGAGTAAAAGACAGAAAACTGTACTTGAACAACAATTAAAATTAAAAAATAAAGGTAGGATGGAAAATCCATAAGAAAAAAGAAAGGATATAGTGAAAATGCCTATTGTATGTCTGGATCAGATAAAAATCCTGTTTACCAATTCCTCAAACTCAACTGCTATGAGTGCAAATGCATTGTTACAAATGATCACATCTACAATCCATGTATTGCAAATAATGAACTCAGAACATAATTTTTCTTTGGTGGGACAAATCCTATCTCTGAAGATACAATGTGATGACATTCAAGACTTGCTAATTCTCTCCTCTCTTCATCTATATAACTCAGGATATCTACAAATGATTAGAAAATCCATACAATGAAGAAATGTAAAATTATGGATTCTCCTTAATGAGTAAGATCTATGGAGTTATTTTTAATGATCACCCCTTTATAAGCTCAGTAAATGTTAAGATTTGTTAAGGTCTAACTCCAGAAATAATAGTGAGGAAGGGTTTGACTGTAGGTATGATGTAAGCATGGCACTTAAATGTGTTAATTCACTAGACATTTGTATCTTCCACAGAAACTTTGCACTAGGTTTTAATACTAGCATCACTAGAAGGACTTGTCAGACTGGGGAGGAAGTGCACCTTGGTTTTCAAGAACACTGTCCTCAGAGTTAGACACACAAGAATTCCTTCTCAGCTCTATTTCTAGATGAATAACTGAGCAATTTTTAACCTCTGATGTTCAGTTTTCTATCTGTAATTTAGGAATACTAATAGCAACTACTGATATATGATTTTTAAGAGGCTTAAATGAGATATAGTAAAGAACTAAACACTTTACTTGTCACATAGGAATTATGTGACAAGTAAACTATACTTGTCACATAAATTATCTGTGATTAATGTATCTGTGAGTAATAGCTTTGTTATTACTCACAATATATGGATATGTTAGAAATTCATGCCCTCTATTGCTTTTCTTCAAAGAGATTATAATTATATATTTGCAGGTACCTTGAGTTCACCTAAGGACCATTTACATCTGCCCTTTGCATATTCCACATTCTCAGGCAATTCTCTGGTAATCTGATTAATTTATCTGTGGCTGGATTTTGACACTGATTTCTAGTGTGTTCAAACAGGTGCTTCCAAAGCATTTGCATGGCCCTCCAGAGTTAGGATGCAGTTTCAAGTAATATCATATCTAAGACCTTTTTAATTGTGAAACTAGCACCTTATTCTCAACAGGTTTCTTGTGAATCAGCATACTTGATAGGTTTTAATTAACAAATGACAGATCACAGGCATGGCTGATATTTATCTTGTACTCATGAGCAATTGTGATTTTATAGGTTTCTTGCCTTTGGTATTATGACCTTGAGCTCACTGGCATATATGTGATAAAGGCCTGATGTTACAGAAGCCCTCATGTTTGCCTCTTCACAAACACCCTCAGAAATAACCTTCATGTTTTATGCATATTTCTGAGTCCTTGATTTTGCAAGCAGAGCCTGCAATGTCATTGGGGATAAGATCATTATGTGGAGTTAAGCTTCATTGGCAGTGTGGACAGGGCTTTTTTGAACATTTACATTAGGAATGTCTCCTGCCAATTTGAGATAATAGCACAAATAATGCAACAGTTTCTGCTACAGATAATGAGGTAGTCTATGGGGGTGATATTTCAGGAAGGTAGAATGGCAAAAATCAGTCAATTCTATGCACACTGCTAGATTTATTCAGAAATATGCTATATGAGACTCCCATTAACTCCAAACTAATGAGACAGATAGAGATTGATATTCACATGGTAAATTGCCCAGGCTCTAATAGAAATGGCTTATAATGCACAAATGTCTGCACTAAACCCACATGACAGTATGTAGTCAGAACAGATCTATATCTCTCAGAATGACATGAAATCTGGATCAGCAGCTGGAGAGATCACTCCTTGGACAGTGTAAAACCTGTACTGGGACCTTCCCCTGGGATCTTGATCACCAGGTACCTTGCACTTGTGAAATGGAGAATGGTGTTGAGTCCCCTGGTGTTAAAACCGTTGTCTTGCAGTTAAAGTTCCTTATCCTTTCTTCTAATTAAAGAGACTCTTAACCTTCACTTAGTTTACTGACATCCACTTTGGTTCAATAGAATTGTCACTGAAGGGTTTAAAATTGAATGTCACATGTAACTTCTCAGAGCATATTATTATTTAAAATATTTGAAACAACAATGCTAAGATTGATCATGCACTACAAATATAAGAAGCAAAATAACTTCTCCAGGCTATAGCTTATTTAAGATATTTGAATCTTGGTCAATGAGCTATATACAATGGCAATCAGGGACAAACTACATTTCCACTTGAATTTTATAGATCGTTTTAGGAAACATATGTAGGAACAAAACTACTAGGCCATGAACTACTTATGGCCTATATCTCTCCTTTAGATTTGTCTTATTTGCATTATTTTTCTTAGTAAGTTAAATGCAAAGTTTATGAATATTATACCTTATATATGTTAATAATATATGTTTTAACTCTTCCTTATATATTTTAGCTCAGGATTGTTGGGAACAAGGAAATTAAGAACTAAATTTAACCTTAATAGACAAGAACCACATTGTAGCTAAAAAGAAATGATAAAAGAGCCAGAGTACAGTTAAGTAAACATCCTGTGTCTAGCAGATGCTCTCCCCCGGGTAGGCTAGATAAGCAATGCTTTGTAGTTTTAATCAGAAAATAAGAACTTAGCTAGCTAGAGCCAGGAGATTACTAGGTTAATGAACAAACATCCTGCCTTCCCGCCTTATGCAAGAATGCTTGGTTTGAAATTCCCGCACGCGGTCTTTGTAAGCGAATTACTAACTGCCACGTCTGCTTCTGTATAACGCTTGCTTGCCCGCCCATATATAAGAACGTAGTTGTAAGCGCTAGGGGCAACTCTCGTTTGCAGCTCCTTGTGGGCACTGTGTCGCTGGACACTTTGAGAGTTCGCCCCTGTGCAGGTTAAACTTGGCCAATAAAGTAACATCTTTGATACCCTGAAAGTCTCTGATATTTGTTCTCGCATTTGCTGGATGCTACAAGGATATCCTATGAAAATTAAATACATATGTGAATTAAATAGCTTTATGTAAGTAATCTAGCAGGGATTATCATATTTCTGGAAATCACAGAATTACAATGTTTAAAAATCAGAGATATATAAGAAATATTGTTAACTACTATTGTTAATTGTACAATTTTAAACCTCTTCATGATTTTTGTGAACAGTGTTGAAAGGAATATATACTCAGTACAGAATTAAGGGCAGGCGATTCTATATTTGAAATGGATCTCATTATTTTAAAATGGTATATGAAAACAGTTCTCTCTACAAAAACATTTTAGCACCCATGATGCACAATAGATTCAGATAAAAATGAAGAGCTCTTAAAAAAATTGAATGAGGAGTGTTTCTCTCCATTTATAACAAAAGCTTGTCTTTTACTGAAGTATATTTAGAAATAATAGCTCTCACTATGGAGCTATTGTTTAGTCGGTAGCTATGTAGTTTATTCAGTAAAGTAAAATTAAATATTACTTAGGGTCATAAACACAAATAGTAATGACCTCAACATTACAAAGATTTATACAGAAAATCATAGATTATTGCGACTACATAGGTAGGTTTTATAGGCTTAAGGATTCAGAAACCAAAATGATTTTTAAAAGAATGCTATACTTTCTTATCTATTGCATATTCAGTAGGCATTAATTGTAGTGTTATCCGATTATCTCTTATAAGTTTCCATAAAACACTTTACATAGAGCAACCACTTTTCAGAAGCCATCTGCCAGAACTCTCAGTCTCGCCAGAGGACTTTATCATCTATAGTAACACCAGCACCTGCACAGGCCTTCCTGGGGAAGCCCACTTCCATACACCGAAATACACACACAAAAATAAGGTTGCTGAGAATTATGGCTCAGGACACTCTCTCCTGTCGTCCAGTTGGGTTATTAACAGCTGTGTCTTGCTGTGCTCCCACACTTGTCCTATTCTGATGTAGATAGATCCTAAGTTATAACTGAACTCTATACTACCGCAAAGCCAAGTAGTATTATTCACACTGCACAGATCAATGAAACGATGCACAGAGGCTAACTTGCCCACCATGACACAGTGCAATACTGGCATCTGAACTCAGACCAGTGCCTGCTCATTGCATTCCGTCATCCTCTGATGCCTCAGACAGTAGCAGAACTCATTTTAACATTTTAGTACTGGAGGTTCTGACAAGGAACAGAAAGCCTCAAAAGCACCTCATCTCAGGTTGCTCCTCCTCGTTCTGAGATGATCCTTCCTTTGATGCACTGATGCACCAGCATAAGCCCTGGTGAACTGTCCATCAGAAGATGGCCTATCCAGGCAGGTAACCCCCCTTTATAAACTGTAGCAGACAACACACTGTATTGTTTTTAGGAATTTGTGTTTCTCCAACCAAATACCTTTTATAATGTAATGTATATGTAATCAACATGTTAGGTATATTTTTTAAAGTATTTAAGTAAGCAAATGTAAGTAGAAAGTATCTTTAGAATCCCACAATTTGTTATTTATTTAAGACATATAGTCATTATTATGGTCATGGATATTTACCCTAATTAAAATTCTAATTATAATTAAACCTTAAATTCTATAAAATAAAATTAATTTGCACTCCTTTATTATTAGAATTTTTATTTATTTGTTTTTCAAAATTATTTATTTATTTTTTAAAAGGGGACAGGAGGGAGAAAAAAGGAAAGAGAAACACCAACAGGTTGCCTTTTGCATGCCTCCAAGTGGGGACCTGGCCCACACTCAGGTATGTGCCCTGATGTGGAATCAAACCAGAACATTTTAGTTTAAAGGCCAGTGCTCAATCCAGTGAGCCACACCAGCTGGGGCAAATTATTAGAATTTTTATAATGCATCATCAGTTGGGTATAATAGGGATAGTAGTAGCCTAAGGATTATGATGAAGGCAAAATGCTTATTCTTTGCATTCTTAATTTCCTCCAAGTAGAATGTGTTATACCTTTCATAAGATAAAACCCCATGACGAGTTTTTCAAAACTTTGAAAAAGTCAGTTTTTAAAAAAATGTTACAGATAATTTGCACAGTACTTATCATGTAGTACCAATTTAATCAATGTTAATGATCAGAATATCTATCACACCACAGTAATTTTCAAAATAACTAAATTGACTTGCATTTATTGTTGTTCAAGTACAGTAGTCTATATTTACCTCCCACCACTCCCCATCCACCCTATCCATTCTCACCTTCCTCCCCTGCTTCCACCCCAACTTGGTTTTGTCCATGTGTCCTTTATAGTTGTTCCTGGAAACCCTTCCCCCTTGCCCCCTCATTAACCCTTCCCATCTCCCCTCTGGTTACTGTGAGTTTGTACTTTTTTAAAAAAAATTACTTTATTGTTGTTCAATTACAGTTGTCTGCATTTTACCCCCACCATTGCCCCACCCCAGCCAATCCTACCTCTCTCCCTTGCTTCCACCCTCCCCCTTGGTTTTGTCCATGCGTCCTTTATAGTAGTTCTTGAAAACCCTACCCCCCACTGTCCCCTCCCTTCTCCCCTCTGGCTATTGTTAGAAGATTGTTCTTAATTTCAATATCTCTGGTTATATTTTGCTTGTTTGCTTGTTTTGTTGATTAGGTTCCACTTAAAGGTAAGATCATATGGTATTTGTCCCTCATTGCCTGGCTTATTTCACTTGGCATGATGCTCTCCAGCTGATGGATAATAATCTTTAAAAAATAGTGTTTCTGTAACACTATAAGGTCTTTTCATGTGTCCAGCAAATCTTCTTTTTTTTTTCTCTGAATCATTTCTCTTTACAATGTGAACAGCAAGAGAACATTGACTCTAATGCATCAAATTAACAAGTTTATTTAAATTTATGGATGAGACAATAGAGTCTTAGAAATACCAGTCATTCATCTACTGCCAACTCATAAAATGTGTCCCTAATTTTTTTCCTCAGGAAAGGATCTGCATTGCACCTAAGACCTGCAGAGCAAAAACCTAAAATTCTCTGTCAGCTAATTGTGACACACACTGTCATTAAGATCTAATAATTACTATGTAAACTATAAACTGAAGCCAATGGCTTGTGATTGACTACAAAATGTCCAAAGTCAGTGACTAGGGCTCATCTCTATGAGTGCAGGGTGAGACCTTCTCAGTGCCAAACACTTGCCCTGCTATTGGGGGGAACGATAAATCTCTATTAGGTGTGGAGTCACTTGACCTTATCTTTTGTGTCACAGAGCAACTAAAGGACAAACAAAAACCCCGTGTTTAATGAGACTTGACAGTTCATCTTTGATGGCAAATTAATATACTGTGTACTTAGGTAGACCTTTTTATTTCCCCTAATCACAATATCCTAACCAGATGGTACAGCCTGCATTTCTGACTGAAAGCCTATGAGTCCATCCCACACAGCCACAATTTCTTCACATCGCTTCACTAGAGAACTGCACATTTGGAAAATGCATAATTACATCTTGTAACTGATAATTAAATAATTAATCAAAATAACATGAGCCATGCATGGACCAATGGTACCTGTGCTTCCTGAACTTAGAGTTATTCTTTATTTATGTGCATCTGTAGTCAACAAGGATCAATCACAGCAGAATATTACATGCAAATAATTTTATTTCTAGATCTGATGGGTAAATAGGATTTGAGGATAGTATCCTAGTAATTGTAGAACATTTTTGTTTTTTCTTCATAAAGGTAGGAGAAGTAGAAAAAAGGGGAACAATGCAAACCACCATCATTACTTTGCCTGATTAATGAAAAAATTAAAAAACTAGTTCTATAGTATGTTCTAGACATCTTTGTCAAATACATTGGCTTCTAGATAAATACCAGCTAGATGAAAGCTTTCCCCTGGTTACTTATGTATATACAATTTTTGGTTAAATTGAGCACTGCCTTGTGACTAGGCTTAGACATAGAAACTTACATTATCATCATTACCTTCAGAAGAGAGAAAAATACTGGGCATCATGAAAATTTAAAGAACATATTGATTTAGGCTAACAATATTCAATCTAAAAATGATATTACCACCAGATAAAATTTTACCTGTATTCTAGCTCAACTAAACTACTTAAAAATCACACTGTATTGGTATACTATAAATGTAGATTAATTTTTTACCTGCACAATAATTTAAATCATATTGTCAGCTAAAATACAAAGTTACTGGATGTTAGTCTACTGTGACCTAACATAATATATTGTTTTACTTAAATTTCCAAACCATTTTTATTTCTAATGATATTTAGAAAAACTAAATACTTACCTTCCTTTTCATAATAAAAACCATATAAGTAAGTTATACTATGTCATATATTTAATATAAGTGAATGTATCTCCAAACCTAAAAAATTCTAATAACCTGCAGAGACTGAAGATGGCAGTGAGGTAAGTGGGAGGTAAACCCATTTGCTCATGCACCCAACTGGGACACCTAACCTATCTTCTGAAGAACAGAATGAACAACTAATGGAATCTCAGCTTATATGAAGTTTGGGAGCCAAAATTGTAGAGGATGTTGAAAAACAGATGGTAAGGAGACTGCATTGGGACCTGTGCTGCATTGGGACCAAGGTTGCTGTTGTCCCCAGTCCCTAGCATGGAACCTGGTGCTGGGGTCAGTGGCTGTCACAGGAGCTTTAGAGGATGGCCAGATCAATGATTGTAACTTTGCAGCTCCTTACACCTGATAGGGGACTCAAGACTTGGAAAATTTTAGCTTAAGGTAAAAAGTTGTAAATCTAGCAAGTAATGTGTATGTTAAAGCTTTTGTTTCAGAAACTACAGATGAGGCCCATCCTGGCTCCTGGGAAAACAGCTGACCTCCTGGGGCACTGTTAAAGGATTTCTGCCTGGGGACATCCGGACCTTTTGTACTCCAAGAAGATAGAGATGACCGCCATTCCTAGGAAAAGCTAACTGCCCAGAACAGGAATGTTGCAGCTTCACTCACCTAATCCTCCATGAATTTCAAAGCCCTCACTGCACCTGGTTTATTCCCTGTTATAAAAAATATGGCCAGAAAAGGGAAGACTAGATGTCTGTTAGGGTATGAACCCACCATCTTCTCGGATCGCCAGCCATCTGAATAAAGTGCCCATGAAAGATTCAATTGCTGTCATTACTTATTGGATTTGGTAGTGACAGGCAGCCTGAATGCCAATGTTTTCTGGTTACACCCCTACCAGAGCAGGGAAGGCAGCCCTGCACCAGGAGAGACCTGGATGCTTGAAATCTCTGGGGGGATAAAGATACAGTGGGAGACGCACAAAAGAGGTGTTCCCCGTCTGGAACTGTGGGTGCCGGCTAGGACGTTACCAGAGAAATTGGGGAGCTGGTGACACCTGGAAAAGGGAGAAGAGTTGGGCCATGATGGACCCTGGCCAAGATAATCTCCTGAGTGGTCAAAGAACTGGGCTGTGTGGAAAGTCAGGCACTTGTTAAGAATGGCAGGCACAAACAAGAGGAATTTATGCAAAAAAAAAAAGGCTCTCAGCTGTTGTTTAAGGAACTCTTGCAGTGGCTGTGCCAGCCAAGAGGGAGAAAGAGGGGAGTGATTTGCTCCAAATCAGTGAGCCTCACAGACTGATCAAAGTGGGGCTCAGAGGAGTAGCAGTCCCCAGAGGGGTAGCAGTCCCCAGAAGGATAGCAGTCTCCAGAGAGACTTAATTTAATAGGGGAACTAAATGGCCCTGAAGGGACTTTGAGAGTGTGCAGAACCCAGGCCAGCAAAGAGGGAGGTGGAAGGGTGTGAGTTGTTCCAAACCAGGGCACCTTAGAGGTGGTACAACCTGGTGAATTAAAGGCACTGGCCTGGCACAGATGGACAATGGGGGCCCAGCAGTGCTCTAAAGCCCTGGGCTGGAGACTAGGCACCTGTGCATATTGTAGCCCAGACCTAGCCCCCATCCTCTCAAAACCACAGGAAAGGAAAAAAGTGAAGCCCCGACCCTCTCTGCCTGCAGCATCCAGGAAGACCTGCAGACTTGTTTAGCAGGTTTAAAGTCAGCAGGAGACTTTTTTTTTCTTTTCATAAGTGTGAGACAATAAGGCCTGGAGCTGTGAAAGGACCCAAAACAAACCCAGAGAGGGATCACAAGGCAAAAAAGCCAACAAGTGAGAAACTGAGACAAATTTCATTTTGCTATCCTATAGAACTTGCATTTTATTGTTTATTTATATATTTTTGATATTTTTATTTCATTATTATTCTTTATTTTCTTCTTTCTGTTTAATTTTCTTCATTTTGTTGGTTTGATAGGGGACTCAAGGCTTGGAAAATTTTAGCTTAAGGTGAAAAGTTATAAGTCTAGAAAGCAATGTGTATGTTAAAGCTTTTGTTTCAGAAACTACAGATAAGGCTGGTCCTGACTCCTGGGTAAACAGCTGACCTCTGGGGGCACTGCTAAAGATTACCACCTGGCAACAACTGGAGGCATCTGGACCTTTGTGTTCCAGTGAGAGACAGATGAACACCGCCCCTGGGAACAGCTAACTGCCCAGGACAGTAGTGTTGCAGCTTCCATCACCTAGTCTTCCCTAAATATCAAAGCCTTCACCGCACCTTATTTATTCCCTTGTATAAAAAATCTGGCCTGGAACAAGAAGGCAAGATGGTCTGTTAGGGTATGAACCCATCATCTTCTCAGATCAATCTCTGTCATTGTTTATTGGGTTTGGTAGTGACAAGCAGCCCAAACGCTGGTCTCTTTTCCCATTACAGGTTTGTTTAATTTCATTGTTTGACTGGTTTTCCTTGTTCCCTCTTTCATATTGTATTTCAATTCTTCTTTCACTTCACTCATATTCCAAAAACACACTGCTCTTGGTCTTTTATTTTCTATTCTTTTTATTCAGATCATATATGTCTTATCATATTATTACTGTTCCAGTATTATTATAGTTGTTGTTCCATACTACTGTAAATACTACACAGCACCCCTCCCTGGTCTTGGTCCACTTCATATCTTCCTGAGCTTTATTACTGTTGTGGTTAACTCTATTCTCTAATACAATGCTTAGCTTCTATTCTTTACTCTCAGGATACCTCACCATCTAAACTTGAACAAGCATTCTGTTTTCTGGATTCAGCTTGCATTCCTTCTCCCCTCTAATAAGAGTCTTATCTCCTTTTTAACTTTTATAAAAAGTGGCTAGTTGGGTGAAATATCACGGTTACTGCTGTAATTCTCCAAAGGATCTGTCCTCTATCTGTCCTCTACTTGTTGGTATTTTAAATCCCATAGAATACTCTCCTGCTGTCTTAATCTGTTTTGTCTTCACACTGCCACCAATCACATATAAGACAAGGTGGTCCATGTGAAAACCAGTAAACCCACTGGAGGAGAGAACCCACCAACAAAGGAACCACCAACAGATAAAAACCAAGTACAGCAAGAGAGCCCACAAAAACAGAAAAATCCAGACAAGGACATAAAAGAGACCACACCACTGAATCCCATAGAACTCCTATCATAGAAGTTCACCCTACAAGTGTAGCTAGCAAAGCAGAGGATCAGGAAGCACAGAAACAAACAAAAAAAGAGACACCTAAAATGGGGAGATAAAAAAAGAACCTCCAATCCAAAGGAATGGAAGACTCTCCAATAAAATAACTAAATAAAATGGAGGCAAGGAAACTATCAGTTATAGATTTCGAAACAATGCTGATAAGATGCTCAAGGAGCTCACAGACAACTACAAGGAACTGGAGTGGAAACTACAGTATTATGAAAAAGGAAATAGAAACCATAAACAACAAACAGGAAGAAATGAAGAATACAATTTCTGAAATTAAAGATACACTAGAAAGAATTACAAACAGGCTGAATGAAGCAGAGGACTGAATCAGTGAGCTGGAAGACAAGGTGGAAAAAAACACCCAGGTAGAGCAGCTACATGGAAAAAAAAAGACTAAAAAAACATGAAATTAGTTTAAGGGAACTCCAAGACAACATTCGAATCATAGGAATACCAGAAGGAGAAGAAAAGGAACAAGGGAGTGAAATCCTGTTTGACAAAATAATTACAGAAAACTTTCTGAACTTGGAGAGGGGAAAAACCACACAAGTTCAGGAATCACAGAGGGTCCCAATCAAGTTACAATGCCAATTTTTAAGGACAAAGACTGAATATTAAAAGCAGGAAGGGGGAAATAAGAAGCAACATGCAACAGAGTTCTGATAAGGCTAGCAGTTGATTTCTCAACAAACACACTTCAGGCCAGGAAAGAATGGCAAAAAAATATTCCAAGTAATGAAAGGCAAAGGTCTGCAACCAAGACTACCCAATAACCAAGGATTTCAATTAAAATAGAAGACAAAATAAGGAGTTTCCCAGACAAAAGAAGGCTGAAAAAATACACCTCCACCAAACCAGCACTCCATATACTAAAGGGATTGGTATAAGAAGAGGAAGGGAAAGACTGAGAGAGAGAGGAACACAAGCACAAAGGGGGGACATGATTAAGTATTTATCAATAATACCATAAATTTTAATGGATTAAATACTCCAATCAACAGAAATAGGGCAGCTGAATGGATAAGAAAACATGGCCTGCACATACACTGCCTGCAAGAGACCCACCACAGAAATAAAGACCTACACAGACTGGAAGAGAAGGGTTGGAAAAAAATATTCCAAGGAAATAGACACAAAACAAAGCTGGAGCAGCAATACTTATATCAGACAAAATAGACTTCAAAACAAAAGCCATAGAAAGAGACACTGAAGGGCACTTTGTAGGAGACCATTCTGCGTGGTGTGGGCCCAGCTCCCACTGGAAGATGCACAGGGCCCATGCCATGGCTAGGTTCTCCCATGGGGAATCAAGCCTACATTGTACCTAGACTGCTATGAGACTTGCTTTTGCTAAAACTCCCTCACCCTGAATTGAGACAGCAAGTGCTTACTGTAACTTCCTAAAATCCATGCTAAAACTCCCCAGTGTGGAGTGTAACAGGTTCTACCACTTTTCCCTTTTCATTTGCAAATATCCTTCTTCTGTGATGTGATTAGTGGCATTGTCTCCTTTGTTTTCCTGTAAAAGGTAACCACCTAAAGCCTGTGTATAGTAAATGAGGACCATTATGTAATGTGCTGAGAAACCCAATAAAGACCGGTCATGACAAGGGCTGTGGCTTTTGCTCCCCTTGAGAGAAAAGCCATGCTCACCCTTCTTCTCCACAGGACTTGGTAGTCTGTGTGAATGTCTCTCCCCCATCCACAAAGCGGTGGAGCCCACAAGCCAAGGTCTGCTTCAAGACTTCATAATACTTGAGAAAAAATCCATTAAGAAGACATAAACATTGTAAACATATATGCACCCAACACAAGAGCACCCAAATATATAACAAAAATCTTGGAGGACTTCAAGAAAGATATTGACAGCAACAAAATTATTGTAGGGGATTTTAAGAGCCCACTGTCAGAAATATATAGATCTTCCAAACAAAATATCAACAAGGATATTGCAGCATTGAACAATGCCTTAGGTTGAATGGACTTAACTAATAAATATAGAAACTTTCATCCCAAACAAGCAAAGTACACATTTTTTAAATATACACAGAACATTTTCTTTTCTTTTTTAAAAATATTTTTATTGACTGTGATATTACAGTTTTCCCAATCCCCCCCCTTTATCTCTTTTCCACCCTATGTCCCCAACCCTCCAGCAACCCCCCACCATTGGTTCATAACCATGGGTTGTACATATAAGTTCTTCGAGTTCTCTGTTTCCTATACCATTTTTATCTTTCCCTGTCTATTTTATGCCTACTAATTATGATTTTTTCTCCCTGTACCTTTTTCCCTCTATTCCTCCCTTCCTCCTCCCCACTGAATTCCCTCTGTGTAATGTCCATTTCTCTGATTCTGCTCCATTCTGGTTATTCGCTTAGTTTGTTTTTGTTTTTCTTTTCTTTTAGGTTCATTTGTTAATAGTTGGGAGCTTGTTGTCATTTTTATTGTTCATATTTTTTATCTTCTTTTTCTTAGAGAACTTCCACTAACAGTTCATATAATAAGGGCTTGGTGATGATGAACTCCTTTAACTTGACCTTATCTGGGAAACACTTTATCTGCCCTTCCACTCTAAATGATAGCTTTGCTGGATAGAGTAATCTTGGATATAGGTCTTTGCCTTTCATGACTTCAAATACTTCTTTCCATCCCTTTCTTGCCTGCAAGTTTTCTTTTGAGAAATCAGCTGATAGCTTTATGGGGACTCCTTTGTAGATAACTGTCTCCTTTTCTCTTGCTGCTTTTAGGATTTTCTCTTAGTCTTTCTTCTTGTGTTACTTAATGATGATGTGCCTTGGTGTTCTCCTCTTTGGGTACAACTTCTTTGGGACTCTGTGTTTCCGGGACTTCCTGGAAGTCTATTTCCTTTGCTAGATTGGGAAAGTTTTCCTTCATTATTTGTTCAAACAAGTTTTCAATTCCTTGCTGTTGTTGTTCTCATTCTGGCACCCCTATAATTCAGATATTGGAATGTTTCAGGTTGTGCCAGAGAATCCTCACCCTCTTTTTATTGTTTTGGATTTTTGTTTCTTCATTCTGATCCAGTTGAATGTTTCTTTTCTTTTCTTTTCTTTTCTTTTCTTTTCTTTTCTTTTCTTTTCTTTTCTTTTCTTTTCTTTTCTTTTCTTTTTCCCAAATCATTGCTTTGAATCCTGGTTTCCTTGTCACTGTTAGTTCCCTGAATATCTTGCTTTATTTCATTTTGGGTATCTTTCATTTTGTTTTGCAACCAAGCTCAATCATTTCTGTGAGCATTTTGATTAACAGGACTTTAAATTCTCCATAAGATAAGTTGGCAATCTCCTCATCACTTAATTCTGAGGTTTTGCTGTTCTTTCATTTGGGCCACATTTCTTTGTCTTGGTGTACCTGATAAGTTGTAAGGGGCAGGGTCTTAGATATTCTCCTGGGCAGGGCAACCCTCTTTGCTGCACTGCAAGTCTGGTTGTTCTGGTTGATTTTTTCTTTAATTCCTGGGTTGTCAGAGTTCCATGCAGTTTGATTTTACTTTTGGTTCTTTATTGATTTTAGATAGGTTGTTATCCTCCTTTTGGTTGTGCAAAGAAGGGAAGGGTTTCTACCCGTGCTTCCATCTTGGCCAAAACTCTGTACACAAAACATTTTAAAAGATAGACCATATAATGAGACACAAAACCAACTTCAACAAATTCAAGAAAGTTTAAATCATATCAAGCATATTCTCAGACTGCAAGGGCTTGAAACTAGAAACCAATTCTGGAAAATAATAAGAAACACTCAAATTCATGGAGATTGAAAAGCATTCTATTAAACAATGAATTGGTTAAGAATGAGATCAAGACAGAAATCAACAAGTTTCTGGAAACAAGTAAAAATGAATTCACAACAGACCAAAATGTATGGGACACATCAAAGACAGTCCTGAGAGGGAAGTTCATAGTGTTACAGGCCTACCTAAAAAAGATAGAAACATTTCAAACAAACAACCTAACCGTACACCTACAAGAAGTGGAGGAACAATAACAAACAAAGCCTGCAGTGAGTGGAAGGAAAGAAATAACCAAGATCAGAGCAGAATTAAATGACATAGAGACTAAAAGCACAATTCTAAGGATCAGTAAGTCCAGGAGCTTGTTCTTTGAAAAGATAAACAAAATGGACAAGCCTTTAAGCTGACTTATGAAGAAAAGAGAGGGAGAACCCAAATAAACAGAATCAGAAATGAAAGAGGAGAGACTACAACTGACACCACAGAAATACAAAGGATTGTATAAAATTACTAGAAACAAGCACATTCTCAGAAATTTGAAAACCAGGGTGAAATGGAAAAATTTCTAAAAACAATTATCTCCCAAAACTGAATGAAGAAGAAGCAGAAAGCTGGGCCAGACCAATCACAACTGATATGTAATATATCTCATGAAAAAGGAATGACAAAAATCACATGATCATATCAATAGATGCAGAAAAAGCATTTGATAAGGTAAAGCACCCATTTATGATAAAAAAACACTCAGCAAATGGAGAATAGAGGGAGCATACCTCAACATAATAAGGCCATTTCCATAAATCTCCAGTGAACATCACACAGGCAAAAACTAAAAGCTTTTCCATTTATATCAGGAACAAGGCAAGGACTTCTGCTTTCACCACTTCTATTCAACATAGCATTGGAAGTCTTAGACACAGCAATCATATAAGAAGAAGAAATAAATTGCACACAAATTGGAAAAGAGGAAGTAAACCTGTCATTGTTTGCAGATGATGTGATAATGTACATAGAAAACACTAAAGCCTCCACCAAAAAAACTACTCAACCTAAGTAAATTTGTCAAAACATAAGAGTTCAAAATCAATAGTCAGTAATCAAAGGCATTTTTATACACCAACAATAGAAGATCAGAATCAGAAATCAGGAAAACAGTCCCATTTTCTAAAGCAAAGAGAAAAATAAAGTACTTAGGAATAAACCTTACCAAGGAGGTGAAAGACCTATACTCAGAATACTACACAACACTGAAGAAAGAAATTAAGGAAGACACAAGTAAATGGAAGCATATACAATGTTCATGGACAAGAAAAATTAATATCATCAAAATGTCTATACTGCCCAAACTAATTTATAGACTCTGAAATCCCTATTAAAATACCAATGACATATTTCACAGATATAGAACAAACATTTCACAAATTTATATGGAACTGTGAATAACCCCAAGTAGATATGGCAATTTTGAGGAAGACGAACAAAGTAGGAGGGATCACAATACCTGATATCAAAACATTTTACAAAGCCAGTGTATTCAAAACACTATGGTACTGGCATGAGAATAGACACATAGACCAATGGAAAAGAATAGAGAGCCCAGAAATAAACACAAGTCTCTATGGTCAATTAATATTCAACAGGGCAGAAGCATAAAACTGAGTAAAAATGGCCTTTTCAACAAATGATTTCGGGGCATCTGGACACCCATATGACAAAAAAAAAAACCAAAAAACTCTATCACAGACTTACACCAGCCACAAAAATTAATTCAAGGTGGATAAAAGACTTAAAAGTGGTGACAACATGAAAATCCTAGAGGAGAACATAAGCAGGAAAATCTCAGATATTCTATGCAGCAATATTTTCACTGATATGTTCCCAAGAGCAAGGAATATAAGGGAAAGGATTAACAAATGGAATCTCATCAAAATAAAAAGCTTCTCTACAGCTAAAGAAAACAGCATTAAAATGAAAAGAGAACCAACCGTAAGGCTAAACACATTGGTAAATGGTACATCAGATAAAGTTTTGATTTCCAAAATATATAATAAAATCACACAACTCCACTGCAATAAGACAAAAAATCCAATTAAAAAATTACCAAAGGACTTCAGTGGTCACTTCTCCAAGGAGCACATACAGAGGGCCGAGAGATATATGAAGAGACGTTCAGCATCACTAGTCATCAGAGAGATACAAATTCAAACCTCTATAAGAATCTGCTTCACACCAGTGTGAATGGCCATCATAAAAAAATCATGAAACAATTTTTGGAGAGGATGTGGAGAAAAGGGAACCCTAGTGCACTGTTGGTGGGAATGCAGACTCGTGCAGCTGCTGTGGAAAACAGTATGGAATTTCTTCAGGAAACTAAAAACAGAACTGCCTTTTCCACCCAGCAATTCCACTATGAGGATTGTGTCCTAAGAACCCTGAAACACCAATTCAAAAGAACCAATGCACCCCAATGTTCATAGCAGCACAATCTACATTAGTCAAGTGCTGGAAGAAACCTAAATGCACATCAATAAATGAGTGAATCAAAAACAGTTACACAATGGAATAATGCACAGCAAGGAGAAAGAAGGAGCTCCTACCCTTTTTGACAGCATGGATGTACCTGGAGAGCATTAGGCGAAGTGAAATAAACTAGACAGTAAAAGACAAAAATACCATATGATCTCACCTTTAACAGAAACCTAATCAACAAAACAAACAAGCAAAATATAACCAAAGACACTGAAATTGAGGACAGGCTGACAGTGACCAGAGGGGAGAAGGGAGGGAATTTCAGGGGGAAAAGGTGAAAGGTTTGCAGGAACAATTACAAAGGGCACATGGACAATAATGGGGTGAGGTGGAAGTAGGAGGGAAGTAGGGAGGGCTAGGGTGTTGAGCTGGGGTGGGGGGAAAAGGCAGAAAACTGTACTAGAAAAATAAAAAAACAGTGGTACATTTACACAATGGAATACTATGCAACAGAAATAAAGAAGGGGCTCCTACCATCCACAATATTGTGAATGGAACTGGATATCACTTCGGTAAGTGAAATAAGCCAGATTGTGAAAGACAAATATCATATGATCTCCCCTGTAAGTGGAACCTAATCAACAAAATGAAGAAGCAAACAAAATATAACTAGAGACACTGAAATAAAGAACAAACTGATGGTTACCAGTGAGGAGAGGAGTGAGGGATAATAGGGGATCATAGGGAAAGGACCATCAAGGAACATGTATAAAGGACACATGGACAAAGCTAAGGGGGGCAGGTTCCAAGGTGAGAAGCCAGGATGGATAGGGCAGAGGGCATTGTAGGGTGAAAGGGGAGAAAACTATACTTAAACAACCCCCCAAAATATCTAATAACCTAATACTTCACAAAGCAGCTCAAGTATTAGTGTTTTAGAAAATAGTAACTTGAATTTGAAGTTTTGTTATAATTAATGACAGGGTTAGAATATTAAAAAATTCAATCTTCTGTTTAAGTTAGAGATATGGAAGTAATAACAGAATATTTAGTGTGTACAATCTGGAATCAGGCAGCCTTTGTACAAATGGCAGCATTTCCTATTAGCTGCATGTCTTTGAGAAAGTTACTTAACTGCCTTCATCTTCATTTTTTGTACTGTAAAATCACATAATGATACCACTCTTTTCATAAAGCTTGAATGGAGACAAAGGCAGTTATTATACTTGGGAACATGGTAAACACTTAAAATATTAGTGACAGCATAGTAATATATTTGGAACAGTTGATTATAAAGGAAAAGTCACTGTTGACAATACATGGAAACAGTTCAGAAGTTCAGAGAATAGTACCATTCTAATGTTATGATCAAGTTTATCAGTGTTAAATTTGTCACTGCTACCACTAAAATCTTATGGTGTGGAGCCCAGATGCACCTAGGTTTTAAAGGAAGAGAATAGGGGAAAATTTTGAAGCAAAAAATGTGGTAAAAAAGTGTGGCTTATAGTCCAAAAAATACAGTAATTATGGAAGTCTGGTCACAATATGCTAACAAATCCAAATGAGATACACAAAATAGAAAACCAAACTTTGACACATAATGATAGTTACACATGAGTAAAGTGACAGTACATATGTAAATAAAAATAGCCACCATATATTTAGTGCCCCATGCACAATGGATTCTACCAACATTTTTATGAACCTTATTTATTTAATCCTAAGAACAATTATTAAAACTAACAAATTCCCCTTAAAGCTTTTTATTTTTTTTTATTTTGAGGTTACCACTTTAAAACTATTTCCAATGACATGCAAGTTTAGATTTTGTTTGTTTGTTTTTCCACCAAAACCTGTCGGGGTATCAATTTCCCCATTCCCACAAAAGCACTAAATGTTATTAAAAGTTGAACATTAATAGTTTAATCTTAAAGGACCATTTACTGAACAATCATTTTTTATCTAATGGTGCACAACAATTCTACATATTCTTATAGACATCAAGATTATGCTAGTTACCATATGTACCAAAGTGTACATGTGTGAATATGTAACAGTGCTACTCTTTTTGCTGCATTGCTTTTCCAATAATACACAGAAATATATCTACTCTTAGATAAGAACTCTCAAATCACTTGTCATTGCCAAATTATTGAAAAAAATGTTATTTTGATCGGATTGCTATAAAAGCATAAATTAACTTATAAAAATCTATATCTTTACAATAGTCAAATTTGCTTTAAAAAACATGGATACTAGATTTTCATTTGGTTAAAACTTTTAAAAAATCGTTGAGTAAAATTATAATTTTTTAAAAAATACAAGATGAACAGATCCAAATCCTGGCTGTACTAAAGAACCACATAAGGATGTTTTTTTTTAATGACACCTGTGAGCCATCCTCCAAAATTTTTGATTTTACAAGAGAGAGAAAGAGAGAGAGACAGAGACAGAGACAGAGAGGGAGAGAGAGAAAGCAGGGGAATGGGCATAGATCAACATGATCTAACTTCCCTGAACACTCATATTTATTCTAGTGATTTTTTTAGTCTATATATTGGTCTTCATGTAGTTTGCAGGCAATGATCATTCTGAAAAATAATATTATGTTTATGTTTTACTGTGTTGACAATGGGCATATAGAATAAACTTAAATGGAAGTATTTTAATTGCAATATCACCAAAGTTTCACCAACTATAAAGAATTTTGTTGGCTAATAAATAAATTTTGTGTTTGTGTGTATATGTTAGCACATGATTTATTATTTTTAGTGTTCTAAAACATCCATGGGGAAAGTTAATTGGATGTAACGGCATTTGAAGGGCAAACAATATTTATTTTTCAAATATTACCTAACTCTGGAGAACAAGAGAAATGCAGCAGTTTGAATAACTGGACCACTTTAAAGAACTTCAGAAAATAGTATATAAAATTTGAATGTGGCTTTCAACTTATCTTCTGGTGAAGTGCAGTGTTTTATAAAAACTAACACTTCCTATACACATACATATGCAACACCACATTCAGTGACTACAATAAATATCCATCTATAAATGATATTATATATGATGAATCATATGTTACCTTCAAGGTTATTCACGTAAATCTCAGAAGCACTGAAAAGAATAATCTGATCAAATTTGACAGCCAAAATTGAAGATTATTATTTAATATCATCTTGTCATTCCAATTAATTTTAATATATATGAAAAGTTGCATATTCTCTATTTAATGTTGTCAACAAAATTATTTTTTTGACAGAACTAATTATTTTAAGAATCAAAACCTGTTCAGTGGGGACAGAAATGGTATTTTTACATGCAAACCTAACTCCCTGGACACAGTGCCAGAACACCAACATTTAGTTTCCATTAGTGAAGCTAGTAATTATTTTAATATGATTACACAATGTTGTAAAATGCCATTTTTTTATGAAAAGCAATTAATTTTCACTTAGTGACATTTTGGACACCAAGTATTTAGAAGTGACTTTTTAAAATATAGCTTTTCCTACAAATATCTGTATTAACCCTCAAATCAATATTAGATTAGAGACAAGGAGAAAAAATAGAAGATAAAGACCTCAATTTTAATTGCCTTCATTAATACCACATTAATTTTGAATATTCCTATTCATTCCAGGACATCAATATAAAAAGCACTATCTTAGTTCCAAAGCTATAGGATTAAATATTAAATAGCAGTGCTTAAAAATAGTTTGTTGAATATATATACATATATATAGTTGAAATATATAATTGAATATACATATTTAGTTGAATATACATATGTAGTTGAATATATGTACATAGTTGAATATATATACATATGTATTCAGAGAAATGAAATGAGCAGGCATAAATGTTTTTTTTTCATCAGATTTGATTACATACTGATTGTACATAAGTTATTCAGCCTTGATTACCAGTAAAACTTACCAGAGGTTATGGGTAAAAGACAAGGAAAAGATTATAAAATAAACACTGTAGTTCTACAAGACACTAAAATGCAACCACTTGCAACATTTTGGAAATTAAGTTTTTTAAGTTATCATATCTCAGGTTAATAGAAAGTTGTCTTATGTGTTACATAGATGGTGATGCATGTATATTGCTTCAGAATATCCTGTGTGTAGGAGAAAAGAGATTATTTTAAACCATTTTATTTACTCTATCCTCAAATCAACAGAACTGGTTGTTTCTCAAGAAATGCCAATGGGTTTTATGATCAGTCATTAAAGTCCAATGTTAGATCTTCTCCCTGGAAATGTGAGGAAACACCACACTTCCTTCTAGGTTGGCTTTGCCTGCTGGGGAGCTCCCTAAAATCACACACCAGGTACAAGATTCATAGCAGGTTTCTACCACTTGTGTCCAATGCTTAAAATACACAACTGCTTCACTGCTTAAATGGTGATAATATGATAAATTAAATTTAAATAGGAAATGATTCTCTGATCTTGTTAGTGATTTTCAGTGTCTTCCATTTTTTCTTGTTTCTTTTTTCTTTACTGAGGTATAACTGACAAATAAAAACTGCATATATTTAAGTAATTCAACTTGGTGTTTTGATATATGTATACATTATGATTTTCACTTATATGCAGAATCTTTAATAGTCAAGCTCATAGAAGTATAGAGTAGTATGGTGGTTGTCAGAGGCTGCAAGGAGAGGCTAAATCAGGAGATATTTGTCAAAGCTACAAAGTTTCAGCAATGAAAGGAGTAAGTTCTGAGAATCTAAAGAGCAGCATAGTGACTAAATATAGTTAATAATATTGTGTTGTATACTTGAAATTTGCCAGGAGGATTAGATAAGCTTCTCAAGGGTGAGAGGATGGTAACTATGTGAGGTTATGCATATATTAAAGTACTTGATAGTGGTGACCATTCTATTTATGATTTCCTAATAAACTTCATAATTTACTATCTTATTTGTAGTACTATTTTCCTTAAACTAGAATTATACTGATTAAAAGGAGGGACATTTAGTTTGAAGAAGATATCAAAAAATTATTTTAGGCTCCACCACCACAATGAAAGCTACTGAAGAAAGCTAATCATGTATTTTTATAGTGTCTTTCTACCTTTTACTCACAAGACCATTCACACAATAAATACTAAATCCATTTTTGCCTTAAAAAAACATGTATTTGATAGTCTGCATACAAAAGAAAAACATCGAGACTTCCAGCCAAGATGGAGGCATAGATAGATACACTGTGCCCCCTCACACAACCAAAAGAAGGACAATAAATTTAAAAACAAATGAACAAACAAACAAACAAACAAAAACCCCCAGAACTGACAGAAAATCCAACTGTATGCAAGTCCAATAACCAAGAAGTTAAAAAAAAAACATTCATCCAGACCAGTAGGAGGGGCAGGAAAGGGCAGCTGGGTTGGAGAGGACTCTCAGCAAGACATCTGTTAGAGGACTAGGGTGGGTGAGGCAGTGACTGGTGGACTGGGTGAGGCAGAGGCTGGTTGAACGGGCAATCCCATATCTGTGTGAGGATAAACTAGAAAGAAAAACTAGAGAGTGAGACAGATTATACAACACAGCATCCCAGCACCAGGAAATGAGGCCTCAAAACTTCTGAAAAAAACTGTGTGTGTTGTGGCTGTTGGAGATACTCCCAAGCCTCACAGGATATTTTATTGGAATGAGTGATCCTAGAACATACAGAAACCCACACACCTGGGAATCAGCACCAGAAGGGCCCAATTTACTTGTGGGTCACAGAGGAAGCTACTGAAAGCCATCCCAGAGCCTAGCAACTGGCATTGTTCCCTCTTGGAACCCTCCCCCGCATACAGCTCCACAAAGTAGCAATGTGGTAGCTCCACCCTGTCCAATACCTAAGGTTCCACCCCTTACTACATAACAAGTGTGCCAAGACAAAAAAAAATGGCGCAAATGAAAGAACACATCAAAGCTCCAGAAAAAATACAATTAAGTGATAAAGAGATAGCCAACCTATCATGTACAGAGTTCAAAACACTGGTAATCAGAATGCTCACAGAAATGGTTGAGTATGGTTGCAAAATGAAAGAAAAAGTGAAGACTATGAAAAGTGAAATAAAGGAAAATACAAAGGGAACCAACAATGGCAGGAAGGAAACCAGGACTCAAATCAACGCTTTGGACCAGAAGGAAGAAATAAACATTCAGTCGGAACAGAACAAAGAAACAAGCATTCAAAAATATGAGGAAAGGCTTAGGAACCTCCAGGACATCTTTAAATGTTCCAGTATCTGAATCATAAAGATGTCAGAAGAACAAGAGGAAGACCAAGAAATGGAAAACTTATTTGAAAAAATAATGAAGGAGAACTTCCCCAATCTAGCAAAGGAAATAGACTCCAAAGAAGTCCAGGAAGCTCAGAGAACCCTTAAGAAGTTGGACCCAAGAGAATAAACACCAAACACATCATAATTACATCATCCAAGATTAAAGAGAAGGAGATAATCTTAAAAGCAACAAGAGAGAAAGAGATACTTAACCTACAAAGGAGTTCCCATAAGCTTATCAGCTGATCTATCAAAAGAAACCTTGGAGGCAAGAAGGGTCTGGAAAGAAGTATTCATAGTCTTAAAAGGCAAGGACTTACATCCAAGATTAGTCTATCTGACAAAGCTATCATTTAGAATGGAAGGGCAGATAAAGTGCTTCCCAGATAAGGTCAAGTTAAAGGAGTTCATCATCACCAAGCCCTTTTTATTATATGAAGTGTTAAAGAGACTTACCTAAGGAAAAGAGTAAGATAAAAAATATGAAGAGTAAAATGACATCAAACTCACAACTGTCAACAACTGGACCTAAAAAACAAAAACAAACTAAGCAAACAACTAAAATAGGAACAGAATCACAGAAATGGAGATTACATGGAAGGCTATCAGCATTGTGGGGGAATGGGGGAAAAGTTACAGGGAATAAGTAGCATAAATGGTAGGTACAAAATAGTCAAGGAGAGGTTAAGAATAGTATAAGAAATGTAGAAGCCAAAGTACTTATGGGTACGACCCATGGACATGAACTAAAGGGGTAGGGCTGTGGGTGGGGGAGTACATGGCATAGGGGAATAAAGTGGGGAAAAATGGTACAACTGCAATAGCCTGATCAATAAAATATATTTTAAAAATGAAAATAATATTCTGAAGCAGAACACATAAAATGCTTGTATTGTAGATGGGGATGATCATATCTAGTAGATTTTAAGGAACAAGATGAGAGTAGGATTACCAGGTAGGGTTGCCAAAAAAAAAAAAAAAGCAGAAAGATCTTTATCCCTTGAATAAATAGTTGTTCCCTAATCAAGATAGGTAAGAGAAAAACAAACTATGGATATAATTATCATAGCAGAGATACATTTTAACCTTGTTCTTTAGGAATTATATAAGGTTTTTCTCTCCTCTCTCTTCTCTCAAGAACTGTTATAATTCAACTTTCTTAGTGTTTTGGCTATGGTTTTCTTTCATATCTTTGATCACATGTAACAGCCTATTGAATTTATGAATTTATGAATTTATGAATTCATCATCACTGTTCCTCTTAAAATAATGTATGGGTTTTCTCTGTTTTTTAAAGTTCACGCCTTTCCACTCTGCTTTTATGGAAGCCCTGCATTAGTACCTATATTAGCTAACCAAAAGAAATCCTACAAAGATTTTCACTTTCATGAAAAAAATGCAACATGAAAAAAGTATTCAAAGTTTGTTTTGCAGTGAGCAAAAAAGCCTAGGAGACTGGCAAGTGTTAAGGTTAGTGTAGAACTGGATATAATTAACCATTTTGTTTGGGATAAATGACAAGAAGACGTGTATGTACATTGAATTTGGGGTCTCAGAATGCTAAAAATTGTTTTATATAAATTAATGATACATAATTGTTTTTTCAGTTTATACCATTTTGACTTTCAAAAGGTTTTATAGGAACACTCTACTTTCAGATCATGGGGGAAACCTGTATTAGAAAAAGGAAATTTTGTTGGATGTGATAAAATTTTATAGTGTTCTGTGGGAGCTTTGATGATGAGACTTGAATGGACAACAATTGCAGCATCTTGTACTTTCCTCATTAGATGTTAAAACTTTAATGGGCACAGTGAACACCAGGAGCATTTGGTGAGCATCTTGCTATCAGACACTGAGTGCTTCAGTTGAGGTGTGGTGATAACAAGCCCTAAAAGGAAATCCATTAGTAGCTGCAATAAGGCTTTTAGTTAAAAGTGATTAATGAAATTACAAATAATGGATATTATGCCACCAATCACAGAAAATTACACTGAATATGAAAAGGACTTGATATTGCTTGATAGAGTAGCTAGAATTTTGAAGAGCTAATCATGTAATGGAAAAAATATCCTTGGGTGATGATACTCAGTCCAGATGATGCAAACTAAATAGCTTATTTCTTTGAAGCACAAAACTCTGTCATGAATTTCTAATTTATAAATTTGTCCATATTATATGATACTAGCTTCTACAGAACACATGAAAATCACATGCCTGTTGATTAATAATTACAACCAAGTTATGTTGGCTTCCAGTAAAAAGGCATGGGAAGATTTCTTTACAAGTCAAAAATAAAAGTAAACCTAAAAATCATTCATGATAAAATGTTCCAGATGAAATGACAGTGATGGTCACACAATGTAAATATACTAATAACTACTGAATTATACAAGTTTGAACAGGGAAAATTTTATGATTTGTGTATCATATCTAAGTAAAGATGTTATTTTAAAATGTCATTCATTTGCTTTTCTGAAATTGTGTGTATGATATAGATGAAGAAAACACTGTTAATAATCTGTACAATGCTATCTCTATGTATGCAACATGAATTGTTTGCTTTATTATGAAAAGGCAGAAAGTTAACCCTCTGACTCCACTATTTCCACTCTATATGTATGTAGAAATTAGGAGGGAGTAGTTAAATTGGTGAATTATTTTGAGTCATCTGATAACCATATTGTGAAAAGTACAAACCCGTACTCAGCTCTCTGTTTTGTGGACCTAAGTGAGTAAGTGAATTCAGGCCTTATATGAGCCAGTCTGTTCCCTCTGTCTTGTCCTACCTCCACATATATGTTTTTGAGTAGTGATCACAGGAGAAAGTGTCTGTATCAAGCTGTAGTATCTATCAGTTCTCTATCTACTACCACAATGCAGTAGGATCACAAGACCTGGATGGAGGTTCTAATGGAGGTTAAGAGATCCCATCTTAGATCATGAACCAAAGTATAATTATGACTCATTTTTCCCAGAGCATTGACTTAGAATATTGAGCACTCAAGCAGCTACTACAAAAGCATAATGGGTTTTTAATAATTTTTTTAAAAATGTGGTTAGCTTCTTTGGGAAGTCCAATGGAACTTAGAGGAACATTTCCCTTCATTCTTCTCTTTCTTCCTTCTAGTCTTGCTTCCTTTCTTCCTTCCTTCTCTCCCTCTTTTCTTCCTTCCTTCCTTCCTTCCTTCCTCCCTCCCTCCCTCCTTCCCTCCCGCCCTCCCTCCCTCGCTCCCTTCCTTCCTTTTAGATTTCAAGACCATAATACCAAGGGAAAAATGTTGGGAACCTCCCTACCTGGTTTCAGAAGCTGTAACCCCCTATGGCTAAGGCTGAGTAAAAAGACCTTGGGACTCTAAGCCACTAAGGAGACAAAGCTTATCTCCCTGGCAGGGGTGTCACCTCTGTACCCTTTATTTTACCCTGCCTGGAGCCAGTGGATGACCAGTTAGCCAATGATGGATAAGATTCCTCAAAGAAGAAACAACCTAATATAGGCATGGTCACAAGGGCGCTGTCAGGGAAGGACTTGGGGGACCATAGAAGAAGGGGGTGATGGACCCTCGCTCCTCAGCTTTGACATAGCCTGAGTCCCCATTCTGTCTGCAAGAAGTGTCCTAATCTCTTGGCTGTCTTACTTCCTCTGCCTGACTTAAGCCTGAAACAATGCCGGGGGTGTGTGCAGCCCTGTGCTGCAAAGGGTGGGCTCCCCAGGAGATCAGGCCTAAGAAAGAATGCATAAAATCCTGTGAAACCTGCTTTGCTAATACCCTCAATTTAAATGATAAAGGTCCAAACATGAAATGAGTTTGTTTCCTCAAAGTTTGATGGCCCTTTAGCTATCTGACCCTGATTCAAAATAGGCCCTCATAGTTCTTTGAATGTTATTTATTGTTTGATCATTACTGCCTGAGAATGATTGATGAGCTTTACATATGTATGCCCTGTATTCCAATGCAAATGAACCCAATAAAAGCCCATTGAGGAAAAGGTTCCTGGCCCTTCTCCTTTGAGAGTTCAGCCATCTTTCCTCCCCAAGCCGATCATGTCTTCACAGACTTATTTTCATCTGTGGCAGATGGGGGGCTCTGTGGGCAAAACTCCCTCACAGAAAAATATCATCACGGTCCTAATACTATACTTATTACTTATAATAAATGCTTAAAAGCAAGAAAAGTTTTGAAATAAAATTGCAATTATATTACTTTGCATATAATTGTGATGTGAAGTGTTCTTGGAAGTCTAGGTTAGGTCTGGATATGTGTGTATTTTATTTGTATAAATATGTATGTATGTTTATTTAAGTATATGTATTATATATATTTAGATATGTATTTATAGATATTTATATATAAGAATATACTAATGTTTTCCATGGATATAGATAATGTAATGTTTGCCTCAGCAGGAGGGCTTGCTCTGAGAATGATAATTATGCCTTGACATGAATTAAGCATATACTCAGTAGCTTCATTTGCTTGGTTAAATAATTGTGCCAATAAAGTCACAGTTATGAGTTGCTTGTTATTAAATCAACAATCAACACTGGAAAGGGCAAGGTCCTGTCAATCCTGTCAAACTTCCTTTTTAAGGTATCAACAGCATTCCAAGTGCAGTCATACAATCCAAAACTGAACCCTAGTGATAGTATGACTTGGTTTGAATGCTTTGGACTATGACTATTTATATTTCATATATAACCAGTTCTTCCCTTGTATTCATAGAAAAGAGACTGGGGTCTCAATGGTCCAATAGTAACTAACATGAGGTCTAAAACTGAAATAAAATAAAAAATAATGAATTCAATAAAGTTTTCTTGTTTTGCTTCTATTGATAATCTTATTAACTGAAATACGGTGATGGAAGCTCAGAGAAGTTCAAGATTTGTTATGAAGCACATAGCTAGTAAGTGATGCAATAGTCTGTTTGTATACCTTCAAAGTTAAATGTCTTTCCACAACAAAATACTTGATAGCAACTAGTAACTGGTAACCCAATGGTTTCCTACACTTGCTTCTGTTTGTTTCCATACTGGTGAAGAAGAGATGAAGGTTACAGACAGATGGAAGAGAAAATATAAAAGTCTGCTTAATTTTAAGTTTGAAAAAGTAAGATGATAAAAACATGAGTACTTAAAGTTTCCAGAGTAAAGATCATTGGGAATAAAAGATCAATGAGATAGTTAATACAATTTCCAAATGCCATATGCTTTGCATGTATGAATTAGTGACCTATTTCTAAAAGTCTCCATATGCCACATAAATATGAAAAATTATGAAAATGTATTTTTATTTTAAAGTATATTTCCTTAAAATACCATCTTTTGATATTTTCAAAACATAAGCAATAGTGAGTGCTAAAAACAGAAAACAATTTTTTTAAATCAAGAGAGTTTTTCATAAACCAAGACAAGATAAAATGATACTTTCAAATTGATGTCTCAAAGTATTTAATACCCCTCTACATTGTTCCAGTTACCCTGGAAAGAGGCCAAAGCAGGCAGGACATTAGAAACATTTAAGAAAGGCATATCAGGTAGGCACCAGTTGCTAATTTGCAGATTTTTATTTTATTATTTTATTTTATATTTTATTTTATTTATTATATTTTATTATTTTATTTTATTTATTTTATTTTATTATTTTATTTTATTATTTTATTTTAGTTGAGACATGTTCCCCAAGGAAGAGGTGGAGTAAAAATAGTCTTTATCATGTACATCAAAGATGAGTGTCTGTTGTCTCCACTCTAAGTACATGATATGGTGTGGAAAGTGTGTAGTAATAGAGTCCCTCTGAGAGTTTGGAATTTATCAAGGGGCAAATATAACCATAAATACAAATGTAACTAAAACACAAACAACTCTATTATATGTAATGCCTTGTTAGAGATGTCCATGCATAGATATAATATGTACCCATTTGTATTATGGGTATTCATAAGGAAGAAAATCCCCAATCTTATGGTATCCAGTATGCTTTATGGAGATGGAGGCATTTGAATGGTGAGTTAAAAAATAGGATTTCAACAATTAAAAAAAAACATGAACAGCTGCATAGAATATTCTATTTAATGCTGACAGCACATACATATAAAGTTTGGAGAACTGCTGAAGAAACAAATTGAGGACAGACTGTGAAGATTTTTCAGTGCTAGCAAGAGGGTTGGAATCTAATTTGGTAAACAAGGTGGATTTATTTAATTTTTTGTTTGCTTTAGGGGCATGGATCTCATTACATCTACATATTTGCAAAAATATTTTGTAACCAAATTTTTTTCAAAGTTCTGATATAGATGCACAATTGAATTATACAAATAAGTTGTGTTTTAAGACTGGTTGCTTCTAAGGGCAGGAGTTATTGTTTTGGGCTTCGATTGGAAAGTTACTTTTTGAACAACTATTAAAATTTAAAAACAAACAAGAAAAAAGAAATCAACAGTTTAGGTAATAAGCAGCTAGAAACATAATGAAATGCAATAACACAGCTTAAAAATTACCCTAGAAGTAACATGTAGTAAGAAAGACAAATACCATATGATCTCACCTATAAGCGGAACCTAATCAACAACAACAACAAAAAAACAAACAAGCAAGCAAAATAGAACTGAGACTTTGAAATAAAGAACAAAACTGACAGTAACTGGATGGGAAGGGAAGGGGGATAATAGGGAAAGAAGGGGAAGGGTTGTCAAAAAACATGTACAAAGTCAAAGAGGGGATAAGATTGAGGGTGGGGGTCAGGGGAGTGGTTGGGGGAAAACGGAGACAACTGTACTTGAACAACATTAAAAAGGTTAAAAAAAGAAAAAGAAAGTTACTTTTCATTATGTATCATTTATTTTTATTTTTTAAAACTATGGTTCTGTATTATTTTTGCAATTAAAAAAAGTAAAGAGGAAAATAAGGGGAAAATGCCTTATTACACTATACAATGTATATTTGAATCTTGCATTTTTTTGAATTAGTTATTTGTTTATGTCAAGTGGCAGTGTCAGGGCAGTAAAAAAAGCTCATCATATTTCTAAGTTAAATATTCATTCTATAATAGGATTATTGTGTGACTTTTAGGAAATTGCTTTATTTCTCTGAAAATCTTTGCCTCTAAAACTAGTATAGTGCTAACTGCCATTTACCTATGCTTTTCCGTAATTTAAAAAAAAACATAGTCAAATGAGGATTTAGGGAGTGAGAGTAAGGTAAGGGACTGAATTTAATGCTCTGACATAAACACAGAACTGGAAAGAAATCTACAACTGCTTTGGGATTAATTTCTTCCCAACATAGGATTGATCCTATAACTTATGTGGGTGATTACCATAAAAAATAGGTGTATAAGACTGCATATCTATTAGAATGATCAAAATCTAGAACATTAACAACACTAAGTGCTGACGAGGATGTGAAGCAAGAGGGACCCACATAGCTGATGGTAATGCAAGTGAAACAGACACTTTGGGAATTTGGCAGTTTCTTAAAAAACTAAACATACTCTTACTCTGTTTTCCAGCCACCATGCTCCTTGGAATTTTTCCAAAGGACTTGAAAAGTGATGTCTACATAAAAACCTACATATGGATATTTATAGCAGCTTTATAGTTAATTTATAGTTAATTCATAACTGCCAAACTTGGGAGCATCCAAGATGGACTTCAGTAAGTGAATAAATAAATCAAATGTGGTCCATCCAGACAATGGAATATTATTCAGTGTTGAAAAAAAATGAACTATCAAGCCAAAAAAAAAAAAAGACATGGAGAAATGTTACAAGCATATGACTAAGTGAAAGAAGCTGTTCTGGATAGTGTAATTGCAACTCTATGACATTCTGGAAAAGACAAAACCACAGAGACAAGAAAAAAAAGAGTTGCTAGAGGAATGGGGCTGGTGATGAAAATGTAGAGCTCAGAGGATTTTTAGATCCATGAAATTATGCTGTATGATACTGTAATGATAGATACATGTCATTATACATTTGTCAGAACTTACAGAACTTAGAACACCACAAGTGAAAGCTAATGTAAACAGTAAACTTTGGGAGGTTATCATTTGTTAATGTGGGTTCCTCAATTCAATGTACCATTCTAAGGGTGGTGTTATGTAATGGAGGAGGCTGTATGTGTAGTACAAGGGGTACATGAGAAATTTCTACACCCTCCTCTCAGTTTTGTCCTAAAACTGCACTAAAAATAGACTTTAAAAATATCTGCAAGACTAGTATTGAAAATAGGTAGTACTTATTCTATAAGACATTTGAAGTTATTTAATTTTAATTATTTTTGTTGTTTAAGAACAGTTGTTTCTGTTTTCCCCCAGCACTCCCCCCAAGCCAAGCCACTCTATCTCCCACCCTCCATCCTTCTTCCAATTGGCTTTGTCCATGTGTCTTTTATATATGTTCCTTGACCACCCTTTCCCTTCCCCCCCCCCCCATTATACTCCCATCCCCTCTGGTTATTGTCTGTTTTTTAGTATTTCAATGTTGCTGGTTATATTTTGCTTACTTTTTTTTCTTTTGCTGATTAGGTTCCAATATTAGGTGAGGTCACATTGTATTTGTCTTTCAATGCCTGGATTATTTCACTAACCATAATGCTCTCCAGATCCATTCATGATGTCACGAATGGTAGGAGCTCCTTCTTTCTCTCTGCTGTGTAGTATTCCATTCTATAAATGTACAATGTTTTTTTGATCCACTCATTTACTGATGGGCACTTACATTTCTTCCAACAGTTGGCTATTGTAAATTGTGCTGTTATGAACATTGGAGTGCATAGGTTCTTTTGAATAGATGTTTCAGAATTCTTAGGGTACAATCCCAGCAGTGGAATTGCTGGGTCAAAAGGCAGTTCCATTTTCAGTTTTTAGAGGAAATTCCATACTATTTTGCACAGTGGCTGCAACAGTCTGCATTCCCACGAACAGTGCACTAGGGTTCACTTTCCTCCACAACCTCACTGGCACTTATTATTTGTTGATTTGGTTATGATGGCCATTCTCTCTTGTGTGAAGTAGCATCTCATTGTGGCTTTACTTTGTACCTCTTTGATGGTTAGTGATGCTGAGCGTCTTTTATTTTCTTTTTTTTTAAGATGTATACTTTTTTAAATTTCATTTTAATCATTGTTCAAGTACAGTTTTCTCCCTTTTACTCCCATTCCAGCCCACCCACCCAAACCTCCCTACTTCCCTCCCATTACCACCCACCCCTAGTTTTTGACCATGTGTCCCTTAAATTTGTTCCTGTAAACCTTACCCATTCCCCCTGAAATTCCCTCTTCTCTCCCCTCTGGTCATTGCAGGTCTGTCCCCTATTTCAGTGTCTTTGGTTATATTTTGCTTGTTTCTTTGTTTTGTTGTTTAGGTTCCTGTTAAAGGTGATATCATGTGGTATTTGTCTTTCACTGCCTGGCTTGTTTCGCTTAGCATAATGCTTTCTAGCTCCATCCATGCTGTTGCAAAGGGTAGGAGCTCCTTCTTTCTTTCTGCTGCATAGAATTCCATTGTGTAAATGTACCATAGTTTTTTGATCCATTCATTTACTGAAGGGCATCTAGGTTGCTTCCAGCACGTAGGTATTGTAAATTGTGCTGCTATGAACATAGGGGTGCAAAGGTTCTTTTGTACTGGTGTTTTAGAGTTCTTAGGATATAGGCCCAGCAGTGGAATTGCAGGGTCAAAAGGCAGATCCATTTGTAATTTTCTGAGGAAGTTCCATACTGCTTTCCATAGTGGTTGTACCAGTCTCGGATCCCACCAACAGTGCACTAGGGTCCCCTTTTCTCCACCTCTCCAACACTTGTTGTTTGTTGATTTGTTTATGATGCCCATTCTGACTGGTGTGAAGTGGTATCTCATTGTGGTTTTAATCTACATCTCTCTGATAGCTAGCGATATTGAACATCATTTCATGTGTCTTTGGATCTTCTGTATGTCCTCCTTGGAGAAGTGTCTGTTCAAGTCCTTTGCCCATTTTTTTAATTGGGTTGCTTGTCTTCTTAGAGTGGAGTCCTGTAAGTTCTTTATATATTTTGGAGATTAATCCCTTGTCTGAGGCATCATTGGCAAATATGTTTTCCCATACAGTTGGTTCTCTTTTTATTTTGATACTGTTTTCTTTAGCTGTGAAAAAAGCTTTCTATTTTCATGAGGTCCCATTTATTTACTCTTTCCTTTATGTCCCTTGCTCTAGGAGACATGTCAGTAAAAAAAGTTTCTGCGTGAAATATCTGAGATTTTCCTACCTATGTTCTCTTCTAGGACTTTAATGGTGTCATGGTTTATATTTAAGTCTTTTATCCACCTTGAATTTATTTTTGTATAAGGTGTAAGTTGGTGCTCGAGTTTCATTTCTTTTCAGGTAGCTGTCCAGTTCTCCCAACACCATTTGTTGAAGAGGCTATTTTTATTCCATTTTTATGTTGCTGCTTCCTTTGTCAAATATTAATTGACTGTATAGATTCGGGTTTATTTCTGGGCTCGCTGTTCTGTTCCATTGGTCCACGTGCCTGTTTTTATGCCAGTACCAGGCTGTTTTCATTACAGTGGCCTTGTAATAGAGTTTAGTGTCAGGTGTTGTCTTCCTTCCTACTTTACTCTTCTTTCTCAAAATCGCAGCAGCTATTTGGGGGTCGTTTATGGTTCCATATAAATTTTTGAAGTGTTTGTTCTATGTCTGTGAAATAAGCCATTGGTACTTTAATAGGTATTGCATCGAATGTGTAAATTGCTTTGGGTAGTATGGACATTTTGACGATATTAATTCTTCCAATCCATGAATACGGTATATGTTTCCATTTGTTTGTGTCTTCCTTGATATCTTTCCTGAGTGTTATGTAGTTTTCTGAATACAGGTCTTTTACCTCTTTGGTTAGGTTTATCCTAGGTATTTTATTTTTCTTTTTGCTATTTCAAATGGGATTTTTTTCTTGATTTTTGCTTCTGCTGTTTCATTGTTGGTGTACAGAAATGCCTTTGATTTCTGGATATTGACATTGTATCCCACTGTTTTGCCACATTTATTTATTAGGTCGAGCAGTTTTTTGGTGGAGTCTATAGGATTTTCTGTGTACACTATCATGTCATCTGCAAACAGTGACAGTTTTGTTTCCTCCTTTCCAATTTGGATGCCTTTTATTTCTTTTTCTTGTTTGATTGCTGTGGCTAAAGCTTCCAGTACTGTATTGAATAGAAGTGGTGAAAGTGGACAGCCTTGTCTTGTTCCTGATCTTAGTAGAAAAGGTTTTATTTTTTTCCCATTGAGTATGATGTTGGCTGTAGGTCTCTCATATATGGCCTTTATTATGTTGAGGAATGCTCCCTCTATTCCTACTTTGCTGAGTGTTTTTTATCATAAATGGGTGCTGTACCTTATCAAATGCTTTTTCTGCATCTATTGGTATGATCATGCGGTTTTTGTCTTTGCTTTTGTTTATGTGATGTGTTACATTTACTGATTTGCAAATATTGTACCATCCTTGCATCCCTGGGATGAATCCCACTTGGTCATGTTGTATGATCTTTTTAATGTATTGTTGGATGCGGTTTGCCAGTATTTTGTTGAGGATTTTAGCATCAATGTTCATTAGCGATATTGGCCTGAAGTTTTCTTTCTTTGTTGTGTCTTTATCTGGCTTCGGAATTAGGATGATGTTGGCCTCATAAAAAAGAGTTTGGAAGTCTTCCATCTTTTTTGGATTTTTTTGAAATAGTCTGTGAAGGATTGGGGTTAGCTCTTCCTTAAATGCTTTGTAGAATTCTCCTGTGAAACCATCTGGTCCAGGGCTTTTGTGTGTTGGGAGTTTTTGGATTACTGCTTCAATTTCTTTTGCCGTTATTGGTTTGTTCAGGCTTTCTGCTTCTTTTCCATTGAGTTTTGGAAGATTATATTTTCCTAGAAATTTGTCCATTTCATCTAGGTTTTCAAATTTCTTCGCATACAGATCTTCGTAGTAACTTCTTACAATGTTTTGTATTTCTGTAGTATCTGCTGTAATCGCTCCTCTTTCATTTCTGATTGTGTTTATTAGGGTTTTCTCTCTTTTTTTTCTTGATGAGTCTGCTTAAAGGCTTGTCGATTTTGTTTATCTTTTCGAAGAATCAGCTCTTGGATCCATTGATGCTTAGAATTGTGCTTTTAGTCTCTATGTCATTTAATTCTGCTATGATCTTGGTTATTTCCTTCCTTCTGCTTGCTCTGGGCTGTCTTTGTTGTTGTTCCTCGAGTCTTGTAGACGTAGGGTTAGGTTGTTTGTTTGAAATGTTTCTAACTTTTTTAGGTGGGCCTGTATCATTATGAACTTCCCTCTCAGGACTGCCTTGGCTGTGTCCCATAAGTTTTGGGTTGTTGTGAGTTCGTTTTCATTTGTTTCCAGAAACTTTTTTATTTCTTCCCTAATATCATTCTTGACTCATTCGTTGTTTAATAGAATGCTACTTAATCTCCATGATTTTGAGTGTTTTGGGTTTTTTCCCTTGGGGTTGGTTTCTAGCTTCAGTCCCTTGTGATCCGAGAAAATGCTTGGTATGATTTCAATTTATTTTTGAAATTATTGAGGCTGGTTTTGTGTCCTATCATGTGGTCTATCTTTGAAAAGGTTCTGTGTACATTGGAAAAGAATGTGTATTTACCTTCTTTGGGATGGAGGGCTCTATATGTATGTTAAGTCCATTTCCTCTAGGACATTGTTCAATGTCACAATATCTTTGTTGATATCTTGTTTGGAAGATCTGTCCATTTTTGACAGTGGGGTGTTAAAATCCCCTACTAAAATTGTGTTGCTGTCAATATCTCGAAGTCCTCTAAGATTTTCTTTATGTATTTGGGTACGCCTATGTTGGGTGCATATTTGCAATGTTTAATTCTTCTTGGTGGGTTTTTCCCTTGAGTATTATGAAGTGACCTTCTGGGTCTCTTTTTATGGCCCTTTTTTTGAAGTCTGTTTGTCTGATATGAGTATTGCTACCCCAGTTTTTTTTTTCCTGTCCATTTGCTTGGAAAATTTTTTTCCAGCCCTTCACTTTCAGTCTGTGTAGGTCTTTTGTCCTCACGTGGGTCTCTTCTCTTATAGGCAACATACATGTGGATCATGCTTTCTTATCTTTTCAGCTATTCCATGTCTTTTGATTGGAGCATTTAATCCATTTACATTTAAGGTTATTACTGATAGGTACTTACTTTTTTGCCATTTTCGTACCTGTGTTTCTCTCTCTCTCTTTCTTGTTTTCCTTAAAGCAGGCCCTTTAGCTTCTCTTGCAGAGCTGGTTTGGTGGAGGTGTATTCTTTTAGACTTCTTTTGACTGGAAAGCTCATTAATTGGCCTTCTATCTTGATTGAGAGCCTTGCTGGGTAAAGTAGCCTTGGTTGCAGGCCTCTGGTTCTCATTACTTGGAATATTTCTTGCCATTCTCTTCTGGCTTGGAGTGTTTCCATTGAGAAGTCAGCTGCTAACCTTATTGGGGTTCTCTTGTATGTTACTTCCTGTTTCTCCCTTGCTGCTTTTAAGATTCTCTCTTTGTCTTGGTATTTTGCCATTTTAATTATAATATGTCCTGAAGTGACCCTCTTTGGGTTACTCTTGATTGGAACTCTCTGTGTTTCCTGGATTTGTGTGACTTTTTCTCTCATCAAATTAGGGAAGTTTTCCATCATTACTTTTTCAAATATGTTTTCTATCCCATGCTCCTCTTCTTCGGCTTCTGGTATCCTCATTATACGGATATTATTACGTTTCATCTTGTCTTGCATTTCTCTTAATCCCTCTTCATTCTTTCTGAGCCTCTTTTCCTTTTCTTGCTCTTTCAGGGTGTTTTCTTCTACTTTGTCCTTTAGCTCCCTGGTCCGATCTTCTGCTTCACCAATCCTGCTTTTCATTCCTTCTACTGTGTTCTTCAGTTCAGAAACTGTATTCTTCATTTCCTGTTGGCCCTTGTTGAGAGTTTCTATTTCCTTTTTCGTGCTGATGTAGTTTTCAGTGAGGTCATTGTAGCTTCTCTGTAGTTTCTGGTAGCTCATTGTGAGCTCATTGAGCTTCCTGATGATCATTGCTTTGAATTCAATATCTGATAGTTGAGTTGCCTCTATTTCATTTAGCCTTCTCTCTCAGGCTTCCTCCTTTCCTTTCATTTGGGGATTGTTTCTTTGTCTTCCGATTGTTTGTGAGACTCTTCTTGTTAGCCTCAGATTCTTAAATTGATCTGTTCTGGCTCCCTGGGTTTGTGGTGTGAACTTCTGCAGTAGAATAGCAGTGAGTTTCAGTGGTGCAGTTTCCTTGATCTCCCAAGCTCACTGGTCTTGGGATGTAATTTAAGTTGGCTCTGTGTTTGTCTTTGGGTTTTGATTGTTGTTGGGTCTTTCTTTGGTGGTTCCTTCCCACCAGCTGGTTAAATGAGGGTCACTCTCTCCACCACCTGTTGTATTTTGTTGTGCTGGTGAGGGCAGTTTGTGTTGAAGCTGGTTCTTCTGTGTGTAAAAGGTTTTAAGGATTCTCTCTTGCTCTTGTTCACTTGTTTGTATTGGGTACTGCCTCTACTGTTTAGTCATATTTCCAGATAGGTCCTGTATTGAGGTTTGTGTGGTTACCGCTCCCTCCTTCACCTTCTTCTGTTGTTATCTGTTAATTTGTTGGGTTTCCTCTTCCAGTGGGTATCCCGGTGTTCACCGCTTCCACCTACTCTTTTTTGTGATCAGTTGGAGGGGGAGGCAAAATGGTTTAAGACAGCAAGAAAATATTCTATGATATCTACAGTAGCAGCCAGTAGAGAAGAGATAGGAGATCCTTTGACTATGTATAGTGTTAACCGTGATCTTCCACCCAGCTAGCTGATTTTTAGAAAGGATGGAAAGAATATAAGACTCTTGTTGGGGAAGGAAGGCTTGTGAGTTGGATCTAGAAAGCAGTGAGGTTGTGGGAGGTCAGATTCTAAGTTAAGGTGGGAGTAAAAGATAGTAAATAAGTTTAGTGTGTTTGAGAATGTAGTTAACCACTACAGTATTAGAGTTCAGGAATCTTTGAAATGGGCTAAGTTCTGAGAGGGGTGTTGTGAGGTAATTACAATTGCATGGAACAGCAATTATTTACAATAATATTAGGCCAACAATCATATGACAGAATCCATGACATCTACATAAGAAGAATAGGGAGTACAGAACCTCAAGTAGGGTGCTAATGGGACACAGGTGACTTAAAGGACAGTAGATTAACAATACAGTATGGAAAGAGAAATCAGGGGAAAGCTGTCAGGTCATACAATATATCCAGCCTAGCAAAGCAGACTATACAAAATGAAGAGGGATATAAAAATACTATTTAAAAAGATGTAGGAATACTGGAAAAATAATAATACAAATATGCAATAACTTTCAGGTTCTCTGTAATAGCAGAGTGAAATTTATCTCACTGTCCCAGCTGTTGTGATGCCCCTTCTTTGGGTTCAACTTTGGTCTTTTCACAGATCCAGGGTTTTGTCTCACTTGTAGGTAGTTAGACAAAATTTAAAAAAGTAAAAATAGAAAAGGCAGATGAAGGAAGGAAGAAGAGATAAAATTGGAGGACAGGAAGGAGGATGGAATAAAATAAGAAATCATGTAAGAGAGGAAAAAGAAATCAAAAGAATAAAAACAATAAAAATTTAAAAATTAAAAATTATTAAAAAATAGAATCAAATTAAAAAGTCTCTTGGTTTCAAGGGGGACAAACTGGTTTTTCTGCTCTTGCTGGCTGAGGTAGGCTGAAGGGTGATTGGTATGGCTTTTCTCCCTGGGCCAACGGAGCTCGCACTGGCTCCTCAGCCTTGCACCCTGCGTGTGGGAATCAGGTCTTTCCCCAGGGTTACTGCTGTGGACTGGGGTGAGGGGATGCTCTCCCCTCTCCCTGCATGCACACCCGTGCGCCCACGCGCCCTTGGCTGGGTGGCAGAGAGGCTGGAGCCACTGATCACTTTAGGAGAATTCCCCAAACAGTGTCTGTGTCTATTCACTCCTTCCTCTTGAGGAATTCCTCCTGTTAAAGCCTACGGCTCCCCACAGTGGCCTGGCTTCTCCCACTGCCAAACGCTCCAGCCAGACCAGTGACTGTGGGAGTCGGGCTTGCTGCATGACCCAGCCTCTCTGGTGTCTACAGCCTCCAAAGGTGCTCACAGCCCTTGTGTGTTTGCTAGTACCTGGATTCCTCCCAGTGCTGCTCAGACCTTGTTTGGCTGGGGAGGGAGCAGTTGTCCTGGCTCTCTCCCAAGGACTCTGTGGCAAACCCAGCAGCAGGCACTGGGCCTTGGGCTGCAGCCCCCGGGCCACATGCTGGTCCCCAGGACCCTACCTTGTTGCAGCACTCTTCTTAGGGTCTGGTTTTTCGGTTCTGCCACAATCCTTGGTCCCCTATTTTCAAAAATGCTAAGGTATGTTGGTTGCTTGCTTCTCTACTCCATAGATTGGTCAGGATTTTCTCCCCTGAGCAGAGGGAAGCAGAATCTGCTCTTTCCTACTCTGACACCATCTTAGCCCACCCCCCTGGAGCATCTTTTCATATGCCTCTGGGCCCTCTGTATGTACTCCTTGGAGAAGTGTCTGTTTAGGTTCTTTACCCATTTTTTAATTGGGTTGCTTCTCTTTCTGAAATGGAGTAGTATGAGTTCTTTATACATTTTGGAGATCAAACCCTTGACCAAGGTGTATCATTTGCAAATATACTTTTTCCATATGATTGGTTCCCTTTTCATTTTGCTGATATTTTTAAGCTGTGCAGAAGCCTTTTATATTGATGAGATCCCATTTGTTTAATGTTTCCTTTATGTCCCTTGTTCTAGGGGACAAATCAGTAAAAATATGGCAGAGTGGAATGTCAGATTTTCCTGCCTATATTCTCCTCTAAGACTTTTATGGTGTTACAACTTACATTTAAGTCTTTTATCTATCTTGAGTTTGTTTTTGTGTATGGTGTAAGTTGGTGGTCAAGTTTCACTTTTATGCATGTAGATGTCCAGATGTCCCAACACCATTTGTTGAAGAGTCTATTTTTCCTCCACTTTATGCTTCTGCCCCTTTGTCAAATATTAATTGACCATAGAGGCTTGAGTTTATTTCTGGGCTCTCTTTTCTGTTCCATTGATCTGTGTCTGTTCTTACACTAGTACCAAATGGTTTTGATTACCATGGCCTGTAATATATTTTGATGTCAGTTTGTGAACACCCCTACTTTGTTTTCCCTCAAAATTGTTGCCCGTGTTTGGGGTCATTAATGGTTCCATATATATTTTTGAAATGTTTGTTTTATGTCTGAAATATGTCATTGGTATTTTAATAAGGATTGTGTTGAATCTATAAATTGCTTTGGGTCATCTGGACATTTTGATGATGTTAATTCTTCCACTCCATGAACACAGTATATGCTTCCATTTATCTGTGTCTTCCTTAATTTTTTTTCTTCAGTGTTTTGTCATTATCTGAGGACAGGTCTTTTACCTCTTTGGTTAGATTTATTTCTAGGTACTTTATTTTTCTTGTTGTTATAGCAAATGCAACTGTTTTCCTGATTTCTGTTTCTGATATTTCATTGTTGGTGTACAAAAATGCCTTCAATTTCTGAATATTGATTTTGTGTTTCACACTTTTGCACAATTTACTTATTAGAGTAGTTTTTTTTGGTGCTGTGTGTAGGATTTTCTATGTATGCTATCATGTCATCTGCAAACAATGACAGTTTTGCTTCTTGTTTTCTGATTAAGATGCAATTTATTTATTTTTCTTGTCTGATTTCTGTGGCTACGATTTTCAATATTATGTCAAATAGAAGCATTGAATGCGGACACACTTGTCTAGTTCCTGATATTAGTGGTAAAGGTTTTAGTTTTAGCCCATTGTTTATAATGATGTTTGTACGTTTTTCATATATGACCTTTATTATATTGAGGTATGCTCCTTCTACTCCCACTTTGCTGAGTGTTTTTTTTATCATAAATGGGTGCTGTATCTTATCAAGTGCTTTTTCTGCATCTATTCATATGATCATGTGATTTTTGTCTTTCCTTTTGTTTATATGATGTGTTACATTTGTTGATTTGTAAATCCTTGCATCCCTGGATGAATCTCACTTAATCATGGTGTATGATCTTTTAAATGTATTGCTGGATGTGGTTTTCAAATATTGTTGAGGATTTTAGCATCTATGTTCATCAGTAATATTGTCTTATAGTTTTATTTTCTGTTGTGTCTTTATCTGGTTTTGGGATTAGGATGTTGCTGGCTTCATAAAATAGCTTGGAAGTCTTCACTCTTCTTGGATTTTTTTGAATAGTCTTAAAAGGATAAGGTTTAATAATTTCTTAAATGTTTTATAAAATTCTCCCAAGAACCATCTGCTCCAGGGCTTTTGTGTGAGGGGAGTTTCTTTTTTTATTGCTGCTTCAACTTTGTCAGTTGTTATGGTGCTGTTCAGAGTTTCTGCTACTTCTTCATTCATTTTTGGAAAGATATTTTTCTAGAAATTTTTCCATTCTCAAAAATAAATAAATTGTGTCAAAGGTTCTCAAATTTCTTGGAGTGTACTTGTTTCTAGTAATTTCTTACAATCCTTTGTATTTCTGTGGTATCAGTTGTAATCTCTCTTCTTTCATGTCTGTTGGTGTTTATTTGGTTCCATTCCCTTTTTTTCTTAGTGAGTCTGCTTAAACACTTGTCCATTTTGTTTATCTTTTCAAAGAAGCTCCTCCTAGATTTACTGATGTTTAGAATTGTTCTTTCTGCCTCTATGTCATTTAATTCTGCTCTGATCTTGGTTATTTCCTTCCTTCTATTCTCTCTGGAATTTGTTTGTTGTTGTTCCTCCAGTTCTTATAGATGTAGGGTTAGGTTATTTATTTGAAAAAATTTCTATCTCCTTTAGGTAGGCCTGTATCACTGTGAACTTCCCTCTCAGGATTGCCTTTGTTGTGACCTATAAATTTTGGTCTATTTTGAGTTCATTTTTGTTTGTTTCCAGAAACCTTTTGATTTCTTTCTTGATCTAATTTTAACCCATTCATGGTTTAATAGAGTGCTATTTAATCTCTATGAATTTGAGTGTTTTTGAAGTTTTTTTTCCTTAAGTTTAGTTTCTAGTTTCAGGCTCTGTGGTCTGAGAAAATGCTTGATCTGATTTTAATTTTCTTGAATTAGTTGAGGTTGTTTTATGTCCTATTATGTGGTTTATCTTCAAAAATGTTCCATGTGCATTTGAAAAGAATTTGTATTTTGCTTCTTTGGGGTGAAAGGTTTTATATATATCAGTTAAATTCATTTGATCAAAGGCATTGTTCAACACTGCAATATCATTATTGATATTTTGTTTGGAAGATCTGTCCATTTTTTATAGTGGAGTGTAAATCACCTAGAGTAAGTTGTTGCTCTCTGTATCTTCCTTGAAGTTCTACAAGATTTTCTTTATATATTTGGGTGCTCCTATGTTGGGTACATACACACACACACACGCATATATATGTGTGTGTGTATATATATATATATATATATATATATATATATATATATGTGTGTGTGTGTGTGTGTGTGTGTGTGTATATAAATGTAATGCTTATGTCTTCTTAATGAGTTTTTCCTTTGAGTATCATAAAGTTTCTTTCTGCATCTCTTTCTATGGCCCTTGTTTTGAAGTCTATTTTGTCAGACATAAATATTTCCACCCTGGATTTTTTTCCCTGTCCATTTGCTTGGAATGTTTTTTTCCAATCATTCACTTTGAGTTTGTATAGGTCTTTTGTTCTGAAGTTAATCTTTTTTTTAACTTTTTAAAAAATGTCATTCATGTACAGTTGTCTCCATTTCCCTCTACTACTCTGCCCGACTCCAGCCAACCCCATTTCCCACCCTTGTTTCGACCTGCCTTTGTTTTCTTCCATGTGTCCTTTATGGGTGTTCCTGAAAACCCTCTCCCCTTGTCCCCTCATTAACCCTTCTGGTTACTGTCAGTTGTCAGTTTGTTGTTAATTTCAGTATCTCTGGTTATATTTTACTAGCTTGTTTGTTTTGTTCATTAGGTTTCACTTACAGGTGAGATCATATGGCATTTGTCTTTTACCACTGGCTTATTGCTCTTGGCATAATGCTCTCCAGTTCCATGCATGCTATTGCAAAGGGCAAGAACCCCTCTCTGCTGTGTAGTACTCCATCATGTAAATATACCATAGTTTTTAAAATTCATTTATTAACTGCTGGGCATTTAAATTGCTTCCTGCACTTGGCTATTGTAAATTGTGTTGCTATGTGGTGTCTCTTGTAGGCAGCATATATGAGGGTCATAATTTCTTATCCATTCAATTACCATATGTCTTTTGATTGGAGCATTTAATCTATTTACATTTAAGGTTATTATTGATAGGTACTTATTCATTGACATTTTACTTCCTTCATACCTGTGTTCCTCTCTCTCACTCTTTTTCTTTCTTTTCTTTTTCAAAAGATTTTATTTATTTATTTTTAGGGAGAGGAGAATGCGAGAAAAAAGTGAGAAAGAGAAAGAGCTATGTGTCATTGCCCATCATATAGCCCTACTGGGGACCTGCCCTGAAACAAAAGCATGTGCCCTGACTGGGAATCTAACCATCTACCCTTTGCTTCAAAGTCCAGTACTCAATCCTCTTAGCCACACTAGCCTTTGCTTTTTCTTCCTTTTCTTAAACCAGTCCCTTTAGCATATCTTGCAGTTCTGGTTTGGTAGAGGTGTATTCTTTCAGCATTCTTTTGTCTTGGAAACTCATTTTTTGCCTTCCATTTTAACTGAGAACCTTGACGGCAAGAGTAGTCTTCATTGCAGGCCTTTGCTTTTCATTACTTGAACTATTTCTTGCCATTCCCATCAGGCTTTTAGTGTTTCTTTTGAGAAGTCAGCTGCTAGCCTAATCTTGGCTCCACTGTACATTACTTCTTGTTTCTGCCTTGCTGCCCTTAAGATTCTCTCTTTGTCTTTTTAATTACAATGTGTCTTGGAATGGGCCTCTTTGTGTTCCTCTTCTTTGGGACTCTGTTTCCTGGATTTCTGTGACTTTTTGTCAAATCAAATTAGGTAAGTTTTCTGTCATTATTTTTTTCAAACCGGTTTTCTATCTCCTGTTTCACTTCTGATATCCCTATTATATGGTACTATTACATTTCATGTTTTCCTGCATTTCCCTTAACCAGTCTTTATTCTTTTTGAGATTTTTTCCCCTTTCCTCTTCTTTCTGGGAGTTTTTTTCTACATTGTCCTCCAGCTCACTGATTTGATTGATCCTCTGCTTCATCTAGCCTGCTTTTGATTCCTTCTCCTATGTTCTTCAATTCAGAAATTGTATTCTTTATTTTCTCTGGGCTCTTGTTGATGGTTTCTATGTCCTTTTTCATGTTGGTTTAATTCTCAGTAAGTTTCTTATAGATTCTCTGTAGTCTTTGTCAGTTCTCAGTGAGCTCATTGAGTTGCTTATAACCATTTTTTGAACTCAATGTCTGATAGTTGACTTGCCTCTGTTTAATTTAACATTCTTTCACAGGATCCCTCCTTTCCTTTGGACTGGGGATTCTTTGACTTTTCTTTATTTGTGAGAATCTTTTTCTTTGCCTCAGTTTCTTAAATTGATCTGTTTTGACTAATGAGTTTGTAATGTGAACTTTTATGGTATGAGACCTGTGAGATTCAGTGTTGCAGTCTCCTTGATCTCCTGAACTTGATGCTCTTGGAATTCCCTTGTTGGCATTTATGTTGGCTCTCTGGATGCAATTCGGTTTTGCTTGTTGTTGATTCATTCTCTGTTGGATCTTTCCCTCCAGCTTATTGACTGAGGGTCACTCCACCTACCACGTCTTGTATGCTGTTGTACAGGTGCTGTGAGAACAAACCATGAAGCTCAGGGAACAAACCCACTTCTGCAAAAATTTCAGTATCAACCACAAATGACCCAGTGTTAATAAGGGTGTAAATAGATTAAGATTCTTATAAGAAAGGAGAGAAATAAACAATAGTATAAAATCTAGTGACTTAATATGCACAAAATTGATGGATAAGAAATGAACATCAAAAAACTATTCAGGAAAGAGAATATCCTAATCATGGAAAAGACAAGAGTGGATTTCTTCTTCATAGGCTTTAGTATATACCACTGTTTTTTCTTTCTGTATGTTTCTCTGGTGATGTGAGATGTTAACCCAATCTGACCTTAGGCACCTTGCTCTGAGACTGCCATATAGCTGCTGTCTGTGGATGCCTCCTTCAGTTTTTAATCTAGTCACTCTGCACTCAGTAATCTGGCTTAAACCCCAGACCTCAGGAAATAATCCTTCTTTGGGTCAGAGCTCCTGTTTCTCCTCAGGCTGCTGCTGCTCTGTGTGGAGTGGTATGCCTGAACAGGATGTCTGTTGCTGTATGGGGGTTGGCTCAGCACTGGGATCCCAGCAGCTACTCTCTAGTTCTCTCCCCAAGGCATCCATCACCAGTCTCTCCTCAAGCAGTTTTAGTCCACTCTGCCCCCACACCCTTTGCCAGGGATCTACTGTCTGTGGCTGTCTCTTTCAGTTGTTAATCTAGTCACTCTGCACTCAGCATTCAGGCTTAAGCACCACAGAGCTGGGTCAGAATATCTCCTTTGGTCAGAGGTACTGTTTCTCCTCAGGCTGCTGCTGCTCTGAGGGGAGTGATCTGCCTCAGTAGGATTGCTATTACTGTATGGGTGTTGGCTCAGCACTGGGATCCTGGTGGCTACTCTCTCAGTTCTCTCCCCAAAGCTTCTGTTTGCAGTCTCTCCTCAGGTGTCTGTATCTCACGCTTCCCCAGCCTTTGCCATAGCCCCAGGTAAGTGGCTATAAATGAAAATTTGTGTTGGCCCTTTAAAGAGTTCGTTGCATCTCTAGTCCTCTGTTTCTGGAAGAGAACAACCCTGCAGCTTTTTGCTGCCTGTTGTTATCTGTGAATTTGGGGGCTCTAATGCACTAGGTTGTGGGTCCCAGCTTAGGGTTTAGACCCCACAGTTCTCTGGTGGATCCAACCACTTGCTTAATTCTCCTTCTAGAGCTGCCACCTGTGGGTGCCCAGCCAGCCTTCTAGAGTCTCCATTGCCCTCCTTACCAATCAGTTAATTCTAAAGATGATTCTTCTATTTGTCTATGGTTATAAGGCTTCTCTCTATCTATTGTTCATTTTTTTTGTTCTGGATGACTTCTCCATAATTTAGTTACAATTCCAGATTGGTCCTGAAGGAGGTTATCGTGTTATCCATTCACTCCTCCACCATCTTGTCTCTCCCTTGAATTTATTTTTAAAATATATCCTTAGATATTTTTTATCTAAGATAGAAAAATGTTTTTCTTTACCTTTATGAAAAATTCTATTTTCAAGATGGTCTTTCATGGTTTGATTCCTTCTAATTTCTTAGGCCTGTTTCTTGTCATTTTGGAACAAAAAAACTCATTCCAGTCAATGTAGTTCATCTGTAGCCCACAGATGTTCTGTGCATATTTGTGCATGTGCACTTCATTGCTGTTTACATTCTTAACATGGAATTCACCACCATCCTTAATTCTTATCTCATGTCATGTCTTTGCCTGGCTTATTCTGATTTGTCTTGAAAGAATGAGGCTCTGGGAAGAATGTGCAGACAACCTTTCTTTTATTGCTATGTACAATTTTTTTTAATTGCTCTTTCTAGATGATTCCATACTCTTTGCTTATGCCCATCAATTAATAAGTATATACTTTTCAGAAATTCCCTAGTTGTCAGTTTTTCCAGTTGGACTGTATACTCCCTGTGGGTCTTGTGTCTTATATGTTTAAATCCCATTTTGCCATATGCACTTACTGGCTATTAAATGTTTGTTGACTATATGATATGAACTTTATGATTTAAAATATTGAGAACTTAATTTATGAAATTTCAAATATGTATATATAAACTTTGATGTTTGAAGTAAATTCTTTTTTGTGAGACTTAATGTCTGAGTCTTAATTGGATATTATTCCTGGTAAAGTCATTAAGACACAGGTTTATGAACTGGGTTTCAGATTTCTTAAAATAAGACCTGACAAAAAGACCAGTTATGTCATTCAACAATAAAACAAAAATTCCACAAAATAAAGAGAAAAAGGAAGAAAAGACAATAGTTGCTAGCATTGTTTAAACTTATACTGTAAAAACAGAGATTAAACATTTGTTTATGGTCATGTTTGATAGGATGTCTCTAGACTTTATAGCTTGGATATACAAATAATGGAACAATATTCTACGTAAGTATAGGTAGTAAGTGAAAATAGTGAATACATATTGAATATTTGGTTAAATAAGTATATGTCCTTATTCAGTCTTTGCATGGCTTCTGTTATTGTGATAATTGAGATTATTATCAGTGTTTCACCCAAAATTAATGAAGTGACTTCTTAAATACATTGTTGGCTTTTTTATACTAGAAAGCACATATTACTTACAATTATGCTTCTTAATAATACCATTTATAAAATGTATTAGGGTAGTTTGTAAGGTAGATAGATGTTCATAGTATTTTAAAAACAAGAAGCTGTTGCCCACTTCTTGCCAAGGTTGGCCCAGTGTTACTTTGAAAATGCTCTTTGTATAAGTCACCCAAGTGGCCTTCTGAGGGACTCAAGGGCATGACAAGTACTCTTCCTACTGAGAATAGGGAGCAAGGGCAATTTGATCTTCAATGGTATTATTAAAACTTCCCCAACCAATTTTCTTCATTAATAACAAAATATTTTAAAGAAGGAAACAGATCATTTTGAATAGTTCATGGAGCCTCCTAAGAAGAAAAAGAGCAAAGCTCAGAGGTCCACCCCAGGGCTCAGAGAAGTTTTATACTTTGTGGCAGTGAGCAGGGAACACAATAGGAGCCAGGAGCATTTGCAAACAAAATCTCCTATACATCTAGCCCAAGAAGCACCCCACAGCTATCCTCATAGCTACCCCCATAGCTATCCATATGTGTGTTTTTTAGACTAAGAAAGCCTCTGAGTAATCTGGATGGTGAAAAGTTCTCAAAAATCCGATGGTAAGCTTTTGCTAAAATAGATAGGTGATAACTTATGCAATTAATTGGACAAGTACAATATTCAACCATATTTCTACCACCAAACTAGTGAATCAAGTGATATTACTCATGCTCAAGGGAAAAAAAGAACACATTTGTTATCATCTTTTTCACATATGAAGTATTTGTACCATGAAAGTAACTGTCTCTAAAAAGTGAGGTTATAAATCATCTCTTGATAAGTTATTTCATGTTACTCTACCTTATATGGATAATAACACTTCAATCATTCTTCTCTATAAATGCTATTTTGGTTCCAATATTAATATAAACACAAGGTCAATATTTCATAATCTCATATCATAGACATAAACATTTTTCCTGTGTTGACATCACAGTCATATTAAAAAAAAAACCACTATTGCATCAGTGACACTTTCCTCCAAGAGTAAATCACTTACTGAATATATCTTAGCCAGACTAGCTCACTTTGCTTTTCCTCTTTCTCATTGCCACAGTTCAATAAATAAATTCATTATAGAATAAATTCTAATACCCCATTCTTTGTATAAAATAGAATAAATAAAATGTTTGCAACCTTTTGTCTGTAGAGGAACAGATAATAAAAATATTAGGCCTTACAGGCCATTTAATATCTGTTTCAATGATTCCATTTTACCTAGAAGCTAGAAAGCAGCCATAGATAATATGTAAACATAGACAATATGTAAAAGTTTCCATAAACTTTACTTAGAAAAATTGGTGGCAGGCCAAATTTAACCAATGGGCCATGTTTGTTGACTTTTGCCCTATATTAATAGATGAGGAAATGATTTTACACTTTAAAGAACTTTTTCCATTAAACCAGAATCAGTCCAGAGTGTGTGTATTATATTTTGAAGATTCAGCAAGGCAGAAATGTAGTGAAACAGAATGCGATTTCTGCAAATGTATCTGAAGAATTCTGTTAAATAAAATATAATTATCCAGGTTTCTTATTATACCATAATCCAGTAGCTTCCTGAGGTCAGAACAGTTCACCTGTGTGCAGGCAGTTCTAGCCAATGTCCATGAAAGATCCTTTCCTTAAAAAAAAAACTAAACTAAACAAAAACTCTTTCTTGATCTATTTTCTAGACAATTGTTTGGATTATTTTTAACTTTTAAAGCTTTATTTGTAAGCTTATAATGGTCATGTTTTACTACTTAAATTAAAAAATGCAGCAATTTTTTTTTTGGATTTGATATGAAAAGCAAAGGCAACAAAAGCAAAAATAAGTGAGATTACATCAAACTAAGAAGGTTCTTTTTAACAAAGGAAACCATCAACAAAATGAAAAAGGCAACCTATTGAATGAAGGGAGATATTTACAAATCATATAGCTGGAAAGGGTTTAATATCCAAAATATGTAAAAGACCACTACAACTCAATAGAAAAAAAATCTGATTAAAGATGTACAAAAGGTATGAATAGAAATTTTTTCAAAGAAGATATACAAATGGTTAACAGTTACTTGAAAAGATGCTTAACATCACTAACCATCAGGGAAATGTAAATCAAAACTGCAATGAGATAAGAGCTCAAGCCAGTCAGAGTGGCTAGCATCAAAATGACAAAAAATAACCAGTGTGGGCAAGGACATGGAGAAAGTGGCAGCACACCCTGGCTGGGACGGTGGTCGATGGCTGGAGTGGTGGTCACCAAATGGAATAATACTAGAGAAATCAGGGAGCCAGGGTGACATCTGGAGATGGAAAAAGAGATGGGTTGTTACTGGATGGGACCCAGATAAATTCTGGACTTATGAGAGAGTTGGTCTGTGTGGTAAGCTGGGTGACTGTTAGAAATGGCAGATGGCACCCATAGGGATTTCTCTCAAAAGAGGACCTCAGCCACTGTGCAAGGACCTTGTGTGCAAAGATACATTATGCATGCAGCAGCAGCCTAGTCAGGGAACAGGAAGGCGTGGGGGCACTATATGTTCCCACTCAGGGTGCCTCATGGATTGAACAAAGTGGAGGCAGCAAGGGCTCAGAGAGGTAGCAGTTCCCAGTGAGACTTATTTCAATGGGGGAACTGAACACAGATCCCAGGCCAACAAAAAGGGAGGAATGGAGGAGGTGATTTGCTTCCACTCAGCACACCTCATGGACTAATTAAAGGGTTGTAAAGTGAGGTGGATTATTGGAATCCACAGGGTGATCAGAGTGGATAGTGTGGGCTACACAATGCTCTGAGGGCATGGGTTGGAAACTGGGCACTGGTGATTTTTGTAGCCCAGACTGAATGCTCATCCTTGAGGAACCACAAGAAAGGAAAAAAAAAAATGGAGCCCAGCCCTGCTCAGCCTGAAGGATCCAGGAAGACCTGCAAAATCCGCTTGGCAGACATAGTCAATAGAAGGTGGTTTTTTTTTTTTTGGTTTATTTTTGTTTTCTTTTCCCCCCAAGAGTAAGACAACAAGATCTGGAGCTGTGAGAAAAAACAGAGATGGATGCAGAAAGAAGTCCAAAGGTGAACACCAAGAACTGACACAAATTTCACTTTGATATTCTTCAGAGCTTGCATGCATTTTTTAATTTTTCTTTTTTTTCATTTTAATTAGTTGTTTAGTTTAGTTTAGTTTTGTTTGTTTAATTTCATTATTTGATTTGTTTTCTTTATTCTCCTTTTCATATTGCAATTTAATTTTTCTTCTTTCACTTCACCCATATTCCAATAAAAACCCACTTTTCTTGGTCTTTTACTCTTTCTTCTTTTTATTCAGATTATATATTTATCATCATACTATTGTTATTCCAAATCCCACACAACACTCTTCCCTGGCCTTAATCCCTTTCATCATCTTCCTGAGCTATATGACTGTTGTGGTTAACTTTATCTTCTCACACACTATGCCAAGTTTTATTTCTATCCCTTACTCTCACTATTTCTCTTCCATCTAATCTTGCATAAACACTCTGCTTGCTAAACTCAACTCACATTCTTTTCCCCTTGTACTATGAGTCTTATCTCTTTTTCACCTTTTATAAAAATGTCCAGTTGCATGAAATATCAGAGTTATTACTGTACCTCTCCAAAGGATCTCCTATTTGTTCCTTACTTGTTAGTACTTTAAATCCCATAGAATACTCTCCCACTGTCTTATTCCATTTCTCCTTGACCCTACCCCTTATCATCTGAATGAGGAATTTCATCTTATTGTTTTCTCTTTCACTTTTTTCTTCTTTTATTCTTTCTTTTGTCCCCTCTGGCAACCTGGCCTTTAGTCCATACTGTTATTACTTTGCTTTCCTTGTCCTCTTAAAATCATTTTTTCTTTACTATAGACATCTCATATTTACTTTTCACTTTTCTAAAGTATTCTTATTCCTGTTCCACCTTTATTAAATTTCATTCAACTGTCATCACTATCGATCCTGCTGTGGGTTTTCTGTAACTTTGCTCTTGTTGGTCCAGTACTATTTCAATTTTACTTCAAACTTCATATACTCTTCCCTTATCTTACCCCATTGTTCCCATTGCCCTTTAGTGTTTTACTTATGCTTTAAATTTTGTTCTCTTCTTTTCTTCACCTTGGTTCTATGCTGACTCTTATCACTTCTCCTCTCTCTTACCAAACAACAACATTCTCTCGTCTTTTAGTGATCTCATATTCCCTTTGTCATAACATATAATATATGCAATCTCCCTTCACATTTATTAATTTTATTTCTATTGTAGTTGAGACTGCTGTTGTGGTAGGGGGGGCAGGTATTACTGCCATAGGTTTGAAGGATTGCTAATATTGTTTTTTTAACCAACACCTCTACAACTCCATACAAGACAAAGTGGGAGTTGTGACTATCAGTAACACCACTAAAAAAGAATCCACCAATAAGTAAAACCCAAGTACAACAAGAAAGCCAACACAAATGGAAGAAAGGGCAACCCTACAGCATCCAGAAAAGGAAACCAAAGAGATTGTACCACTGAGTCCCACAATATTCCTACCACAGAAGTCCACCTCGTAAAGACAGGCAGGCAAAGCAGAGAATCCTGAGATGGAGAAGCAAACAAAGGAAGTCACCTAAAGTGGGGAGACAAAGAAGGAACACCCAATCAAAAAGAATGGAAGAATCCCTAGTAAAAGAGCTAAATGAAATAGAAGCAAGCAAACTATCAGATATAGAATTCAAAACAATGGTGATAAGGATGTTCAAAGAACTCTCTGACAACAACAAGGAACAGAGTGGGGACTACAACAATATGAAAAAGGAAATAGAAACTATAAGCAAGAACTAGGGAGAAATGAAGAATGAAATATCTGAAATAAAGCATACCCTAGAAGGAGTTGCAAGCAGGTTGAATAAAGCAGAGGATCAAATTAGTGAGCTGGAAGATAAAGTAGAAAGAAATACCTAGGTAGAGAAGCTGCATGAAAAAAGACTGAAAAAATATGAAGATAGCTTAAAGGAACTGCAAGAGAACACGAAACAAAACAACATTCTAATCATAGGAATACCAAAAGAAAAAGAGCAAGGGATAGAAACCCTGTTTGAAAAAATAATGACAGAAAACTTCCTTAACCTGGAGAGGAGAAAAGCCATGAAAGTTCAGGAAGCACAGAGGATCCAAATCAAGATGAACCAAAAAAGGCCTGTTCAAAGACACATCATAATTAAAACGCCAAACTTTAAAAACAGAGAGATGATCTTAAAGGCAAGAAGGAAGAAACAGGAAGTAACATACAAGCCCTCATAGGCTAGCAGTTTATTTTTCAACAGAAACACTACAGTCAGAAGGGAATGGTGAAAAATACTCCATGTAATGAAAAGCAAAAGCCTGCAACCAAGACTACTCTACCCAGTAAGGCTCAATTAAAATGGAAGGCAAAACAAGGAGTTTTCTAGACAAAAGTAGGGTGAAAGAATACACCTCCACCAAACCAGTACTGCAAGACATGCTAAAGGGACTACTTTAAGAAGAGGAAGAAAAACAGTAAGAGAGAGAGGGACACAGGTACAAAAGTGTTAAATGGCAGTGAATAAATACCTATCAATAATATCCTTAAATGTAAATGGATTAAATGCTCCAAACAAAAGACATAAGGTAGCTGAATATATAAGAAAATATGACTTGCATATATGCAGCCTAGAAGAGACTTACCTCAGAAGAAAAGATCCACACAGACTGAAAGTAAAGGCTTGGGAAAAAATATTACAAGCAAAAGGACAGGAAAAGAAAAAGCCAGGGTAGAAATACTTATATCAGACAAAAAAAGACTTCAAAACAAAGGCCATATAAAAAGACATAGAAAGACACTTCATAATATTCAAGGGAAGAATCCATCAAAAAGACATAAACATTGAAAATATATATACACCCAAATATATAAGAAAAATCTTGGAGGAGTTCAAGAAGGATATAGACAGCGACATACTTATACTCGGGGATTTTAACACCAACTGTCAAAAATAGATAGACTTTCCAAACACAGTATCAATAAATATAAAATGCTTTGAACGATGCATTAGATCAAATGCATTAGATCAAATAGATTATGTGTGTGTGTGCATCTCCCTAAACCTAACCCTATATATAGATACCCAACTTTTCATCCCAAAGAAGCAAAATACACATTCTTTTCAAATGCAAATGGAACATTTTTAAAGATAGACCACATGATAGGACACAAAAAAGCCACAACAAATTCAAGAAAATTGAAATAATATCAAGCATTTTCTTAGATCATAAGAGTCTGAAACTAGAAACTACCCACAAGGAAAGAAACCTCAAAAACACTCAAATTCATAGAGATTGAATAGCGTGCTATTAAACAATGAATGGGTTAAAATGAGATCAAGAAAGAAATCAACAAGTTTCTGGAAACAAACAAAAATTAGCTCACAAAAAACAAAACTTATAGGACACAGCGAAGGCAGTCTGAGAAGGAAGTTCATAGCTATACAGGCCTGGAATACTATGGAACAGAAGGAAAGAAGGAACTTCTACCCTTTGCAACAGCATGACTAGATCTGGAGAGCATTATGCTACATGAAATTAGCCAGGCTGTGAAAGACAAATGCCATATGATCTCACCTATTAGTATAATCTAATCAACAAAACAAATAAGCAAGCAAAATATAACCATGGAAAGTGAAATTAAGAACAAACTGACAGTAACCAGAGGAGAGGTGGAAGAGACAAAGTGGGGAAAATGGGAGGGGATTTCAGGAACACATATAAAGGGGACATGGACAAAACCAAAGGGGGATAGGATCTAGGGAGGAAAGTGGGGATGACTGGGGTTGGGGGGAGTAGAGGGGTGGGGAATGCAGACAACTGTACTTAACCAACAACAACAAAAAAGAAAAAAATAAAATAAATTTTTAAAAATTAATATGCTAAAAAACAAAGAAAAGTAAAAAAGAAAATCCAAGAAGAAAAAATACTCCCAAACTCTTTTTATGAAGCCAGCACCATCCTAATCCCAAAACCAGATAAAGACACAAGAAAGAAAGAAAACTACAGGAGAATATTGCTGGTGAATATGGATGCTAAAATCCTCACAAAATATTGGCAAACAACATCCAGCAATACATTGAAAAGATCATACACCATGGTCAAGTGGGATGCATCCCAGGGATGCAAGATTGTATAATATTTGCAAATCAATAAATGTAATGTCATATAAACAAAAGGAAAGACAAAAATCACATGATCATTATCAATAGATGCAGAAAAAGCATTTGATAAGGTATAGAACCCATTTATGATATAAAAAAAAACAGCAAAGTGGGAGTAGAGGGAACATTCCTCAACATAATAAAGGCCATATATGAGAGACATGCAGCAAACATCATACCCAATGGGCAAGAACTAAAAGCTTTCTGGTTAAAATCAGAAACAAGATAAGGTTGTCCACTTTCTGTACTTCTATTAACATAGTAGTGGAAGTCATAGCCACAGTGATCAGACAAGAGAAAGAAATAAAATACATTCAAATTGGAAAGGGGGACACACAAGTGTTCTTGTTTGCATATGACATGATAGTGTACATAGGACACTCTATAGACTCCAACAAAAATCCATTCAATCTAATAAGCAAAATTGGCAAAATAGTAGGATACAAAGTCAATATTCAGAAATCAAAGGCATTTTTTTACACCAACAGTGAAATATCAGAAATGGAAATAAAAAAAAATCCCATTTGATATAGCACAAGAAATATAAAGTAACTAGGAATAAAACTAATCAAGGAAGTAAAAGACCTGCATTCAGAAAAGTACAGATCACTGAATAAAGAAATTAAGGAAAATACAAATAAATGGAAGCATATACTGTGTTCATGGGTTGGAAGAATTAACATCATCAAAATGTCTATACTAACCAAAACAATTTATAGATTTAATGCAATCCCTATTAAGATACCAATGAAATATTTCACAGATATAAAAGAAATATTTCAAAAATTTATGTAAAACAATAAATGACCCTGAATAGCAGCACCAATTTTGCGAAAGAAGAACAAAGTAGGAGCAATCACAATACCTGATATTGAACTATATTACAAGCCCACAGTAATCAAAAGTGTCAGATACTGGCATAAGAACAGACACATAGATCAATGGAAGAGAATGGAGAGCCCAGAAAGAACCCCAAGTCTATGGTCAATTAAGGTTGACAAAGTGAGTAGAAGCATAAAATGGAAGAAAAATAGCCTCTACAACAAATTATGTTGGGAGAAATGAACAGCTAACATGCAAAAAAATAAAACTCATCCACCAACTTATACCATAGAGAAAAATGAACTCAAGATGGACAAATGACTTATAAGTTAAAACACCATAAAAATCCTAGAGGAGAACAGAGGCAGGGAAATCTCAGATATTCCACATAGCAATATTTTCACCCATATGTCCCCTAGAGCAAGGGACATAAAGAAAAGAATAAACAAATTGCACTTCATACAAATAAAAAGCTTCCAAAAAGCCTTCTCCAAGGACATACAAAGGGCTCAGAGACATATGACAGGATGCTCAGCATCCCTAGCCATCAGAGAGATGAAAATTAAAACCACTATGAGACAGCACCTCACACCATTGAGAATGGCCGTCATAAACAAATAAACAAGCCACAAGTGCTGGAGAGGTTGTGGAGAAAAGGGAGCCATGGTATACTGTTGGGAATGCAGACTGGTGCAGCCACTGTGGAAAACAGTATGGAATTTCTTCAGAGAACTACCTTTTGACATAGTCATTCCATGGCTGGGATTATACCCTAAGAATCCTGAAACACCAATTCAAAACAACCTATGAACCCTTATGTTCACAGCAGCACAATTTACAACAGACAAGTGCTAGAAGCAATCTAAGTGCCCATAAGTAAATGAGTGGATTAAAAAAACATGGTTAATTTACACAATGGAATACCACACAGCTGAAAAAAAGAAGGATCTCCTACTCTTTGTGACAGCATGGATGGAACTGGAGAGCATTATGGTAAGTGAAATAAGCCAGGCAGTGAAAGACAAATATTATATGATTGTACCTATAAGTGGAACCTTGTCAACAAAACAAATAAGCAAGCAAAATATAGTCATGACATTGAAATAAAGAACAAACTGACAGTTACCAGAGGGAAGGGAGAAGGGGTGTAATGGAGGAAAGAAGGGGGAGAGTCATCAAGGAATATGTATAGAGGACACATGGACAAAGCCAAAGGAGTGTAAGATCGAGGATGGGACATGAGGATAGTTGGGGTGAGGGTGAGTGGTGGGCAGCAAATGGAGAAAACTGTGATTGAACAACAATAAAAAAAAAGGATGTGGAGAAATAGGAAACCTCCTGCACTGCTGGTGGGAATGTAAATTAGTTCAGCCAAAGTGAGAACAGTATGGAGATTCCTCAAAAAATTAAAAATAAAACTACTACATAATTCAGCAATTCCACTTCTGTGTGTTTATCTGAAAAAAATTAAATCACTCTCTGAAAAAGATATTTGCATCCCCATGGTCATTTCAGTATTATTTACAACCACCAAGACAAAGAAACAATGTAATATATACAATGCAATATCATTCATCCATAAAAAGAAGGAAATTCCACTATTTCCAACAACATGAATGGATATTCAGGGCATTATGCTAACTGATATAAGTCAGAGTGAGAAATACAGATACTATATAATTTTATATGTAGGATCTAAAAAAAAGAACTCAAAGATACAGTGAAAAAAGCACTCATAGATTGTAGGTTGCCAAGGGTGGGAAAATGTGTAAAATGGGGGAAGATGGTCAAAAAAGAAAAATTTAAAGAGAAAAAACATTGTGTTCTACAAGGGGATTAATTTAGACAACTTCATTATATGGTCAGTTTCTGAGACACCTCCCAATATAACTTTCAAGAGTCAAGGTGTGACGTGTATAAACTGAACATACTTGAGGCAGAGTTGTGGTACTTCACATCCCTGCATGTGAACAATAGGTTATATTTAAACCAGAATGATGCTTAGATCAGAAAGAGGAATAAAACAAATTTGAGATACTTCATTTTTGTCATTTGATGTAATCACTTGATATTTTTATGGTTTTGTAAATTTTCTGGTATTTATTGTATGTCCTTTCAAATTTAGTCTGACGTTAAGAAAATGTTTTTCTAATTTGGTCTATATGTCTTTTTCATGTAAAAGAAACTTTTTTTAAAAGGTTAACTTTATTTATTTATTTATTTATTTATTTATTTTAAATATTTTATTTATTTACTTTTAGAGAGGGAAGGGAGGGTGAAAGAGAGAGAGACAGAGAAACATCATTGTGTAGTTACTGGGGGCTGTGGCCTGCAACCCAGGTATATGCCCTGACTGGGAATCGAACCTATGATGCTTTGGTCACAGCCTGCGCTCAATCCACTGAGCTATGCCAGCCAGTCAAGGCTAAGAAACTTTTTGAAATCAAAACTAATAGAACATGTTCAACAACTATTTATGTCTACTGACATAAATACAGTAAATAAAATTTACTTTAAAATTTTCTTATACAAATCAAAATTGTATATTTACATAGAAAAATTCTATACAAATAAATTAATTTGGACAAAGTCACTGACTATTTACAAAATTAAGGATGGAAACTGTAATGTTACTAATTATTCATGCAACTCCTAATTGTAGGTATAAGTTTTTATTTGTTTCCAAAAATATAAAATATAATTTAGAAGTATTAAGCATCATGTTTGGCTTTTTTTTGGACTGAACAGTTGTTTCATTTAAAATTTTTAAATTTACTGTCATGAAAATGTATACAAAGTTCAATACAAGAAAATTTTCACTGGGTTTATTTTCTGGCTATTAGAATTATCTCTTCATAATTATCACTCAGTATAATTTGTTGCATTGAGAAGAGGAGTCTGAAAAATGATCCACTATGTGTGTCAAATCTATTAGACAGAGGTATGCCATACACCATAATATGGAGAGTCAGAGGCAGATCATGGAGGGTCCTGTAAGGTATTGTCAGAATTTTGACTGTTACTAAAATACTAAAAAAAAAAAAGAAGAAGAAGCTAGCTTTTTTTATCTTTTAAACTAGAGGAGTGACGTAATATACCTTACATGAAAAAAGTCATCATTCTCTCACTTTTCTTGAGAATATGCCATAACAGATTATAGAGAATACATGTGGAAACATGAATCCTGCTTACTAGGCTACTGAAAAAAACACAGATGAGATATAACAGTGAAACAGACAAGACACATAATGGGAGCTGTGAGAGCAGGCTTTTTCTGGATACATTTTGAAGGTAAGCCTACTTCAAAAAGAACTTGGATTTGAGATGGGAGAAAAAAATAATAAAAAAATGCAAGGTTTTTGCCTTGAAAATCTGTAAGAATAGAATTTTCATCAACTGAGATGATAAAAAGTTGTCACAGGAACAAATTTGGTGAGACCAGGAATGCAAATTTGGGTGTCTTGAGCATATATTTATTTGCTCCCCACCCCAAGCGATGATGTCAAGTAGTTGTTTAATATAGAACTTCAGAGTTTGGAAGAGATGTCTTGGTTGGATATAGATGTGACAAGTTCTAGGATTTAGAGGGACATGAAATTCATGAGACCAAGTTAGATTACCAAAACAGATATTTAGAACCAAAGATAGGTTCCTCAAACTCTCCAATGTAAGCAAGTTAGAGAAAAGGATAACTCAGCAAAGGTGCCTGGAGAGGCAACCAGAAAGGTAAGAGGAAATGTAGAAGACTTGGATATATGGGCAGCTGCTTGAAAACATCTTTGCAAGAATATGAGATTGCCTGAAAAAAGGTCAGTACTAGGTTTGACATATAATTAAGACTCAATGACAGTAGCCTTTTTGTTAGCCATAATTATAATGCTATCATATTTTAAGACATATTTAAATTGTTGGGCCTATCCAATTCACATATCACTGAGTAAGCTAGTTAAAAAATGAGTTCACTGTGCTCCAAAAAAAACACTCACATATCACTTTAAATTAATGTTGATAATTAGGTCTGAGTAAGTTTTGTGATTCTGTTCTTATTTAATGAATAAATATGTTTTGTACCTTTACTGCTGTCAAATAAAAGAAATATTACGTATATACAAATAATAATAAAAATCATTTGAGATAATACTACAGATTAACAAGGTAGTTCTTTCCTTGGAAAGGGTTCTATTCATTATTCATGTTGAGAGAGATTCCTGGACACTACAGTTGGACCAGATGACTCGGCCACCTGCACACACCCTAATGTTTTACACTCCCTGTCTTTGCTTACATTTTTGCCTTGCCTGATATCCTGATGAGTCCTTTCTCTGAGAGCATATATGGAATGGTATCTCCCTCTTTGGTAACACTACAGCATTTAAAATACATCTGCAAGAGGCTGCAGGGGACTTTTACTAGATTGTATTCCATTAATACTTAATTGTTTTTATACTTATTTTACCTTAAGAATTCAAGAAGATTGAAACTCCATCTGTCCTTACTGAGGATTTCTTAGCATCTAGCTTCATCCTGACAGAGGAGTTACTCGAGAAATATTTCTCAAATGAATGAGTTTATTGAATAACCCTCTTTTTCTTGATTTCTATGGTGCATTTTCAAGAAAACGTGCCAACTCAATGAAATTTTTTCAGGAAAGAGAAGCTGTATTAAGCGTGTACCAATTAAAAATGCATCTTAATTCAGAAATATTAAAATAGAAAATGAGTTATATCTCTGATTTATGCAATTCAGTGATATTTATCCAAAAGGGAATCTAAAGAGAGAAACAGGAAAACATAAAGTGAATGAAAGAATATGTGAAATATTCCAGAATAAAACTATATATTCTGTCTCAGAAAATGATACGGCACATAAAAATGACAGGCTTTTATTCAGAAATGCCTTTCCATTCCAATCTAGGCTGTTTTGTCTCTTAACAGCTTTGCAAGAAAATAATAGCTTCTATGTCTGTTCTTTCTTGATGATAACTGCGCTCCCAATTAATCATAACATCTTTCATAAATGTATTCCATTTCCTGCCCTCAAGTCGATGAGGCCCTTCTTTGGTTGCATATAGGCTGAATTAACCTTAAGGACAAAGGCACATGATTTAAATAATTTTCAATCATGTGTGTTATTATTACATAGAGAGCAGATGACTATTAAGGTGACATTGAAATGTTCAGAATATTAGCATACCAAGAAAGTATTAATCAGTCCTGGCATTGTCATCTGATGGACCACATGTACTCATAGATCTTTAGTAATTCAGAGTCTACACTAGAGCCCCAACTAACTCTGCATCTCAAAGAGAAGATAAAGAGGAAGAATATACTGACTCCCATGTTTGAAAATCTGATGTCTAATCTCCAGAGGAAAATGGTCAATGATCTACCTTCTTAGAGTATCAGAAAAACATCATTCCATGTTATATAGGCATGTACATTGGAGAAAAGTAAAACCACATGTAGAAGTAACACTAAAATCTGCAATTAGAAACTGGAAAAAATAATTTTGTCTTTATATTAAATGCTAATTCTCCATAAATAATGAATTTCATGTTGATTTTATTCTACTTCTCTGGTTTTATATTTCACAAGCTTTAAAAATTATCTTATACAGGAAAGAATCACAAATTGTCTCACACATAAGGTAGTTCATGTAGACACAATATAGAAAAATAATTTCAAGAATAGTTATTTTTATTATTATTAATTATTGCTCAGTTATAGTTGTCCCCATTCCCCCCACCCCCGTGGCATTTCCCTGCCTTGTCCAAATCCCTGCTCCCAAAGACACTCCCCACCCCATTGTCCTTGACCATGGGTCTTTTAAACATGTTCCTTGACTTTACCCTTCCCCTTCTTTACCTCATTATTCTCCTCCCTGCTCCACTCTGGTTGCTGTCACCCTGTTTCACGTTTCTATGTCTATGATTCTTTTTTGCTTGTTTTCTTGATTAGGTTCCATTTATAGGTGAGATCATATGGTATTTTTCTTTCACTGCCTGTTTTTTTTCACTTAGCAAAATACTTTCCAGTTTCACCCATTCTGTCACAAAGAGTAGGAGATCCTTCAATCTACTGCCTAGTATTCGATTGTGTAAATGTACCATCATTCTTTTAAATATATTTTATTGATTATGCTACTATAGTCGTCCCATTTCCCCCTTCACTCCCCTCCACCCTGCACACCCTCTCCCACCCATATTCCCCCCTTTAGTTCATGTTCATGTGCCATAAATATAAGTTCTTTAGCTTCTACATTCCCCATATTATTCTTGCCTTCCCCCTGTCTATTTTCTACCTACCATCTATGCTACTTATTCTCTGTACTTCCCCACTCTCTCCTCCCATTCCCCTGTTGCTAACTCTCCATGTGATCTCAATTTCTGTGGTTCTGTTCCTATTCTAGTTGTTTGCTTAGTTTGTTTTTGTTTTAGGTGTGGTTGTTAATAATTGTGAGGTTGCTGTCATTTTACTGTACATGTTTTTTATCTTCTTTTTCTTAGATAGTTCCCTTTAACATTTCATATAATAAGGGCTTGGTGATGATGAACTCTTTTAACTTCACCTTATTTGAGAAGCACTTTATCTGCCCTTCCATTCTACATGAAAGCTTTGCTGGATAAATGTACCATAATTTTTTTCATCCATTTTTTATTCTTTCCAGAATTTGGCTATTGTAAATTGTGCTATAACCATAGGGGTACATAAGTTATTTTGAATTGGTGTTTCAGGATTCTTAGGATATAAACCAGCGGTGGAATTGCTGGATCAAAAGGTAGTTTCATTTTTAGTTCTCTGAGGAAATTCCATATTGTTTTCCACAGTGGCTACACAATTCTGCATTCCCACCAACAGTGTACCAGGATTTCCTTTTCTCTACAACCTCTCCAGCACTTGTGGTTTGTTGAATTGTTTATGGTGGCCATTCTGACTGGTGTGAAGTGGTATCTCATAGTGGTTTTAGTTTGCATTTCTCTGATGGCTAGTGATGTTGAGGATCCTTTCATATGTCTCTGGGCCCACTATATATCCTTCCTGGACAAGTGTCTGTACAAATCCTTTGTCCATTTTTAAAAATTAGATTGTTTGTCTTCCTGGTGTGAAGTCATGTGAGTTCTTCATATATTTTGGAGATCAAACCATTGTCCAAGGTATCATTAGCAAATATGTTTTCACATATGGTGGATTCCATTATTATTTTGCTGTTTTCTTTAGTCATGCAGAAGCTTTTTAATTTGATGTAGTCCTATTTTTTTATTCTTTTCTTTATATCTTCTGCCCTAGGGGACATATTGATGAAAATATTGCTGGGTGGGATATCTGAAATTTTCTTGCCTCTAGGACATTTATGGTGTCGTGACTTTTATTTAAGTCTTTTATCCATGTTGAGTTTTTTTGTGTATGGTGTAAGTTGGTGGTTTAGTTTCATTTTTTGCATGTACCTATCCAGATCTCCTGACACAATTTTGAAGAGGCTATTTTTACTGCATTTTATGCTTTTGCCCACTTTGTCAAATATTGATTGAACATAAAGACTTGCACTTCTTTCTGGGCTCTCTATTTTGTTCCATTAATCTATGTATCTGTTCATATACCAGGGCCAGATCATTTTGGTTATTGTGGCCTTGCAATATAGTTTGATATCAGGTATTGCAATTGCTCCTACTTTGTTCTTCTTTCTCAAAATTGCTGCAGCTATTTGGGATCATTTATGGGTCTTATACATTTTTGAAGTATTTGTTCTAGATCTGTGCAATATGCCATTGGCATTTAATAGAAATTGCACAGTGAATCAGTGACCTACAAGAATGTTATTATTTTTGATAAAAGTGGAGATACCTTTCAACCTCTGCCATGGCACACCATGTTATCTGGTTATAATGCAATTCTCATACGGATGAGTACATTGGTGGTGATCATCTTATATCTGCAAGAGCATCAGATGAAACAGACACACTCAGTTCCCTTTAGCTACTTTAAAAATAAAAGTAATGTGAGTCACTATTGAAAAACATTTGCACTGACATACACAGTTCTTTGTGTGCATGTTTATATATTGTTGGTCTCTTTGTATTAGCATTTTCAGCAACTTGAGTGTAGGCAATTATGGACTGAAGAAGAATTTTGACATTGTGAACTGCTGAATGGAATTTAAAAGTTGCTACTTGCTTGCAGATAAGTACAGATAAACAGTTAATTATTAAATACTATGTTAATAGTAAAAATATTATTTGAGCACAAGTGAACACATAAAATTGTCATGAACAAAATAGAACTGGTTGTGTTGAACATTCATTAGAACTGGACCAGCAAAGTACTTTGATGATAGACCTCTGGATTAAATATGAATATAACTGTTACACAAGATTTTTTTCAAAAATGTTATCTAATATGGCATGCTACATTTATCCTCATTTGGAAAATACAAAAAGGTGTTATTCCTCTTAATGTGTTTCTACCAATTACTTTTTCACTTTCTGCTTTTATCAGGTACTAAAGTACATTAACCAAAGAAAACCCACTCTGGAATAAATGTATCAATTTTTCTTACACCATTTTTGACATGTCTACAGAACAATATTAGAACACAATTTCTTTATATATTTAGAGGTTTTTGTTTTCTTTTAAAACTTAAGTATTATTCATACATTAAAATTATCTCTTAAATATTCAAAATTATGAAGGTTGACAATTGTATACATTTCCACAAGGTATACTGGGAATTTTCATCACCCAGAGTATTCTCTTATCTTTTTTAAATGAAAACCTCCAAGGGAATAGGGACTAGACTGTACCCAAAATCTGGATTCTCAGTGGTGAAGTAGATGCTTCTCCCATGGGTTGTGTGTAAAACAACCCAGGAAGACTAGATTCTGTTATTTCTGATCTTTGCTGTGAGAAGTCTATATTTCAGCCAACATTAAATGTTTTTCAATTCTGGATAGGAAATAACAAAGCAGTTATTTTTTACTCTTTATATTTTTATCCTTACCAGAGGACATTTTTTTCATTACTTTTAGGAAAAGAGAAAGGGAGAGGAAGAAACATTGGTGTGAGAGAGAAGCACCTATTGGTTGCTTCCCATATGCAAATGGACAGAAGATTGACGCATCAGGACCTGAGATCGATCTGCAACCTAGGTATGTACTCAGACTGGGAACTGAACTCTGCAAATGTTCAGAGGATCACTAGAAAAAATAAGCAGCATTCATATCTGATGTGCCTCACAAAAAGGTTGGCAGGCCCAGTGTCAGTAAAACATTAAATTACCATCAAGATTTCATGTTGCTACTAAAATTTGAAGCATGCAATTACTTTAATTTTATATCTTTCTTCTTCAACTCAAAAAGACTTTTTCTTTGAAACAGGGGAATAAAAAAACCTATATAATCAATCACACCTTGACCTTTCAATCCCATGTTTCAAGAAAATCACCTCTTGTTTTTAATTTCTTCTTAAAATGTAAGACTACAAATGTTACAAAATTATATTTTTTGAAAAGTATGCTGCTGGGAATTCAGTTTTCATTCAAAAGAAATCAATATTTCTAAAATCATGGTGCAGGGCTTAAGAGAACTATGAAAATGCTCTTGTCGATATCCTATGCTAGTATATGCATGTTTTCATTCAGTGAAATTATGTAATAATAATTTAGTTTTAAAAAGTAATCATTTTAATTTTTCAAACAAGCAAGCAAAATATAACCAGAGACATTGAAATAGGGGACAGACTGACAGTGGTCAGGGTGGAGGTGGGAGGGGATACCAGGGAGAACAGGGGGAAGGGTCATCAAGGAGCATGTATGGAGGACACATGGACAGGGCCAAAGACAGGTAGGATCAAGGGTGAAAGGTGGGGTTGGCTGGGCTTGGGGGAGTGGTGGGGAGAAATGGGGACAACTGTACTTGAACAACAATAAAAAAGAGAAAGAAATAAATTAATTGGATTTGAATACAATTTTAAAAATCTCTTTTTCATATATGAACAAAAAGGACAAACCACTGATAAATCCTACAGTGTGGGTGATTCTAAAATAATATTATTAAAAGTGAAGGAAGCCCTGGCTGGTGTGGCTCAGTTGGTTAAAGCATCATCCTGTAAACCAAAATGTTGCAGGTCAGATTCCCGCTCAGGGCACATGCCTGCATTGCAGGTTCAGTCCCTTCTTGGGGTATGTATGAGAGGCAACTGATTTATGTTTTTCTTTCACATTGATGTTTCTCTCCCTCTCTATCTCCCTCCCTTCCCCTCTCTCTAAAATCAATAAGCATGTCATTGAGTAAGGACTTTTAAAAAAATGAAGGAAACCATGCCCAGTATGATTCTATTTATGCACCATTCTGCAAAAGGTTAAATATAGAGGGGGCCAAATATATGTGAAAGAAGGAGACTAAACTTTGGGAGATGAGTACAGAATGCAATATACAGATGATACTTGAAGTTTATATAATCTTATTAAGCAATGTCATCCCAGTAAATTTTAATTAGAAAATACAGGAATACGAAGTAGATTAGTGGTTGCTGGAGGTGCACTGTGAAGAGGCAGTGGGAACATGTTGGTGATGAAACTGGTCTACACTATGATGGTGCAAATGTAATTATATGATTTGTTAAAACTAATAGAACCATACATCAAAAAGGGTGATTTTTTACTAATGTCAGCAATTTTTCTTCTGTGAACTTTATTTAAAAATTACTTTCATAGATTTTCCCACATTAATTTCTCAAAACTCACCAGAAGATAGATTGGGAAAGAATTGTTGTTGACCTTATTTTACAGAGTAAACTGATGCTCAAAGTTAAATTACTTGAGGATCTACTCTCTGAATTTGGCCTTCTCAATGCCAACTTCAGCATTTCCCCTCTTATGGTATACATTGCCTCTTTGGACACTTTGGTATAATGTTCAATCCAATAAAAATTAGTCCCCCTCCTACATTCCCCTGGGCATTTTACATTGAGATTTTTCCATACTTACCATACAATATTGAATGTGACCACCAAGTACATGTTAATTTCATAATGAATTTAATATAATGGTCCATTATGACATTTTGGCAGCAAAAGTACCTATGATGTAGGCTTAATTAACAGTATGATGTCCAAAGCACAGAAAATAGACTATTGTGCATTACACCAGATGGATGACTTCTAGAGCAATATTACGTCTGAGTAAATAATACTTTGAGAGGAACACAGGCAAATGAAACTGCACACTGATAAATATATATCAACATCACATTAGGGATATCTGATAGAGCAGGAAAGTGTTAAAGTGAGATAATGAGAGGCTCTCTAACATACTCATACATCAAAATAAATGATATGTGAGATAAAATAGATGTTTGTGTATTGCTCAAGAGAATCAAACCAGAATCATGTAATTTTAAGCTCAGTATAATAAAATTTAGTCCCATATCTGACACAGATTGGGTGCACAATATGTTGAATGAATGCATGAATGAAATACATTTTGGGTTATCCAGCACAGGAACAAGCTGCTTTATTAAACCATCATCTACCCATTAAAGATAATTTGATGATGAGCCTCAGAGCTGCAGAAGAGATTCCTACATTAGAAAGCTGGTTGGAAAAACAAGGAAGATTTATTCTAAAAGGCTCTTGTGAGGAGGAAAATTGGAGTGGAGAGTAGAAATTATGTTGAAACTATGCAATTTGTTAGTGGCACTGGAAAGTCAGCAAATAAAATAGGAAAATATATTTTTAATGAGGACTTTTTCAACAAACAATATTCAAATAATCAGATATGCATTTAAAAATCCTAGACACCTTACATCTTTCACAAAATTAAAATGAATCACAGAGCTGAATGAAAAATGCAAAACTCTAAAATTCTTAGAAGATAGTATAGTTGGAAATCTACTGACCTTAGGTTTAGTGTTGACTTCCTATGCACAAAAACAATAGCATAATCCATGAAAGGAAAAAATAGGTTGGACTTCATTAAAATGAAACTTCTGCTCTGTGACAGAACCTGCTCAGAGAATGGAGTCACAGACTGAGAGAAAATACCTTCTTTCTCTATATATATACTATACACACTATAGTGTGTACACACTATACACACTATATATATCTGCACTATATATTTGCTATAGTGTGTACACACTATACATACTATATATATCTGCACTATATATTTGCTATATATGCTTGCTATATAAAGTATATACATATATAGCAATATGTATTTATTATATGTATTGTGATATATACATACATGTACACACACACACATAATCAGGGAAGACCTGGTATGTAAAATACACACAAAAAACTCATGTAACTGAACAATAAAAGAACTTAAAAAGCAGGCAAAATATCTGAATAAGCACCTCACCAAAGAAGACATACAGATCACAAATAAACATATGCAAAGATGATCAATGTCTTATATGAATAGGGGATTGAAACTAAAGCATCAGTGAGATGCTATTATACAGCTGTACTAATAGCAAAAATCCAAACACTGAAAATCCAAAACAGCAAATGCTGGCCAGGCAGTGTAGCCACAGGAACTTTTATTGATTTCTAGTGGGAACAGAAAATGATGCTGCCATTTGCACAAATGGAATATTAGTTCAGTGAAAATATTCCACATAATATTGAATTGGGGAGCACCTGTCATCACACACTTGTCAGAACTCATGGAATGTATTTCCAATATAAACAGTGAACCTTAACGTAAACTATGAACTTTAGGTAATAATAATATATAAATATTGGTTCCTAAATTGTAGCAAATGTACCACTCTAATCCAAGATATTAATAGTGGAGCCCTGGCTGGTGTGGCTTAGTGGATTGAGTGCTAGCCTGCAAACCAAAGGGTTACTGGTTCGATTCCCGGTCAGGGCACATGCCTGGGTTTCAGGGCAAGTTCCCAGTAGAAGACGTGTGAGAGGCAACCACACATTGATGTTTCTGTCCCTCTCTTTCTCCCTCCTTTCTCCTCTGTCTAAAAATAAATAAACAAAATCTTTTTAAATTTTTTAAACAATTTAAAAAAAGATGTTAATAGTGGAGTTGGTGGTGGGGGAGATGAAGGCTTATATAACCAGTTTTAGTACTTAGGCATTTACAAAAGTTTCTAAAAACATTCAAGTAAAGGATATTTCTGAGAACCTAATCAGAATTACAATAGGTGTATTAAATATAAGCTTTAAACATAATTATTTTGTGCCATGAACACATAACTCTTTTTGGTCTCTTTCATGACTATACATTTACTAGATTTGTGAATTAGCAAGTTCAAAAATACAGTGGTATTTTAGATTTTATTTTACAATCAAACTGAAATTCCTAACTTCTGCCTAAGATCAAGATTTTTCAAGACACTGTACCTCTAGGATGTGTTCATTTATCTGAATGTTAAAGGTAAATTATTTGTCAATTATGCTGAAGATGTAAAGGAAGATCACCATTTATTTTGTGAATTATGTGTGCCTTCTCAAAACCTATACTGTTCTTCAATAGGTTTCTCTTTGAGACTAATTTTTGCAATACTTTTAAATTTAGATAAGTGAATATATTTTATTTATGATGCAATATACAAGTTCTTAGTAGGTACATCTGTCCAAAGACTGGCCTTTTATTCAAATGGAAGATGCTATAGAAGATCCCAATTTATCTTTATTAAATTTTATTGAGAAGTATCTAAAACATGGTTTCCACACTTGAAAGAAAAGAGATTGAGTGATTACTCAAAAGTAATTTCTGAAAATACTTCCCTTTAATAATGAAATTCATGGTACATCGGTCCAATTTACCAAAGTGTAAATAATGCATGTACACTGAGATATATTTAAAACACATTGTAAAAAAAAGAGAGAACAAAAGTTGCTTGCAATCCAATCCTAACACCATTTATATTCAGTATGGATATTTTGGGTGGATACTTTCCTATAGTTTTCCTATAGGAAATATAGTGTTTTATAATACTCTTATAATTTTCTCTCTCCTGCTCCCAGGCTCATTATTTAAATATATTTCCGCATCACTAAAGTAACATTTATAATAAGTTTTATGCTTGTTACATGAGTAGTTTGAGTTTTTTAAATTTCCAAATGGTAATATATTCTCACAATTAAAAAATCATAAAGAAATACATGTGATATAATGGCTATTAAAGTTTCTTCACCATTTTGGTCCTCTTCCAAATTCTCTTCTCAGCAGTATCTAATGTTATATATATGTAAATATATATATGTAAATGCATCTATGGATTTTTCAATTTTTTCAATAGATACTCTGTTATGAATTTCATTAAATTTCATTAAATTTCCTTTTATGAATTTCATTAAATTTCCTTTTAAATTAACAATGTACCTTGGAGAACATTTCACATGAGTAAAGAGTTTTCACAGTTCTATAATATCCCATTTAATGGATGTATCATTCTGTACTCAGGCAGTTCCCTACTGATGGGCATTTCACTCACAGAAGCAATACAGCACAAAATACATGTGCATTCTTCCATTTGCATGTGAATAAATTTATCTGTAGGGCAAATTTTCACAAATGAAATTACCAATTGAATGGCATTTGCATTTAAAATTGATAGGGCCATATTGCTTCCATAAAGGTTTATCAATTTACACTTCCACAGATACTTTGATTTATCATAATTTATTTAAGCCCTCATCTGTTATTGCACTTTTTGAATTGTTTGCAACCATTCACAAGGCTCTGATCAACATCCTATGTTGTTAATAATATTTGTACTGTCCTACATTAATTCATGGTGAATAAATCCTAGAAATGAAAATAATTAGATGCTCTAAGACTTGTTTCATTTTTACTCTGCTTTTTTAAAAAATTAAATTATTTTTCCAGTTTTTTAGATTAATCTCTTGGAATTTTCCAGAATTTCTCCACCTTTAATATTTTAAGCTCCACAATTCTACATTTTCAACACACCTTCTATCCTTCCAAGGTTCTCATAACCTTTTTCTTCTGCATGTATTCTGGACTCCTCAGTTTAAATGTCTAATGCTGAATCTTTCCCATCCTATCTCTACTCCTGTATCCAGTCAGGATCCCACAGTTTACCACTTTGCCTACTCTCCTTCACCCAGTTTCTGTTTCATGTATCTGGTGAATCTTAGATTTCAGAGCCACCTAACAATCTAGATTTTTGTGCTTTTAGGGACTTAGCTCCATGGTGAATGGAAGAGGAAGGTCTATGTTGCATAGTGGCCACATCACATTGATTGCCTGGTCAGTTCTTTGTCCCATTTTCACATAGGTGATATTTAAGTCTTCAACACCTCATAAAATCACATCTATCCATCTTCCTTCTCACTCAAAGGAAGCAATTTCAACAATTTATTTACATAGAAGACAGCAGCTGTCACAAGGGGATCCTTACCCTTTTCTGTAGCCTCCCCTTCCCCTTAGTCACAAATACCTTTGCCTACCTTCCTCCAGTGAAAAGGATGAGAGAAGGACATAGGCCCTCTGCTTGGCCTTCTTCAGTGACTCCCCACTGTTATTATGGTGAATTCCTTAGCATGACTTAGCATGCACTTAGGGTTTGAATGCTCATTTTTATGTCTCTTCACTTTTACTTAAAGCTTATACTCTCAGCAATTCCCTGATTGGCCATAGTTGCCTCAATTTCTTCACTGTCTTTTTGGAATACATTTCCCTTTTTACCTATTCACCTAATTTATGCTCCCTACTTTTTCAAGACTCAACTCAGATGCAACATTTTCTAGAAAAATTTCCTAGACCCCTTAGTCTTAAGTGTCACTTGTATGTGGTCTCAGAACCCTTTTGTAGACTTACATCAGAACATTTTTGACACCACATAAGACCATCTTTATAGAGACATCTCTTCCATTAGAATATACACACAAAGTAGAACACAATGAATATTTTATAAGCTATTTATGAACATATTAAATTGAATTGTTTGGGCTTATTTTTATTGTTTTTACCTGCTACTTTTATTATGTCTCAACAATTTCTAATGCCAGATGCTTTGACTTGAAAACAATCCAATTTATTTTTTATGATGATTTCTGTTCACTGAGAATTCATTCTCATGCCTTTTCATTTCATTTTAAGAAAAATAAATAAATATATACTTTATTGGGGTGAAGAATGCTCTGTTAAAAACTATCTGCTTATAATATAGCTTCGTAAATATCCATTTATCAACACTAATGTTTTTTTATTTTAAATTTTAATCCAAAATAAATAAAATCTTATTATTTTCCAAGTTAAGTTAAACAGTCTTTATGTTATACATCATTCTTCTGATCGTTTATATATTTAAGGTAGCATTATAAACACTAGTAGATTACAACTTTGACCTATGCTTTCTTTTCATATCATTGTGAAACATATTTTGTATATAAAAGCTTTTTCCCTCAAAAAAGAAAAGATAATGGAGCATCTGTATATTAATAGTAAGCATATACCATGGCCAGCATATTGATAGTTTGGAGCATCCTTCCATACACCAAAAGACGGAAGGTTCAATTCCCAGTCAGGGCACATACCTAGGGAGCAGATTTGATCCCTGGTTAATGCACATGCTGGAGGCAACTGATCGATATTTCTCCCTCAAATTGATGTCTCTCTCTCTCTCTCTCTCTCTCTCTCTCTTTCTCTCCCCCTCTTCTTGTCCCTCTCCCTCTACCCTTTCTTCTCTCTCTAAAATCAATAAACATATCCTGGGGTGAGAATGAAAAAGGAAAATAAATATAGGAGTAAGCATATAACAAATACAAATTTGAAAAGAAAAATGAATTTATGTTCTGAGATTCAAGATTCAGTATAATTAAACATAAACATAAGAATAGTTTCCATTGTTTCCTGAATGCCAGAAATTGTGATACATACCTTGCTTAATTATATTAATAATCTTATCAGGAAAGTGAGATGATAGGATGGATAGATTTGGGAATCTTAAAGTAGTTAAGTAACTTCTTAGCAACAGCACAAATGCATACATCAATCATATTTTCAACAGTAAAAATCTAAGCACAGCACTAAATCTTGCCTTTTGCCTCATTAGTTGCCATTCAAAATAACATTAATAGATTTCAATCAGTGACCTAAAAGAGTATACTGAAATAGTCAAGGTTTATCTCTAGAAGATTTACATTAAAACATTTTTCTTAAAATAGCATAATTAGTAAATTATAAAAAATTATAATTGTACTTTTGCAGAAAATTGTTTGTTATCAACAAAAATATAAAATAATGGGATTAGTGCTGAGATTTAAAAAAAGACATTAGGACTAAGCAATAGCTGAGTGATTCCATAGTTGGGGTAATGAAGTAAAACAAGGAAGAGAGTATAAGAAAATGCATAAAATGCACACAAGCTGCAAAGTTTTATAAATCTACAATAATGTCACAAGACAGCCAATTATAAAGTGGCTCTGTTCTTGTGAAAAACTGTTTCTAAATGTGTAAATGTTAATACATCTCTTTTCTGGCATAGAGTAAAATAACATAATACATAGTTAAACCTCCTCAGGACATTTGATGACAAGTGAAATGGCTACAAGATTACAGTTTAAGTAAGGAAAATTCTATCAATAAAAATAAATATGACAGCTACTCCTGGCCATCAAAAAGCATGTAAAAATTTAAAAGTATACTGTAATATTTATATTATCCAAAGCTAGGTTTTGAAAAGTAATGTGAAAATGACATCTTGTAATATTCCTTCTCTACTCTATGAGTCATTGCTATATCATTTGGGGATGGGGGAAAAACAGCTTCACTGTCTTTATTAATGCAGGGTAAATACAACTTTGAAATCTTGGATTCCATTCATTCTGCAAAATGACTACTGGAAAGGAAACTAAGATTCTACAAGGGTCATATTTTATTTGGTTATGCAAAGGGAATAAAATAAGAATTTTTTTCCAGATAAACATTTGTATTGTTAGTAAAAAAATAAAATAGAGATTCTTAGTTTTAGATCCATCCTTTTATTTTATGATACTTTTATATACTCTGTTGTAAAGAAATGTATGAACATTCAAAGCAAGTCCTAAAATTGAGCATCTACAGAGGGCCATTATGATAATTCACTACCATATATACTTTGATGTCTTTGTCAGTCAAATGCCTAAATGATAGAGGATGAAACTTTAATTTTTTTGAGTACTGTAATTGTAGTTATTCTAAGATGAATTAATGCAGACCAAATGTTTTTGTGATGAAAAGTTAACACAATGCAGAATGTTAATAATATGATTTGCACTATGAATCTCAGTCACCTGCAGTCAGGGCTTATTTGTTTAAATATTCCAAGTGCTTGTCTTGTAGTAGGGGTACAATAAATATTTATTAAATTAATGACTAGAAATTGGTTAATATTCAGAGCATGCATGATCAATAAATCATTAATTCAGCATTCTCTTTGGAACAAAGTCATTAATTCAGTACCCTCAAGGATATAATCAGGTCATGGAATAGGGTATAACAACCTGATGCACAGGGTCAGTATTGTGATTGTACCACTGGCCAGTTGTCTGACCTCAGAAAAGGAGCACACCCTCTTTAAAATATAGTAGCCTCTTTGGTATGAGTAATACCAAGTTCAGAGGATGCAGTGTTACATGAGCTAATACACATAGAGAGCTTAGAATAGGCATGAGATTAGAACTTGAACTGAAAAACTTTTATGAACCTTAAATGGTCCAACATCAGTGTTAGAGACAGGGAGTAACCCCCTTGAAGTCTCGAGTGGCTAAAGTGGAGCAGAAAGACACCTGTATTTTAGAATTGTCTACCTTTTGCTCAAGACCAGAGGGCAGAGACATCTAACAGACGGAAAGAGAAGACATGGTATACCTGACCCACATTGTAAGGGATGAGTACGGCCTGGATAATTATCAAAGTTGAGGTTGAGGGTTAAGGTTAGGGTTCTGAGCAGAGGAAGCAGCATGGATGAACACAAGTTGGACCTGACATGCCACCAGAAAGATTTTAAGTAATTAGACCAGATTAATTGAGCATGTGTACACTTTCATGTAAATTGTTTGAGGGAGAAATACACTTCTAAGATTGCAAGTATGATGATAAAACAGATGTGGAGATTTATGTGGAAACTTAACTCAGAGCTTGTGAGAGGGTCAATAAACCCTCCTACTAATACCCTCCTACTGGTAACCCTCTTACTAATAAACCCTGAACTAATACAATTTTTTTTAAAAAAAGAAAATATAATAAAGCTTTTGATATTTAATTATTGTGGTTTTTGTGACTGATTTTGTTTTCTGATTTTAGGTTAAATCTCCTTTTTTATGTATTAAAATCCTAAATGGCATTATCCTTTGATACACAGAAAAATGGTTCAGAATCCTATAAAATAATCTATTTTCTCTACAAATACCAAAATCTGAACAATTTGGGGCACTACTGCAAACAACAGTCATTTTGGAAGATGGCTAAATCACAGATTTATTCTTTTTGGACTTATTATCCTTACTCTGATTACAGACTTTTACTCTCACAGTATAGTTTTTTTTTTCCTATCAGAAGAAAATAATCTCATTTTTTCTGGTTTTGTATTTCACGGTGAATGCGTTATCTTTTATACCAGACTCCAGGTACGTCTTAGCCAGTTCTGACAATTTCAACATGGTAAAAAGAGCTAACCTGCAGAAAGCAGTCTGTTTTGAAGTGACATTAGTAGAAATAATCAGGGCTGAGTGATTAACTCAGACAGAGATTTACTTACACAATAGACCTCAACTTCAGAGTGATTCCCAAGTTCTGTGTTAAGCCTGCTTTATTTTTGTTCTCCTTTGCAGGCAAAGCCTTTTATATTACAGTACATATAGTTATCCCAATCCAATCCCTATAAAACAACTTATTTAAGATTATAGGAATCTTTATGTATTGATTTTGTCTTTCATAAGCTGTGGACTCCCCTATTTTCTAGTCTAGATTAAACTCTGCTAGACACAATTGTTGGCTTTGAGTCATTCATAAAATACTGCATAGGCATACCATCCACACAGCCTATTTTACCTGGAGAAGTTCCGCCTCCTTCCTGCTGGTATTCATCTGGCAGGACCCTCATAGTACAGTGTCCTCATTTTGCTTCTGGTCGAAGCACCCAGCTGACCTAGAGTCCAGAGTTGTGCTACTTCTGACACTGGAATTCTAAAAGCTTATTAAGTGTGTTTATTTTATCTAATCCTAAGCATCATTTTAAATCCAAATCATAACTTTCACCAGCATTGTACACTTGATACTGAGTTAGCCTGCACCTGGGTTTGTCAAAAATACATACAAACATATACAAAATGGTACAACATTTTGCAAAGAGAAAGGTGGCAATGTTTCACTTTCACTTAATGCTGTCAAATGTTCTCTATGTCTGCTTATGTCTATATGTTCCCATGGTATACAAAGTTCTTTTTGAAGTCAATGAAACTTGTTTGTGATAAAATTGATGAAACTAACTTGCCTATTTATTCATTTCTGAATAAGAGATGCTCATGTCATTAACACAGTACCCCAGTACCCCTGACTGGGGACTACATCAACACCCATCTGAGACAACTGCTCAAGGCAAAATTAATAGCCTGTTCCTTTCTCTCTGTTGCCTGAGAATGTTGAGTACATTTCTCTGATCTCAACTTTTTGTTTTGACAGTGTGTAATGGGTGTTCATCCATCTCTCTTATTAGAATCCAAACTCTTTGTGGGCACTGACTCTGGCTGCTGTGTATATTCCTTACCCCTTAAGTGCATTCTTGGTATGTAGCTCAATAAAGTCAGCAGAGCATGTACATAAATTGTACAATAAGATGGTGCTTCCTCACCATTCATTCCATATTCATTCTGCTCCCACTGAATTTCCCAGATAGCAGTTTGACATGGCTCAAAGACCAGTCTCTTATTTAGGAAATTGTTAGTAAATATAGCCAAGAACTCTAATTATATATCTATATTTGTACACAAAAAACCCATGAACACACTCACGTTCATGTATCTATGTAAGTGTGAGTACAACATTACTTACTCATATAATGTAGTATCACATATCAAGAAATTATGAATAGAAGTCCTAGCACTCAAAGGCATCAAATTCTATGGCAGTCTAATTTACCAACATACCATGTCTATATTGACAACAAATTTTTGTTTTATTTTCTAGTAGTGAGAACAGAACCAAATAATTTTATAATATAAACAAAAATATATTATTGGGTTTTACAATGTTGGCAAAACTCTAACTACATGTGACTTTTATCTCTAACTTGTTACAGATACATTTATTCACTTTGTAATAGATGTTTTTTTTTGGTTCTGTTTTTTAGGATATAAACAATTAGCATTGCATTAAATAGAGAGGTATGAACTACAAACCTGAAGACAGTCAGGGGCCTCAGAAGGACAGCACAACATTCTGTTAAGAATTCTAGTTAGCAACTTGGAAAAAATAACCAACAACCAGCCAACTGTCACCTGGAGCAAAGATAGAAAGGACAGTGTGATGCTCTGATGGTTAGACAGACTGCCTTGTGGGTAAGAAACTTTGTTTAAAAGCATTTGTAGGAAAAGGAAGATTTGTAGTCCTATCTGTGGGAAATCATTTATTAAATGGGTCAAGGAACACATATTTTGAGTACAACTGTTGGCAATAAAGGGCACAGAATCCGTCCTTAATAAATACAGCATGATGTTCCTGAAATAACACTGTCAGGGATGTCCTTTAGAATATTGATCCAGTACTGGTGAGTACCAGTTATAAGAACAGTACAGCAAGAACACATCAGGGCTTTTGTCAAATTATGCCAAATCTTCTTCCTTTTGTCACTCTAGTTAAAAATTCTTTGTTGTAAGCAAATGGGTCTGATAATGTCAACAAATACTAAAAGCACTCATTTTCATATATTAGGAATGGAAAAACTAAATATTTCAGACTTTTTAAATTTGTTATCCTAAGCATTTTGTTTCTCCTTCTCATTGTGAAAATTATCCAGTCTTCATTACATCCATCACAAAGTCGAAACTTTATCAGCTACTTGGATATGCCAAATCTAAATAAGGCATATCTTTAAGTCAAATTTTTAAAAAAATCTTATTTGTTGATTTGAGAAAGAGAGGAAAGAAGAGAGAGAGATCAATTTATCATTCCACTTATTTATGTATTCATTGGTTGATTCTTGTATGTGCCCTGACAAGGGATTAAACCTGCAATCTTGGCATGTCAGGACAGAGCCCTAATGAACTGAGCTACCTTGTTAGGGATAAATCTTAATTTATCATGTCACTCAACTATTTGGCCAATCTGTCTACATATATAAATAAGGAAAATAAATATAATTAAATTGAAATGGTTCTTTGAATTTAATTGATCAATTAAATTTTAGGCAGCAGACCTGAAATTATTGGATTAGTGAGGATTTTTTAGTATATCATAATATTAACTTCTCTCTCCCTGATTTACTTTCTTACCACTATCTTACCATTACCTAAAGGCTGATGGGAATGTTGAACTAAAAAAAGTGTTTATGAAGATGACAAATATGTTAAGATACAACCATTATTTCATGACAAACCCAGCACAGTAGCTGGGATACTGAAGGACTTCAGTGAATTTAAAAGGGATCATTCCAGGGCCAAAATGTACCCATAGTGACTCAATTGCACTTTCTTGGATTAGAATCGACCAGAGTTACTCAAATAGAAATAGGAGATGACACTAGAATCTTCCTAGAATCTGACAACTATTGACTTGTTTGTGTACCACATCAACCAGGGTGGAAGCGGGAACAGTGTACCCAGCGGCCTCCTCTTAGGTTCTGAGAATAGCTACCCAGGCATATACAGAAGGCATGTCTGGGGTGGAAATGGACAGAACAGGAAGGTGAATTATCAACTGCTCAGTGTCTTTCTGGGACATGGAATTTGGCAGCTGTTCAATTCGGTCACTTAGACTCATTTAAAAATTTTTCACCCTTTCCACCCACAAAATTAAAAGAAAACAATTAAGCCTAACGAAATAGGACTTACTAAGATGTCATTTTTCTGCCCTTTAATGTTAAATAAAATTTCAGAAAGTACCTAACTTTTGCATGAAATACATGTAGGAGAAAATGCAAGGATGTTTGCTCTTTGATAAGCCTTCAGAAGATCAATTTATAATTGAGTAAAGAGAAAGAACAGTAGGTATTGTGAAAACTGGGCTGCAAAAATTAAAATATTAGTTCGCGCCACAGCCATAAATTGCTAAACTAATTATCTAGTAGCAGCATAACTGAATCATTCAGAGGGGCAATTAGCAATCAGACATAATGAGCACTGCTACTGTTCCTTGTCATTCTGTATTTAGCTCCCATGAGCCAAAAGAAACAAAAGTCATTTCCTATCCTTCTCAGAGGGCATTACCACTATACAGAGTGCATCAGCCCATGTTATTATTCCCAGGAGCTTGACTTTTCTCTGAACTGCACATTTCTGGCTTCACCTACCCAAAGTCTCCCCCTTCCTTGGGTCCTTGAAAGCCATCATCTTCTTAACCATCATTTTTATTAAAAATGTATACTGCACCAGAACAAAATTATATATTTTCTTTACTGGTTTTACTGAATCCTGATGTGGTCACTGATGCTATATCACTTTGAATAGTATTTTCTGGAGTAATATCTGAAGTTTTAATTGTAAGATAATATTAAAATACTTTTAGCATTTTTCATATGTATTTTAGATAAAAATGTAAACAGTGATATAACTCATCCATTCATCTTTTTTTTTTTTTTTTTTTTACTGAGCATCTTGTACAATCTCAGACAGGAGCCAGTGTCCTGGGACACTGAAATGAGTAAGACATGATCCCTGTGTCTAGGATCACAGTCTGCTGAAAGGCTGGTGGAGTGGCTACTGAAATATTTGCACCACAATGTGGTGAAAGCAATAATGAGGTTAGAGAAACTGTGTATCAACACCCTACTCTATGTCACTTCCCCTCAGTGCCTTCTCATATTATGAGCAGATTCAAAAGATTAGATGGAAGAATAATACAAATAATACAAATTAAGGGAGAGAGTAGATTGGGGGGAATAAAAATTTAATTCAGTCTATTTGTTTTAATTCAGTTGAGATTTGTTAAACACCCACCTCATAAAAATGCACTGATTTCATACCTTACCTTTAAAAGACTGATGTTCTGAGAAATTCTCAAAGTGGAGAGACCAAGGCAGGACAAGACCAGTGCACAAAGACTAGCACACAACAGCTAGTGCTGCACATCCCTTGCTCAGGAGCTATTTGAACCAAAGAATGTGTAGGGGCATTTGTCATGGATGACAGAACACAGCCCTAAAGAAAGGGTGAGAACTAATGGGAGAGAGCTTTGTGGGAGGGTGGCCCCAAAGGATCATATGCTTCTTCCTTCCTAAATCTACTAGGAATGGAGGCCCTTTTCTTCCCCCTGCTGTGGGGATGCCTGGTACCTCAAGAGTACAAAGAGAGGACTGTACCTCCTGCTGCCCTGCTCTGGCCTGAACTAAAGCAGCAATTACTAAAAACCAGAAAGACTGATAGAAATACAGGCATGTTTTAGGACAGGCAAAGTTATGCTCTATGAGGACTTATTTTTAACCACCTGAAAGAAGCTCATTCTGTAGTTAGCTCAAGAGTTATGAGACCAGAGAAACCAGCAGTCCACAGCTCTGTGCACTGAGCACAGGTTTCCGTTACATTCTGATTCCAGTATCTGGACAGGACTGGATCTCATATTTGCTGGGTACTGCATGTTATCATTACACCTGAGGACACACACTTGCACACATGCATGCTCATACATACTCTCACACATGCACATACTTATACACATGGATACACTCACCCACATGCACACAAACATGCCATATAATGCTTAGGGAAGAAAATAGGTATGTGTGTTGGGGCACGTGCACTGGAGAGTGGTTGCTCACAAACATTAGGTCTCTCCTTCCATCTACAGACACCCTCCTACTAATTTATATATTTTAACAACTATGACTACTAAAATTTGATATTGGCTCTAGTTTCTCATGCATAAACTCACTTAGATATTAAGCCTTACAAAAGCCTTCTCTGAGTACAAAAGTTACTGTCAGGTTGGAGGGTCTGGCTGCTGCTTACACACCAGATTTCGCATGTCTCCTGCCCCCCTCCCTCATGATGTAAGGTACGATACAATGTACTCACTTCCTCCGTGTCTGTCTTTCTCAGTAGAATCTTCAAACAATATTCAACACACAGAGGCAAGGAACAGCTGTTCTTGAATAAACAAAAGCACACATGCATATTTAGCTCTGGCTTTCCTCACTCATATACACACATCACTGTTTTCCATATCTCACTGAATAGTCAGACCCATCTCAGGCCTCAGATTCCCACAAATGCTCTTCATCAGGACCACATTTCTTTTTTTTTTAAGTTTTATTTTTTAAAAAATATTTTATTCATTTTCATTTTTAGAGAGAGGAGAAAGAGGGCAGAAACGGAGGGAGAGAATGTGTGGTTGTCAGACATGTGCCCCCTACTGAGGACCTGACCAGCAACCCAGGCATGTGTCCTGACTAGGAATTGAACCAGGGACCCTTTGGTTCACAGGCTGGCACTCAATCCACTGAGCCACACCAGCCCACGCAGGCCACATTTGTTGATGTCATTACTAAACTGGAGTAACTCAAGAAGTATTTTGAGCCTAATGGAAGACTAAATGGATGACTATTAAACACCAAGGTGTAGCCACCCACCACTGCTGCTCATTCTGGGTCTGATTGATCCACCCTCTCAGATGAATCAGAATTTAGGTGACATGTGGGGGAAAGGAAGGACTGGCCTTCAGGTGAGAGACTGTCCCTGTGCATGCTCTGAGATATGGAGTCCAGAAATAAAGGGAAACTCAAAGGTAAGGCAGGTTATACACCAAAAAAGAGAGAAACCCAAGGTCCAGACAAGAAGGTTAAGCAGAGGAGAGTGTACCTTAGAAAGTGCAACATGGGGCAGTTATTCCCTGGAGGAGCCCGGTTTTCCCTTGATGGGGCAGGTGGCACAGAAGTGCTCAGGCAACCCCGGTGATGGTTGCTAAAAAACAGGTTCTGACTGTCTATTGGGGTGGCAAACTAAAATGCCTCCTGGAGCCCGACAGTAGGACAAATGGAGGAAGCAGGCTAGTCTGTGCAAGGAAAGCAGATAGACAGGATCAGGGTAGAGAGGAAAACTTCCATCCTGCATCTTAAGGTTTGGGAATTGATGGTCAAAATACAGCCAGTTTGTGACTCTGGCAACATGCTGGCCATATGAATTAAAGAAATAAAAAAAATAATGAATCAGAGAGTAAAACTCCAGTCCTGGTTCTCATACCTGACCATCAACCTGGCTTTGCCAAAATGTTTAGCCTTTACTGAATCTTAGGATATAAACCTGAGAATCTAGTTTATTTATTGTTAACTGGTGGAGAAGTCCCCATCCATGGGACCCCCCAGCTTCCTTATATCACAGTTGTCTCAGACTGTGCTTTCATAGCCTTGACTCCACAAGTCCCTACACCATCACCTACAGACATAGTCTCTGTAATTAATACTCCATTGAGTTATGGAAATACGCCATTTCCCACAGATATGTTCCTCCACAGAATATACTAAAAAGCATGGAATTAGTCCAATTGCCTTATTATGCAGGTGAGAAAGGAGACATTCCAGGAAGGAACAGGACTTGCTTTGGGCCATGCAGGTAGCTCAGGATGAAGCCAAGATTCACTCCAGTTCTTTATGAATTTGCATTCTGGTACTGTCATGACCTTAAAAGGCCCTTACAGAACTCAGTCCATGCATATGACTATTAAGTGTTTTTCTTTTGGGTTTTTTTTTCACTACCCTCTCTCACACATACAGAAACACACAAGGACAGAGACACACAGCATATAATCTTTCATTTTAAAGATGATTTGTCATTTGTATTCTTTCTTGGTTAAACCTTCTCACATGGGCATTCCCAGAGGTCAGATTGAATGCTGCTTCCTTGACAACTGTGGAAACAACTCACATGAACAGTGTGCAGAGCAAAGCAGAGAGAAACACCACCCATATGGGGGAAATTCAAGCACACTACAATGCAGAGGACTCACAAAGTATAATGCCAGTGACATGCAAACACATCTAGGTATACATATAATACAAAAAAGGAAATCAAATTTTTTTCCTTTTTCTTCTATATTTTCAACACATTTGAAATTCAGTATTTTAAAATACTATGTACATTTTAAAACACAAAATAGAACCAAATATAGGTAACTTTTTTAAAAGCTGGAAGAAATAATTATCATACAAAAATAACATTAATCATTAAATAATTTTATATGTAATATTTAAAAACAATTAAAAGGGCATTAATATATGATTTAGTTTGGCATCAAAAAGTTTTAAAATCATTGATTACATCACAAGAGGGAGCCCATGTTTTTCAATTAATTCCAACACACTGTGAATAAATAAAATGAAGGTAAATTGACCCTGACTCTATATGAAGCTGTAAAGTTTACAGCATAATCTATTATTAATAAGCAAATATAAATTAGGGTTAAAGATCAGCAGTAACCTCCTGTCTATTTCAGTTTGGCTACAAGAGGAGAAAAAGGATTTTTAAATGATTTATTTCCCAAACAAAACTAGAACTATCATATGAAGGAAGCAAACAAAACATGTAATATAGTCATATGTATTAGTATAACATGCTGTAAAGAAAAGAGTGGAGAGTACTATCTTCTGGTTTATACTTATGTATAAATATACATAAACTTGTAAAATGTATAAATTATACATATTTATAAATATGTATAAATTATACATATACTTATGTATAATTTCTTCTAAATTATCTTAAATCTTTCTGGAACAGCTGTTGGGTGGATAGCAAGCAAAAAGAAAAATATTGATTATAAGGTTATGGAACTTCCTGGAGAAAAATTAAATTCCTATGAAACAAACTTTCCCACATCTATAATAGGACACTTGGCAATGTACATGTCTTCAGAGTTGTGGGAAATGATGAGATAACTTAAAGACATTTAGAAATGGCATTTGGTATTTGTTAATAAAAGTCAGTTTCCTTCTGCCTTTTGAGTAAACATTACAGACATGTCACTGGTAACAAATATTTTCAAGTCTCACTCATAAAGATAAATCCTTTCCTAATACCTAATTCCTCTTCTATCCATTGACTTTCAATTCCTGTTCTCCCCTTTGTAATCTCAGCTTCTTACAAGAGTAGCATCTATTAGCCATGATAATTCTTCCATTCAACCAAAACGCTTTGTATTAAATTTTCAATGTAGAAAAGCTATAAAATTAAAGGATTGTTTTTCAGTCTATACCTTACTGGGGCTTTCTGAAGCTTCTGATGTTTCTTTGTTCTTACATTTATCTCTTCTGTCTGATCAGCCCTTGTTCCTTCCAGGATCTCTTCTTAAATTATTGGTTATGCCCAGGGTTCAACCACAGACTCTCTCTGTCCCACTGTCTCTATGTCTCTGGAAATCTTATCTTTGTTCCTGGTTTCACTACAACCTCTAGATTGATAACACAGGTAGACTAATAGGTATGAAGAATGATCTATCTAACATACAAATATAACCATTTCTCTTTTCTTCTAAAATTTCTCCTGGTATCCACTTTTCCTAGATAGAGATATCTAACTGGGAGGTCCAACAATGTGTTTCTTTAGATTGGCTTACATAATGTTGGTCTATGGAATGCTTTTATTTTTTATTTTAGTTATTTATCCACAAAAAGAAATAGACAATAAAACATAAATCCCACTTCTCCAGCTTCCATTGGAAAACAGAAAGTGAAAATATTAGATGCTCAGCCATCAGCAATGAAGCAAAACTACAGTACTTTTGTTTAGGTTTAGCATGTTTCCCTAATTCATCCTCCCTATAATGAACCACCTGCTAGTCTTAAATGTTGCTTTCATCATCATGATTGTGTTATTTTATTTATTAGGATAGAATTAAGAAAAAAGTAAAGTACTTTTTATATTCACATCAATATCAAAAGTGGGAAGTTAAAGCAAAGACTGGAGCTGTAAGCTTCAAGAAAATTTCAAAGAAAAACATTCTGTTTCCAAAGAGTGAATTTCAGAAACAGTTCTGGAATTCAGCCAGGGGATTCACTGTCTATCTGGTTCCTCTAGGCACTGAGAATGTGATCACTGGGTGTGATCCCAGCACATACTCTGCACCATGCAGGGCACTAAAGTTTACACGCAGATGATGAGTGAAAGTGAAGGGGCATGAAGATTATGCATCTCAGCTCTTTATGTATGATGAGATTCTCAGTCCATATTCCTACCATAGGCAACCAACCAACTAGCTTGACTGCTCACTTTTGAATGAGACAGAGCTGCAGGCTGGAATAGGTGAGTGCTCAAATATGAACTAAAAATTAAAACTCCCTGGACTCACTAGTTGTTCTCCTGGTATTCACTTTAGGTTTTTTTCCCTGCTCACCATCATGGCCCCAAAATTCATGGGGTCACAGAGGCATTGCTGCCTATCACAGAAAAAGAGTACCTCTGATGGTGCTTTGTTAGGCAGTTAAGTTCCTTCCTGTATGAGATTGGGCTGGTCAGTTTCCCTGATAATGAGTTTTTCTTCTGTAAAATAGGGCATTATATACATCTCATGAAAACTGTGGGAATAATTAACTAACCAATGTAGAACTGTAGGAATGGTGGTTGGCTTGTACTAAGTACTGAACAATATGTCCACTGTCATCTCACCTTACAGGCAATGACACAAGTATTCTTCACAGCAGCCTATTAAGTATGTCTGTGCAGTCACCTCCTATCACAGATGAGGACACTGATGAGCAGATGGTCAGGACCAGCACTGGGTGCAAGGCATTCGATGTCAAAAATCAAAGTCCTTGACTACTACAGTGTGCTGATGCCCACTCAGCAGTGGTACAGAGAGGCTTATATGTGGAAGGACACACATGTTCATTAACAACCAAACCAACCCTGTTTGTTTTCTATCATTCCTTGCATTGATCGTCACAATACAAAAACACATGCAATATTTGCTACCTCAAGAATGCACCTAGACATGCACCTCAGAACTTGGTTGGCCCTTTAAGTGCTGAATCTTGGACAGGAAAGTACTATCTATCCTTCAGTATAGCCAGGAAATGACAGCCAACCTCTGCCTCTCTCCTTCCATGGGCTCCCACATTTCATCATGATGCCTTGGGGTTAGCAACAAGATGTCACTCAGCTTTGTGTCCTTGGAGATTTTTATGGCTCTTCATAGGTAAAAATAAGGAGAAAATGGTTGTTGTATAAGGATAAAGGAATGAACAAATAATAAAAGCTCTACAAAGGTTATGATATTGAGAGAAACAGATTCTATATGCAGCATTTAAATGTAAATATTTAATTAGAATTAAATTATGATTCTAGAATAAAGTGATCCTAATTTGGAAAGAGCATCCATTCAAGATTTTGTTACCACTTAGTTTTAGCTATGTCATCATAATGAAGAAAGCTTCTCTCATGCTCATAGGCTTCTCTCATGTTAACACAAGTGAGCATAGCAAGAAAATTTAAATTTTAGAAGAGCTTAAAAAGTAAAACCACATAAGAGAGTAACACATACCTTAAATGCATTTTGATAGCTTTTCCTGCTTTTCTTCCTTTTTTGCTGCTGCATAATGTCCAAATGCTCAGTGTTATTCATGGATGTTTACAATAACATGTCCATAAATAAGATTCATTTTTATATTCCAATAATGAGCTATCAGAAAGGGAAACTAAGAAAACAATCCTATTCCCAATTGCTTCAAAAATAACAAAGTGAATAGGAATAAATTCAACCAAAATGTAAAAGGCATGAACTTGGAAAATTATAAGACATTGAAGAAAGAAACTGAAGAAGATATAAGTAAGTGGAAGTATATACCATGTGCATGAATAGAAGAATTAACATCATTAAAACATCCATACTATCCAAAACAATCTATAGATTCAAAGTAATTCCTATCAAAATATCAATGGTGTATTTCAAAGAACTAGAACAAATACCCCCCCCAAAATTATATGAAACCACAAAAGACCCTGAGTAGTACTAGCAATCTTGAGAAAAAAAAAAGAACAAAGTTGAAGGAATCACACCACTTAATATCAAACTATATTACAAAGCTATAGTAATCAAAACAGCATGGTGCTGGCATAAAGACTGATATATAGATCAATGGAACAGAATAAAGAGCCTAGAAATAAACTCATGCTTTTATAGTCAATTAATATTTGACAAAGAAGTAATGAACATACAATGGGCTAAAGAGAGTCTAATCAATAAATAGTGTTAGGATACACTATTTATTGTAAATTAATACATGCAAAACAATGACACTAGATTACCTTACTACACCACACACAAGAATAAACTCAAAATGTATTAAAGACTTACATGTTAGACTTGAAACCACAGATATCTCAGAAGAAAACATAAGTAGTAAGGTCTCAGACACTTCTCACAGCAATACTTTTTCTGATATATCTCTTTGGGCAGGGAAGACAAGAAAACAAATGGGACTACATCAAACTAAAAAGTTTTGTGTTTTGCATAGCAAATAAAACCATCAACAAAATGAAAAGACAACCACACAATGGGAGAACATATCTGCCAATACATATGAGAAGGGGTTAATGTCCAACATTTATAAAGAACTTACAAAACTCAATACCAAAAAGCCCAAACAACTCAATTAAAAAATGTGCAAAGGATATGAATAGACACTTCTCCAAGAAGGACATACAAATGGCCAATAGACATATGAAAAGATGTTCAGTGTCACTAATCATCAGAGAAATGCAAATTAAAATCATAATGAGATATTACCTCACACCTGTCAGAATAGCTATCATTAATAAATCAACAAACAACCAGTGTTGGTGAGAATGTGGAGAAAGGAACCCTTGTATACTGTTGGTGGGAATGAAGATCGGTGCAGACATTGTGGAAAACAGTATAGTGTTACCTCAAAAAAGTAAAAATATATTTGCCTTATGACTCATAGATTTCACTTCTGGGAATTTATCCAAAGAAACCTGAAACACTAATTCAAAGGAACATATGCACCTTTATGTTCATTGCAGTGTTATTTACAATAGCCAAGATTTGGAAGCAGCTTAAGTGTCCATCAGTAGATGAGCAGATAAAACAATTATGGTGCATTTACTAAATGGAATATTGCTTGATGGTAAAAAAGAAGAAAATTTTACCCTTTGGGTCAGCATTGATGGACATGGAGAACATTATGTGAAAGAAGCCTGTCAGAGAAAGACAAATATGATATGAATTCACTCATGTGTAATCTAATGAACAAGCTGAAGTAACAAGCAAAACAGAGACAGACTCATAGATAGAGAGCCAGCTGATACCTTGGGTGGGAAGGGGTGCTGCAGGGATGAGGAGTAGCACAACCAAGAAAAAAAAACAAAGAGAAAGAAATCAAGAACACAGGCAACAGTATAGTGATGGAGGGGTAGGGGAGTGGGTAGAGGTCGAAGAGGACATGAGGCAATAAATGGTGATGCAAAAAATATAAATTAAATTAAATTTTAAAAATTTTGTCACCACCCAAAAATAAATAAATAAAAGTGCATGTTTAGAAAGCATTTCTTTTTCTTTGTATTTTTACTTAAAGTTTATAATTTGCTAGTTCATTTTAAACAGCGGTCAGAGGAATAAATATATTTGGCTATGAGAAGAACATTGGGATGTACTCTGATACAGAGGAGGATTTTCAAAGCCAATTGGGAGATGCTAAATTCTGCCCTAGCGTATTAAGAACCCACAAAAATGGCTGAAGAACAATTCTAAGGACAAGGGGCAACCATTTAAAGACCATAGTCATAAAGGAAAGCCCATTTTTCCTGGAAAAGGCCCTGATGCTTATTATGAGATGTAAATTGCAGCAAGCTGAGCTGAATCAGAAGTTATTATGAAACAACAGAAAATACTTAATTTTTAAATTCAGTCATTTCATTAAAATTTTATGTTTAAATAGATCATACTATGCAAGAATTTGCCAATTCAAAATGGCATAGAGCTAAGGTTTTGGTTTTTTGTATCTTTTCTTGGTTCTTTTATCCATGCAGCTCAGCATTCTGCCTGCTCCACAGATTGGTTACATTACTGCTCATGTTTAAGGGATCAAACCAAAAAGAATAAATGTTATTGAAGTTCTCTCAAAAATAAAGGTAATTTTGAGTTTTCAAATCTGACCTCTCAGAACTTTCTTCAGCCCTATTGTCATCAACATTGCAAATAGTTTTCTAATCTCTGTTGACCAGTACAAAAAATTCCCCCATTTTATTGCTGAACTGGCTGTGGATTCTTGCCTAAACAGGCTTGGGCCTGTATTGAGGGTTCTACATCAGAAATTCTAATAAACTATTAGATAATTGAATATGGGACCATTTATTATGAAATGTTGAATCCTCAGATATCTCATAGAACCTTATAAAAACTACAGAAGAGAAAATAAAAAAAATCCTTCTGAATGCCTCAAGTAAAGCAGTAAATGTGAGAATTTGTAATTCCATGTTAGTTTGAAGGCTGTTTTTATTTATTTTTTTATTTTTTAAAAGATTTTATTTTTTTTTTAGAGAGGGAAGGAAGGGAGAAAGAGAGAGAGAGAGAAACATCAATGTGCGGTTGCTCAGGGTCATGGCCTGCAACCCAGGCGTGTACCCTGACTGGGAATCAAACCTGCAACATTTTGATTCGCAGCCCGCACTCAACCCACTTAGCTACACCAGCCAGGGCTTCTGTTTTTATTTTTTTTAATATTTGAAGAGAATATACTTTTCTTATGGAAAAAATCTATCACTGCTACATAACTATTAGAATTGCAAAACACATAAACTGACAAAAACTTAATGATGCTAAGTAAGGATAAAATGTGAAGCAACTGGAACTACCATTCATTTCTTGTGAGAATATAAAATTGTAAAACTACTTCACAAAGATTTTTTTCTTGTACTGTTAAACATTAACCATACCACCCAGTAATACCACTCCTAGAGATTTAACCAAATTAAATAAAAAAGAATGTTCACTTAAAAATATACATAGATATTTATAGTGTCTTTGTTCATAATCACCCCAAACTAAAAACAAGTCAAATATCCCTTTATCAGTAATGGATAGACAGACTGTATCCACAAAATGAAATACTATACAATGTTATTGATGGAAGGAAAAAATGGATGAATCTCAAATGCTGTATAAAAGAAATGCTATATAAAATTTGAACTTAGAAACAGACATACAGTATGTTATATTTATACAACATTCCTGCAAATGTAATCCTATAAGGGCAGAGAATAGGTTTGTTCTTACCAGGGTCTGTAGAATACAGTAGGCAATTGTGAAGCAGCTACATTCCTAAGCACTGGGCAGGTCCTATTGTCTTATTCAATCCCCCCAACAACATATCACATGAAGTAGAAACCTTTTTTATCTCCTTTCCTCAGAAGACACTGAAGTTTAAAAATATTCAGAATTTAAAAATTTGAACTCAGTCCTTGTAGGTTACTGAATTCACTATTCTTTATCAGAGTTAGGGACATGCCAACATTTTGGGTACAACTGTGACCACTAACAAGTATTGGGAACCATCTTGCCTAGTTTCAGAAGTTGTAACCCCACCATGGATAAGGCTGAGTAAAAGACCTTGGGACCATAAGCCACTAAGGAAACAAAGCTTACCTTTTGGCTGGGGTGCCACCTCTGCGCCCTTTACCCACTTGGCCCCAGGCAGATGACTGCTTAGCCAATGATGGGTAAGATTCCTCCAAGGAGGGACAACATTGTAAGAAAGGCTTGATTGCCATGGGGCCATCAGGGAAGGATTTGGGAGACTATAGAAAAAGAGGGTGATGGACCCTCACCCCTCAGCTTTGACATAGCCTGAGTCCTCATTCAGTCTGAAAGAAGTCTCCTAATCTCTTGGCAGCCTTACTTCCCCTGCCTGAGTTAAGCCTGAAACAATACTGGAGGGCTGTGCAGCCCTGGGCAGGAATGGGCGGTTCCCTGGGGCAATCAAGCCCAAGGAAGAATGCATGAAATCCTGTGCAACCTGCTTTGCTAAAAATGTCCTCAATTTTCTGATAAGAGTCCAAGAGTAAAATGAGTTTCTTTTCCAGAGTTTTATGGCCCTTTAGCTAACCGATTCTGATTCAGAATAAGCCCTCATAGTTCTTTGAATGTTACCTATTGTTTGATCATTAATGCTTGACAATAATTAATGATCTTTACATGTATTCCTGTGCAAATCGAACAAATAAAAGCCCATTGAGGAACAGGCTGATGGCCTTTCTCCTTTGAGAGACTGGCCACCATTCCTCCCTGAGCAGATCATGTCTTGGTAGAATTATTCTCATCTGTGATGGCTGGGGGTCTCTGCTAGACAAAGCTCCCCCATGAACAAGTGCATATTATTTTTTCACTGTTTGAAAAAATTGTACATGCAAAGTTAGGAAAATAAACATCACTAGTGTCTTCCAACTGACTACTCCAGCTTATTACCTACCTCAAATTCTAAGGTCACTTACATATAAAATGTTGCATTATCTTTCATAAAATTTCATAGTGATTTCCTATATTCTGACTTAATTATAATGACTTACAAGTGTAAAATAATATACAGATATTATAAGTTAATAATGATTCTACTATATAACTATAATATTTAGATTTTGTTTCTGAAGGTAATTATGACTGCACATATAATTATGCATTACATTACTTTAGAATGTTTGAAATTTAGGCTAAATACTTAAGATTATTGGTATACATGAGTAAAGAATTATCAAGCATAAATCCAGTGAATTTTTTATTTGTGAAGAAATCCAGCCCTGGCTGGTATAGCTCAGTGTATTGAGCATGGGCATTTGAATCAAGGGGTTGCCAGTTCGATTCCCAGTTAGGGCATAGGCCTGGGTTGCAGGCCATGTCCCCAGTTGGGGGTGTGCAAGAGGCAACCACATGTTGATGTTTCTCTCCTCTTTCTCCCTTCCTTCCTCTCTCTCTAAAAGTAAATAAATAAAATCTTAAAAGAAAAGAAATCCAAATATTAACACATTTTCAAACATACTTGTCTTAAATGTGGCCACAAGAATCTGATAAGTTATTAAATTCAGTTGAAGAAAATGCTTGTATAGTCATCATATTTTAGTTATTAAATTCAGGAACATAAATCAAATAAGAACTATGATCAAAATAAAATCACAATATGAAAAACAACAAACTACCAATCACAGTTAATCTAGCCCGCATGCTGCAGAAAAAATATTACAGAAGACAGATGTACAGATGATACAGTGCTTATAGGAACAAGAGCCCCTCAAAAAGGATGATATGAAAATAACAAACAAAAGAGAACCACAGGTATGGAAATATGAAACAGACTGAAAGTGACCAGAAGGGAGGGGTATAACAATGGAAAGAAGTAGAAGGGGTTAGACAAAGTACATGTATGAAAGATCTACAGACATGGACAACAGTGTGGGAATTGACAGTGGGAACAGGGGATGGGATGGGTAGAGTAGGGCAAAGGGGGAAAAATTGGGACAACTGTAATAAAATAATATTAAAAGTGATTTAATAAAACAAAAATAATGAGGATTAATAAGTATATGAAGCAATTTGTTTCTAATACACTTCTGGTCAGAGTACAAATTGGTAGAACCAATTTGGGAGATGATTTGGCCTTTTAAAGCTATACATACTGTCTTAGTTGTAAAAGAAATATAATATATGACTGGGTGGCTAATGAACAACAGAAATTTCTCACAGTTCTGGAGGCTGGGAAGTTCAAGATGAAGGTGCCTACAGATTCTCTATCTGGTGTAGCCCACTTCCTGTTTCATATATGACACCTTCTAGCTGTGATCTCACATGGTGAAAGGGGAGAGGAGGCTCTCAGGGGTCTCTTCTGTCAGGGTACCAATCCCATGCCTGTGGGCTCCATACTTAAGACCTACTCACCTCCCAAAGGTTCCACTTCCTAACACATCACATTGGGGGTTAAGTTTCACCATGAATTTTTTTGGGGGACACAAACATTCCATCTGTAGTGCAGATCCATCCCAGATAAACCAGCAATACCATTGCTATGTACATACCTAGAGAATTATTCAATAGTATTCATCATACCTATAAAGTAGAAACAACTAAATGTATATCATAGTAAAAAGGACAAGTATATGGAAGTATCTGGAATACTATAAAGTAATACAAATGAATGAATTCTGGCTGCACATAAAAATGGAAGATTCTCACATCTTGTTGAACAAAAGAACTAAAGAATGTATGTTGTATAATTGCATTTTTATAAACTTCTTTACAGCAAAATGAGTAACAGTGTTTGTGGATGGTTATTTATGTGGTGAAAGAATAAGAAAAATAAGGAAATGTTATAAATGGATAGAAATTACCTTTTGGGAGTTTGGAAGGGGTACTGATTGTAGGGGACATGAATGGGTTTTCTAGGGTCCTGGTAAAATTCTATTTTCTTTGCTTCGGTGGTTGATGGAACTGTTTAATTTATGATAATTCAACAAGTTGTCCTTTTCTTTGTAATTTACTGTGTCATATATTTCACAATACAAAGGGCTGGAAATAAATTTAAACAGGTTCAAGATTTTTAAAAATCTCTTAATAAGTTATATACATTTCTAACCACTATACTATACATATGAAATTAATCTATCAGATGCTAACTGTAATTGAAAAATAAGAAAAATTAAAAATAACTTTAAGCATAAGAAATAAGAATGAATGAAAGCAAGTAGAACAAATCCAATCATAAAAAAGCAAAGAAACAAACTCAAGCAATACTGACATCAAAGTGCATATTGAGAAGGCTGATGTCACAGTGCAACCTCCTGTATGCAGTATACCTAGGCTTGAAGTTATCATTTAATTGAGATGGCAATCTCTAGACACATCCCTGGTATCAGGTAAAATGGGGGTATACTTACCAGGACAGATGGAAAGACATCAGAGAAAAGGAAGAAAGTTAGAATAAAATAAACTCTTAAGACTGCTAGAAAGACATCACTAATCCCCACAACAATGCTTCCAGAGAAGAAAGCATCCTTTCAATCCAGTTCTGCAGCTCCATCAGAACGATAGCTCTCAGGGTATGAGTGTGAGGGAAAAATTCCCAGAAGGAGTGGGGAAGACCAGGTTTAGACAAATACAATTCATGCCTAATTTTCAGGAGTGAAAACAAAACTCGTTAGAATAAGGACTAACAGACTTCAGGGAATATGGGCTGGCCTCAGTTTCCCTGGTGAGTATGGTAGTGATTGCCCTGGATAGCCAATTCCTGAGAACAAGGAAAATGAGGGTCTATAATATATTGACATGAAATGATAAAATCTAAGGAGAGCACCTCCACAATGCAATCTTGTCATACTATGGGTATTATAAAGTCACTGTGGTACATGAGTAATTTTGATGTGTTAACATATGCATGTGGAGCCAATTAAAATGTACCTTCTGGCTAAGATACTTTCCTCTATTTTCTCTGAAAATTCTGAAAACTACAAATTCTGGTTTAATATTCTTCCTTTCAGATAATTTCTGATGTTAATTGATACACTAAGCATGGCCAATTTGTACTTTGAGAACAAAATTTTCACCCATGATTTGTAACATCTCAAACAATAAAAAGGTGATAATGTCATGACTACTAGATGATTTTTAGAACATCATTTCTCACACATAGAAATGAATGTGAGTTACATGTATCTGTGAATTCTAATACCTGTGTAGGCTATTAAGCCCTGGTATAGAGAGACATAATAGGATTCCTATCATCACAGAATCCTACATATCAAAGCATGTAAAATCTTTCTTTTTTCACACTAGAAGTTTTTCTTAACTCTTTAAAGTTCCTTAGAGACAGAGCATCTTTAAAAGACTAATGCATTTTGATTCCATCCAAAATTTGACAGATCATGTCATATTCATAGAATAGATGTGTTAATGCCTTCAGAATATCAGATTACCACCTTCTCATTCATTACTTTTAGATATTGTAATGTGGAATAATAGAGTTTACTACAATGGAATCAAAACATGCATGGGAGAGATCTAAGATAGTGGAAGAATAAGTGGAAGCTATACTAACCTGCTCCCATGACCAATCTGGAATTACAACTAAACAGTAGAGAAATCATCTTGAGTAACCAACTGAACACTACTTGGAGAGAAGCCTTATAACCAAGGACAGACAGAAGAAACCACTTCATCACAACAAGACTGGTAGGAAGTGTGGAGGAAGCTCTCATGAACATCAGATGTCATTCTGGAGGGATGTTTCATCAGCCAGGGGCTTCCGCCTGAGAACTATGAAGTCTAAACCCCAAGCTGGGCTTCCCAGTCTACAGCACCAAAGCCAGAAATGAACCCAGATAACATGCAGCTATAAAAAGAAGTAAGGTTTATGTCTTCCAGGGAGAGGCAGCTGGAGACTCAGGGAGGGTCTCTGGGAGCTCTATGAGACTTCAGCAGACCCTGCCCAGTACCTAGTGCTGATAAAAGCTGGCCTTGGTGCATAGCCTGGGTCTTTCTATACACAAATGGGCCCAGTAGAGGGCACCACATGCTGTGGATCACTGACAGTTCTAAACAGGTTGACTAGGGTCAGTCACAAGCAGCATCTGAGAAGGGCCTAAGCCAGAGTCTTTGCAGATCTACCTAAAACATAGAAACATATACAAAGACCCAGTCAAAATGGAAAGAAAAACAAACAAACAAACAAACAAACAAAAACCAGACTCTATATGAAAGAACAAAAGAATTCTCCAGAAGAGCTAGATTAAATGAAGGCAAGTGATTTATCAGATAGAGTTTAAAGTAATGATTATAAGGATACTCAACAGCATGAAAAAAAACACATAGAAATAATAAAAAAGGGGCCAGTCAGACATAAAGAATGCAATATCTGAAATAAATAATTACTGGAAGGAATAAACAGCAGGTTAGATGAAGCAGAGGAATGAATCAGTGATTTGTAAGACAAGATAGAAAAAACACTGAGGCAGAGGAGCAAAAACAAAAAAAAAAAAGAATTTTAAAAATGAGGAGAGCCAAAGAAACATTTTGAACAATATGAAACATAAAAACATCTTCATCCTGGGAATACCAGAAGGAGATGAGAATAAGCATGGGCTTGAGAACACATTTGAAGAAATAATGACCAAAAACTTCCCTAATCTGGTGAAGGAAAAAGACACACAATTCCAAGAATTTCAGAGAGTCCAAACAAATAGAACACAAAGAGGCCTACACAGAGACACATTGTAATTAAAATGACAAAACTTAAAGATAAGAAAAGATCCCTAAAAGCCATAAGAAAAATTAGGTAGTTACATACAAGGGAGCACCAATTACACCATCATCTGATTTCACAACAGAAGCATTTCAGGCTAGAAGGGAGTGGCATGGAATATTCAAGGTGATGAAAAGCACAGACCTCCAACCAAGGCTTCTTTACCAAACGAGGCTATCATTTAAAATTGAAAGAGAAATAAGAAGCTTCCAAGCAAGAAAAAGCTAAAGAAGTTTGTTAAACACCAAACCAGTACAGCAACAAATGTTGAAAGGCTTGCTTGAAGAAGAAGGAGGAGGAGGAAGAAGTAGAGGAAGAGAAAGGGAAAATAAAAAAAAAAACAGAGAAGAATAGTCTAATAACAAAATGGCACTAAATTCATATCTTTCAAAAATCACCTTAAATATAAGTGGCTTAAATACATCAACCAAGGGACATAAGGTAGGTGAATGGATAAGAAAACATGATCCATATACATGCTGCCTCCAAGAGACCCACCTCAGATTGAAAGATACACACAGACTAAAAGTAAAGGGATGGAAAATGGTATTTCATGCAAATGGAAAGAAAAAATAAAGCTGAGGTAGCAGTGCCTATATCAGACAAAAAAGACTTTAAAACCAAGGCTATTATGAGACAAAGTATGACACTACATAATGATAAAGGGTACAATCCAACAAGAATATAACCCTAGTAAACATTTACATACTCAACAAAGGAGCATGTAAATATGTGAAACAAATCTTGATGGAGAAAAAGGGAGAGAATGAGGTAAATATAATCATAGTCATGGATTTTTAACATGGCATTGACTTTAATGTATAGATCTTCCAGGCAGAAAATCATCAAGGAGACAGTGACCTTTAATGATACACTAGGTCAAGTAGATTTAATTGATATCTGCAGGGTATTTTACCCAAAAGCAGTAAAATATAAATACTTTTCAAGTGCACATGGAACATTTTCTAGGTTAGACCACATGTTAGGACACAAAACAAGTATCGTTAAATTTAAGAAGATTGAAATCATATCGAGCATCTTCTCTGACCACAATACTATGAAACTAGAAATCAAGTGCAAAAAGAACAGTGAAAAACATGCAAAGACGTTGAACCTAAATAACATGTTATTGAGCAATGAGTGGGTCAACAATTAGATCAAGGAAGAAATCAAAGGTTACCTTGAAACAAATGAAAATAAGGGCACAAAAATCCAAAATCCGTGAAACACTGGGAAAGCAATCCTAAGAGGAGAATTCATAGCATTATAAGCCTATCTCAAAAAAAAAAAAGAAAAAGAAAAGAAAGAGCTCAAATGAACAATTTAACTTCACACTTAAAAGAATTTGAAAAAGAACAACAAACAAAGCCCAAAATGAGTAGCAGGAAGGAAATAATAAAGATCAGAACCAAAATAAACAAAATAGAGTCCAACAAATGATACAAAAAATCAATGAATCCAAGAGCTTTGAAAGCATAAACAAAATTGACAAGCTTTTAACCAGAGTCATTAAGAAAAAAAGAAAGAGGACCCAAATAAATAAAATTAGAAATGAAAAAAGGTGAAATAACAACTGACACCAAAAAATACAAAAGATTGTAAGAAAATATTATGAACAACTATATGCCAACAAACTGGACAACATGGATGACATGGATAATTTCCTTGAAACATATAATATTCTAAAACTATGTCAGGAAGAATCAGAGAACCTGAATAGATAGATTATGCCTAGTGAAACTGAAGTAGTAATTTAAAAATTCCAAACAAACAAAAGCTCTGGACCACATGGCTTCAAAGCTTAATTAAACCAAACATTCAAAGAACTAACATCACTCCCTCTCAAACAATTTCATAACATTCAAGAGGAGGGAAGGTTCCCAAACTAATTTTAGGAGGCCAGCATTATCCTAATTCTGAAATAAGATAAAGACACTACAAATGATAGGGGACTCAAAACTGGAAAATTTTAGCTTAAGGTAAATAGCCATAAATCTAGCAAGTAATATGTATGTTAAGCTTTTTGTTTCAGAAACTACAGATAAGACCCATCTGGTGCCTGAGGAAGAAAAAATGGCTGACCTTCTGGGGTGCTGGCTGGAGATACCACATGGAGACATCCGTACCAAGCGACTACCCCTCCCCTTGGAATTTGAAGGCCCGTTTGTCTTCCCCCAACCCCCTTATAAAAGATCTGGCCAGGAAAGAAAGGGGAAGATGATTTGTTAGGGTATGAGCCCGCCATCTTCTCGGATCGCTGGCCATCTGAATAAAGTGCCTATAAAAGATTCAATAGCTGTCATTGTTTATTGGATTTGGTAGTGACAGGCAGCTCGACGCTGGTGTCTTTTCCGGTTACACAAAGAAAGAAAATTATAGGCAAATATCCCTAATGAACATGGATGCTAAAATCCTCAACAAAATAGCCAATCTGAATACAGCAATGCATCAAAAAGATCATACACCATGATCAAGTGGGATTAATTTGAGGAATGTAAGGTTTGTCTAACATTTGCAAATCAAAAAAAATGTGACTCACCACATAAGCAAAATGAAGTATAAAAACCACATGATGATATCAATAGCCACACAAAAAGTATTTGATAAAATCCAGCAGCCCATTTATAAAAAAATTCTCATCAAAGTTGGATTATAAGGAATATACCTAAACATAACAAAGGCCATATATGAGAAACCCACTGCCAGCATCATACTCAAGGGGCATAAATTACAAGTGTTTCCCTTAAGATATGGAACAAAAAAGGGATGTCTGTTTTTTCTTTTATTCAACATAGTACTGGAAGTCCTAGCCACAGAAATCAAACAAAAAGAAGAAATGAAGGTATCCAAATTAGAAACAAAGAAGTAAAACTGTCATTATTTTCAGATGGCATGATACTGTATATAAGAAACCCAAAGATTCCACAAAGAAACTACCAGAACTGATACACAAATTAAGCAATGTAGCAGCATACAAAATTAATATCTAGAAATCAGTTACATTTATATAATAATAACAAACTAACAAAAGAAAAAGTAAGAAAACAATCCCTTTCACAATTGTTACAAAAGTAATGAAATACCTAGGAATAAACCTAATCAAGGCTGTAAAAGACCTGTACTTGGAAAATTATAAGACACTGAAGAAAGAAATAGAAGAGAATACAAATAAATGGAAGCACATAGCATGTTCATTGACAGAAAAAAAATAATATCACTAAACTGTCCATAATACACTAACCAAGGTATAGATTCAATGCAATCCCTATCAAGATTCCAATGATGTATTTCACAGAACTAAAACAAATATTTCAAAGACTTACATGGAACCACAAAAGGCCCAACATGATAAGAACAACCTTGAGAAAGAAGAACAAAATTGGATGAATCTCACTACCTAATATCAAACATACTATAAAGCCATGACAATCAAAACTGCATGATATTTGCATAAAAACAGACACATAGATCAATGGAACAGAATAGAGAACCCAGATGTAAACCCACACCTCTATAGTCAAATGATGTTCAAAATAGGAAGAAAGCACATGCAGTAGGCTGAAGATAGTTTATTCAATAAATGGTTTTGGGAATTTTGGACAGAATTGTGCAGAAAAATAAAACTAGACCACCTTCTTACACCACACACAAAAATAAATTAAAAATGGATCAGAGTCTTAAATGTTGGACCCGAAACCATAAAACTCATACAAGAAAATATAGGCAGCAAAATCTTGGACACTGCTTGTAGCTTTTTTTAATCTAATATATCTCCCCAGGCAAGGGAAACAAATTAAGTAAATGGAATTACATCAAACTAAAAATTTTTTGTATAGCAAAAGAAATCAACAAAATAAAATGATAACCCACAGAATGGGAGAACATATTTTCCAATACACCTAAAAAGGGGTTAATATCCAAAATTTATAAAAAAGTAACAAAACTCAATGTCAAAAAAAGAAACGATTAAAAACAGGCAAAGGACCTAACTAGACACTCTCCAAAAGGGACATACAGATCGCCAAGAGAAATATCAAAAGATGCTCATCGTCACTAATCATCAGAGTGATGCAAATAAAAAGCTCACTGAGATACCATCTCACACCTGTCAGAATGGCTATCATGAATAAATCAACAAACAATGAGTGCTGGCAAGGATTCAGAGAAAGGGGAAAGCTTTTACATTGTTTGTGGGAATGCAGATTGCTGTAACCACTGTGGAAAACAGTATGGAGATACCTCAGAAAATTAAAAGTAGATCTGCCTTTTGACTCAGTTATCCTACTTCTGGTAATATATCCAAATGAACCTAAAACACTAACTGGAAAAAAAAAACATAAGGACCCCTATGTTCATTGCAGCATTATTTATAATCACCAAAATATGGAAACAGCCCAAATGTCCATCAGTAGATGAGTGGATAAAACAGCTATGGGATATTTACACAAAGGAATACTGCTCAGCCATAAAAAAGAAGAAAATTTTACCCTTTGCAATAGCATGCAAAATTGGGGAACATTATGCCAAGTGAGTGAAAGAAAAATACCACATGATTTCACTCATATGTGGAATTTAATGAACAAACTGAATTAATAAGGAAAATGGGGACAGACTCATAGACAAAGAACAGGATGACAGCTGGGTGGGTTAGGGAGTGGATGGATTGAGCCAAAAGGAGAAAAGAACTCATGAAAATGGACAACAGTGTGGTAATTGCTGAGGGTCGGGGAATACAAGGAAACTAAATGGCAATGGAAAAAAATACAATAAAGTTTAAAAAACATTCATGGCCTATTTGGTTAGGCATTTCAACATAATAAATAAAAATTCTCAAATCTCTCATATAAGTTAATTATATTATTTTCCTATCTCAAGAAAATTACCATTTGGACAAATAATTCTATTACTAATATACTTCGACTTTGTTTATGATTGTACTACATTTGCTTTTAAAGAAAGTGTTAGCTACTCATATCAATTCCATATTCAGATTTTTCACAGGGTTTCTAGTTAGTTAGGTCCTTAGCTGAAAATGTGTACAGACGCAAAGGTATTCCATGCCTTGTGGTTTGGGCTGAATTTCGTCCCCCTAAAATTTATATGTTGAAATCCTAACCCCTAGGGCATCAGAATGTGACTGTAGTTGGAACAGGGCCTTTAAAGAAGTAAGTAAGGTAGAATGAGGTCATTAGGTTGGGCCCTAACACAGTATGGCTGATCTCTTTAAAAGAAGAGGAGATTAGAACACAGCTATGCACAGAGGAATTCGATGTGAAAACACAGGAGGAGGACACCTCTGGTAATTCAAGGAGAGGGGCTTCTCAAAAAACAATTCTGCTTGCACACTGACCTCATAGTTCCAGCCTACAGAACTTGAAGCAATGTATTTCTGTGTTTAGCCTACAGTATGCAGCACTTTGTTATGGCAACCCAGCAAACTGATGCACTTTCCTTCAAGGTTCTCTTTGTGTATGGAAGACACCTGCAAACTGAACAACGGCGGTCCCCACATACAACCACACAGTGTCAATACCACAGATTGAAAGAATAGTTCTTGCCAAGGTTTAAAATTTGAAAAAAATATATTATATACCATGTATAAACATCACTCTGTTTTAGTTGTTACATATTTATCAAATGTATAAAATATAACCCCTACCCTTTAAGAATTTGCAATGTAAATATAAAAAGAAAATAATATATATGAAATAAAAGAAATATTATGTGACAGGACAGAGCTTAGTGCTCATCTGAGTGCCATAAATTGTAAGTGCTGTAGGAATTATGAAGGGCAAGTCCTGGGTATGTTTGCTACTTGGCTAAAAGGAAAAGAAACACTTACATCTACAGATATACTATCTGTCTCCTGGTGGAGTATACTGGAATCCCAAGGTTTTATAGATTTATCTTTAGAAAATGATATATAGGAAGAGTTTTTTTTTTTATTTCTATAGCACAGATTCCTTTATTACTGACTTATAAAAATTAGGAACACACATTTAATGAGTGATTATTATACTTGATATTTTGCTCACAACTATAGATGTGTATGCATATACATATTATATAGATTGTGTATACATATGTATATACCTATTATATACATATGTGTGTATATATGTATGTGTATATAAACATTAAGTGATTGCTATATATTAGTTCCCCAGAGCTGCCCTAATAAAATACCACAAACTAACAATCTAGCTGTCTTAAAACAGGAATTTATTATATCACAGCTTTGGAGCTTTGGTGTTTGAAATTATGTCAGCAGGGCATTTTCCCTGAGACTCTGGGCCCTTCCTTGTCTTGTGAGCTCCTTGTGGCCTAAAATCCTTGCTGCAGCTGCAGAAGGATTCCCCATCTCTGTCTCCATCTTCACATCATGTTTCCTTTGTATGTTTACATTATCTTATACAAGGACACCAGTAACCCTAGATGATGGGCTGACCCTACTCCAGAATAATTTCACCTTAACTAGTACATTTGCAACGACCCTATTTCCAAATAAGGTCACATTTTATGGTCCTGGGGCATAGGATTTCAACATATCATTTTGTGGGAAATAATTCAACACACAACTGATACATAGGTACATGAATACCTAGATAGAGATACTTTAAAAATAAATAAATTTTAGCTGTAGCTGGTGGGAGTCAGTACATCGTATTGGTACTTCGGTTTGTGGTGTCAAATGCCTGGCATCCAGTGCTGGTCTAATCCTTTGCCCATCAGTGTCCCCATCTGTAGAGGAAGGTGGCCAAACAAACCTAATCAGCTGCTGTGAGGACTAGTTGTGCCTATGCCTGTAAAGTAAAAGGATGGTGGACACACCATTAAGTACTTAGTTTGTGCCAGCCATCATTATCACAGTGCTACATTGGTCAGTTAATCCTTCTCACAATGTTTTTGAGCTGAGCATTAATGTCCTCATTTGCAGAAAAGAAATTCATAACTGACAAACCTAACATCACACAGTGGGGACACGGTCTATCATGGAACTCAGCTGAGTGGTTCTGAGGCTCACAATGTGTCTTCTCTGACATGTTGCCCAGAAGGTGTTGCAGGCACTATCCCAGCTCAGGGAACAGTGAGAAGTAAGTGCAATTACTTCCAGTTATAAAAGGTTACATTAGACACATTTTCCTCATTACTGTAACCTGCTTTGAAAGCTAGTAATTGACATATTTTACTTGTATATTATGAATATACCTAGAGATTTTAAAAACAAACATTGCTCACAATACTTAATAATTGAAACTATTATAGCTTTACTTTAAAAAGTACATCTATGCCATGTGTTGTATAATGTTATAAGCAATAAAGCTTTTTCTATAGCTGGGTGAGTTTTATTTTATTTTACTTTATTTTATTTATTTTTTAATGCTCACCTGAGCATGCATGTTTTTATTCATTTGAGAGAGATCAATGTGAGAGAGAGACATTGCTCCACTATCTCCAGTACACTCCCTGATCTGGAATCAAACCTGAAACCTAGGTATGTGTCCTGACCAGGGATCAAACCCACAACATTTTCATGTGAAACATTACTCCAACCAGCTGAGACACCCAGCCAGGGCTAATTTTGATTTTATACCTCAAAATATTTTTGGTAAGTAAGGAAGCACAAACATATTCTTTGGGAAAAAGAGAAAATTGCATTTGAATGTTTGCTTCAAATGAATATCTAAGGCTGGTTATTAGTACACTTAAACAAAGCCTGGCCTGAAGTGACAGTTCATGGATAAAACATGAAGGTTTTAATTTCTACAATTTCCTTCCTGAAAATCCTTTTATGAAATCATTTTGAGTTTTGCTGGGGAGAAAACCACACACATCACCAGAATACATACCACGGTTCCTACTGTGTCTGTAAAGCCAGGTCTCAGGTGCAGAGGAAGAATGCTTTTCTGATCCCTGCACATCACTGCATTGTGACTTTCCTTCCTTTCTTTGAACAAAAAGAGTACATTTGCATTTCAGCTTAACAGCAGAGCACAGAAATGAAAAGACTCTCCAGAAAGCAATGAATATTCCCCAAAGACAATATTATCTCCAAATATAACTCATGCTTAAAATATATGACTGCATGATAGGGAGAAGATGTGGTTTTGAGTCAGATAGGACTGGCTTGGAATCCTCACTATGGTGTCCCTGAGAAATTTTCATCACCATCTGGGTTGTCCACTCCCTCACTATAAAATAAAGAAAAAGTTTTCATGAGGAATATATTCAACATGTGATTAAGGTGACTTGCAAATTGTCTAGCATAGAGTATGCACTCAACAAATGTGCTTTCTGTGGCAAATTTAATAAAGATAAGTAAAATACACATTGTGTATTTCCATGAGAAATAAATCAATTTGTTTAGCAAACTCCCCTACAAATCTGTTCTGTGTTTTATTGTTCTCTCCTGCTTCTGTTAGAGCAAAATATTAAAATTTGAAGTGAAAACAACACAATTAAGTTATGGGAAGGAAGAGTATTACCCAAAACTTCATAGATGAAGTCCAGGAGAATGTATAAAAAAGAAAACAATAGGCAACTTCTTCCTTAACATTGTGTTTAGCCTACCTCAAGGTGGTTTAGGAATTATGAATCAAAATGTTTTACTTGGCGTAACCAACACATAATTTCTTTCCCATTTAAATTCTAGTGTGTCAAAGAAATTAGGAGATTCCAAGTAGAGGGTTACATAGTAATCATGTGATTAAAGGTAACTTCCCATTTATATGTGTTTTGTTCAAATTTCTTCACCTGAGACATATATATATATCATATATCATATATATATGCGTGTGTCATATATTTGATGTGTGTATATTATGTGCATGTATGCACATGAGCATGTATGTAGGGGAAAATAAAAGATAAGCAAAATAAGCAAAGTTCATATGTGAAAGGTAGTGGGTCAGTAACTTTGAAGAGAGGGCTAGGGGACATGTCTTAAACTCCATCAATACACTAAATGCAATGTATTCCTTTAAATTGCTGATGGGAATTTAATTGGAGATTTTAAAAGGTTAATATCCTTCCTTTCCCCTACCTCCAACACCTAAGTCCCCTAAATTATTTGTAAATGTTTAATGTCTGTCCAGCCAATCATTCTAGATGAAGGCTCAGGGACATAGGGATCTTTTGATATTTTAAGAATAGTAATCCCACTGACTCAGCATAAACATGTGAAAGAAACTAAAAACAGAGACATATACCTGCCCACACCTATTTTTTTTCATACAGAAGTATAATGTAGCTTTTGGAGAAAAAATGTTTTATTTCTGTAAAAGCATTTAAAAGGTCTAATTTATTTCAGACCTCTTTTAAGATAGTGGTCCAAAATGCTTGGGACTTTATTCAATAAAGGAATAAAGATTAAAACTCCAGATACAATATCAAGTTTGTAAAGATGTCAAATCTCAACAGCACTACACCAGGTCTCCATTGTTCCTTATGTTATTCTTATTTTGTAAGTACTCAGCCAGCCTGTGCAATTCTTCACTGCTTCTTTTCTGCAATGATTTCCTTTTCAATGATTTAAGCAGTCTATTCTCAAAAGCAATACTCAGAAATCCAATTACCATTCCAACACGACGCTTTTGTAAGCCCGAAGCATTAAACCACAGAATATGATTCTTCTTGCCCCTCCTTGCCTCTCAGTCAGGCACTCTGCGTTTTCCTGTCAAAAAGGGTTTGGGTTTTGTTATGCTTTGCTTGGCTTTCCTTGGATAAAGAAAAGTGGCCATAAATTACCTTAAAACAAACAGGAAAAAAAAACGCTATAAATGTTTCATGTGAAAATGCATTCAAGAAAATATAGAAAAAAAAGAAAAATTAAACAGTAGGCAATTTCTCCCATAAAACAGTGTTTGTCTATCCTACCTTAATGTGGTTTGTGAATTCTGAATCATAATGTTTTAGTAGGCATAACCAACACTTATTTTTTTTCATGTATAATTTCAAATGTGTCAGATAAATTAGGAGATTATAGTAGGGGGTCCCATGGTAATTATATCATAAAAAGGTAACTTTCCATTTTTTCCTTCATCTTGTCAATACATCATATGTGTGTGTGTCTTTATTTGCACTTTTGTGCATGTGAGCAGGTACAAGGGTGGAACAAAAGTAGGTTTACAGTTGTTCATATGAAAAATAATAATAATAACATAAGAATAAATGCTAGTTTTGCATATTCACAGCTGAAAACTTACTTTTACCTCACCATGTATGTGTGAGCAAATAAAATGAAAAATAGGAAATTCTAGAAATATTACAGCAAAATTTATAATTTAATATTTTGAAGCAATAGGCGAAGACATTGACAAAGGGTCAAGGAAAGAATTTTAAACTGATTTAAGGCTGACTAAATCCATCTAGTTCCACAAGAACTCTGCTTTAAAACTTTGTTTAAGCATGAGCCATTCCTGACCAGCTGTATTCTAAAAAAAAAAGAAGACAAAGGAATTTAAATGACCTAAGCACTAAATCCGAATTGAAACCATTTTTTCATAGCCAATGTTAGAGTGAAGCCAAGATATGGATAAGACTCCTTAGAAATGATGGAGATTTTACAAATACAGAATCAAAAGTTATGATCAATGATCATCTGGCTGCCTGAATATCTTGTTAGTTTAACATTAGCTTTGGGAAATAAAAAGATGTAAAAAATTAGAAGAAAATTATTATTATTATTAATGTATATGTAATCCATAGAACTCTTCATTTTTAAAACAATTTTGCTATAAACAAAATATATTGAAGCACATTTTGTGTATGTGTGTCTATGTAAGTACATACACATATGTAGTGATACATGTAGAGTAGAAGGAGAACATGGGAAGATAGTCCTATGTAAAGCCAGGATGTTTAAGGGATGATAGCAGAAAATGATAACAAAGCATGGACTTTGAAAGATCTCTCATTTTATGTAAATATGTTTGGACATCATTATGAACGTCAGTGCTTTGCAAACTGTGATTCTGGCAGCAGTGGCAATAGAGAAACAAAGAATGCCTAATTAATTAAGGGCAAATTACTGGGGCAAGCTCAGAATCTAAATCTATAGGATGTGCTTTAGACATCATCATTTTCCAAGTTCCTCAGATGCTTCTGTGAAAGTTTAATTGTGAGAGCCACTCTTAGATTCAGTATAATGTGGACACAGAATTATCAGTTTTCTTTATGCAAATAAGGCTCTGGAGTCAGTGAGGGGATGACACAAAAGGCAGTTGTCTAGTTGAGAAGTCATTCCTATAGCTGAGGCAATGGTGAGACACGCCATCGGGTGAAGAGTTAATGCTCAGACTTCAGCCATGTTCCCATCTGCTGTTTTTTTTTTTTCCTGAACATCTCTGGTCAAATCCTTCTTTGGTTTTTATCTTAGTAAACAGGCTTTTAAATTAGTAACATACTCTGGGATCTCAGTTTTATAAAATGTTTGGAGAAATTGTCAGCCAAAGATGAAGTGAAAGGACACATTGCTCTTCTGGATTTCTTTAGACTTTGCATAACACATGTGCACTCTATTTCCTAGTGTCAACACCCCAAGTGAGGCTGCACCAATAAACTGACTGGAGTAACCAACCCAAAACTGCCTGTCATCTTGAGGACTGTCACTTGCTCACATACACATACACATACACATACACACAGATACACAAAGACACATACACAGACACATGAAGACACACATTCAGACACACAAATACACACAGACTCACACACACTTATAAACACACACAAACTCATTTTCATATACACACACAGGCATATTCAGAGACGCTGACAGGCACACACAGACACAGAACATGCACAGACACAGATACACAGAGACACACACAGGCACAAATATACACATAATACACAGACATAGACAGACATACACACACATCTTGCTTCCTAACAACTGATGCTGTAGTGGAGTCCAAGGCTGGGCTGACAATCTGTCAGTAAAGTCAGGACAGAATATCAAGTTTATATTAATTGGAGAGACACATTTGGAATTATCATGTTGCAAAATTAGACAGGAAGGTATTGAAGAACATGTGAAAGTTAAGATTACATGTACAATTGTCTAAGCAGTTCTTTTCTATTGCTGTTCAAGTACAGTTGTCTCTATTTCCCCCCTATTCTGCCCACCCCACACATCCCCACCTCCCACTCTTGATCCTATCCCCCTTTGGCTTCGACCATGTGTCCTTTATACATTTCCCTTGGCCTCTCCATATAGGACAAGAAAAAAAAATTGAGATGAAAGCCGATCTGAAAGACAATGGTGCAGGTGCAGAATGGGGTAAGGAAGTTGAAATGGATGGTCAGACACTGAATTCCAGGCAGAACAAAGGAAGTAAAACCTAAGGTATGACACTGAGTGGGTTTCCTGAAGCAGAATGGAGTTAATGGACATGGATATCAAAAGGGTGCAGGAAGTTCAAGGTGCCCTAGTTATGGCATAACTTATGGTGCTGTTCCCACTGAATTTGCTAGAGGGCCACCAAATAAACACAGTGTGGCTGGAGAGCATCAGCCAAGGTGAAAGGGGACTGGATGGAAAAGCTGGAACACAACAGAGGGAATGGAAGATCTAGGATATCTTCTGAGCCTCTCAACATGGTCTTACATGGACCTGGGGAGGAAGCACAGATACACAGAGAGGGCTGTGAGGGACATGGTATACAGAGGTTGGGACTAGGTTGTACTTGTACATAAGAATGTTGGAAATTGTTAAGAAGCCATTAAAACAACACAAGGGAGGCCCACGTATAATGAAAGAAGATTCAGTGGATAAAATGGAAGATTCTGAAAGCTCTTAGCACTGGGAGATTTAAGGACAAGAAATGGACCAAGAGGGTTTCTGGAGGGAGACAGACACTGAATCAATGGGATTCAAGGATCTTAATGGAATTACATTAAAACTAGAAGATTAAATTTAGGGTCCCACATACTCAAGTGAATATAAATTTTAGTTAATACTGAATTTGAAGTTTATAAAGTCTTAGCTGCATTTTAGCAACAGAATGATTCATTTATATTGGGGAGAGGGAGGTCTGTGGTCAGAGTCTTCCCTCCTTCTGATAAACTTATCCTATTCAGACATTAGCAGTTCTGGACAGCCTGCAAATGAAGCTATCATTAAACATTTTAACACTAGTGGACATTTACTGAGTGCCTAATATTTGCCAAGGACTGTGCTGAGTGTTTCATGAGAATGGCCTCATTGTATTCCCAGCAGAAGTCTATGAGAAAGGCTGCACTATTACATCTAATTTATAGAAGGAGAAACAGATATATAGAAAGGTTAAGTCATGTGATTAAAGTCCATCATTAGTAAATAAGAGAGTCAGAATTCAGACCCAACTACCTGACTCCAGAGTCCAGATTTGAAGCACCAGGCTGTGTGAGGACACCTGTATCAAACACCATATATCTTGTCTACATGAGGACTTGGGGACTTTAATCAGATTATGAAGATGTTAGCAACTGCTGTGTGCCAGCAAAACCAGGTGACACATGGTTTTCTATTCTCATATTTCCTTCAGGCCCTTTGATCATCACCTGTGCAACCTCTTAGTGGGGAAAAAAAAGCTTTCTGTCTTCAAGAAGTTGCTTTTGCTTCAAAATCAGACAGAACAGAAAAGCAAAATTCTGGGCATTTTGGTTTCCAAACAATTAAGGTTCTGAGAGAAGCAACATAATTAAAAAATACTTGCTAGAATTTTGTTATATTTCTAGTTGACTATTAGGGTTTCTTCAGAATATGACCAAATTGGAAATGAGAGCAACATATAAATAAATACATGAAGTGTGTCTCTGATGTGACCCACAGCCTTGCTGTCTGCCCTCCCCTGAGATAAGGTTAGGATATTTAAGTGTGCAGAAGGCAGCGGAAAGGGAATCCATACCTGCTTCCTGACCTGATATCTGAAGGGAGCAACCTCACACTGTGCCCACTCAACCATGCAATGAGAACCACAGAGATGATAACGGTCTCAGCAAAGAGGAATGATACAATCTCTGTCCACTTAGGAAAGCACATCACAACAACCAGGAGCTGGGTGCCTCCATCTGCTCTCCTGACAGTGTATCAACCCTCTGACTTTAGTTGCAACCTAGGAAAAAATATGAATGTCACCATCAAAAGAAAATAGTACACACACAACAAGAAGGTGTTTCTAAAATTTTTCACCCATCTACCAGGCTGAGGATTTTGTATTCTCCAGAGATGGTCCTGCCTTGCCAACGTGGTTCTTGTGGCTTTAGCATGAAGAATCAGGAGGAAGAGATTTTCTTAGTATTTTTGGAGTGCCAAGAAAAAGGACAATAGTCTGCAATGGTACTCCTAAGAACATCCTTCCTTTCTCTCCTAAAGTGCACATAATACAGCTGGTCGGATGCTCTCACCAAAGCCTCACATTGAACCTGTTTCCTCTTTTTTTGTGTGTGCTAGCTCCTCCCTGTTTCATTACTGTATAGCACAGACCCCCTATACATATAGGTTTCACTTTGAAAAAAGAATAAGAAAAGAAAAAAAGCGAGGGAAAAAGTGAAAATGTTGGTTGGTTGGTTATTTGGCAGCTTATTACTCTGTACCAAAAACAACACCCAAGAAGGTTATGAGCATAAAATTTACCATCCAAACTTGAACACATCTGAAAGTAAAAAAGGTCTCCATTAATAACTATGTCAGAAAAAGTGTATGCTAAGACTGTTACACTAGGGCCATTTTCTAAATGGCCCTGGTGTTTGATGATCTTAAGAAAAACTGAACTCCTTAGAATTCGATACATTGCCCATACAAGAATAAGTAATTCTGTAATAAAACTTATGAAAAATTGTTCAAACTAATACTTGTAAAAATCCCAGTTTCCATTTCTTTCTTCCAGGTCCTTGAAAGTATTAAATCTTCTAATTTACTCTCGAGAACCATTGTCTACTGTCTGACTATTTAATGTCTCCTTATTTATTTGGAGCCTGTTTAAATGCCACCTTCTCAGGGAAGCCTTCCTTTCCATCCTTTGTTCACCCCACTCCTACCCCTGGGCTATGGCATTTATAAGAGGTTGAAATCTACATTTATGTGTGTGACATTTAATGTGTGTCTTGACCAGTAGCTTACATGTGTAATAAGGATAAGCATGAGGTATAATTTTGCTTATCTTAGTATTTCAGCTTTTAAGTTGCATTTGGCTTAAAATAAATGCTCAATAAATGTTGAATGAATAAAAATTTAGTAGACATATGAAGAAGAGGAGTCTATTTTATTTCCAAAGGAAAATTATTATGTAAGAAGTCTTAGAGTGCCAAATGAGCAGTAAATTTATGATACAAAGATTTCTACAAATTGTAACTCATCTTTAAATTGTGCTCAATCACTCACTTTTGTTGGCATTAAATAAGTCTAATGTTGGTATCTGATAGTATCAACAGATGTGTTTTAGGTTTAATTCTTAATGAATGAGAAGGAAATGTGTTGACAGGAGAAAATCAGTGCATTTCTTATGAAAATAAATATACAAAATTCTATATACTATGTACACATCAAATAATTAAGTAATATCCTTAAAGCAGGACAGTAATGTGTTTTTGCTAACTATGTAAAAATATTGTCTTCCCTTTCTCAATGTGTTGTGAACATATGGACACAATGCCTTGAGGACACAGGCAGGTGTCATCACTCGTTTGGAATTGCAGAATGGGCTGGCAGATTCACACAAGGAGACTGGTTACCAGGTTTCTGATTTAACTAAAAATGTGTTGACATTTAGAAAACTTCCATTCTTTTGAGAACAGAGACAGTATATTACAGTGAAGGGAGAACAAAGTGGTTTAATTCTAATTACAGTTTTTCTAGGAAGACATCATGTGAATTCTTGATTCCTTTCTGGAAGACAAATTCAATACTGGTACTAGTGATTTTTTTTAAACTGTTAGATTTTTAATTATAAGGTAAATATTGAGCATCCTTTCATATGTCTCTGGGTCCTCTATATGTCCTCCTTGGAGAAGTGTCTGTCCAGGTCCTTTGCTCATTTTTTTAATTGGGTTTTTTGTCTTCTTATAGAGGAGTCCTGTGAGTTCTTTATGTATTTTGGAGGCTGGGATGGGTGGGGCAGGGAGTCTTGGTGGGGTGAAAATGGAGACAACTGTGGTTGAACAACAATAAAAATGTAATAAAAGTAAAAAATAATAAACATAGTTGAATCTTAAATATGTATACACATCATATTTAACTCTGTCTAAAATCATATACTTTAGATGCAATAAAATTATAATGAAAGGGACAAAAACAGAGGAATAATAGGTGACTTAACTAAGCTATGCAGCAATCAGCTGAAGCACTTAGTCTACTACTTAGTTCACTTCCCTTCACCTGCCCTAATAGAAACCAAAGGTAGTCATTTGAAACACAGATGTAAGTAAATGCTGTGAGCCAAAGTCACATGTGGTAATAGTAGCTATTTTCAGCAAGGTTTCTCCTAGGAAATTCACATTAGTGATCTATGAATAAAATAGAAGTATGGCCATCAGAAAGAGATCAAAAGTGAATAAAATGGGATACTACTAACTTTACTATGAAAATGATCATTGATGTAGAATATATATTAATGAACTAATATGATTTTCAGAAAATTTGCAAATTAGTAAAGTATTACTACCAGGTTATGAGAAAATGATAAGCCTCATGGAGGTGTCACATGGGGCAAAGAATGTAAGACCATTTTTTTAAACACACTAGATGCTAAGTTTAAATATGTGCATTTATTAATCCATATTTAGATTTCAACAAAAGGGTTTGAAATTACATTAAGAAGTAAAAATAATATATTGAAATAAGATTTTCAACAAATAGAAAACCACTATGATGTATATGCCTTATGTGGAAAATCATGATTAGAAATAATAATATACCTGTCAGGCCACAAAACATATGCTACAGATTTGATGAAGAATTTGGTTCATGACTTAAAATAAGAAACACTAAAATGATCTTGATTACATTAGGAACTCCCTATAATAACACCCATTCTATATGCAAATCATTTCTGAAATGATTATCACTCATTCATATAAAAATTTATGCATTTCTCCTTCACTTTGAGTGATGCATACAGTAGAAGTTATAACAATTTGTACCTTTATGCATGTTTTAAGTGAAGATGAATTGTGTTTGCAACCTTATAAGGCTTTCTACATGGAACATAAGGCAAAGTTAGATAAATTATCTCTTTTTAGATGCCAAGGATATAGTAAAAGATGTTGGAATATCCAAAAGAGTTTAGTGGCTCACCAAAAAAACACATTTAAACATATAGAATTTTGGTATCAATTTGGCTGTGAGTAGAAGAGGAAGAAAACATTTTTCTTCTGTCTATTATCAGAAAATGGCCAGTCAGAATAACAACTACTTTCACCTAAAAAAACCTTAATATTTTGAAATAAATATCACTAATGTTCAGTTATAATTATTTAAAATATTGCACAAGATATAAAGATGAGAAATACATAACTAAAAATATTAAAAATGTAAGAAGTATCTACAGTTTTTTTTAAAGTCCCAGAACTTGCTCTTTGTGGTCTTAAAAGTGACCTCCAGTTTGGATGGAGACTTCAAATTCTTACAATGTGTTTGAAGAACTTGAATATTTCTTTTTTTATTTTCAGGGTTGATCTTCTTTATTTTGATTTCAGATAAAATGTATATGAAGTATTAGGTTTGTGTTGTGAATTTATTTATTCATAGGCATTAATGAGTATACTAAAGGTAAAAGATATCAAAACAGATCATCGATGAGTCATGACAACAGAAGCAGAACTAGAATATTTCATTTCAAATATGTATACAATTATATATGTAGTATGTATATAATTAACTATAGGCATCATTAATATTATAAAATAGCAATTAGAAAAGAATTACAGTAAATATATCTTTAGCAAAACCTTTATTACTCTTTGTTTGCTTTGTTTCTGTTGTAGTCTTCCTTTATTTTTCTTTCTCTTTGTCTCCTCTTCTCTCCTTTCCTTTTAGTGAACTTGCCATTTATCCCCCAAAGTCTGTAGGGTTTGCTTTCATGAGCAGGTACTAAGTTCATCAATTCCTGAACACACCTTGTACCACCAACTGTTAGAGAATTGTAGTTACCTAAGTCCTTAATGACAAAGGTTTCCCTACATGTATAAACCTATTTTCTCTCTACAGAGCCAAGAAGATATCTACCTAATTGTTTTCAGCATACAAGTTATTTGACAGAGATTGCAGATAACTTTTATCATTAGCACAAAGGCCAAAATTAAAGGAAAAGAAATCTATAGTTAAAAGTTTATTAAAGGATAAAAATGGAACATTAGTATCCTAAGTACTAATTTCATCTTAAAAATGTAAAAAAAAAGGCTTTGGGGTTAGCAATTCACTTGTGATATGTAAATGAAACCCACAGTGAAGTCTCCCTGTGCCAAATGTGTCCCACTTATCTCAATAAAGCACAATCTCAAATCCAAAAGAGAGGCTGTGTGAACCTTCTGATAAAAGCAGATAATATTTGGCTTTTATTTTATTAAGAAAATGAAACATCATTACTATCAGAAAATATAAAATGAAATACAGTTCTAGTAAGTGTTTTCTCATCTGTATGGTCTCAGACTTACTTTACTTTCCAAATTTGACCAGACTCCCTCAGTCCACTCAAAACTTTCCTTCCTAGAGTTTGTAGTTTTTGTGTTTATTAGATTAATATTTGCTCCTATCTAAACTATTAGGGATATATTTTTTAATTATTTTTGTACTCTAAAACCAAAAATTAATTAGCCAATTAACCAAGCAAGAATTGACAGTGTTTTAAAAATATTTGCTGAAATACTAAGTGTTGAATACTCTGAAAACAGTAATAACTAATACTTTTTTGGTGCCAAGAAGAGAGCAGGGTTTAGAAAAACCTTGGGACTCAATCTTGCCCAGATGTAACCTGAGATTTTAATAGATAAATACAGTAATCACTTATACAAAAGAGAGCTCTTTTCAGGAAATATGTCCATTATATAATTCCATTTTTATGTAGTTTGTGTGACATTTCTCAGTGAGGAATATTCTTTAAATTAATAAATTTGCATGCAATCCTGATCAGACCAAGAAAGTTCCATATACAGGAGTAAAAAAAAGTAGATTTACAGTTGTGACAATGTGAAACACAAAGTTAATAAAACTATTGTAATACAAACTGCATGTCTTTTTCCATTTGAAGAGCTGTAAACCTATTTTTTGCCCACCCTTGTAATAAAACAAATGAATAAAAACACTCTTGATGGTAAATATCACCAGTGTAGTGTTTTCCTAGACTGCTGTTATTAAACAACCTGCTTTTAATAGATTTGACTTATTCACCTTTTTTTCTTTTCGGTGTCCCCCAGCAAGGCTGGTGATACATTTAATCTATTGCAAATTGCTTCCTTTCAAAGTCAGGTGAAATGGAAGAGGCTTAGCTTCCTGGGTCCCTACATGACTGAATGGAGGATTGATGCCTGGACACTTGTTCACCCACTACTCCAGCAGAATGAACACAAAAAGGCTTTCTGATGATTGTGACATTACATGTACTCAGTTCTATTAGTTCAATAGTTGGCCTTAAATAAATAATATAACTTAAAAGTGACATAATTATGGGCACAATTAAAATTATAAATATACCAAAAACTTCTTTTAAATAAGGTAATATTTCACAGCTTTCTTATTTCTGGATTATTAGACTAAGGGCAGGAAAATGCTTTGAGATACATCACAGTGGTTAGGAATGGTCTCTGGAAACAGCCCCAGACATATATTCTTGTCCTGTCATTTGCCATGGACAATTAACCAGGAATACACCATAATTTATTTACCTAAATAATGACAATTACATACCCATTAATGAATAGGGTTTCTGTGAGAATTGATATGGTGCTGAGCTTACTTTAAACTAAAAAATCAATATTTACAGCTAATGTTATTATTGTTATCATGTTGATGAAAGATATATCAACATGTTCTATTAATAGAACCAGTTTTACAAACTGAACATATTTTAGGAACTTAAAGTTAAACTTTCACTTTCCAGTAAAAGTTGATTTTGCATTCAGATCATTTGTTTTCCCCAAACCTTTCTGTCTAAAGGCAGAACAACATCAGCACACACATTTCTCTGTCATAAAGACCTAGGAAAATTAATTACATGAAGAGGTACATGAAATGGTCCTGGCTGGTGTAGCTCAGTGGATTGAGCATGGGCTGTAAACCAAAGGGTCACTGGTTCAATTCCCAGTCAGAGCACATGCCTGGGTTGTGGGCCAGGTCCCCAATGAGGTCCATGTGAGAGGCAACCATACATTGATGTTTCTTTCCCTCTCTTTTTCCCTCCCTTCCTCTCTCTCTAAAATAAATACATTCTTAAAAAAGACACAGATTTAAAAAAAAAGAGGTACATGAAATGCACGGATACTGAACTTGTGCTGTCTGGAATCAAAACAGAGTACAGTTGTGCCCCCTTATCCACAGGGGACAAGTTCCAGGACCTCCAGTAATATTATATTCTCAAATGTAACTCAGTAAACCAAACATAAAGAGAATTTTAAAAATTTATCGTGATGGTCACTTTTACCCACATGACTTCATATTGCCAAACTGATTTCTAAGGTCTCAATAAGAAATATAACTGGACATCCTAAACTATGGAAAGTCATACTCTAACTAGAAAAAAAAATAATAATCACCTAGGTATAAACATACATTGGGTTAAACAAAAATTTTGTTTGATTTTTCTGTAAAATGGCTCTAGTAGCACTTAGTTATCTTTATTAACTTCATTTGAAACAATTTTTAGATTGTATTGTGACAGCTGTCATATCAGCATTAATTAAAAAATAACATCAAAATTGGTGAATTTTTATGTAACCATTTCATTATTGAAGATGGAAGAAAATATGCAACATTTTTGGCATATTATGCTTTATTATTTCAAGAAATTTACCAAGTGAAACACAAAAAATGGTCTGTGCAGTGTGTGGAGAAGGTGCTGTGACCAATGAAATGTGTCAAAAGTGTTTGTGAAGTTGCGTGCTAGCGATTTCTCACTGGACAATGCTCCACAGTCAGGTTAGACCCTTTGAAGTTGGTAGCTATCAAATTGAGACATTAATTGAGAATAATCAACATTATATCATGCAGGAGATAGCCAACAAAACTCAAAAATGCAAAACAAGTGTTGAAAATCATTTCACCATCTTGGTTACATTAATTGCTTTGATTTTGAGGTTCCACATAAGTTAAGAAAAAAAAGTTTCTGAAGACAGCGTCAGAGTAGGAAGGAGCAGATTTGGCTTCCCTCTGCTCAGGGGAGAAATTCCTGACCAATCTATGGAGTAGAGAAGCAAGCAACCAACATACTTCAGCATTTTTGAAAATAGGGAACCAAGGATTGTGGCGGAACCGAAAAACCGGACCCTAAGAAGAGTGCTGCAACAAGGTAGGGTCCTGGGGACCAGCATGTGGCCCGGGGGCTGCAGCCCAAGGCCCAGTGCCTGCTGCTGGGTTTGCCACAGAGTCCTTGGGAGAGAGCCAGGACAACTGCTCCCTCCCCAGCCAAACAAGGTCTGAGCGGCACTGGGAGGAATCCAGGTGCTAGCAAACACACAAGGGCTGTGAGCACCTTTGGAGGCTGTGGACACTGGAGGGGCTGGGTCGCTCAGTGGGCCCTGATCCCCACAGTCACTGGTCTGGCTGGAGAGTTTGGCGGGGGGAAGAGCCAGGCCACTGTGTGGAGCAGCAGGCTTGAACGGGAGGAATTCCTCAAGAGGAAGGAGTGAATAGACAGACACTGTTTGGGGAATTCTTCTAAAGTGATCAATCCCTCCAGCCTCCCTGCCACCCAGCCAAGGGCACACAGGCACGGGAGCAACGGCAGAGCATCCCCGCACTCCAGTCCACAGCAGTAACCCTGGGAAAGGGCCTGATTCCCACACCCAGGGTGCAGGGCTGAGGAGCCACTTTAGCTTCCAAGAAAAGCCATACCAATGACCCCTCAGTCGGCTGCAGCCAGCAAGAGCAGAAAAACCGGTTTGACCACTTTGAAACCAAGAGACTTTTTAAATTGATTCTATTTTTTTAACAATTCTTATTTTTTTAATTTTTATTATTTTTATTCTCCTTTAATTTCTCTTTCCTGCTTTCTTATTTTATTCCTTCCTCCTTTCTTTCCTCCAATTTGATCTCTTCCTCCTTCCTTTGTCTCTCTGTTTTATTTTTTTTAAATACCTACAAGTGAGACAAAACCCTGGATCTGTGCAAAGACCAAAGTTGAACCCAAAGAAGGGGCATCACAACAGCTGGGACAGTGAGATAAATTTCACTCTGCTATTACAGAGAACCTGAAAGTTATTGCATATTTGTATTATTATTTTTTCCAGTATTCCTACATCTTTTTAAATAGTATTTTTATATCCCTCTTCATTTTGTATAGTCTGCTTTGCTAGGCTGGATATATTGTATGACCTGACAGCTTTCCCCTGATTTCTCTTTCCATACTGTATTGTTAATCTACTGTCCTTTAAGTCACCTGTGTCCCATTAGCACCCTACTTGAGGTTCTGTACTCCCTATTCTTCTTATGTAGATGTCATGGATTCTGTCATATGATTGTTGGCCTAATATTATTGTAAATAATTGCTGTTCCATGCAATTGTAATTACCTCACAACACCCCTCTCAGAACTTAGCCCATTTCAAAGATTCCTGAACTCTAATACTGTAGTGGTTAACTACATTCTCAAACACACTAAACTTATTTACTATCTTTTACTCCCACCTTAACTTAGAATCTGACCTCCCACAACCTCACTGCTTTCTAGATCCAACTCACAAGCCTTCCTTCCCCAACAAGAGTCTTATATTCTTTCCATCCTTTCTAAAAATCAGCTAGCTGGGTGGAAGATCACGGTTAACACTATACATAGTCAAAGGATCTCCTATCTCTTCTCTACTGGCTGCTACTGTAGATATCATAGAATATTATCTTGCTGTCTTAAACCATTTTGCCTCCCCCTCCAACTGATCACAAAAAAGAGTAGGTGGAAGCGGTGAACACCAGGATACCCACTGGAAGAGGAAACCCAACAAATTAACAGATAACAACAGAAGAAGGTGAAGGAGGGAGCGGTAACCACACAAACCTCAATACAGGACCTATCTGGAAATACGACTAAACAGTAGAGGCAGTACCCAATACAAACAAGTGAACAAGAGCAAGAGAGAATCCTTAAAACCTTTTACACACAGAAGAACCAGCTTCAACACAAACTGCCCTCACCAGCACAACAAAA